>NW_022990021.1:1348686-2843686 GCF_902827175.1 Gymnodraco acuticeps
AAACGTTAACCACTTTACTGATAATAGGAGCTTTATCTGTGATAATGATTCACTTTAGAGAGGAGATGAACATCCGTGAGCTTGAAGCTGTCATTCATAAGCAATGTCAGGAAAGATATACCTTGTGTTAAAAGCATTAACGTCTTCCTCTTAGTTTAGAAAATATCATAAAATCTATCTGTTTAATTACTATGTCCAAATTAACATATCATGATAACACTAGGTTTAAAAGTACGTATAAGAGGGGTAAAAGGACACCAAGACTAGGTTACACAGAGCTCAAAGGATACTCAAATAAGGTAATGACAGAAGTGAGATAACCTCTAGTAAAAGGCAAGTGCTTGACTTTTATGTCAGGATGTGTATTAAAATCCAATCAGACAAAGACAATAGGAGAGTGAGTTATAACTAGTTTGAAGATTAAGCCACCATTAATTTACCAAAGGTAAAGTAAATCCTTTACAGTAACTTTATACAATGATCTGCAACAGTGTTATAGGTTAATGGAGAGCGTAGAGTAGGATGTCTAACTCCCTCTCTGCATGTGTCCCCGTCAGTGTGAGCAAGGCAGCAAATGAAAGCATTTTGACATTTAATATACTATTAGCTTTAATTAGCCAACAATAAACCTATTCTACTTTTCTACTTGTAATGCAAATATCTTGCTAAAGAAGAAAGGTAGTTGTATCAGAATTGCTTTCACAATTTTCAAAGGTCCTTGAGAAATTGTTTGTCCAAAAATGTGATAATTTTATTGAAAAAAATGAGTTATTGAGTGAGAGTCCGTATGGATTTAGGAAAAATCGATCTACAGCTTTAGCTTTAATGAAAATAACAGAAGAAATTACAACAGCTATAGAAAGAAAGAAATACACAATAGGAGTATTTATTGACTTAAAAAAGGCATTTGACACCATAGACCATTACCTATTAATTTCGAAATTACATAGATACGGAGTGAGAGGAGTAGTTCTAGATTGGTTAAAAAGTTATTTAGATAACAGACAACAATATGTAGAATTTGCTGGTAGTACATCGGAGTGTATGAACATAGAATGTGGTGTCCCGCAGGGCTCGGTTTTAGGGCCTAAACTTTTTATTTTGTACATCAATGACATATGTGAAACGTCAACATTATTGCAATTTGTGTTGTTTGCAGACGACACACATTTATTTTGTTCAGGAGATGATTTAAACATTTTAGCAAAGTGTATTGGACATGAAATGGTCAAACTTAAAAGATGGTTTGATGAAAATAAGTTAACCCTAAATTTGAATAAAATGAAGTTTATGGTTTTTGCTAATAGAAAAAAAAGATGAAAACATTTCACTGTCCATTGATGGAGTTTTTATTGAAAGGGTTTCTGAATTTCGATTCTTAGGTGTGACGCTGGATGAAAACCTGACATGGAAATCACACATAGCACATGTTAAAACGAAAATGTCTAGGAATATTTCTGTTCTAAACAAGGCAAAGTATTTGCTAGATTACAAGGCATTGAGGATGTTGTACTGTTCACTCATTTTGCCATTTTTCATTTATTGTATAGAAGTGTGGGGCAACACGTATATGAGCAACATAAAGCCATTGTCAATATTACAGAAAAGGGCAGTAAGAATAATTCATAAAGCTGACTCAAGAGAACACACCAACAGACTGTTTTTTAAGTCAGGACTCTTGAAATTCAAAGACAGCTGAGCTGCAGACATTATCAGTAATGCACAGGGCACAAAGCAGAATGTTACCAGCATGTTTACAACAGTTGTTTGTTTTTGGATCAGACAAGGAAGACCACAGAAGGAAATTACATTTTAAGCATCCATATGCAAGGACTACTCTTAAACAAATGTGTATTTTGGTAGTTGGTGTACAATTGTGGAATTCTCAACACAAGGATCTAAAGAATTGTATTTGTATTTTTCAGTTAAAGAAGTTGTATACATTAAGAAAGATGGGACTATATGAAGCAGAATGTGAATAAGTCTATGTACTCTGGTCCTTCATGTTTTTGATGTCTTTGATGTGATGTCTCCTCTGTATTTGCGGGTCCCATTGCCATTGTTATTGTTGTTATTGTTATTATCATCATGTGTCGCTTTCCACCTTCTTCTCCAGTAGGACTCAGATGAGGGTGTTGCACTTTTCTTTTCCTTATACATGTGATGTTTTGGTGTTGTTTTGTTTCTTTCCGTTAACCGTCAAGTGGGAAATAAGTATTTTTTTGTGTGTTTCTCTTAGTATCCTAAGATACTGTTATGTTTGGCTGGGGAAAAAAAATTATTATTATGAAGGGCAGACCATCTATTTGTATTTATTTGTTTTTTTTAGAAAGGGGCAGGTCACATAAGATTTTATTCTTCTCCCTGCTCCTTTTCGCTCAATGGTAGAGTCATGTTTTGTGGCAATTATTGTACATTTGGTTTTGCGTACCATGAGCGAGACAAATAAAAATGAAATTAAATTAAATGAAACTATCAACTACAGTGGGGGGAGTAGAAATAGATTTTCAAATTTCAAATTCGCCTTTTAAAGACTAAAACTCTTTATACACTACATTCACATGGGGCTGACTGTCTTTCTAGGAAACGTAGACGAACTGTCTGGAACTTTAATTTGAAGAAAATCAGTAATTTAGGGGAAAACAGAAGTCCAGTTAGTTAGGGCTGACGACAATGGTCACAAGGCATTGTGTGTGTTATTTTCTCACCATCTTCACTCTCTATAGCTGTAATGTCTACGTAAGCACTTGATCCTTTGATGGCCTGATTAACTAAATGAGAGCCATTATCACTCGTTCATGTACGACTCCAAAAGAGTACTTGAGTCCGTCCAAATGGTGACATCGCAGTGAAAACCTAAATCTGGATGTGCTGGGACACTGAATAATATGTTGGAGAGATCCCCAATGGAAAACTATTTAGCATCAGAGGGAACTTGTGACAACATAGTGTAAGGGTTTGGCACATTAGGGGCTTTTGGTTGGACTACTGCATTTACTGCTTTCAAATCCTGCTCAAACCTCCACTCTTTCTCTCTGATCGTCTTCACCGAGATAAAGGGAGTTCTGACTGGTGAATCATTACAGGGAACAATTACTCCTGCCTGTCAAAGAGAATCAAACAAGTGTTATTCCTTCAATATCCTCCTGCTTGAAAGGATATTGTTGTTTGCTTGGCCTGTGAGCAAATGTGGGTCTTATAAGTACTAAGTCATACTTCCCCTGGGCCCATAGTGAGGAGTGGACTTCCTTCATGGCTGTGGGGAGAGATGCAGTCAGATAAGAATGTGTGTGTTTGTGTGTGTATGGAGTTGCTTTTCCTTAGAAACGAACCCAGGTCTCACCACTGGTCATTTTGAGACTTTGTCAGTGAGATGTGTGGGTGTGAATTGTTCACCAGAAAGAACTTTGCTGAGCATCACTCAGATTCCCAGAAAAAGCTCACCTGCTATCAGACCAAAACAGAGTAGAATACTTAATAGAATCTTTCAGATCATGAAAGAAACCTGTTCCAAAGTATGTCAGGCCCTTGTGACACATAAAGATCAAGCATGCATTTTTGTGTCACAAGGGCCCGACATACTTTGGAACAGGTTTCTTACAGTGTGAGTAGCCTGCAGTCATTCAATCTGCACAGTTGGATACAATATTTTAGCTCTTTTAATCATATATTTTGAAGAAGGGAACCTCTACTGATATACATACAGAGAAATGTTGGGACTGTATGTTACCATTGACATGTCGACATTAGGAATCCTTACAACTTTTAACCCTTCTGGTGTAGAGATTAGACGTACGCCCAATGCGATCATCAGATCTCGTCCTTTCAAACTAACTGGACACAAGTTTGAGGCCAAAAATGCATGCTTGATCTTTATATGAGGGGCAGATTCTTCTTCATGAACACAAACAATTGGTACCGTGAATTTTTCTCTGATTGTCTTTCCTGATATCCCGAGAGAGAACACATAACTTTCTCTTTGCTCTGGATCAGATTAGTCTTTAGTTGTCCCCACTGAGTGAGTTTCTCCTCAATCTACAAGAAATGTGATCACATTGTTTCCCAGAATAAACAATGTCTCTGGTGAGATCTTAAATGTTTCTGCAGGAATTTAGCATAGGTCCCACTTCTTCATTGCATGAGCTGTGTGTGTGTGTGTGTGTGTGTGTGTGTGTTTCACTTCCCTTATTGGACAATTGTTTGCCAAATGCTCTTTTTCCCTACAGATGAAGCACTCATCTTTCTCCACTGGGAGTCTCTGTAAACCACGTTCTCTGCCTCCTCTGCCCCTGGCCTTTTCTGTTGTAGTTACAGAAATGTACATCACCCTGCAATCATGTCTATTACCTCTTTAATTAATGAGTTATTTTACTTCTCGATTTGTACTCGTTCATTTATTCTTAAGATTATATTCATTGTCTTGAATCCATGTTTCTATATGTTGGCTGTATTGACCTATTCATTTTCGATTGCACTGTAAAAATGTCTGTCCTTTCTTTTCTCACAGTCCAATGAGAAGTCTCCTAAATCCCTCCTGAGATAAAACAAACCTAGAAGTCTTTAGGTGGAGTTATGAGCTTTCTGACAGTAGTACAGTATTGTTCATAACTCGCTGCTGATTAAAATGAAGGGGAAAAATGAAGCACTCAGTGGGTTTTGTAAATTGACTGTAAAGGCATTCATGCTGGTCATGTTACATCCTTCCTGGCATAGCCAATAAGTATGACGGCTTTATGTCAAGCACATGCATGCTCATCACCTTACATTTTCTTGAGGGGTGTGCTCTAGGTCGTTACCAGCGTAAACTAGAGCTGTGTGGGTTGTCGGATTGCCCTATGGAAAAACGATCCTCGAAAGTGGCCTTCGGTCGATTTTGGCAGCATCTACGTCTATCTTCTGGAAACACCAGGTGAATACCCCACTTGTCACAATAATATTATCATGCCAACGCATATATGTGGCATTTTAGAGTTGACTATATTGATTAAGGCAATAGACTATGATATTCTGCTTGCACCTCGTGTGAAATGGCGGATACCGGAAGTACGGTGTCGCCCTCGGCCCAAAACCCGTATGTCTGTGTGAAAGAATCTAAAGGCACGGACACACCAGGCCGATTATCGGCATCGGTGAGCGTCAGGCCGATGATGAGGGTCGACACGCCCTACTCAGATTGGTGTGTGCCGCACCGTCGGGTCTTTTCAGCCGGGCCGACACCTTTTCGGCCGAAAACCCGCCGATTCAACATGTTGAATCGGCAGTCGGCCAAAGGTAGTCGCAAAAGAAATCACTCTGATTGGCTGTTCAGCTGCATGAGAAGCGAAACGGAAGTGAGGGACCCAAACAAACTACTAAGAAGGCAAATCTGAGATTTCATTTAACTCCAGCTCTCGACACAGGTTCGGGAAAGCCCCATGAGCTTCTCGTTGTAGAGTGAAAATGGAACGCACACGCTATTTGTTGTTTGTTTATATCACGCAGTCTGTTCTTCATCTCTCGGTTATCACGCAGTCTGTTCTTCTTCTCTCGGTTATCACGCAGTCTGTCTTCCGGTTGTTGCCTCTTTTGAATGACGAATACACACTACCGCCGCCTGCTGGTAAGGAGAGTTATTGCCACTCACGCATGCGCAGTTCGTACGTGCTTCTTAATGATCCGGTGCTCCTTTTTTGGCGGGGGGTGCACCAGCGCACCAGTTATGTGCAGCCATGTGAGAATGGGTCTGCGGAGAGCATTTCTCCGCGATCCCAACTTAGCAGCCCGAAAAACGTTTACCCATTTAAACAGTCGTCGTAGATACCTTGTTTGTTTTAAACATCATAAATACACAAACAACAATGAATACTTACAGGTTGTGTACCCGAATCTCCCGCTGGTCCAAACAAAGTAGGAACAGCATCGTTCTTCAGTGCCCTACGCTGTACATATCCGGCATGAATCGCTGAAAGGTTTGTGAAGCTTTGTTTCGTGAAATGCTGGCAAAGGGTGTGGCCTCTGGGTATTTACACGTCACAGTACCCAGGAAGTAAACAATGGAAAATGAGAAATCTCCAACGAGGCGTTTTGGGGCAGCATAGACTGTGTTAGAGTTTTACTCGCTACAGGGTGTACTTTGAGGGTTTTTGACTCTGCAGACCGTTTACATGCATAAAAACCTTCATAACACACAAGGGAACGGGTAATAACCGGAAAAGCATGACATGGGACCTTTAAGTGCTGCTGACTTATAGTAATGAAATTAAGGGGAACATGAAACACTCCAAAAGTTCAGTGTTTTTGGTAAACTGACTGAAATGTATTTGTTCTGCCATGCTAAAACCTTCCTGACATAATAATAATTAACTTTATGTCAAGGTCATGCATGCTCATCAGTATTTGTTGCATGTTGAGAATGACTCAACTGATAACTGATAGTTACCACACGCTAATGAGTAATGTATTATGTTGGTTTAGCGTTCCACATAAGATGCAGTTCTGATTAAAAAAGGAATGGCATTGCACTTCCTCTCCAGCTTGGGTGAATAAAAAGCAGGTGGATTCCCCTCTCAGTTCACTCCTTTTCCTCTTCTTGCAGTCTGACTGGTGTAATTATTTCTTTATTTACATCCTGATAGATGGGTTCATACATTTTTGTTTAAAAGATAGTTTGGTGCATGAAGGAATTAATGCAGTTTACTAGTTAGCATATTACGTTTTCTGGGTACAAACTAATGTAATGTAAAAAATAATTACTATTCAGCGTATAAATCACTGGTGGTGGTAAAACTAAAATGGCAAACCCACTGACAAAATAGGTTTTCCAAGCATTTTTTATGTTCTAAATGTTTATAACAGGGACTTTCTTTTTGTTGCAGAATCATGAGCAAGAACTTCTTGTCCAGACATGATGAGCTCCGCAAGGGAGACTCTCTGGTGTCCAACAACGGAGAGTTTAAGGCTATCTTACAGGTGAGTGACTCAGAATATTTGTGCACTTGATACTCTTATCAGGATGCATGATACAAATGCAATGATCTGAACAAATGTTAAGGCAAAAATATGAGAACAACTGTTTGAAAGTGCACAGTTAACAGCCAGACGTCTGTTTCTGCCTGCAGGAGGATAGTAACTTTGTGGTCTATGGCTGGCAGCCTGTCTGGGCTTCAGACACTAATGGGTCAGACGCTTTCCGCCTGGTCATGCAGGATGACTGTAACCTGGTCATGTACAGCAAGAGTGACAAAGCCTTGTGGAGTTCAGACTCTTACGGACCTAACACCGACAGGTCTCGCCTTCAGCTGACCGATGATGGCAAACTGGTGGTGAGCAAGGGTTCAAATGAAGTCTGGAACTCTTCTCATTCCAGAGGCAAGAAGTGATTCATTGTGTTTGAAAATCATGTTTTGAAGTCCATTTGATTCACCATTTCACATGCCTGTTATGTAATTGGGATCAAATAAAAACACTTTCATAAACCATACATTTGTTTTCTCTTCTGTTTGTATTAACCTATGTTCAAGAGGGCTACATTACGTTATACTGTACTCAGTGATCAACACTTTGTCCTTTGTTATCTAAACTGATTATAGAAGCTTTGCCTATTTGAGATGATGAGTAGACTCACTCTGAAAAGGTGAAAATGCATGATATACAAAGTACTTAACGTCTAATATATTGCTTTCCTGCAATGTTAACTATGTTGAAACACTTATTTTAACTGATATTATACATATGTATTATACTCCTATAAGATGTAGATAGTATAAGAAATGTGCAGAATATGACAGTTTAATGGTGGAGGTATACACATATATTGATAGATGTCTTATAATGCACTGTTGAGGAACCTGCGACCCAAGTTTTTCATTTATTGCATAACTACACTGTAGTTGTGTATAATATGATATGTCAATAAACCTTAGAAAATCTTGAAATCGTGAAAGGGATGTGCAAAATAGTCATTATATACAGTCTTTAATTAACTATTAGCAGAGAATAACGAGTAATGAATATACTTTATAGAGATCTGCAGATAAATGTTTAGTCTTCTCAAGCACGAACTATCAAATATCTCTCCTGATTGTTGGCACTTGACAATCACCTTTCCCTGAATTTTACTCGTTTTTTTAGGGTATTTTCAGGTATTTTAGCGGTTAAGTACATTGTCAGAATAAGTGAGAAATGGATTTAACTTCTGTTAGACAGCTATATGCCATAAATATTTGCATACATTCACAGTAAATATGTATTCAGTATGATAGCTGTCTAACAGAAGTTAAATTCATTTCTCACTTATTCTGACAATGTACTTAACCCCAAATAAAAGAACCCAATAAAAAGAGTTGTTAAATAATAGTGAAGTCACGTTGTAATAACAATAACTCATCTCTCTCGAGTTTTCTTTTTGAGCTTTGCCAAAAGCCACTGTGTCAAGTGTCCTACTTGGGTTGCCGTACGGCAGTGACGTGCGGTGAGGTTCATGGCTGGTGAGGACACTTTCAGAGTCAGATTTACAAATATTATATTCTGACCTTGATTGATTGATTGATTGAAAAGTTTATTAACAGCTTGTATATTGGGTACAGCTCAAAACATACAATTGTTAAGGGGATGCAGACCAGAGAAAGACTTTCATCTTGTTTACATCAGGGTCCCCCATTTCCAATTTATCATGTCATTTAAGACATATAAGACATATTTGACATACAGATGGCTTATTTACAATTTACATACAGGTGGTTTTTTTTACATACAGATTGCTTGTTTACAATTTTCATTTTAGATTTCGTTCTAATACATCCTAACCGGACATTTAAGACATACCAAGTCTACAGATATACAGTTAGTAACAGAGTCTAAAATGCGAGTATATACATAGATGGGGGGGGGGGGAAGCTGTCCATTGAACGACAGGTTGAGATTTGTACCATTACCGGGGCCAGTTTTGCAATGCTCTCCCCCGAAGGTGCTCTTTAAGAGAGGTTTTGAAGGTAAGTATAGTTTTACTTTCCTTTACAGTTGTGGGAAGAGCGTTCCACCTTGATGTGGCATAATTGCGAAACGTGTATTCCCCCTTTTTTGTGCCAAATCTGGGTTTCACATGATTTGTGGAGCTCCCTCTGGTGTTATGATCATGGTATTCCTTGACCTTTGGGAAGAATTTTGACATGTACATGGGTACCATAGAGGTGTAGTGGATCTTGTAGACCAGGCCCATTGCAAGTAGCTGTACTCTGTCGTCTACTCTAAGCCATCCTAGGTTGTCAAAGTGGGCAGAGGTGAGGTGGGTTCTAGATGAAAGGTCAAGCAGTAGTCTGACCAGTTTATTTTGCGATGTTTGAAGTTTTATTTTTAGCGCCTTGGAGGTGCCATGACGTGCAAGCATAGTCATAGTACCCTTGAATGAGTGCTCCTGCCAGAGTTTTCAGGGTGTTTTTGTTTACCAGAGAAGATCCGGTATAGGAATCTAGTTCTTTGATTGACTTTTTTTATTACATTGGATGCCATTTTGTCACAGGAGAGGTTTGCCTCAAGAATAGATCCTAGGTATGTAATTTCCTTCTTACTTGTGACAATAATGTCGCCCACTGCAACTGAGAAGTCGTCGGATTTGCTGAGATTATGTTTCGAACCGAAGAGAATGGACTCTGTTTTACCCAGGTGTAATGATAATTTATTATCGGCGAGCCAGGTGCAGATTCTGCCGAGCTCGGAGCTGAGGGTTTTTTCAACCTGCAACCTGTTCCTGTCAGAGACCAGCAGGGCTGAGTCGTCCGCGAACAGGAACAAGTTGCAGTCACATGCTGATGACATGTCATTTACATAAATTAGGAACAGTAACGGACCTAATATGCTTCCTTGTGGAACACCACAGCTCACTGGGAGGGGGGGGGACAGAGTACCGTTTACCTCCACCATCTGTTCTCTCCCCTCCAGGTAGGATTGCATCCAGCTCACCGATAGTTTATCAAAACCAATTGCTTTTAGCTTGTCAATCAGAATGGGGTGATTGACAGTGTCGAAAGCCTTTTGTAGGTCCAGCATCACCATGCCGCAGTACTTGCCCTCGTCCACCTCTTGTTTGATGTGGTCGCTCAAATAAAGAAGGCATGTGTCAGTGGAGTGGGATGTTCTAAAGCCAGATTGAAATTCATAGATTAGTTTCTTTTCCGCGAGGTACTTTTCGACCTGTTCATATACTATTTTTTCCATGACTTTCGAGATGGAGGTAAGTATAGAAACAGGGCGGTAGTTGCCTGGGTCCAATTTGCTGCCATTTTTGTGCAGGGGGGTTACTCTTGCAATTTTGAAGTCTTTGGGTACTTTTCCCTGTTTTATGGAGAGGTTAATTATGTGAGCTATGACTGGTGAGATGGCGGTTGCTGTGTCTCTGAGGAATTTGGAGGGGATATTGTCGTGGCCAGTGGCCTTGTTAGGTTGGAGGGCGCTCAGTTTAATGAGTACCTCTGCTGTTGTTACCCTTGCTAGACTGAAATCATCTTTGCGTACCCCTAGGTTTTTGTAGTAGGTCATGATGTGATCTACTCCAAAAAGCCCTGAGTGGGAGGGTAATTTATTTACAAGAGTTGTGGCTATGTTTGTGAAAAAAATTTTCAAGTACTTGGCCACATCCAGTTTGTCTGTGATGAGCCTGTTATCTGTCTTTATGTTTAAGTTAGAAAATCTCGTTTTGAGTTTTTTACTGCAGCCAAGCTGGTTATTGAGTAATTTCCAAAGTTCACGGGGTTTATTTTTGTTTTCCTCAGTTTTGACATTGATGAAATTCTTTTTGGCAGTTTTGATCATGGAGCTTACGTCATTTCTTAGTCTGTTTCTTTCAATTTTGAGTTCAGTAACGTGGGCCTGGAGTTCACTGCTCGTGCTTTTGGAAAGCATTGACTGACTTTTATGAAACTCAGAGCATTTTTTGTCTCTGGTTTTCATGGCGGTCAGTATGCCGGAGTGCATCCACGGCTCAGCGCGATTTTTTACTCTGGTTGTTCTTAGGGGGGCCAAATCATTGAGTATTGCAGAGAATTAGTTTTTGAAACCAAGCCATGTTTCTTCAACTTGTGTACCACTGAGCTCATCTGACCAGTCCAGGCTCTCCAGTTCTAGGTTAAAGGCCTCGCTAGAGTAGTTTTTGAGGTCTCTAGATATGACTGTTTTGTGACAGCCGGCCCTTTGTTTTAGCTTTTTGCGGGTACAGAATATCATATAATGATCAGTTAAACCGCATGCTATAACCCCTTTACTGGAGATCCTGGACTTGTCAGAGGTCAAAATGAGATCAATGGTAGTTTGTGTTGTTTCACATACCCGGGTGGGTTGGGTGATTAGCTGGCTGAAGCCGTGCAGATCACAAATCCTACTGAAGGACTTGAAGACGGACGTGTCTTTACGTTGCATATCCGTGTTCCAGTCTCCAATAATAATTGTCTCTACATCCCCCACATCAGCCAAACACCCATCTAATGTATCATAAAAGTCACTCTGTTCCGGTGGTCTATAGATTGTCCCGACTATTACAGATTTAGCATTGTCAAAAAGAATTTCAACCCACACAGATTCAATATTTTCATGATGCAGGTCAGTACGGTTTTTGAAATTGGTGTCTTTATGTATGTACATGCAGACACCACCTCCATTCACGTTCCTGTCCCTTCTCACTACAAGATAATCTTCAATTTCAATCTCTGAATCTGTAATGGAATTGTCCAATTTGTCCAAAATCTCAGAAAAGCATAATATGCTTGCCTTACCGTTCATGAATAGCTGCCTGAGTTCAGCCAGTTTGTGTCTCAGGCTGTTAGTGTTCAGATGAAAAATATGTAGTCCATTTTTGTTGCTTAAATGCACAATGTCGTCAGCTTGCAGATATTTGTCTTTGTCCGTTACAGCAACCGGCTTGTCGTGGTGGGGTGGTGGTGGTGGTGGTGGGGGTGGGAGGGAGGCTCCGTTGTAGCTTTAGCCGTTGATATGCTAGCAGGGTGGCTAACAACATGGCTAACAACATGGCGGATATTTGTTCCCTCGGATCTCGGTTCTCTTCCTCTCGTCACTGCCTCATGCGTGTCTGTCTGCCGAGGCGTCCCCGGGGGAATCTCGAAGTCTCCGTTTATCCCTTGGTCTCCGCTGTCTCCACGGTCTCTGTTGTCGTCGCGTAGTTGTTGTTGCAGCGGAAGAGATGCTAGTTCTGATGCTAATTGAGATGCTAGCTGCTCGAGCCTGCAGGACTGGCTTCTTGTCTGCACCGGGCCCGGATTCAGATGGATGTCTCCCGCTAACAATAAGACCAAGACGATCATACTTCTTCGGTCTAGTTTGCCTGACGGGGGTAAGTACTTTCGCGTCGGGTTTGCAGTTAATAATGCATGAATGCTTGCACTTCCAAAAGCGAGGTGTTTCCTTTCCCAGCCGTTGAGAAGGTAAAAGTCATTGTGGTTCATTTTATCCCCGCTTTCATTACTCTCCTTCTCTAAGTGATGTTGCCTCATTGATGAGTTGAGGTAGGAGTCCATAATCCATATTGTCAGGAGGATGAAATATAATACCTTAATCGAAATATTCTGTTATTTTCAAAAGCTTTTTTGGTCTGATGTTTCGATTCATTTGAAACAGACCGTTCAACAAAAGGATACCCACAATCTAAATATTGGATTGTTCTTTCTTAGTAAGAACCCATTTTCATTACCAATGTGGTCTTACCTTGACTTGAAGATGAAGTCCATGCTATCCTTCTGGACAACAATCTCTATCACTTTTTTGTAAAAGTCCTCCTTATCTTCCTCTAGTTTCAAAAGTCTAGTTTGTTGTTCGCGTCTATACCGTCTCTGCGTAGAATAACAGTAGCAACAAGGACCTGTGGGCTCATGTGCGCCCCCTTCAGTGCGGCAGAGGTTATGGCTGCCTCCCCTGGTGCTTTTTTCATTGCCGTTGTACGGCGAGTCTAAATATCATATATACGTGAAATAAGTTATTTAGAGACGGCGAGGATAAATGTAATAAAGGGATCTACAAACATTACATTGGTGACCTACAGTGAGATGGTGCAGGCATGCCCTTACGGCCCGTACACACAGCAGCTTTTGGCGATTTGTCCACCGCTTCCAGCGCGTCTCCGCCCATTGACTTTGAATGGGGATGACGTCACTTTTCCTCGCTTGTCGCCGAACTGCATTGTGGGGGGCGAGGCGAAGATTTCCAGGATTTCAAAGTTGAGCAATGTTCAACTTTTGAAGCTGAGCTGGAAGCGTCAGCCAATCAAATCCCGTTTATGCAAATCTGACAGTTCAAGCGCTAGCCAATCAAACCGCGTGCAAGCTGGGAGAGCCAGACCGCAGTTCATTCTATATTCCTAACAAAAATGGAGGAGAAGTTTGTTATTGCGGTAGCAAATCACCCGGTTCTTTATGACCAGTCCCTATTTACTTACCGGGATACAAACCGGAGGAACCAGGCATGGAGGGAGGTGGCAGAGACAGTGGGTGAAACTGGTAGGTTTTCGCTTGTTTGGGGATTTTATATCCAGTTTACTTCGTTGCTAGTTTACTTCGTTGCTAGCAAGCATAGACAGTATCATTAGCCAGCATGGAATGTAGCATAAAATAGCACCATAGACATTAATCTCATAAATGTTCAAAATGTTAAAAGAAATAGTGGAGAAGAACCGGGGTTTTTTGCTTTGTATGTCGGGGGCGGGAGATTCATGTGATTGGTTGTTGGTCGCGAAATCCCCAAGCTTTCAGACACGCCCAGCTCCAAGATTTTCAAGATTTTTGAAAAGCTGCTGTGTGGACGTACCGCACACAGTACTACAGCTTCAAAAAAAGCTTGGAGCTGGGCGTGTCTGAAGCTTGGGGATGTTATTCAAGCAACACAACCAACAACCAATCACATGAATCTCCCGCCCCCGACATACAAAGCAAAAAACCCCGGGGATTTTATGGGAGCAATATATATATATATAAACTTCCCAAACAGGCGAAAACCTACCAGTTTCACCCACTGTCTCTGCCACCTCCCTCGATGCCTGGTTCCTCCGGTTTGTATCCCGGTAGGTGAAGAGGGTCTGG
This sequence comes from Gymnodraco acuticeps, assembly GCF_902827175.1. Classification (NCBI taxonomy): domain Eukaryota; kingdom Metazoa; phylum Chordata; class Actinopteri; order Perciformes; family Bathydraconidae; genus Gymnodraco; species Gymnodraco acuticeps. Next base: position 1,362,741 of record NW_022990021.1, read on the forward strand.
TCATACAAAACCGGGTGATTTGCTACGGCGATAATTAGTTTCTCCTCCATCTTTTTTTGAAATATAGAAATGAACGACGGGATATCTTTCCCAGCTTAGACGCGGTTTGATTGGCTACGGCTTGAGCTGTCAGATTTTCCGAAACGGGATTTGATTGGCTGGCGCTGGCTACTCCGGCGTCTCCGGCGTCAGAAGTTGAACATTGTTCAACTTCTGTCGCCTGCGCCGGAGACGGACCGCTCTGCTACCCACAATTCAGTTCGGCGAAAAAAAGCGGCAACGTGACGTCACCCCATTCAAAGTGAATGGGCAGATTGAAGCTGTCGACGCTGCAGACGCTGTAGTGTGGACGGGCCGTAACTGGCTTGAGCGCGCTCACAAAACAAGTGCCCGCGCTAAATTAGTGCCCGCGCTCCAGCAAGTTACTGTGGGTTTACGTGAGGCAGAGCTCCTCATCGCTCCCATGTAGTTGTAGCGGAGTTTGGCAAATTTGCTGATTTTGACTATAAAAAGCGATTGGAATCATACATAAATCACATTTACAACACAGATCAGTGGAGACATTTTATTTTTATTACTATTTAGTTTTTCTTTAGTTGTTTTTCCGTTACATTGGAGTATGGCCAGTCTATGAGTATGACAGGTGAGGCTCTGCCTGCACGTCGCTGCCGTACGGGGTTGTCCAATATGGCGGACCATCTCGCACATGCGCACTGCAGATCGGGTAGTCTATGGTGACAAGCACAACCAAGGCGGAATATTACTGCCAAAAGTCACGTGTCTTGTTGCAGTAATATTCCGCCGTGAGAATAAAAAGTTTTGTACTTGTAAAAAAAAGTTGTGTACTTGTAAAACCTATGCTGAATTTGTCTCTGAAACATGATTTATTAGAAAAATGTTATGTGTTTGTTTGATAGATACGTTTTTTCTTTGCAAAACTAAATGCATTAGTTTGTAGATGGTGTTTTGTATTTGAAAACCACATTGTGTTTGTTAGTGAATCATGAGGCATTTATAAAACCTGTTTAGTTTGTTTGTGGAGTTATGGCAGGAAATTAGCTCCATATAAAAGCCACTCTGATGTGATGATCGCTATAAATCAGATACCTTCCATGACCCTGGCAGATATGAGCTTAAACTATGAATTAAATGGTCAAAATAATCACATGCGCTTATTGTTAGCAAATCTAAAAATACAATCCATAAACACTTCGTACAAGCTCTTGAGAAAAAAGTAAACCAAACTCTTAAGAAGAAGTCTTTTAGCTGTAGTAAAGTCATTAAGATTTATGATTCTCTCGATAAGCAATTTGCAATATCTTGTTTATGGCCTTATTCAGTCACTGATTCTTTCTTCTTCTCAGATTATGCAACTTTTACTGACTCCCATGTTTTGTAACAGTGCTTAAAGTCTTTCAGAAATGTTCTTAGCTAACAGTCAATGTCAAAACAGTTCATATTTGAGGTTTTAATATCAACAGCTAGCGGGAAAGGGACAACTTAGGTTTGTTTTTGGCTGTAACACACAAGTAAAATATGAAATACAGGTGGTCTTCTAACATAAAATCATCTATGACAAAACTCAGATTGAATGTTTAGACACGGTTTGAGTTATCATTTGACTTTGTATAATGTATTTAATCTCTCAATGGTGTAATCAGACATATCAAATATGGTATAATTTGAGTAACATTTTACGTACCCATTCAAAACATTGCCAAGAAAAGAGGACACATGTTTTCGGTAGACTCTCAGTGGTTTATTTTTTAATTTCTATTCAAAGTGTAACCAATTCCAGTTATGGGACCATCAGGTGAATGAATAACTGTTAGCAACAGAGGCAGTTGATGGACTTTAACAGTGCATGAACATGGCACCATAAAGCATAAAGGGGACTGCAGTGGAAATGTGACAGGAAGCCAATCAAACAATAAAAGTGCCACTTTGTAATTTAAAGCTGACGTCATTTTCACATGAACAATAGACAATTTTTCATTTATTTAATCGTTTATTTGGCAGGGACAATGCACAGTAATGAACACTTAAAACATTCAAATGTGTCAAGCGTAACAGTGCCAGATTTAGCTTTGAGCTAATTTCCATCCGCAGTCCCTCACATAAAACGTTTAAGATAATTACATTTTACAAACATAGCAAAAACAAAATACATGATATGCAAAAAGTGCAGAAGAGCAGCATCCACGAGTATTTACCACATGGCAGTACAATATAGCAGCAACGACATAACGCAAGAGAAGATAAAAGTGCTAAAAAGTGTGTTAAAGTGCATTTAGCGGTGATTCTACGTCTGTTTGTTTCTCAACCATTCTTTTAGTTGACCTTTAAAGCTATTGAGAGTGGGACAATCCCGTATCTCAGTTGGGAGGCTATTCCAGAATGAGCTGCCTTTAACGGAGAGGATATTTTGTCCAAAAGTGGTCCGTCTGTGGTGGACCAGATCACTGTGTGTAAAGTGGAGGGGTCTTTAAACGGCCCAGCAATAAGATAACAATTAAATAAAGCAGTAATTTACATGGAAATAGAATGCTATGAATGCATTTTTGCATATAAACTATGAAATCAGAATATGTGCAGAAAGGAGAATGACATTGTGTGCATTAATGTGATGAATACTGTATAGTCTATGATGTGGCATAGGTCAAATGTCAGCTGGAAGGGCTATGATGAACATTTATGAGATTAATGTCTATGGTGCTATTTTATGCTACATTCCATGCTGGCTAAAGATACTGTCTATGCTTGCTAGCAATGTTTAAACGAAGTAAACTGGATATAAAATCCCCAAACAGGCGAAAACCTACCAGTTTCACCCACTGTCTCTTCCACCTCCCTCCATGCCTGGTTGTATCCCGGTAAGTTATTAGCGACTGGTCATAAAGAACCGGATGATTTGGTACCGCAATAACTAATTTCTCCTCCATTTTCAGGAATATAGAAAATGAACTGCGGTCTGGCTCTCCCAGCTTGCACGCGGTTTGATTGGCTAGCGGTTGTACTGTCAGATTTGCATAAACGGGATTTGATTGGCTGACGCTTCCACCTCAGCTTCAAAAGTTGAACATTGCTCAACTTTTGAATCCTGGAAATCCTGGAAATCTTCACTTTGCTTCCCCACAATGCAGTTCGGCGAAAAGCGAGGCAAAGTGACGTCACCCCATTCAAAGTCAATGGGCAGAAGTGTTGGAAGATTTTTTTAACGCTGCTGTGTGGACGGGCCGTAAGAGTCCGGGCTGGCAGTATGAGGAGTAACCGATAGTCTTTAAAAATGTAAATATAACAAAATTAGCAAAGATGTTGAAGGCCCATTACAGAGGCTCTGCTAACTCAACATAAACTGAATACAACTGAACAGATTAACCTCACAAAAGAAGACTAAATCTGACCAATTAACTGGAACACAAAGGGGAACATAAAGGCTTCTTTAAAACAAAGCAAGAATACTCGTTTTAATATACTATAGAGAAGTGTAGCAGATACGACCGTTATCGTCCTCGTGTGGCTGCAGCCTTAGACGGTCGTCTTTTGTTCACAGTTACCCACTGCACAGAGCCTATTCAGATCACTGTTAATAAGGACCATACAGAAAGTATGCAGTTTCACATTTTTGAATCTGCTCAGCACCCGATTATTTTGGGTTTTCCGTGGCTAAAAATCCACAACCCAAACATTGACTGGTGCTCAGGGGAAATTAAGGAGTGGGGAGAGGATTGTATTAACAGGTGTAAACATTCACGGCCTGTTAATGCACCAACAGACCCTAGTATGATCATTATAGATCACCCTGACTATCCTGACCTACAGAAAGTACCTCCATGTTACCACAATTTAAAAGGAAGCCTTTAAAGCCATGTCGCTACCTCCTCACCGATCTTTTGAATGTCCTATTGATCTCCTACCGGGAGCTCCCATTCCCAAGGGAAGACTGTATTATATCTCAAGACCAGAGAGAGCAGCAATGGACGACTACATCTCCTCTTCACTCAAATTAGAGATTATCCGCCCTTCATCTTCACCAGCCGGGGCGGGGTTTTTCTTCGTAGGAAAGAAAGACGGGTCTCTGAGACCTTGCATAGACTAGAGTCCTCTTAATGACATTACGGTAAAGAACCGCTATCCTCTGCCACTCATGTCCTCTGCTTTCGAACCACTTCAGACTGCCAAGATATTCACCAAGTTGGACTTAAGAAATACATATCACTTGGTTAGAATAAGGAAGGGGGATGAGTGCAAGACAGGATTCAACACTCAAAGTGGCCACTATGAGTACCTAGTAATGCCTTTTGGGCTGTGCAATGCACCGGCTGTGTTTCAGGGTTTTGTGAATGATGTATTGCGGGACCTTTTGAATGTTTTTGTGTTTGTGTATTTTGACGATATATTGATTTTCTCACCAGACTCTGAATCTCATGTTAACCATGTCCGTCAGGTTCTGCAGAAACTGCTTGAGAATCAATTATATGTCAAGGCAGAGAAATGTGAGTTCCACACAGAAACGGTGTCTTTTTTAGGATACATAATCTCACCAAACCAGATACAGATGGATCCTACAAAAGTCAGTGCAGTTTCCAAGTGGCCAACACCAGTCTCCAGGAAGAAAGTCCAGCAGTTTCTAGGATTTGCAAACTTCTATAGAAAGTTTATGAGAAATGTCAGTTCTGTTGCTGCCCCTCTGCATGTTCTTACTTCTCCTAAGGTTCCCTTCAAGTGGACTCCCCAAGCGGACGTCGCTTTCCAGCGCCTCAGGGAAAGGTTCACCACAGCTCCCATTCTCACGATCCCGGATCCCCAGCTTGTGGTTGAGGTTGATGCTTCCAATGAGGGGATTGGAGGAGTATTGTCTCAGAGATCCGTGGAGGACAACAAGATGCACCTGTCGCGTAAGTTGACAATGGCAGAAGAGAACTATGATGTGGGAAATAAGGAACTGTTGCCTGTAAAAGCTGCCCTCGAGGAATGGAGACACTGGTTGGAGGGGGCAGAGCAGCCGTTCTTAGTCTGGATAGATAGACCATAAAAACCTGGAGTACAAGGTTCAACTCCCGCAAGGCCAGGTGGACACTATTTTTCAGTAGGTTCAACTTCACACTCTTTTTTCGTCCCGGATCCCAGAATCGAAAGCCTGATGCTTTGTCTCGCCTTTACGACCCAGAACCACTTGCCGTAGAGCCCAAGACCATCCTTCCACTAAACTGTGTGGTCGGAGCATTTTTCTGGCAAGTAGAGTCAAGCAGCGTTTCTGGTGGCCAGCCATGAAGAAGGATGTGGCAGAGTACGTAGCAGGTTGCCCGGTCTGTGCTTGCAATAAAACCTTGTCTCAGGTCAAGATGGGCTTTCTCCAGCCGCTGCCGGTTTCCCAACGTCCCTGGTCACACATATCTATGGACTTTGTGACAGGACTCCCGTCATCCAGAGGCAAAACTATGGTCCTGACAGTGGTGGATCGATTCACCAAGATGGCTCATTTCATTCCCCTAACCAAGCTTCCCTCTGCCAAAGGAACCGCAGAGGTTATGATGACCCAGATATTTAGGATCCATGGATTCCCTAATGACATTGTTTCCGACAGGGGTCCACAATTAATTTCCGCATTCTGGCAGGAGTTTTGCAGACTCATAGGCGCCACCGTCAGCATGTCATCAGGTTTATCACCCTCAATCAAATGGACAGTCGGAGCGTCTGAACCAGGAACTGGAGACTAGACTGGAGTCTCCCAGAACCAGACCACCTGGAGCGACCACCTCACATGGGTCGAGTTTGCCCACAATACTCTTCCCACGGCGGCCACAGGTCTCTCTCCTTTCCATTGTGCCCATGGCTACCAGCCTCCGCTGTTCTCAATCAACGAAGGAGAAGTAACGGTACCGTCGGTCCATGCCTTGATTAGACGCTGTCGCCAAATTTGGGCTGGTGCTCGCCAGTCCCTACTCAGAAGTTCGGCTCGGATGAAGGCTGTAGCAGACGTCCATCGCAGGGCCACTCCCCTCTACAGACCAGGTCAAAAGGTTTGGCTTTCCACCAAGGACCTACAGCTTCATGTCACTGCCAAGAAATTGGCTCCGAGGTTTGTGGGTCCATTTCAGGTGTCTAAAGTAATCAATCCTGTGTCTGTGCGCTTACGACTTCCCAGGTCTATGAGAGTACATCCCACATTCCATGTCAGGTAGATCAAACCAGTGTATGAGAGCACACTTGTATTCTTTAGGCTGAGTTCTGACCTTTCTGAAAGAAGTACAGTTTTCCGCTTTAAGTGCTGCTGACAATGAAACACTTAGAATATTCAGTGTTTTTTGTAAACTGACTGAAAGGTATTTTTTCTGTCACGCTACAACCTTCCTGCCCAAAAAAAGGTGAATTCAAAAGGCACTTGCAGTCATGAAAAGGTTTGTATATTTGAACATTCTTTGTATATTGTAATATTGTACTCGCCGAACACGACAAGGGATGTAAATGTCCTACACCCACATTACCAGCAAAGGGAGCGGGAGTGAGAGCACTGTGACTGCCTTCACCTAGCTGAAATACAAATGAAATAAAGAAGTTCAACAGGACAGCTTAGCCGGGCGGTTGCTGCTAACAATCAGGCAACACGCGGGGGCGAAAACACTGCCTTCACTGGTTGGGATAATAACAAAGTTAAACGTAAACATAGGCTAAAACCAAAAACTGGCCTCTAAAGAAAAAACAGCACGGATAATCCCGGTTTAATCCAGCGTCAACCAAGTGGCTGTCAGAAACAGTACAAAATAGCGCAGCAAGGGCAACTCCTGGGATATGGAGCGGAAACGCTGCCGTCACCAAGAAAAAAGTTTAATCAAAATAGCAAACAAGACAGCACGGGTAATCCCGGTTTATTCCGGCGTCAGCCAAGTGGCTGCGCGCCAGGACACAGTTATGGCCCGTCCACACAGCGGCGTGCGTTGAAGCTTGCCGGTGGGCGTGTCTGAAACTCGACCAACAACCAATCACATGAATCTCCTGCCCCTGACACACAAGCAGCGGTTTGATTGGCTAGCTTGTACTGGCATATGATTCGATTGGCTGACGCTTCTGCCGAGGCTTCAAAAGTTGAACATTGCTCAACTTTTGCAGCGAGCCACGCCAGCAAAGCTCCGTGTCGCTTCCCACAATGCAGTTCGGCGAAAAGTGACGTCACCCCATTCAAAGTGAATGGTGAAGCTTTCAACGCACGCCGCTGTGTGGACGGGCCGCGTCTATCGTTTTTCCAACCCAGTTTAGATTTAACCACGCCCACTTCCGCATTACGCAAGAACGTAGCTCTACGCGATAGCGTCATAGACTTCATCTTCGGCAGTTATAGCGGTTGCGGTAAAGCAGGATATTGAATAGTTGTTTTTTGTCTTTCCAAAGGATTTGTTGACAGAAAGTAAACGATCCTGTAATCAAAGCCATATCGAAGAGTCCTGAGATTGTATTACTGGTGTTTTATCATCTATAAATAGCCTGTGTGTATTCTCAAATGTCGTTTTCAGGACAAACAAAAGACGTTTTAAATATCTTATCAGCTGGTGTAAGTGCAGAATATTGAATATAACCTTGACTATTACTGTGTACTTCATTTATCTGACAGCATTATTTAATGATACTATTTTATATATATATATATATATACATTTATTCATTTATAAACATATATATATATAAACACACACTTATATGTACTCACACATGTATTTATTCATTTATACACACATGTATTCATTCATTTATACACACACAGCATTATGTAATGATACTGTTTTATATATATATATATATATATATATATATATATATATATATATATATACTAGGGCTGTCAAGTTAACCAGTTAATAACGCGTTAACGCAAAAAAAAATTAACGCCACTAATTATTTTAACGCGATTAACGCATGTGTATTTTTTTTCCTTGGCCGCCCCGTAGTTTCAGAGCGCATCGAGTTTAAAATACGATCTACAAGCTGATGCTGACAGCCCCGCTCCTGCTGCCCGCTTGTGGCAGACCACACTTCCACGCTCACCGGCAGGCACCGACTGGCTATTGGGAGGACTGGGAGGGTTATGGCGTTATATTTGTGCCTCTATCTTGAGCACGCAATGAAACATGTTGAGCATAGAAAATGCTATTGAGCGCGCACTTGAACAGTTTTGAGCACAGAGAAATATATTTTCTCTCATAAAACTCCTGCTCCGTGCGCAAGCAGACCGCTGCACGCGCTCTCTCTCCCCCGCTCGCTCGACCTCTCCAGCCTGTGTGCGCTCAGCTTTGCCTGCGCGCGCTCAGCTTTGCCTGCGCGCGCTCAGCTTTGCCTGCGCGCGCTCAGCTTTGCCTGCGCTCGCTCAAGTTGTCACAGCGTTACAAATGTGCCACAAAACCAACCAATCGGAGAACTCGAGAAGGTCAATTCTGATTGGCTGGTCGTCTCCAATCATATCTTCTATCTGAGATGAGAGAGGGATTTTCGGTTGCTATCAGGCTGTTGACGTTCTTATTACACATCTATTGTTGACATTTACAGGACATGACAGACTCGAATGAAGAGAATAGCATGCCACAGTGTCAGGTGAGTTATACATTTCTAGTTTTCTGATATCACGTTATTGTTTGCAATGCCTGAGTTTGCTAGCCGGCAACAGAGCTATAGGGGTAGTTTAAGCAAACCGCTAACAAACCGTAGCCTACATGTACACAGGGCCGTATCCAGTATTTGCTAAATACCGAGGTCCAAACATGCTAGGGGGGTTCGGGGGTATCCTCCCCCGTGATTTTTGGGATTTTCATGATCTAGTTAGGTGCTTTTTAAGTTCCGGGGGGGGTCACAAATTGGATAATATATTGATTTCAAACCATGTCAGTGGGCTGCAGCATCAATTATTTTTGAAAGTGTAATGCACAACAATCAGTTGATTGTTACTATTAATGATCTGGACATGCAGAAGAGGCTAAAATGTTCACTAAACCTTGTCAACATTCATTTCCCATGTCTCTCTCCTTTCCATAACCTGCAGCCTCTCTTCCATCTTCTTGAGTCTCTCTGTCTTCTTCTTGTTCATTACTCTCTCTGTCCTCTACTCTTTCTCTTTGTTCAATCTCTCCCTCGTTGTTCAGTTTTTGCTCCTCCTCACTTGTCGTTCCTGCCAGTGAATTAAAAGCAATTCAGCAATTTAGTTCATTTCACTTGTTTGCATTATTTTTTAAATACAAATCTGTTTTGTTTGATTCACAAAAGAGAACAAATATGTAAGCAAATTGTGTTTTATACAATTGTATGTTATTATGACATCATAACTGCAATAGATGTATGTTGTTAAAAGTATGCCTATTGTCTATATTGTAAATGAAGACTATTGTTATAGATGTATAGATAGATAGATGGAGTTATTAAGCCTACATTGTTGTGTGTGACTGTACCTGCAGTTCCTCCCTGACTTCCATCACTTTCTCTCTCTCTCTTTCTCTCTGCCTGTCATGTCTCTTCCTTACCAAAGCTGAGCTTCGACTGACTGTAGTGTTTTCATTATATCTGAGTCAGTGTAAAAAGAAAACAATACAATGTTATATCTTCAATGTTTTAATCAAATTGAAATGAAATAAAAGCATTACAATGTTTGTTAAAAGGTAATCCTTCTGACATTGGATGAATGTAATTAACTTTAGCTCTCATAGTTTATTCACACAATTTAAACCAAAGTATAGCCTATAGGCAAGAAAATATCTCCATGGAGAAAGGCCATGACCGTGAAAACAGAAAAAAGAGAATGTCGAAAAGCTGAACGCAGGTGGCGAAAAACAAATCTCCAGGTTCACTTTGAAATCTATAAAGAGAGACTTGGCCTTTATAATTTGGAATTGAAAAACGCACGACAATCGTTCTTCTCTGACATCATTACCAAAAACAAAAACAACGCACGTGCCTTGTTTGCTACCGTCGACAGACTAACTAACCCCCCAGTGTCAGTAGCCTCTGAATTTCTATCCACCAGGGCGTGCAATGATTTTGCCTCCTTTTTCACTGACAAAATTCAGAAAATCAGACAAGCAGTCAGTGCCTCTGCATCAGGAACAGCAAATGTGTTGTCCCTATCTCCACTTAACATCAATTCAGACATCATGACACAATTCCATCAGATTAATGATAAAAACCTAGAGGACATTATTCAACTTCTGAAATCCTCCTCCTGCTGCCTTGATATTATTCCAACAGGATTTCTCAAAGATGTTTTGCCTTGCATGGCCTCAGATCTACTTCATATAGTAAACAAATCTCTTCACTCAGGTATTTTTCCACAGGCCCTGAAAACTGCAGTCATTAAACCGCTCTTAAAAAAGAATAATCTAGATGCTTCAGTAATGAACAATTACAGGCCCATATCAAACCTCCCATTTCTAGGTAAAATCATTGAAAAAGTTGTTTTTCAACAGTTGAGTAATTTCTTGCACTTAAATAACTGTTTTGATGTGTTCCAGTCAGGCTTTCGTCCAAACCACAGCACTGAGACTGCTCTTGTAAAGGTCTTTAATGACATCCACTTAAACACAGACGGTGGCAGAACTTCAGTGTTAGTATTATTAGATCTCAGTGCTGCGTTTGACACTGTTGACCACAGCATATTACTAGACCGACTGGAAAACTGGGTGGGACTTTCGGAAACAGTTCTGAATTGGTTTGAATCCTACTTAAAGGACAGAAACAACTTTGTTTCTATAGGTAAATACACATCTGAGTTGACAAATATGACATGTGGGGTTCCTCAAGGCTCCATCTTGGGGCCTCTTCTCTTTAACATCTACATGCTACCACTGGCTCAGATAATGAAGAACAACAAAATAAGTTACCATAGCTATGCAGATGACACACAAATTTACGTAACAATTTCACCAGGAGACTATGCTCCAATTCAAACACTGAGTAAGTGCATTGAACAAATCAATGACTGGATGTGTCAGAACTTTCTCCAATTAAACAAAGATAAAACTGAGGTAATGGTTTTTGGAGCCAAGGCCGAACGTATAAAAGTTAGCGCTGAGCTTCAGTGTGCAATGTTCAAAACAACAGATAAAGCCAGAAATCTAGGTGTAGTCATGGACTCTGACCTGAGTTTCAACAGTCACATTAAAACTGTTACTAAATCAGCCTACTATCACCTAAAGAATATATCTAGGATTAAAAGACTAATGTCACAGCAGGATTTGGAAAAACTTGTCCATGCTTTTATCTTCAGTAGACTCGACTACTGCAATGGTGTCTTCACAGGTCTCACTAAAAAATCTATTAGGAAGCTGCAGCTAATTCAGAACACTGCTGCTCGAGTCCTCACTAACACTAAGAAAGTGGATCACATCACTCCAGTTCTGAAGTCTTTACACTGGCTTCCTGTGTGTCAAAGAATAGATTTCAAAATACTGCTGCTGGTTTATAAAGCACTGAATGGTTTAGGCCCAAAATACATTTCTGACCTCCTGCTAAATTATGAACCATCCAGATCTCTCAGGTCTTCAGGGACTGGTCAGCTTTCTGTCCCCAGAGTCAGAACTAAACATGGTAAAGCAGCGTTCAGTTATTATGCTCCAAATATCTGGAACAAACTCCCAGAAACCTGCAGGTCCGCTGCAACTCTTACTACTTTTAAATCCAGGCTGAAGACATTTCTTTTTGTCGCTGCTTTTAATTGAACTATTCATATCTTAGACTGCACTGTAACTTTTATCCATGTACTTTCTTCTTTTAATGTTTAATTGCACTGTAACTTTTATCCATGTATTTTTTCTTTTAATGTTTATTTTATTAGCTTTTCTTTTTAATGACTGATTTTAAATGCCATTTTCTTAATCTCTTTCATTTTTTGTAAAGCACTTTGAATTGCCTTGTGTTGAAAAGTGCTATATAAATAAACTTGCCTTGCCTTGCCTTGCCTATAGCTGCAACATAAGTTAGTGTGCATGTTGTCGGACGTCCACTGACTAACGTACAGCGTTCACACAGGATCTGCTGGTCATATGATGTCCTGATGAACAGGTAACACAAGCAGCCCGCTGGACTCAGATCTCTAGATACCACATCACTCCTCCGCTGCTACGATACAAGTCCGGGCTGCGGTAGTTTGTTGATACGATACATGTCGTCTTCTTCTGTTTGCTTTAATCGAGGCTACGTACTTATGCAGCGCCCACATTGTCAGTAAATGGAAGTACTACAAAGAACCCCGTTTAGTGCCGTTATTTCACACGTTTTTTTATACGCAGCTCGGAAATAATTACCGAGGTCCGGACCTCGGTGACCTCAATGGTGGATACGGCCCTGCATGTACATGAACCCTTCTGAGGTATTGATTACTTGCTGTAAGCATTAGAGGTGGCAGAATGACAAAACATGTTTCTCTCTCTATCACAATGTTGGGTTGACCAGAACCTGGACCAACTTCTGTTTCCTGTTCTACAATGGGCATATGCTTGCGTTCAACCGGACAGTGCACTGTGTGCATCCGGTTTCACTATGAGTGGTCGCATTTTCGAGAGCTCCCGCTTTGGCGGTTATTCCTCACGATTTTTTACATATTTCATCCTCCTGACAATATGGATTATGGACTCCTACCTCAACTCATCAATGAGGCAACATCACTTAGAGAAGGAGAGTAATGAAAGCGGGGATAAAATGAACCACAATGACTTTTACCTTCTCAACGGCTGGGAAAGGAAACACCTCGCTTTTGGAAGTGCAAGCATTCATGCATTATTAACTGCAAACCCGACGCAGCACAGCAAACCATGGGGGAGACTATATGCCGGACAACACGGAGGAAAAGGCACAGACAAACTGCATGATATGCTATTCAATGTTTATTGAATTCCATTTATTTACAATGGATGTTCCAAAAACAACACATTTAACATCATCATCATGCTGCTGCTGCTAGTCCTTTGACTCATTGTGCTGTCAGTTGACAATCATTGATATAGGCACCTGTGGGTCTCCTGTCCTGTCCTGTTTCTGAAAGTCATAAAGATTACATTAGTACTTTAGATTACTTGTGTCCTCAATTACCAGGGGATTAATAAAACCACCATGAATTAATGAAATGGTAGAAATGAATCTAATCTGAATTTTGAAACCTTCCTTCCCTCCCTCTAAATATATCAAACATTAGGATGTGATGCTCCTGACTACCATACAGGTTTAAGAAGATAATATTTGTTTTAAAGAATTCAAAGCAATAAACAACAGGCTCTTTAACCAAGGCAACGTTAGCCTAACATGTATGTTAACAGGTAAGATAGCTGTTCACACTATGTATATTTTCTACGTTGTAATGCTATGTTATTTCTATTTAAGATGTTTACATTTTCGATTGTTTAATTATAGACTTTTAACTGTCTAATGTACAATGCCTCCTTGTCTTTTGCTGCTGCAGCGTAAACATTTCCCCAATTGGTATCAATAAAGTAGGCTACTTCTTATTTTATCTTAATCCTCAAATATTAGCACATTTTAAAAAAAAAACACACACATTGATGTAACTACATACACATATCGATATGTTGTATACATATTGCAAATCAAAACCTTTATTGACCACTAATTACCAAAAATGGCATTTATATCTTGTTATTAATGTATTCAAATCGTGATTCAAATGGCCCGCCACGAACTTCCGGGGACTTTCTGAGTCTCTCTGAACCACGTGACGATCAAGCATTTTGGACTTCCGCAGTAGCAACTCTTCTCTCTACATGGCGCTGGACCAGCCAATCAGAATTGACCTTCTCGTGTTCTCCGATTGGTTGGTTTTGTGGCACATTTGTAACGCTGTGACAACTTGAGCGAGCGCAGGCAAAGCTGAGCGCGCGCAGGCAAAGCTGAGCGCACGCAGACTGGAGAGGTCGAGCGAGCGGGGGAGAGAGAGCGCGTGCAGCGGTCTGCTTGCGCACGGAGCAGGAGTTTTACGAGAGAAAATATATTTCTCTGTGCTCAAACATTTTCAAGTGCGCGCTCAATAGCATTTTCTATGCTCAACATGTTTCATTCATTGCGTGCTCAGGATAGAAGCACAAATATAACGCCATAGAGGGTGTGTGTATGTGTGGCTCGAGCGAGCGAGAGAGAGACCTTACGTGCATTGTTGTTGTTAGCATCTGGTGCTAGCTAGCTGCGCTAACAGATATAAGGAGCTGCTTAAATGAAAACAGCGGAGCGACATTTCGCCGACAACTGCGCCGAGCACTTGACTTTATGCAGGCAGCCAGACAGTGGGACATTGTACGAGAAGTCAGCACACTCAGCACAGATAGTGCAACATGATTGCAGCGTCCAGGCAGCTCCCGTTCGAGCATATGCCTTGAGTTGCACATAGCTCCAACGATCCATCTCTCTCTCACACACACACACACACACACACACACACACACACACACACACACACACACACACACACACACACACACACACACACACACACACCATTTTTATTGTATTAGGTTCCAGGTTGAATTGAGGCGAATATTTGTAATGTTCAGAAGTTGTTGTGTTTAATATTCATGAGAATATTTGTCATTGTTCAAATGATAATAAACATTAGCATAAAGCATATTTGTCCACTCATATGTTGATAAGAGTATTAAAAACTTGAAAAATATTCCTCTAAGGTACATTTAAAACAGATCAAAAATTTGCGATTAATCGCGATTAACTATGGACAATCATGCGATTAATCGCGATTAAATATTTTAATCGACTGACAGCCCTAATATATACACACATTTATTCATTTATAAACATATAAACACACACTTATATGTACTCACACATGTATTTATTCATGTATACACACAGATGTATTCATTCATTTATACACACACTCACATATATACACTTTATATTAATTCATTTGTACACACACACATACATATATATATATAAACAAAACAACACAATATAATAAAAACAGTTGCAATAATAACATAATATGGTATGATCAATTCTACCCTTTTGTTTATGCTCCCATATTTCAATTAAAATATATTTTTCAAAATCAATATTGGTGGGGGCTCTTTTGCAAAGATAATCAATAACACCACCTGACAGTTGTTGCAGATTATACAGCATACTTGTTACTTACACACATGTGCGATGGTCCCAAAAAAGCCAAAATCAGCACTGTAAAAAAATATACATTTATTAGGCACTCTGAATAAGGGTTGACTGTGTAATAATCATGCCTTTTAATTGGTGTATATGTCTCACCAGGTGAAGGCTGGGACAGTGGGAGGGGTGAGGTAGGAACAGGGGACTGCTGAATGCTGAAGTCCCAGGATACAATCCCAAGTTGACTGCATGATCCACTTACCTGTTTGCATCAACTGCAGGAGGTCAAGCAGGGATCATCTGATGTCCTTTAGGTTGGATCAACACCAGCCTCTGGAAAGATTTCATGACTGCAGAGGGCAGTGGACCTTTAGTCATGTAATACTGTGATGTACAGTAGGGTAATGCATTTGTATTAACAGGGAGGTTATATTTCAGCATTTGAGATACACCTTGAGGCCTGATTTGGTAAAAAGCCCACTTACCACGACAAGGTACAGGCCATAAATGGGATAAGATATGACAAAGACATAAGGTGAAAAACAAATGAGAAAGAAAGGCATACACATATACAAACAGGTACATAAAGGGTGTAGAGGGGCACCGAATACCAGTGTCCTGCCTCTAAACAAAAAGATTGTGGTTGTGCCTGTTTATTAGAATAACCTTAAATGGTAGGTCAGGCATGTGTGGGTCTTCGGTCCTATAACATAAATCAATATATATATCAATATTATGTAAAAAAAGATAAATGTGAAATAATAAGTATGTGGATCAGTAAACTCACTTCATTTCCCCACGAGTACTCTTGAGTGTTGTGTGCATTTTTGCTTGACAGCAGGTGTTCTTGCTGCTTTTGGCTGCTCTCGGGTTCACCCTATGCTGACACTTATAACTTGCCTGAACAAAATAAAACAGATTTATTATAGTACAGGTCAAAGTAAAAAGGATCATTAAAAGGTAACTTCAAGAAATATCAACAAGACAACACTTACTTTGAAAAGCACCCGCTTCCCCAACCTGGGTCGGGTAACATCCACCCTCCATGTCACCCCTGATGACCCCTTCAGCTTTTGTACCCACTCCTTGACCTGTTCCACAGTGTGGACATCCAGCCTCAAAGTGGCTGCAAAACCAGTGTGGTCCCCCAGTGAAACCACCTCTTCATACTGGCACACGTGGTATCTGAACTCACCTGGTAGCCAACCCTACAAGGAAACAGACAACTATTAATTAAAATACACACACATAATACTGTGTCAGCTCAGAATACCAGTAAGAGTTGTGCCATGATCTGAAGAACTAAAGAGGACCATGAGGTTTAAAATGTACTGACTTTACTTAGAACTAGAGTAGAATACACATTATACTGGCAGGCTTAAAAAATCTGAAAAATAAAAATCCAACCCTCAAAATCCTAAAACATTGGTATAGTTATGCTAAAATGTTTATATTCTCTTTAAATGTACTTCATGTGCTTGCATGTTATTCTTTGTAATGCCTTGTCTTTTATCTGGACAATAAGTCTGTTATTAAGTGGTATAGTTTAGATGATGATGATGATGATGATGATGATGTGTAATCAAATCAAATCAAGTTTTATTTATATAGCACATTTATAAACGATCTTTGGTCGAGCCAAAGTGCTGTACATATAATAAAAATAGCCTACAGTAGAGACACTTTACAGCAAATACAACAGCACAGATTGTTCAGAATATCAGTATGAGAAAAAACGACACCCTCTATCTATGTGTAGGTGAGGCATTGATATGAGCAAACACATCCAATGTAATTTGATGTTCATCATAATATTGAAAGATAGGTCTTATCAGATACCTTCAACTGCGGGTACTCCATATTGTTCTGTGTGCCTCCAGAGCACACTAAAACACGAGGTCTGAAATGAAAGCCAAAAAAAGAGCCTTTAGTTATTCAGGTACTATTCTGATGCTAATACTTTAGTACTTATACTTGAGTATTTCTACACTCTGGTACTTGTACCTTTACTCAAGTACAGGATCTTATTACTTCTTACACCTCTGGAAAGCACTTTTATGTACAGTCAAGGAATACATTTTTATAAATGTCCCAACATTTCATTTTTACATGGCAAAACGTTAATATGTTATTAATGTCAAATGTTATATGTTGTATTATATAACAAAATAGACATTTATAACATATTATAAATGTCTATCTTTAAATAAAATATTTAATAGATACCTTTACATCCTAAACAGAAGGTCAAAACGTTAATATGTTACATGACAAACAAAAAAACGAAACATTATATAGGCTATATATACAGATGTTTGCTAATGTATCCTTCTTATATCCATCAGGAATTAATATTAAATGATGAATTAACATTACCTCAGCACTGCATAAGTGTGGTCGTCAGTCATATTGACAAAGAAGCACTATTATACATAGGCGGATTTTGCGGGGGGGCAGGGGGGGCATTGCCCCCCCTAGTGGCTGAAATATGTTACAGCATTACTACTTCTAAAACTGTTCCAATACAAATATTTCGTATATCAATATTTTAATAGATGTAATATAATGATTGTTACAATACAAATCTGAATAATATCATGTTTTGTTTGAAATAATTTCATTTTTGAGCAGTCGCATGTTGTGACGTGTGTGTGACAAGTTCCCTCGCTTTTTTTTTTTTTACATACAAGTGATTCAGCTATTGTATTACAATAAGATATGCGGCGATTTTTAAAACGTCTAATTTCTGGGACGTTTAAGGCATCTACTTCTGCACTAAGTAGGACACTGGTTAATAATATTGTAGCGTGTTCAAGTAACCAAGGGATATAGTAGTTATCAAATAAGTATAAGATGTGCACAGTTATGATAAGTTTTACAGATGTAATGCACTGTTGTTGGGGGGAGAGACCGCCCCTTCCATATGAGTGTGTGTACGGCGGGCATGAGGCGTGCATGACGAGACGAGTTGTGTTCGTATGTGGAAAAGTCATACTCAGTGCGGTGAACGCTGGTTTTATTGCTTCTGTATCCGTAGCACCACACGCAATAGTTGGGACTGTGTACTGACGTCAGTAAAAAAGGTTTGTCCCCCCAAGCGCAAATGTCAAACTCCGCCTATGCTATTATATTGTATATTATGCGGCGTTTAAAAGGACGGTATTTCGCTTGTCAGATTCAGATTTTGCGGGTGTGCCGCGTGAGGCAGTGATGTAACCATAGGGATGTAACCATAGGGATGTAACGCCAGGTTGATGCTGTGACGTAACGCCGCGTCGATGCTTGCGTAATGCGGAAGTGGGATCTAAACTGGGTTGGAAAAACAATAGACGCGGACGGGCCGGGCTGAGCCACGCTACTGCTAACTAATTAAACAAGGAAACACAGCTAAAGCTGGAAACTCAAAATGCTAATGATAGCTTGGCACAACGCCACGGTCAGCAGAAGTACAAAATAGCACAGCAAGGGCAACTCCTGGGAGAGGGAGCGGAAACGCTGCCGTCACCAAAAAAGCTAAAGCCAAATAGTAAACAAGACAGAAATCAGGACAGCTTAGCTGGGAGAGGGAGCGGAAACACTGCCATCGCCGACCAAGCCGACACCAACCTGTCCGGCGAAGTTTTCCGCGTAGCCAGCCACAGCTCCTGGGTCACAGGTGACTTTGTTGTTATTAGGTACTCGAACTGCGCATGCGTGCGATGGATATATCCAGTGTTAAAGCACCAGTATCGTCAGTAGGGACGAAATAGAACCCCAAAATATTTCAAGCTGACACTCAGGTATTATGAGAAAAGGAAAGGCCTAGCACTCCCTCTCTAACCCACCTTCTCTCCCCCCTCCAGAATGAATGTATACATATTGGGTGAATTTCACTCTCTGGCACTTCACTCCTTTTCCTACATACTCAATGATTTGGCCCCACTAAGAACAACCAGGATAAAAAATCGCGGATGCACTCCGGCATACTGACCGCCATGAAAACGAGAGACGAAAAATGCTCTGAGTTTCATAAAAGTCAGTCAATGCTTTCCAAAAGCACGAGCAGTGAACTCCAGGCCCACGTAACTGAACTAAAAATTGAAAGAAACAGACTAAGAAACAGACTAAGAAATGACGTAAACTCCATGATCAAAACTGCCAAAAAGAGTTTCATCAATGTCAAAACTGAGGAAAACTAAAATAAACCCCGTGAACTTTGGAAATTACTCAATAACCAGCTTGGCTGCAGTAAAAAACTTAAAACGAGATTTTCGAACTTAAACATAAAGACAGATAACAGGCTCATCACAGACAAACTGGATGTGGCCAAGTACTTGAACATTTTTTTCACAAACATAGCCACAACTCTTGTAAATAAATTACCCTCCCACTCAGGGCTTTTTGGAGTAGATCACATCATGACCTACTACAAAAACCTAGGGGTACGCAAAGATGATTTCAGTCTAGCAAGGGTAACAACAGCAGAGGTACTCATTAAACTGAGCGCCCTCCAACCTAACAAGGCCACTGGCCACGACAATATCCCCTCCAAATTCCTCAGAGACACAGCAACCGTCATCTCACCAGTCATAGCTCACATAATTAACCTCTCCATAAAACAGGGAAAAGTACCCAAAGACTTCAAAATTGCAAGAGTAACCCCCCTGCACAAAAAGGGCAGCAAATTGGACCCAGGCAACTACCGCCCTGTTTCTATACTTACCTCCATCTCGAAAGTCATGGAAAAAATAGTATATGAACAGGTCGAAAAGTACCTCGCGGAAAAGAAACTAATCTATGAATTTCAATCTGGCTTTAGAACATTCCACTCCACTGACACATGCCTTCTTTATTTGAGCGACCACATCAAACAAGAGGTGGACGAGGGAAAATACTGTGGCATGGTGATGCTGGACCTACAAAAGGCTTTCGACACTGTCAATCACCCCATTCTGATTGACAAGCTAAAAGCAATTGGTTTTGATAAACTATCGGTGAGCTGGATGCAATCCTACCTGGAGGGGAGAGAACAGATGGTGGAGGTAAACGGTACTCTGTCCCCCCCCCTCCCAGTGAGCTGTGGTGTTCCACAAGGAAGCATATTAGGTCCGTTACTGTTCCTAATTTATGCAAACGACATGTCATCAGCATGTGACTGCAACTTGTTCCTGTTCGCGGACAACTCAGCCCTGCTGGTCTCTGACAGGAGCAGATTGCAGGTTGAAAAAACCCTCAGCTCCGAGCTCGGCAGATTCTGCACCTGGCTCGCCGATAATAAATTATCATTACACCTGGGTAAAACAGAGTCCATTCTCTTCGGTTCAAAACATAATCTCAGCAAATCCGACGACTTCTCAGTTGCAGTGGGCGACATTATTGTCACAAGTAAGAAGGAAATTACATACCTAGGATCTATTCTTGAGGCAAACCTCTTCTGTGACAAAATGGCATCCAATGTAATAAAAAAAGTCAATCAAAGAACTAGAATCCTATACCGGATCTCCTCTCTGGTAAACACCCTGAAAACTCTGGCAGGAGCACTCATTCAAGGGTACTATGACTATGCTTGCACGTCATGGTACCATAGCACCTCCAAGGCGCTAAAAATAAAACTTCAAACATCGCAAAATAAACTGGTCAGACTACTGCTTGACCTTTCATCTAGAACCCACCTCACCTCTGCCCACTTTGACAACCTAGGATGGCTTAGAGTAGACGACAGAGTACAGCTACTTGCAATGGGCCTGGTCTACAAGATCCACTACACCTCTATGGTACCCATGTACATGTTAAAATTCTTCCCAAAGGTCAAGGAATACCATGATCATAACACCAGAGGGAGCTCCACAAATCATGTGAAACCCAGATTTGGCACAAAAAAGGGAGAATACACGTTTCGCAATTATGCCACATCAAGGTGGAACGCTCTTCCCACAACTGTAAAGGAAAGTAAAACTATACTTACCTTCAAAACCTCTCTTAAAGAGCACCTTCGGGGGAGAGCATTGCAAAACTGGCCCCGGTAATGGTACAAATCTCAACCTGTCGTACAATGGACAGCTACAATGGGAGCTTCCCCTCCCCCCATCTATGTATATACTCGCATTTTAGACTCTGTTACTATCTGTAGACTTGGTATGTCTTAAATGTCCGGTTAGGATGTATTAGAACGAAATCTAAAATGTAAATTGTAAATAAGCCATCTGTATGTCAAATATGTCTTATATGTCTTAAATGATATGATGAATTGGAAATGGGGGACCCTGATGTAAACAAGACGAAAGTCTTTCTCTGGTCTGCATCCCCTTAACAATTGTATGTTTTGAGCTGTACTGTACTGTATATACAAGCTGTTAATAAACTTTTCAATCAATCAATTCCTCTGCTTGCAGTCTGAATGAAGAGAAAACAACACAACTCTGTGAGTATTTTATACTTTTATTATGATAGATGGGTTCATATATATATATATTACTGTGCAAGAATGTTTGATGCATAAATGAGTTCTTTATTGGTTAAAATGTTCTGTTGAAATTATTTATGTTGGTAATGTACTGTAAGGGGAAAAATAACTACTCTTCAGTGAATACAAATCACTGGTGGTAATACAAATATAATAGGCAAACCAACTCACAAAACTTGTGTTTTCCAAGCATTTTCAGGGTTCTAAATGTTTATAACAGAGACTTCTTTTTGTTGCAGAATCATGAGCAAGAACTTCTTGTCCAGAAATGATGAGCTCCGCAAGGGAGACTCTCTGGTGTACAAAAACGGAGAGTTTAAGGCTATCTTCCAGGCGAGTGACTCAGAATATGTGTGCACTTGAGACTCTTATCAGGATGCATGATACAAATGCAATGGTCTTCGAGCAAACGGTTAACAATCGTCTCTGTTTCTGCCTGCAGGATGATGGAAACGTTGTGGTCTATGGTCCTGTGTGGGCTTCAGACACTGCAGGTCATCCCCTTTCCGCCTGATCATGCAGGATTACTGCAACCTCCAAATCTGACTGCAATTTGTGCCACGTTCTGCTGACCGATGAGGGCATACTGGTGGTGAAGAAGGAACAAGATGAAGTCTGGAACTCTGCTAAATCCAATGGCATGAATTGATCCATTGTGTGTGAAAGTCATGTTTTGATGTAATGTGATTGAACATGTTTTATGTAATCTGGGATCAAATAAAAAAACTTTCATAAAGCATACATTTGTTTTCTCTTCTATTTGTATTGACCTATGTTCAAGAAGGCCACATTATATATGTTATACTGTATACTCAGTGATCAACACTTTAAACACTTATCTAAACTGATTATAGAATCTTTGCCTATTTGAGATGAGTAGACTCACTCTGAAGAGGTGAAAATGGGTCATTCTTCCATGACTTCTGTCGTAAGATATATCATCCCCCTATAATTTTATGTGCATTATATTTATTTATTTAAACATTTCTTCAAACTCTACAAATGCATTCTGAGTGTTATATTTAGATGCTACAAAACATCACAAATGCGCAGTTTAGATCAATATAAATTGGTTCCATTTTTGTGGAACTAAAAACACTCAATGGGTTAGCAAAATGTAGGTAAAAATACAAGACTTGATTTGTATCATCTCTGAAACTGTATCATGTATTAATTGTCTCTCTTGTCTTGTTATCTTCTAAAAATTGTAAAGTCACTCGATGTCTATTTTTTCTTCTAAATTATAGGGGAGAATGCACCTCGAGACTGCTTCACAAACTCTTTACCTTCCACTTTCAAAAGGCTGTTGTTACCTTTATGACGGTTATAGAATGGATAGAGTCACTTTAAGTGTTACTTTTAGCATGTTTGTGTCCTGCCAGTATAGAGATATGTAAGACACCTATAGTTCGCCCTAAGGGAAAGCTTTGACATGAGCATGTGAGGCAGGCGGTATACAACATATGTAGATTACAATGAAACATATTTTTATGTTCCTCCATGTTGAGATTAATACATTACTTCTGTTGTATAGAGCAGTGAATGCAAGTGGTTTGCCCCTTATATATATATACACAGTCTTTTATATATTCAGTCTATGGGTTTGCATGAATTTGAAAGTCCCTGGGCTCTCTGAAATTGTAACCCATTGAGCAACCTGAGAATATATGACTGTGCATATTTGTTTAAGAATTTAGGTGTAATGATTGGTTTTCTATGAGTGGTGGCATGAGGGAATTGAGTCTTTTGAAATTACAGGAATGATTGCAACTTCAACAAGAATCCACAAGGTGTCCCTGTTATCCTGCAGCAGTCTCCTCATCCCTCACGGCTTCACAAAAAGTCCTTGTAGAATCTGTAATCATCAAAATGTGTTTAAAATGTCAAAATTAAATGCCAACTTCAGTCTAATTATTATCTGTATCAAGCAGAATACATCATCTACAGTAAATAATGTTAGTTTGGGGCTCACATTGGGTTCTTCACCCCTCCATTTCTGGGAGACTGTCTCTCTGTTTTGTGTCCTAGATATATATCGTCTAGACAGCGCCTTTGTCTTTCCTCTGCTCCTTGTGCCAAGAATAAATCTCATTAATAGTGAGAGGAATTGGCACCCAGGCCCTTTGTGAGCACTGTGCGCTAAAAATAGAGGAAGAAAGTGATTATTATATAAAACTGTGATTACATCCAAACAGTTTTTTCACGGTCAAGTCAGGGGATGTGAGGCAGAAAAAGTGCCAAACTGCATTTTTGACCTTTGGGGACCCCATAAGGTCACCCCTTTGTCAACAGCACAGCACGGTTAACATGGTCCTTGTTGATGTTGTTTTAACATTATAGATGCTAGGTCAGGGGTATTCAATTTTTTTTTAATTTTATGTCCACAGTACATTTTGTCAGACTTCTAAAAAAATTACAGCAAACTCTATAAAAAAATACATTTAAGAAAAAATAGTAAATGACGTACAGTAGTTTAATGCACCTGGAGAGAGTGAATTAAAACAATTAAATAGCCTAAAAGTGACGATTATTACCACATCCCTTAAGAGAAAGTAATGGCTGAATGTAGGCACATTTTTACTGGACTTAAAAAAAGCCTGCTATATTTGCATTTGCAAGGTTGACCCAAATATATAGTACACAATACATTAACACAATAATTCAAAAAACTTGCTCCTCATTGAGACCTAATGTTAGAATGTCTTGTTTTCATCCCATAGCTGATTTTATTTGAAATCAGATGATCAGATGATGTTTTATACAGTATGGGCACAGGATACCCACCCTGGTTCCACAGTGTTCTCTCATATCAAACAGGTTCCTACATACTGACTTGTGTAATTTGTTTTTCCCCCATGTACTATTTTTAAAGCACAACCACTAGATGGCAAACAAGGTTAACACTGGAACACTTGTTATTCATTCATCAAAAACCTCTGCTTAATACAGAGTAACATATTGTTTCTGGATGGGGCTCAAAATTATACCAAATAAGCTGCAGGTTTCTGGCTTTGAGGGTTTCATATCAGGATTCTTCTTCGTCTTTAGGACTACTCCTTGTTTCTCCTTTCTTTAGGTGGTCAATGTCTTATTTATCTGAATGTAGCCCTGATGGGTAAAGTACAAAAACCTCAGTGTGTAGGCCTACTCTGTCTTTAACTTCTCAGAAATATCTCTATAAACAATTCATGTTCTCCTCTAGTTAATGTTTCAATATTAATTGTCTAAAAATGTTGCATATTTTGTAAACTTTTTTAAATGATAGTTTTCCTCATGGCAGATCTCCTCAACCATCTCCTGCTTTGTGTGCCTTTTGTATGTCCCCCGCCTAACATATGAAGCACAGTTGACATCACAGCTTCAATATACGCCCAGAAACAACCTCCTAGACTGAATTAATACTACTGTGGTTTTCCATGTTAAAATGAATAAAACACAACTTTTTTCTCAGGAGATTACATTAATTAAGGTCCTAAAAATAGTTTTTGACCCCTATAAAAGACAGCTTCTTTTTTGTTGTTGTAATGGATGCATTGAATATGGGGCTTGCGGGGTCCCTGGGAGTCGATGGCAATGTTTTTATGAAGCTATATATATATTTCTATAAATCAATCATTTCTATGTAATCTTTATGTAAGCTACATTGTTCATTAGCTTAAATACATGTTGGGCAATGCATTTATAATTGTTTTTTTTTATTTGTGCAGTTTAGTCTGCTCAGCATTAATGTCTGTTTTAATTAAAGTCAAGCCTCTTAGACCAGGGGTTCCCAACCCCCGGTCCGCGGAGGTGTTACTGCCGGACCGCGAAATAGCTGTATGTTTAGCGTAATATTTGCAGAATTATAAATATATAAAAATATTTGATCATAATATTTGTTTCAAAAAGTGTTTAATGTTCGCACCTATACCAGTCATATTATTTCATCCAGTAGCCTAGTTAATCTTTCACCAGATAACCGTTGAAAATGGCTTTTATGATGTTCCGAGGGATTCGGCGGCTCAGCCTGGTCTCAGCCTCTTGTGCGCACGAGAAAGTTACCGGTGCGCCAAGTAGGAAGAGGAGCGCAGGAGACAACTGTTTAATTGCAGACTGTTATGTTTATGTGGGGAAATGGCAGTGCATACCTTATTTGAGATATATTTCAAACTCGGACTTCATTTTAAGGATATGTCAGCCAGGGGTGTAGAGCTATTTGTTTAAGCACCGGATTGGCAAAACAGGAGAGTAAACCAGTCTGCCTTGATCTATATGAATTCATGTCCGGGACTCTCGCGGTATCTGCTGCCCGCAGCTGTTTTATAGAAGGAAAACCTCCTTCACTTCATAAAATGGCTGCAGCACCAGGAGACAGCGGGACATGTAACTCCGCCTCTGAGAAGTGCAGCACCAGCGCGCCGAGAGCTGTGCCTTTTTACGCACCGCCTTCGCTGTGTTTACCTTCATCAGAACAGCGAGTAACTGCAGGCTACTACGTGTTAACCACACACACATCTCTAAACACATCGAACTGCCCGATTACTCCCCCTTTTATTAGTTTTATGAAGGAGATGTCCAGTCACCAAGTCGCATGATGTGTGTGTGTGTGTGTGTGTGTGTGCTCTGCTCTGTGTTTGTGTCTGTCCGACACCGGCATTTGTTTTCAAATGACCATGAACAGTAATTTACACACATCTGGCTAACTCCATAGGTAGCTTATGCGGGTGTTCCCAAAATAAATAGTTTAATCTAATCTCGATGTAGTGCTAAATGCTGTCGCACGTGCACCGGAACGAACGTCACTATCATAATATCTTCTGAAAACAAATGCCAGTGTCACACACACACACACACACACACACACACACACACACACACACACACACACACACACACACACACACACACACACACACACACACACACACACACACACACACACACACACACACACACACACACACACACACACAGGGCCGCCCCTTGCCAACTTGGGGCCCCAAGCGACATTGTGAGATGAGGCCCCCCCCCAACCGACAGGGAGTGAAAAAAATGTGCAAATATAATTCCTGTTTATTATTATTATCAACAGTTACTTTTTTATACAGTGAGGTAAATGGTAAATGTGCATGTATGTCGTTCAGTATGCGTTTACAGGTGAATACGTCTGCATTTCCTGCCAAATACTAGCCTCATAAAGATTCAAATATAATGAATGCAAATAAACTACTTCTACTAATAATCATAATCAATTCAATAATATAATAAATACTATATATTTTTTATTATAATATAGTTGTAATATAGTCAAGACAAAACATGCTTATGACAAAAACTGATATTTCTTAAATCTATATTCAAACGTAGTTCCCTCTGTCAGCAATGTATCAACAACTACACACACATTTCTATCAGTATTTCTCTGTGTTGTGGTTGACATGATGATGACTGTTAGGAGTTAAGGGGAGAGGCTGAGCATCACCATGAAATGTGCAAATTGACATAAAAATGAATAAAAGGGGAAAAAATGCTCCATGTTTTTTAGGCTGTAAACTTTAACGGTTATGTAAGCCAGTGGTTCCCAACCTTTTTTGTGTACTGTACCCCCAAAGCATTTCAAGCCAACCTAAAGTACCCCCTACTACGCAATCAATCGTGGTGATCCCCAGGATATATTAATAGTCTATATATTGTGGCAGACCGGCTGTGTGTGTGTGTGTGTGTGTGTGTGTGTGTGTGTGTGTGTGTGTGTGTGTGTGTGTGTGTGTGTGTGTGTGACCTGGATAAAGTCACATGGTCACACAGGTTGGCAGTTTATTGAATTAAAGCTTTAGTTCTGAGGTCTGACATCATCACTTCATTCCCATTGTAACATTAAGTTAACAAAGCACTGAAGAATCTGCTACAAAACTAAGATAAGATGAGATACGATGCGATACGATATGATACAATCAGATGAGATATTCCTTTATTGATCCCCTTGGGTAAATGTGGGTGTCATAGCAGCATGGGGGAGGGGGTATAGGTATGGGCAGGGTAATAGCAGAAAGAAAGAAAGAAATATAGAATTAGATCTGAATATAAAAAGATGAGAAAAATGTGAGAGGGATATAATAACCATATACCGTAATAATCAAATGTGTGTGTGTGTGTGTGTGTGTGTGTGTGTGTGTATGTGTGTGTGTGTGTGTGTGTGTGTGTGTGTGTGTGTGTGTGTGTGTGTGTGTGTGTGTGTGTGTGTGTGTGTGTGTGTGTGTGTGTGTGTGTGTGTGTGTGCAGTGGCAGCACATATCAGACCCGGGCCGGGGGGCGGGGCCTGGATACGGCCCTGTGTGTAGCTAAGGTGAAACCTGGGAGTGGAAGAAGGAGAGAAGTGACGAGGAGAGATAGAGAAGAGGAGGATATTTTTGTCTGTGTGACCCAATGCGACAATTAATGTGACACTTAAATAATATTCAATCATAACTAATCATATAAATTATAATAGCCATTGTTTAAAGACTTTTTTAAAAAAAGCAAGGTAACTCACCAATTAATGTGACACTTGAGCCTGTTTCTGCCTCATCAGTTTTGTGAGTCTGGGGGAGATTGTTGCAACAGCTGTGACCAGGTTATTCTCCAAGTTGAGTCTGTTCCTGTGTTTAGTCTTGATGTGGGTCATGGCGGAGAATGTCACCTCACACAGGTATGTGGACCCAAAAGGCAACAATTCATTCAGGGCATGTTTCCCCAATTCAGGATGCTCCTTCTCCACACCACACCAGAACTGTGTCAGTGGTGTGCTTGAGTACCTCATCTTCAGGCTTCTATCTGAGGACACATCTATGAGGTCTTCTTGCAGTCTGGCGGGAATGCTGCTGTTAATGCACGTCACAAATGGATTACGCACCCAGTCCAGTGTGGATGACTTGTTGTCAATATCAGGGAAGTAGGAGTTGAACTCATTCTTGAGCTTGGACAAATGTGTGTGTACTATTTTCACAATTGGAGCTCTGTCACATTCACCAGTAGCAATGTATGCGTTCAGCTGCAGGAAACAACTTGTATCCCTTTTTTCACATTTGCTCTGCCAGAGCTTGATCTTCTCCATGAATCCACACACTTTGTCATACAAGCTAAGAACATTTGTGTCTTTACCTTGAAGAGAGAGAGATTCAGCTGGTTGAGTTTGCTGAAAATATCAGAGAGGTATCCCAGCCGAGCTACCCAGTCAGCGTCGTCGAACATAGCCACAAGTGGGTGTGTGTGCTCTGACAGAAATGTCCTCACTTCATTGCGTAGCTCGAACAGCCGCTGTAACGTCTTCCCTCGGGATAACCATGAGGACGTCAGTGTGAAGCAGTAGCTGTTTATGTTCTGACCCACCGTCTTCACAAAGTGACTGAAACAGTCTATGATTCAAAGGCCTGGACTGTATGAAGTTGATCACTTTTACGGCATCATTCAAAACATCGTTCAACTCTGGATTCATTCTCTTGCTAGCTAATGCTTCTCGGTGAATCATGCAGTGCGTCCATGTAACGTCAGGGTTTACCTTTTTTATGTGGGCCATTAATCCATTTACTCTGCCGGTCATCGCCGCAGCGCCGTCTGTGCACACATGAGAGCAGGATTTCCAATCCAGCTTGTGTTGAGAGAAAAAATGGTAAATAACGTTAAAAACGTCCTGTCCGGTAGTTCTCCCCGTGAGTTTCTTGCAAAACAGAATGTGCTCGTTTATCTCCAAAGTGTCTTTGTAACGCACAAACGCAATCAGTTGTGCTTCCCTACTGACATCCGTTGATTCGTCCAACTGCAAAGCGAACATACCAGACGCCTTACATTTTTCCACCACTTGGTCAATAATGTCAATTCCCATGTCGTCGATCCGATGGCACACAGTATTATTTGACAACGACACTTTCTTCAGGACATCAGCTGCTTTCTTATCGAGCATAGTTTCTGCGAGAATTATAGCAGCAGCTCTTCGGCTATGGTAAATGGCTTTTTCGATTTAGCAACGAGTAGCGACACCAAGGCCTTGGTTGAGACCGATGTCGCTTTCTTTAGTTTTTCTTGGCTTCCCTTAAATTCAGCCAGCTTTTGGTGGAAAAACTCTGCAGGCTTACCCACACAGGCGGGATGTCTAGTACTAAGGTGCCGATGTAAATGGGATGGTTTCATGCTATTATTAGAAAGCACGTCGCCACAGATGAAACACATTGGCTGCGGTGGCTCTGTAGTTGTGACCGTAAACCCGGAGAGCACATAATGTTCACCAAACTGACGATTCTTCACCTTCTCTGTTTTCATGTTCTTGAGAACGGGTTCTCCTGATTCAGCAGTATCACCTGTGCTGTTGTTTCTGGATGAACCAGCTCGACTCAGCCATTGATCCATAATGATTATGTTAACAGAAATGTTGATCTCAATAAACACCAGCGCATTCACTTGATAGGATGTTGATATTTTGCTAGCTAGCAAGAAAACCAGCGCGCCACTACAATGATGATGATGATGTAACACCTGACAGTCCGGCGGGAAGCTGAACGCTGCGCCAATAATAATATATAGCCAGCAAATTATTACTTAATTTGAATACCCCCAATTTTGGTTACATTATTACAGATTATGCATTATTCATTATTTGGGTACAGTTTTCCTGTAAACATTTTAATAAAAAAAAATCTAAAATCAAATTGTTTATTTTTATTTTTTTCAAAATCTTTTCACGTACCCCCTGGGGACCACCCACGTACCACTAGGGGTACGCGTACCCCCGGTTGGGAAACACTGGCCTATGCTATGCAGAGACTGCCTTCTTCATGTCGTGAATTGCAGCTTTAATATGGCAATTGGCAATTTGACTTATACAACATTCGCAAGTTGTACATTTGACTCATACAATAACCCACCTTCGAGTGATGCTCTAGTTTCTTCATGTTTTGTTTTTTGCGCCGGACTGAAACTAGGCTTGTTTGAGACGCGTTGCGGCTCGCCTCGAAAGTAGACGAGAATAGCCGATCGCAGCCGGGGGAGGTCTCAAAAAGCTCGCCTGAAGTCGGACAGCTCGGAGTCGGAGTCGGAGTCTTCTTCTTCTTCTTCTTCTTCTTTCTTCTTCTTCTTCTTCTATACCGCCACCTCCGGAGTCGGCTTGACTCGGTTTGCATTTATAAAGAATGCACACATGTGTTTAATCGTTAATGTCAGATATGTACTAAGTAAATACATTTGTTCCTGCTCAAGATTAGATTCAACTTTATTGTTATTGCACATATTACAGGTACTGAGACAACGAAATGTAGTTTAGCTTCTAACCAGGTGCAACAAGCAGTAAAGTGAAAAGTAATGTACACAATCTACAGAATAAAATATAGAATGAATTGAATTCTTTCACACACAGTGACGTCACGAGCTACCCACAATGCAACGCGTGCCATATATATAAATACGCCATTTTCCTGGAGGTGCTAATATCCTGGAGGTGCTAATATAAACAGCTAGGTAATGTAGCCAGGCAGAGCGCACTAGTTTTTTTTTTCTGAATTAACGACCGAAGACATCGCTGCATGTCTTCAGATTACATCTCTGGATTTGAGGGGTGTGCTCTAGGTCGTTACCAGCGTAAACTAGAGCTGTGTGGGTTGTCCGATTGCCCTTACAGACTGCCTGCAGATGTATGGAAAAACGACTCTCGAAAGTGGCCTTCGGTCGATTTTGGCAGCATCTACGTCTATCTTCTGGAAACACCAGGTGAATACCCCACGTGTCATAATAATATTATCATGCCATTGCATATATGTGGTATTTTAGAGTTGACTAGATATTGATTAAGGCAATAGACTATGATATTCTGCTTGCACCTCGTGTGAAATGGTGGATACCGGAAGTATGGTGTCGCCCTCGGCCCAAAACCCGTATGTGTGTGTGAAACAATGATGAATAAACAGTGAGGGGTATGAATACACTAGATATACACAGCAGCCTGAGAGCAGTATGAACAGTGTGTATGAATATGCTAAGATATATAAAGTATAAAAACGGTAAGCAGTGCAAGTATAGTATAAAATATATGGATATTAATTTCATGATGATAAATATTGTGGAACAATGATGACAAATGTGAATGGAAGTGGCGACGTAAAACGGACACAAAACAACAACAAACTTTTGCCGAGCCAATTGGAGAGTTTCATCACCAGCACGTGGAAAAAACCACCAATGAGCGCTCAGCTCGAGATACCAGCGAGTCGTTTCCCATCAAGCATTTAGCTTCCGCAGCCCGTGGAGAGGAACTGCTCATGGATGTATAATAAGAACTGGATACAGCGTGGGAGGCGGGGCCTCATTCATTCCTATGAGAGTTGCTCAATGGCGCATGATGACAAAATGGCCCAACTTTTGAGAGAGCGAAACGTCACAGATTACCCGGCATGCCTGAGAAGTACCCGTATGTGCGCTCATAGCGCAACTTTAACCACGCCGCCCAAAAGGCTCGTTCACGTGAATTTGCGTACACGTAACAGCACCGCGCGTTCATGCCAGCATGGTACTGGATTTAACGAACGAGAACGGGAACGAGGCGGCAGTTAGCAGCTAGCGGCTAGCTAGTAAATTATGCTAAATCACACATCAATCGTTATGTACTTTTATATTACGCTGACATCAGGATCTAGTGATATCCAAGCAACAGAGCTTCATTTAGCATGATACTTGTGTGGGTTGTACATGAAACCACTTGGTAATATATAAATATGTATATGTTGAAGCCTGTTATGATCAATTGTGAGTTAAAACTTTATCTAAAAAGTAAAGCTGATGATGGATTACTGTGGTAGAGTTAAAATAACAATAGCCTATTTATTTTTGAAATGTGATGGAGTAAAAGGATAGTAACTGTGATTATTCATGTTAGCCCAGTGCCCACACGTAACTAAAACAATTGCAAGTGCAATAAGAAGCTACAGGAACGTTAATCTACGTCGGTAATATTAACTTTATTTAATACAACATTTACGGTACAAGATTTACATCATACAGCCCATGTAGTATAATATTTTACAAATGATGAATTACAGCAAACATGTACAATATATCCATTATTACAGCTCCGTGGGCAGTAAGGCGATATGGTCCGTTGTTATTGTGCATCCATGGGTAAAGAGAAACGCATGTAGTGCTGAACACGTCACATGAACGTGCCGGGCGGCGGTCCCGTGGGTTAGATGCGCGTTCATAATGCCGAGGGAAATTACTCTCAGAATAACGTTATTAGCATATTTTTACAACTTGAGGAACGAATGTTTTTAATAAGGGCTATACAAACGTTCATACTGGGTTGTTTATTTAGTTTTAAAAAAATTATCCAACGAGTTACAGACCACTCTTTCCCAATGTAAGTCAATGGAAAAAAGTGTTTCCGGGCCCAGCAACCAAACGGAAGTGTAGTACCGCCGTTTGGCCACTATGAATATTCTCATCAGACTCCGGCGCACTTCCTGGGGGCTTGCAACTGCTCCGCCTCGCCGCGCCTCGCTCTCAAGGCTGCGGGCGTCTTTGTCCCGCGAGATTTCAACGTCTCATGTAGGCGAGCCTCCAGAGCAAGTCGGACAAAATGACTAACCATCATGCAACGCACGAGCAAGACGTTGATCGAAATTGCGCAGGTCTCGCTTGTCTCAAACAAGCCTACTGTCTTTTCACCGACATCTCTTTACCTGCACTAGTGGCCGTATCGAAGCCGTGATTGGTCAGATGTCGATACATTACAACGGTGTCGGGTTACAGACATGCTCCCCTTGTCATTTCTCACTCTCACTCTCGCGGGGGGTGCGCGGAGAACTGAGCACAGCAGCTGAGGCCCTATGGGCGGGGCCCCCTGCGCAAGGCGGGGCCCCATGCAGCCTGCGTGATTGGCCTGTAGGGAGGGGCGGCCCTGCACACACACCTCCTTCATAATGCGCCTTCTCCTCGTTTTCCCATCACTGGATTATCCGTTAATTATACAAACAAAACCAAAACGTTGATTTATCTGTTTTCCAGTTTTGGTTTAAAAATTGAATTACGTCGGTTTTTTGGTTTTCCGTTTTTCCGAAAAACCAAAAAACGACACCGGTTCTTTTTTAAACGTTGTTAATATGTTTTGGATGCATATTGTTCTAGTATTTGTTCAGGCTGTTACATACAATTAGCCTCTACCTGCTGGTGAGTAAATATTAAAATCAGTTAAAATTGACAACCGGTCCTCGATTTTTTGGCACAATAAAGGTTGGGAACCCCTGTCTTAGACTACATGCACTCCTTATTGAGGCACAAAGGGCCTTTCTTTCTTTTATTAACACATAAAACAGCCAGGCCCTTCTGCCCTGGTGTAGGTTCTGGTTTTTAGTCATTATTGGAGTGCTCTGTGAGTCTAAAAGCAGGTTTAGTTGGTTTGGGTTTATACTGTAATACATAGGGCCTACTTAAATATTCACAAAACAGGAAAGAAGAAAAATGAATGCCAAACAATTAAACCGAACTAATATGGGACCTGGATATGCGTCAAATCATGTATTGTGAAATAAAATATAACACACTATAAACATTTTTTTTTTAATACCCTGTTTTGGGTTACTGAGTTAGTGCTCGTCCTTATACATTAATTGTTTGCTTCATTTTCCAGACAGGCTTAACGTAAAATCCTGAGCGCACATACTGAACACTTTACGGTAATGCGCTCCATCTCTCTGCGCACCGCTCCTGGCAGGAGCTCGTGCCGCAGCTTCAGATACGACAACACAGACAGCGTCCCGTGCGGAAGATAGTCGAAAATTAAAAGCTCCTCTATAAAACAGACGATAAACGAGGCAGGGAATGATCGTAGTTGTGTCGGGAGGGATTATTTTGCTCCACCGACCGAGCTTCCACTCCCGCGGTGCTTCAGTGTGAACAGATAGATAAGCGGAAAACCATTTCGCAACCTATTTTGCATGGGGCGCCTGAAGTCTGGGATACATGTTCCCACCCTCCGTTCAGTCCAGCGACCGTGTTATGTGTAGCCTACACTGCTAGTTGTTATCTGGAGGCGGTGCAGGTTGTTCCTCACATACTGAGTAGCGCTTGTTTTAGGCAATATCAGTTTTCTCTGCAAGATGTTTTGAGCGGGGCTGAGTGAGAGTGGCTGCTGTCACCAGGGAGGGGGTTGTCTTCACTGCGCAGACAGAGCGAGGACCGTCTCGACTCGTCTGGTCGACAAAACCTCAGGGAAGGAAGGAGGTAGAAAAGGGTCGGTCGGGGGTTTGTTATCTGGCAATAAACGGCGTTAAAATGACGATGTCCGTCCCGGAAAGGAAATCAGGTTCGGAGGGGAAGGAAGAGGAGAGCGAGGATGAGAGCGAGATCTTGGAGGAGAGCCCGTGCGGCCGCTGGCAGAAACGGAAAGAGCAGGTTGGTCTGTCAGCCTACGTGTGTGTGTGTGTGTGTGTGTGTTCCCTTTAAAAACATCTACTTTTTGATCAGGAAATATTCCAATCAATCGGCCTCTCTGAGTGCTGGACATCCCCTGTTATGCAATTATTCTAAGCCAGGCCGAGGTTGTATTGCCCCATGGTGTTTGCACCCATAAATCTCCTTTTATTTGCTTAGCCCACATACAGTCTATTTCAATGTGACAGGCCACCCGCCACTGCTGTTTATTCACATTTCTTCGTCTGGAAGATTAGAATCTCAATATATGATTTATCATATGCTGCAGGGTTGGGAAGCACACTAACATACTGTGGATGTGTAAAGCAGGTCTGACTGCTTAGCTTTATTACCTTAAATTGCATGTTGTATCATAAAAAGGTAGGTATGCAGGTGGGAGAGGAAGCAACAGAGTTGTTCCATAATTCAGAATCCAGTCACTATAAAGGGCAAATGAGGTGCATTATGGGAACCAACTACAGTCAACTGCAGAAATTAACTTCCTCTATGTGATTATTTATATTACACTGGATATCATGGGTATTGCATTGTTAGGTGGATACAAGTGGCAACTTAAACACGTATATTTTATTTACTTGTTTGAATTAACTGACATTTTATTGACAGAATCATGATTTAATACATATTAGTTATTGATGGAACATGTTAAGTTGCCCTAAGATTATCCTAGTTTGGTCAGAAATAGTCAAATTTCTTTCCTCAAACAAAACAAAGACAATGTATACTGTGTGTATCCCCCGCTTCTTCTTAAATCCACACAATTTACATGCTGGAATCCAAAAATATTAAGTATTTCAACTTGATTTTTGGATTATCAGACACATTTTCTATCAATCTACTAGTTTAACAATTGTTTTCATCTTGATCTTATTTGATTTACGAGATGAATTAAGAACCCTTACAAAACAAAACACCCCATATCCTAATAGACAGACAATACTAAAAAGAAAACCCCAGAAACATCTTTCCTTTTCTTGTTACAGCTCTTTTCTAAAAGCATTCCCAGCAGGTGCAAATAACATAGGAAGGGGGTCATTTAAAGGTGGAACAGTTAAATGCTGCTGGGTGATTGTGGCACTAAATAATAACGGGCCAATTTGTTCCGCTTTTAATATGATTGGAGAGTCCCTAACTGTCTTTATCTACAGATTTATTTACGACTCTGCCACCTTTCCATGTGAAGGTCAGCACTAGTCCAGACAATACATTAGCTGCATTAAAAACAAATAACCCAGTGACCTTACCCCAGGCTTTGTCACTCATAAATAATCCCATGTTTGTGTAATGCTAACATTAAAGACAATGAGACGCTGCACAGCTTCTCTGACAAACCCAGCTGCTAAACCCTAACCTAGGAATATATACATTAAAAAAAAAGTTGACAGACACCTAAATGTTTTTTAGTGAAGCAGTGGGCGTCGGCTTCACTGACAGCTCCAGATAAGGCTGAACATTGTTGAAGGTTGAAGGTTATCTATCGAATACACATGGCGTCCTATGAACAGCAGGTCCACCTGACCTCACTCTCTTACTGTGCTGCCGTGCACTCCAACACACCCTGCATGGTGTTTTTCCAGCCATCGATCACCCATACGGGCTGCTTTTACTGCCACATGTCCATTTACCCCCCACTGAGAGCATCAGTCATTCAGGGCTGGTTGCTATAGTGAAAATCCATATCAGACTATAGCAATCACTTTCTAATTATTTAATATAAACATACATTTATGTTCAATGTGATCAACTATGTTCTACTGTTCTACATTACATCAACTCATTATGCAAAAACGTTTTTAATTTGGTGAATGTTACTTTTACGGTCGGTCTTTAGAATTTGTGAAAAACAGCCAAAAATGGCCGAAACCCAGAGGGGGTCATCTTTAAATTGCTTATTTTGTCCAACCAACAATCTAAATATCAAATGGTATTCAGTTTACAATGACACAAAGCAGATACTCACATTTGAAAAGCTAGAACCAAAAATGTTTTGTAGAAGTTGCACTTAAAGGTGGGGTAGGTAAGTTTGAGAAACAGGCTCGAGATACACTTTTTGTTATATTCCATGGAATGCTCTTAACATCCTGATAGCAATGAATATCTTAAGTGCTTTGACAAAAAATCCATTAAAAAAAAGTCATCTGTGGAAGCCGTAGCGCTGTAAAAAGCACGACCAATCATTTTAGCCGGCCCGGCTAAAATAACTGGATGGCCTACCTGCCTGTCAGCCTTCCATCTGTGCACAAACTTATCTCGTGCCCTCATTGGTCATGTGCGCGTTCGTGTGTGTTGGAGGAGGGGCTCTGTAAGGAAGTGGCAGATTTGTTCCGGCTGTGTATTTTCAAATTCTAGCGCACTCGAGCTGGTTTCTCCAAAATGACCTACCCCATAATCTTGAATAATCATTTCTGTTTTCAACATTTTTGTACAATTATCTTCTGTTGATTAACACAGGGGTTCCCAACCTTTAATTGTGCCAAAGACCGGCAGATACATTAAAAAAAAATCGCGGACCGGTTGTCAATTTTAACTGATTTTAAAATGTACTCACCACCAGCAGGTAGCAACAGAGCCTAATTGTATGTAACAGCCTGAACAAATACTAGAACAATATGCATCCAAAACATATTAATGTTTAAAAAAGAACCGGTGTCGTTTTTTGGTTTTTCGGAATAACGGAAAACCAAAAAACCGACGTTATTCAGTTTTTAAACCAAAACGGGAAAACAGATAAATCAACGTTTTGGTTTTGTTTGTATGATTTACGGATAATCCAGTGAATGCTGGGAAAAAAAGGAGAAGGCACATTATGAAGGAGGGGTGTGTGTGTGGGTGTGTGACTGGCATTTGTTTTCAGAAGATATTATGATAGTGACGTTCGTTCCGGTGCACGTCCGACAGCATTTAGCACTACATCGAGATTAAGATTAAACTAATTTATTTTGGGAACACCAGCATATGGCTACCTATGGAGTTAGCCAGATGTGTGTAAATTACTGTTCATGGTCATTTGAAAACAAATGCCTGTGTCGGACAGACACAAACACACCGAACACACAGAGCTGAGCAGAGCACATACACACATCAACTGGACATCTCCTTCATAAAACTAATAAAAGGGGGAGTAATCGGGCAGTTCGATGTGTGTGTGGTTAACACGTAGCAGCCTGCAGTCACTCTTAAGCTGTTCTGATGAAGGTAAACACAGCGAAGGCAGTGCGTAAAAAGGCACATCTTTACCCGCTGGTGCTTTACTTCTCAGAGGCGGAGTTACACGTCCCGCTGCCTCCTGGTGCCATTTCATGAAGTGAAGGAGGTTTTCCTTCTATAAAACAGCTGCGGGCAGCAGATACCGCGAGAGTCCCGGACATGAATTCATATAGATCAAGGCAGACTGGTTTACTCTCCTGTTTTGCCAATCCGGTGCTTAAACAAATAGCTCTACACCCCTGGCTGACATATCCTTAAAATGAAGTCCGAGTTTGAAATATATCTCAAATAATGTATGCACTGCCATTTTCCCACATAAACATAACAGTCTGCAATTAAACAGTTGTCTCCTGTGCGCTTCTCTTCCTACTTGGCGCACCGGTAACTTTCTCGTGCGCACGAGAGGCTGAGACCCTATAGGCTCTATAGCAGGCATCCTCAAACTACGGACTCCGGTCCGGATCCGGACCGAACCACCACTGTCTCCGGACTCTGAGCAAATTATACTTTTCATATGTATTATCTCTCTGTATTATATGTGAGACATCGCCACAACGCATTCGCAACGAGTCAAAATTCTCCGCTATGTCCACTGCAAACAGCGCTCTGCATGTCTGACTGTTCCACTGTGTTCCACCTGTGTGTGTCAACGCTTTGGTCCAATCACATTCAGCATCCAGTCAGCGTTTTTTTCCCCCAAACAATCTGCGAATCAGAGGCACAGTAGGGCGGGTCTTCGCGGAATGCGGGTGGGAAAAATGTGTGTGTCTCGTTCAACCTGTCTAAGTCAGAGCGAGAATTTAAAAAAAACAAAATTCAGAGCGAGAGTTAACAGCTCATCTGTACTGTAGCTAGTAGCCTAGTTTCACCTACCGGGGTGGCAACTGCCACCCTAAAAATAGGCCTTGCCACCCCAGCTGCCACCCCAGTTGGCAGCTTTGTTTTGAAAGAAAAGTTGTGGCTCATCGGACATTTATGAGAGAAAGTCTCTAATGTCCGAGTGCAAGTGAATGCAGCACAAGATGCACGTCATGTAACCCCTCCCCCGGTCCTGGCGCGAGCGTGGACATACGATTTGGCGGCGATTTCATTTTTAACTGGACGGCGCAAAACGAGAAGCATTCGGACCCAAGCGCTGAAGGAATGAGGTATTTGCGGTCTACAATGACAGAGAAGAGACTGTCAGTTTGACTGTACTCAGCATTGAATCAAAACGCACTAAAGCTGTTGATCTTAATACGTTTGTGAGGCGTTTTGCTGAACAAGATGGTAATCGCCGCATTCAGCTGTAATAGACATGTCAACTTGATGCTCTGCTCACGGATGAGCATACAAAACTATTAAGATGATGACCTTACGTGTGTAAATATATTGTTTTCTTTGAGGGGGTCTGCCCCCAAAAAACTGTTTTAAGTCCTGAGAAAGTCAAATAAGACGGTGTGTAAAACTACACTGCCCAGCCAAAAAAAAGTAACCACTTTGATTGAACTAGGCCAGTAGGTAAGGACTTTCCACTGGATAATAACTGAAGTATAAAATAATGCATGACTGAATTGATGGAGACCATGTTGAAGGCAAACAAAAAGAGGAAATAACAGGTCAAGCAAATCCCCCTCTCAGATTGCACAGCAACCAGAAGAACATAAATACTGGCTGGTGATTTGATTCATCAGCTTTGTGATGGAATAAAAAATGCACAGTGCATTTCCTTAGCTGTGGGTGAGTCCACTGACACCACTGACAATGCTCAGTTGCTGGTGTTTGTGAGTTTGTATGATGAGGCAAAGGGGGAGTTTGTTGAAGATGTGTTGGGCCTGACGAACCTCAGTGACACACAAGGGGGCAAGACATTTATAAAGCAATAATGGGAATGCTGAATGAAAGAGGGTGCAGCTGCCTTTATTCCTAACTGTGCAGCTCTTACACTGCAACTCTGAGGGGTCAAGCACAGAAACAATAACAATGAAAACTGCTGCATACAGATTATTTTTGTTTTTGCAACCTCGTGTTAAGAATCTTGTTGCAATTGTTTAAAAGTTTGAATGACCGTAATAAACGGACCTTTGTCTTATTGAAACATTTATTTTGGACCTTTAAGATTTGTATTTGAGTACCCCTGCTCTATAGGATCCGCCGAATCCCTCGGAACATCATAAAAGCCATTTTTAACAGTTTTCTAGTGAAAGTTTAACCAGGCTACTGGATGAAATAACATGACTGGTATAGGTGCAAAAATTAAACACTTTAAAACAAAAATATTATGATAAAATATTTTTATATATTTATAATTCTGCAAATATTACGATAAACTCACAGCTATTTCGCGGCCCGGCAGTAACACCTCCGCGGCCCAGTACCGGTCCGCGGACCGGGGGTTGGGAACCCCTGGATTAACACATTCAATCATTCATAAATAAATTATTTTCAGTATTTTATGAGTTTATGATCACTGCGTCTTTGTAAGGTTACCTTTATAGCTCACCTAGTGATTCGATTTTGTCTTGAATAAGCTTTTATTTTTAAACAAACCAGAGAGTAATAAGCAAAACCATTTCATCAGTCGCCAGGTTTTACACAAGAACAAAATAAACTCATCATGTCACGTCATCTCTGCAGGGACAAGCTGATAGTTGATACCAACACAATCACAAAGAAGCTCCAAGAGGAATAAATCAACCGTAATCTCTGTGGTTGATATATTGTGCATATCACAGGTATATAAAGTGTCTCCAATCCATAAACGTTGCCTTGTTTTGATGCAATAGTGTCGGACAGCTCTCCATCCAGCAGACCTGGGTGTGGCTGAGCGGCATACATGAAATACACATGAATACTCAGTAACTAAGTCAGTGGGCGTAAGTTCAGATGACACGCTGCCATATCTGTTATTCAGCTCTGGCATCACAATAAACACAGCCTGCCGCCACATGGTATTGTTGTCTTGCGTGGCTGTTTTTCTTAGATGGAATGGTTTAAAGTCAGTTTTACCTTCTTGACCCAACATGCAGCATTGATTTTTCTAAGGGGCTGAGTGGTGCTGGTGTTATGGGAAAGCAAAGTTCTGTGTGCTGAATCAAACTGAGGCTGGTTGTTAAACGCATAGTTTTTCCCCCCATACCAAATCAATTCAATGTTTGGATAATTGTTGCATAAGGTATTGACAATGCAACCCTGCTGCTCTTTTTGTGCACATGGCTGTCGGGACGTATCCGCCGTGAGACATCCCTGAATGTGGACATTCAAGCTAACCTCACACAATATTCCTGTTGAGATATGAGGCTGGCAAAAACTGCACTTGCACAAAATATGCAAATATTGGATGCTCTTAACCTGAGGTTTCAAACCATGAGACGATAAATGGCCCAAAATGTACTGTATGAGGTACAAGGGAAAGGAGCATGCAGTGGATCTAAAAAGAATGGTAATTGTATTGATTGCTGATTTTGTGTGCTTATTGACATGTCTGTGACACCCAAGTCATCTGACACTTATGATACTTTAAACCCTTAGTCCCTGATTTAGGCAATTCACTCAAAAAATGTAACTCCTGCTCAGAGTTGTATCCACGTCAAATCAAATGCACACATATTTAGAATCAGTTTTATGAACACTGTATTTCAGTACTAAACTCGTACTCTAACTCCAGGTCTTGCCTGGGATTGGCACCTTCTCTACCTTTTTATTGCCCTATCAAAGTAATATGAGAGTTGTCTTATGTCCTTAGATACACGGCAACAGCAACATGGTGCCAATATATCAAAATGTAAACAAATATTGGCTGAAAAAACAGGGCTCAAGTAGTCCACAGCTAACTAACAGACTCCATGGTAACCTTGGAGTAAACCTTGGAATACTTCCTGTCCTCTGGTCTAAAGAGTGAATATCTGTCATCGTATCACAGTTTGAGTTACATCCACCAGATACACAGTGGACCTTGACCTGTCACACTTGGTTCTTTTTATGAAAGTCCAGCCTTGAGAGAGGATTATCACTGACCCCTTGTGATCTTGGCTCCATGTTGTAGTGTGGTAGATCCCCAGAAGTGACTTCCCACCATCCCTGCACTGTGAAGCATCAACAGCCCCATTCCAGTAATTGCTCCATCTTCCATTTCCAATCTGCTTTGCAACTCTGCTTTGTGTCATGGCGTTAATTCTCAAGCGCAGTCGAATATGTGCTGTTGAGTGTGGTGTGCAGATGCTGCTTTCTGCTCCTAAGTGTTAACCAAAGTCCCATGCATGTGTGAGTGACTCGCATGCATTTGCCAGGATTGACAAACTTGAGGTAATAACACACAGCACGTAAATCCAGGTGTGAGCAACATCAAAAAATTGATATTGCAATAGGTATTTT
The DNA here is from genome assembly GCF_902827175.1 of Gymnodraco acuticeps. NCBI lineage: Eukaryota > Metazoa > Chordata > Actinopteri > Perciformes > Bathydraconidae > Gymnodraco > Gymnodraco acuticeps. The sequence goes on from NW_022990021.1 coordinate 1,405,267, forward strand.
TTCCACGAAATATATATTTAAAGAAGTTTAAATATGTAAATTATGATGGCTGATCCATAGTATGAAATTTGACCCTTTTGCGTTCATGTAAGAAACAACACAATTAAAGGCAGCCACAGCAGTGTAGCGTTATATACAAATTAAGTAAGACATGTTATGTTGCTAGTGTGTTATGTCTACAATGCTGCAGCTGATTACTTTATTCCTTATCAATAAATCTATAGATTGTTTCTCAATAATGATTTAGGCTATATGTAATGTTTCCAAAGCCCTGAAAGATGTCTTCATATTGGTATGCAATAGCTGAATGAGGTACACCAGCTGAAATCACACATTTTTTCAGTGATGTAATGCCTTGACAATCAGAGGCTGGTGACACACGTTGGGATATATTCATTAGTCAACTGGACGTCCAAAAATCATCACCTCATAGCTCATAGTAAATATGATGTATATCGTGCGCAGTAAACTTCTCGCTGTTTTTGGATGCTTTCCATGTCTTGGGTTGTAAAGACAAGCCATTAAACAAATCCAGAGCATTGCCCCTCTTAAGACCGTGTCAAGTTGTGGCTTGCAGTAAGCGCTGCCTGTTTTAGGGATCCTCGTAATGACTCATACTCCCTTATAATCCTGCAGTGTCAGCATGTTTGCTGCTTTGACAGCTGCCCTAAAAGGAATGACATCCACTCAGATTTCCCTGGAGGGGAAACGGAGCCGGGACAGCCAGCTTTGATCCACCTGTTAAAACGGTCATCCACGCCTGTTGCGCAAAGCTTTACTAGGAAACACATTAACACCCATTCATTCCTAGAATACAAAATAATGATTCCTGCAGATGTCCATTGAATTGCGGTTGTAAACATGTATCATGATTCTAGGGATAGATAGCCATGTCACTCTGTTTATTGACTACTTTGGTCTAGATTGAAATATATCCGGAACTATTTCATAGATTGGCATTTAACCTTTTACCAAATTGTGTGGACGTCAAAGAATGAATCCAACAAGCTTTGGTGATCCCTTGACTTTTGATCTAGTGCCTCTATCTAGAAAGATAGGTGTGTTTCTCTAGGGAGTATACTTGTGTCTGTGTGACAAAAGATTATTCCATATTAACTTGCCAATCTGGTGTGATAATAGTATAAAGCTGCAGCAACGCCTTCTCTGCCTGCACGAAGAGTTTGATGGAGCTGTATTATTTACCGTCTCATGTGTGACGTCTATCACCCAGTCGGTCAGATTTCATTAGAGAAAGCATGCTATTCTCATCTGTGCATTTTGCGGCTGTCATGGTAGGATTTTACTACAAAGCTTTCAGTCAGCTGGAAAATTGAAAGATATTGGTGTCACGCTAACTGTTATCTATGACGCTGCTCTTATGCTTGGGGAATACTTTCTGATGTTTACATGCTGCTATTTCACAGGCTCCCAGGCATTGTGGAGGCCTGTTTATACAAAAACAGCAGCAAGCAGCACCTGCATGAGGGTTTAAAGTTTACTCATTGGTCAGAATCTAGACTATTCTTCAGCTTGAAGGAAATGTCCACATTTAAGATGCACATACACTGTTATCACCAGCTTGTAATATTGAGCGCATTCCAGGAGTTAATTTGCGAGTAAGTGGGGTAGCTGCATCCTAACTTTATTGCAGGGGATGAAAGGAAAAGACAAAATGTTGTATTTGCAAGATATTTAATCTTCTGTGTCCACTTTACTGAGCTGGGTAAACTACTTTACCTGCAGATTATTCATTTAAGGCAGGGGTGGGGAACCTTTTTCCTCTCAAGGGCCATTTCAATTTTTACAACATCCTCCGAGGGCCGTACACATGATTGACCTCTGCTTAAAAATACTAAAATCACAGCCCATTCATTTCGCCTTTCTTTCATGCTGTGCAAAGAAAAAGCAACCTCTTAATCCAGATATTTTACCATGACTCGCGCATGCATGCACGTGCACGGTTGTGGCATGACCACCACAACAGAAAGATACAACAATAACAACTTTTTTTTTACTGTCATATAGTATTTTATACCTGTTTACTTTATTCTCTTATTTTTTTATAATGATCATATAAAGATTTGCCTTTACCTCACTGGTTGTAGAAAAAGCTTCTTATATTCGTTAGCATAGCTAGCTATCCAGATGCTAATAACAACAGTTAAGTTATTGACTGTATGATCAGTATGACAGATGAACAGATCGCCACTGGGCTTTCAACTAAGACACAGACACGCAAAAACTGCGGCATGTGTACGGCTCCTTATGGGTACTGCAATTTGTGAAAGTGCCGGAGCGACGTTCTGGTGCTCTCCGGCAGAACTGCACCCCTGTCAGACGAGACATATACCACGTGATGACACGTTAGGCTCGTGTTTTGTTCTAGATTTCTTTAATTTTTTTCTTTTTTGCGTGTGTTTTATAAATGACCTCGAGGGCCGTACCAAATGGTCTCGCGGCCGCATACGGCCCGGGGGCCGGAGGTTCCCCACCCCTGATTTAAGGCCTCAAATTACTAAACTGTGTGTGTCATATACTTAACACATTCCTTTTAATGTAATCATTTGTGCCCTTGAAATACTTCTTTTGTTCGCTTGTTTCCACATCCAAGTAATAATGAACAGTCCAATAATACAAAACAGCCAAGTAGGATAAACCACTTACATAAATCAGTTTTAGGTATTAGTAGGATTGGAATTTCTTTAATACTTAAAAAAGATCAGTTAAATCTGGAGAGAGTTACTTGTTTTAGTTACCTTGTCCAGTATCTCATCAGGTGTTATGTTTGTACAGTTAAGAAGAACTATTGATTTCCTAAAATACAAGTGACAAAGCCAACCGTTTTGTATATGTGCTAACAGTGTTTCTCTGGTCCTGCATTGACAGAAACACAACAAACCTCCCATAGGCTAAATAAAGGTTCGCTTTGTGTCAGGTCCACTACAACACTGTGTGAGCTTTAAGCTGTGGTGCGAGCTGCATTACAGTAAACAACAGAACAGATGGTGTTCAACCTAAGGCTCTGTCATGAACAGGCTTTACTTCAAGCATTAACATCTAGGGCTGCAGCTATCAGTTCAGGGGGTTGATAAATATAGCCTGACTTTTAGTATAGTCAATTATGGAGGCACACACAAACTCATATTACTCTCTGTAGCTGAAGATACAGTGATTATACGATCTATAGGGACTCACCTGTAGTGAAATGTGAGCCGCTCGGCTTGCAAGGCCTCTAGTAGGGTCATCAGATCTGATGGGAGATACAGAGGGGTATCTGTCAGCGTTTTCCACTCTAGCTCTGAGATTTGGAGCTACCCGTACTATCGGGCAGTCAAATGGGGATGCTGGCATGAAAAGGAATCCTCTAGGAATGGCTAACATGTCTGCCGGGTTTCACAAAGCTGTCATAGTAGTTCACGTTACATGACATGTATGCCTCTGAGGAATGCCTCACAATTACTAAAGTATGCTTTAAACACATTAGGCCAGATAGCCTTTACCTAGAGTGATCTTCTCACATGGCGATGTGGAAATGATTGTTTATATTTGCAGTACAAATTTATTTATTTATATTTCTTGCATCAATAAATTCTGCTGAGGATTCTGGCATTCATCACACAAACATAAATATTGACAGTACTATTTGAACTTAATCCTTTCAATATTAAATCACATAAACATAAGACCAGAACAGCATCAGTGGGATTTAAACAAAAAACGTACAAATATGAAAACAGCGTTAAAGGTGGGGTAGGTAAGTTTGAGAAACCGGCTCGAGATACACTTTTTGTTATATTCCATGGAATGCTCTTAACATCCCGATAGCAATGAATATCTTCAGTGCTTTGACAAAAAATCCATAAGAAAATGTCATCTGTGGAAGCCGTAATACTGTAAAAAGCACGCCCTGTCTGTCAGCCTTCCATCTCGTGCACGCACAAATGTATCTCGTGCCCTCATTGGGCGTGCCGTTATTGGGCGTGCATTGCGCGTTCATGTGTGTTGGAGGAGGTGCTCTGTAAGGAAGTCTGAAGGAAGGGGCGGATTCTTTTCGGCTGTGTACTTTCAAATTTTAGTGCACTCGAGCCGGTTTCTGAAACTTACCTACCCCACCTTTAAATGTTAATGTTAAATGTCAGGTTTTCAGACATTAGAATAATTAGTTTGGACTGACAATCCCGCAAGAAGATTCCGACTTTCTGCATGAAGCAGAACAATAAGTAGCTGACTTTGGCATTCGGAAAAATCACTAACTATCCAAGTACAGAAAGCTGGTGTCAATATTATCGTTTTGTTAAATGATTCCCTAACCCTCACCCTATTCTTGGAGTAAGATATGAAAACATAAATGATTTCAGTATCGGTATGGAAATGTAGGCATCGTATCCAGACTAACAGTATGTAAACACCTAAATCACCACAGAGGGAATTTCCCTATGCGACGCTTTGTCTTGTGATTCTGATGCACACAGTCAATTATAATAATAGTTTTTGACTCAGTCTAGTTACTGTCTTGTAGTGTTGTTACAAAGAGCAAGAAACTGTGAAGGCATTAAAGGTGTAGGTATGGTCGGGTGAATATTGTTTCTTTCAAACATCTGCTCTGGTATGATTTATGACTTCAACAATAAAAAACAACCATTCCTCGATCTCCACCTGCATCCTGCAGGTGCGAATAGCTTGGCTAAAGCCTCTATAAACACGACTATTTCTGTAAAGACCTTTGTGTTTCAACTATAAATAAAGGAGGGATACCCAATAATGTCTCATACACAAGCTTTTCACGCTTCAAAGGGGACTTATCCTCACTTTATTGACCTGCTGATAGGGGTGTAACGGTATCCGTATTCGTCCCGTACCGTCACGGTTCGGACGTCACGGTTCGGCACACGCAGTCACACGACGAATACGCATTGTTTTTACGAGTGGGAAAAAAGTCTGTCATTCAGGGCAGTATCCACTACACTATATATAATCCAGGGGGCGGTATTGCGCCTAAAAGCTGTTTGCCAGCCGCCCTTAAACAACAAATGAAGAACAAGAAGAAACACAACAACAAAACGAACAAAATACAAGAAGAAGAAAAGTTAGTATGGCGATTTCAGATAACACACAGGAGCTAGAACCCACCTGCTTCTTTTAAATCAGCTGTGTGGGAACATTTCGGGTTCCCTGTGGACTACAATAACGATTAAGTGTGCGAGTGGTGGATCGGACGAGGACGGTGTGTCGCCGTTGTTCTACAGTGGTGCGGTATGCTAATGGTAACACACGCCAAACATGCTAAATCATATCAGAAGGCATCACCCAGATTTGCCAATCACCGGAGCCCGGCAAAATACAACAGCAGTTCAACAGCTGATCCCCGCTGTTTTTAAGAAGCCAATAGACATGAAAGCCATGAGACCAAAATAAATAACGGAAGCTTTTGGCACATGTTTTTCAACGACTTTGCGCTCTTGAAACACTTTCTTATTATTTATGATGTCATATTTTCAAGACATTCTTTTTAGTTTTACAGCTTGATGAAACCTTTTTGTTTGACATCAGCCATTATAGATAATATGGCCATCTGAGTGTGTGGTACTGTGTATGGTTTGTTTTTAACTGTTCAATACAGTTAATTATTCAAAAAAGAGTTCTTTTAAAAAAAAACCTGAAACTTGCACTACTGTTCAAACATAAATAACAACAAACCTGGAATTATGCATTTGGGACTTTTTTTTTTGCTTTTTCTTGTTGTACCGAACCGTACCGAACCGTGACCCCCAAACCGAGGTACGAACCGAACCGTGACTTCTGTGAACCGTTACACCCCTACCTGCTGATATGAAAACGTTGTGTGTGCCGGTTTCAAAGGGGTATTTCATTCCTCTCTTTATCAACTACTATCTTGACCTTTGAAGCCAAATATTGATATCCTATGTGTGTGTGCCTAAAAAACAAACATAAAAAGGGATTTAACAACAATTGGATATTGTGGAGGGACGTTGTACATTCATTATTAAAGTTAAATGTGAAGGGAACTTATTGTATGTGGTTTTGGCATTTACATATTTGCTGTAAATGCGTTTATGTAGTTATGAGTGTGTACTCCAGATGTGTTGCTTGAGGCCCCCTTGGTTAAATTACAGCTCTTCTCCTCTTGAGCGGAAATTAAATCTTGTGCTCCCAAACAGAAATCAGATAACCGTCTCCTCATAAATGTGCTGTTGTCCATGTGTGTCAGACGCCACCTAATTTGCACTCAGAATTTGAATGTATTTGTGTTGTTTGTGCAGCTCAGGTGGTTTAAAATAAAGCAGGTCACTTTCATTCAGGAGCTGAATTAGAAATGCATCCCCGCAGCCATCAATCAGTAAAGATGGCCGGTTAATTAAAGAGCAGATTAATAAAGCTCCCTGTCCTCACGCACGGCTATAGCAGCCTGACAGAGAGGTCAAGTCCTTTTTATTTCCTGTTTACCTTATGACCATCGCAGCAAGAGATAAATAATTGCTGCTGTTATCTCATGCTATAATAAAGGGCTCCTAATAAACCTTGAAACTCATGGATCTGTTACTCTAGCTGACCCCCCTGGGTTGTATTTTATCGCCTGTCTGCGGCCCTGGTGATGACAACTCGCATTGTAGCTCTTGATGTCTTGTGCAGAAACTGTGGACAGGTAGCTGAGGGTTGGATAAACACACTAACCCCCCACGTGGTGCTTTCACAGACACACCCATTGAGCTTTGTCTGTAAGGTTACATAACAGCCGCCGGCCCAGAAAAAGCCTCTTACTGTCTCCACGCATGTCTGCCAACAAGCTTTTGTTTTGAACACGTGCTGAAGAGCCAGCTCAGGTTAGCTCTCACTTTCCAGCCCTGGAAGATAAACGCTGCACGATAAACACTACTCTTTCTGCTCCCTCATCGTACTCATATCTACTTTCCTTCAGCCTTCCTCCACATGGGGCCCAAGCTCAATATCAGCCACTTGACTAATTGAGGCCTAGAAACTTGTATTGCACCCCTAAGTGGTTCCTTCTGCGACAATTTAGTTTTCTTGCTCCTGCCTCCGGTAATGGGAGTGTTACGAGCTAATGGTGGTCCAACATGCACGAGCTAACTGCTACTGTGCTCAGACCCAGCTTTTAGCTGCTTGCACGCTACTGTGGCAAACACTCAATAACCCTTTGCACTGTTTGCCAATTCCTTTAAGCTGTTACCCTGAGTCACCCCGCATGCTTGTTGGAAAACTGTACTGCAGTAACCTCTACTCGGGGAGCAGTAGGAGGTCACATAACATATTGCTCTTCCACTGGGTATGAAGTAGCAATGAAGCAAGCAGTGTGTGCTGATTAACAAGCATGAATTGGGTAATCCAGTGGGCAGAAATTACCCCGCTTTATGGAGAGCTTTAAGACTCAGGCAGACTTTGCCAGACCCTGTTAAGCTTCTCCAAGAACACAGTCAGTTGCACATGTTTTTAGGGAAACTGGAAGGTGGCCATTTTCAGGTCGAAGCGATCTTTTTCTTAAAACGCTGCGGCCATTCCAAGAATTGTTTACAGATTATTTCAAGCAATTGCAAAACACTCTGTATGTTTGAGGGTGAAGCTAAGGGAAAGTTAAAACACTTAGCTGGGAATTGACAAATGTTCACCCCAGCTCTAAGCACTGAAACCTCACAAACTGTAGATGACGTCACCAAGTGCTGTGTGCTGCAAATTTGAATGAAACAACACATTGTGAAATAACAGATATTTATTCATGTGGCAAGTGTGAGGATCAAATCTAAAGAGTATTATAATGTTGCTTTATTTTGTCAAAGGAACAGTGGATTAAAAAGCCCTCTTAAATGTAGTGGATTTCAAATGGAGAATTCTATAAATTGCAGTAGGTAAATGCACTAAGTTACATTCCACAACTAACTGATGGAAAAAGAGCTTTTAATAACTATTTATACCGTGGGAAAAAAACACAAAGCTATACTGGAGTTGAGTCAGAGTCAAGTGCGTCTGCTAGGCCGGACACTGGGACTGGGCAGACACTGAAAAGCAGACGTCTCTCGGAAGTTTAAAAAGGGAGATTTGTGTTATCCATCAACAAGCCTTTGTTTCCCGCTGTGTGTATCTGTATTTATTGTGAGCATGGTAAGCAGCAATTAATCAATCCCTGAGAGACGAGAGAAAAAGGTGTCGGTGACTCATGCAGATTTTCTACAATTATGACTCAGCACTTTACAGGAGTTTAGTGAATCAAAGGCAATAGCTGTGAGGTTAGGTACGGATGTTTGGTGTGAGGGAATGATCCTGCATGTTGTTGCGCTGCAGGAGAGAAAGTGAGGCACACTCTTAAGTGGGACACTGTTTCAGCATGTCCAAATTGAATGATTTATATTCTGCTTGCTTTCCTTGCACAATGTTATCTCCAACAAGATTGGTCCCCCTTCTGACACTAGGTCTGTATGATTGATTAGAAATGACAACACCCAAAACAACAAACAAGGAGGATCACAACAGGATGGAACACATGAACCCATGTATTTCATGTTATGTTAAGGCATCATTTTTACGTGAAGGCATAAGACACATTTTTTAAGACAAACAAGAATGCTCTCAAATGAAGCCTGCATAGAATTAATGTGAAGGAGGCACACATGAATAACCCCCTTAGTATATTGATCTTTGTTATAAATTAAACATCAGACTTCGTTGTGACATTGTGAGAAGGACTCTTGACCTTCTCCCCCTCTCTCTCTCTCTCTCTCTCTCTCTCTCTCTCTCTCTCTATCTCTATCTCTATCTCTATCTCTATCTCTATCTCTATCTCTATCTCTATCTCTATCTCTCTCTCTCTCTCTCTCTCTCTCTCTCTCTCTCTCTCTCTCTCTCTCTCTCTCTCTCTCTCTCTCTCTCTCTCTCTCTCTCTCTCTCTCTCTCTCACATTCCTCCTGTATAATCAGCACTCCCCTCATCAGAATCAAAAAATGATTAGATGGATGATAGTATATTGCCTAACTTTGAGTGATTGTTTGAGGGTAAAAAGCCAGAACAGAGAATATCGTTGCGCCCTCGCTGCGAGGGGGACCCAAGTTCCCATCGGCGAAAACACGTGGGTTTGCTGTCCTGGCTCCAAGATGGTGGAATGAGCTCCCCATTGACATCAGGACAGCAGATAGCTTGCACATCTTCCGGCGCAGACTGAAAACTCATCTCTTTCGACTCCACTTCGAGCGATAGAACTATTAACAAAGCACTTATATACTAATAAAGGACTGGATTACCTAAAGCCAGTTGAGTAGCACTTGAAATGTTTGGCTCTATGAAACCTGATGTACTTATATGATTCTGTTTTCTTCAAGGTTGTGTCTTCCTGGTCGAATGTACTTATTGTAAGTCGCTTTGGATAAAAGCGTCAGCTAAATGCAATGTAATGTAATGTAATGATAACGGAGTCTGATAATGATTCATGTTGCTACATTATGTAGTTTTAACCTCCACGTTAGAGGAGAGCCAGGTGGTTGCTGAGGTGTGATGATAAGGCTGAGTGTTTCTTATGCAACACAGGCCTTTCCTATTCTCTCTGAACTGTCATAGTTGTGTGAACTTGTGTCTCTGAGCCAAGATCATATACACTTCTATATGGTCTAGTAGCTTCTTGTCCAAACAATGTCTGGTTTGTCAAGGGCGGGACAACGAATTACTCCTTTAATCCCGTAAAGGCTTAAGAGAGGTTAAGCAGTAAAATAAGTAAACATACTCTGGTTATACAGATAAAGCCTGACCTTGGGGCTGTTTCTCTCCACTTAACAGAAAATAATGTTTCATTAGTCAAAATAATAGGTGTGTGTGTGTGTGTCTCAATTGGGCTTTCTGCTTTGCATCTTTGTTGAATAGGTGAACTATGCACATTGGTTCACAGATCATTGAGCCTTCAGGGCCACCATATTTCAGCTCATTGAGCAATTTCTGGCTCTGGGAAGGTTCATGGGCTTGACAAGGACATGGCTATGCTCAGAGTTTACAGTAGAGCGCTCGTATTTATCACAGTGATGCTCTGCCTCAAGTAGAGCTGGATTCTGATTAGTTCTGAAATGATTAGTTGATTAATCAATTAGTCAGGCAACAGAAATGAATGCACTAGCAATCGTTGAATTATTCTAATGAAGAATATTAGCTGTTTTCAACTTTTTAATTATAGGGATCTGTTGATTTTATAGAATTATAAATGAAATATCTTAATGTTTTGGATTATTTATGAAACAATCATTGACATTTTAAGTTTAAGCTCTTAAAAAAGTTCCACTTTTGTTCCATGTCTTTTGTGCACTCAACAACCCTACTTATTAACACTTAACTTATAGTGTTAATTGCTGTGAAAACACTCTTTCACACATGCAGGCACATGTGTATGGAATAAAACCCTCACAGTAACTCGACCACTTTTACACGCCTGTCTTGCAGGTAGACATCATTTGAAAAAGCCCTTATTTCTGTGGAAACCATTTCAAAGGGTAAAAGCCTTATGTAACGAGGCTTCCTAGCACTTCCCATGCTTATCACATCGCAGTCAGCAGACTCTCACTTCTTGAATGCAGTTGTGGTTCTGCCATCTCTTTCCCGCAGGCCCTATAAATCTGCAGCTTTGTCTCTGTGACAATAGGAGCGAGGACAACGGGACTGTTCAGACTGAAAAGCCTTGGTACAGACTGAAACACAGATACAGACATTACTCTGAGCTGCGAAATCAAATGCTGAATTTGAAAGATGCAGCATCTGCAGGAACCAAACATGTCCTAATCTTTTGTGAGGGGCCAGCCTCACAATGCTTATCATGTCCCAGTTTTGTAGAAGGAAAGAAAGTACAGGATTAGGTCGATACTTACTCTTTGTTAAACGTTTTTTTATCAGCAGGGCTCGTTTGATTTAATTCAAGCCTTTTTATTAAAATGGGTCATACAATTACTGCACAACAGGACATGAAATTGTATTTTCTGAAGAGCCTGAAAGAGGCTGACAAACATTGTCTTATTTTTTATTTATTTTTCAGCAACTCTCCCCTTTGTACCCATCTGCTCTGCTGACCCGCGTTGCTGTCCTACATTCCTCTTATGGCGCTTTTCCACTGCAGGACCTAGTATGGCTTAGTACGGTACGGTTAGGCCTTGGTAGGCCAGGCTCACTTTAAGCTGCGTTTCCATTACAGTTTAGGAACTGGGGTAGTAACTATAGTAACGCAGTGTAGGCGGGCTGTTCGGCGAGCGGAGCGACGCTGCGTAAAACTGCTGTGATGTCATCTTCAATGCGAACCAGAAAACCAAAACATCAGCCGTTAGCTGTTAGCACTCAGAGCTCATAGCTCCTCATATCTGTTCAGAAACTAGACAGAAGTTAAACAAGTACAAACCACAGACTGTCTGTGTCATGGCGAATACAGTTGCTGGTTTATTTATGTCTGTAGGCCGTTGTTGTGAGTGTGGACGGAACATATACAACATTAGCTTAGCCTGATCGATCCGATCTCCATTCAGAAAACACGCATTTTAAAAGGTTTTTCGCCTGCCGTCTTGTCTGCAGACCGGTATCAGTATGTTGTTACTTCGGCATCATTTTGAAACGTGTATTACAATTAAATCACGGTCAAATATGTTCATTTTGTTGTAGTTGTAGCTCGCTTGCCAGCGATTCTCTCTGACCATTCAGCAGTCGAGAGTGTTTACGTCACTCGTTTAGCATATTCAGCCCGGTTGTTGGCCCGGTAAGAACCTCGATTTTGGAGGAACAGAAAAAAGGTGAAAAAGTAGCCCTAGCGGAAAATCAAAAACCATGCTACGTGCTGCAGTGGAAAAGCGCCATTAGTGGAGAGCTTTAAGTTCTCCATGAGAAAATGAAGAAGTGAGAAGTGATGGGGGGGGGGTGATCTGTCTGTCTAATAACAGCCCATGAGCCTGTGTGACCTTGTGTGTCCTTAGAAAGAGGTTGAACCTTTTTACGCTCCGGGATCTTGGCAGCCGTTTGATTTATATAACGTGAGATATGAAGGGCATTCATCTGAGGAAATGTTCCAGAGACAATTTTTCTCGATGATTTAAAATCTTATCCAGCGGACATCATCTGAATGTGAATGTGGAGCTTTGAGCTGCACATTTCCTGTCCCCTGCTTGACTTGTCACGGCTGGTGCCATCACGTTATTCCTCACGCTGAGCATACACACACATTATCCGAAACTCTGACCTGATGGTGTGCTGCACAGGTGATTTCCTGGGGCGGAAAAGAGAGGGAGAGGTGTAGGTGGACTGTAGAGCGGCTGGAGTAGCTGGTGAAGGTCAGCAGACGGTCAGTGGCTCAGGGCCCCCGATACGACCAGACAGAAACACAGAGTGTGAGACGGCTCATCGAGCAGCGTGTAAAGTCTGGCTTGCTTCGGTGTTTGCTCATTAGCACATGTCTGTAACGGCACAGTGCACCTTCGATGAAATTAGGGATGTAGGAAAGGATAAATTAAAGGGAAAAGTTTGAATATCTTTCAGAAAATGTTTCAAACACACTAACTAATCACCATTATATATATATATATTATGTTTTGGGTAATAGCATTATAAAGTAATTAAGTTGTTGGTATCTAACATTGGATGGGTGCATCTTTTTCCCTATTCACACATCCTCATTGTGCAGATTTAAAAATAATTTGTGTATTTTCCACAGCACTTCAGCTCAAATCTTTGATCCTGCTCCTCTTTGATGCCAGTGAAATTCGTGAGAGATAAAGCTCAAAGCAACGCAGAAGGAAGACTGCACTCATTTACATACAGTGCAGACACCTAGCAAGTATCTAGTACAGCGTGATGCAAAATGACTTGAGTGTAGGGCTGTATAAAATCGACTTGTTAAATATGAATGTGGTGCGACGTAGCAACTCATCGTCGAGGTATGAGGTGTAGGAAGATTTGATATGCTGACGTCTGGCAGACAAAGATCTCTGTCACTGTAAAGCTTGTACCCACACACAGTCTGTCTCACACAAAGAGACTCTTTCATATAAGATGCCTTTGCAGGGAGAATGAGGCTGAAAGAGCTGCCGTATTCTGGGCAATGAAACTGTCACTGCAAATGGTCCAGCCAGTTGAGATTTGCACTTTCCTCTACTTGGACGTAGCCAGTACAAATGTGGGGTAAACCATAAGCAAAGTCAGCTCTGCACAGATGGCAGGGTGTGTCTATCAACAATATACACCACTGTACAACACAGTGCAATACATTTCAACAGCACTACATCCCTTAAAATGATCGTACAGTTCACTTAACACCTCTCCTAAATACAAAAATAATGTTCTAACCCTTTTTAAGTTAGGATTTATTGCTTCTCTTATTAGACTGTATTACTTTTAGCTTGCTTTCCCTAATAAACTGGCAATTTAGAGTTCATCACATACAGATTTCAATTAATTTATACACCAATATCTTTCAAGATACTGTTTTAGCTATTTTGTTCCTGTATTTGTCTATAAAAACCAGTGAATTGTGCGTAAGCTGCTGTGCTGATCATTAGGGAGCTTATATTAATTGAAGACGGCAACAAAATGAGATTTATTTTGTTATAATTGGTTGATTAGCTTTCCTCGCATTATGTTGCATAACGTGCATTTAATTTGTGCTTTGAATATAATCTACATAATGCTGTCTCAACCATGGCGATGTGGTATGCTGCAAGTAAGAATAGAATTATAACATAACTAGTGATGTATTGATTTCGACACTCAATTTAGAGTTCTGCTTTCCTATTTTTGTTGCCATTTTTAAGATGACTGAAGTGGCAGAGCTGGGATTGAACTGTATTATAGTATCGCTTGTATCTGGTCGTTTTTCCCTTTACAAATCAAAATAAAGTGAATCATGTGAGTGAAAACATGTGTGGGTGAGGTAATGAGAGGTTACTGTGACAGTCTTTATAATCCAGTTTTACCCAGCTCAACTGTAGAGTTAACCACAGCCCAGTGGACGTTGTTTTGATTTGAACATACAATCCTTAAATCCCTTCCCTCTCCCTAAACCAACCTCCCTTCACACAGCCAATCACAGCCCAGCATCCGGTGTGTTGTTTACGAGTCTCACGCTACCACGACCAAGCTACAGACCCTGTTAAACCCCCGGGATGTAGAGGTGGGACAGGGGGCCGAGTGTTTCTCAACATCCAGAGGAAAGAAATACCAGCAGAGCCCTGACGCCAGAGGGAAACTGACATGATTCCTTCCTGATAGCTTATTAAAGTGAATGAATTCCTTCTTCTGTCAGCCATTCAGAGGATTGTGTCTGCAATCTGTAATACCAGTAATTAGATTATCATCTCTTGTAGAGTAGGGAAGTGAAGAGATTGTAAATCATCGCGTCTGTAAATAGAGTTTTACTGCTGCTACAAGTTTAGCAATAAACAAACCACAGCCAACATTTAATGGAACTTTTCTTTCTTTTGAGGCTGGTTTATTTCATAAAAGAATTCTGCGGCTGTGACTGAAAAGCTGGATCATAAATCCGAATATTTATAGCAGCTTGTGCAGGGGTTGTAATTGCTGTTTGTCTTATGCTTATTTGGTTCTTTAACAAACGTCCTGTTGATCCGGATACAGAGAGGCGTCCTTTGACTCCATTCATCGCAGTGTGAGATGATGTCATGACGCATGGTACAAGTACAGCACTGCAATAATGATCAATGGTTAGCATTTAGCAGTAATAAGTAGTCATTTAGGTGGGGAAAGAAGCCCTAATAATGGTTGTTCAGTCCTACCCTGTCATAAAACTCTGTCAGCTTCCTCATCTCGGCATCATATGATTTCCTTGCAGAGGGAAAATGTTCTGTCACACAGATTTAGAGTTTTTATCCATCAATACCAAGATCAATAATTATATCTTCTTCATAACTATAAAGCTAATTCTTTATTGATCTTCAACAAGAAGTCTCAAAGAAGATAGTGTTCCTAGAGACGGTATGTATTTTTGCTTCGTCAGACCTCAATCTAGCCATGTGAGAAAAAGGTCAAATAACAGTCATAGCTTAACCTTTAAATCCTAGTGCAGATCCTGAATGAAGTGTTTGAAACTCCACTGCACCACACGTTTTTGCTGCATAAGGGTTACATCAGGTCTGTGCTGAGGCAGCGATATCCTGGGATAAGCAGTCTTTAGGCTATTGGTCGCTGTTGCATAAACACTCATGGAGCCCCCGGGCTGTCTGCGTCTGCCAGATTATAGACCTAGCCGGTGCCTCTTGACTCCACTCCACTCTGCTTCCTCTTTATTCCCATCTCCAGTAACACATCATCCATCATGTGGCCCATGCTTCATTTCTGTAAATCCCTCGTGGACAATCCCCTCACTTCTCCCTATTTTACTCCTGATAATCCATCTCTTCCCCCCCAACACTGCTCATCCCGTTGGCCTACTACTCTACATCATCATGTGTTAGCTGGCTGGCAACATTTAGCATAAACTCATGGAGTTATCTTTACACTGACCCCTCCTTGTTTATTAATGAATGAAACATTGAGTTGGATGGCGTTTAAATAAAAATGACGCCACAATGATTTTTTGAGTAGATTATATGGAGCTTTTAGAAGGTATCTTAACCACAGCACAGGTGACGTCTAATAATTTCAGACATGCTTTTTCTGTTGAGAAGTTAAGCAAGAGCTTTTTAATGCTTTGCTGCTTTGTTTTCAATTTTTTACTGTTTTTGTTCATCCTCACCGCTCTCATAAAGTCGTACCAAACAGCCGTCAAGTTGGCTAACATTTAGCATCTGAAGAGCCAGATATTAGACTTTGTCCAATGAACACAAACACAACTGTATCAGGGTGTGTAAAACCATAACAACTTTAAAAGATTATACGTGTCAATATTTTTGTTCGCAGCTTGTAACAGCATTAGCATAATGCTAACGCCTACGTTTTTTTTTATGTCTGCCCCCTGCAGGTAAGCCAAGGTAATGTCCCCGGTGTGGAGAGTGCCTCCCTGGCCATGGACACAGAGGAGGGGGTGGAGGTGGTGTGGAACGAGGTGCTCTTCTCCGACAAGAAGGTCTTCAAAGCACAGGAGGTATGGTGGCTCTTATTCCCTACAGACAAGACATGCACTATACAACGTTGTTATATTTAAATTTGGGATTTAACCCAGGTAAAATAACAAGTCTTGAAACTAAATCTGATATACTACACTTCCCCATTTGGATACATTTGTGTTTTAGAGTGATAAAATGTCTCCAAAAGAACCCCTAAAAGGGGAAGTTGGAGGTCTTTAATGATTAATTTCATTATCGATGTACTGTATTTGCAGATTATTATTAGTGAAAAATTGTTAAATAAATGCCCATTACAAATTCTCTGTATCCAAGTTGAAACAATGATGTAATGATTTAGTTCAAATAAGAGTCCAAGACCCAAGGTGAATTCACCTAAAAGACCAAGGAAACTACCCAAATTATGAACAAAAAGATATAGTGATTTCTTTTTGGTTCATTTGCTTTAGAAATTAATTAATTTACTGATCATGTAATCAACTTATAGTTTTAGATTTAAGTATGTTTCTTGGACGATGATGTAATGTAAAGATGTGAATCAACGCTGATTCTTTTTCTTTAGGAGAAGATCAAGGAGATGTTTGAGAACCTGATGCAGGTCGAACACCCCAACATTGTCAAGTTCCACAAGTACTGGCTGGACATGAAGGAGAGCCAGGCGCGGGTACAACATGTTTTAAACTCCTATAGTCTTCCCCCCCACCCCCAGTGCTATTAATTTCCACACACACTGGTTCATTAACACAACTCCATAATGGCCCACAGGTTATATTCATCACAGAATACATGTCGTCGGGCAGCCTCAAACAGTTTCTGAAGAAAACTAAGAAGAACCACAAGACTATGAATGTGAAGGTTAGTGTGCTCTGCACAGTCTATTCAGTCTATGGCTCTGCCTGTCCCCTGGTGGTGGCTCTGAGTACTGCAGACAAATCCCTGTTAAGATCCATATTTCCTGCAGGATTAGAGATGATGTAACGGAACACCCTAGTGGCTAAATCTGTTTAAACATCTTATCATCTCTTTTTTCTCTCTTCTTTCTTCTCTGTCTGCTCTTTTCTGTCTATATATATATATAATAATAAATTGCAAAATAAATGCAGTAACAATGCTCTATTTGGTTCTGAGAATTTTGGATTTGTATTATTGTGTCTTTAGAGGACTCATGTTGCTTTGTTACGCTACATTTTAGGCCTGGAAGAGATGGTGCACCCAGATTCTTTCTGCCCTCAGGTACTGACTCATTTCTTCCCCAGGCTTTTAAAATGAGAGATTTCTAATATCACAGCCATCACATTAACCAGTCGCTTTATTGTTTACTCGGCAGTTACCTGCACTCTTGTGAACCACCAATAATCCATGGCAACCTGGTGTGCGACACCATCTTCATTCAGCATAACGGCCTCATCAAGATCGGCTCAGGTCTGCTCCCCTCAGGGCTTTTTATGTTATTGCATCCAGCATATCTCGCCCATGATATATCCTCTAAATCTGCATTTAATGAATTCAGAAGAAAAAAATCTGAATAATGCTTCTTTCTTTTTTTCACAGTGTGGCATCGGCTATTTGTCAATGGTAAGAAAAAGTTCATTTCGTAGTGGGTACGTGTCACCTACGTCAATTTATGCCATGTTATGTTTATATACTTTTTGTGTTATCTCAAACCAGTGTTTCCAGATGCCAGCGTCCACGGTAAAGCAAGGCAACATCGAGATGAGCAGAGGAATCTTCATTTTTTTGCTCCAGAATATGGATGTAAGTGGGATGGAGCAGAGTTTGTCTGATTATGATTTATTTTAAAGTCTCATAATTTGTTTATAGTAATCATCTTACTAAATACTGTAATACCTTGATAGCCTAACGTCTCTTTCAACAATTGTAAAATTGCCAAGCAGAGTGGAAAGTAGCTACTGTGATAGGATATTACTCTCCGTTTTCAGTCAAATACAAATGTTTTATTGACAGTGTAGATTCTCCCACCAGTGAAGTGTGGGACAGTGTGCTACATTAATGACTGTCATTTTAGGGGATGGAGAGATAATGACTGTCAGGATAATATGAGGCACACTGAAAACCGCAAAAATACTATATTGTTCTGCTCAGACATTTAATTGGATGTTGTGTGCCTCTTCTAAAGCTGCAAAAAACATAGACTGGTTAATTATTAGTTTGCGACAAGCCTCAATCTGACTGCATTTTAATTTTAGGGTAAGCTTTTCCTAAGGGTTATTGATGTGTTCATCTTTGCTTCTCCATTTCTGCTTCTAGCCAGCGAAGATGATTATGCCATAGACATTTTCTCGTTCGGCATCTGTGCTCTAGAGGTGAGAGAACAGGTCTTACAGATTGTGTGTGTGTGTGTGGTGTGTGTGTGTGTGGTGTGTGTGGTGTGTGTGGTGTGGTGTGTGTGTGTGTGTTGTGTGTGGTTGTGTGTGTGGTGTGTGTGGCTGTGTGTGTGGTGTGTGTGTGTGTGTGTGTGTGTGTGTGTGTGTGTGTGTGGGTGTGTGTGTGTGTGTGTGTGTGTGTGGTGTGTGTGTGTGTGTGTGTGTTGTGTGTGTGTGTGTGTGTGTGTGTGTGCTTGTGTGTGTGTGTGTGTGTGTGTGTGTGTGTGTGTTAATATGTGAGTGTTTAACATATTATTCGCACCCTTAGATGGCAGTATTGGAAATCCAGGCCAATGGAGATACTGCTGTTTCAAAGGAGGCCATCATCAATGCAGGTCAATCCCTAGAAGACCCTCTTATGAAAGTGAGTCTAGTCATACAAACTGTCCTTATTACACAGCAAACATGGAGATAAAGATAAACTGTTCACCCACCCTGCTTCTACATGTATTTGTTATCACATGTAGAGACTTTGTACAGTTTTAAGTGAATGTGGCAGTGAAACATGCCAGGAAATCCAGAACAGATGTTGCTCAACTGGGTCATACTGTTCAATATGAAATTGATGTGTTGGACTCAATGTGTGGTTGCTTTCTGCAGGAGTTCACCCAGTCCTGTTTACGCCATGAAGCCAAGCTCCGTCCTACGGCTCACGACCTTCTGTTCCACCGAGTCTTGTTTGAAGTCCACTCCCTCAAACTGCTCGCCGCCCACTGCCTCATCAACAACCAGTGTGAGTTTCTCACCTTCGCACACTGGGTTTATAATCACTAACGTCTATTTTTTTAATGCACATCACAACATGTATTTGTTTCTACATGGAGAAGATCAATTGAATCACTTTTAAATGTTTGAGTGCTGCAGGAATGACGTATTTGTGTAGGCCGACTAGGAAGTTAGCATTGAAACGGCTCCCTTGACAAAAATAAATGGGATTGTTCTATTGGATTTTGGAATATAGCTAATATTAAATAAACTCTGTGGCAAAACACGTTTTTGTTCAGCAGGATAAATTCCTCACTTGTTAGAAATCACTGTTTTTATAACACATAGAAGATTGGACATTCACAAGTAGGGTAATTATTTATGTATTTTTGTTTCAGTCATATAACCACAATCACATTCAGAAAATGTACCCAAAATAATAAGAAACCTTTTATCGCACAAAAACAGATTTGTCAAATGTGTTTAATAAATAATCAACACTTGTTTTGCCTCTACAGACTTGCTCCCCGAAAACTGTGTGGAGGAGAAAACCAAGTCCTTCGACCCCAACGCTGTCATGGCGGAGATTAAGCATGATGACAGACAGGGAGTTCAGCTCAAGTAAATGAACACAAGCACCTCTTATCTTTGGCTACTTGTCTTGAATATCCTGACATGACATGCAAAGCCTAACACTCATTCCACTGTGTTATCTCCTATAGATATTCCCATGTGTCTCCTTTGGAGCTTGACAAGTTTCTGGAGGATGTCAAGTAAGAGGAACTATTCGTACTCTATCATACCGTTTATTACTGTTACTGTAGCTTGAATTTCAACATGACTTCCTGTCTCCTCTCCAGAAATGGGATCTACCCATTGATGAACTTTGCATCATCTCGACCTCACCCCGTCCCCCGTGCCCTCTCCTTGTCTCAGGAGCAGGTCGAGACGGTCAAGACGCCGACTCCTGAACCCCAGGAGACCGAGACAAGGAAGGTAAGACTTTAAGACGTCACCCAAAAATGTTAAGCTACACAATCTGGCTGCATACAGAGATAACATGTCTCAGGTTCATTACTCACTGACCCTCTTTGTCTGTCTGTGTTGTAGGTTGTTCAGATTCACTGTAACTTGGAGTCAAATGAAGAAGGGACCAAAACTCATGTGAGTCACATTGTATTACAGGTACTTTTTTCTATTTTAGTGTAAACTATTTTATAAGGCTCTTTTAAATGTAAGCCTTTTGGAATATTTTGCCAGTAACATTCTACTAGCACTACTGTTACAACATTTATTTTATAAGCAACGTCAATTATAGTAGTAAATTGATTTACACTTTTTGATCTCTCCTCAGCTATCTTTGTTTCTGAAGATGGATGACAAACTTCATAGGCAGCTCAGCTGTGACATCCTTCCAAGTAAGTTGGCCACCACTTTACCTTTTAAGAAGAATATATTTAATATTAGTACTTCAGCAGTGTGACTCTATATTTTTCTTGCTGTCTACAAATACCATGAAAAGAACAAAACCACAAAAGCTTGAATCAGCGTCTTATCACTTTCCGACATCCCAAGCCTTTAGTGCATTCAGACCCAAGCCCAGGTCACAAAATACACTTGACATTTTCATAAAATAGTTGGGCATTTTCGGGGAAACATTGTAAAAAGTGCATTTGTTAAGGCACTATTTTCAGTGTTGTATTGACCAAAGCTTAAACAGTTGTGCCCATGTTAATGGTAATTAGAAAGGTATGCTTAAGAAACAAGCCACCCAGCTTCTCAGGCTTTGGATACACACATACAATACTTGTGATTGTATTTTTATCACTGTTCTTTTCTTGGGATTGGTTGACAATTAAAACATGTATATGAATCACCATACTTATCCCTAATAAACACCAAGCTCTTAAGGTTCATTTTGTCACAGATTTGTATAACTGAAATATTTAATATGACCATTTTAGCTGATACCTCCAGAGACCTTGCCAGTGAGCTTGTTCACTACGCCTTCATAACTGAGGTACATATAAAAACATCTTTGTTTGTTCTTGATTAACAGCCATAAATGTCATTTTGCTTGTGTTTGGATTTCTTTAAGCAAAACTTGACGTCCCATTATGTCCCGTGTGCTCCGTAGGGAGGACAGTGAGAAGGTGGCAGTGTTCCTGGAGGACGCCATTAGTCGACACCGGGTCCGAGGACTCACCTCTGGGACCACACAGTGGAGGTTGGGTCACAACGGCGGCTGGCCCCCAGACATAGGGGCCCGGCGTTGACCATACGGCATCAAGAAAGGGATCACACAGCCGGGAACGGAGGGGCTGACCCAGCTGGGCACATGAAGGGGACAAATACTGAAGGATGCCGGGCTTTGACAGTCAGTTAACCATCCCAGATGAGAACGATGGGAACGCCAGCGCTGAGAAAGGAACCAAAGGGCCCCTCTGATAGGAGGGCCGGAGGCATCATGACTGTGTTCAGCAATCCCACAAAGCAGTGGAAGATTGACAAACTCCCTGCATAAAAGGGCTATCATGCTCTTAAGATATCTTGACAACTTTTCCATGATGCCACTATTCAGAATGGATATGTTTCACTTGCAAATACAACAGATATGTTTCAGACGGATGTTTTATTGCTTCGTTTGCACTCCAATGTCCTCATTGATTAGTGCATATTTACGTTGAATTGTAAAAAAGATAATTTTACTAAAGCCTCTCCCCATGCAAACCAGAACCGTCGGTTTATTTCAGTTTTAGGAATGTAATATTCCGTCCAGCATGCACTATTAATAATCATTCAGTTGACTTATTTATTTCTGCTTAACTGTGAACAATAGAAGCTTTGCACAAACCTATTTTTTTTCTTTTGTTTTCCTAAACTTTTTTTGACATGCAGCGTTAACAAACCTCATGGCACTCTGAGCTAAACACACCATGCCTACATGTTATGACGAGCAATGAAATGATGCCTCTCTTTCAGCCTGTTGTGCTCTTAAGGGGTTTTCCCTATGAAAGTGTTCTGAAAGCCAAAGACTTGCAAAGTGCCTGATATGGCAATGTACTTTTGGACAAAATGTCCTAATTGAAACTCATTGGTACACAACATAGCAATTTGGAATTTAACTAATTTCAGGCTGACTAAGTTTTAAACCAGACTAATTGATTTGTACTAGTTCCGTCTCTTATCATGAGTCTATATAGTCAGCCTATGTGAATGTGAAGATGAACTTGTATTGGCAGCTCCCATTAGAAGCTGCGCCTTTGTATATTGGACATATGGATCAGGTCAATATTACTTTGGAAAGAGCTGCAGTAATGTACAACAATTGGAATACATCAGAGGAAGCTTGTGAAACGAAATCATAGTCCTATATGAATGGTAGAAAGGGTGATGGTAATGTGATTTATAGATATGTTAATACAAAATTGCGTACTTTTAATAAATGTACTTATTTTTGCAATATTTCTCAAATTATCTGAGTATATTGTCTAACAATGAAACACCTACCCAAATAATGGAAATAAGCCTTTGGAATTTATTGTGTTTTATCCTCTCTGATTTTTGACATTTGTATAAAATACTTTTAATCAATCAATTAATCAAAGTCATTAAGATGATGTGGTTTTAGATTTGTGTTGCTAATGTAATCAACTTAAGAGCTAAACTCTGAAAGATTGCATGTGCCGCAGG
The DNA here is from genome assembly GCF_902827175.1 of Gymnodraco acuticeps. Taxonomy (NCBI): domain Eukaryota; kingdom Metazoa; phylum Chordata; class Actinopteri; order Perciformes; family Bathydraconidae; genus Gymnodraco; species Gymnodraco acuticeps. The sequence continues at coordinate 1,428,101 of NW_022990021.1, forward strand.
TGATAAAACCCAATCTCTGATAAAATAGTGGCACTCTGCTCAGAAAATGTTAATCTCCCAGTACCAGATCTACTGTAGGTTTATTTCAGACAGTGTGAACTTTAGGACTGATTGCACTGCTGCCCACACAAACACAAAAATAGAATACACTCCTTCAACTCTGCCAGATTTTGGCAAAATTCTGACAGCAAAAAAAACCCCATAGTGAATGGTCTGATCCTTTTCAGCAATGTACTCGTATGTCAGCCTAATTTGGCTCTGCTCCATTTCTTTCCTGTGTCTGTTAGTTCTTGGTTTCACAACAGTTAGAGCTGTACAGTCATTGCTTACAGTACTTACTTACTCAAGCCTTCTTATCAGCGTGTCTCTGAAGACAGAAGCCCTACATTCTCCAAGATATTCAATAACTACGGGCTGTGGTGTACATATTTGTTTGTGGCTATTGAAGGGGTTTACTTTTAGACAAAATGTCACTGCAAAGCAGTGCCACTGTTGCTTTCATTTTATCTAGTAAGCTGCATGTCTTAATAGCCTGCAACAATTCAAAACTTTGCATTTTGCCTTTGTCAGTCACAGTTTAGTTCCAGAGGGGACCTGACCAAGAAAATGAATGTTAAGACTGTGAAAACATCCATATCAGTCTTATTTAATGTTTTTTTCCCCTGTGAATCTGTTGAATGAAACTTGCTTTTGGATGTGTTCTACTTAAACCTTTGTTAAATATTGTAGGTACTGCAATTAATTACAATAAACAATATGTGACAGTGACATGTTGGGTATGTCTGAACTTTTTTTTTTGCTATACTACAAATGTATACTTTTATGTATTGAGTATATTTTGCGTTCACATGAACACATGTTATGAAAGAATAATTGAATTCACGAAAGTAATGGATTTCTATTTAGTAGGCATTTGCATACTTCTGTGCATCAGGTCCTGTCTGTGATGTTTTCGATGTTCAGTGTTTGGCTAACACTAGTACTATTTGCTTAAAACTTTGGGAGTTGAAATAAAGCTCACATAGTCTGATGAAAGACAACACTATTTAAAACATTTATAACAGTGACGTTATTAGAATGGCTGTATTGTAAAATGGTTCATACCAGCGCCATATAGATGAGAAACGTTGTTTCCAAAACTCCTCTCAGACTATCATCGCGAGGGTTCCGACATCGCGATATCTTTTATTTAAAACGTGAAGCTCTCGCGAGTGTTTAGTGAGTTGGCCTCTCAAGACAGTGTGCTTCATGGCGGTTACGGAGACTGCGGTAAATGTATTTCTGATTACAATCAAACACTAACCTGTTTAGCTAAAGTTGCGTTTGCATATTAGTTAGTGATGTTTAGTAGAATTTATTCGCACTTAATATCCTGTAAATAGACTAAATGTATCTAAATATAGCTTCACGCGCCATTGCAATGAATGGCTAACATTAGCTTATGTCAGCTAGCTCCTTGCTACCAACAAAGATTACGCAAGCTTAATAGAACTCAGTTATAGATATTCAGTAGTTAGTGTTGTTGTAATAATTATGCAAATTAATGTATATGTGGGTGCTACAAAGATGCATCGTGGTTAATGTCTTTATCGACTTTAGCTTGACACGTCTTCGATTAGCCCATTGTTGCTAGTTTACCTCGCTAACCTAGTTTATGTTAGGATGGCATCCATCATTCACATTCATGTTTATCACTCTGACGTAAGATGGCTACATTTATAAGGAACGACTGACCGGCTTTGTGAAGTTTGCAATGTAACATATTGCTAGCTGTCTGTTATGTTAGTCTGAAGGAATTTTTTATTTCCCCTAGAATTTGTTGAATTGTTAAAGCTTCCCCGTCAGTCATCTTCTTTCCTGCCTCAGTCTGGTGGACCCAGCGATTAGCGGGTTGCGTAGGTAAGGAGTTCGTCCCGTCCCACCTGGTTTAAATCCGGGTGTTTGTCCTGTATATGCTAGCACATGTTATGATAAACTGTGAGGTAATGTGACTTCTAAAAGTAACGCAAGCATTTTTTTTAATGGGGGAAGTGTAATTATGGGTGTGTACATACAGGCAGGTTTTAATGCTTCAAACTAATTTTGTGTATCTTATTTTCTTCATTAATTGCCTTTTCTGAATTGCAGGGAGGTGAAGCAGCTCTGACGATGGAGAATGGACAGGGCACAGGCTCCAAGCTCGGCCTGCCGCCTCTTACCCCAGAGCAGCAGGAGGCATTACAGAGGGTAGGAAACCCCTGACACAGTATCTGCCCAAATGTTACTTAAGTTATGATGTAAAAAAACCAAATGAAAGTTAAGACCCATGACATTGTATCACATAGGCTATCACCATTTTAATGTTTTTCTTTTTTTAATTCTATGTGAACTTTTTATTTAAGTTTAAAAATAATGAATGTTGACATGCATTTAACACTAAGGGGATCCTTAATATTGTGCCTTTTACAGACTTCCTTAAACTGGATGAAAGTAGTTAAAAAAGACTTTCATAATAAAATACAAATGCATTACTAATCAGTAAATGTACTGATGCAGTGCTTGTCAGTTTTTGTTATTAGTAAATACGTATTCTGTCTTTTGTTTGTATTTGGCTTTTCTCCTGTTTCAGGCGAAGAAGTATGCCATGGAACAAAGCATTAAGAGTGTGTTGGTGAAGCAGACCATTGCCCATCAGCAACAGCAGCTCACCAACCTGCAGGTGAGATTTATAAAATGCATTGGTCGGCTGAAACAAAGTTTGTACTGTGTCCGTCATCTCTTGATTCTTAACTAAATGTCTTAGCCTTTTCATGAATCAGTAATTCAATCATCTCTTTTCTCAAAAGTTCTTAAAGCTCTTTTGGAAGTCTTGCTTCATTCTCCCTCAAGCTGTGAAAAAGAAACGCCTGTAGACCATATGCACCTGTTTTTGCCCGTGCTCTTTTTCAAATGGTTGTCGTCAAGACAGAGTTGTTTATTGTGTTTAATGCTTTGCACTTTTATAGGGCAGTTATTTATGTTTATTGTGTATTGATTATCATGGGGACAGGGGAGAAACTCTCCAAACTGTATGTTGTTTTAGCAGGAAGTTCTGAATAAAGTGTTGGCCTAACCAATTTTGTCTAGCAAAGCAATGACATTATAGAAAAAGCAAAGCTCAGGGATATCTAACTTTCTTTTCACCACTTTTTTCACTTTTACTGTCTTTCAGATGGCAGCAGTGACAATGGGCTTTGGAGATCCTCTCTCACCTTTACAATCGGTCAATAGATTATTAAATTATTTTTCTGTCCGCATAACCAATGGCAATTGTCTGTTAACCTTCTTTTACTGGTTGCTTTGGCAACATCTCTGCCTTTTTAAAATCTCACTCAAGAATGCATATTTTGTGAGGTAAACTTGGCTTTTAACTGCCAGTGTACTTTCGACCATCAGTAGACTTCTGTTTATCATTGGAGCTGCATGTTTTTTATTATTAAAAAAATATATGTTTTTAATATAAAATAGACTAAAATTAGAGAATTGATGGAACGGGGATCTTTTGGCCAAGTCATGTTCTTCTGTCAGGGAACAAGTCAACTTCCATTAACCTCATGAAGTAGGCACATATACATATTTTGTTATATAATTAAATTGCAGACACAGACTGACTTAAAGGAATAATTTAACAGCGCAACAACTTTCGTTCGTTAAACCATCCCTCCCCTAAGGTATGAGCAGAACGTTTGAAATCCTCTCAAGACTTAATATGGATTTCGTTTGAACTCCACGATTACTTTTGTTACCTTACTTTCATCCCTGGACTACAGGTCAGTTACTGAAGCCAAATATTTGTGAGGGCTTTGGATGTGTATCACCTCAGTGTGCTTTTCTTCATATGTCAGTTCAATAGTGACATGGTCATTTTGTAATTACAAGTGCTGTTATTAATATTTTATAACTTTTACATGTGTTAGTATTTTTACACAAACTTCTATCTATTGATTACAGTATCCCATTGTTACCCGTTCTACCTGTCCAGATCCCCTAACTTAGAATTGGCCTCTTATCTATTTAAGGGGGAATCATGCACTGTAGAAAATACTCATTTTGTATTAGTGTATTTATGTGTTCTTTTGCTCTCAAATGTTTATCGTGTATTCCCCCGGTTGGCAGGTGGCAGCTCAGCGGCAACGTGCCCTAGCCATAATGTGTCGGGTGTATGTGGGCTCCATATACTATGAGCTCGGTGAGGACACAATCAGACAGGCCTTTGCCCCCCTTTGGCCCAATCAAGAGCATTGACATGTCTTGGGACTCTGTTACAATGAAACACAAGGTCAGTGTCAATTAAGTGTTAGACATGGTGTTAAGGCTAATTCTACACCTCCATTTGAATGCTGAGGGTTGCATATAAAGCTGCCTAAGTCTTCAATGGTTGTATATGTTCTGTTTTTCTTGCATTTGGCCTAATGGCGCAGGGGTTTGCCTTTGTGGAGTATGATGTGCCAGAGGCTGCTCAGCTGGCTCTGGAGCAGATGAACTCGGTCATGCTGGGGGGGCGAAACATTAAGGTAGGTTGTCCGGAGCTATGTGTACCTCCTCAAGGTAAAAGGTATTCATCGACTGAGATTTTTTTTTAAATAACCTTTTCTGTATATCTTTATTTTGGATACCGAGTCAATTTGTTAAATAACTGCTTTCTGATGACTTATAATACAACTTGCATATTACTAATTTCCCTCTCTCTTTGCTTGTCTGATTTTCAGGTGCGTGAGTTGTGTATGTCTGGGTGTATGTTTAGTGTACTGTCAGTGTTGTGTGTTATGCTTCCATGATGTCATCAAGACTATTTTAGTGACCAGTTCCAGTAGGATTCCCAGCGGCGCATGGCGTCGCTCCATGTCCATGGTGTGCTGATGATGGGCTGCGCCTGGTTGGTGTTGCTTGGCCGCCCCATCTGTAGTACAGATCCCAGTCGTCATTAGAAACCCGTCCTACATAGGGAGAGGAAGCTGTCAGGTTGCGTAGCAGAAGAATGAAACACTTGCGGCCCACTTTCGGTAACTCGACCAGCTCAGCCAGTCACACTGTGCATGCAGAGTGTGACTGGCTGAGCTGGTAGTGTTTTGAAATTTACAGCGCGTCCTTATTTGATAGTTTCGCACGGTTATTTACAATTTGTAGAAGAAGGGATAGTTGGTATTTAATATATTGAAGGTTATTTTGTATTTACTTGTGTAGTGAGATACGTTTATTTTACTTAATATATCAAGAGTCTAGGTGTTTGTACATTGATTTAAATTCATGTTCAAATGATCGGCATCCCTAAGAGACCCTGTTTGTTTTATAGTCAGGCTGGTTTAAATGTGTGGTTAATGTAAAATGAGATATATGAAGAGTGCAGGGATGTTTACAGATTTTGAAGTACAGTTTTTGTCATGTTTTAAAAATGGAATTTTTTATAATGTAAAAATGTAGAGAGTACTTTGAATCTAATAGACAATATAACAATGATAGGATAACAGGCAAGAATTAAAATGCCTTTCTTTTAAATCTCAGATTCAGAACTTTGAGTTTAGTGATTGACATGCAGCATTAACGAATTACTTGGATTCAAGGATAGCCATGGCATGATTGTAAAAATAGAGTGGCTTTGAATAAGCTCGGTGGTTGTCCAAAGTTAGTGCTGCAGGGACTTGGAGTTTTCGGTAGTGCGTTCTCATTGGTTTTGAGTCCCTTACTCAGTAGCCCTGCTGGTATGATCTGTGCTATAGGTTGGGCGGCCAAGTAACATCGGTCAGGCGCAACCCATCATTGACCAGCTGGCAGAGGAGGCGCGTGCCTTTAATCGGATCTACGTGGCGTCCGTCCACCCTGACCTGTCCGACGACGACATCAAGAGTGTGTTTGAGGCCTTCGGAAGGATCAAGTCTTGCACGTTAGCCAGAGACCCCACAACAGGGCGACACAGAGGCTTTGGCTTCATTGGTGAGCTCCAGGGGCCCTCATTCACTCGTGCTCTTTGTGTTACCACTGCGCTGTTTACTACAATATGATTATTCACTTACAGAATATGAAAAGCCTCAGTCAGCCCTGGACGCTGTATCTTCTATGAACCTGTTTGACCTGGGGGGTCAGTACCTACGGGTGGGCAAAGCGGTGACTCCGCCCATGCCCCTACTGACCCCCACGACCCCTGGTGGTCTGCCGCCTGCTGCAGCGGTGGCTGCAGCGGCAGCCACCGCTAAGATAACGGCCCAGGCAAGTATGAATCCCTTCCAAAGGGATTTAATGGCCTTCCAGGTAAATATAACCCAGATCTAGCTAGAATTGACACCTTAAGCACAGTTAACATGGGCAGGTGACTGGGAGAAGGCCAGTTTTGTAGAGATCACATAAAAACAGTCGTTGCCCTGACAATGTGTCAATTTAACAGCCCTGAAATGAGATTCAGGACATTCTGAGCGAAGTCTTTTTTTATCCAGTTTAATGTATTTAAATCGGAATGTATATTTATCTTTTTGTATAATAACGTTAGCAATAAATGCTCCTCCCATTCACTCATTGGGTGTGTAAGCTAAGTGTCCTCTCAGTTGGCAAAACATAATTATTTTTCCAGTTTGAAAGGTCCTAACAATAAATCAGTCCATTGTGTTTTCTTGTAGTGTCTTGATGTATATTTTCCACTGCTGTATATCTATGACTTGCTAAGTATAGGTGATGATTTTGTTAGTAAATCTGAAGAGATTTTTGTGACTTTGATTCTCAATACAGGGAGTTAAGGTTGCTCTGACTCTGTGCCATGCTGTGTGATGGTTGACTGTGCGGCCTTGTGCTGTTCTCTCTGTGTTTCCCTTACCTAATGTCTTCGGCCCCCCTCTCTCAAGGAGGCTGTAGCCGGTGCATCAGTCCTGGGGGCGTTAGCCGCACCCCAACTTCTCAGTCAGCAAATGGGTATTCCTCAGGCTGTTATGGCTGCCCAGGCACCAGGGGTCATCACAGGTGTGTACCGAGATATGAGTAAGTACTCAATTTATAAAAAAGCAAGAGCTTAGTAATTCACTGTGCTATTTAAGAGCCTTTAAAAACATCCAGCTTTACATCCAATGCAATTTTACCAACATTTTGTTTTGCCTTGAATAATTACTACAATCAACTAATTATTTAGATCAGGGGTCTCCAACCTTTTTTAGGATGAGAGCTACTTAAAATAAATAAAACAAGTCGTGAGCTACTTTTACTCCTTTTTTTGCAGTGTGTATATTTAGCACATTTTAACATTATTATATGCTTACCTTTAACCTTTGTGTGCTGTTTGGGTCTGTAGGACCTGTTTGCAGTGTTTACTAAAAGAAAATGTATGCAATTTAATTATTTTAGCCTGCTTTATTTGGGGCTGGACCTCACATCCTCTAGGGGGGTCCCCCGGGAAGATTATTATTTTTTTATGTTGAAGTTAAATGCATCAATCTGGTGCACTTGGAGCACAAAATGAATTTATGGATACAGCTCTCAACACTCGTATGAAAGGGAGCTGTATACTTTTCAATAATCCAAACATCTTTATAATATGATCACAACCAATAACAAATAATTTAAACGTGTTTATTCTTATGTTAGTTAGAATTCTTTCTTTTTATTTATGCATATTTTACTAATCACTCCCCTTTTAAACTGTTTACTGTCCTATAGTACACATTGGAATGATTTCTTACTTTATTTTTGTACAACTATATTAAATAGATAAAGGTGTGCTCTCTCTGTTTCGCTCGTGCACAGAGGCTGTGTGCTCCTCCGTGGCGATGACGGCTGGCGCTAAAAAATAATAATAAACATATTTGTAAAGTGGGGGGACTAGCGCTAGACTTTTTCGCTGTCCGTCATTTTGCATTACGCATGCCCACTGCACGTCGCGGGAGCGCGCACAGCGTAAAACAAATACTCACTTACATTTCAATGATTTGTTCGGCAAAGTTAGGTTTGGAAACGGTATAATTTCCTTTTGGGTGGGCATGCATAACACGGCATAACACCGGAGCCCCGCTGCGGGGAAACTTTGGCACTGTTCTGAGTTTGTTCAAATCTGTCAAAAATGACGGACGGCTTTAAGAATGTTCCGTCAAATATTCGGTTAACGCGAACTCTGGGGGGGGGACACAAACGGGATTTCGAAAAGTGGGGGGGGGGGGGGAGAGAGACATGTTCCCAGTGGACATTACGCCGTGTGTCAAGTGCAATAAATACATATGCAAGTTGCAACACACGCAGAGTAAAACCCTGCCCCTCATGTGCTGTATAGGCTGTAGGGATGTTAAGATTCACCGATTCGCATAAACGTTCAAGATGCGAGTACACCGGTTGAAAGAGTGCACATCGGCTACAGTTTGGGTTGAACTCGCGATGCATCGATTGTAGCGTCTTTGCATCGGTAAACAAACGATTCATTCATATAATATCCTGTCAGCACTCAGCAGAGACGATCTTTGATCTTTGTTTCGCACTACGGAGGCCGAGAGTCTCAGTTATCACCACACATGGAAGTTGAGGAGAAAGAGAAACACAGCGCACCAAAAAATACCTACAAATCAAACGTTTGGCAACACTTAGGATTTTTCAAGAAAGACGGTCAACTTGAAAAATCGCTCGCAAATTGTAAACGATGCCGTGCTGCTTTAAAGTACACAAGTAGTATGAGGAACTTGGCGGCGCACATAAAGAGGCGACATGGGGTCTGTGGCTGAAAAGAGAAACCTGAAAGTAAGACATATGAGTTCAATCACTCAGTGAGGTGTTATGTCAGAGAGTGATGTTTAGTTTACAACAGCCTGTGACTTCCAATAATAGTTTAAATGTCTTCCTTACAATTGTAAGCAGTTATGAAATACCTGTTTGTGAAAGGTTATTTGTATTTTGTATTGTTCATATAGAAACCACACCACTGCTTTCTGCTCACTGGTGAGTTAGCCTATGAATGAGTGTTAAGCACATCAGGCTGGCAGTTGTATAGGCATTGCACTATGGTAGTTGTTATTTGCACATAGTTAATCATGAGCAATGCATCCTTAAATTGTTTAACTGTGAGGTATTGTACTGTACTCTGGAGAGTTTTTTTAAGGTAAAAAAAGAAACGGCATGATGGGATGTGCAGTACTATAGAGAGAACCAAATATGTAAAGCACTTTTTTGTTAATTTATGATTTGCTGCATATGAGGAATAAAACAAAAATCCTCTGTCGTACCATATTGAAGTATCATTTATTTTTGCATCGTGTTGAAACGTATCGCCCCGAATTGCATAATGTTGAATCAAATCGTATCGTAACAGGGGTGTATCGTATCGTATCGTATCGCATCGCCTGGTGTTTCAAATGTATCGTTAATGTATCGTAGGCAACGTATCGAGATGCGCATCGCATCGGCCTCAGTGATGGAGATGCACATCCCTAATAGGCTGGCATGACTAGGCTGTGTTCAATGGGGCTGATGTGTTGTGTAGATTCTGCCAGAAGGAAAATCACGGTCAAACTCCTTTATGAAGCGGTGAGGTGCCGCTCCACTATCTTTTCTTCCCGACTGCAACGCTGGTCCCGCAAATCAAGCAATAACGTGATTGGTCAATATTCATTGTGGGGGGAGGAGGGTTGTTAGATAGATATAGAGTTTGCTATGATTGAGGTTTCGTTTATGCATAGGGTAGATTATTTTAATTACAATTCCTATTTTTTTCTTTTGTGTATTTTTTGGATTTGCTTGGCGAGCTACTTATTGAGGGCTTGCGAGCTACCAGTAGCTTGCGATCGACGGAGACCCCTGCTTTAGATAATCTAAACTTTTTTTGCAGCCCCATAACAAAAGCTTTTAATTAACAATATGTGACTTTTTATTGTAATGGATTTATTAAGTGTTTATAACCAGATTCATTAAAACAAGACAATACCGCAGGGAGAAAGAGTAAGCAGCAAAACAAATGGGGCTACTTTTAAATCTGAATAATTGATGATAAAATAAATTAGTTCATCCACCGGTTTACAGCCCTTCGGTTGGTCACAAACATTCACAGCCATGGATCAGTTTTATGCCCCGGCCACACGAGGACGAAAACGGTCGTTTGCGTTACTGTTTAGTGTCATATAGACCGTTCGGCCACACGAGGACGACCGAATACGGCACTAAACGACTGCGTAAACGATAACGGGTCCCAAGGTGGATAGAACGGCATACGCAACGGTCTGGGGGGTCCAACGGCTCCGTGTGTACGCCCTATACGATCATTTTCTGATAATGATGAGGCAATAGCCCCGCCTCTCCCCACCTCTGCTGCTCACCCCCGCGTCAAAGTAAACTGCACACTGAATTCAGATTATTTATCTTTCTCTCGATATGGACCTAAACACGAGTGAAGTCTAATCTGACAGGACGGAGACACGCAGCTCTGCTCACCTGCAGCTCCTCCCGCTGTGATGCGGTGGTGAACGGAGTAAAACACACACTTCAAGTCCGATCATCACCCGTAGCTATTTTAATTACCTCTCAAACTACCTAAACTAGATATAAATATGTTTATTTTTTACTGTCGGCCGGGTCACTCATTACTGGATCAGCTGCTGCATGAAACAGACACTGGCGCTGTCCGAAGAGAGGGAGGAAAAAGAGAGGCTCCATGTATTTTATTATTATAATATATAGATTCGTTATTCATTTGTTTTAAAGCTCAATAAATAACAAAGAAGACCTTTGACCGGCACTTTTATAATTTTGTCGGAAGATTTAAACTTTAATACACGTTGACTGGCAAAAAACTCTGCCTGGTTCCCTCGGCCCCCACCGCGTAGAATAAACAGAAGGGCAACCATGACAACCATGCTTCTTCGCTGCTTTTGTGGAGGAAGTTACAGCGCCACGTACAGGCTCCTGCATATGTACTGCAGCTTCTCCAGCGGTTGGAGCTAAACGGAGCTGTCTCGTGTGGACAGACACTATCCGGATGACTATTGCGTGTGGACGGAAGCTTTTTTGCGTTTGCGTTAATCCTATGCGTTTAGCCGTTTTCGTCCTCGTGTGGCCGGGGCATTAGACTCACTTTAAGGTGGTAGCCCTGTTCTAATGAAAAAGCAAATCCTTGCCACGATCCACAATTGGCTGAGTCAAGCTAGCTGTATGGAAGAACACTAGCCAATTCATATGGCCATCCATTTGACATGAGACTTCTTGTGATTTCAAAACTCACCTGCGATTCATTGTAGGAGATGGAATCATACAGGATAGTTTTTATCCTAGCTTACTGATATGGTTTTAAGTTACAACCCATTAAGAGAATGGTTGGGATCGAAAGTTAGCACATGCTCTGTAAATGATAACTTGTTTTATTAAAGTTTATTTATTTACACATGTGATGTCACTGAATGCATATCTGCATTTCCCTAACAGGTGTGACTCCAGTGCGTCCACCCATACCAGTGCTCCCCCAGGTTGGTCTTGTGAACCCAGTGCTCGCTTCACCGCCAGTCCTGTCCAATCAAGCTGGAGGCTCCAACCAACAAGAGAGGAAAGAAGAGAAAGAGGAGATGCTGCAGGACGGTACAGGGCAGGAGATGTTGAGTGACCAAGAACACATGAGCATCTCGGGCAGCAGTGCCAGACACATGGTGATGCAGAAACTGCTAAGAAAATCAGAGGTAAGCTTTGGTCATATGTGGTGAAAGAAGAGCCTTTAAAAAGACATTTCATTAGCAAATACTTTTACTTGTAAAATGATTGCGTTGCTCCTTTCTAGTCTACGGTTATGGTGCTCCGAAATATGGTTGGACCTGAGGACATCGACGACGACCTGGAGGGGGAGGTGACCGAAGAGTGCGGGAAGTTTGGCGCCGTCAACAGAGTCATCATATACCAGGAGAAGCAAGGAGAAGAGGAGGATGCAGATATCATTGTCAAAATTTTTGTAGAGTTTTCCATGGCCTCAGAGATGAACAAAGCCATCCAGGCCCTCAATGACCGCTGGTTCGGAGGTCGCAAAGTTGTCGCAGAGGTGTATGACCAAGACCGTTTCAACAGTAGTGATCTCTCTGCGTAAAAGTGTTTGTAATGGTTCACCAGCACCCACCCCCATACCTGTCCCCTAAACTCATGTTAGTCTCTGCAGCTAGAGATGCGGACCACTGAAACTTGTAATTATGTTTTTTTTTATTTGTTTTTTAAAATTGCTGTTGATATTAATGTTAAATGCCCCATTTGGGGGGGATTCATAGAAAAATATTTACATGTCAGATTTTGCTTTGTTTGTGAAAACTCCCTTCTTTTTTTTTTTGCAAGTTTCAATTTCTTGTAATCCAAACTTGTAACATGTTCATTTTTCCTGCTTTCGCTCATTTACATTTTCTTCCTTTCGTGAATTTTCTGGGACAAGTTAACACATCCTTTCAATGATTAAAGGTTATTGTTTGTTCCTAAGAAAGTGTGATGCAGTTTTTATTGTTTATGAATAAAGAATCCTTTGTTTTGAGATAATTAGTTGTGTGACTGATTGTAGAACATATTTAAAAAGTAAAAACATGTACTTTGACTTATGCATGCACATTTATAGTCCTATCGGGTATTAGTCATTCTCAAATGCCACTGTGTTTGTGGTTAGTACAGGTGGTGAACAACTTCTGAAATGGTAAAATAAAACTTCAGACTTTGAATAGATACATATTTACTTAATGATCATTCAAAAACGATCAGCTAAGACAGTCTTTTCTGGATTTCTGACATTTTTGGGTCTATTTGACAACTGCATAGTATTCACCTCTTGTTTAGTTGCCATAGGTTTTATTTTTTAACCTGCTTCACCGGTAATGAGTTTGTATTGTCTCGGGTGCATTGTTATCATGGCACTTGAGTTGGTAAGTTCATATTTGCCAAGTTTGTTTTGCCCTGCATCTCTTCTTTACAATAGCATCATTTGAGTTTTTCACCTACTTGCTACTCAGTGAAGGGTGAATAGCTTGTAGATGGATGTTTGACTTGTGTGTTCAAGAAATCAAATCATCGGCTATATGCATGGTTTTGTTCACGTCTGTCCTCAAAGACCATGGTCCTGGTTACACATTGTGGTAGAGCTAGTCCCTGTTGTGGACACAGTAATGTACACTGTCTCCCTGCATTGCACACAACTGGAAAGTCCTGCCATTTCTAGTCATGTAGCAAGAATAAAGCAACCGTTGAAGACATGTAACAAATAGTGCAAACTCGAGGACATTACATGATAGGCATATTTTAATGGTACTTTATTATGGCCTGGTTTTTTCGTTAAACAATATGATAGTACTGTGTTGTGTACATTTAAGCCAACTGTCATCCACCGCTAGATGTCGCTGTACAGTAACGGAACTGCTGCCCAGCCGCCAGTAGTAGTGGCCTGTACTCCAACGACTCCAACTCAAACTCGGCCCAGCCCCCCACAGGACAAACCCGCCTGCCTCAGCGCAACAAGGGGAGTGATGCGCGGCTGTTGCTGAAGCTCCTGGCTGTAACTACGTCGCATTAAAACAACACCAGGCAGTTTATTGTACGTCTACTGGCATGTTGCCACTTCACTCTTTGGCCGGTTAATAGGGTGTTTCCCGTAACGTTCGTTATACTTATATTAGTGAGCTATCGGCAGCTAGGCACAAAGGCGTTTAGAGAGCTACTAGCCGATGTTAGCTAACTGTAACTAGCATGCTAACAACACAGCCGCCGAGAACGAGCACATCCTTGCGCAGCCACACTCGGGTTAATCTCTGTTGACTCGCTCCGTGGGTTATGTTAGCTGTTTCATGGTAGTCATTCATTTGTAACCTAAGTCAAGTGTTTTTTTTTATCAGCTACCACTCATGACTAGGATACTTGAAGCAACACTTAAGTATAACTGGTTCGTTTGCTTGTTTTTCAGCTAGCCAAGGCACTGCTTTGGTCTCATTCAGGGATGTGGTGGTAGCAAAACAAGCTAACGTTACTCCCCTCTGTGAAGAAGTGACTGCAAGAAGTGAGGAAAAACTGAAGGCAAGCGGGAGTTTTTATTTGTGTTTATCTTTCATTCCGGTGTGGATGACACGAGGACAAACCTGACAAACACAGTTGAACTGAAACTGGGAATATCACTAACAGGTCGAAGGGATTATTTTGGTGTCTCTAAGTGGATTTCGGCCTCTTGTTGGGGATCGTCGTGGGAACACCGTGAGTGTTTTGACATTGAGTCAGTCTACACGCAACAAATATCCCGCCGACCTTCATCCTCCGATGCGGAGATTTCAGTAGCACCGGCAACCAAATCCCCCCCGGCGGCCGGACATGCTGAAGTGTATCCCCCTGTGGCGTTGCAACCGCCACGTCGAGTCGGTGGACAAGCGGCATTGCAACTTGCAGACAGTCCCCGATGAGGTATTCCGCTACAGTCGCAGCCTGGAGGAGCTTCTCCTCGATGCCAACCAACTCAAAGAGCTACCAAAGGTATGCATGGCTAACAGTCCAAAATGTACCCCTGTGTCATTCAGCAATGTGCATCATTCCCCTGAGCCAAGCTGGCTATATAGTGTCTCCTTGTGCACGATATCCTGGTTCTGTCAAATTCACTCTGTGTTTAATCCACATATTTAATTAGAAAAGTGTACCCAAGGTGAAATGGCTTGCATGATATAACCTGCTCAGGTAATTCCTTCTTATCAAAGGTAGCATACTTTTTTCTTTGCCTCCTTCGAATATGTTTGGCCATTGTGCCCTGCAGTCTTGTGACATCAATGAATAATCAAGAGCCATACAGTATCCAACAGTTACAATATAAACTTGAATCATACAACTAGGTAATCCAGTTCATCTTTGCATGGGGGTGTTTTCCCCAATAATACTGAAGCCCTTAGTAAGTTGTGTAAAGATGAATGGACAAGGCACGATAGGATGTTTTAGTTAGTCGAAGAGAAGTGTTCTTTGGCTAAAGGTTGGGTATGCTGCATGTCCAGAGGGAGTGACCCTGACCAAAACAGCTGGCACACAACATGTTGCCTAGTAATGGCATCACTGGCCAGTGGGTTGTATGCAGTGTGTGAAGGCATGCGTGGAATGAATTGGAACGGTTTCCCCACCCACACACCCACTGTTTGAAAAATAAGAACTGAAAAAGTTCTCTGCACAGCCAGAGAGTTTATTTTTAGGGTAGCAGAATTGTTGTAGGTCTTTCTTTCCATAGCTCTCCAGAGATGGTGGACAAAGCACTTGCTCGGTCAACTTTCTCCCTGTTTTATTCAGTTCAGCAATTGTTTATTATTGAGACATGGCTGTGATTGTGATGGAGCTGGGAGTTTGAATGAATACACTGTTCAGTAGTAGACGTTGTCAGTCTCATGTTTCTTGGCTTTTGCTTAGGGGCGAAGGGGCAAATGGTTTGTTCACTAATGAAGAAGATGTTAACAAGTCAAGGTCAACAGAGGACGAAGTGTTGACAGGACCACCTTTCTGGGAACAATAGAACTTATTTTCCTAGCATCCCCAGGCTTTAACGTAAGAATACTTGTTTTAGATCAGCTCTTACTGCTATTTCTTTTTATAAAATATGTGTGTGTAACTTCTCTTTGGACCCAAACTTGGCTCTTGCATGAACAATTTGTTCACAGATGTCAGGGAGCCACTCATGAAGACATACATACAGCAGCTGTAGGATATTTAAGTGTAGTTACAGCACAAAAGCTTTGCCTGATGAAGCTTACCTGCGGACAGACAGTCTGTTTCCTCCACTTAGTTCAACCGTGTCAGATATTCACATTGTACCTGGAGCATGGCCCCTGAAACCCTGCTGAGTGACGGATACACCCAGATATTCTGGCGCACACTGCTAAGCTAACCGACGCAGTCTCTGTGATGCTGGCTTCAACCAGGAGACATAAATGCGGGCTGACACAATGTCTTGTGTGGCTGCAGTGAATGCGTAGCGTGCAGACACAAAGCATACAGACTCTCTCGGGTCCTCAGAGTCAGCGGGGCTTCAGCGAAGGAGCCGTGTGAGAGGTCAGGCCCATACAGGGTTAGGAACAAGGGCACTGACTGTATGATACATTACATTCCATAATGAGCTCATAAGTGAGTATGGGTCTGAATGCCTTTATGCTTTTGTGTCCTTTCTTATCACTGGGTATTCAGGTCAAAGATGAGTCTTTGTCAGTCTATTTCTCAATTTCAGTCTTAACATCTTGTGTTATACAGTTTTTTTGTATGTATTTGAATGAGCACATTGTGGACGCATTGCGGCATGCAACTAGCATGTGCAACATATGCCATAGATAAAGAATAATCGGCTCAGAGGGGACACCTTTGCAGACTCACTTATTTTATAGGGGGCTACAAACTGCCCTGGTACACACAGTCTTGTGACACAAGTCACAAGCTTACAGGGCTGTCAAGCAGGGGATGTTATGTATACAGTAACATTTTATACACAAGCAAAAATCAATACAGCCATTAAGATGCTTTAAACACAGGGAACTGGTAATATGTTTTGTATTGATAAGACCATTAAAGCAATTGTGATTTGTATAGGTATTTTTTATGGTGCGGCTAGAGGTGGGATAGGTCTCGTATTGAGGGGGTTTAACGAAGTGAACAGATGGAGATTTAGACGCCCTGACAGTTTCTTAAGTTTGTTGTGACTCACCCCCACCTCACTGCCCACCAATCTTAGATAATGCTCTCTGCTGTAACGATGTCTCCATTTGCCACATGCTTTGTAAAAGACGAAATGAAAGAATGATGTGTGGGTCTGATTGATTTTCGGGCCAGATTCTATCCAAGCTGGGTATTACTACTTAAATAGTAGCATTTATTATGACCTTTCTGTATGAAATTAGTTTAGAAAAGCCTTTTTTAATTAGCTGGTCGGGAATTCCCCAAAGGCCTGTATATCCTTAGCCCTTAATGCTGGTCACAGCTCTGTTTACTCATTGCAAAAATGCTCAGATAGCCGGTAACAGGTTTCAGTTTTGCTACTCGGACATTTACTTTGAAAGTTACACCTGAGTGAACATTGAGAAAAAATGAATGACTTTATAATTACATTTTTGTTATTTAACTTGGCACACGTCATTGTCACGGGTGAATCTCTTGGTTGCTCAACCTATTCTGTCAATTATTGACAAATTGCTTGTGATGGTTAAAAGTACATGTCCCACAATTCACATGTTCCTATACGGTTCTGTGTGACTCTTCAGCAGGGAAGTTTGCAATGAAGCCATCTAAATGTCTCTTCGCTGCTCTGACAAACTAGCTGTGCCTCAAAGATCATGTTGAGGAAGAGGGAATTATCTTTTTGGCCATTCTCAAGTCCCATGACAGGTTACAAAGAAGTCCATTCACAAGTCTGATTGACCCCCCTCCCTCATATCCGATGTCATGGCTCTTTGTGTTTCTTTTGTGCACTGCACTGCCCTTGACCAGGCGTACATTAAGTCTGCAAGCATATCGACTGAAATGTTCACTTTTAGGATTTGTTTTAGGTCAGTTGCACCTGCTCAAAAGCACAAGTAGGACCCTATTCAGAGGGGCCAGGTGTTCTGCAGGTGCAGTAGACAGCAGCCTAAAAAAGGCCTCTACCAAATGTACATAACCTGAGTATATTTACTTGTTCTTATTTTGGTTTTCCATTGTTGAAATAGGGAACATATCCCTGATGGGTGTGTCTCCATTAGATTTGCAAAACAGGTTCTATGCATGTTGCTCCCAGTATGAGTGCCTAATAGGATCTTGCAGATACACTGATGATATGTTACAGTTCCTGGCTCAATATAAGAACTGTTGCAAATGGGCTATGAGAAAAATGTGTTACCGCTATCGGCAACTAATGCCATAGTTACACAAGTAGTTGGAGAAAATACGATTTGTAGATATTTTGTTGTTATAAGGCTCTATATGATAATTAGTAAGGATGACTAGGCAATATTTGTAATCCTCAGCTGTCACCAGTACCCTCCCTCTGTGTGCTAATAGATCGGTGGCTAAGGGCAGATTAAGGCTTCACTCAGCCGTGAAAATGCCCCTCAGCACCTCAGTTGTGACCCCCCCCCTTCATACACGCCAGTGCGTCTCAGTGTACGCTTCCTCTGGGATCTGCTTATCTGCCATTTGGGCCTCTTTTCGTGCACAAAACTGCACAGATAAAAGTCTTGCTTTTCTCCCTGTTGTATGTTCAGCCCAGTCAAGATCAACTCAAATGATGCCCTTCACTGAAAGTGAATCAGCCTACCATTGGTTTTTTTAAGCTTCAGTAGTCATCTTTTTTATTTGATGTGTCTTTGTTGTACACGTCTCTATTGTGATCTTAAGGATAATCCAAAATGGCTATGTGAGAATCAATGGTGCTCTGTCTATCTACTTTTCTATTCCGTTTGAATATGTGAAGACATCCAGCCTCACTGGGCTTTCAAGTTTGGTTCTCCGTGAGGGAACTCTCGGACATTCACTTCACACTGCAGTCTTTACATTGTGCTAGTGAATTTTGCAGTCGGTGTCACTCCCCTTAGTTTCCAGTTGGATGTAGAGACAGAGCCCTGGTTTGTCTTTCCCCAACAACCTTGCTGAACTAGGCTAAGACCAAAGATCAATTACACCTGCCTAAAAACCATCATCACACAAACAATCATTCCTGAAGCGCAGCTCTTTGTCACTCCTCTCTGCTCTCTTTCCTGCTCTGGTCAAGCCAGTCCTATTGTTTACTCCTGAATGGTTCCACAGTTTGATTTGTTGTGTGAATCATTTGTTTTCATGTCTCTAAGCCTATAGGATCTATATTCTCTACAGTATTGGGTTGAACAGAAGTAGAATTGAGGTTTTTCGTGTCACAGCACTTGAAAAGTTATACAGAGTTGGTGAGGCTATGAAAAAGCAGCAATGTGAGAAATTGGAGTTTCTTTTTGATGCAAGAGCACATTCAGCAGGTTTCTTTGTCTGAGCTGATGACCAGCTGCTCTCACATCCTGCTGTCCCCCCTCCCCCAATCTAGTGGGACAGCGGGGTAATGGGAGGTGGGTGTGTGTGTGTGTGAGTGAGTATTTAGTTGTAGTAGGGGGGTGTATTTCATTCCCGGGATGGATTAACATGAGCAGGTGGAGCTCTGGCACCTCCACTGGAGGAAGTGAGCTGAGCTGTGCTTCACTGACACAGGGACCTCTGGGGAGTGCAGGAGCCATCCATCCACCCATGAACACCAGAGTCAGGGCTGACATGCGGTGTCAGGTGGGGAAGAAGTAGCCAGAGTCCCAGGGAAAACAGCCGGTCCCCCTGGAGACCCCTGCGCGGTGTAGATGGATCTTCTACTTTGTTCTATCTGACAAGCAAACACACATCCTCCGCCTTCCGTCCCGTTCACTTTGAGAAATAATGCATTCCTTCCTGAGAAATTGCTGCGGTGTGTTTTGTCAAGCACCAGTCAGTGTCCCTTAGAATTCGACCCCTGCTTTATGCATCCCATCTACAGTAAATCAACATCATTTTGGTCATTTGTTCATTGTTTCAAGTCTGAATGAGAATGTTAAACACAATCTATATGCAGGGCCGCACATAACTGGTGCGCAGGTGCGCATGCAAAAAAAGAGCACCGGGTCATTTGAAAAAAGGCGCATTTGCGTACCAACATTGAGAGAGAGAGAAGGAAGAAGAGAGAGAGAGAGAGAAAGATATTTGCGAGTTACATATGAACTCAGGGCCGGCCCGTAGCACTGGCTTTATAGATGTTCGCCTAGGGCGCCAGATCTGGGGGGCGCTGCGCTGGCAGTTCTGGGAGGGAAAAAACCATTTTTGACCATTGGTGCTCATCCTAATTTTCGGCCTTGATGTAACAATATTCATAATTAAGTAAATGTAACACCCTTTTCACCCCGGTTACACGTTTCATTTGCCCTGTATGATGGGCGCTGTAAGTGATGAAAATGGGGGATGTTGGCTTATCTGGCGCTCGCAGCTCACAGCCAATATGCGAGTGAGCGAGGGAGAGAGGGAGGGCGCACCAGTACCGGCGCTGTTGTTATTAGAATCTGGTGCTATATAAGAAGAAGATGTTTCTACAATAATGTGGAGGGAGAGTCCTCTCCAGTCAGACTGAGAGGCTGATAACTACAGCTCAGTGAGGTAAAGGACTCTTGAGTGTTTAGATAGTTCACTTTAGTCTAAGTTCAAACGGTTTGGTCACAATTTATGTAAACACATATTTCCAAGGCACTCCTTTATAATTATTGGGATAAACAGGTTTGAAATCATTCCAATGTATACTATAGGACAGTAACCAAAAATATCCTTTAAAACTGGAGAGATTAAAAAAAATGCATAAATAAATGTTACGGTAAAATAAGATATGAATGAACAACACAAATTCACATACTTATTTGATTACATCCACTTGTCTAAGATGACAACAGAGACTTTCGACCCAAACCCAGCTGTTGACTTGTGGATGCAAGCAGCTAATCGCAGACTCAACCAGAGAGAAAGAAGTAGGCCTACATCATCAGCTACCATGTCTGACAGAGAGGAAGACCGTGAGGAGAACAGTCAGGAGGGGAGTGATGACAGCTTGTAGGATTACTGCTCGTGCTAATGTTGTCTTCACCTCTGCACGTGTGTTCAGTGCCGTGTGTCTGGGAAATAAAGTCAAGGATGAGCACCAAGCAACATCTCAAGGTGCCCCTTTGAGAACCAGGGCAAAAAAGTGATGTGCACCCCTGTCTATATGAATGGCTTGAGCCCTTTTTGTTTTTCACTTGTTCAACAATAAATTATCAAATAAAGTTTAACAGATTATTAAACTATGGAATGAGATATTTATCAAAGGTTGAACACCTACTTGAGACAGTGCTGTCCAGCTCATGGTCCCATTATTATAATGTCGTTGATTCAACTCTGTTTGACTTTCAGCACAGTAGCATTTCCTGTTCATGTGACACGACATGAATCTAATGATTCTGTGCTTTCCTTTAAGCAGTGTGATGGACTTAACACAGGTCTGTCCTCATGCTGCTGTTGCTCACAGGTCTCCCATGCTCTCTGGCCTTGGTTGCCAGCCTCTAAGGTAAACAAGGAGGCAAAGCCCCTGTGAATAATTGATGGCTTTGGTGGTTGTGGCAGCTGTTTGCGATAGGGGAGAGTCTGTGGCTGCCCTGCTGCAGCACAGTGATAGGACAGGTGTTCTGTTGGCAACAGTCATTAAGTACACACAGACAAGATGTACAAGGTGACGCCATTTTCTCTTTGTCCCACTGTATTTCTGTGTCTACAGCAGCCACTGTTAGAAACCTCAGAGGCTTGCTGCTTGTGTCCAAGAGCAGGGAGTGGCACACTTTTCACATTACCTCATTTCTCCAATGGTTATCGATCAGTTTTGCTTCTTGTATGATGTAGACGGATTGTCTGACTTTCGGAGCAATTGTTGAATTAATTAGGTTCAAACATGAATATTTTTAAAATGAAAACCACATTACAAAAGTCCTACCCTTCTTTGTACCGCAAAGTACTGCACAGGTTCTGTCCTGAGAAGGAGAAGCTTAACAGTACTGATTTTCTACTTGTTGATAATGCTTGGTAAACGCAGACAATGTTGTCAGCCAGTTGTCATTGCTTAGTACGAGGTTGCTTATTTCCCATCCTGTTAGCGGTACAGCTTGAGGTCATCTTGCGCCAGATGTTTATGCAGTTTGAGTAAACTGTCGGTTGCTTTTGCATATTTTGAACAGGTTATATCTAGGCCAGAGACTCAAAGAGAGGTTGTAGATGACCATGTGAAGTTTGGAGCGGTTACATTTGGCAGTGACATTTCTTTGAGATGGGATACTGTATCGGAACCTTTTGATCATACAGGAGCTACACTCTCAGCCATACAAATGGTCCTTTTGAGGCTAATCTGTGTGGGTGCTGATGTCCCTGTGGGGCGATAGGTCAACCGCGTTGGCATAAAAACCAACCACAAATAAATGCTGCCCTTTATCTGCAGGCCACACGCAGTCATTGAAGGTCTCTATCTATCACTTGTCACCCGATAGCTTTTACAGCCTCTGTGTACTTCTGGAACCTGTGGCTTTAGATGGGCCGCCCTCCCTCGCCTTCAGCTGTCCTATCTCCATCCAGGATACGTTTATAGGAAGAAGCTGTTTTTTACCACTTCACAAACATTCTTTTAGAATATCCAGCAGTATGAACAATACGTCCTCTAAACAACAGCTACCACAACAGAGCAGCTCTGTCTTACATGTGTTTTGAAACAGGTGGCTGCTTGAGCTAGCACATAAAGCCCTTTATATATGTTTTTTCTTGAGGGCAACTCGGCACTCGGGCGGCATCTAGGTTTTGGGGTTGTTGACACCTGTGTTTCTCTTGTTGATTCCTTTTTGTTGGGAGCGTTTCTGCGAGCAGGAAGCGCGAATAATCAAGTGAGCCAACTGTGGAATGCCCTGTTTTTGAAAGATCATCTCCTCTAGTCATTGTTTTGTAGAAAGAAACTTGAATTCAGGCATTAAAACAGGAGGTCTGAGGAAAACCACCTTATTGTTGTTTACTCAGATCTCCCCCTACCAGTACAGCAGTGTTTCTTCTTTGTTTCCTCCTCTTATGTCTCCCTCTCAAACACTCTCGGAAGCTGTCTCTGACTGATAGAGTTTATGATAAGTAATGTAAAGTACTTTGTTTCTCTGTAATCTTTCAAGAAATGGCACCAACCCGTGAAGGAATGTTAAGCCCAGCAGCACAGTAGTACACAGGGCTCGACATTAAGGACTGCCCGATGGCCCGGGGCCATCTAGTATTTAGCTCGGGCAATGAAGCCTCACCTGCTGGTTGCCCGATCGGGCAATCTATTATGCCAGTATCATGCAGCTCGCAGATCCAGTAATGAGTGACCCGACAGTAAAACTAAACATATCTATAACTAGTTTAGGTAGTTTGAGAGGCAATTAAAATAGCTACGTGTGATATTCTAACCTGAAGTGTGTTTTTGTTCCGCTCACCGCTGCATGTGATTATGCAGAGCTGCGTGTCGACTCGTCAGCAGCAGCTGATCTCTCTCTCCCGTCAGATTAGACTTCACTCGCGTTTATGTCCATATCGATCAGATTCAGCTAGTTCTAGCTAATGATAGGACTACCTGCTTATTAAAAGACACCTAAACAATAAGTGTCGCTATGCAACCGGGTGAGGCCGCAAAGTATAGCGCAGCATTATGCATTTGTTTACATGCCCACCAGAACCCCGAGGCATTACCAACAGATCAACGCACAATCAACCCATACAGGACATCTCTTTCTCCACATTACGTGTTAGACATTAGAGTTGACTCTTCTTGTCTGTCACATACTCTTCTTGTCTGTCACATAAGTGGCGCAACTGAAGCGGTATTGCGCTAAAGGGAAATTATTTTGACCGGACATTTTGACCGAAGAGATTTAGATTTGCCGGCTAACGGGAACTCTGACGTCGCCATTTTGTGTGCTTCGCGGATGCGCTCGGCTCCTCTCGGGTCTGCTCGGTCAGCTTCCGGATGAGGAGGCATTCGTTCGACCAACTTAGTAGATAACATTACCAACATTTTTAACAGGGGCCATAATAGTGTAAATAATGTTTGTTTTGGCAGTTATAACTGAATGTAATGTTTTCTACTTTTTTACATCTGGGAAGGCATTTGCCTTCATCAGATGGAAAGTGTCTTGACCAACAACTTAAGTGTTTCTTATAGCTATGCAGGGCATGCAAGCGAGCAAACACAAACAAGAACAAACAAACAAGTGAAATGAAGAATAAAATTGAAATTGTACAATATAATATTGTGGTGGTTCATCTTATAATTCAGTCTAGAGAACCAGACAGCATCTAAGACCTGCAAAAATCTACATTTTCTAGGGGGAGGGCCCCCAAACCCTTCGTGCGTCATTTCGTCCGTGCGCATTTTTAAGGGCAATCTCTATTGGGCTCAGGGCCATCTGTAAATTAGCTTAGATGGCCCACAGGGCACTGGTACACTTGTGGCAGCTATGTTTACTACTACGATGGCCGTCTTTGCACCGCTTCTCCTTACTTTGCTCACTATCTGTCACCTACAGGGCTTCAGAGTGCGAACATTTGGTGTCAATTGGGCAATATCTTTTCTCAGATTTTCTCCACTTTTCTGAATAGCAGTAATATATTTGACTATGCTGTATTGCTTTTAATTTAATAATTTATATTAGAAATGCTGCATATGCACAATAATACAACTGAGACAACTACACTACAGTGTCTGCTTTTAAAAACACTACACATGCTAACTGAACAAATATACACATGTGAACCAGTCAATAACATAGCACTATTGCAGAGCATAGTGATTTAAAGTTTCCTCAACACAACGCCATAGCTAACATTGACTGAATAATCTTTAACAATTTATCTTAATCGCTGTGTTGTCTGCTTCTCTTCCTTATTGATCACACTATTGATTTTGCCTGGTCAGAATCCCTAAGAAGAACCATTCATTGTCTTACGCCGAAAACTGCCATGTTGGATTTGAGCATGATTTGTCTTTTTGCTAAATATGCTGGATTCTAATTGAAGGTGTGTCTTCATCTGTAAGGCTCAATGATGAGTGTGATCTACAGTGTGCTATCTAACAGTCCACAGATAAATCCACCGGTACTCTTTTTAGTTACAAGGTTTTTTTATTTATAATATTACATTTTATTTAAAGAATCCACTAACAAATTACACACTGCATACAGGAGATCTTTAAAAGAGCTTTGTGATCACCCTCTTCCACGTAGAAAGTACTAAGATACCTTAAGTTATTAATGATGTAAGTATGGCGTCTGTTAAATATTGTTATAGTGCTTTCGTTGAATACAAACATCATATTTACAGATTCGAAAAACCTTTATTTGTCCCAAAATATTACGCTGTCATGGCTGGTTAATTGTTTATTGAGCAAACACAATACGACACAGGTTGAATGTGTGTGTTGTGCCAGTTGTAGTCTTCTAACGGTACGTCCACACAGCAGCGTTAAAACAAATCTTGGAGGTGGGCGTATCTGAAGCTTGGGGATTTTTTGCGAGCAACGCGACCAACAACCGATCACATGAATCTCCCGCCCCCCTGCTTGCTAGCAATGGTAAAACGAAGTAAACTGGATATAAAATCCCCAAACAGGCAAAAGCCTACCAGTTTCACCCACTGTCTCTGCCACCTCCCTCCATGCCTGGTTCCTCCGGTTTGTATCCCGGTAAGTTAATAGGGACTGGTCATAAAGAACCGGGTGATTTTCTACGGCAATAACTAATTTCTCCTCCATTTTGTTAGGAATATAGAAATGAACTGCGGTATGTCACTCCCAGCTTACACGCGGTTTGATTGGCTAGCGCTTGTTCTGTCAGATTTGCATAAACGGGATTTGATTGGCTGATGCTTCAAAAGTTGAACATTGCTCAACTTTTGAAGCCTGAGATGCCTGGAAATCTCCGCTTTGCTTCCCACAATGCAGTTCGGCGAAAAGTGAATGGGCAGAAGCGCTGAAAGATTTTTTTAGCGCTGCTGTGGACGGGCCGTAATAGAGGTGCTGATGGGTGAATGTTTGTGTGTATGACTAAGAGAATAGAAGAGAATGACCAATATAAAGCACAGCAGGGTTCTTTGGAGACAACAAAGCAGCGTACACGCACATATGTGTCATGCTCGTTCCGGCGAGGAATAACAAACGATGCAGTAACAGGTCTGTGGAAAAGTAGAAAGCCGTGTGTGCATATGTGTGTGTGCACGTCAGCAGGACTGTTAGTAGACCCCCAAGCACATCTTTTCGTCTCCAGTGCAGTGAGAATGCCCTGATTTCTTGAGAATATGTTTTGGCCTCAGCACTTAACCCTTTATTTAGCTGTTTATTGTGTTTACGTCTTTGTTTTGAAGTCGTTTGACATGCTTACAACAGCGCTGCCCAGTCTGATGAGTGATTCAGTAAGTGTTGATAGCTGGGACATTGTTTAGAGTAAAGGTCAGTTATTTTAACGTGCGGAATTGCAGCAATTCACAATACTGTTTGTGTTCATTCTCTTTGCATTATGGTGCCAATATTTGTTTTATCGAGGTGCATCAATCTGACTCTTATAAATCTTATATTCCAGATTTGCCAGTCAAATCTACAGGCATGTACTAAAAAACTCAAAGTGGATAAAAAATGCAATCTTTTCATGTTTATCTTGCATTACTATTGTGTAAGAGCTTATTCCAACGACAACAACGTATTATATTAAGGCTCCGGGAACCTAGAAAAGAGAACATCTTTTGATTTCACAGCTTAACTTCTCTGGTTGTAGTCTTAAATTAAAAAAAGATTTATCAAATGAAAGGGATATTTGGGCGTTTTAGAGACTTTGTCCTAATTTACTTTTGATAATGGCTTTGCTTAAATATGAAAAGTTTGGTGGAAAATGCAAAGCTAGGTGTGCTCTTTGTAATTTAGCCGACATAGTTCTGTGTAGACTGGAGCACGTGACATCCGAGGAAATGCAGGCATGTCTGGAATCTCCTGGAGTTTGCCCTGCCCGCACTGCTACACTCACTCTCTCTTGGGCTCTCAAACACACACACACACACTTGAACTTACTCATTTCACATTCCTGTTGGTGAAGCCCACAGACAGGCACTGTTAGACAAACACTGAAGCATGCATGATACACACATCTTGTTTCAGTGGAACATCTCAACCTAATTAGTAGGGCTGCTCGATTATGGCAAAAATCATAATCACGATTATTTTGGTCAATAATTGAAATCACGATTATTAAATACGATTATTCATTGACTTTGAAAACATCAATTTATTGAACTTTAAAAGAAATACAAATACTAATTTGAACAGTATCTTTTTAACTGTTGATTAACCTGAACGTATAATTCAACTGAAAAACCAATACTAAAATAAATTATACATTTGTTTACATTTAAATAATTAATATCAAAATAATAAATACCAATAAACAAGATCGACAAATATGCGCTTCCACAACTTCTAAACAATAACATATATAAATATGATAAATAAAAATAAATTAGACTAAAATAAATTAGATCAAATATGTCGCAGTGCACTGTCACAACCTAGCTAAGCAAAATAATCGTTTTTTTCGATTATGTTGTTTTCGTAATTGTGGCAGGCCAAAATCGTAATTGCGATTAAAATACGATTTAATTGCACAGCCCTACTAATTAGGCTACATTTCAGGCTCCCATTGTTAAATATTAGCCTGTACTCAGTCTAACAGTGTTTTAATTAAGATGGCACATTAACTTCTGGGATTTTAAAACCCAAATGGGAATACTGAGAAGGGGCACAGCTGAAAGAGAGTAGAGGACGCCTCGAGAACAGTGAACTGCCTGTCTATTTATATTCATATTTTGTAAGATCTTAGTAAGGTTGCTTCAGCTCTTTTAGCAAACGCAGGAAATGGTTTATTGATTCGTAGGCATAAACTTCCAGTGCTTTCAGATTACAGCGTGTCAGATATATCGGATGGGCTGATATTATATAGCAGACATATCAGTATCCGTGTATCTTAACTGAGAAAAGCCTCAAGAACTTGAAGCACAGAAATATACTTTATGTGGCTACTTTGTCCAAAAAAGCCCATCCATGTTTCTGGACTAACGGCACATATTTTTGCCGCAACACCATACACAGACTGCATTTTTTCCAACTGTGTTATGCAAATGTTTACGCTCAAATCTATATCGACACATATCGGTGTCACTTCACCTTTTGTTTGATTTATTTAAACTTTGTGGTCAACAAAAACAAAATGTTTGTTTTCTCATCGACTTCAGTGTGCTTAATGCATGATTGCTTTTTCTGTTTCTGTTTAAATAACTTTGCCACCACCCCTGGCCATTAGGGATGCACAGTATTGGTTTTTTGAAACCGATACCGATAACTTCCTGCTTCTCAAGACCGATACCGATAACCGATAATAATATAATATATATATATATTAAATGTACCTGTAGTTTTTGCACACCTGGTGGTAAAAAAAAGACTAGTAGTGAGCAAATGACATGAGCATTACTACTATGAACAAAACAAAGCCAAGAACAGTTTTGACTCTTCAAAGTGATGGCAATGTTTCAGGTGACTAATCAGGTTGGAAGTATTATAGCTCGTTGCCTTTTTCCCTCCTCGTGGAACTTCTGCATTTGTTAATACAAATAGCAAGCGAACTATCTAACTCTGAAACTTTGAAATAGTCCCATACTACCGACGACATGTTTGTTTACTGTCCTGGCTTCACGGCCGCACACCATTTACGTCACAGCCAGGCACGAGTTAGGGAGCGCTGGATTTGTGAAAGACTCCCCTCTTCCTAAACCACTAATACCACAGTACTGGCAAAACGGGAGGAGCCGAGTGAAAACAAGCGCCCCTCATCCCAATCCACCCACACCGCAGTATTTTTTCTTTTTTTTTACCCAAAAGATATATTGTATATTATCGGGGCTATTAATACTTTTATCGGGTTTATCGGGATGACGTCATAATTCCTAATATCGGACCGATAATTATCGTGCACCACTACTGGCCATTCATCTTTACTTTAACACCTACCCACTGCAATATGGTCTGGTAGCCAGGGGTTACAGGATTCCGGATATGTATTGTCACAGGTCATCTTTGAACACTGTGTGACATTTGCGGCAGCTCAGCAGTCTGAAGGCTCTTTTGAGCACAGGAACATGTCGCAGGGGTCAAGGACGTACAAATCGAGCACACATGTATGTTTAGTTGAACTCTGTCACCTCATACTTTGTTAAACAGGGAAATTGGCTTGCTGGCAAGGGTACAAAATGTGCTATCTGTGCTTTCAAGTACAGTGTGATTATTTTCATGTGCATCATCAGGTTGCACCGTAGTGTATTTTTAGATCTGCTATCACAAACAAGGTTTGTTACGGCGGGCCTCAGGAAGAGCCGTGTTTAAAACACCCATCGAGGATCAGCATGTGTTCCCCTTTGAGCTAAAGGCTAGTGTTTTGGTTCTTCCTGGCATTGATCCTGTGAAGTCGTGTAGGAGGGGTGTGCAGACATCTCTGTAATTTCACTGTCTCCACCATGACATATTAATGGGGCTTGTAATCCTAAGTAACGGCATCCCTGTCTTCTGTCTTGTGTTGTAGATAAGCATACATGTTGAGTACTCTTTTGGCCCAGTGCTTATAAAGAAAATAAATTGCATGATAACAGACATTGCCAGATGATATCAGAGTCTGTGATGATATAGTGCAGATGTTTAGATATCTTCAAGCAGATAAAGTGTCCTTATCTAGGGAGGCTAAGTTTTCATTTCAATGCCAGTCAAGCGTCACTGGGGAGGTTTCTACTTCCTTTTCCCCCTGGCTTCTTCATTGAACAAATGCTGGTCTCCAAGGTGATGGATCTCCAGGGGCCAGTGGTCCGCCTGGTGCATGGATGCGTTTGCCCTGTGTTGTCAGGGAGATACACCATCTACGTCCATGTGTGCACAGAGGCCCTCTCAATTGTGGTTCCAAATCTGCTTGTACACCACCACCTTTGCATCTGCCCGAGCCAAACAGGCAGGGAGAGAAACCAACTTGTCTCGGAGACACACTTTGTGCTTGGCTTTGAAAAAGTTACACCTGCAAGGCAGATACATTACATAGCAACACCTAAAGTAGAACAGTTATTTTTCCACAGGGGCCTGATGCTAGATCAGTGGACTAGATAGAGGTGACTTTGTGATGATCTTGCGGAACATTTGTGTCATAGGCTCATTTTCTGATGGCCATGCTTTTAGAACAAACTACATGTAGTAGATAAAGTAAGATAACTGAATCATTTGTAGTCTGTTTCCATTTGGTGGCGTTCAAGTAGAACATTTTCCCCCAAGCTTGACCTTTTTTAAATACATTCATTTAAAACTGAAAGAAGTTGTGTAATCTGGATTTGTTGGATCCAGGCGAAAGTTACCAACAGCTCCGTGTACAGAACAAGGCTCACTGTTTGGGTTCCTTTTATTTCCAGGCCCAAATGATTGTTGTACAGTGGTCAATCGGCACAATACCCGATGCATCTCATGATTCGTTAATGCTCTATTATTATTTTCTAAGTAAAATGTTGTATACGGCTTTGGTCATTTACAACATTATTTTGATGTGCTGAAATGTAAAATTCAGTTTTTGGAAAATAACTCAAGTTAATACTAGTCTACAGTTATTTTAATGTGGTGTTTCACAGCAATATCAAATACATATTTAAGTGAATTATGACCCGTTTAACATCCTGTCCAAAACCACATTCAAACGGTAATAAAGTATTTTGTTGTTGTCTTTGCAGGTTGGGTATTGAAAATCATGGAATTTCATTTGGACTGCTTTATTTCTGGTATTGGGACACCCGTAGATAAAACTCGGCAACATTAATTCTTGGTTGTTTGAATACTATCTTGATCTTTTAAAATAACAACATGCTCGGCCTAGGTCAACAAAATGCTAACATGGTATGGGACGTGGAAATGAACATTCCAAAGCTATCTATTTCCATGCCAGTTTCCAACATTCCTGAGAGAGAAATCTAAAGACAGAGACCTGTTTGCTAGCCCTCTGCAAGAGGGAAAATGCTGAGGCTGCTTCTGGAAAAGGAAAGATACTGAGCCACATGAGTGGGAGGGCAACACCTGGTCACATACAATGCATGAATTGTCCCGAGGCTGAACTCACATGCTGTTAGTCATTTAAGGTGTTATACTCAACACTGTCCCTGTAATAAAAGATACAACTTCATGCATATCTTCCTGTTGAATGGCCAGTATTCCAAATCAAGCAGCTGCAGAGCCAGTGTTCCTCTTGCTGTTCCGATGTGTTTGATTAAGTTATGTGTTGAAAGTCTGCTAACCAGCCTGCAAATTACTCGTATATACAAAGCCGTGGCAGTGCAATCCCAGAGGCCCTGGTTGCCATGTTGGCCCCCCTGCAGTGACTCACTGTGGGACAAACGGAGAGCTGGCAGGCAGGCTGCACATACCGGATTCAGCCCATCCAGGAAAGAGCCGAACGTCCTCTGTGGACCGTAAACAATAGGGCCTCTGGTTTTGTGTCATGTTTGTGGGAACACAGACAGAGAATGGGAGAGCATGTGATGAGGTCCGGGGACAGAGAGGGGCGGAGGTGGAGGGCCTCGTCTGCAGTTTCAGAGCGTAGCTGGAGAATCCCAGTTAGTTCAACTAAATGGCAAAGTTTGAGTTGGGGTAGTTTCCTTTTTTTTCCCCCGTTAATGTACTCGCAAACAAGTGTTTACAAAACGTCCCTTTGTGGTCATAATCTGCTCAGTGTCTGTGTTTATTATGCTGCAACCTTTTTGGACAGAGGCCATTAGATTGAGTTCATCACCTCCTCATATAGCTTGTCATTTCCTCTATTTCCCTATCCCATGGCCGTGTGTTATATTGTGTTCTGCTTTCTCTATTGTATAAGTAGGTTGTTGTCAATAACGGTCTATTTATGTTTTTAGCTCTAGTCTCTTCACATTGTTGTAGCTAGGGATGCACGATATTGTTTTTTTTAAACCGATACCGATAACTTCCTGCTTCTCAAGACCGATACCGATAACAACACATTTTTTACGGTCCTGCCGCCCGCTTGTGGCAGACCACACTTCCACGCTCACCGGCAGGCACCGACTGGCCATCTGGAGGACCGGAAGGGTGTGTGTATGTGTGGCCCGAGCGAGCGAGAGAGACCCCTTACGTGCATTGTTGTTGTTAGCATCTGGTGCTAGCTAGCTGTGCTAACGGATATAAGGAGCTGTTTAAATGAAAACAGAGGAGCGACATTTCGCCACAACTGCGCCGAGCACTTGACTTTATGCAGGAAGCCAGCAGTGTTGGGAAAGTTCACTTTCTACACTAACTAGTTCAGTTCACAGTTCACACATTTTAAAATGAACTAGTTCAGTTCATAGTTCATAATTCAAAATGTTGAACTAAAGTTCATGGTTTCAAAAATGAACTAATTTATAGTTTATAGTTATTTTTTTAATGCGTTGCTGCGAGCTATTATTTGTCAAAATGATTGCCACAACCCATATAGAACCACAGACAGCAATCAGAATACTGGCATTTCCATAAAGCTTTGCTGCCGCCCATTCAGTCCACACTAGTAGCAGCTGCAGCTTTCATCTCTACAGTATATTTTCAAAAACATGAGGAAAAACGTGCTGCTTGAATGGTCTTTATTAAGTATAATAATCTAAATATACTTAAAGTACCGAAACTGAAAGTAGTCATTGTGCAAACATATAACATATAAACATGTGCCCACATAACTCTGTACTAACACAACACGAGCTAGGAACCAGGCCGAGGTATGAAACTAAGGTTACAGGCAAACGTTAGATTTTTTCCGTCTGAGTCAGTACTGACTTTAACGTAAAACTCTTTTAAATGCTCATACGCCGACGCCGTAGAGTCTGACTCTGAGCGAGTGCTGCTGCAGCTGCTCTCGGCCTCGTCCATACTAATTCATTAATTCATTCAATGCTCGCCGGTTCCACATTGTTTGTTGTGAGGAGTCTGATGACGTATATTTTAGTGCGACAGGCGCGTATGCGTCACAGGCAGCTTGCTGTTGCCAGATTGGGTGGTTTTCCGCATTATTTTGAAGCCTGTTTACGGTGTGTTTTAACTGGGTTTTCGGCTGAAAGGCATATGAAATCTGGCACACTTTTGAACGCCTTTATAATACAGTGCTGAGAATGAACGCACTTTTGAACGCCGTTATACAGCGCTGAGAATGAACGCGTTCTCAATTACGTTCATCTAGCGGAAATACAGTACGTTCAGTTCACGTTCGCCCAAAATATGAACGCGTTCATGAACGATCGTTCATTGAACGCGTTCAGGTACATCACTGGAAGCCAGACAGTGGGACATTGTACGAAAAGTCAGCACACTCAGCACGGATAGTGCACAACATGATTGCAGCGTCCAGGCAGCTCCGGTTCGAGCGTATGCCTTGAGTTGCACATAGCTCCAACGCCCATACCACCGACGACATGTTTACTGTCCTGGCTTCACGGCCGCACACCATTTACGTCACAGCCAGGCATGAGTTAGGGAGCGCTGGATTTGTGAAGAACTCCCCTCTTCCTAAACCACTAATACCACAGTACTGGCAACACGGGAGGAGCCGAGTGAAAAACAAGCGCCCCTCATCCCAATCCACCCACACCGCAGTATTTTTTTCTTTTTTTTTACCCAAAAAATATATTGTATATTATCGGGGCTATTAATACTGGTATCGGGTTTATCGGGATGACGTCATAATTCCTAATATCGGACCGATAATTATCGTGCATCCCTAGTTGTAGCCAGTTAAAACGTAGGCTCTACAACACCTGAAAGGGAAGCAATCTGCAGGCTCTTGTTTCTGCTTTGGAGAATACAAGTTCAAGGCTTCAACCTGGTTTGAACCGCTTTGAATATTGTTTGGATTGCAAATCTTCACTCTGTTTCTCTCTCATTCTGTTTTGGTGTTGTGGACAAGTGTAGTGGACATGTTATACCAGAGCTGGAGGTGTGAGCTTTTCTATCAGTGTGACGGTTTTAGTAACCAAAGCAGTGATTAGCCCACCAATACGGTAACAGTAGAGGGATTACTCGTCTATTTATAAAATGCTGGCTTAAAATCGCTTTACTGCACGAAGCATTACCACTCTGGGTTACACAAAACATGTCACTTTTATTGTTCTTAATGTGTTTTGTAAAATACCACTCAAGAATCCTGTTCTTTGCTCCCTGAAATAGCAATACGGTGAGAAGGTATGCATTTTTCAAATCCCAGTGTAGCACATGCCGTAATCTTTAGCGATGTATTTCTGTGAGTGGAAGAGTCACAAAATGCCACGTCCACCTGTTTCCTCTCCATCTTAGTCCGTCAGCCCTCTGAAACAACATACTTTAGTGCGATATAGGCTTTCTATTTACTCTACAGTGTGCGTTGACATCTTATATACAGCTGACAAATAGGAATTTATAAGCGGCACATTCCAGACGGCACATTTGGCCGAATTCAATTGGGATCCACTGAAACTTAATAGCATTGTGTCAACTCAACAAAACTCATCAGCATTCCCATGAGGCCTAGGGGGAAGAACCCTTGTTGTCACTGTGGTTGTTTATTAACCATTGTTGACCTAGAATACGTTGTTGGCTCTCACAGTGGCTTAGTGGAAACACTATCTGGCCGTACTGTATTTCCAGGAGGTAGTTTTGTGTTTATGGAGACCACACTGTCATTGTTTAAGGCACTTTGCCCTGAAGCGAAGGTTTCCCCTTTCCCCCTGCTTGGCTTTCTCTTTAAACTGTGTACATGCATCCATCCATTCCTCATTGAGTCTAGCCTGACTTCCTCACTAAAGAAAACATGGCAGCACAGCACAGGATGTCCAGAGGGCAGCCAGACCAAGAGAGAGTTCTGTTTATGCAATGCCAGCGTGTTCATAACTAATAGTTGCCCAAGGTTCTACGAGTGCATTAGTGGAAATGTTAATTTAAGGCTGTGCCCATACTCGATTATACACAACATTAGAGTTCATTAATACTGTTGTAAAACATAAACGACTGCTCTCCCTCGTGGGGCAAAACACAAAGACTAAACATACACCATTATTAACTATAGCTTGAATTAAATGTTCAAATGTAGCTCTCACAGATATCCAACTGAAGTAATAGGATTTTCAAAGGTGTCATCTGGCATATTTTCATTACCATCACAATATTTTCCTCATGTAAATCTTTCCATACTAACAAGCTACCAACATGTTTTATTTTTGTGGTTACCAGCTATAATTTGATCTGCCCGCAATGTGTTCTCGTCAGAGCCGGATCTGGCTGCTGTAGTGCAAAGCTGCTAATGTTTAGGCGTGGCAGCCTCAGACATCACATGGCTTCAGTTGCGGCTGTGTTTCCTCCGCACAGATCAAAGTCACCAGGACAGGTGTATGTTGATGGGAGTTAGCTATGCTGTCAGTCATGCCGGCTTCACCACGCCCTTCTCTCTGTGTGGCCTCTGGAGGGCCCGGAGCCGGATAAGGGAAGTCACGGCTGAAAGTGCCACTTAAGTGGAACACAAACACTAGCACATATATGCACAGTGTTTTACAATAGCACGCAAACCCAATTACACAGCCCATACAAAGACAGACACCCACACTGCTACTTATGTGCTGCATACATCGCTCATGTTCTAATGAAATTAATATAATGCGTAGACAAATCGGCACTTAGTACTGCAGGTGTGTTTTAATGCTTCAGCTGTTCCTGCTTCTTTCTTTCACACAAATGCACTGAGCTGCAAACAACTGAGTGTGTGGGAGACAGTGGGCGAGGGCAGAGGAAATGGTGTGTAGGTTTTTATAATCGTGGTTAGCTGGTTAGCTGCATTGTTGGCCTATGTTTGGGTTTAATGGTGAGGCCAATGGGAGTATTGTACTTTACATTGCAAATGGACCACAATGGACTAGACCTAACCACTTTTAATGACAGTTGTTTTGGTTTGGATGAATAAATGATATTATTCATCTTTAATGGAAAGGGGCAGTGAGGTAATATGTTGGTCAGTGTGTGAAGTCTTCCTTCCCATTAGAATGTCCAGATCACTGTGGGAATCCATTGTTTACCCTCTATTCCTCATTAATAATCCACCGTCACTCCCTTTCTCTTCTCTTCACACACCCTTTCTTCTCTGCACTCCTCTCCCCACTTTCCTTCTTAGTCATTCCTTCCTTTTGTTATCCTTTGCAGCATTCCTCTTTCAAGTCTCCATCCTTCCAATTCCAGCCCTCTCTCTCCTCTCTGTGGTGTCCTGTCGGACAATGGAGGAATCCCCTGGCTGGGCTGCAGGGGGTGGGGGCATGTAGAGCTGGCCAGAGACTTGACACTCATGTGTGGGCCTGGCTGTTTGGCCTTTGTCCTTCTGCCAAGGAAAATGGAGGGAACGCAGAAAAGTGGAGCAGCAGAGAGAGCAGTGGGGAGGAGGGAGGGGAAGAGGACCAGTTGGGGTGTCATTCATGTGTGGAAGTTTTGGGAAGTTTGGGTCTCAAACTGTGGTCATAAGGGGGAGTGGGTCGTTTGACCAATGTTTGCCATTAGCATCAGCCGTGAGATGACTGAGCATAAATTCTTGCTGGTGCTTGTGCGTTTAAATGTATAACTGCACTGAAGAAGTTGAGTTAAAGTGACGGTCAATGCAGAGCTCCCTTGTGTCTCTGCTCACTCACGTCCTGAGTTTATACCACAACAATGGCTGCGGCTATCTATAGAAACGAGTGTGCAGTAATGAGGCTCGCCATTTGAGAGCAAGCTACTCAGTCAACCAAATCCTCTTGGCTTTTTTATTTCCCCCGGACACTGAAAGAGTCCAGGCCAGCACAAAAGCTTGTGCTCTCCCCTCCCCTCTCTTTGAGCCCCTCACCCCAGTAGTGTGTGTGCACTGTGAGGGAATTGATATTGGGAAGAGTGGGAACATGCAGACTAGGGCAGCGGGCAGATTTGGCACAACATTAAGAAGCTGGGGAATGTGTGAAATGGACTTTCATTTATAGAGAGAAGGAAGCATGTTGGAGTAAAAAGTAGGCTAATGGAAATAATAGATGAGAGATGTTTGGTGATGTCATTCCACTTGCCATTTTCACAGTACATTTGGAGATGAGTGGGTCCATTGATCAAATACCTCCGTAGGCAAGCTGAAACAGGACCAGTTCAGTTCTTCTTCTTTTTGTTTCACAGAATTCCAACATTAGACCATTGTCTCTGCAGTACCACTAGCAATAACTTTTGAATAGACACATTTGGCCTTAGGTTAATGAATTGGGGCAACCATGGATTTGTAAATCTGGGGTGACTGTACGGTCTCCTGCACACTAAATGTGCTCCGAAGTGGGAGGTTGGATTTAATGTGTGTGTGTTTGCAGGGCAGTAGGAGCCCGTTCTTTCTCTCTGTAGTCTGAGGGCATGATTGGAGGGAAACCGTAAGCTAACTGGAGTCACTTGACTGCAGCCTCTGTCAAGTTCAGTCTGCGGCTCACTGCACATACAGTAGGACATTACTCATACAGGGAACATACAGTTTACTCACATGTGTCACTGACATGCTTCTTTGATATCTGTGGTCATATTTTAATTGGGTTCTCTGAGTGTTGTGAGGTCCAAAACATTAACATTCCACCCTGTGAATTTACAGTCTCTTCAACACTCTAAAACAAACACCCACCGCTGCTAATACGCATGAACACACGAATATGAACGTTACCATACCGCTCTCTCCCCCCCTGACACACACATGCTGAAAGCCAGAGTTCCTGGCAACCTTAACCAAAGTCAAACTAAGACTCTGTAAACATTGGTGTGTGTGCTGACTTATAGACCTACAGCACAGGATCCTCTCTCCTGTGGACATCTGCAAAATGCACATGCACACACACATAAAAACACACATCCTGACCTGTGGCACATTAACACTGCCTGAGTGGAATGGAAGCAGAGCAGGGGAGATAAGACAAAGCAGAGCGTTTTGCGATGCTGCACACACGCTCACTGAAGTGCAGAGTGTCTGTGGTGAGGCCTCTGTGTGTCCATCGACACACACACACACACACACAGCTATCTGTCTCATAGGTTACCCATGGGTGACACGGCTTCCTTCACTTTTTTAATAATGGGGGATATCTCAAATAAGTAGTACCCACACCACAGAACTCATTTCACACTAGCTTGAGTTGGTCACATTGTGGATGTTACACAGACCCAATCCCCCCCCTATGGGAAACCTTATAGTCCTACACAATCTGTCCAGTTGTCATAGCTGCCTTAACCACCATTAATGGTATATACCCACTGATTTTGTCTCTGGAATTAAAAGCAGTTTAGAAGGGAACTGGTGTGACTCTTACTTGTATTCATCCTCTGTGGTGTAGTCATTGCAAAAGCTGTCCTCAAAAAAAGAAAATCTTGTTTAAAACTAAACAAAAACCTCCAACTAGACCCATTGATTTTTCAGTTTGGATGCTTGCTTGTTTCAGTTTTAAACAGCAAGTATTTGCATGCCTTTTTAAGTATACATTGTGTGGTGCAAATATTTTATTATCACCTTTCTTTAAAATGAGCAAAACAGTTATAAAGTAAATATTCTGATGTTAGTTTGTAAGTTGGCAGTGTGCTCTCGAGACCCCACACTGCCCTCTGCTGACATGGCTATCATTCATCTACTTCCCCTCTCACTCCTTTCTGTTCCACACTACTACATCCTCCTGTTCACAGTTTCACTCCCTTCCAAACAACTCTCACAAGGCCCTAATGAAACCATCCCAGTTACAAAGTTGTAAAGGAAACGTAGCACACCGCTTCTAACCAACGTGCCGCCTCACTCTATAAATGGTTACACACACACACACACACACACACACACAGTCCTGTAAAAACTGCCTGAGCCAATGAGCAGACTGTTGTTGCTCACTAATACAATGAAAAGACGGTGGCGGTACACTAAATCCCAACGCTCCCGCTTGTTATTCCAACTGACCCGTTGACCCGTATAACACTGCTGGGTCGCCATTGTTTCATTTGAACGTCCATCAGTCAGTGGGAAGCGGCAGGAACATCAAATCCACTTTACAATGATTTCATTAGTAGTTATTGACTTTTCTTAAAGTACAAAGAACAGATGTATTACATGTACAGTTTGTTTACAGCATCGTGTGTGAGGAGCGGCCACTCGGTAGTGAATGGCCATCTATGTGAGTGTTCATAATTACTTGTTTTCAAGCTTGGTTGTATTAGCGTTCCCGTCACTACTGTTAGAGCTATGGAAGCTATCGAGAGAGGACATGAATTCACTGATGCAAAGATCAAGTTATTGGTTAAGCTGGATTTTAAGAATTGGTCATGCTTTGTTACTAGAGTACTGCCTCACCATGGGAAGTTAACATAAGGTGTGTTCTTCTATCTGAGTTGTTTCGTGTGTTTTTTTACACACACTTTCCCGAGAGGCTTACAGTCTTGGAGCGTCACCTGTTATGCCTGTATCGCCTCCCCTCCTGGGGGCCGTTCACATCTGGGCTCGGCCCCGGTCACATGGTTGTCCCCGGCTCCTGTTTCCTGTTCCTGTCATCTGATACCTGTCACCTGCTCCTCAGTGAGCAAACACCCCCTGTCTCTCTCTACCACTGTCCCTTGCTTTATGTTTGTCAGGTGGGGAAGCTAGTACGAACTACCAGCTGGGACATTTTGGGCATTTTGGGAAAGTCCTGACTGACAAGTTCCATCTTGCACTTCCAGCAAACCTCAAACAGATGCTGGGGGAAAAAATAACCATGATGATGTAACTACAACACTCCCGATCCAAACACAATACACATGACTAGTTAAGAGCAGGAACTGTCTGTCACAGAGGAACAGAGAGGAGCTGAGCTGGAGCATTCTTCTCTTTGACAGCATGATTGAAGAGCTGTCTCCCAGCATGTTGTATTGAGGGGACTGTGTGTACTGTATGCGTGTTTTCACACTTCTGTCAAATGTTCTGTGCTTTCTGACTTCACACATATTTATAAAATAGTTTGGAAACAGTAAAGCAGCAGTGCAAGATTTTCAAAATTAAAATCTCAGTCACCAAGGAGTAGGTAAGATATTTATCTGTGGCGTTGACACACAATCGTTGTTTAACCAGGTTTAATTGGAATGAATGTTTAGGCTCCAAGCTCGCAGACATCTTTGCCCCCTATGTCAGAAAGCATCCCTGAATAATGAGTTTATACAAATTCCTACTCCAGAAAGTGCAAGTCAGCAGGTTTCTCAAGAGCCTGAGTGTCTGAGGAGTGGACGGGCAGACAGTGGGTCCTCTGTGGGCTGCGGAACCACGGACTGATTGAGGGGCTAATCACTGCATAGTGACTCCTGCTGTTCCTCGCCAGCCTGTCTTGTCTGTCCATCTTAACGGCAGATGATACACAGACACACACATACACACACACAAGCAGACACACACAGCGCGGCTGGCGGAGGAATGCTTCTGAACGCTGTCCCGTCCAACAAGCAGCCTCTTGTGAAAGCACTTGGCACGGCTACAGCAGCAGCACTCTTCTCAGCTCTCCCATCCAAAGCCACTTTGTTTGGTTGGTGTTGCTATGGTGAGGAGGAGGTTTTGGGAATATGACGATGGAATGTTTTTTTTTAAAAACCAGTCCCGGAAATGGCCCTCATTTGAATGTACAGAATGCTTTGTGTTCAGGTTTGGTTAAGGCAGACAGAAATGTAAGCGACATTGAAAACACTAATAACAGTCAGTTATCTTAACATATCATTTTAAACTCTGCAGTTACAGTTTTAAAAAGAAAACATCATGGTGGGATTGAATGACATTTTCTTTTAAAGTTCTGTTTTGATTGACATGTCATTATGTCTCCCCAGCCTTTCTTCAGACTACTTAACCTACGGAAGCTCGGCCTCAGTGACAATGAGATCCAGAGACTCCCCCCCGAGGTGGCCAACTTCATGCAGCTGGTGGAGCTTGACATTTCCAGAAATGGTACACAAAACATTCACAAGTTCACTGTGTGTTTCTCTACAATCTCTGCTTGTTAGACCACCCATTATCACGCAATTACTTTAGAGATTGTAAAAATGACTCGAGCTAGCTAGGGAAT
Source organism: Gymnodraco acuticeps (assembly GCF_902827175.1). Classification (NCBI taxonomy): domain Eukaryota; kingdom Metazoa; phylum Chordata; class Actinopteri; order Perciformes; family Bathydraconidae; genus Gymnodraco; species Gymnodraco acuticeps. The sequence continues at coordinate 1,468,766 of NW_022990021.1, forward strand.
CAACACACTTGCAGCAGCCATTCGATACATATCAGCTGCCAGATTATTCAGTTAACCCCAGGACACAACCGACATACTCATACATGAATGTCTATGCCCCTGAAATATTCCTATAACGTATGCAAACCAAAAAAATCAGCATTCATTTTCCCTGAGACATGAGGTGAAACTCATTTAACTTTTGGCAGCTATTTAATTTCTCAACTGTAACCACACACAAACACACACACTCTCAGACATACACATCTTGCCCTCTCGGTGTCCTTGCATGCTGCACCCAAACACCCAGATACTCCGAGGCAGGAAGGGCCTGTATGGTAGGTGAGAGCCATCTGCTGTGCAACACACTGCATCATCTGTGGTGTGCAGTGGCCTGTGAGAGCCTTTCCCATCTGTCTGCTGGCTCCTGCCGCAGGACCACGCTGAGCCAGATGAGGCTGCTTCACTCAGCAGGGATTTCTCAACTTGCACCTGCAATATCCAGTGATAAAAGTCTTTACCGAGTTCCATCGGTTAGATATCTTTTAGTGCCAACCCTAGTCTGTCTTGGCACAGTCTAGATCTTTATAAGGGGGTAAAGTGCCGTCAGTCGAGGCACAGTGTTTGGGAAGCACTCATTTAAGCTCTTATCTAGTGAGTTAGAAGATTATTGCTTTTATGATACAAGCTATATGTTTGAGAATCATGGTGCCTTTCAGCTGAAGGACAGCAGACTGCTTTCCCTTTGAAGCAATATTTGTCTTGGTTTGCAAATGAGGTGGGACAGAACAGAGGCAAAACTGAGAAACAGCACTATAATAGAAGCCTTAACATCATCCAGCACGTATAAATAGGCGCCCCCCCCTCCCTTTTTTTATTATTTTAATCCTGCACTTTACCACGCATGAGAACACCACTCTATGAAGACAAGAGCACTGAAGTAAAAGCTGAAACGCAGTTACAGAGACAGGAGTCCAATTATCTTAATTACGACTTGGATCAAATCAATGTGCGATTACTGTCCAATTGTTACCTGATGGTAGGAAAATGCAAATACTGGTGTCCTTCGTAGTCAATTTGCACCTCTTTCTGTCTCAATTCTCTCCCATTCTCTCACTTCCCCGCTGGTGGCCATCTGGTTGTGATTACAAGAAAGTTCAAATGATTCAATCTATAGAATATGCTCCCCCCCACACTCAATCAGTGTGTCCATGGTACTGATGCCTGTCTCCCCCCCCCACACACACCCCTCTTTTCTCCTGCAGACATTCCTGAGATCCCCGAGAGCATTAAGTTTTGCAGGGCCTTGGAGATCGCCGACTTCAGCGGAAACCCCCTCACCAGGTAACAGCCAGTCTCTCCATCCATAACTCCTGCTAGCAAATCTGATGTTTACCCAGATGCAACAAGGGGAACATAAGCTTTGAATAATCAAACAAAGCATGGTTACGTGTCATTTATGTGCTCTAATTGCTCTTTTCTATTTTCAATGCGCAGTGAATCATATTGCGTGTTTGATGTACAGTTGGCTGATTTGAAACTGTAAATCATTCAGTTGTGTTGCATGACAGTGCTTGCTGTCACGTAAATGTGACCTGAATATCCCTATGATATTTGTTCACTGTTGCATTGCTCTCTGATTGCATGTCGTTCCACATCCTTCATCAGTGATGTCTTGGTATTTCACCTTTTAACTTCCTCCTATAGAAATGACTGGATAAAGCGTTGATACTGAATACTTTAACAGATGGGAATATGTATAGGGTTAATAGTTATGTCTGTGAGTCAAGTGATCCCATGTGCTGTACAACAAAACTCTAAACCCCCCCCCCCCCGTCTTTCTGCTTTAGATTGCCGGATGGTTTCACTCAACTGCGAACGCTGGCTCACTTGGCACTCAACGACGTGTCATTGCAGACATTGCCCAACGACATTGGAAAGTATGTACCCAACTCACATTGTTTAACCTGTTGAGCCCCACGCCCCCCCGGGCCAGGGCAAAAACGCAACATCTGCAAGAAACAACATCTGAGGGCTTCTTAACATTTAACAAACTAGGAATGTGTCATACCCACTTAACGGGAAGAAACTCTGCTAACTGACGATATGAACCATTTTTAGCTAAACGAAACACAACTCTAACGCCAAGCCTCAGGGCAGCAAAGGCGAAACCAGACAACACACCACGTAGCTGTACCACCGTTGCTGTTTTTCTGATCAAAAGTTGTGTTCAATGGCATTAAAACGATAAAACGCTGCTGAAGGTTAATCCAATGTCTCTGTGTCACTTTGAAATGATTACTGATAATCCATCATCATATTTATGGCTATAACCTAGTTTTCAGTTTTCAGAGCGTAACATAGCTTTCGGTTTGGGCAAGCTGCGTGCGTATCACTCTCATTCCTCAATGGTAACGTGTAGGTGGATTTAGGAACTTCCCCTAAGATTCTATTGGCTCTAACGGTTCAAAACAGTGTTTTTTTGTGCTAAATCTCTCTAAAAAGGTCAAATGTCACTTGTTTTGCATCAATCTTGATACAGGGTACTTATTATATGTTATAGTTTGGATTCCTAAAGCTTTTAGTCTACCATCCCATCATTCAAGGGTGGTTTTCACTATAAGTAATGTTTTCTTTTTGGACGGACACTATAATCACCATGATCAACTTTTTTTTTATCATATTACTTTTGTATTTCCACCCCCAAAACGTAACTAATAAAGGCCTCTTAAACGTATTTCCAATGTAAGTGATAAGGTATTTGAAAGGGATAAAGCAAGACATTAATTTATGATCCCTAAAAAAATCGTTCGTTGACCAAATCCATTGATTTGGTAATCGTGAAGATATTGTATGGTTGAATATTTATTCTTTCTCAAAATATTTACACAATGAGAATTCTGATAAATAATCATCACTAATGTGAATGACTAAGCGGGTAAAGATAAATAAAAACAGTGTTCTCAATAAAACATTTTAAGTATATCTAGTCTCATATTACAATATCGATATTCAGTTGTGAATTCTTCTTCTTGACGAACGCTTAGGATTACAATCTTTGCCAAATTGTAAAAGCTCTCTAATCGAGCTATCACACTGGTCTGTGTGGACAGGCCGAGGGCTCAGTTAGATCCTTGAGACATCAAGAGACTGAGCAGCTTTTTGAGGAGTGTACTTCTGTTGCCCAGTGGGCTGTGAGGCAGCCCTTCTCTGGGCTCTGGGCCACTGCTGTGCTCAGCCAGATGGAGGAGACCCTCACCATACCAGACAGCCCGCTCCAACAGACCTACCATCTGACTAACCAACCTGGCTCTCCTCTCCCCTCTCTCTCACTCCCCCACCCTCCCCTCCGACCACCTGCCATCTCCTACCCCTACCCCTCTTTCTCTTGCCTCCTTTTCACTGCTACTCCTCTTTTTACAGCTTGGCCAACCTGGTGACGTTGGAGCTCAGGGACAACCAGCTGAAGTCGCTGCCTACGTAAGTGTCATCTCCCTCATCTCCCCCTTCCGTAGAGTACACATGCAGGGTTAAAATCTTATCTAATTTCCCACCATCTCCATCAAGAACAATAAGTGCCGGTTGACAGAACAAGACAACCTCAAATACATTAAGAATTGTCAAAACTGATTCTCCTTTATTACTTTTACTTGTTTACTTTTTAGTTAGAACCTCACTCCCCTACTGTACATATCAAGTAGCCTGAGAAAACATCTATTGTAGTGTGTGAGAACATGACAGAAACGACAGGTTACCTGTAGCTACGTAGGTTTAAACACATTCTTTGCATATGTCATTACGTTTGAATGTGTGGTATGTCTATATGTATGTATGTGTGTGTATATATATATATATATATATATCTATGTATATATATTTGACTTTAAGTATATTTATTTGTTGTTCTTTTCTTTTCACTATCTTTGTAAAGCGACTTTGAGCACTTGTAAAAGCGCTAACAAAATAAATCTATTATTATGTCGTTATAGTAAGCAAAGCTCTGCTCTTTGTTCTTTCAGGCCTCATATTAGTGTGACCTAATGCTATTTTGTGTCTATTCAGGTCCCTCTCCTTCCTGGTTAAACTGGAACAGCTGGACCTGGGCAGCAATGAACTGGAAGTTTTGGTAAGTAGATAACTCGTCTTCCTTTTTTATCTTAGTTCTACTTCTCAGTGCTCTAACAGCACCTGCAGTTGTGCCTAAAAATGTATTTTATGTTGCCAGTGCAGCACACTCTCAGACTCCCACCACAATAATTAAAATCCAAACCACATGATTACTTCACCAAACGCAGCAGAGCCGGTCTGCTAGACCTGAGGCCCTGCATGCATATACCTCATAATGAGCCCTGCTCTAAGCCTGGGAAACGCATGACCCGACAACGGTGGAGGCTGAGCAAACACTCGACAACTATGATGAAAGGCTGCCTGCCATAAGCCACTGCACTACTTCAATTTGAGAATACTCAAGAATTTAGCAGACTGATCCTAGGACTGTAAAGAAATTAAATGTTTTACTGTAATTGACATTGAACTTCAACCATGAAATGTATCTACAAATGATATGTGTATTTAGGGCACATTATATCTGTTTGCGGTGGCTTTAACCAGCGAAACCGTTTTCAGATGCGTTTATTAAATCATGCAGCCCCTGCCTTTGCACCTCAAACATTACCAAATATAATAAACTGCCCCAATGTTCTCCCTCCTCCTCCTCCTCTCTGCTATGTCTCATCTCCTAGCCGGACACCCTCGGTGCTCTCCCTAACCTTAGGGAGCTCTGGCTGGACCGTAACCAGTTGTCCTCATTACCACCAGTAAGTACACTTTCATAGAAATGTGTAGGAACTATAATTAATCTCCTTTATCTTTCTTTTATAAACAAAACAAAATTCCGCATATGCAGAATTATCGCCCCAGATTTCTTCCCTTTGTTTTTGCTGTGAAGGTAATGGTTGTGTTGGGCGTCCGTGGTAAGTGGTATTTATTGTGTGTCTGTGCAGGAGCTGGGGAACCTCCGGAGACTGGTGTGTCTGGATGTGTCAGAGAATCGTCTGGAGGAGCTTCCCTCAGAGCTGAACGGCCTCCTGGCGCTCACTGACCTGCTGCTCACACAGAACCTGCTGGAGGACGTCCCAGACAGCATAGGTGAGAAAACACATGGAGGGAGGAAAGAAAAGTATTGTCTTGGTGGAGGAAGTGTTTTATTTATGGTACCAGTCCCAGAAGTCCAGTTTGAGTAACAAATTACTGCTGATTTACATGTTAGCATAGTTATGCGGTAGAATAACTATGCTAACATTAAGAAAGCCTTTGTAGATGTTGTCGCGTTGAGGTCCATCCCAGTTACCATCTCTATCATTGCTCCCTATGAATGTGTCATCTGTGCAAATACTGTATTATAATATTTTAACTGTTACTCAAACAGCAAGATAGAAATTAGGTCAATATTAGTTGACATCAAAGAACCCCATGTATTTCTGATGTTTGCTATCTAATTAGGCAGTAGTAGTTTGAATATTCCTCCTGTTAAGCCCTGGAGCCCCCCAACGTTTTTTTTTTCGAGACTGTGTCTCAGGGCTTCTTAACATTTATGAAACTATTAATGTGTAGCACCAGATTAACGGGAAGAATCTCAACTAACTGAAGATGTGAACCATATTTACCAAAACAAAACACTCATAAGAAGCGTCTAAATCAGGGGTTCCCAACCTTTATTGTGCCAAGGACCGGCAGATACATAAAAAAATAATCGCGGACCGGTTGTCAATTTTAACTGATTTTAATATTTACCACCAGCAGGTAGCAACAGAGGCTAATTTTATGTAACAGCCTGAACAAATACTAGAACAATATGCATCCAAAACATATTAACAACGTTTAAAAAAGAATACGCTGGTGCTTTACTTCTCAGAGGCGGAGTTACACGTCCCGCTGCCTCCTGATGCTGCAGCCATTTCATGAAGTGAAGGAGGTTTTCCTTCTATAAAACAGCTGTGGCAGCAGATACCACGAGAGTCCCGGACATGAATTCATATAGATCAAGGCAGACTGGTTTACTCTCCTGTTTTGCCAATCCGGTGCTTAAACAAATAGCTCTACACCCCTGGCCGACATATCCTTAAAATGAAGTCCGAGTTTGAAATATATCTCAAATAATGTATGCACTGCCATTTCCCCACATAAACATAAAGGTATGCAATTAAACGGTTGTCTCCTGTGCGCTCCTCTTCCTACTTGGCGCACCGGTAACTTTCTCGTGTGCACGAGAGGCTGAGACCAGGCTGAGCCGCCGAATCCCTCGGAACATCATAAAAGCCATTTTCAACGGTTTTCTGGTGAAAGATTAACTAGGTTACTGGATGAAATAATATGACTGGTATAGGTGCGAAAATTAAACACTTTTTGAAAAAAATATTATGATAAAATATTTTTATATATTTATAATTCTGCAAAAATTATGATAAACTCACAGCTATTTCACGGCCCGGCAGTAACACCGCCGCGGCCCAGTACCGGTCCGCAGAACCCCTGGTCTAAATGACCCCTGAGCGAAAAAATGCAAACTGACTTTGGCACAGAACTCAAGATAAAGATACCCTTATTACTTATCGTAACTGCACATACAATATATCCGATTAAAGCTGAGACTCCACAGATTATATAGGTATAGTATCATCACTGAGCGATTCGAACTCGCGACAGGGGAAGCAAACACAAACATCACAACACGTACCTTTACGAAGCTTTTACGGGAGATCGTCTTACCGTAGCTGTCAATCTGATCAAAAGACGAGTTCAATGGCATTAAAACGAGAAAAAACGCTGCTGAATCGGTTAATAATGTGTCTGTCGCTTTGAAAAAATTATTTATAATCCATAATTCCATTTTTATGTAAAAATCGGAGAAAAAAAGTTAACTGCTAATGGTAGCCAACAGAGTGTATGCAGCTTCTGGTTTTGGCCACACGTCACTTTCACTCCTTATTTGGTAACGTGTTTGTGTGTCTAGGACTTTCCCTCGATTCCGGTTATAAAGAGATTTCATTCGTCAAAATCGACCAAGGGGGGGCCAGAGATATGGAAAATCCACCCAAATGACCCCAGAAGTGTTTTTTTTTGTGCTAAATCTCTCTAAAAAGGTCAAATTTCACTTGTTTTGCATCAATCTTGATACAGGGTACTTATTATATGTTGTACTTTGGATTCCTAAAGCTTTTAGTCTACTAACCCATCATCCAAGGGTAGTTTTCACTATAAGTAAAAAATAATTTTTGGATGGACACTATAATTTACAGTTTTTTACTATGTTCAATCTGAATTTTCTTTAAAATAAAAAACATCTATATTGATTCTGACTTTTTTTACATCCAACTCACAGGTTTATCATTACTTTGAGAACAAAGATTATTAATTTAACCCTTTTAGAAGGGAAGATATGGTCATTTGTTCTGGGAATGTCATTTTCGAGCCTGAGACCTGAAAAACAGGCTCAGGGTTGAACAGAAGCAGGCCAACTGTGCATGGAGACTGTGCTCTTTTAAATAACAACACTGCCCTCTGCTGGAAGAATAATGCTAATGAACTCAACCTATACAGCCTGTTATCTGTTTTTCTGTTTTCAATTGAATTTCATTTGGCGCATGGATCCATTTAAAATATGTCAGTGTAAATGCCATCTTGTTTGTTAACTGCTATTGTGTTTTTGTCCAGGATGCCTGAAACAGCTGTCTATCTTCAAAGTGGACCAAAACAGACTGACCCAACTGACTGATTCAATAGGAGAGTGTGAAAATCTCACAGAACTCGTCTTAACAGAGAACCTTTTAGAGGTAAGGAGATACAAACCACACATACAGCATCACACTGACCCAGTTGGGATGTATAAATGCCTTATACCTTAGTCTAATTAACAGTTATTAAGCCTCATTTATCATTTTCACTGAATATTAATGAATTTCTTCTCCCTCCCTCAAAGTCACTTCCTCGCTCGCTGGGCAAGCTGAAGAAGCTGACCAACCTGAATGTAGACCGCAACCATTTGGGCACCGTGCCCAAAGAGCTGGGCGGCTGTGCCTGTCTCAACGTCCTCTCTCTCAGAGACAATCGCCTGGGCAAACTGCCCGCTGAGCTCGCAGATGCCACTGAGCTGCATGTGCTGGATGTGGCCGGAAATAGGTAAACCTCTCTTAACACCCTGCACTGTAACTGATTCACGGAAGCTATAAATGCCAAGGTCAAAGATTTCATTGGAATGCCTTTGCCAAAATGGACTTTCAGCATTACCAGCATCCTGCAGTTGTGCCCTTGTTAAATGTGATCAGTATAACCTTGTAGGGAAGTTTTTCAAAAGCTCTGCTGCTAAATTATGGAAAAATAATCTATTAGAAAACTTCAAGCAAATGCATCATTGTCAAAGAGTTGTGGCCCATTTCCAAAGGGAGCAAGGTGTCTGCAGAGTTATGGAGGTTATCCCTGCAATTATTTTACTCTGTGAGCATTGAGGTATACACACATTAATTATAACGTCGCATAAACTCTAAATACCAAGGTTTGAGTTTTGCGATGGCCCTTCAAATATCCAAGACCATGTCATTTAACCTACTAGAATTCAAAGTTTCCGGCTCATCCCTTACCTCTTCTTTTGTCCAGATTACAAAACCTGCCTTTTGCCCTGACAAACCTCAACCTGAAGGCCATGTGGCTCGCAGAGAACCAGTCACAGCCCATGCTCAAGTTCCAGACAGAGGATGATGAGCAGACAGGAGAGAAGGTGCTGACCTGCTATCTACTGCCTCAGCAGCCTTCCCCCAGCCTCGGTGAGCAGCACTCAGTAAACACAATGTGACGTTTTTATAGGATCGTCGTTGTATTTTATTAGACGTACAGCAAATAGAGAAAGCTTTTGTCAGTCATTTAAAGGGCTTCTCAAATCTTCTATGTAGCTTATCAAACGGCATCAAAGTTTTAAATCAATTGTTTATCATAACTTTTATTTAATGATAATTTTTTGCATGCTTTTGTATCATATCCCTTCAATTGATCCCTATTTTGAATACTACATTTGTACTAAGGCCTTAATGACTAATTGTATTCCCGGCCTTATATTTGAAGCTATTTGTTATTGTGTATAGATTTGATTGAATAAGCTCACCAGAAATAGCTTGTAAAACACATATGGATTGTGAGACTCATATTCAGGAAGAGATTCTTTGATCTACAGCTAGAAACTCAATTTGACACTTTTTTTGTTCCACAGAGAACTTGCTACAGAACAGTGTGGACGACAGCTGGACGGACAGCAACCTGAACAGAGTGTCAGTCATTCAGTTCCAGGAAGAGACCAAGGCTCAGGAGGAGGACGATGAGGCTGCTGCAGAGCGCAGAGTGAGGAAACACAGCACTACAGTGTCACTTTATATCTTCTATATATGCTATTTTGCTCAGATTATTTACATGTTTTGGCTTTCTAGTTATCAGCCTTAATACTACATCTCTGTTGGCATTTGATTGAGTTCTTGATTGAAAACTATAATGCTTCAAGTCTGACATAAAGTCCAAATTAATATATTTTTACTGTCACAAAGTCATCTGACATTTTCCTTGACTTGTTTAACATTATGATTGACTAAAGTTGTTGTTACCAACTTTGTTTCAGGGTCTTCAGCGAAGAGCTACACCGCACCCCAATGAGCTGAAGGTGATGAAGAAGGTGATTGAGGAGAGGAGGAATGAAGCTTACACATCCAGGGATGAAGAGTCTCCTGATTCACAGGTACATACCACATACTATACGTATATTGATTATTGTGTCTATTCTGACAGTTATTATTTAGAGATTTGTTATTTTCTTGCCCTAATCTTATTTTGTGACAAATTGCCTGCTGCTGTAGGAAGTAGACAAAAGGCATCATGACTTTTGTACAATATTCTGATGAATCAAACTTTTTGATTTAGGAGAAACGGCTCAGTGACCTCTCCAATCAGAGCCATGACTCTCAGGTGTCCAATAGCACGCTGTCGGCCACCTCGCATGAGGAGAGGCAGAATGTGACGTCGCAGAGGGAGGACCTTGTAGATGGCCACGCCCCTCATTATGATGACGAGCTGGACGAGATGGAAGTGGAGTACATTGAGGTGAATATTTACAAAATGATACAACATTTAGTTACATGTCATCTTCAATCTCAAATTCAATCTCAATCTTCTCTTTTCTCCAGCCCACTGTGCACTTTGCAGAAGAGCCCATCATCCGGGGTTTGGATGACGACGACGAGGAGGACAGGGAAGATGGAGGGAGGAGTGACGAGGAAGAGAGGCCTGTGTTTCCCGCAGAGAAGCAGCGTCTGATCAGAAAGGACACGCCGCACTACAAGAAGCACTTCAAGATCACCAAGCTGCCCAAACCTGAGACTGTGGCTGCCCTGCTGCAGGGCTTCAACCCCGAGAGCATGAACTCTCCCACAAAGCCTGCAGAGGAAGAGGAGAAGGAGGAGGAGGAGGAGGAGGAGGAGGAGGAGGAAGAGGAAGATCAGGGTATGTGCACCCCTCAGCACCTTCCCAGGATGGAGGCGCTGGAAGACAGTCGGCTCCAGGTCAACTCCAGTCTAGTAAAGGTAAAGGGGCGATCCCACCACTCTTAGGGTGTATTTCAGGCATATGGAGAATAGGTGGGAAGAATATGATAGCACATTTTTTTATTTCCCTACAAACATTTATGCACACATGTAAAAATCTAGTCTATGGATAAGGAATAGTGCAGGACAGGCAGTCATTTCTATTCATGTATTTAAATTGAATATATGTTTTGCTTGCTCATTGCATCTATGCACACACTTAATACTGTATGCATAGAGTGCCCTCACCACCTTGCAAGTTGCATTCAGTTTGGAGTGGGCTGCCAGTATTTATTAAGGATGTGGCATTGCATGCAGGGCCATTGTGTAAATGAAGCGACTACCCTATGCTGTAAATCAAGGGTAATGTGTTTCTCAGGAGTGGAGTTTGTGGTTTAACCACAAACTCTGCAACAGTCTCCGAACTATACTTTCCGTCCTTCACCAAACGCCTACAAACACCCAGAGGTCATTGCTGATAATGCCTTCCAATACCTCACATCATTTAGGACTTTTTTGACACATAAACAACCAAAACGACACATTATTGTATAGTCTCATACTTAGGGACACATTTGAGAAATTCACTCTGTGCTTTCACATGAAATAGCTTTGTTTTTGCAGAATTAAGATAACAGATAGACTTTTATTGTAATGATAACATTCCTTCCACACAAGCCTCTGCAGGCTTTTCTTCCCCAACACTGGCCCAGTCTAGAACTGAACTTCTCAGTCAATTATCAGCCGTCTCCTGTTTTAATTCAATAATGACATTTCAAACTCTGCTCTTATAACAGTGTGTGTGTTTGTAAGTGTGAATGAAGTCTGCGTCGGTGAAACTTAATGAACTTAACTTAACTTAATCTCCTTATCGATCAACACTATTTTGGGTCTTAATGAAAAAGAATTTGATTTATCATTCTGATTGTAGAAATCCTTTTAAGCGCTGTGAAAACATCATCATCTTACCAAATCTGTTTTGTGTGTGTGTTTGTGGACGTGGGTCTGTTTGTGTGGCTGACCTCAGACCAACCAGAACATGTATTGGCAGAGCTGGAATGTGAGATCCAACGATCCTTGTTTGTGTAATATGGTAATAATCATTTATGGGATGTTTGAATTGTTATAGACAGTACGATTCTTCATCATTCTTCTGAATCAAATTCATTTAATCAAATATATATTTTTCTATGAATTACTTTTGTAAAGTCAGCTTGGGTTATTTGTAAATGTACTGTAACTGTAAGCTTTTGTTTGTACAAAGTAGGCTTTTTGTCTAAATCAAAGCTTGCCCCTGGAGGAATTTGCTTTCTGTGGTGTGGAGGCTGAGCTTATTCTGGTATGGGAGCTTTTGCTTTCTCCTGTCCGCTCTCTCTGCCCTGTAGCTCAGCTCCTTGGTCTTGTCTTTCCATCTCTGCCTGTATTTGCTTCTGGTGGCTGGGGGGTGAATGTGACATTGCTTCTGCTCTAAGGGGGTCCATCCCAGTGGATTGAAGGTTCTACAACCTGCAAGCAGACAGTGGAGTGTTGGGTGTGTTTGGTGAAGTTTATGGAGAGTGTGAGAAAGGGATTTTAATTTAATTTTTTTAGTATGTGTGTGTGAGCATATTTTTATTTTGGCCTGACTAATCCGCATGCCTCTCGCTGGTTCCTGTCCTAACAGGGGGTGAAATTTGATCAAGTCAATAATCTGCTGATTGAACCTGCTCGAATTGAGGAGGAAGAGGTCTGTACATACTCTTTCCCGTCCACTCTGTTTCTCTGTGTCCCCCACTCACCCACTCATGCACCCACCTGTATCCCGAGGTGGAGAAAGTCCCCACAGAATCCACAGGGTTAACCCAAGCCAATCACTAGGGACCCTCTAACCACAACTCATTCATGAGATGTGTGGCAGAACCTGGATGCAGGAGACTAGTAGCCATGACAGTAACCTTGCAATGAGGATTCACAATGCTGTGTTTCAGTGCATTCTGGGAGATTACACTATATTTCCAGACATTAACACATTGTTCAGTTCTATCTATGTATCCAATCAGCTTCAGTTAATACTATTTTAGCATGCACTTCTTTTATTTATAGTAATGACCAACTGTATCTCTTTCAATTAGGACTCATTATGTGACTATTGTAAAATATGCTTCTGTATTTAAAAAGTTTGAGTGAAGCCTCAGACCTTTAGTTGCATCTCTGAAGACCAAATGACTTAACGTGAGATCTACCATGAAAGGCCAGAAGAGGTGTTATTTTAAAATGAATATAATCACCTTTTTATATTTGTGTGCATCTGTAGGAAGTGTGGTGTATCCTTTTAGGAGTCACAGGACAAAATGTCAATACATACTAAAGTTAAATGGGTACTAACAGTAACATTTTATTAAAGCTAGTAGTTATTTGTCTTAAGTTCGTACAGGAAAGGGTTAACCTTAAAGCCCTGCATACTGGGGCCTCCGGGAAAGGCTGTTAGTTAAACAGAATGATCGTGTTTAATCTTTGGGCTTTGCAAGGACATTAACAGAATAAACAATGCTAAGTAAATATCAAGTAGAGAACTCTTGAGTATCAGCAGAATATGTGATGACATGACTGTTGGTAATATCCACTTCATTGCATATCATGTAGAATCAACCACCTTTGACAAAGTCGACGTGTTGGAACCCCTGTTTTCCCAATCATTATGAATCCCCTGGATGCCCACAGCTGTGACGTCTTCCTCAAGTTCTACATTCATGTTTCTACATTTTAGGCATTTGTCATTTATCAACTTTTCCTTAAGTGCTGGGAATACTCAAAATAGCTCAAACTTTGACAGTTGACACAGAAGAATGAATCTGAGTCCAGCACCAGGTTCTGCCACGCTACATCTCTGCTCCTCCACCTTTCTCCTGCTCCTGCTGCTTTGCACCCTTTCCTCCCCTGTCCACGCTGTGTTGCCCTGGAATGAATGGGCTGCTTCACCAGCTTCCTCCAGGTGCTTCTGTTTGGTACAAAGTAGGTTACTCATCAACGACCAGAAGAGGATCTCAAGACTGATGAAGAGGGATGACGATCACTTCCCCAGCAGTCGAATTTTCAAATTGTTAACCTGTATAGATGTTATGCTGTCATGACTTAAAGGGACAGTTAACCCCAAAATCAAACAATGTTTTTCTATCACTTGCTACTACTATTTATTTGTTTTGGTGTGTGTTGCCTTGCCTAGTGTTTCTGATGTCAGCTGTATTAGCTTACAAGTAAGGCGTTTAAAGCACACACAAAAACATCACACCAAAACAATCGAGATGGATAAAAAAACACTTCAGAAAAGAGAGTATATGAAAATGATTTTGGGGTTCAATTAAAGTTTTCAATTGTAGAAAAATTCAAAACTTCATTGGTAATCTTTTTACACAATATGTTTCTTTTTTTAGCATGATTTTGTTTATAGTGTTTTATATGAATACTCGTTGATGGAGAAGAAAACTGAAACTTAAAGTGGTATTTAGTATTTTATGAAAATTGTCTCTGCCAGTATTTGTTAGACTATTGTATTTATGTCTGATTTGTTTGCTTAAGAAATGTTTGTCATCTCATTACAAAAAATGCACGGGTACCCACACTACAATGTAAAACCGTCTTCACAGCCAGGACACCACATACTCCTTCCACCTTTTATTTCTACTTTTTCCTTCCACCTGTCCCTCATTTGTTTGCAATTCCTCCCCTTTTTGCATGGCTTGCAAGTACACAGTATATACACAGTGTTACGCCTTACCTGGTGTTTAAAGGCCCCCCTCCCGTACATACACAAGACACATTGTATGCTTTTAGTAAGGCTAAAGCCTCTGTGAGTTAAATTGAAGAGGTCTTTAGACAAGTGTGTTCGCTTTATGTCTGAAGTCAACTGTCAGTTAAGTGGATAATGGTTGAAAACTAATTATTTTTGACCATGCTGTTTTAAGTACACATACAAAGGCAAGCATACTAACTAAAAAGGTCATTTAAAGCTAAATTAAAAGGCACAAAAGTCCAACTTCCACTTAAAACTGACTTTAGGCTCAAGACAAGTCAAAGTGTCTCTCCATCCATCTATGAGCATGAGTGAGAGGATGCTGCTGTGATTACACTGAAACCACCCTCTGGCAGAAAGAGGGAGGTCTCCCATCATTTATATCACAGTTTAAGATCAACTCTTTTTTGTTGTTGTTTGTAAAATAACAAAATGGTGGGCCCTCCTCCCTCTCAATCCGTCCTGAGCTGAGTGGTGTTCAGAGGGTTTCATTAGTAGTTGTGCTGACTCCCCCCTCCTCAACTTGCAGCACTCGCTGATCATCATGCGACAGACTGGCGGCCTGGGTATCAGCATTGCTGGAGGGAAAGGATCTACACCTTACAAGGGAGATGATGAGGTAAGATGTGTGTCTGGAGTCTGAGTAGATAAAAAAAAAAAGAAAAGAAGCCATAGATTATACAAATAAATTATCTTCTGTTTGTGTTTTTAGGGAATTTTCATCTCCAGAGTATCTGAAGATGGCCCCGCCGCAAGAGCAGGGGTAAAAGTGGGAGACAAACTCCTAGAGGTAAAAACCGTTCTGTTAACCTTCCTCTATTTTATGGTACCCTTTTTCATTGAACAGCATTACCAGTCAGTCACTCCCTCTGCTCGTCGCAGGTGAATGGAGTGGACCTCCACGAAGCAGAACATCACACGGCGGTTGAAGCTCTTCGGAGCTCTGGTGCTTCAGTTTCCATGTCGGTGCTGCGGGAGCATATGGTGGAGCCGGAGAACGCCATCACCACCACGCCACTGAGGCCGGAAGACGACTATTTCCCCCGCGAGAGACGGAGCAGTGGCATCGCCTTCAACATAGAGACGGCTCCCAAGGGGCCACAGGAGCGGCTCTCCACCTGCCTGCTGCGAAACGACAAGGGGCTGGGCTTCAGCATCGCAGGGGGCAAAGGCTCCACCCCCTACCGCACAGCAGACACAGTGAGACATGCCAACACACCCCAACCACACTCTAACTAAACCTAGACGTAACGTTTTATAAAGAATGTGTAGAACATCTTCTAAAATTATATTTTTATATCCTAAAATATTTGCAGGTTCCAATTTGTCAAACTTGATGATTTATTTGTCATGCATGATGTGTGATAGATTATTTGGTTATGTACATAAAGGTTAGTTGCAGCCCTTAATGAATCATCCCAACCCTTTAACATACATTGAAAAGGCACTCTGGCAAAAATGATACAGAAATGATCTAAAACTAATCTGCCATACAAACGCTAATAATACTCTGGGAAGTAAGGTCACTAAGTGTTTACAGTAACAGTCTCAGGGATCTGTCTATTCTAGCTGCACCGTTTACAGACATCACCAGGGAGACGGAGATATGAATAGCCCGCCCTGACACCTGATAGTCCACTCTAACTGGACGGGCCGAGGTGTATATTTGGGCCAGAGCAGAACGGCATTGCTACTCATGCAGCTCAGCGAGCCCGGAAAGAGGAAAAGACTCATAAACGTTTAGGCAGGTCTGTAAGTCTTGCCTCACTTTCAAAAGCTTTTTGAAATGGATGCAGTGACTTTGTTGTTGGCTGTTAATCTGAGGAGGAGGTGCTGTAGACTTTGCTCCTGCATGTGTTTGTATATTCTGTTTTGATTCAGCTATGTTTTTATTTGCTAAACAACTTTGCCTGAGAAAGCGGCCAATATGTCACGGAGGTCGTGATTTGTGCTGCCTGTACTGTAGAGTCCTGTTGTGTCTTAGTGATCAGAGGCTGCTGTTAATCAGTTGTCATGTATATATGGGTTTGATTTGTGCCATTGTGGCCTGCTACTATCTTAGAATCCCTTTATCAATTATCACTGGCACACTTTGTATAGAAAGGTCTATGTTGGCCTCAGATCAATCGTGATACCACACAGTGACTAACCGGTAACTCAGACAGCTCACAGTTAGCACACTGAGTCATCGCAGCATTGCAGCCTGTTGCACCAGACCCCCTTACCACCAGCCTGTCCCTGACACACATGCCTGTTTTTTTTATAATTAGGAAAAAGATGCAGAAGATTCACAATGTCTCTTGAAAAAACCGTTTGCAGAAATGGCACATCCATTTGAGTAATGTATAAGCAAATGTACATAAACATGTTAACATTTGTCAATGTTTCAGGCAATCTACATCTCTCGGATCGCAGAAGGGGGAGCAGCAAACAGAGACAGCACACTGCGTGTCGGCGACAGAGTGATCTCCGTGAGTACTACTCATCGCCCCCACACCTCCCTCTGGGCGTTATCAAATTAGCACTAGCGCTACAATGTTTTCAGATGTGAGAAAGGGAATAGTTTTATTTCTTTGTCTCCAGTTGGGATTTAAGAATAGCTTGAAATTAAATACATAGTATTTTAATAAATTAACAAGATTAATGTTAATCAAGAGCATTGGCTGATGATGTTCTCTTTGTTGATCTAGATCTCGGTCATTTTTCTCAGTTTTGCAGTTTTTATCCAATCTTGCACAATGTCAAAGAAACAAATCATGTATGTCATCAATGCGAGGTGTTTTATCATTTACATTTTGAATGTGCCCGCAACAATGCTCTCATCCCTCAAGCTATGTCTTGCCATATTAACGATAGTCAGACTTACTTTAATTACCACATGCACAGAATTAACTCTCATTCTACTAATTCTGACCCAGGTCTCTCTTTAGATAGAAATAATGGATCTCTTTTGGTTGAAGTGATGCAGAATTGTCACTACTAAGGGCTTACCGCATGACCTCTCAATGCTCTACTGTTTCCTCTGCTGATCACACTCCAATCTTGGCTTTTTCTGCCAGCATAATGGTAACTTTCGTATTGCATGTTTTCGTACCCACATTACTACTAAGAAGATTTAGTTTAGCGGTTCCTTTTCCAAGTGTGGTAAATGTTAGACTGCTCCTGCTCATTACTGTTTCTTTAATGCACATTCTGCTCCGAGAATCTCAGAAAAGCTTCCTGAATTATCCCCTTTGCTCTCTTCCCGGGTTAACTCTCTTCTTCCCTCTGGCAGTTTCTCAGCTCTTTATATTTCAATCTATTTGTAGGCTTCCTCTTTTCTCTCTTTCTCACATCTGCATGCTCACTAATGTATAATGTGCACATCCTTGCCTGCTTGGTGGTGGGTATGGTGTTGGGTTGGAGTTGGCGGAGCCTGTATGCAGCAGCATATCAGCCGATGGTAAGAGCTGGTACTGTTGGGTCAGTGCTGACCTCTGCGTGTCACTTTGGACCAAAGCATAGTTTTAAGATTTGCATGCCTAAAACCTTCCCCCTAATCTAAAACCAAAACTAGTCATTTAATTATACTACGGATATCCTTTCTTGTTTTTGTTGACTTAAGATCAAACTTTTTGGAAACATTTCGACTTGTGTTTTAAGTAAGAAAAGCAAAAAAGGGATGGAAAATAATTTTAACTGATTATATTACATTTCTATGACTTTTTGGGGAGAAAATAGCTTTTTTAGCTAGTAGCATTTCTGTATCAGGGAAGCTCTGCCAGCTTAAATTGCCAGCAGCAGCCCGCTGTTCCCCCCTCTCACTCCTTTTCTCTGCCTCTTCCTGTTGCTCTGTACAGGTGTTGGCTTCTTTTTCTATTAACAGTACTCACTTTGGTGCACTCACAAACTGCAATTAACAGATCATAATTTTTTAGATGTTGAATAAACACTTTGATAGAGATGAGAGAAGACTGATGGCTGCATGCCATTTTCAGCATGTCTTTCTTTCTTAATGTTCATCGTCCAATGGCCCCTGTGGCCTGTTAAAATTGGGAGCGTCCTGGTGGGCTGACACCCTCCTGGTTGGTTTTACTGTCGATGCAGATCAATGGTGTAGACATGACAGAGGCCAGGCATGACCAGGCAGTAGCACTCCTTACCGGCACCTCCCCCACCATTGCCCTTGTGGTGGAGCGAGACCTGAATGCACCAGGGGGCTCTCCAGGTCAATCCCGGGCACGAGCCCACTCCCCTCCACCCCCAGAACCCTCAGACTCACCGGACCAGGAGGAGGACGGCCTCACCATGCATGGGAACAACCTGAGCCGCATGGAGGACGAGTATCCCATCGAGGTGAGACCTCTAGGGGCGACTTCAGTGTGTTTAATATATTTTAATGTAGAAAGCTAAGCTGTAGAAAGCTCCTGCAGGCATTCAGCATTAAAGTTTGTTTATCTGGCCCCTGCAATATCCTCAATGCGGTCCAGTTCCAGAGAAGATGGTGCATGGTATGAAGGCTAATAATGAATAATGGTTTGCTTTTATAGAGTGTAGCTTTTCCAGTTGTCAATAATGCCAATATGTTGTTGTTGTTGTTGTTGCAGCTCCGGCAGTAGATTGGTTTGTTTGTATTAGATGTAGAAATGATTGTCACCTGGTCTTGATTTCTTTAATAGTCTCAAAAGCCTTGCTAAAACAAGTCTTTTACCTCTCACCCTAACAGGAAGTGATCCTGTTAAAGTCAGGCGGGCCACTAGGCCTGAGCATTGTGGGAGGCAGTGATCATGCCAGTCACCCGTTTGGCATCAATGAACCCGGGGTGTTCATCTCAAAGGTAGGACTTTGAAAGAGTTGCGAGTTGTTGTTTTTCCAAGTTGTTTGCATCTCCTTCAATACATGTTGTGTCTCACCTTCCATCTATCCTATCAGGTGATTCCTAACGGCCTAGCGTGTGAAAGTGGACTGCGTGTCGGGGACCGAATTTTGGAAGTGAACGCCATCGATCTGCGTCACGCCACACACCAGGAAGCTGTGCGAGCGCTGCTGGCCAATAAGCAGGAGATCCGTATGCTGGTGCGGAGGGACCCTTCCCCGCCTGGGATGCAGGTGAGTCCGCCGAAACAACTGAATATACATGTACTAATATAGACTTAATAATATTGGAAAATGCTTGCACCACCTTGCCTGATGAGCTGTGTCTGTATCATTGCAGGAAATTGTAATCAATAAGCAGCCAGGGGAGAAGCTCGGCATCAGTATTCGTGGAGGGGCCAAGGGTCACGCAGGAAACCCCTTTGACCCTACAGATGAAGGCATCTTCATCTCTAAGGTATGTAAACAACATTATTATATTAATATAATATTATAAAATACTTTTTCTTTACCATTTCTGAAGGAATCCCAAAGAGTGTTTTGTTTTAAGCATTAGCTGCACAAGCCATATTGGGTGGATAGCAACAGATTTTTCAAAATAGTCCATTTTATTAAAAGTAAAATCCCAATAAGTTGCGCTCAATCAATGCTGGGAGAATTGGCACTCATTTAAAAGTGGTATTAGCTTTTATGACAACGTTATTATTAAGGACGACGTTTTTAGAGTTGTGTTTGAGATAACATTAAATTACAAATGTATTTTTGACTAACTTCTCCTTTGGTTGATATTAAACAGGTGAGTTCGAGCGGTGCTGCAGCAAGAGACAGCAGACTGAAGGTTGGGATGCGTATCCTGGAGGTGAACAACCACAGCCTGCTGGGGATGACGCACACAGAGGCGGTGCGAGTGCTCCGGGCTGTAGGAGACTCTCTGGTCATGCTGATGTGTGACGGATTCGACCCACAAAAAATGACGGGCGTGGAGGTGAGACACCATGAGCAGACAAATTGCCAGCAATGTTGATCATATGATCAATGGTCGTACTTTTTCCTAAATTTACCCAATCTGTTTTAATTTTGGAAAGAAACTTTAAACAACCATCTTGTTTGTGTCTATATCCAGGCGTCTCCCGGCATCATTGCCAACCCATTTGCCACCGGCATCGTCCGTAAGAACAGCATGGAGAGCATCTCATCTATAGACCGAGACCTGAGCCCGGAGGAGATGGAGATCATGCAGAAGGTACTGTACAGATTATATACTGATAATATATCATCACTGATTATATATCTTAAAGGTGCCCTATTATGCTTTTGGGGTATGTTATGTAGGTTTTTGTGCATGTAAATGGTCTGCAAAGGTTAAAATTCCAAAGTTCCCCCCTGCCTGAAACGCATCCATTGAAATCCTTTATTTTCTTCCATAACATGGTGACATAATTATGTAGAATCGCACTTTAATTGGCTAGCGCTCCAAGACATTGTACATTATAGGCTAAGAGGCAAAACAACTCTTATGGCGCATTTCCACTACAGCGCGATTTAAGCGTGCCGTGCACTGCCCGTTTTTGGTTGCGTTTCCACTTGGCATAGTACCGGCTAGCGGATACTATTTCACAGTTTTCTGGCCCCATAAAATCGAGGTTCTTAGCAGGCCAACAACCAGGCTGAGTTGGACTGAGTATGCTAAACTGATAAGGATGTGTGTGTAAAAAACGCAAACACTGACTGATATATGCTGGGTCCAGGCTCAAGGGCGTATGGCACTCAACTTTTTCCAGGACATGCCGGGGCCCTGCCTGCCTGTAGCTTTGCCGATATCTGTGTTGATAGGTAATAGATTAAGAGCGGTGAATCATCTTCGACACAGGAAGCGCTCAAAAGTTTGTGTGAGTTTATCAAATTTAGAAGTGATTCCATGTCAGCCACAGCTTGTTACAAAAAACCTGACTGATAGTGTGTTCAACAAACTTAAACTAGATTTATTAAATGTCAGGTCTTTGGCAGGAAAAACATTTTTAATCAATGATTTTATCACTGAGCACAATCTCGATTTTATGTTTTTAACGGAAACATGGATTGAACAAAATAACAGTGCAGCTGTTCTTATCGAATCAACCCCTCCCAACTTTAGTTTTATGAGTCAGGAAAGAATGCATAAGAGAGGGGGTGGAGTTGCTATTTTGTACAATGATTCCCTTCAATGCAGGAAGACATCTTATGGGAACTTTGCTTCTTTTGAATATGTGGCCCTTCAGCTGAAATGTTCCTCTCGAGCTCTGTTCCTAAATATCTATAGACGACCCAAATACTGTGCAAGCTTTTTTGATGACTTTACTGAACTGCTCTCTGTGTGTATTGACTTTGACCGTCTAGTCATTGTTGGTGATTTTAACATCCATGTTGACAACCCCCAGGACAGAGGGGCTAAAGAACTGTTTTGTGTTCTTGATAGCTATGGACTGACTCAGCATGTGACGGAGCCCACGCACAATAAGGGGCACACTCTGGACTTAATTATCTTAAAGGGTCTGAATATCTCTGAGGTTGTGGTGACTGATGTTGCACTCTCTGACCATTCCTGTGTTTTCTTTGAGAGCTCTATTTCTGTTCACAAAAATGTTCAAAAAGAGGTAACCACAAAGCGATATTTAACTGAAAACACTAGGGAAATGTTTACTCAGAATTTTTTTTCCACACTTGCCCCTGCTAACATCTCAGTAAATGAGCTAGTAGATCATTTTAATTCAAAAATTACAAATGTTATAGATGCCATTGCTCCAACTAGGGTAAAGGTAAAGTGACTGGGAAGAAAATATCTCCATGGAGAAAGGCCATGACCGTGAGAGCAGAAAAAAGAGTGTCGAAAAGCTGAACGCAGGTGGCGAAAAACAAATCTCCAGGTGCACTTTGAAATCTATAAAGAGAGACTTGGCCTTTATAATTTGGTATTGAAATTTGCCCGACAGTCTTTCTTCTCTGATATCATTGCCAAAAACAACGCACGTGCCTTGTTTGCTTCCGTCGACAGACTAACTAACCCCCCAGTGTCAGTAGCCTCTGAATTTCTATCCACCAGGGCGTGCAATGATTTTGCCTCCTTTTTCACTGACAAAATTCAGAAAATCAGACAAGCAGTCAGTGCCTCTGCATCAGGAACAGCAAATGTTTTGTCTCTGTGTCCACTTAACATCAATTCAGACATCATGACACAATTCCATCAGATTAATGATAAAAACCTAGAGGACATTATACAACTTCTGAAATCCTCCTCTTGCTGCCTTGATATTATTCCAACAGGGTTTTTCAAAAATGTTTTTCCTTGCATGGCCTCAGAACTACTTCATATAGTAAAAGTCTCTTCACTCAGGTGTTTTTCCACAGGCCCTGAAAACTGCAGTCACTAAACCGCTCTTAAAAAAGCATAATCTAGACGCTTCAGTAATGAACAATTACAGGCCCATATCAAACCTCCCATTTCTAGGTAAAATCATTGAAAAAGTAGTCTTTCAACAGTTGAGTAATTTCTTGCATTTAAATAACTGTTTCGATGTGTTCCAGTCAGGCTTTCGTCCAAACCACAGCACTGAGACTGCTCTTGTAAAGGTCTTCAATGACATCCACTTAAACACAGACAGTGGCAGAACTTCAGTGTTAGTATTATTAGATCTCAGTGATGCGTTTGACACTGTTGACCACAGCATATTACTAGACCGACTAAAAAACTGGGTGGGACTTTTGGAAACAGTTCTAAATTGGTTTGAATCCTACTTAAAGGACAGAAACAACTTTGTTTCTATAGGTAAATACAAATCTGAGTTGACAAATATGACATGTGGGGTTCCTCAAGGCTCCATCTTCGGGCCTCTTCTCTTTAACATCTACATGCTACCACTGGCTCAGATAATGAAAAACAACAAAATAAGTTACCATAGCTATGCGGATGACACACACATTTACGTAACCATTTCTCCAGTTAAAACACTGAGTAAGTGCATTGAATGACTGGATGACTGGATGTGTCAGAACTTTCTCCAATTAAACAAAGATAAAACTGAGGTAATGGTTTTTGGAGCCAAGGCAGAATGTATAAAAGTTAGCGCTGAGCTTCAGTCTGCAATGTTCAAAACGACAGATACTGTAAAGCCAGAAATCTAGGTGTAGTCATGGACTCTGACCTGAGTTCCAACAGTCACATTGAAACAGTTACTAAATCAGCCTACTATCACCTAAAGAATATATCTAGGATTAAAAGACTAATGTCACAGCAGGATTTGGAAAAACTTGTCCATGCTTTTATCTTCAGTAGACTCGACTACTGTAATGGTGTCTTTACAGGTCTCACTAAAAAATCTATTAGAAAGCTGCAGCTGATTCAGAACGCCGCTGCTCGAGTCCTCACTAACACTAAGAAAGTGGATCACATCACTCCAGTTCTGAAGTCTTTACACTGGCTTCCTGTGTGTCAAAGAATAGATTTCAAAATACTGCTGCTGGTTTATAAAGCACTGAATGGTTTAGGCCCAAAATACATTTCTTATCTTCTGCTAAATTATGAACCATCCAGATCTCTCAGGTCTTCAGGGACTGGTCAGCTTTCTGTCCCCAGAGTCAGAACTAAACATGGTAAAGCAGCGTTCAGTTATTATGCTCCAAATATCTGGAACAAACTCCCAGAAACCTGCAGGTCCGCTACAACTCTTACTACTTTTAAATCCAGGCTGAAGACTTTTGTTTTTGTCGCTGCTTTTAATTGAAACTGAGCTGTTGTGTTCATCAGTAAAGTGGAACTTCTGTGTGAACTATTCATATCTTAAACTGCACTGTAACTTTTTATTCATGTCTTTTTATTCATGTATTTTTTCTTTTAATGTTTCTTTTATTATCTTTTACTGTTTTTAAATGCCTTTGTCTGAATGTCTTTCATTTTTGTAAAGCACCTTGAATTGCCTTGTGTTGAAAGGTGCTATATAAATAAACTTGCCTTGCCTAAACTAGAGAGAGAATCGCTGGCAAGGGGGCTACAACTACAACAAAATGAACATATTTTACCGTGATTAAATTGTAATACATGTTTCTAAATGATGCCGAATTAACAACATACTGATACCGGTTAGTAAAAACCATGAATTAATGCTTTGACAAGTCTGCAGACAGACGGCAGGCGAAAAACCTTTTAAAATGCGTGTTTTCTAAATGGAGATCGGCTAAGCTAATGCAGTATATGCTCCGACCGTCCACACTCACAACAACGGCCTATACAGACATAAATAAACCAGCGACTGTATTCGCCATGACACAGGCAGTCTGTGGTTTGTACTTGTTTAACTTTTGTCTAGTTTCTGAACAAACAACAGAGCTGTGAGCTTGAGTGCTAACAGCTAACGGCTGATGTTGTTTTTCTGTGGTTCGCATTGAAGATGACGTCACAGCTCCGCCTACACTGCGTTTCTATAGTTATTGCCCCAGCTACTAAACTGTAATGGAAACACAGCATAAAGTGAGCCAGTCCTAACAAGGCCTAACTATACCGTACTAAGCCGAGCGAGGCCCTGCAATGGAAATGCGCCATAAGTGGTTGACCAATCACAACAGAGCTGGACAACAAACCAATCAGAGCAGACTGGGTCTCATTTTAGACAGAGGGTGAAAAGAGATGCTGTAGCACACACAATATGAGAAAAATAAAGACCTTTTGAACGTTTATGCATGTAAACATGTCACAGTAGAAGCACACCTAGAAATATCAACCTGAAAATAATAATAGGGCCCCTTTTTAATTTCTAATTTAACATTATCTGTGCAGTTAAGGTCAGACAAAGCCCAAGATCCCAGAATATGGGAAGTAAACAGTGTCGGGAAACACAGTACCTCCACATACCAGGAAGTCAACACATGAATCAGCTGTTTCGAACAGCAGTTCTGTCCCACCAACACTATGCTTCCACAGCAGTTTGGTGTTAGCAGGTGGACTTTTTAACACCCGTGGACTTTGACTCTCTCCCTAACCACGCACACGGCACATACCTATCTTTTCACCGCAGCTCCCAGAAAGCGCCAACACAGTTGTTTTATTTTGTTCAGATGAGCTTTTGGTAGTCTGCCCGTACCAAAGGAATGTAGGGGCTTGTTGGTTTATAGAATGCTTCTTTCTGTTCCTCTGCGCACTTGATCATTTTTTCTAGAGCACACACAGTCAGAAATCATTTATATAATTGTATCAAAAAAAGACACCCTTATTACAATTGTAAAGATCTGAAATGTTGCTTTCCCCCAGGAGTCTGAGATGGTGAGAGAGACATCACAGTGGGAGCGAGAAGAGATGGAGAAAGTGGTAAGTGATTTTGAAAACCCATGACTGTTTTGGGAAAGGGACAATTGTATCAGATCAGCAGATAGATAGCGATGCAGCAAGGTAAGATAACACAATTCTTGCTCCATAGAAAATGCAGAAGTCTGCGCAGTACTGTAGAGTGGAGCTTTTAGAGTTTGTCTGTTACCGGGTGAATGAAGCTTTTCCTCTGCACCCTGTGTGGTAATGTGTTTGAAAGCTATTCCTGCAATGTCCCACCTTGCATGCTTTTTTTCTGCTCCCGTAGCTAATGAATAGAGTACTTTCTAATGTGTGCGGATTCTATCCTTTCTTTCCCTTCTGTTTTTATCTCACCTCTCCTTTACTATTCGTGTGTTTGATTTGATCATCCCATCTCCATACCACCTCTCCACTGTTGTTTTTCCTCCATCTCTCCACTGAAACACTTCTTTCCTCTTCTGTAACTCTTCCATTTCACCTCTCATCGCATCACTGTGTATGGTTGGTCGGGTCGCTTCCCTGCTCTACTCTCCTCCTCCTCCTCCTTCCCTTCCTTTCTTGGTGAAGGAGCATATGCGCTTGGAGCGAGAGGAGGCAAACCGCCTGCTAGAAGAGGAGACTGAGGTGAGACACTCCTCATCGGCAGCTCTGCAGACAGCCTTCCTGGAAGTCTGATCAGAAATACCACAGCACTACTGCCGCAGGATTTTAACATGTTATTTCTAATGGAAAACCAAGAGAAAATAATCTCTATGTCCTTAAAAAAGTAACACATTAAAATTGAGAAAGTTATATCGAGAGTACTTTAACTTGCTGGTAGATGTTACTATGATTGACAAGGCAGCTGGTTGTTGATGCTAGATGAGAGAATTCAATAAAACTAGCATAAAGGCCATGTATATTACCCTCTAATAACTCCTCTCTATAGGTACACATGTTTTTTGTATTTAATGTAGATACAATAGCAGCGACAGTGCCCATTAGGTTTAGGGACTGACTAAATTGGGAAGAAACGTTTTTTTTTTTTGTAACTACATATTTGACCCACCTAGTGTGGATCTGTTATACCTGCGTCTTATGTACTGTAACTGCCAGGGAAAAAGCGTACGGGAAAGAAATCTGCCCCAAGCCCATCCGTTCCTACAAATATAAAATCTTGAGTTGTCATAAACTATTATTTCTTTATAAAGAATGCTGAACAATTTTCTAAAATAGTCACTTGTGTAATAAACTTCAGCCCACCCCCTCTCTTACATATGATGACTGTTTATTTCTCTTCAGAACATGGGCACTGGACCTTTGAAACTTGACTACAAAACCCTGGCGGCTCTGCCCACCACCAGTCTGCAGAAGCTCAACAGGGTAAGTCTCCCCTCATGTTGTAATATCTCCAAACATCGGTACAACATACACAGGTTTTTACACTAACTGTTAGGAACCCTATTGAGCTATGTTGGAAATGGCCTTCAAGGCTCAGAATAGACCCCTCGGAGGAATAATGCAGGGTTTTTTACACCCACGTAACTGAGTGACCTAGAGCCGCCTAGATACCGCCCCAGGAGCGGGAATGTGCAAAACCCCATGTCAACATTACTGACAGTGCCCCGGGGTCAAAACCATACAACTTATCACGTCAGAAGGATGCAAACGAGTCCTACATCAATGCAGAAGATCAAATAGGAGCAAACTGGACTGAAGAAATGTCATGAAGATCAAGGACTGATTAAGGAGTTTGATGTGAAGACCAGGAATCAAGACCCAGACAAAAGAAAGTATCAACAGATTGAGATGGACCTGAAAGGAAGTATGACCAAAGTGTAAGGACGTGTAAGAGGTGGCGACATGGAGGGGGGGAAGGGGACAGCTGCCCCCTCTCAGCCAGCCTATCCTCTGCGATATTTTAAACCTTGTCTGGCTCTGTATTGGACGGAGTCTCTTGGGTGGGTGGAGTGCTAGACAGTGAGGAAGGGGATCCTCACAGAGGGACTGACAAGTGTTTCAGTTGGAGTTCCCAAAGCCATCAGAGAAGTAAGTTTGAGTGGACATACTGCGCTCTCCTGTTCCCATCCTAACGTGAGTATAGACATGTTCAACCGGCGAGAGTTGGCTGTTTTTAGGTTTATGCTTTCCTTCTGTCTTCTTTCTTCCTGTGTTTTTGTGATCCAGTTTGTGTGTGGTGAGAATGGAAGATTGTATGACTGACTCGGTTTAAGACATGCTTAGAATTCTTTGAAACCTGATCACCAAAAGCATAAGAACGCTTTTTTCCTTATCTACTCCTAGATACTATTCGTTATCCACCCAACTGGTTAAGGGGTTAGGGATTGTTGTATCTTTATTGCCATTTAAGTCACATAACTTTAAATAGAACGCTATCAGGACTTTATCAGCTCTGGCCTGTAAGATTGTCCAGGAGAACTTCAAGCACATCTCATCTGCAGCTGTTAATGCTCGCCAAGATTTGCTGCTCCAGCGCACGTGGTACTGCTCACGCTGTGTCACAGTTAGCCTTCATTACTGCTGGCATGTTGTGACCAAAGGCTTAACAAGAGTTGGTTCTGGTTGAGAAGTGGTTTAGGAATTTGAATAAAGCCAAAGTGGGTTTTTACTTTTAAGTTTACCGTGACTTTTATTGGAAGTGAGGGGTCAGGCATGATGTGCTGCAGAGCTGGCTTTTGTAGACATGAAAGAGTCAAGACTGAATTGAATGTAGTAATATACATTCATTTTGAAAGGAACTTTTGGTTTATTGACAATATTGTAATTATATTTAAACAAAAAAACAATATTGTATAATCCCTTACAAGAATGTTAATGTTGGATTTATTTCCGTCATTGTTGTTGATGTTTACAGTCTACCAACGTTCATCGAGAGAAATGAACATTCAGGCATTCAATGACTGACATTATGAAATAGATATCCAAAAAAAAGAGAGGAATCTAGAAAATTACGATATAATTTATTGTCCCCGTAAGGACATTTAAAAATTGAATCATTCAAATAAAACAATGAGTTTTTCTAGACGCAGATGAGATGAAAACTACTGGTAAAAACAGTTTTCTATTTAAAAATAAAAAAAATAAATAGATGTTCATGTAGTCAGCTATCACTATACTGTAGTACAGTGTGGAGGTAAAGGGTTCAGTTCCTGGTTCCCAGCATGGCAGCCTCTCCTCTCTGAAGCCCAGCTGTCCCTCGCAGTCTGAGTCGGAGCCAAAAGGGCACTCATTCACATTCCATCCCACTGACCCTCATCACACCACAGACTCTTATAGTCAGCATGTAGGGAGCCACATTACAATGCTCACAATGCGTGTTGTATTTTTAGCGCGGCTATTTTGATTGTCAGCAGATATGTCAAGGTCACACCTGATAAATCAAAGTTATTGAAGCTTTTTAGAAGACATTTTGGTCGTTCATGAAAACATGAAACTTCTTTGGTTGTGCTTATGGTATCAGGTTTCTTTACAGGGGTTAGGTTAAACATTTCATACTTTTTCCCTTCAACGATGTCACCCGTCCTCTACGTTCAATACAGTAGGAGTACAGTAGGAGTTGAAGGTGTGTTGGAGCCTGACTGTCCCTCTGATCAGATACTATGGTTATTAAAGGCAAATGCTAAGAGGCTGTACTCCAGTTGCATTCAGCAGCAGTTAACAAGTCCTGAAAGACGAGTAATTTATGATTTAGGCTTCAGGGAAGATTTAGTGGGGTGACTAACTCTTTAAGTAGCTACAGACTTGTTTGTCTATTATTTTTAGAAGGACGTCATGAGGCAGGGGAATTACTCTTCTTCTCTTATGCCAGATTTGATTTGGTGGTTTGTTATAGGTTCTATTTTTTTTTGTTGCCAAATCTGTTCTTGTTTTGCTGTATTTGTTCAAAGTTTGGTTGACAATGGCTTAATTCATTAGGGTACAACACGCGTCCCTTAGTAGATCTATTTTAATTACCATTTCCTTACTATTCCCAACTGCTCTTAAAGGAGTACTCTAGTTTTATTACAAGCTGGGTCTGGTTTCAGTAGGTTTGGTTAACGGTTAAAAACACATTGTACTCAAGTTGCATGAATTCTATGAACAGGAAACTTTATGAAAAGAAGTCAAACTAAATAAAAATCACATCAGCAGATCAGACGGTACAATAACAACACAGTGTGTTTTTAACATCCATTATAGTTTACAGGCTAACTTCCTGTTTTATCTTTGACCTACTGTCCTGACGCACACATTTCCTGTTCAAGAACAGATTAACGTGGGCGGACCAGACATTATATCACACAGGTTTCACCTTCAAATAACACTTTAATATTGGTGAAAATCAGTATTTTAAGTTTGTTCTCCTGTTGTAGCAACGTCATAAAAGATAAATGGCCAAACCTAAATGAAAATAAGATACAAATTGTACGGTTTATCATTTAATATGTTTGTAGGAACTCGTTTTTTCCGTTTCTCCTCTATATTGTTTTTCTATATTTAAACACATTTTTCTTTTCTTTCTTTAAATCCTTCCAGCGGTAATAACCTTTGTGTGTTTCTGTCTGAGTGAGTGCAGTTTTCCTTTCAATCCTTCTGTCAGTGTGACTTTACTGTCCTCCCTCTCTGCTCCTGTCCAGTTCTCTCCCTCTGTCAGTCTGACTGCTCCCATGGAGGCTCCCCTGCAGGCCCAGTACGGAGCTCCTTTAGAGCCCCTGGGCTTCGGCTTAGGCAACCCCACAAATCCCCTGGAGCACACGGACCCCGAGTCCTTCTCCAGCCTGAACATGGAACATCTCCATGAATCTCAGTTCTCCCCCAATGGGACCTCCATTACTGACAGTGCTGGCTCATCAACAACCATTAACTCATCGACATTTGCACCAGAAGAAGAAGGAGAAGAGGAGAACCTGGTGGACTCTCAGCCCATCTGCTTCAAAGAGAACCCTTTCTTGGTGGCCAATCGCAAAGGAAAGGGCCGTCCTCCTGGACAACAGATCCTGTCGGGACCCCCGGTGGGCTACGGGAAGCAGGGCCAGCTGAAGCCCTGGCTGTTCAGCAAGGCAAGCCGCCTGCCTGAGTGTGGTTTGGAGGCAGCATGGTGTGTTCCTGCGCACTGTTTGTGGTTTGGCTCACTCGTGTCCCTTGAAACGGATCAAACAGTTCCAACGACATTTGTGGAACTTTTTTAAAAGCCGTGTCAATTAAACCCAAAGGAATACCCTTAGCTGTTTTTTGGTTGGCATGTGTCCAAAGTACCATTTTGTGAGCAAAAACAATAGGAGGGATGTAGAATTGTAACAATCCTTTAGATTTGGGCTATTGTTGAAAAAAAAGGAGTTTAATCAATACTTCCATTATGACAATAAATCAAATGCCATTTATCGGGGCCAACAATATCAGTTATTGCATGATTGCATACATCTTCTAGGGTGCTGAGAAATGGAAATGTACATCTAAAACGGTTTTGGCCCCAATGGATATAATAAATCCCTACACTTTGGTTTATACTGTTAGCTTTACTGATTCATTGCAGAGGGGGATTACTGTGCCAGCTGAACTGGTGCATGTTTTGCTGTGAGCCCTGAGCTGGTGGCATCTCGTCAGGTATTTGGGCACATTGTCGGCGCATAGTCCGGACCGGCTGGAATGTGTGTCCCAGCAGCTGCCAGGGAGGTCATGAGTCACAGAGGAACTGATCTGCAAGCTGCACAGAAAGGTGCATGTTTATCAGCAACAGTTTACGGCTGATTTGACTTTAAGAGCACTTCTCTACAGGACTAACCAGTGAACCTTGTATTTCTTTACTACTATGTTTGTCTGAGTGAGAGCAGTTACTAAGTCTATGTCTGTTTGATCTTTGCTTTTCCAGGCGCCTCCTTCTGACTTCAACAGGACGGAGAGCCCAATCAGAGACGCCCCCTACTCCCCCACCATCCAACCGGTGAGCAGCATGCACACCCAGCCCTCCTCCACCATCCTCCTGCCATATTTTCCTTTATTTGATCCTTTTCCATGAGTCATTGTTACCCCTATAGAAGAAGCATTTCCCAGTTGACCGTATTGACCTGTCCTTCCACTCGTAGCCCAGCCACCACTCCTCCAGCAGCTCCCTGTGTGGAGGCAGGGAGACCCGCTTTGTAAGTGGGTCTCGTGGCCCTCTCTGCTCTGGCCTTGATTGTTAAACCTTTTTTTTAGCACATGCGTCAGCTGTTAGAAAAACAACTAGTTTGGCTATCGTGTCTGCTACTGCCCTTCCGGAAAAGCATGTGACTCCTCCTCCAGCTTCATAGGAAAATAAGACACTGTTCTTTTTTTATTTTAACAGTAGAATAAATACTATACTTAAGGTAAACCCTGCCTGTGTTGCATTGTCTGATAGTCTCTATATTTGGCCTGGCATCTTCCAATAGTGAACATTTGGTAACTATCTGTTAGGACTCAAGTATATTTTCAAATGTTCTTTTACAGGCAAACCTTCATTACACTTCAACTCCAACTGCTATCGAGAACTCTCCATCTTCAGTGAGTTTGAAGTGTATTGTAGAGATAGATCATCACACCAGTTTACAAATATATTAATATAATCTCATTTAATACAACTTGTTTATAGGTACCCTTTGTTTGTGTATTTAGTTTTCTATTCATTTTAAACTGTTACAATATTAGAATCTCAAAGAGCTCCAACCCAAAAGCAAAAATAGAGAAGTTTTTATTTCTTATGCTACACAAATGTTTTCCATCTAATAGTACCTTTCTGCTGGGACCCTTGGAGCCTGTAATCCTCTGTATTAAAATAAAACAATACTTGAGATTGTAAAGATAAAAAGAAAGAAGTGATAAAGACAAGAAAAACACCATGTTAAAACAATCCATTGGTAAAATAGGCTCTGTTTCATATTCAGCATAGGTACCATTCATTTTGATTTGTCATTCATCTTAAAGTTTGGTTTAAGTGAAAGTGTTATTTAATATTTGTACAAGCAAATATTTCATTTGAGTCTATATTGACTTCAGTGATCCCTCTTAAATATAATTTGTTTTCTCTCTCCAGACACGACCGGGTGCCATCCAGCCAGTGGGGCGCATGCGGCAGAGCCCCTCCCCTGGCACACCGGAGGGCCACAGTCCTAACCCCTTCCAGCATGGCCCCTCCCCCTTCAACTCCCAGACCTCTGTAAGGCCCCTCACCACCACATAGTGCTGTGTTCTCTCCACTCTCAGCTCTGTGCCTCTGACTGCACACCGCTCATAAACACTCGTAGCAGAGATGCAGATAACTGTGGCACCAGAATGATTTTGTTTCCAAAGAAGCTAGAACCAAAGAAAGGGTGACCTAAATGAATAAGTCTGTGCAGGATAGATAAGTCTGTGCAGGTGCAGACCTCCTACACCTGAGAATCAGAGCACCCAGCTCACCTCTGAGCTCCTGAATCATTTCTCATAATAACTGCTCTCTCAAATGTTATTTCTAGCTTTGGCAAGCAGCACAGCTGGATCGGTAAATAATGAAGGAGCTACGATTTCATCTCATATCTTCCTGTTTGTTTCATAAAGGTTCTCATACAAATAAGTCTGTCATGGCTCTGGATTTTCCAAGCCCTACTGTGTGTGTTGCTCTGGCATACTCCCCTCCTCTGTCTCATGAAACCAGCCGCCATGCTGTCACCTTTTCTCCTCCTCAGTCAGCTGGTTTTTTTCATAGTCTTCCCTCTCCTCCATGTCTCTGTCTGTCCGTCCTCCCCACCTCCTCTTCTTTTACCATATGAACCTTCCCCACCTTCCATGACCCCACCCAAACCTCCCCCCTGCAGCCTCGCGCCCCCTCCCCCACCTCGCCCGACGAGTTCCCCATGAACGTGAAGCAGGCATACAAGGCGTTTGCCGCTGTGCCTCGCTCACTGGCAGTGCTGGAGCCCCCCCAGGTAGGCCGTGCAGCCCGGACTCCCCCCCGGGTCAAAACCACAAAAAGCATGCTGATTGGTTGATCTTGCCCCCCCCGCCCCCTCCTGACTGAAGCAGTTTGTCCTGCACTGTGTCGGGGGGCCTGTGACGTACTGTGACGTGTGGAATGCGCTCATCGTGGGTTTTTGTACTCCAGTGCCATCATCTGTCATACTGGTGTCCAGTCTTCATCCATTCATCCATGTGTGGCTCGTGTACTAATATTCAACCCCCCCCCCCCCCCCTTTCTGTATTTACAGTCTGCCTGCTCTGTATCTCCGTGTGTGTCCTCAGTCTGAGTTAACTTCACTTTACTAACATCCTGTTTTGCCCAACAGGACCAGTGTGGTGTCAAGAACAATTTCCACCCCAAGGAACCTTCTCCAGAGGTGAGTGAACACATCACACAAAAACAGTTTAAAAGAACAGCTGTCTGTGATCCTATCATTCATTTCTTAACTGTATAAAATGGTGGAGCTTGTAATATATTCAAAGACAGTTGAAAAGATCAGGTTTGTAGAATTCGCGTTGTTTTTTAAGACCATTTGTAGTTTGTTTTCAGTTTCACCCAGTAGCAGAAACTAGGCTAGTGTAATGAAAATAATAAATAGGCAGCTGTGAGAAAAAAATATCAAAGAATGTGTGGATCAGCTGAAGCCTCCTGTAGTTACTCAGCGTCACAGTGTGGTGACGACCTCTGTGGCCTTTTCAGCCTGAGTTGATGAACGAGGTGTTTGATGATGTCATAGACGGTCAGGAGGGGGCTGGTCTGAGCCGCCACGGCTCCCCTAGGCCCCACCTCTCTCCTGACCGGCGGGAGTATCTGAGCCTGGCCGCAGTGCCTCGCCTCTCCAGGCCGTCCTGGGACCTGCAGGTACCCACCGCCCCCCCCTGCTGCAGGCTGTTCTCTGTCCGGCTGTGCTTGGCTCCATCGGTGGTGGTGTCCCTGCTCTCAGACTGTGGGAGGCAGCCATGTTGTTTCAATGATGGGACTGCCAGTTAATTGATTGTAAATCGGCTCATGGTGCTGGGTTCTGTTTAATGGCTAATTTGTTTCCTTCTTCTTGGTCTATGATACTTTTTCCTCTGGCATCTATTGTGATATCCTCTTTGATGGCTGGGCAACAATGCTAATAGCAATAAAATCATTAGCAGCAAACACTGGTCTTCATCTCGTTGTTCTATCTAAAGATTGAAGGTGCCATGACAACAGTATGTCCTTGATCTTTCTTTCAGAGTCCCTCTCCTGGTGGTCGGGGCAGCCCGGAGCAGCGCTCCTTCAGGGACAGACAGAAGTATTTTGAGATTGACGTGAAGCAGCAGACACCAGAAAAACCCAAACCTCGAGTGTCTCTTGTTGGAGAAGATGACCTTAAGAAAATGAGGGAAGAAGAAGGTTTGTTCCTACTGTTTCTCCTTGAACACTCCCTGCCAAAAACAAATGAACATAAGAAACCCTGCTAACCTGTCTTTGAAATTCACACTTCTGCGTCTCTTACAGAGAGGAAGTTTGAGCAGCGGGCGCGGGAGTACCTGATGGATGAAGACGAGGAGGACGAGGAGGAGGATCTGGCGAAGCAGATGGCGCAGATGAAGGCCACCGGCAAGGTGTTGCTGGACGGAGTGGAGTACAACGTGGAGCCAGTGTCCACCCCCACCCAGCACTGCGCTACCCCATCCTGCTACAACGTCACGCCGCCCAGCTACTGTGGCAGCTCAGGGTAGGAAGCGGAATATTATTTTTTTTACGTTAGATGTGTTTATTTTTTCTTTAGCTAATGGTGTTTTTGTATGCAGGCCTTCTTCTGTTGATGGTAAAGGAGATTCTCAGAGGAACTCACTAGAGGACAGCTTCAGGATGGAGCAGAGACCCAACTCCATGACTGGGTAATTACATCACACTCGACATGTTAAAAGGCCTCTTTGCTGCTGTCTTTGTCACGTTGTCCTCACGTCCTCTTTGTGTGTCTCCAGTCTGATCCCAGCGTACACCGGGGACTCTGCGGCCCCCATCCGCACAGCCAAAGCGGAGCGGCGGCACCAGGAGAGGCTCCGTATGCAGAGCCCCGAGCTGTCTGTGGCCTCCGACAAGGACCTGTCCCCTGCTGAGAAACGAGCTCTGGAGGCCGAGAAGAGAGCCATGTGGAGGGCAGCACGGTAATTAGAACACATACAACACGTTCTGACTGACAACGTGTACCGGCTCATCAGGTCTTTGAACAGGTTTTTATCTATTCTCACTAAAGTGACCAAGAGAAAAAATCCCAAATATTATGTTGATTAAACGTTTTATTAACAAAATGTATGAACCCTTACATTAGGGGTTATTTTGTAATGTTGTGAATCTAAGACTAAAACATCAAGCCCACGTTGTGTGTTGATGAAAGGGTTTGTGACCCCTTTGTCCCTGATTTCCTAATAAACTGTTTTCTATGTGCAGTCAAACTAAACATAAGTCCACAGTTCATTCTGTCCTGTGTGTGGGTATTTATTTTCCTTTCTAAAAATTGGTTATATATTATTCCTGGCCCTTCTAAATGTGTCAGTGTTTTACCTTCCATTCTTTGGTTTTCTTCTCTTTTCCTGTCTGAATGCCTTTCCTTCCTTCCTCATATTCCTCCTCCCTCCTGGTGCACCTCTATCCTCCCTCCCCCTCCCCCTCCCCCTGGCCCCCTGGGGCCCAGGCCCTGCGGCCTAGAGGATGATGTTAGGCAGTATGAGCAGGACCTGGCTAAGAGGCTCTACCAGGCCAGAGTGAGGGCGTCTCAGGGCCGGGACGAGGCCCCCCAGCCCCCCACCTCTTCCTCCTCCTCTGCAGCCTCCCAGCTCAGGTCTGCTCCTTGGCCCCAGCCCCCAGGGCCAACCGCACGGCATCGTGGGGGTGTGCTGGGGTGCTTTGGGCTATTTTGCTAGAGGCAGAGTTAGGAGAGGTCCAAGCAAGCACTGGCAGAAGCAGTGACCGTGCTTCCTGTGGACTCTAGAAGCTTCTGCACGTCTTTGCTGTTTCCATCTCTAGGTCCCCCCCCCTCTCTCCTTTGTTTCTCTGCTCCTCCCTGCAGCACTTTTAATTTGCACCTTGCTGTTCTCTTGATTTCTATTATTTATACTAACACACATCCCGCAGTCAGTTTGCAAGCTATGTGTGAGTAAAGGGTCGGCCTACTGGCAGTAGGTAGTCCTTTTCCTGGAATGCCTGCCTCTTTTTTGTGAAATTGAATTAAACTGGTTGTTTGTGACAGCAGACCAGGACAAGGAGCACCCGACATTAGTAGTGATCGGCCCCCACCTGTAGCGGTGTGTGCCTCTCTGTTTGTTTCCTTGTTTTCTGCTTCCATGTATCTGACGCTGGTTGTTCCTCCTGTAGGATGAAGTCTCTGGAGCAGGATGCACTGAAAGCTCAGATGGTCATCGCCAAGTCTCGCGACGGAAAGAAGCGTGGGACACTCGACCAGCTGACGGAGTCGCCCTCGCCCGCCCCCACCCCCTCTCCCACACCTATGGAAGGTAAGAAGCTGCTGCTTGTGTGAACCACTGACTAACTTTTGTTTTAAAAAGAACTATAAATTAGGGATGTCCCGATCACCTTTTTTTGCTCCCGATCATTTGATTTTGACAATCTGCCGATACCGATTTTTCCGATCCGATCTTTATGCAATGCATTAAGAGAAAAAAAAGAAAAAAAGCATTCAAGTTGTCCCATAAGGTTATTTTTTTATTTAAATGACAGTACCCAACTACCCATTCTATCCAACATGGATATAGCTTCTTTTTTTCGCCTTCGCTTTCAATTTCTCTGTCCCGACTCCCGAGTCACCAGCTGAACGTAGCCTCTCGTTAGCTTACTGCTACTATTGGACATCTGTTGCCAGATTTGAGAGAAATAAGCAACCAGGTCTGAAAACAAGCCCAAAAGAAGCAACACATACATGATGTTGTGTAATTTGAAACCCAAACTAAGGCCTCAGGACGACTTTAAGACGTGAACATGGTCATTTTTGTTTTGTAACATTAAATAAAATACTAAAAATATTTTATAAAAAAAAATCCCGATCCCCGATCTTTTTCTCCCGATTCCGATCTTTTGAAAATCACGTGATCGGCTCCGATCCCCGATCATGTGATCGGGACATCTCTAATATAAATAATCCTATCCCACTTCCCTACAAATAAGCTGTAAGGCTGTCTCACTTTTCATTTCCTGTTTTCTCTTTACAGAGCTCAGTCCCCGAGGAGTCACCTCTCCGGGTCGGCTGGTAAGCACTCATCTTTTTTCATAATTTCTTTTAACAGGTTTATCAAAGTGAATATGTGTCCTTAGAGCGGACTTGCAGATATTGACTCGGCAGATATTTGAACCGAGCTGTAACAGTGAGTCTGCAGTTTAATTTAAGGAACTTTATTTGGGATTTGAAACGAATAAGATTGATTGTTTACAAGCTGGGAAAGGAGAGTAGATTTGCATCAAATCACATTTGCATTAATCCACCATCTTGCTCATTGTCATTCTAGCCAATCAGAGCTGAGAACACACAGCTCTCCCTTCATGTGCCACAGCTGGCTGTTTAAATCACCCATTAGCCTCTCTGCCTCCCCCCTTTCTATTTCCTCATCCCTTTTCCTCTCCTCTGACATTTTCCTTCTCCTCTCTTCTTATACTTTGTCCTGCCTCCTCCTGTCCTTGTTCTCCTCTCCTCCCTCGACCTCTGCTCATTCCCGTTTGCTATCCTTCTAGTCCCTGTCGTCAAAGAAGTTTGACTACCGACAGTTTGCTGCCATTCCTTCTTCCAAACCCGTATACGACATCCAGGTATTGGCTGCATGCTGAGTTCCCGAAGCTCCGGCCTCCCCACCCCCCACTCCCAGCTTTCCCTGCTGCCTCTTTTAGTTTCTGTTAATCAACTGAAATCAGTGCATCTCCATTTTATGTTTCCGCTCCATGATTGGTCAGTAATTCCCGCTCGGCACTACAGGGATTGGCTCACTAACGCTTACTTCTACAATTTTATTTTGTATTCATTTATTTAACAGGGACAGTGCACATTAATTAACATTTCTGTAAATGTGCCAGAGTTAGCCAAGAGGCTATTTTTCATCTGTAGTCCCTGGACAGATTTTAAAAGTCAACATAAAACACATTTCATTTAAAACATGCAACACACATTACTGGAATACAATGAAGAGACTTTACGTAAATGACCCACCATATCAGCCCCCCCATCCTACCTTCCTGGTCTTTCACATATCACTCACCAATGTAATAGCATCCATAGCAGTAACCATTTGTCTCTCACCATACTAATCAAGCACAGACACTAACACTCACCAGCTGCAGGGACAGTTTTTGGTTCCCAGAAACCCAAATTTCTTCCTGGGGTGGAAACGTCCACAAACTGTGCATCTCATCCACTCTCACTTCCATCAGCTGCCTGTTCGCATGGGTCGCATATCAGGCCGAGAAATATCATCCTATATCACATTTTTTATCATGCGCTGGCTCTCCTCCTGCTCCTTCGTTAGGGTGGAGGCTTTGTGTTAGTCTGTGTGACATGGTCTTCTCTGTGTGTGGAAGAAGAGATGGGTGGTGAAGCATCCTGCAGTGAGCTTCTCTGGAAATGGGCTTTTATTCATTTCTCAGTCAAGTATCTGTGACTGTTAGCGGAGGAGGAAGACGTACATGGTACCAGAGTGTAGGAATACTCTGTTACAGTAAAAGTCCTTCATTCAAAATGTTACTCAAGTAAAAGTAGAAAAGTATTAGCATCAAAATAAACTTACTCATTATGCAGATTGGTCCAGTCCAGAATAATGATGAAGACAGTTTGAGTAAAGAAACATGTCATTTTCTTTAATGTGTCAATTTTTAACTCATAATACAATATTGTGACTCCCACAGCTGACGTGTCCTGTAAGATAAGATCAGCTAGCAGTCACATGATTCTCTTGCAGGTTATGTACACCTTTGTAGAATTTAAAGAACCCTTCATCACAGATCTACATGGGGAAACATGATCTGTGTTGATGTGTAATAGCATCAACACAAAACCAACTGAACATTGTGCCAAGTTTCCTGTTGTGCGTTGGTGACTCTTGTTGGTGCTGCACTGTTGGCTGTCTCTTTGTGTTTGCCACACAACAAACCCCCGGACCTGATGACCTAACATAACCTCCCTTTCCCTTAACATGGCTATCTCTCCTGGGGAGTGGTGGAGCAGAGGTGCTCTAACAGACTGGGAGCGCGTAGTGTTGACATGGTGATGGCTTCCCCTGGGATACAGGTGACTGACACACACACACACACTCTGTTATTGACAGTCTTCCTCTCTCTTCCAGTCCCCTGACGCAGTGGAAGAGCTGCAGTTCATCGACGACGGCTCCAGCAACCCAGGTTAGTACTGCAGATATGCAGTCAGTCAAATGAAACAAAAACAGGTTGAGTGAAAGGAATGAGCGTAAGGAATGAGCGTGAGGAAACAGTGTGTGGACATTAAGTTACTCATTTATTACCCATTCTATTCCCTTTCATTCAGGTGACTACCTGGGATAAGCAGCTCCTATTGGTAGGATCGTGTGTGTGTGTGTGTGTGTGACTATCTATGATATGTGTGCATTTATACTCTAACATGCCAGTTGTGTGGCCTAACACTGTAGTTCAGGTGTTAAGAAGGGTGTGCTTCGCCTGCTGCTGCCCTTCACATCTGATGCTGGATCAGACTTCCTGTTTAAACTAATGACCTCAGTCTAACCACGACCCAGATGTGCATGGATTTGTTGATCTAACTAGTTATAGGAACATAGTTACTAGGAAGCTTTGAGTGGTTTTATTATTATGTTTACATGCAAACCAGGTTAGTCAGCTGACTTTAACTATTGTAGTGGTGACTGATTTTTCTTACCGTACACATGTCAGTGTCGCTCTGAATTATTTTGAACATGAGGACACATTCATAGATGTCAGTATGTCCTTTCTGTTACTCGACACCTCCTTTATTGTAACTGCCTGAATGAGTTTGCATATTGCATGGAAGTAGGGGCTTTTACTTAAAGAGCCTGTGACACGAGTTTCCCCCATCATCCAAACCCATCAATTTGAGTAAATATTGTCCCCTTGAAACCGTTACTGAATGATTTTGGATATTTGTACTTTGATAACCATAAACCTGCCCTTCAATGTTGACCATTTTCTGGAACTTCTTGGGGATTCTTCAAATCTCGCCAAATTATGTGTGACGTAATTGCGGGCCAAGAGCTCCAGCTGCACCGTTCAGGATCCCAGCAGCTGCATGTAAACGCACGATGGCGCACACAGCAGCAAGCTCAGACAGCGATGACAGTTTAATTTTGAACGTGTCTGAGAGCTCATATGAGGCTGAAGGATCGGTTTATGTTGTATCTGTTAGAAGTTTAGGAATTAGGTGCGTCAATATGGGCGATCATACGGTCATGTAGCCAGTGGGACTAAAAATCATCCCGGGACTCTCGACCGGCCCACTTCGGTACCGCGAGTGACTTGTCCCGATGGCCAGTCCGCCACTGCACCCAGCCCACGTAAACTGTCAACGGGGAGAGCCTCGCTGCGGGGAAACGGTGGACCTGGTGTCCCGATCGGAGTGGGAATAATAATAATCATAATCCGTGCATTTTATCTATTAATTTCCCCAACATTGTGGTGAAAAAACCACACGTTTAATCCATGTTGGTGTACTACAACTACAAAAAGCATCGGGTGGTTTTCTCATCAGGAAATGCAGACCGGCTCAAACAAACGATTTTTAATCATCATTCTCACGATCATTTAATGTATCATATGTTCGCCGAATTGACATGAAAGCACTAATAAATGTAGTTTCATCCACTTGAGTTTACAACTACAAAAATAATCGATTTGTTTTTATATCACATCCGACGGGAGGAAATTCAGTAGCTCTCACTACCGATTTGTAATCCTAATGTAATATCATCTTCACCACGATCATTTATGTTTATGTTCGCCGAATTGACATGAAAGCACTGACAAATATGAATATACTGTAGTCAACTTCATTAAAACGTTATTAACGTGCCTAAACTCAGTAATTCACCATTTCTACGCATGACAACACACTTTGTCCGTGTTTGGCTCTCTCGCCGCACAGTGAAGCGTTCCCGCATTGACGTCACTTCCGGCTTCCCCCAAAACGAGTCGAAGGAATTTCCCCGCGATGTTCGAAATTATTGATATTTATCGGAACGGTATCGCACCTTCTTTTTTAAGCTGACAGTTTGAGATTACTAGTAGCCCAATATTTCATTGCACAACAGTTGTTGGGAGGCTGTCACAGGCTCTTTAAAAATATACAGGAAGTGATCTTGCTGTTGTTTCACATGAACTACTTCTCTCCAATCTGCAAACTCATACAGGGAGTTGTATCTAGACACTTGATTGTAAGCATTTTAGCATCCCCTGCTGGCAGCATTCTTTCCTGTCTGAAGGCTTTTATCATGCACATGCCAATAATAAGCCCAGTTAAGTGTATTTACATAGCCAAAAAATCCACTTACTGGAGAACCCCAACATGAAATCACAGTTTGTAACAAACGTTTTTTGATAAGGTATTGCCAATTAGATCTTGAGGTGGAGGGTTTAAATCAGCTGCTAAAGACTTTTGCTTGTTTCCAGCTGCTGATGTGAATGTGGGGCTTCCTGCGCAGGTTTCAGGGCTCCCCCACTTTGCTCCTCATTCTAACGCTCCACAGGGATCTTCTTTCCAGTTGTCTTCGTCTTTCTTCCCTTAGTCTGCAGCTGCCGCTGGGGAGTGATAGTTGTATAGAGAAGCTGAACTGCAGACGCTCGATAGATATGATGACTAAAGTTGTTCTTGTTTTTTTGTCTAGTTCCCGCTGTGAGCCCTGAGGCTGAGGTGCCCCCCCCGCTGCCTGCCACCTCGGCCCTGGAGGAGATGGCCCTGTACAGCAACAAGCGCAAACTGAGGCAGGGCCGCCGCAGCCTGGAGACCGCCGTGCCCACGTAACGGCTCACTGAGAGAAGAGAGCCCACGACATGATGCACGCACACACACACACACACACATTAAGATGCACTGTGGAACACAGAGTCACTAAACACTACACAGTAGAGCGAGATTTCCTCTCCCATATATAACCACTGCAGAGACGACACTCTTATATCCTGCTGCCAGTCTGTGGATGGCAGGTTGCTGAGCAGTCCCTACAGGGCAACAACCCTGTAGTGTGGTTAGCTAGCTGTCGCTACTTACAGACCATTCTCTTTTTGTTGTTGTTGTACACTCGGTTTACCAAGTAGAAGCTTATCTATTTTAAAAAGGAAGCGGCCGAAGTTTTTATTTTTTTTATTTTTGCACCTCTAACGATTTTGCTGTTTAAAAAGAACATACTGGAAGAGAAAAGAAATGGGTCATAGCTATACTAACTTGTTGAATTATATTTTTAGCCTTTCAGTGACTAGATTGTAAAAATGTCAGGGGTTTCTAGAGACTCGGACAGGAGTGTATATATTAATTGAGGGAACATCCTGCTACCTTCAGTCACAAATTGTGGAGAGCTTTTTAAAAACACAAAAACAATACATATCTTTATGCACTGCCACCTATCAACTTTTAAAGAACATATATCTTAAGTAATTTATTGTTTTTAGCGTTTTACTCAAATTGAAGGCCCTCTGTTTTAACCTCCTTTGGGAGTGCATGACTGATGGTTATCGTAATGTATCTTTAAATACTAAACTAATTCATTTCACTTTATGTACACTTATGAATTCACATTTTTAGAGAAGCATATCAATAATTAGATCTCTTGATATCTGTTGCTCACGGTAGTTGGTCATACCTGTGATTGTTACATTCCCCATTGAGAGAATCTGACTACACTAAGCAGGCAGTTTTTACAGATAAACATATCACACGTTAGGAACCAAGTATCATTTAATAATTAACGGTACTCACCCTGCCCTGTTTAGGGTCTTGTTTTTTTATTTTGCAATGTGAATCATTCATTTGTATCCTTGAATTATCTGGAGGTATTCCAGAGTGATGTGAAGGTAGCAGGTGTTTTATTTTTCTGTCTATTTAAATCTGACGCCACTGAAAAATCATTTTATTATTGTGTGAATAATGTACAAATACTGAAAGGAAAGCAAACGTCGGGTTGAAACTGAGTCAGTCTTACAGGCTTGGTGCTGGGATGCTCTCTGCATGTATATTGGTTTGTTAATGGAAGAGCTGCGGGGGTCAGAAGCAATTAGAAATCCCCCTCAAGACATTGTTCAGTTCACTGCTCCACATGCTGTCAGTTTATGTATCTGATGGGTATTTTTGCAGAATCACAGCATAGTAGCATTGTTTTAATTTAAAGTAGGGTCTTTTAATCATAGTTTCCATGTTGCTCTCACTGACTGAAATTCAGTTTGTTTGATAACATTTGCAATGGTTGATATCTTCTTTTTTTTACTTGCAGTAGGTAATTCTTTTTTTTCAGATGGGTTTCACTACATTAATGCAGTGTTTCAAGTTGTTGTGTTTATTCTTTTGTCTCGAGTCCTTTTTTGGGACTTTTACTTGCAAATATGTCAGAGGGAAAGGGTCAGAAGTTCTAGGGTCAAGGGTTAGAGCTCACAAGACTGTAACTAGTGAATTTGTACAACCAAAGAAGTCTATTTTGTGGTTCAGGAATAATAAATTTTACTTTTCATTTAAGAAGCTGATCTGTTGTATATAGTCTTTTTTGCTTGATTGAATGAAGAAAAACTCCAAGAGAAAAGAAGATGTGGAGACCATAGCTCACCAAAATGTAGTTTTTACATAAACTCACTTAGCTAACGGGGGGGAAGTGTTCTCTGTCCGGACCCTGAAGACGAGCTCCTCTGCTCTGGAGT
This sequence comes from Gymnodraco acuticeps, assembly GCF_902827175.1. Taxonomy (NCBI): domain Eukaryota; kingdom Metazoa; phylum Chordata; class Actinopteri; order Perciformes; family Bathydraconidae; genus Gymnodraco; species Gymnodraco acuticeps. Next base: position 1,513,105 of record NW_022990021.1, read on the forward strand.
GACGTACAGCGACCGGGTGTTCCTCTGCGGAGACATTACTAAAGGTTACACTTTCTGCACATTGTTGATAATCATATCTCTACTTAACTCTGGATGGAGGCTACACAAAGGTGATTAGTGATAGAGGTCTGTATTTACACCATTCTTGTAATATCATTTAATGAAATAAGTCGTTCAAACCCACCCTTCTCAGCATTCTGTAGCGGGCGTTGTGGAAGGACTCAGAGCTGGAGCTCTCAGGAGGAAGCTGGTTATCATCACACTGATATTAACAAGTCAGAACCAACATTTAGTTATATATTTTTACTTAGTTTGTTTATGGAATACTACCAGAAGCATTACATAGCTTTTATCTCAGAAAGACTCACTTGATCAAGGGTGTTATCCATAGATGTCTCCAGATCCTCCTCGGGTACCAGGAAATACTTTTTATACCACTTCTCAAACTCTGGGACACAAACAAGCAATTGAGTATGTATGAGGTTTTGAAGCACCTATGAAAGCTCTGAGCTGTGCCATGTAAGAAGTTGATAAAGATATTTAGAGAACTGACCAGATAGCAGACGCACCCTGCACTGATCCACCAGGTGCTGACAGTAGTTGATTTCTGCCTTGATGTCGATCAGCACCTCATATCTCTGCCGGTACAGGGCCTTCAGCTCTCTGAGCTGGTTCAATAAGGTGTCATCTGGCTCCGAATACCGACCTTCATACACCAAATGAAATGAAAAGAAGTCCTTAATGCTTATCTAAGCAACAATTATCAATTTAAAAAAGAGGTGAATGATTTGGTTTGATGTGTGCAGTTTTTTTGTGTTGGCTCTCTAAACTGTCATTAATGAAGTCATTCACACTTAATGAACCCCTGGTATAGTTTACGTTCCCAGTATATCCACATGTGATTGCAGTATAGAATGTTGATAAACATCAGAAAAAATATACTTAAAAATGTCGAACATATATTATAGTGTCAAAAAATATCAGAAGAGTATACATACTAAATAGTCATAGTATGTTGTTAATGTATACAACATTTATGTTGTTAAAAAGGTCGTATTATATTACTTACTGTAAAAGAAAAATACATTGTGTAGTAGGTCAAAAAAGGTAAGTTTGTCATATTTTTCAACATGCTATACGACGACTTTTCTGTCCTTTTTAACGACATACTACACTACTATACCGTGCCTTATTCCCACATAAAATACCATGCTTTTTATGCATTATTTCAATAATTACTACAATGATTAAAAATATCAGGAAAAAAACATAGTTTAATCTGTCATAACATACAAAAATATGTTTTAAAAGATCTTTGTATAGTATGTTGAAAATAGGTCTTCAAATAGTACGGGGAACTATCAGAAGAAAACAACAAATAGTATTTAAAGGTCCCATGTCATGGCCATTTCTACTGATCATATTTCCATTGTTGAGGTCTACTAGAATAGATTTATATTGTGCAATTTTCCAAACTCACATTGGTTTCTCATACAGCATCTCTGTAAAGTATGTGTATTCACTCTGTCCTAAACGGCTTGTTGGAGCTCCTTCATATCACACAAGGGGACGGGTAATAACCGGAAAAGCATGACATGGGCCCTTTAATAAAAAATAAAGTAAATCAAAGGGTCATGTAATGATCCAAACATTGGAAGTACCTTGGCCTCCTCTCGTCTCCCTGTACTGCTGCATGGTGGCCGCGGTGCAGTCGATCTCTCTCTTCACAGCGTTGACCTTGTCAGTTAACTGCCAATGAAGACTGCGGCGCTCCAGTAGCACAGCCTTGTTCTCCTGAAGGATGCGATTTAGCTTGCTGCCTCTGCCCATTTTAAAATCATCAAAGGCTTCCGCTTTGGTAAGAGTAGAGCTGGGCAGAGACAGCAATGGTATAAAACGTCACATTACATTTACTGTGTAGGACTACCAGCGATATCTGAGCTGACCCTTTTATAGCACAAACACATACTCAGGGTGAAAGGGTTCTTTGCCATTTGGTTGTGACTCCTGTGGTTCCTGGCTCTCCGTGTCTGGTTCCTGAAACTCCTGTTCCCTTTCGGGGCTCTGGACAGAATTCAACTTTGGTTTGGAGGCAGAGTCTGAACGCTTCTTAGAGAGCGGACTCTCCTCTCCTTGTCTCTTGCTTTGGCTGAATAATCACATTGAGTGCGTCATTAGGAAAAGTGGTGTGTTTAAATCCAGGCATGCAAACTTATCAGGGTTGAAAGTGACAAATATATGTACTTATTATCTTTGAATACTTTAAAAAGACGATCAGAATCAGTCATCGGAGGAATAAAGTTCAAACTAAATGTTCCCTTACCTCTGTTTGTCCTTAGACTTTTTAGTTTTGGCTCTGGTTGAACTCGGGCGCTGGGTGTTTTTGTGTGACACCTCAAAGCTGCCCGCCTCATCTTCCTCAGTGCTGCCTCTGGTATCCCACTCCTAAAAGAGTTTACAAAGTCAATTATAAAACGGACAAGTCAAATCAAGCAATCTCATTGGTTCTTAGCCGTGATATACTGAGCGTATACCACGGGTAGAATTGTAGTTACTTTTCACAACAAGTCAGTATCCCTCCGCGTCTGAGAAATACTGTATACAGTTGGGCTGGCAGTTTGCTTTTCAATTTTGCAGTTTGCTTTTCAAACTGGGACAAGAAAACACCGGAGAAGTAACGGGGCAGAAACCCCCCTTTTTACGCAGCGGTCCAGACATAGACATCAAACGGCAAAACATATTCAGTGTGCAGTTCCTTTGGCATTAGGGCAGGGATATCTAGATACTTTCCAAGGTTTGACATTATGAATTGTGCTACTTTTGAAGCAAGCAACGATGTTTTCAAATCTGTAATCAAAAAGGTCCGCAAAAACGCTATCAACCAATCATATTGCTTGATTTGACTTGTCCGTTTTATAAATATACATTTCTTCCGTTACGAAACAAACTTACAAAGCATAAAATGGAAACATTTAAGATTAACTTCGACCTCCGGGGGGGGTCTTACTATGGAGGAGTGGATTGAGGAGTGCCTATCTCCAGAAAAAAAGCATCTAAACAACGACATGCAGAGCTACATGAAGAGCAGGTATAGACCAACTGGAAAAGTACCTCCATTCAAAAGCTTTCTTGAAACAAAGCAGATAAATTATGACCGTTAGTGGCCACAGGTGCGAAAGCTCTCTCCAGAGCTACTGGAAGCCGAATCTCGGGGACCGGAGAAAGTGGAGCAATACTCTCGCCACGCCAAGCAACAGCCTAGAACAACCTCAACAAGTAACCACGTAAGCCAGGGATGGGCAAATGGCGGTCCCCACCTCCTCTTTTTGCGGCCCTCAGATTAATTTATAAACAACGTAATTAATCAAATAAAATAAAAATTGGTTTTACTTGTAGTACTGATACCGTCCACTAGACTCCTAGTTACGTCGCGAGCTGTGTACATGATTTCAAATACCGGCGCTGAGGAACCGCAGAGTGCGGGTTGACAGGTGTCTGTGTTGACATTCCCCTTATTGTGGAATAAGGGGAATGCAAGTGTTCAAGTTAGACAACTAACGTCTGGGTTAGTGTTCATGACTTCATGTTTATGTCCTCTTAATGGTTCATCTCAATGCACACACATTTTCCGTGCTTTCCAATAGTTTAAAATTGTTTTATTCCACTGTTAAATAACCTGTTCAATACAAACATGCCACTTGTGCAAATTAAATAACATTTCTGTGAACTGATATTTGCTTAGTGAGCTTATTAGAGGATGTTCCCTGAAAGATTGTAAAATGTCATTGAAGATGTCAGAGTCACATACATGGAATTTGTGTGTGTGTGTTCCAAGTGAATATGTGGCCCCCTGGTGGCCAGTACATCAATGATGTGGCCCCCACCATCATCAAAGTTGCCCATCCCTGACGTAAGCCATTCTACTGATGCTGGACAGTTTTTCAGTGGCTGCACAATAAACGGCAACATACAAATGAATGTAAATAAATAGCCAAATAATGGATCAACGCTCTCTGTCTAATATGTTCGCTAGCTGTTAGTGTTGTTGCATAGCAACTATGTTTTGTGCAGAAGGCAACGGAGGGACTATTTTATTTTGAACATCATTACATCATTTACTAATAAAAACTATTTAAATTAGAGTGTGTATTTTTCTTTCATATTGCCACACTTGGTAACCGTTTTATAAAAACAATAGCTCACTTCAGGCTGTGATATATGCTCATTATATCACAGCTAAGGGGGTTGAACCACGCCCCTTAGCTGTGATATAATGAGCATATACCACGGCCTGTCGTGAGCTATTGCTTAAATATATCACAATTACAGTGAATTGTTTACCAAACAGGCTGTCAGTAAATAAATTAACACCCACAACAACTCTTCATTTCCACGAGATGGCATGAACAGTGAATCAGAAGTAGATTGACCTTGACAGCAGGTGTATCAGCTCTTTGGTCTTCCTCCCCCAAGTTGTAGGTCTGACGTAATCGAGCATTCACCTTCTGCTCCTGTCCCCTGCTCACAGACATAAATAAACATGTGGAATGACTTACCATTAACATCTAAAAGAAACCCTACTTGTTTAAGGTTGTTGATTTCAAAAGGGTAGATGAGACTTACTGCACAGCCAGCTTGAACTTGGCGAATAATGCTCGGACCTGACTGACACTTATGATCTGTAATTAGATGTCATGCAGAAAGAGATTTAAAGCCTTCAAGTGTAGATTCTAAAATGTTGTATTGTTGTATTTCTGTACATCTTCTCACACTGATTTCCTTCAGGCTTCCCTCCAGGTACCTCTGAACCTGGCTGTCGATCTCGGCCAGCTGGGCCTCAGACAACGGATCGTACGGTACGCTGGGCCGGTCCACCTAGTGAAGTGTGAATATTAGTCATTTACCTTCTCATGTGAAGCAACTGGAATGTGTTTGGGAAACCACTGCAAAATGCCATTACTATGATTGCCCCGCTACTGTAGGCTTTTTTAAATGATCTGCAAGCTCAAGTTGCCAATTAGCTAAATAAAAAACCAGGACAATTGACAAAGACATAACAACGTGCGTAGTTTCACAATTTTCATAATAGCTCTACTCACCAATGTATTACCGAAGGACAGTTCCTCTTTCAGCATCTGTACGTCCTTCTTTAGCTTCTTGATCTGAGCCTAATCACAACAGAACGTTTCATGAGATCACTGTTTTCTGATGACTGACAGAGAGTATATCAAACATGTAGTCAAATAATACAAATGTATGATTCCTAGCTGAGTTTTCATGTCATATTTTTTGGTAAGTGTCATTTCCTGTGAACTTACAGCTGGATCCATGTGTTCATTGACAGCAGGATTTGTCCGGATGCACTTCATTCTGCTGGCAAAACGCAGTGTAGAGAGCTGCAAAGGATATTTCTTATCATCCAGAGATTATATGACATAATTTACTATTTTTTGGTATTATATAATATATTCCACTCCTTACTGTTTCTTCTATCTGGGACGCCTCACCGTAGATGTTTGCCACAAGCACAGTGTTGCAGTTCCCTCCTGAAAAATAAATGTTTTTCAAGTATTAGTACACAGAGAAAAAAACATATAGACCATCAAATATCAGCTAACAGCGTTGTTAGAAGTGAAGGGGCCAGCAGTCTCACCCAATGAGTCCTTGAGGGCATGAGTGAGTTTAGTCTGTCTGAAGGGAACGTGGTCTCTGCGACGGTCGGCCAGGGCCAGGATGGCCTGCTCCAGGAAAGACAACGACTTGTTGATGTACATGGCTTCCTTGAACATCTGACCCTCTGACTGGAAGAGCAGGAAGGTGGCATTACATGAAGTTAGACCACGGATCATTCTAAAAAGACTACATTTAGCTATTCTTCATAAAAGTGAAATAGACTCGGTGACTCTAAAATCCCAACTCGACATGACTTTATTCAAGTGGTGAAACATGTTAGAACGCGCATATTATGCAAAACGAACTATTTTAATATGTGAACTGGTAAAGTCAGACAGTCTCAGACTCACCCCAGTCTTTCCCAGCCTCTCTGACCCAGCTAAATCCACCAGGTTCAACTTGGAGGTGACATACTTGGCATCAGACAGAGTCCGTGAGTGAGACTGAGATTGGGAAAGACATTTCCTTCTGCTTAAAATCGTATGCATATTTAAACAAAAAAAACACCACAGAAAACAATAAAGCAAAACATTAAAAAGGTATTTCTTTAGGCATACCTCTAAATGCAAAGTGAAGATACAGTGGGACCTGGAGGAGTTCCTGTTCAATGCATGAGATCCAATAACGCGATTCATCTCACCCTGAACAAAGAGAAAACAGTTTTGTGAAGGGTCAATTATAAAATGTGGTTCTCTATTAAAACAAACAAAATATACAGCTCCCACCATCAAAAACCCATTCAAACAACTGCATAAAAAATAGGATTAAATACTAGTTAATAGTAATACACTTTCAAATGTTTTGCTGTGGTCATGTGTTCAGTGGAAACACGGCGCCTTGCGTTGAAGCTTCAACGCTTCTTCCCATTCACTTTGAATGGGGTGACGTCACGCTTTGCCGAACTGCATTGTGGTTCCGTTGCTTCGCTTTGCTAGCGTTGCTCGCTTCAAAAGTTGAGCCATGTTCAACTTTTGAAGCTTCGACGGAAGCGCCAGCCAATCAAATCATATGCCAGTACAAGCTCTAGCCAATCAAACTGCGTGCTTGTGTGTCCGGGGCGGGAGATTCATGTGATTGGTTGTTGGTCGAGTTTCAGACACGCCCACCGGCAAGCTTCAACGCACGCCGCCGTGTGGACGCGACCAACAACCGATCACATTAATATCCCGCCCCGGACACAAAAGCACGCAGTTTGATTGGCGAGAGCTTGTACTGGCATATGATTTGATTGGCTGGCACTTCCGTCGACGCTTGAAAAGTGTCTTTTCTCAACTTTCGAAGCGAACAACGGAGGCAAAGCGACGCAACGGAAACACAATGCAGTTCGGCAAAGCGTGACGTCACCCCATTCAAAGTGAATGGGAAGCGTCTCCGTTGAAGCACGCAACACTGCCGTGTGGACGTACCGTTAGAAAAAAATGCTACTTGACCTATGGATCAACAGTTTAAAACATTGAAACAATGTCATTTTGTGTTTGCTGGTCAAATGAAGACACGCACCTCGAACAGCAGGTTCAGAGCCTCCTCCTCACTGTGGACCGGGTGAAGGGACAGACCTCTGATGAACACTCCTCTGCCTGGCTCCTCACTAATCACCATACTACGTGGACTGGGGTGTGCTGAGCTTTGCAACGAGGCCAGCAGGTCCACCAGGGTCTCATTGTAGATCTCCAAGTAGGACAGGTATACAGAGAAAGTGTGCTCAGTCCTTTTCTGCACCTCCTGAAACACCTGAATACCATATGAAAGGTCAGGGGTGTCCAAACTTTTTTCACCGAGGGCCACATACTAAAGTTGAGGTATATTGCCTCATAAGTGAAGTTATAAGTTAGTAAAATCAATCAAATGTAGGTAAATTATGCTTGTTACTTGAATATGCCTTAAGAAAAAACTGCCTACATCCCAGCTCTCCAGAGGGCTTCATTTGTTTTGTAGCAGCTCATCCCTTAAAACAGGAGCCTCAGATTGATTACAATAAGGGGAAATAGGAAGGGTATATTTCAAGCTTGTTATACAAATAAGTTATTGGGCTTTTTTCTTATCAACTTTTCAACAAAAAAAGAATTCTACTTTAATTGACTGTATTACTTTGAAAAATGGGCTCATTAACACATGAATACTACTGTGTAATATATGTTACGTCACATATATATTTAAGATGTACAATACAAGACATGCACAAGTTTAATTTGTGGGCCATATTTCATTATAGTTTTTTAATCTGCTGAGGGGCCGATTCAAAATGGCCCCCGGGCCGTAGTTTGGACACCCCTGGTTTAAGTGGAGCAGTCAGGATGTTTCAGATGCACTTTCACATAGTGCGAGTTACCTCCTGAATGGCCCGAGGAATGATGCCTCTCTGCTTGTATGATTCTGTGGAGCCTGTCATGGTGTATGTCTTTCCTGCACCCGTCTGCCCAAAACACAGCACAGTGCCTGAAAGACACACAGGGAGTTTATTAGACCGTGTTGTTCTCTGGCTCAATAAAGAAAAAAGGATGCATTAAACTTGCTTATCAGGTATAAACTCTCGACTACACATAACACAGTTTTATGTAGATGAACAGATTTACCATTATAGCCATCCAGTGCTCCCAGCACCACCCGTCTGCAAACTCTGGTGTACACCTCTTCCTGGGATACATCCTGCAGGACGCCCTCCAGTCGGAATGACCAGGAACTCCGCTGAATCTTTCTGGGGCAGAGGGGCTTCTTGGTGTCTTTCTTGTGATGAATATTCACTGTCTTAACATAATAAAAGTTTTGAGTGTACCAAACTCAATCTAAAGTTAACTTTAATGTCAATCTTCCAGTTTGTGTGTACAGACAGAGAGATCGAAATACTGTTTCCCACAATCCCGAATATAAAAACAAATGTATATAGAATATAAAAATGTGTGCAAATATGTATACATAAAAATCAAAGACACATTTAGACCTAAATAAAAACACAACAGTCATACAAAATAAGAGTCACTTCAATATTTTGAGAATGTACATTAGTGCAGATTGTCCATCGAATGTACACAAATAAATATTAGTGCAAGATTGTCCATATAATTATTATTTAAACTAACTCCATGACATTATGCCACAACATTTATAGAGGTTTAAAATGTAAGGAAAACAAGATGAAGTGCCAAATGAAATACAAATTATTAATGAAGTCAGGCTTAATATATATATAGCAGTATTGTTAGAAAAGACTGCAGTAGTTTCAAATGGGTGTATATCCAACTAGCAACCGACTGTGTGTGTTGAGCATCTAGGGCTGCAACCAATAGTTAATGTCATTAACATCAAAATGAATCTGTTGTTTTTATCCATTTTCAATAATTGGTTGGTCTATAAAAATGCCATGGTGTCTTGAAAGGCTTGTTTTGCCTAACCAACAGTCCAAAACCTAGAGATATTAAATTCACTATACAATGTTTTACCTTGAAACCTTTATTTTTGAATATCTGAGATGGAACCAGTGGCATTACTGCCTAACATAACAATGAATGATTGAGCGATTAAACAAACAAACATTAAACCAGTTGCAAATGAATAAAGCAACTACCTTAAGCAACATACTGACTCAGTATAACTTTAGAAATGTTGTCATAGAAAGACATGGAACAGCTCCAAGTAAAACAGTGATGGAATGCTTTCCTACATTAAATTGCTTGCTAAGCATCATGCATAACAGGCACATATCAGGACCTTGGAACTTAACACCTAGCATTATGAATTGGTGCCATCATTCATTAAAGTGATTGCACCTGTACCCTTTTTTGCTTTAACACATCGGCATTGGTGTTATGACATAAAAAGGCCTCTAAGGCAAAAGTTACTGTGGTTATATTTGTGAAAGTTGTGGTTTGGCCCCAATACACCCTAGCTAATAAGACTATCGTTTTATTTGGATTTACCGAATTAACGTCAACCGGTTTAAATTAGCCGGCTTCACGTGATTGACTTGCTTCAGAATCATGCTTGCTGGGAAAATATAGTTTGAAGTTACATTTTTAACCTCAATACAAATAAAACTTTGACTCGCTTTATGTTTTCAAAAATAAAATCAACGGGAAGTTAAATAAACTTTAATTCCGACTAAATTGTGTTTTACCTGTCCGTCAGGAAGACATTCAATAATGTCTTGGGAGAAGTTCGCCGTTGGTCTGATCCGGACAAACACTCCGACCTCACCGCTGTGAGCCTTCATATCCGCTCAACAGAAACACGACGACAACACTACAAAACTCAAGTTGAGTGCCTTTAAACCTGCGTCAGACTCGCGGATATTTTTAACTAAATCCACCTGAACTAAAAGAATCAGTGCTTATCAGGTGATAATTGCTCATTTTAGCTCACTTTATCAGCTACAGTACATCTCCTCTGTTCACCTTCTGTGGTTTCCATTCAGCGTCATGGCAACGCCTGTGCGCGCGCAGAGGCAGAGCGGCGCCAGTGCAACCTCAGCTACATCGATTTAGTCACTTAATGCTTTGAATGAATTGTGCAACTTGTTATACTGGGGATGTTGAGCATAGCGTGCTTACTGCTCTACGTGCCACAGCTCTGCTGAATGGAGCGGAGTTGTAGGAGTCGAAAAGAGGGAAATTATTATTTATCTGCTGATATTGCATATTATTATTTCATTTGGCCCTCTTTTTGTTTGGGGTGAGGAGAAGGGAGGAAAGGTTGGGGAATTAAGGGAAGGGAAGGGTAATCTTGCCAAATAGCAATCAGGGTTTGGATATGACATTGCAAATTACGTTAAAATATGCATAACTAAGTCCACAAAGTATATTTGGTTGGATACACATGACTAGATTAATTGTTCTCTCACTAAACGTAGGTGGTTTTAAACTCCAATCTAAAGATTACAAGATGTCCTTGGGTAGAAAAAAAGGCTGATATTGCATTCTTCTTCAAGAAACCCCATATTAGCTGAAGATATTCATAAAGTTGGGAATATATTTATAAAGTTGTGGCTTATTCGTCCTTCAAACAGTAAAACTAAAGGAGTAATCATTTTAATTTGCAACAATTTAAAATGACACATTGTTAACAAAGAAGGAAGAATTGCTTCTCTTCAAGGAGTCATTTGCAATAGAAAGATAGCTTTAATAGCAAGCTATGCACCTAACTTATATGAACCTACGTTCTTTGAATCACTTTCAAAAGTAATTTCTGAAATGACCAATTATGACATTATTATTGGTGATGATATGAATGCTGTAATTAATCCATTGTTACACTGAACAAAAATATAAATGCAACACTTTTGTTTTTACTCCCATTTTCATGAGATGAACTCAAAGATCTAAAACATTTTCTATATACACAAAATAACCATTTCTCTCAAATATTGTTCACAAATCTAAAAAAACGTGTGATAGTGAGCACTTCTCCTTTGCCGAGATAATCCATCCCACCTCACAGGTGTGGCATATCAAGATGTTGATTAGACAGCATGATTATTGCACAGGTGTGCCTTAGGCTGGCCACAATAAAAGGCCACGTGAGGGCAAACAACAACAAAAAACATAAAAAGTTGGTCACAAAAAAAAAAACTGTTATTGTATTAAATATTAACTTGACGTATTTTAACTTATATTGCTTCCATGCGGAGAAGAATCTGTTACTCACCAAATGCATCATGTATATCCTTGTTATCCATAAAATCCCCCCAAAAATGTCCTTCCTAATAAAATATTTCAAAAGCCGATTGCTACCTTGTTAAGGTGCACTCTTCTTCTTTACTGCTTTCGCTGGCACATTACCACCACCTGTTCTCAAGTAATTCTGTAAAATACATTAGAGTCGATCTCAGGGTTTTTTCCATTTCTTGTTCACCTACAATCATCACTGAACATTTCTAAAAACAATGAAAAAAATTTAATTCAGAAATTAATATCTAAATATATATATATATATATATATACAAATATAGAAATTCAAATATAAAAGGGTAAGTCTGGTGATCATAAAAGTGGAGGAAACCAACTCCAAACAACAATTCTATGTTTTATTTTAGAACTTTCTGTATATAAATTCTCATTTGCTAAAAAGCTCTAAACTCGCTTTATAACATGAAGTGGGCTGATTTATTGATCTTGTAGCTGCAATGTTTGAAATGTAATGTCAAAGTCCTTACTATCTAAACATTGTTATGTCCTTGTATTACGTTTTTTTCTAATCCAAATAGGTGATAGGTGAAGATGAGCAGGGTAACAAAAGAAGAGTAATTTATGGTGGGTAGACTTTGTGGATAAAGTAATGTCACCATTTTCCATGGGATGAGCGATAAATACACTTTTTAAATCAAATGTTAGTGTCCTTAAAAGGGCTGATATATGAGTAAAATGGACTTTGACTACAAGTGAAACACAAAACACTTGTGCATGCAAAAACTGAAACAAACTCCACCTACTGACATGGATACTATAAAGTTGGGTTATGCGCCGACCATTGACTGTATGGGACGGACAGGAGGCTAACCTACATTCAACATGAGAGGGCTCACATTGCTGTGTTTCTGGGATTCGTTCTCACAATATCATCTGCTACAAAGGTAAAACTGCTGATTTTCCTCTAATTTTCGAAACTACAAATTATTTTAAACTTTAATCTTGATTTATTCTAGCAGCATTGACTAAATCTGCTGTGGTAAGATCGGAGAAAATACTGAAAAAGGAAACAACTAATTGATGAAATATACTGCTAATATTCCTTTTTTTATATCGTTACGGTAATTTAAATGTACTTGAATGTTACTTTTGCAGTTTTCAAAATGTATGGTAGCCAAGAACGTAGCAAAAATTTGAATATGACCCAATTGTCTTATTGAAACACTTTTGCATATACTTTAAATTGTCTAGTACTTACAATTTACAACGCTGAATTATTAAACATGACACATTGTTTTCTTTGTAAAAATTGTTTTTCATAGCATAAATTATGTGATATTCAGATGTCATAATGTTTGTATCCGGTAATAAAACAAATCCTAAATGGCATTTATTTGCTTCCATAGTTATTGCAACCTTAATTTTGATTAAAAAAACTTAGATTAGATTAAACTAGAAAACATTTAATTTCCATAGTTTTTTTAAAAAATCAGAAGAGAATGACAGACAGAATGTATCATACTGATACTATTTATTTTTAATATTTTATATATTTTTTTATCAAATGTCAATTTTTCTTTGCAAATAAACTGTCAACCAAGCAAACACTCTTTGGATCTAATCATTCTAAAATCACATTTCCAGTGGCCACCAGGAAGTCAAATACCGATGCGAGGTCCTGCTGGCTTTAACACCACAATCAACTCTACAATGGGAGAGTCAAATGTTCGTGGTAATAGGATCACCTGCTTTTGACAGTTTGAATGACTTGGATTACATTTGATCATCAATTCAAAGAAAGGTTCTGGTTTGGGCTGCCACTAAATAGGAACTATATTGAGCCCACAGAAAATGTCTCTGGACTGAACACCTATAGATGTTCACTGATAACTTGGTTTTCAAACATTTCACTTCATTAATTCTTTCCACAAAGTCAGACCTTAATGTTATAATCTGAATTACATCAATGGTTAAGATACACGTTATCTTTATAAAACACATATTGTTCTACTGAAGTGTAACAGCTTAAATGATTCTGTATTTGTTGCAGAACACAATTAAACATATATTTTTAGGGTTATCTAGTGTCTCAATTTGTATTATTCCTGCAGTCACAGTTACACTTTACTTCCTATTTAAGTGCAATGCCTTTCTATTTCAGGTAAATAAAACCAGACCAATTGATCCAAATGCAGAGGTATGTAATCATGAAGTACAATAACCATTAAATATCTGACTGTTTATTTGAGAGGCAGGACTCATATTAAAGTGCAACAGACAAAATGATGACTTGGAGACCAATTCAGAGACAAAGTGTTAACATAGAAAAATGTAAACTTCGGATATTTTTGATTAACTATGTAATGTACTCACCATAAAGCGTTGCTTATAATGTTTCCCCATCAGTGGAATGGTACTCGTACTAGTGTTGACAATTCGGCTGGGTTTCCTCCAAGTGCTGAGGAAGAAGACACCCAGGTAAGAAACTGTTCCGAATTTGATGTTGCATGTCAGCTGGCACCTAATCTGAAAAAAGCAATTACTAGTCCTGTTAACATGGTTTTATATGTACATACATGTGTGGCTGTTATGGTGATTAAGTAAAAATAATTAAATTTGTTTTTAGCAGTAATATAATTTATACAACACACAGCAAAGGGCTCAAATCAACGGACATAAAACAATTGTTCTTGATCGCAAAAGTCTTGATCGAGAATTACCGCCATCAGGATGGTAACAACCTCATTCTTAAATTAACGATCATTTTATTTCTGTTAGGCTCTGCTCTTTTCATGAAAATAGAACTGAAACTATTAGTAGATTACTCGATCAGAATAAAAATAATTCTATAACTAGTCTGATAATCATTTTAGGCTTTTAATCAAAGAAGCTAAACAAACTGAAGAACCATTTTAAAACAGGCGTAGGCGGCGTGGCGGCGGGTCATTAGGGGCAGGTGGGGCACAGCCCCACCTAGTGTCAGAAGAAAGTATTACAAATAATGATTACAAAAAAATACAAAAAAATAAATAAAAAAACATATAAAATATATTTTAAGGTCATGTTTAATAATCTGATTCGTCTGTACATTTCTGTTTTAGTCTGTGTTCTTCTAATTAGTGTCTAGAGTGCCGTTTTGAGCTGTTTAGAGCCATGTGGGACAAAACCCGATCCTGCCCCTCCCTCTCACAGTCTAAGTGAACGGTGATTGTAAAAACTACACTGCGCATGCTCAGAGTATTTTTCTATTGAATGTGTGTGGCAAAAAAATAATGACCGTAGGGGCATAGTGCTCCCATCCCCACCATACGTCATCTCACATAATTCAGAATTGATTGGCTGTAAGTACTCACGTGTGCAGTGCTGCGAAACGTCACGTGTAGTTTGAAGAGGAGACGAGAGAGCAGCATATAGCTAACATCACCAGCGATTAAAAGAAGAAAATGAATGAAGTTGACCATTTACTGGAGCACACATTTGAGACACTTAGTCTCGGAGAGAAACTGGAGGTAAAACGCCTCGGTGCCCACCATCCACCGGATTTCCAAATGGTCCAGACTGCGGGCAAAGTTAAACGTGGGTTTAACGCTGAGTGGTTTGCTAAAAAGAAATGGCTAACAGCGAGCATCCAGAATAATTCCCTCTTTTGCTTTCCTTGCCTGCTTTTTGGTGAAGATCAAGGTACTTGGTCGAGGACAGGTTACAAGGACTTAAAGCATCTTTCGGAGAGGACAATGAAGCATGAGAGCAGCAACAGTCATTTGGAAAATGCCGTAAAATTGGGATTACTTGGAAGGGTGAATGTTGCAGCTCAGATTGACAGCGCCTACAGACGCGGCATTGATTCTCATAATAGGAAGGTGGAAGAAAACAGGTACGTGCTTGGTCGGATCATCACCTGTATTAAACTGTGTGGGAAATGTGAGACAGCACTGCGGGGCCACAACGAGTCGGCGGACTCTCTGAATCCAGGGATATTCAGGTCAATTTTCGAGACAATGTGTGAGGCTTCAACGGCACTACGAAGCTCAGCTTGTTTTCAAAGGGACATCAAGCACCATACAGAATGAACTCTTGGACTGCATGTATGATGTGTACAGGGAGGAAATAGCCAAGCAAGTGGACAACACATCATTTGTTGCCGTTCAGGCCGACGAGACAACCGATGTCTCCTGTAAATTGCAAATGGTGATTGTGCTGCGATACATTATGCCTGACCTCACAGTTACAGAGCGTTTTTTGGAGTTTGTGGAAGTAAAGGACAAAACTGGTGTAGGTCTCTCTAACAGCATCAAGGCTGTTCTGGAACCCCTGAAGCTGAAAGAAAAGCTAATCGCTCAGAC
The DNA here is from genome assembly GCF_902827175.1 of Gymnodraco acuticeps. Classification (NCBI taxonomy): domain Eukaryota; kingdom Metazoa; phylum Chordata; class Actinopteri; order Perciformes; family Bathydraconidae; genus Gymnodraco; species Gymnodraco acuticeps. Next base: position 1,528,739 of record NW_022990021.1, read on the forward strand.
CTATGACGGGGCGGCCGTCATGAGCGGTAACGTGCGCGGGGTACAGACGGTGATGAAGGAGACGTACCCAAACGCTCAGTTTGTTCACTGCTACGCCCACCAACTGAACCTGACCCTGCAGCAACTGTGTTCAGCAAGGATGAGCATCCTGAAGGTGTTTTTGCAGATCTAACTGCTTTTTCCACTTTTTTCTCCGGTGCTCCAAAACGTGTTGCAGCTCTTGCAGAGGCAACACAGAGACGCATCCCACGGCCACCGGCTGTGAGATGGAACTTTAAAAGCAGAACTGTGAACGCGGTTTGGGAGACCCGAGATGCACTACTTCAGTGTATGAAGCATATACGCGCACAACCAGGATGGGATGCGGTCACCATAAGTGAGGCATACGGCCTGTCAAAGAAACTGCGGGACCGAGCATTTATGCAGCTCCTGGAGTTTTTTTCGTTGCTTATGCCAGAAGTGGATGTTCTATACAACACTCTGCAAAAACGAAGCATCGATGCACCTGGGATCAACAGCGCGCTCTGCCGTTTCAAGGAAAATGTTCAGAAAATGAGGCAGAAAACTGATGCATTGGCCGCCACTGCTCATGATGGAACAGACGAGCCAGGCCGACGAGTCAGCAGCACAGCGTCGGTGATGAAGGAGGCTTGTGACACAGTCATCTCACAGGTGGAACAGAGGTTCTCACAGAGTGACCATTTGATCGCTGCAAAGCTTGTTGACAGCTCATTCTTCCCACAGCATGTCCTGTCATTTCCTACACCTGAGCTTGACTGCGCCGTGAAACTGTGGCCTGCGTTGGGAAACAAGGAGAAGTTGAAGTCTGAGCTGACCACGCTCTACCGCCACAGTGAGCTTCACACTGGAAACACTGCCCTGTCTCTGTTGAAATCCATTCACGAGAACAACTTGGAGGAAACATTTGCTGAGACTGTTATTTTGGTCAAAATAATAGTGACAACTCCGATGACGACATCCGAGTCAGAGAGGAACTTTTCCACCCTCAAAAGGATAAAGACTTTCACTCGCAACACCATGGGACAGCCGCGACTTAACGCATTGGCCATGCTTTCAATTGAAAGCCAGTTGATCCAGCAACTACAGGACTTCATCCCCAAAGTGATAGACACATTCTGTCAGAGGAAGGACCGCCGTGCCGCTTTTCTTTTCAAGTGAGCCTTCAGCTTTGGTAAGTTCATTTATGTCATATATTTTGTTGATCTTCTGTGTTTTGCCTCTGCTGGATCGATTGATATTGTGACCTCGATGATGAGTGTCTGTGTTTTCCTTATATTTACAGTCTATGGTGTTTTAATGCTAAAGCATTACGGTTGTTGTTATTGTTAAGAATTACTTTGTGATGGTGACCTTTACTCCATGTATGAAGGTGCATTACTATGACATCCCCACGCTGTGTACGTAAATGTATGCGCTCACAGTGTTGCTCCTGTGGTCTTCAGTATGTAATTTGACACTCCCCCTCTCTCTCTCCTCCCCCCCCTCTCTCTGTCCCCCCTCTCTCTCTCTCTCTCTCTCTCTCTCCCCCGACCTCTTTCTGCCCCCCCAGTTTTGTACACCTAGAAACGCCACTGCGTAGGCCACAGGCAAATGTATGCAAGCGATTGAGGAAAAGCTCTAATAAAAATGCCTATTCACTGGGATTAAAAATAACAACACAATATAAAATGAATACATTGAATACGGGAAATCAACCTAAAAAATTGATTTATATCGTTTTTTTCCAAAAGCCAAGGCTGGCCAAAAAGCCAGTTGAGGTAGGTGGAAAAACATGGCAACAGAAGAATGTAATTGTATTTTGAAGACTAGCCAACTAAACCAAGATCACTGAGGGTACTTAATAGTCAGTAGAAGCTGACTATTAGTACAGCACTGAGGGAATGGTAAGCCTCTCAAAAATAAGGATATCATAATTCTGATATAGTGTTAGCATCAAAATATATTATTACTGCCAACTGAAAATATTAAACCCACTTCTTGGTAAAGGGAACCAAATAACGTTTAGTTGAAGTGCGTTTCGTAATCGTTGTCAGGGAGATACAAAAGTAGCCTTCACATAAAACACAAATAGCCTACAAAAGATAGCCAGACTACACATGGTGCTAACTAGAGCCAACTTAGTCCTGTATCTTGTAAACAAAGAAATCATCTACATATCCAAAGTTAACAAGCAATTATTTGTATTATTTTGAGCAGTCAAATGTGACTGTATACCGTTACCTGGTTGAACAGGTGGATTGATTAACTGCCAGGGCACACGTCAGCATCAACATAAACTGAATGAATGGCATGGCTTTTCTTTTCCATTAACTTTTTTCAAACAAACATTTGTTTGTGTTATTTTAACTGTCTATGAGTGTACTTTGGTTTCACCTATGGGTTTCACTTTAAAAGCGTAGTGAATTTCAAACAACTTTAATTAGGTCTATGTTTGGTTATCCCTGTGACGTCACAATCCCATCGTTTAACCGGAACCGGGTGCCCTTCTCACTTCTCTTATTTTTCATTTCCTCGCTCCTCGGTCTCGGTCTCACCGGAAGTTGATTTGTCTGCGCCATCTTGAGTAGCGTCCACAGTCTATGGTAGCGTCCCAATGGCCTTATTTTTTGCCGGAGGAGGAGCGAGGAGCATACTTGCTAACCTTGAGACCACAGAAATCGGGAGCATTTCAAAACCACCGCGGGGGGGGTAGTGGATCGCCGGAGCTGTATTAGCTTAACATTAACATGCTTATTGTAGTTGTTAGTGCACTGTCTTGCGGCCTGTAGCATGGAAAGGAGTGAGCAGAGGGTAGAGTTGTCGATTCTTGTTCAGTTTACTGTGGCTCTCTTCCTCACCCTCTCAGACTGTCAGTTGCGCGCGCTACTAAAGAGACGCGCTACCATGGAAACCAAACAATGGTGTAGCTGTATTAAAGTCCGAGTGGAAACAGTCCTGAGTAAATCTGATTTTGTCAGAAATCGGGAGAAATATGACCCCGGGAGGAAACCGGGAGAGGGCAATGAAATCGGGAGGGTTGGCAAGTATGGTGAGGAGCGAGGAGCTATAACCGAGGAACCACCAGACCATCCTTCGATGAAATCCTCAGACACTGTGTATCGCTCACTGATTGGACGATGCAGCGCATGCACTGATCTGATGCTTCTTGACATGAGAGCAGTTTCCCAGCGGAGTGAAGAAAATACATGAACCTCACGGGAGTCACTCCTCAGTTTATACCGTGTTTTGTTTCAATTAATGTATCATTTAGTTACAAATATGTGATATATCTGAACAACAAAGTGGTCAAAAATCATTTTATTCATGTTTTGGAAACATTTTCATGATCGCTTTTTTCGTTTCACATTTTCATTTATTGTCATTTCCATTCAGTCAGTCATTAAGTGCTATTAAAATGTTAATGTGCTACATATCCAAACAAACAAACAAAGTGTGCAATCCAATGAATGTTAATCTAACTGGGTTTTGATAGATAACATATCTCTTTTTCTTCTCTGAATTATTTTATTTATTTTGTGCACTCTAATCAATATTAATCAAACTATTGTTCATTTATACATTTTAAGAATGGCGTTTATCTTTTTTGAGAATGAGTTCTTATTTTATTTTTATTTATTTGGGTCTACAACAGATGATACAAATGTTTGTGTCAGTAAATGTGTACTAACAGAGGCGGGGGGGTGTGTGGAAATAACGGGGACAGAGCTGGCTGCTGTCAGACGATCAGCTGTGCAGCGTCATCAAACGGATGTCGCTTCACGTGACGCTCCGGAGGAAAGGACGTCCCATTGCTCTTGAAACTAATTTCCCTGCTTCTCGTGGTTTCCTTGCGTCTCTCCATGCTTCCCTGGTGGGAGGGACTAGTCGCAGGGAAACGACGCAAGTGAGGGACGCAAGGAATCCATTTAACCGAAGGGAGAAGGGCCCCGGGTCTGTTCTTATTATACATCCATGGTCTGTGCTGGGGGCATATGGCATCAATACGCTCCATCACCACCTTGTGGTCGGCGAGAGTATATCAGATTAAAATGGGACATCTCACTCAAATAATGAAATATACCAAAGCACAGCACTATCTCATATATAAGACTTGTTTTACTTTGTAATATTTCACTATCGAAAAAAAGTGTCTGCATGAGCAATAGGTCACAAAAGCAGGGTTGTAAAGCAGCACATAATACATTATCATCATTATATAAAAAGACACTGTAGGAAGGAACTCAGACAAGGCGTTTTCTTAGCATCCATTTTATTTTATTAATTTAACGTTTTTGTGATTACACAAAAGAAACAGAAAAAGTGCTCAGGTAAAAAATAATTGAGCATGCAATACAGTTAGCTTTTTAAAGGATTTTAAGGTGTATAATTGTAATTGTCAGTCATCGTCTTTTCAGTTGAAGCAAATAAGAAGACAGACAGCAGAGAGGCTGAACAAATTGGGATGGTTTTACACGAATTTAACTGTACGTTGTTGTCTCCCCCCCTTCAGAAACATAGAGCTAAACCTAGTTCCATTCAGCCTTTTTCGGGCGGTGGTGGTTTCAAGAAAAAGCGTAAGCCTACGGTAAGAAACTATACAGCACTTTCCACATCAGCTTTTATAATGATTTCATGTTGTATAATTTTAAATGTCAGTCACCGTCTTTTCATTTGAAGCCTATTTTCATGCATCCTTTTTATGGCGGTGGTGGTTTCAAGCCAATAGATATAGTGCCTCAGGTAAAAAAAACTATAGGCTACAGCACTTTCCACAATTAGCTTTTATAGTGATTTAAAGTTGTATTATTGTATATGTCAGTCACCGTCTTTTCAGGTGAGGCCACAATTTAGACAGACAGCACAGCGGCTGAACAACGAAGGATTTTTTTACTAATTTAACTGTACGTTTTTCTCCTCCCCCTCCCCCCCCAAGCAAAAAGCTCCATCTTTCATTCATCCTTTTTCGAGCGGTGGTGGTTTCAAGCCAACAGATATAGTGCCTCAGGTACAACAAAATATATACAGCACTTTCCACGATTAGCTTTTATAATGATTTAAAGTTGTATAATTTTAAATGTCAATCGTCGTCTTTTCAGGTGGAGCAAAAATGAAGACGGACAGCAAGGGCTGACATTTGGACACGTTTCAAATCTGAGACTAAAATGACAATTGAATCACAGCTGACTTCAAATAAACATTTTAAGTCTGTTGTGTGAAAAAAAGTTTCTTTTATTTGTTAATATGCTTGGTATAAGGTCATTTCATACAGTTTAAACTTTTGATAATTTTTCAACGGTTGGTCAAAATGAGACACCAATTAAGTGATTAAGGGAGAGATAGCACGATAACACAAGCGTTCATTTTACAAAACGGATAAAACCTTTTCTGTAAAAGATGCTGTAATCCCCCTTTTCAACATTTAAAGATTTAGACAAGACTTCAGTCACAAGGATCACTTTATTTTTTGTGTTTGGCTCTTCTCTTTTCATCACAAATATTATCTACGTCCACCCAAAGTGTTCCAGCAGGGATCAACACTCCCTGGCATCTTTTATGACAAGGACAGAAACATAACAAATCCAGTTCTTCACCTTTTTTTAACACAACTATGCTTGTAGTAAAAATTCATTTTATTTTAACTGGGCATACCACTGTCTTAGTAAGTGGATAGTACTGTTGGTTTGGTGACAGTTACATTTTTTTACAGAGTATTTGCTGTAACTCAAATGTATTTATGAGGAAAAGTCTTGATCTAAAAAAAAAAAAAAAAAAAGTCTTAAAACTGGGGTTGAAATGTACCACTTTACTTTTAATTATAAAAAGCTGCAAACTCAATTTATCCAAATAACCTTAACAAATATGCATTTAAAGTTTTTTCCGTAATTTTTTCTTGATACTGTAACATCTGTGATCAAACCACAGCAAAGCATGTTACCAAAAATAACCTTTTCAGATTAGAAACAGGCATTAGCTTCTCTTTTGCTTATGTCTAGAATGACCAAAATGAATTAGAGGCAGCTAAATTAAATGGTGGATATGAGGGATAGTTAGTAGTTGTAATTTGCAGGCATACTACAACAGCACTACATTCTTGAACAGAAAGATTTTTTCGTGTATATGATTTTTTTTGTCACAAAGTGGTGAGATTCAGAGGCAGGCAGCAGCCCTTTAGACAACAAGCAAAGTTCTTTTTAGATGACAAAGCAGTTTCTTCTATCAGTAAGGCCACATTATATAGAAATTCTAAATGAGGACCACAACCTTTCGCTTCTTGTCCATAGATCTTTGCAGAGCGTCATCATCCTGTGTCAAAACCAAAGCTTCAAGTTTCTTATTTAAAGAGCCTGATGGCCGGCTTGTACGTGGGGGGGGGGGCTGGTGTTTGCCCCGTTCACCACCACAGCAAAAAAAAAGCTCAGTCCACATCTTCACCACCAGCAATGCTGCTGAGGTAGTATCCCCACTCCTGAAGCCCCCACCGCAACTCAAAAACACACCCCAAAATACCATGTGCGATTGGGTTATAACGATCTTGCAAAAAAATAGATATTTTCACAGAAGTTTGTAAAATCATCTTGCCTAAAGTTATCCTCTGTGGCTTTATCGAAGCAAGTTGAAGTCCAGAGAAAAGTTGCGTACAACTGCTGAGTACAATCCACAAAGGACAAATATGCCATCTGCCGTTGCTGTTGCAGTGTTGTACGTTTGGGTGTATTTGACCAATTCCTTTTAAATGATTCCCTCTTTCAACAGCCCCTTCAGAAGCAGTCCTTCAGTTTTGCCAACGAATGGATGTCAAGTGTGTTTCTATTAAAGGGAGTGTCACTGTATGTGGTGCGTTGGTATTGCTGTGTATGAGTGTGTGTACATGAGGCTGTGTGTGTGCACGAGTAACCAGTGTGGTGATGGTGGCAAGGTGAGCTCGGTCAGGACTGCAGTCAACACAGCTGGCTTTCTTGAGGGGCTGGGCAGGACCGTGCTGAAGGGGCCAGGGGACGGAGGGGGGGAGTCTCTACTTGTCCCCCAGGATGGCGTACTGGTTGTCAAGCTGCAACTGCTGCATAGAGGCACTACCACCTGTCTCCTCTCTACCACGGTTCCTGTGTCTCACCACCTCAAAGGTCTTCTCCATTTCTCTGTCCCTGAAACGCAAATATGCATCACGTCAGTAAAACATCAACTTCTAAATGGTAAACAAATTGTTCTCACTGAACTCTGCTTACTTGCGTGTCTCCACATGCTTGGCAGTGGCCATCAGAGAGGGGAACTGTGTGTCACTGAAGATCTCAGGGGGTCCCTGGGTGGCAGTTCGCCTGTTGGTGGTCAGCCGAGCCCCTGGAGGGCGATATACACCGGAAGGCTTTGACTCAGGCTCCTCTTCTTCCTCTGTAATAAAAAAGAAGAAGAAATCACACAAGTTAAAAAGAAGAACACTGATTTCAGATGCAAATTCATCAAAAATCCTATGGTCAGAGGGTTAAAACTGCTTTAGGCTGTGTATGTGATCTTTTTTTGAGAAAACTAATTGTATGGCTAGGAACACATCGGAAAAAAACATCTGTCATAGGCTTTCATTACCATACAGTATCCTATAATTAACAGGAGCCTTATGAGCAGTCAGTGTAAATGACTCGACAAGGTTGGGAAAAACCACAGGCGCATTCTTAATAAGCAGTGGTTTACCCATCCTCTTATTGTGTTATTTCTTGACCCTTCAAAATAAACCAGTATGACGTTGGTTTACTCACCCACAGGTGCAGCAGCAACGGGCGGGGGAGCACCCGACTTGTTCCAGGGACCAGAGAATTTGTCTCCGCTGACCAGAATGATCTCTCCATCCTCTCCAACCTCCTCCTTCTCGTACTCCTCCTCCTCCTTCTCGTCACTGCAAACAACCAGAAGACAGTTGAGCTATCTAAGATGCATTTCCCCTCTAATTTAGCGCAACGGATATCTGCTTATAAAACAGGTTGATATATTGATTTGGTTAAAAAGCACATGCTAGTACCTTACTAAGGATTGTGACAACAGTTTTTGACATCAATTGGATAAAATATGATCTCCAAATCAGGGCAAAATGCATTTATTAGACCCCTAATTCTCAACATGAGCACAAGGAGTCACAACAACGAAATACATATTAGACCAACTAAATACATATTTTAATCTTACCTTATCTGTAAGGCTTGGAGTCGGAGCCCGCTATAGTCAACTTCTTTCTGTTCGAACTCTTTCCATTCCTCGTCCTCCTAGGCAGAAGGATGCATGAAATCTCACCCCAACAAAGTACATCTACATATTTGTAAAGCGTATTATTGAGGGGCTGTTCTTTGATAGAAACATCTGCTACCTGGCCAGGGCTTCCCAAGAAATGGTCACACGGGTTATACTAGTGTGGGGTCAACATTACACCACTATGACACGATATGTACACCTTATACTAGATGATAAAGCTTTACGTGATTTGTATTGTGTTATTTCAAACATATAAGACTGTCAACCACGTATATTTTTGTGACAAATGGCGGCTCGGCCTAGTGGACAGCCACGATTCAAGAGGGATGACAGCTTTAAAAAGCACCCACAAGGCCTTAACACTATATTAAACTGTAAGTTGGTATTTAACGATACCATTATCGTTTAGATTTGTCAAAAAACCAAAGCTAAGATTGTTAAAAAAATGCGCTTAAGGCGTGTCGTGCTTAATTTCGTATACGTCAGAATGTGTGCCAGGGGAAACCATATGCTATCTAGCAACCGGCGTTTTCTCCCTCCATGTCGAATATATAAAGTGCGTGGCTCTATCATATTGTAGAAAAAGATAACGGCGAGCAAGCTAAATTCAAACAGGAAGCAGATTGTGACGGAGGGTGGAAGATTTGACACGACGCCGGTAAAAGACGCTAAGGCAAAAAAAGTTACCTAGCGTAACGTAGCTTAACATTACCTTCTCGATTTGTTGGTCTTGGTTGTCGGTTTTCGTAGATTTTTCCTTCTCTCTCTTGGTTTTTTTAATCACTCCTGACGTAGGCCCAGGGGTGGACTCCTTCCCCTTTCCTTTCTCTTTCTTCTTCTTTTTATCCCGCTTGGCAAAGAAATCGTCCAGGCTTTTCTCTGGTGGTAGATCCGCCATTTTCAAAGAGCAACGTTAACTTGTTAGCTAACCGAGCAATGACAAATGTAAAAAAAAATCTGCTCTTCGAGAGTGTGGACAGCCGTTTAAACTGACAGAAAGGATAGACTGACTCCTAATTCTGACGGTTTAACTTCTGTTAAAGGCTGATAAAAAAAAAAGTGTCCACCCTGATACCTAGCTGAATCGATGGCTATCCTGACAACCATGCCATGCACGGACTATTTGACAAATCTGTACCGTAACCCGGAAACACTCCGATCCTGAACCGGAAACGTTACAGGGCAAAAAATAAAGGCACAATTTTCTCATGGTATTTCATTTCATGTTTTATTTTTAAACAATAGTACTAATACCAAATGCAAAGAGATGTTCAATTACATTTGAATAAATAATTAAAAAAAATTACTAAATAAAAAATCAACTTTAAAGACTTTTTAGCTTTAAGTCATTGTTTAGTATTTTAAGACATTTACCACAAAGCCATGACTATAATTCTACTTTAAAGATTGTTATTTTTTATGTAATATCATAAAATCGTGACTTGACATATAATACTTTTGAGTTACCATGTATACATTTGAAATTTCTAAAACGTCATGCAAAAAGCATGACTGGCATAAAAGGACTTCAATAGTAAAAAGATAAAAATACTTGTACTTTTTGCATGAGAAAAAGGCTGACATTAAGACATATTTACATACAAACACAATTCACAACATAAGCTATTATATAAGGGCTGAATGAAGGTTACATTAATATATACTGTATAGCATAGCCTATAGATGCTGTGCTGAGGAAGTAACTGGCTTCAAAAAGTGTCTTTGATTAGGTATGTTGTGGTCAAAGGGACAACACGTTGTTTCTATTAATATTTTTCATTGCACAGGGGACTGTAAATCTTTCCCCCAAAGACAGAGGCTGAAAGTGTTAATTCAAGGAATGCCCGTGAGATTTCACTGAGATGTTGGACTGCTTTAACAGGGAGAAAAGAAAGTGTGTTATGTTTGTAACCTGTAATTAATTACTGCCCAGTTTAACTATGATAGAAAGCTTAACAATCCGTGTATCTACCGTCCAATTGTTTTTCTTTATTAAACACGTAAACGGAAGAGCGTTTGAGAGGCCTTTTTGCTTTTTGCTTTTTACCTTACTAAATGGTCTAATGGTCCTTGGAGCGAGGGGCGGGGCGAAACTCACGGAAGTGATTTCAAAACAAAAGCGGTGATAATATTATAAACAAAGAGAAATAAGGTGAATTTAGCGATCACAACGAAAACGGCCAAGACACAGATTGAGCCCAGAAAATTGATGTTATTAAGGGCTGTAAATATAAGCCTCTGTCTAAAATGGACAACATTGTTAGGAGATTTAAACTATAGGCTACTGCGATTCTGCACTGCGGTCACTCAGCCGTCTCTCGCGTTTGTTTTTTCAAATCAGCTGCTCTTCATTCCTGCTATATTTAACGAGTGATACAAATATGTTTCTCCTATGAAACCTATTTTATTTCCTTTTCCATGTTATACTTATACTTACTTGCCTTACATTTGCATGTTGAACTACATGATATCTTCCCCAGCCTCAAGGAAATACAATAAAATAAATGGATTCATAATTTTAAAAAATGGATACAAATGTATACATTAATAATGTTGTGTGCAAACATTTCAAATTTAAATATAAAATGAAAAATGAGTTTACTTTTGAAATGATTTCTCACAAAAACCTTTCTAAATTATAGTAAATCATTAACAAAGGTTTAGTGAATATACGTTTTTTGCCTAAAATAGTTGAAATTGAACGTAAACTATATCAAACACCACATGCATGGCAGTTAACCCATTTTTGCCCGCTATTTAAATTGACTTTGGTTGAAGTTAATACAAATATTGATGGTTTGTTTAAATAACTAGTGACATTTTAATAAATATAGCAAAAAAGGGCTCCAAAAAAGACATATATAACCTGGCCGGCTTAACCAGTGTGTAATTCTTCAAGCACCACAAGATTCAGAGTTTACAAAGTACAATTCTGGGCCATTGATTGTGTCATTTCTCCAAACACAGTGAAAATGCCTGTTTTGAAGCCTTCAAATGGTTCAGGAAAAGGACTTTACATTGTATTATACTTAAAGACAGGGCTATTCAGTTAAGAGAAGAGAAAAAGGAAAGCAAATTGTTATAATGGGTGATGTAACATTAATGACAGACATAATATGAGGTCCTTGGCACTGAGACTTTAGAGGGGTCATTTTGTGATCAAGGGGCATCACCCTTACAGCATCAGGACAATATCATATGGAGTCAGACACTGGAAGTGTGCTGGAGGCTGATGCGTTGACTGCAGGGGACTGATGGAAGGATGAGGCTGATGAGACTGAAGAATCTGTGACGAACTAGCGGCTGAGAAATAATCTAACTTGTGTTAGGGCATGAATTAACAATAAATAGCTTATATACAGTGTAAAATACCACGTACTGTCCGCCCTCCCATGCCACCCTGGCATGACCTCTTGCCCCCCCTTTGCCACCCCATGTAAAATGTTTTAGAACCGCCACTGCACAGGCTTATTATATTTACAGCCCTTAATAACATCAATTTTATTGGCTCAATATGTGTCTTGGCCGTTTTCGTTGTGATCGCTAAATTCCCCTTGTTTATAATGATCACCGTTCCTTCAGTAGGATACTGTAGCGATTCAGTGTGATTTTAGCAAACGAGTGCTCGAGACCGAGAGTCTCGAAAAACAATTGGACGGTAGATACACGGATTACATAGGAGAATCCGTGTATCTACCGTCCAATTGTTTTTCTTTATTAGACACGTAAACAGAAGAGCGTCTGAGAGGCGTTTTTGCTTTTTGCTTTTCACCTTACTAACTGGTCAAATGGTCCTAGGAGTGAGGGGCGGGGCGAAACTCTCGGAAGTGATTTAAAAACAAAAGCACTCGTTTGCTAAAATCACACTACAGTATCCTGCTGAAGGACCGGTGATTATTATAAACAAGGGGAATTTAGCGATCACAACGAAAACGGCCAAGACAGATATTGAGCCCAGAAAATAGATGTTATTAAGGGCTGTAAATATAATAAGCCTATGTCTAAAATGGACAACATTGTTAGGAGATTTAAACTATACAGCGGTTCTGCACTGCGGTCACTCAGCCGCCTCTCGCGTTTGTTTTTTCAAATCAGCTGCTCTTCATTATTCCTGCTATATTTGACGAGTGATACAAATATTTGTTACCACAAGTTCTTAAGGAAACTGACTCTGTTGGACTCGGTACTAGTTTGACTTCTATCAGAAATAAAGTACTTTTACTGTGTACTCAAAGTCCCCTCCTAGCCTACATAATGCATGTTTTTCTGCTATCTTTGATGAATGATAAAAATATAATGTTACCATTATTTCTTAATGAAATTGATACGGTTTGACTTTGTTTTAGTTAGCCTACTACTTACAATACATTGAAGTACTTTTACTGTGTATTTTTGAGAAATACTCTGTCAAAGTCCCCTGCTGAGAACAAAATCAAGCCACTTCTGCTAAGTTTGATGAGGGAATTCTTTTTTGTTGCAATTAGTTCTTCGTGAGATTGATCCTGTTGGACTCAGTAGTAGTGAAACTACCCCCACAAGTACTATGAAGTACTTACTGTGTACTGTTCCAGTACTTCTCTGTCAATGTCCCCTCCTGAGAACAAGAATGCATGTTTCTCTGCTATTTTGAATAAGCGTTAAAAAAAACATTTCTTCCTGAGACTGATATTGTTGGACAGAGTATTTTAAGAGGATGGTAGACATGATATCAGCAATACTTCCAGTCAGTACTCCGGCAGCAGCATTTTACACCTTGGAAAGTCTAGAGTCTGGCCTGGATAGGTTTATCCTTCAGCAAAGTGACACACTCTGTCACTCTTGTTGCCCTCTTATGATGAAGCTGCTGTCTTTTAATATATGATTATTCCTAGTTCATTCCTCGCAGATTCTTCCTTCAGTCCCAGTCATTGCATGTCAGTCAGACCTTCGAAAAATGTGTCCAATTCAACAAAATGTTTTTTTGTGAGTGAAGGCCAGAGCTAAATTATAGATTGTTTGATTGTGTAATTACAAGGTGAGAGAAAATAAATCCACATCCTCCTATGAAACGTATTTTATTTCCTTTTCCATGTTATACTTATACTTACTTGCATTAGAACATTTGCATGTTGAACTACACGATATCTTCCCCAGCCTCTGAGCCTCAAGGAAATACATTAAAATAAATGGATTCATAATTTAAAAAAATTGATAAAAATGTATAAATTAATAATGTTGTGTGCAAACATTTCAAATTTAAATATAAAATGAAAAATAAGTTTACTTTTGAAATGATTTCTCACAAAAACCTTTCTAAATTATAGTAAATTATTAAAAAAGGGTTTAGTCAATATACGTTTTTCTGCCTAAAATAGTTGAAATTGAACGTAAGACTATATCAAACACCACATGCATTATTACATTATTACATTGCATTTAGCTGACGCTTTTATCCAAAGCGACTCACAATAAGTACATTCGACCAGGAAGACACAACCTTGAAGAAAACAGAATCATATAAGTACATCAGGCTATAGAGCCAAACATTTCAAGTGCTACTAAACTGGCTATAGACAGAGGTGGGACCAAGTCATTGTTTTGCAAGTCCGAGTCAAGTCTCAAGTCTTTGCGCTCAAGTCTGAGTCAAGTCTCAAGTCTTTGCGCTCAAGTCCAAGTCAAGTCTCAAGTCAGGATGGGCAAGTTCAAGTCAAGTCAAGTCCTAAACTTTGACAAAACAAGTCTTAAACAAGTCATTATGTGCTTTTCATCAAATGTAATGACATCGATCAACAGAATAATACTTAATTATCAAACTGCTCTTTATTAGTCACATTAATAATTTAATAATCCATTTTCTCTCTGCTGGTAAAGTAACGTGTGTTTTTCTAATTTGAGAGGGATCAGTAAGGTAAGGCTACCGTGACGGTTTGATTCAGAAGGAGTTTAATTGATAAGATCCCTGATGTTGAGGTGACCAGAATGTTTATTTCCACTGTGTACAACATGTTTTAAGGGACCCACAATCTATCTGTATGCAAGGGATAATGTGCAGCGAGGCGGTCTCTATGGGGAAAATAACACCTGAATCTAGATCCCTCTGCAGGTGGTACTTTAACTATGTTTTGATGCCAATACTTTTACTTGTAACATTTTGAATGCAGGACTTTTTATTGTACAGGGTTCCTGCAGGTTTCGCCAACTCAAATTTAAGACTTTTTAACACATTTTTAAGACCACTTTGAATAGAATTTAAGACCTATTTCACGGCAATAAAGTATGAAGGAAAATTGATATGAAAGAAGAAATACGTCCCATAATCACTTACAAAGTAAATGTATTCATGTTCAACATAAGAACAGTGACTGAACATAACAGCATAACAGTACAGAACTGTGTTAGCGTGTTAGACAAAAAGTGTGTATGCGTGTGTGTCTGTGTGTGTGTGTGTGTGTGTGTATGTGTGTGTGTGTGTTAGGGCTCTGCAATTAATCATATTTTAATCGCAATTACGATTTTGGCCTGCCACAATTACGAAAACAACATAATCGAAAAAACCGATTATTTTGCTTTGCTAGGTTGTGACAGTGCACTACAACATATTTGATCTAATTGATTTTTTAGTAATGTATCATTTATTTAATTAATTTTTGTATTGGTTTTTCAGTTGAATTATACGTTCAGGGTAATCAACAGTTAAAAAGATACTGTTCAAATTATTATTTGTTTTAAAGTTCAATAAATGGATGTTTTCAAAGTCAATGAATAATGACTTCTCCAACCTTATACTTTGCTCCAGAGTGCCGTGGTTCATTGTTTATTAATGTGTTTCTGCAGCATTTACCGACCGCTGCAGTGTTGGCTGCTCTTCTACGGGAGTTTATTCTCCTCCGTTAGCTCCCGGTTAGCTCTGCAGCGGCCGCTCTAAAGTATTCACTGTCCGACTCACACAAGCAGCTGATACATATCCCCAGTTCCCCTTAGCCTAAGTGAATGTGTGTCAGTCTGAATTGACGCTGTTTGGTATCACAACGCTGTTATGAAAGTGTCTCTGGTATAAAATGGGTGATGTTAGCATAGCAACCGAAGCTAAACGGACTACTTGCTATTGCTATCCTATTGTGGCATAAACCATTTTCTACAGGCACATTTTACCGGCGTATTTTTATTATGATTCTACTTGTGATAGTCGGACACGACAACCTGTGCAGCCCATGTATTGATTCCATCCGATAGCTGCTATAATACAAAACAAAACGTCTGCCTCTCTCCACAATGATCAATAACAGTGAACGGATGGTCAAAGTAAGGTACAAATAAACAGAATCACACGAAGCCTGGTTAGTGTTGCCTGACTTTATAAAGTGTGTTTATAAGCACTACTGTTTGTAGGCAGGCATGACAGTCGACCCATGTTCAGGGGAGGTGGGTTTAGTTTCCTACACGCCTCGACGTAAGAGAGACGTAAGCGACGCCACCTCTTAGCTCCGAAGCTCTTGCCTCTAGACCGACAATTTTTTGGAGCTGGAAGTGAACCGGATTCCGGAGCTAAGAGCCGGCGCCGCTGCGGTGTGAACAGGAAAAACCGGCGCTTTTCAGGCTCCAGCTTCGAGCCGGAGCTGAAAAAGCGCTGGTGTGAAAGGGGCATTAGAGTCTGAGTGCCAAGGACCTCATATTATGTCTGCATTCATGTTACATCACCCATAACAATTTTCTTTCCTTTTTCTCTTCTCTTAACTGAATAGCCCTGTCTTTAAGTATAATACAATGTAAAGTCCTTTTCCTGAACCATTTTAAGGCTTCAAAACAGGCATTTTTAGTGTATGTGTTTGGAGAAATGACACAATCAATGGCCCAGAATTGTACTTGATAAACTCTGAATCTTGTGGTGCTTGAAAAAATACACACTGGCTAAGCCGGCCAAGTTATATGCCTTTTTTGCAATATTTATAAAATGTCAGTTATTTAAACACACCACTATCTGAGGATAACACAAGCAACCATAAAACACCCTTTACTGTTACGGTTGAGTGAAGGAAGCAGGACCCAAATGCAGATAACGCTGAAAATGCCTTTATTTCAAGGATAAATAAATAACTTGGACAAAACAGAACACTCACCGGTGAACTCAGTCACAAACAAAAGACGAACCAACACTGAACACAGGAAAATACAAGACTAAATACAGGGAGGGGTAATCACAAGATGAGAAACAGCCGGGCAGGGGAGGAGAAACACAAGGGCGACAGGTGAACACAATCAGACAATTAGACACACCAGGGAAACTAATGACAGGGGGAAAACACAGGAAGAAGGACCAGACAATATACAAGGAGGAAAATATCCAAAACCAGACATGAAAAACTACAAACGTGACATAACATGAGAATCCTGACATTTACTATAGGGTCATTTTGTGATCATGGGGCATCACCCTTACAGCATCAGGACAATATCATATGGAGTCAGACACTGGAAGTGTGCAGGAGGCGTTGACTGGGACTGATGGAAGGATGAGGTTGATGAGACTGAAGAATCTGCGAGGTACGAACTAGCGGCGGCGGAATAATCATATATTAAAAGACAGCAGCATCATAAGAAGGCAACAAGAGTGACAGTGTGTCAGTGTGCAGTCTACCATCCTCTTAAAATACTCTGTCCAACAATATCAGTCTCATGAAGAAAGGTTTTTTAACGCTTATTCAAAATAGCAGAGAAACATGCATTCTTGTACTCAGGAGGGGACATTGACAGAGGATTGTTGGAAAAGTACACAGTAAGTACTTCATAGTAGCTACTTGTGGGGGTAGTTTCACTAGTACAATCTCACGAAGAACTAATGGCAACAAAAAATAATTCCCTCATCAAACTTAGCAGAAGTGGCTTGATTTTGTTCTCAGCAGGGGACTTTGAAAATACACAGTGTTAGAGATTTGGAGGGATAACTGGTCCGCTTTTCAAATCTCCGCGCGTTCCTATGAAGCTGGTTATAATACAGGAAGGAATCCATATCTACAAAGTAACCGTTAACAATAATCTACTTTAATGGCAATATGACAATGCAATACAATCATTACAATACAACATGATATATTACAGTTATATTGCAATGCTTAAGGAGTAATGCCGGCTTACTCCTGCTCTAGTCCGCATACTGCAGAGCTACTTTCACCCGAGCGCAGCATGTGAAGAAGAGCCCGAACGCCAGGGATCCACCGGATATATACCAGAGTAAGAAGGAGGGGTTTGGTGTTAGGTCAGCTGGTCATCTTTTCAGGTCATCTCATTGGGAGACGCAACGCAGCAGGAAACGCAGCAGGAAACCAAACAGGCTCACTTTCCAACAAAAGGTCTCAAGGCCTGCATACCTACACCTCCCCCACAGAGCCATAAAACCCTGTTTACTCCAACCAGCCCAGAATGTTTATAGCCATTTGTAGTCCTTACATTTATGAAAGGATAAAACAGAGAAATCAATATAAAACACAAACACAGGTATTGTTTGAACAGTATTCACTTAACTGCTACTATTGATAAGCACCAGAGAAACCCAAGGGACCTCTCTTAACATCACAACCACTGTAGCTCGTTCTAAGTTGAATGCAAATCAGGACATGCTCTCACCTTCCCCCATCTTCCTTTGTCCTCAAAAACACATGTCAACAGGCCCCAAATGCAGCTCACAGTTTTACCCAAATTATTCCCATTTTAAGCTTATCCATAGTTTGCTAACATGAATAAATACAAATATAACTCTACAAATCCCCCTTTTTATCTCCTTCTCCAGAGATAAACTTAGACAAGGCATTTTGAAATATACCCACTGTCATTATTTTCTACTGTGTCCGTAAATCCATCCGAAGCTGGTATTCAGAGTACTTGAAACCTTCATGGCGACAGAACACCACTTTCCATGGCAGTGAAGGAACCATGAGGGGGTAGCTGAGTGCTAGAATCATCAGCCCCCCCCCCCCCCCGGAGGAATAGCCCACAAGGACAGCTAATAGGGAGGGGGAGATGCAGCTTGCCCTTCACGGGTAGAACTGATCAGAGCGAAGTAGACTCCTCTGCTGCCTCGACAAGTTCCCTGTGCCGTTCTGGCTTGCCGTGTCTTTGTCTCCCAATCCGCTGACGGCAGCTTCTGGGCTGCCTGCTAGAGAGATGTCTTCCTCCTCCTCGTCCTCCGGCCCGCTGATGGCGGCTTCCGGGTCGATGCTGTAGAGATGTCTCCAGGGTCCTCCTTCTCCGGCCCGCTGATGATGCCTCCCGGGTCGTCTGCTGTAAGGATGCCTCCAGGGTCCTGCTCCTCCAGTCTGCTGCTTCCGAGTAGTCCACGTCTGCCAGGGCCACGTCCGTCCTGATGTCGTCCCCTGGTCCTAGTAGGTGGTTTCCCCGCCGCACACTGGCTCCCGTGGTACGAGCTGTCCCCCTTTTCTCCCAGGCAGACGGCATAAGAGGTCCGCTGGGTCACTCGGTCGGGGTCGGAGAGCCTGGGGTTGAGCCACTTTGTCCTCGTGCTTCTCGGGTCCCCCTTTTGGCGCCGGTGACCTGTGTGGAGAAATCTGATACAACTCCCTCAAGCCTACGCTCAGCTGTTTTGACCCACTTGGAGCCTGTTGGTGAGGTGTCTTGAAACAACAGCCGTCTGTGAACAGGTTTTCTAAATTAATTGTAGACCTCCTATCTGCCAGTGCAGCTTCAGAATCTTAATACTTGGATTGTGCCAACTAAATAAGAACCTCAACATCTTTAGGTAAACTAAATAACATATTTCAATAGCTCTGAATTTCTGACAAGCATCTGTGTTTATTTTTAAATGAAATCCTATTTAAAATCCAAATATAATATGAACTGCTAATGTTTCTGGTAAAGAAACACACTAATGTTATGGATTCAAAAACAACCAAAATCACGATGCTAACAAAGTGAATGATTTCCTGGTGATACTGCTTCTACCTGTCAGTGCTTAGATATTATCACGCTGAAAAAATGAATACAGAATTCCAACAAACTGTCATCAAATGTCTTTCTATTATGAATTTAGATGAAATGTATATCCCCATAATGACCTAAGCAATAAAGTCTATGGCTTTTACTTCTTTACCAGGCTAGTTACATGATGTTGTCTAAATTAAATTCTGTCTCATTACATTACTATGTTTTAGCTTAACTTAACTGTAATATGTTCTTTCTATATTTCAAACCTCAGTTACTCTAATGTCTGTTAAAATATTACAAAATTGTTTCATTATCACAGGTCAACTTCTTCGGTTTCACAGTAGCCCCTTGGCCACTGCTTCTTTGTTACCTGTTATAATTCAAATCAATATTTAGAAACATCTCAACATTCATCAAACAGTATCTTATCCCCAGATATGGAGCAGGTTAATTACATTCAATGCTCAATCCTTAAAAGAAAAATTTAAATTGTGAATTTTACAGCCATGTTGACATTTATACATTATACTCACTCCCCCTTTTTACACATGAAATCATGTGTAACAAAAGCCTGTAATGGGAGGGGAACAAAAACTGTCAGGTAATTGGTTAGGGACATAACGAACATCATTATCATTATTTCCACAGTGAACACTTCAGTGAAAAGAAGTGTTCCTCTCCGTCCTTCAGGCCTAAAAGAAACAGAATCTTCAGCTTTTACATTTGCAAACCGCCAACTCATGTGAGAGGAAAATATCACATGTGCGGTTTCCCCTTTTTGTGGAATTTTTAGGAAACCTCTCGTTTCCCTTGGAGCTCCAAAATAATATGTTAGTCCAAAAACATGCTTGGTTAGTTATTGTTTTAGAATCATGCAGTTACACTGATCACATGCCGGCATACATTCACACTCACACTGTCTGGTTGTCATGTCAAGTTTGGTCAGGTTCACCCCAGAGTCAGTCATCCACAGTGCCTTGTCAAGTTACACTGTCGGTCAGGGTCAAAGGTCAGTTGGTCTCCGTCTTTTTTGGCCATGTGTCGTGCTCTGCAGAGACTTTGACATTTCAGCATAGGCCAGTATCCTTTGTCTACAAAAATATGTCACGATTTCAACTATAATTTTCAAGATGATTCTCACTTGTCATTGGGACTTCCGCCTCCCACTTTTCTTGAAACTTGGTACAAAACTCACTTCCTTCGAGTACCACTACTACTGCAATCCAATTACACCTAATTAGTATTAAAATGTCTAATGATCTATTTCAGAAACTTTTGTACAATAACTATTATCTTGAGTCAAAACATTACTAGGATCTGTGTCGCTCTGCATTTCATAGCTCATTATAATTCTGGTCTACTTAAAAAACGATGTTAAACTCTTTAGCAGTGTGTGGAACCTTGGGTGTCCGAACATGCAACAATTACTCCCTCCTTTATCAAGGATTTAAAACCGAAGTCTGGTAATAACTATGCCACAATGGTGAAATCAACACTTTAGATTGGAATTTAATATGTGGCTTGGCACTAGCCATTAATACAAACAAAGATTTGTCCTATAGAGTGGTTCCTAAAACTATCCTTTTAATGGTGATCAATATTGTAACCAATGAGACCGCTACTTTATTCACACGTGAATAAAAATGTCTTAAAGAATGAATTGTTAACATGATGAAAATATTGAAGAATATGGTTATACTCTGTCAGTGTGTTTTAGGATGATTATCATTTTACTTTAATAGTTTCCTCTTTACTGCTATTTTTAATTTACCAAATGATTAATAAATCTTTCTGTCTTTACGTATTTATGAAGTTAATTCAAGTTATTTAAATGTGCGTTTCGTGAATAAGTGTGTTTATGTGTAACTCACTCATTCCCGTTCTCCTTTCCTCCTCCCCTGGTTTTCTCAAGCCGTGACCCCGGCCTCCGCACTTCTAATCGACCATGCCAACTCCTCTGATTCTGTCTTCTCTTCAGTCCATCAGCTGTTGAATCCATCCGCTGTAACTTTTGTAGGCAGCCATTGGCCCAGTCACATCTGCAGCCCCATCATGCCACTGTTGTTGCACTCCTCCTTTACAGTCTCTCTGCTGTTTTTATGGAGGGCGGATTCTGCTCTCATGTCTATTGTGCCAAATCTCGCGGCGCAGTTTGGAACTTCATGTCCTGTTTGAGGGACCGATGAGAGTATCTCTCTGTATGTCAGCATGCTGGTTTGGTTCTGGATGCCACAGGTGGAGATAGTTCTGGCTGCAGTCTTGATGTAGTCTTGTTGTTGTTGTTGGTTCAGCTCTGGTTCTCTGTCTGTACGATGGAGAAGGAGGAGTCTCCTGTTGGGTTAGGTCTCGTTGTCTGCTTGGAGGGTCGGGATCAAAGCCTTTCTAACTCAGAGGGGGAGTCCAGGTCCCGGTACACATTACCTATAAGAAGTCTAGCACACTGATGTTAAATAAATCCAACCCTTTCCACTCTGTCTCTTTCTAATCATACTATCTGTCTTAGTTGTTAAATGCCATCTAAACAACATAATTAATGTCTACTTATGATATTACAAAAACTAACTCCAAAAATTGTTTCATCCATTGTTACATATTTACCCAACACAACTCTGAAATACTTACATGTTTCCAGCATCACATATTCCACACACTATGAAAGAACATCTCCATATCTTCTCTCATTTTAAATCCCACTGTTACTTCGAACAATAGTAAACCTGCAGAGCACACCAATCGGATCACAGTAATGAAATTTGAATCAAGTGTAGGCCTATGTCTTCTTTCTGAACATTTATTTATATTGTCTACATTTGCAAACAGTTCGAGTGTAAAATGTGTTTTGCACAATGTATTTACACTCTACAGATTCTTGAGTTTACTCATCTCCTGGTGCTGTCGTTGTAAAAAATGTTCAATCCCTTATTGTTTTGTACCAGTTTACCAAACAATACCGGCCAGCAATGTAATGATTAAACTCTAAGCTCGCATAAGTTTCAAGGGTGTGATACCCCCTTTCAGCCACTAGATGGCAGCAGCAGAAGTTTCAAGGGTGTGATACCCCCTTTCAGCCACTAGATGGCAGCAGCAGAAGTTTCCAGACAAAGGGAAACGCTCTACCTTGGTTTAATATATAACAGACCTCTGGCTTTAAGCTTTTAGCATTGGTCTGTTATTTAAACCCCAGTTTTAAACGGCGACTCGATCTGATATATCGAGTTTTCAGGTTTTGCCGTGCAGGATTCAAACCTCGCATTCACACAAACTGCACCATTTCTACGCCACTCAGGAATAAACACCTGCAGATCCGCGCCAAACTGCTCTATTTTACGTCACGCAGGACTTTCGTCTACCTGTCGATCCACGTTTACGTTTTGTATATAACTTTCCTAACATAGTAAAATATGCATTGTATATTCCATTTAAACTATAAAAACACTGTGAAACGCCTACAGACAATCCTAAAGTTTTAGCGTATCCAATTACAGACAGGCGACTTTCATCGTCTGCTTACCTTATTTGCAAAGTTGCAGAGTCCTGCTGATTGTCTGAGATGTTTGAAAGCGTCTGAATTCTTCCTCAGCTTCGTTATCTCTAGACGTCGGGTCACCATTTTGTTGGGGATTTGGAGGGATAACTGGTCCGCTTTTCAAATCTCCGCGCGTTCCTATGAAGCTGGTTATAATACAGGAAGGAATCCATATCTACAAAGTAACCGTTAACAATAATCTACTTTAATGGCAATATGACAATGCAATACAATCATTACAATACAACATGATATATTACAGTTATATTGCAATGCTTAAGGAGTAATGCCGGCTTACTCCTGCTCTAGTCCGCATACTGCAGAGCTACTTTCACCCGAGGGCAGCATGTGAAGAAGAGCCCGAACGCCAGGGATCCCCCGGATATATACCAGAGTAAGAAGGAGGGGTTTGGTGTTAGGTCAGCTGGTCATCTTTTCAGGTCATCTCATTGGGAGACGCAACGCAGCAGGAAACGCAGCAGGAAACCAAACAGGCTCACTTTCCAACAAAAGGTCTCAAGGCCTGCATACCTACACCTCCCCCACAGAGCCATAAAACCCTGTTTACTCCAACCAGCCCAGAATGTTTATAGCCATTTGTAGTCCTTACATTTATGAAAGGATAAAACAGAGAAATCAATATAAAACACAAACACAGGTATTGTTTGAACAGTATTCACTTAACTGCTACTATTGATAAGCACCAGAGAAACCCAAGGGACCTCTCTTAACATCACAACCACTGTAGCTCGTTCTAAGTTGAATGCAAATCAGGACATGCTCTCACCTTCCCCCATCTTCCTTTGTCCTCAAAAACACATGTCAACAGGCCCCAAATGCAGCTCACAGTTTTACCCAAATTATTCCCATTTTAAGCTTATCCATAGTTTGCTAACATGAATAAATACAAATATAACTCTACAACAGTAAAAGTACTTCAATGTATTGTAAGTAGTAGGCTAACTAATACAAAGTCAAACAGTATCAATTTCATGAAGAACTAATGGCAAAATTATATTTTTATCATTCATCAAAGATAGCAGAAAAACATGCATTATGTAGGCTACTATGGAGGCGACTTTGACAGAGGATTACTCACAAAGTAGCCTACACAGTAAAAATACTTCATTTTATTTCTGGTAGAAGTCAAACTAGAACCGAGTCCAACAGTGTCAGGCGTAGCTGGTGGGCAGTGGGCACTAATTCGCTGACATTGTCCGTGTCAACAGGAGTGACAGTCCGCACACACACAAGACCGTAATTACGGCAGAAGCAAGAAAGCCCAAAATATATAATTCTCACTCCCAGTGGGAGGATGATTTATTTTTGTATCTATTCCAATTCAAAGTCCATCTGTCTCATCTGCAATGCGAGCGTGGCTTTATCGAAGAAGGGTCATTTAGGAGCGGCATTTCAAAACAGTGCACAAACGCTGCGGGACGGAATTCCCTCCTAATTCTGTCCTACGCTCCCAAAAGGGGAGGGGCCTGAAAGGACAGCTAAATGCACAGCAGTCCATTTTCACCAGGCCCAACAACAAGAGCAAGGCTGCTACCATAGCATCTTATCGTGTCAGTCACGTTCTTGCGAAACACATGAAGTCTTTCAAAGACGGCGAAGTTGTGAAAGAAGCATTCCTGGAGGCTGCCGACGCGCTTTTGGGGGACAGTAAAAAATAACAGAAGCATTTCAACAGGTTTTTGATATAATAAAAACTCAAATTAGATACCGTTATTAATCAGCTGTAAGTTTTAGTTTGTTTGAATTTAGTCATTATAATTATTGTACAAAATGGTATAAGAATGCAAACATTCAGATCTGTTCTGTTTAAATTGATTATAGTCTATTATCAATTCAGGTTAATAAACTAGTGTTGCTTGCATCCTATTTTAAAGGCATTTCCTTTTATACTCTACTAAAATGCTACAAAAAAGGGTTTGATTCTATTAATTTTGTCTTTTTTATTGCACTTTGGCAGCAGATTCCTGTGTAGCTTCAGATCTGAGTTGTCTTATTAGTAAGCCTAATTTTTACTTTTGTAGCAACACTATGTTTATATAATGGCAAAGAAAGGGTTCAGAGTCTTTTCTTTTTTCCCTGTGTCATATGTGGCAGCACTGTTCAATGTTTCTTGAAAACATTACCCACTGTAGTACGTGACATGTGAATAAACTCCAACTCTGTATCAACAACACTGTTGTGTAACTTCAGTTAAATACTTGTATGTGTGTAGATTAGAAAGAGGTAAGATAAAGGATCTGCAGTATTTTATGAAGTATTAATCGTACAAAGGTCAGTTTTATACAAGTAGAAGTGTGTATTTACCTGGTAGTAGGCTGGCTACGCCTCTCTATTTGGACTGGTAGATCTCGGCAGACTGGCAACTTTAAAAGTAGCTCTCGGTTCAAAAAAGGTTGGGCACCCCTGGTCTATTGCCTTAATCAATATCTAGTCAACTCTAAAATACCACATATATGCAATGGCATGATAATATTATTGTGACAAGTGGGGTATTCACCTGGTGTTTCCAGAAATTAGACGTAGATGCAGCCAAAATCGACGCAGTCTGTAAAGGCAATCCGACAACCCACACAGCTCTAGTTTACGCTGGTAACGACCTAAAGCACACCCCTCAAGTCCAGAGATGTAATCCGAAGACATGCAGCGATTTCTTCGGTCGTTAATTTAGAAAAAAAACCTAGTGCGCTCTGCCTTGCTACGTTAGTTAGATGTTTATATTTGCACTTCCAGGATATTTGCACCTCCATGAAAATGGCGTATTTATATATATGGCGCGTGTTGCATTGTGGGTAGCTCGTGACGTCACTGTGTGTGAATGTTGTCAATTTTAGACATAGGCTTATTATATTTACAGCCCTTAATAAAATCCATTTTCTGGGCTCAATATCTGTCTTGGCCGTTTTCGTTGTGCTCGCTAAATTCCCCATGTTTATAATAATCACCGGTCCTTCAGCAGGATACTGTAGCGATTCAAAGTGTGATTTTAGCAAACGAGTGCTTTTGTTTTGAAATCACTTCCGTGAGTTTCGCCCCCCCCCTCACTCCAAGGACCATTTGACCAGTTCGTAAGGTGAAAAGCAAAAAGGCCTCTCAGACGCTCTTCCGTTTACGTGTTTAATAAAGAAAAACAATTGGACGGTAGATACACGGATTTAGGAGGCTTAATAAGGAACTCTGAATAGTTGACACAAATATGAATACATCTCATCTTAAACAGAAGAAAATAAAATCCTTCATGTATTTGGACTTAACTTTCAAAACCTCACAAGGCCAGTTACGTAGGGTCAATCGTTTTTAAAAGAAAATGGCCATAAAGATACTTTTAAAAGCTAAACTCTCAGGTTTTTCAAGATTTGAAATGATCTTCTCAGTAGGAAAGCAGGTTTGTTGACAGATTATTCAACTGACGTTATATACCCAGAGCTGGGGGTCACTTGACCACGTGCAGAACTGGTGAACAAAGAGAACATTCCAGAACAGTGCATCAATGGATGTGCTGTGGTCGGCAAGACTGCTTTGTTATATAATAAACAAGTAATGATATCTAAAAACAAATCAAATAATTCCTGATCATCTGCTTGGCAATATGAGGAAACAATGATTACATTTAATTTTTAAGAGGATTAATCAGACAAACAAATTAGTCAGGTATTTTTTCAGTTTTATTGCCCAGCAGTAAAAAGTACAGTGTATACTACAGTACAAAAAATACATAATGTTTAACACTGCTCCACCGTGCCACTTAACGTTTTGTAAAATATCCACTTTTGAGCGTGCAAAACAAGAAGCCCAGCTGTGAGCATCCAATGCAGGAAATATCAATATGTTTAATCGTGATATTCATCTTCACCTTTTGGATCAGTGATTTCAGAACAACATCTCACAATGCCGATAATCTTTAGCGACGATAGAGGCAGGCAGCATCGATAATTGAATAAAACTGCAGCGATGCAACCATAAAAACAGATGGTAGAAGGACCACGTTGTAGAACTAAACAAAGAATTAAAACAATCTTTTTTGATAATCAAACTGCCTCTGTATGTGCTCCCAGCAAATATTCAGCATACCTTTTTTATCTCAGCGTTTTTATTGGTCAAGAAATTATTGACAGCCTCTAACACATTATGTGGTCCAGCAACTAACTCACAATCATTCAACATTTTAACAAACATAGTTTGCATTGATGGACAAACACATTATATATGGAGGGACACATTTACAGTAGCAACGTTGGTCTAATTGTTTCCCACAGCACTGAGAAATTCTTTCTCAAACTGGGCTATAACCACGACACTGACAGAGAAACAGATATAACTGAGCTGAAAGAAATACAAAGCCTTGTGTGACATAAAGTAACAGTGATATTTGGTAAAGGGAGGCAGCACAATACTCATCCGTACTCACACAGTCCTCTTACATGCACAAACAGGGCACACACACACACATACTGATATTTATATATATATAAAGGGTCAACAGAAGGAATTAAGACATCTATGTGGTCCCTCTTAAGAGAAGCTGGTGACACAAGAGGGGGAACAATATTTTAAGTCAGTTTCATTTGATTGACGTCTCTAAAAACAGCTAGTTGTAGACTCCAAGTCACCAAAATAAACTGCCCAATAAACCTTCAAAATCAGGCCTTTATTTATCAAACTGATAAAGGAAAACATTTTGACTTTAATATCTGTATTCGTTACTAATGATGTACCAAACTCCTTATTGTATAATTTCTCTGATGTACCTTGTCTACCAGCAGCATAATTACTTTCCTTCTCGACTTAGCAGTAAGCATTCGAGTTAACATTTTATTTCATTCATCCGACTTCTTACCCCAAATGTATCATACAGTATATATGTCTATACTGTATATATAGCCTATTTAAAACCCGTTTTAAACCCGCAATACTGATTGGTATTGTAAAAAATATCTAAAATAGCCATTTAAATGTTTGATTTTGTTTTGTTCTTCTATTCTTCTTTTATTTTTCTGATTTTCTTTTACTCATAATTTGGCAACTAAAGCATTTTACACAAAGTATCAGTAATATCACACATGTAATACAAATATATTTTGTTGTTATTTTAATGAAATTGCACAGTAAAATGTAAGGAATAAAATAAGCAGAAAAATGGGGCAGATGAACAGTAGAGGGAACCATGTCTCTGATTGGCTAACAGTATTCATGTGGTTAATCATGTGATCACTTCAGAGCTTCTCTTGAAGGTTACTCTCACATTTTGCTGTGAATAACTTGATGAAAGCGTTATCCCTCCATCTTTTTCAGATTCCCAAGTGTATTTCTCAGTTTGATAAATATGGGCCCTGATCTTACATACAGTATTTTGACACAAATCTCTGTTTCCCCCCCAAGAACGTAGGTGCTATATTCAAGTTCATCAGGCTATAAGTATTTTAGGATTCATTCGAAAAGAAAATTAAAAATACCAAGAACAGCTTCTAAGATTTCATGTCACGGTTCTCTCTCAAGCAGATTTCACATGGCAACATCTGCAGTGCACTCACCATCAAGCCACTGTAATGAAACAAAACCACATATACTCTGTATTTTATAAAGACAATAAAAACCTTTTATCACAATTAAGCCTTTTGTAGAAAATGTACATCAGAAAAATATGCAGGGGCATCCTCATAGTAAACAGTGTCTGCTTACATCACTACTCTTTCAGGGTGCCTCTTTTTTGTGTTGGTCATATACAGTATAAAGTCTCTGAATATTTACCACATACTATATAAAATAGACAGCAGGGGGAGTATGAGTGGAGAATCAGACAGTGTCTCTTTTTTTCTGTCTACATGGCAAAAGCTTTGTCTCTGTTGATGAAGAGGGTCTCCTGGCAGAAAGGGTTAACCAGGACGACGCTGCTGCTGCTGTAGTCTCCGTTCGGCGGGAGACAAGTGTCATGATCCTGCAAATGCACACGCAGAAACAAATATTAACGCAGGTGGTTGACAATAGCTGTGATTCGTGATTCATACTTTAGGGCATACACTGCAGTCTACTGTATCTAATCACCCTACAGGCAGTATCAAAGAGAACAGAATAACATATGGGTTTGGTGCAGCCTGGGGCTTTTAATGAGATAGTGAACAAAGATATCTGACAAAGCTAGATGAACAGGGAAGATGTTAAAAGGAGGGATGACTCAGAAACAAGACAACAGAGTGACTTAGTAATAAGAGGAGGAGGTGTGAAAACTAAAGGATTTGAATTACAGCCCAAATGAGGCAATTTTATCACTAAGATCCAATCAAACTAACACTGTAATTTAGGGTTTATGATCATTTCTCCTGGAGCACTGTCATTCATCTAAAGCACCCGGGAAGCTATGCTGCTCTAAAGAGCCAGGAAAAGCAGTGGAAGAACAACACCTGGGGGTCACCAGGGGCACCCTACACAAGATCCAACCTCAGCATCCCTCTCCTGACGCCCCCAAAGATGGTAACAAGATGCAAATTGAGCAATGGATGGGGAATAAAAGAAAAGAGACACAGTGAAATGGTCACTGGAGAGTTGGTGATAGAAAAACATGCAAATAGAACAAAAGAATGGTCAGTCAAAATGATATGGGGAAGAAGAGGAAGTAGACCCATATTTTATAGTGAGGTATTATATACTATCTTTCCCACCAGGTGGCACTATGATGCACTAAACACTAAGGTGGTGCTGTTATTTTCTCAGTATTATATTGACCAAAATCATTTGGAAATTAGCAGAAATCTAAGAAATCATCATCAGGCCTGCAGGCAGGGTTTCTGAAATAATAAATCAAGATTACTTCTGCAGAACAAAACCTGCTTAAGAACATTTTGATCTGCCACAATCACCAAATTTCAGATTTGATTTATCACTGTAAATTGTCAATTATATATTCTGTACTTTCTTTTCTTCAATGATGATCTAAATGTTATTTTAAAGCCTCCTCTATGCTGCCTGGTATGTCATTCTGCTCGAAAATATTATATACCTAATGGTTTTTGTCCCCAAGCACTAAAGTTTTAAAACATATAGTCTAAAAATCCAATCATAATCATATCATATCAATGATATAAAACCAGTTATTTCCACAAATCAAATGTTATCAGCTTGTCAAAAGATGTTTGCTGGTATAAGGTTTAACATTTTTTTTAAATTAAATTGAATAACATTGCTATATCCTTTTAGCAGCAGCATCATGCATTTGTAATAACAGTATACTGAATCAGGTCACACTTTGAAATCCATTTACTAGATGTTAAAAACTAACAAATTCATCTTAATAGATCCCATGCAGGGATATTCTCTTTTTGCTTGTTCCAAATAGCATCTGTGTAAATCCTAGTAATACAGCGCATTGCTTCAGCAGGCTGCGAGGACATTGAACATGGATTCTCTTGTTGTTTCCACACTCATTAAAACCATTCTGCTGACTGACGGTGAAACTTCTGTGTGTAGAGCTGTACATTAATGGAGTGACTGTGCCAGTAGTTTATACCTCGCTCTCCAGAGAGTGTATCTCTCTGGGCAGCTCCACAGCGTGCCGGCTGAAGTAGTCCATGGTGATGGCATTGTTCCAGTAGCTGAGGTTGTTCTCCTGACTTGATGACTTCTTCTTCCTCCTCATACAGCACACAGTCAAAAGCACAGCTAGAGCGGGCGGAGAGGAAAGGAAAATGAGGGGTTAGTACAGAGACTGTAAGAGATGCTGCTTCAAATAGCCTCTGAAAGCACCCACACCAGCTGAGCAGGTAGGCAAGGCATGTTTCATAACAACATGCTACTGTTGCAAGGAACTGTGATTGAAGGGGAAAAATACCACCCTGATATACAGTGTGAGAAGACTACTGGTGGTGTGCCTTGTTGTAATTTTGAGCTGTCGCAAACAACAAAGTTATAAGTTATAAGGCATTTTCAGGAATCATAAAAGAAAATATGTCTTATCAAAGAGTAATAAATCTTTATTTCTCCATCTCGAACAGATCAAAATGCTAAACAATTGTTTTGCCTCAGGTGCAGCTCTCGATAAAAATTACTCTCCCATCCTTGCTGCTATTATGCAATTACACTCTCAAGTGTAAACCAGGAAGCATAAAAGAAAATGAGAGAATGAAATGAATGAATTACAGCTTTTAATAAAAAAATAGACTCTACTGTGACATAGAGTTTTGTCTGCTATCTTCGTAGAGTTTCTGTCCAAGGTTAGATTGATTGTGAGAGCGGTTTGTATTTTTTCCATCTAAATCTTATAACTGAGGCAAATATGCTTACTTCCAAATATGTTAACAACCGTTGGAATAGATATTTGTTATGATAATTAAATAATTTCCTCTTTTATAAGTTGCTCTAACATTACTTACAACACGAGGACACAGGCACAGTGATGGCCAGCACGATCCACACAATGTCCATCCGGCTTAGGCAGATGGTGAAACGGGACATCGGGGAGTCAACGGTGGGGCCTGAGCTGTTGCCGGGCATCCAGGGGTCCTCGGTCGTGGCGGGCACCTGCCTGTTCAGGAAGTTCCCACTGGCTGTAGAGGGGGGCTCGGAGCTGTTCCCCTGAGCACTCCCCTCCTCAACTGAGCTGCTGTTAGAGAGCAGCCCTCCATGTGCAGTTACGTTCCCTAACCAGGGCGCAAGAGGGGCATTGTCTGTGCCGTTACCTTGACCCCCGACAGTGGTCGTCTCGTTGGGTGCAGTGAGGTTGTTTGGGATGATGGTTGGAATCTGTGTGTTGAGGCTGAGCCCAGTGGAGAGCGCTAGAGTGGACGCAGTGGAAGTTAGCTTCTCAGGTGGGCTGTGGACCGGGGTCACAGACACAGACACTTCTTTCGCCAGCATTTCTTCAGTGGGGGGCTCATTCACGCCGTGCACCTGCCTCAGGGTGATAGCGTGGTGTCTGGCCATTTCTGTGGCACCACGAGCATGCTCCCCGGCTTTTAACCAAGGGTCAGCATTCCCCGATGAAGAGGAAAAGGGGGCGTGATCTGAGTTAGTGGGTTCATCCAAACTCAGCTTCTGAGGCTGTGAGGCTATATTTGGGGCCGCTATGCTAGGAGATCTAGGGCTGCTGCTGCTGCTGCTGCTGGCCTGCTTAGTGCCGACAGAAACTGGGTTATGGGCTTGAGGTACCTTTACCAATTTGTGCATGTGGCCTTGGTTCACAACGTCAGAGCTCGGCTCCAGGGGCTGATTCACATGACTAGAAGTACTCACAGTGTTTGGGGGGACTGTATTTTTACCATTAACGGGTGGGTTGTCATGAGCCAGGCTGGACGTTTGGGTGGTGTGAAGTAAGGCTAAAGGATGGATGGTGACAGTAGGGAGGATAATGTTTGACGAATGAGTGCGTCCTTTGGATGCCCATTCCCCGCTACTGGAGCCTTCCTGATGCCAGTTCACAGGGGGAGGTTCAGGGGCAGAAAGTGGGCTAATGTGGGCGGCTGCCATGGAGACCTGGGGTTTCTGGCTGAGGAACAGCTCCTGTGCTGATGACACCAGCCCTACTGGCAGTGCTAGGAATGCTAGAACACCTGTGGAGAAAGAGAGAGAAAGCTTGTGATTAGAATTGTTGGATTAGTTCACTTTAAAAGTGTCTGTCTTAAGGTGATTCCTCTCAAGGATCTTGCCACAAAAAGCTAGAAAAGAGTGCAGAGTAGCCCAAAATGATTGCTCAGGATAAGTTGTGTACTTGTCTTACTTTCATTATGCTTCTCAGCCTTTAATCTACTGAACCGCTGTTTGTCACTCACATAGTATAACTGAATTATGCACTAGACGAGTTCCACTATGTGTACCCATGCATGTAAAACACAGGATCTCCCAGCTAAAATAATTTCCAATACTTACTTAGTGCACAGATTTCTTCTAACAGTAATTGCGTCAGATAGCCCACTTAACATGCTAAGACCATCTCAGAAAAGCTGACACATTCACCTTCTCAACTGAATCCCATAAGGAGGCTTTGTAGGGACAAGCCATTAGCAGTTGCCTGTGGGGAATATTGGTTCAAATATTATGATTATCTATTGTTATCAAGACAGCAAGGAAGTCGTAATGGGAGGAACGTGCAAGGGCTTATTAATTTCCACTTCGCCCCGTTTCCTCCATCCTTTATTGACACTGTTAAACACAGCTAATGTGACGTATTAGCGGAGCACCCACGTCTATTCCTTCATCTGAGAACAGAACATGCCGTAACAAAAGCTAACACTATCAATTCCTGTCT
Source organism: Gymnodraco acuticeps (assembly GCF_902827175.1). NCBI lineage: Eukaryota > Metazoa > Chordata > Actinopteri > Perciformes > Bathydraconidae > Gymnodraco > Gymnodraco acuticeps. Next base: position 1,561,666 of record NW_022990021.1, read on the forward strand.
AAATAACGCTATGTAGCATGTTTTTGCACCAAGATGGTGAACATCATGAAATCAGTTAAATAATACCACAAGTTTCTAGGTTATTTTGACACATATTCAATTCAATTTTAACCATTATTGGTATATTGTTTAAAGGAGGAGGAGGCTGGTAATATTCTATATCTTACTAATTTTCAAAAAATCCAATGAAAAGACAAAAGCAAATAATCCATTAGGATGTCTCAACACTCTCAGACCTGTCTGTGGCTAATTATTTCAACTTAAAATCCTCTGTAATTCTTTCAAAAGCTGGGCATTGTAGCTTTTTCAAACTTTACTTAAACAGAAATAAATAGTGTCTATTTTCAGGTCCGGAGTTGACCGATTTTGTGTTCTAATGACTGTTTATAGCTGCAGGACAGTGAATGTGGGAGTTACTCAAATTAAACCAGCGTGTGGGATCATGGTAATGTAGGAACATGTCACGCAGTGCAACTGTGTGGCGTATTGATGTGTTTTTCATCATTTATGGGCACAAATTGAGCTGTTTGGAACAAGAGGGGCTATGGATTGAAAGACCTTTTAGTATAATCAATTAATTGTTGATTTAGCTTTTATCATAGGATTTGTTTAAAGTGGACCCATCATGCTATATTTGAAAAATATATTGTAGGGCCATACCTATACAAAACATGTCTGTGAAGTTTTTTTTTCAAAATACCAAACAGATCACCCATTGTATCCATCCCTCATACTGCTCAAACCCCTCTTTTGAAGCCCTGTTAGAGAAATGCGGATCTTGGGTCCTTAGCTTGAAAAAAAAAAAAGAGGCGGAGCTAATGCCTGATTAGAATTCTACCGGAGATAAAGTTAAATTCGGTTGTGATAAAATGCCATCCTGTTTAAACCACGTCGAGGATTATTTCTGAAATAGTATGGAGCTCAAATGCTTTTTCTCTTGCAGGTTTATCACAAGGTGTTCCTGCTTTTTAAAACACATGTGCTCTTCAGTACAGGTTAGCTCTGAGTGTTAGCGAGGCTTGCTAATGTAAACAAAGACGAGATTACGTCCAAAACACGTCAGGCATTGTTTCTGATAGCAACTTTCTGTGGGTCCGCCGACGTCACAGCGGATGGACACGTCACAGCGGATGGAAATCTGTATCCGCTCGTTGTACACCCGTTTTTAAAAGATTTGGGTACGGAGAAAAAGAGAGAGGGTTTTATTTTCTTGACGCTGCGTGAGTTCCCCGACGCACCGGGGACACATATTTATGTATAAAAGACATCACAAAGTGCATTTTGCATGATAGGTCCCCTTTAAAATAAGAAAAATTAAGAATATCGCCAGAGTTATTTCTTTAATAATACTGACTGAAACATTACATATATGGGCATTAATTAGAGACTAGCAAATATATTTTTTAAAGCTATTTTAGAGCATGAAGATGTTCCCTGCTATGTGCATGTCAAAAAACCTTTTTGTGACATTGCCCAACCATACCATACCAAATGTAGCTGTTCCAACAAGCAATATTTGCACCATTGGCCTGAATGGGTATACAAAAAAAGCTTCTGGGCTCTGTATGAAATAGACAATGAAAAATAAAAGCTCTGCATTAGATGCCTTGGGAGAGAAAAAGTCTTTGTTTAGGCATTCATAAAACCCCCAAAAACCAAGAGTCATAGAAAACACATTCTCAAGCCACCGATGTGACCCAGATGTAGTGTCCATCGTTTAACTATGGTGCTCAGTATCTATGGAAACCCAATTTCCATTACCAAGAGAGGAAGAGGAGTAAGAGATGGGGGAATATGTGAGAAAGGAAATCCTTTGAACGTGTTGAAAGAAAAGGGAGCAGACCAGGCAACGGTCAATATCAGCAAATTCGAATTTCTTTGACATATAAAGCCTCTCCATCCTCTTTGTTCATCGGGGGGTTTAAAATACATCTCAGCAGAACCCCCAAAGCACTGACTATTTAAACTGAGCCTCTGAATCATTAATCATATTCCTCCATACTCAATCACACGTACTACCAGGATAGAGGGTCCAGGCTCTGTCTTCCATTAACCAAGCCTGTCACGTCTCTAATCCACGGAGCCCACTCCAGACTCATATCTGAGGAGATAACACACATGGCCATCCTTGATTTATGACTGCTTGTCCCTCTTAAGATGATCCTTTAGGCAGGGAAATGGAACAGGGACAAACCCAAGCTGCTGATCGTTGGTAATGTGTAAATAGTGGTTCCATTAGGACAAACGTCATTTAATATGCCTATACAACATAACAAAAGGTACTCCTAATATCTATGTGTAATGTTAATCTTGACGTTTTCAAGCAAGGTAGAGAAATAATTATGTTCTTCAGGGCAAAAAATACTGGTTAGAGGTCAATCAAGAGCTAGGATGTTAACAATGCCATGGTTTTGTTTCAATCATACCTTCAATCAGTACCTTAACCTGGCTGTTACAACCTGGCAACCCAACACTCTGCTTCTACTGAATAAAAGATAGCACCCAGTCTGCCTTAACAAACAAAGTCATATCAGAATCCAAATCCTCTGGAAGACACATAAACAGGAAAATAATTTATTTGATACGATTGGAAAACTGATAATACGACGTGTGATCTGTAACCAACATTGAGATTATACAGTCTTTTTGCAACTTTGCAATTTTGTCTCATCATATTTTATTAAAATTCACATCTAAAATGTTAAAAGGAAGAATCTGCTTTTAAAGTAAGCTTGCGCTCAGCTTAGACCTCTGATGGCCCTATTTTCATTAGTGCTGCTGAATAAGTAGTGAGGATTACACACTCTGCCCCTCTGAGTCTGCAGTGATACTCCTTGTTTAACTTTAGTATTATTCCCATTATAAAGGGTCATAAAATCAAGGCAATACACATGTTTCAAAGTGTAGTATGAGTGAGTCACACTTGATTTGGAGGGGTAGAAAATTAATACCTGAGAGCTTTAAATTGAGCAGTTATCTGGTGCCTTAAACTGAAAAAATCACAAAAAGCAACATGTGGAAAATGTTCAATAGCCTCCATGTTAGCGCAGATTGCAAAATAGTATTTGTACACAATCTGTTGAGGAGCACACTAACTGCTGTTTAATGGATTGTATGAGTGTTTGTCAAGCTCTGTGATCAATGATTTGGATCAATACTTACTTGGGATGAAAAAACACGTAGTATTATTACAATCCTTATGTCACATGACTAGGCAGGTATTAAAAAAAATCCAATAATTTTCAATTAAAGAATATATTATTGTTGGATAGAAGCTGGACTAGAATCTAATATAAAGAGATGCTGGATTGATTTGGAGTCACTAGTTCACATTACATGAAAGCTATTAAAGACAAAAAAACTGATAATTCTTAATAACAAAGGAGATGTTTCCTACCTGTCCAGTGTAATAATACAGTTCTGCATATGTAGTCATACGGCTGTTTTTTGTAAACAACAAATCCATATGTTTTGACTTAAAGAATATGTTGTATTGCTGAGTTTCTGTAACTCATAACTATTCATGTGTTTTAATCGTTTTAACACATGCACCATGTTACACACTGAGGCAAATGGGTGTAATTCGTCACACCGGCTGTGTGTCTGGCTGATGGAGTGAGAACGTAAGCAGGGTGCACGCAGAAAGAGAGCCCGGCCTCCGCAAAGACTGCAGTAGGGAAGCAGGCACAGCGAGTGAATTAAGTACAGAAATGATTGAAAAGGCCCGAGAAGCGAATTGAGCTTTATGAACATCCATTATTGAGTTGAAGCACTCGGAAGAACATGACAAAATTGGATGGTCGACAGGGTGGGAAAATGTGCTACGAGGAGGCCAGAGATATAGTAGGGGGTAAGAGGGAGTTGTGTGGGTGTTACATCAGACATTAACAAAAGCAAAGAGGTTGGATTGGACACATTAAACCAAGGGAAAAAAGGACACTCAAAAGGAAATAAGTTGTGAGGGAAATGAAAATATAGAGAGCACATTGTCTTGCTCTGTCTTGTCTACTCGTTTACTAGCATGAGTTATTGACCATTGTGCTGTTTTTGGCTGGACATAATATTTTTTTCTCAAGCACACACACAAAGAGTCATTGCTTTTTGACTATTGACGAGAAGGGAAGGAGTAGGTGAACAACATCATTCTGTATTAGTGTGTTACATTAAAACGATGACACTGAAACAAAGGTATTCATATTTGCCTGGAACGAAAGGCAACACACAGCTTACACTGTTATCACTCACACCAACCTGTTGGCTTTACGATCTATATCACCCTGCAGAACACATCATAATAGAACATGCTAATATGATGGAGACAAACAACCCCCAGGTGAAATTACTGTGAGATCATGCCCCCATTTATTTGACTAATGCCCCTGTTTTCCATTACCGAAGCTTAGGATGGATGGAGGAAGAGGCAATTTATGCAGGAAAACATGCTGAATTAGGGCTCTTTTGAAGGCATAGGAAGCTGGTGACACTCGTTGAAGTCCTCCATTGATGCCATCAGGGACATCAATAAATCATGTTGCAAAGCAGGATCATGAGAACTGATCCAAAGCAGGCTTTGACCCACCAATCATTCATTGTTAGACTCAATGTCAGAAGACACTGGCCAGAGCGGCTGCCACTAAATCTAAAGTTACACTGGTGAAGAAAAACCAAAACATTTACTTCTGCTGATTAAATTCTGCATGAAACTTATGCCATGGATACGTCAGGACTTCATTTGAGAAGAACCACATGGCTTACGGCGCACTAATCAATCATACTGGAGCACTTAGTGGGTGGTACTTGGGGCTACTCGCCATGGAGGATTGGACATTTATCTTTCTTTCCAGGGGTCACCTCATGCTACATGCTATGAACGTTGTAGCTTACATGTGACAATCTGCCAGTGAAGCATAGTGCTGGAGCGAGGCCCGTTGTGTCGCATCATCAGCAGGCAGCTGGCATTGGCAATATTTGAATTGGATGCTCTACAGGAAGCCAAAAATAGGAGCTGCAAAATCATCCATCAATAAGGCTCGTGACGGTTCAGGCTGTACTTCTGAACTGTAACTGCTCTGTCATCTCCCTGCTCAGACAGCATGACAGGGATAAAGGAAGAACTGTATACGTAGAGGGAACCAAACGCATCAAGGCAATGACAATCTAGCCAAGGTTAAATGTATAAAAGAAGGAATTCAACACAGTGAGAAAAACCTGTAATGGATAAGTTACAAAATAGAGGTATACTTTATTTACTTAAAGGGGACCTATCATGCAAAATGCACTTTTGTACGTCTTTTATACATGAATATGTGTCCCCGGTGTTCCAGGGAACTCACCAAGTGTCAGAAAACACAACTCTCTCTATTTTCCTCCATACCCAAATCTCTAAAAAAGGGGCTGCAACGGATCTGATACAGACTGATCCAGATTTGAACACTTTACTGACGTCAGTAAAGTGGTGCTACGGCTATTGGTCAATTCTCCACCTATCAGGGGAATGAGAGGTTGGGCCACGGCCGGCCATTGCTGCTCGAAAGCGCTGGAGTACATGTGCCAGGCCTGTAAGTGGTGCTGTAGTCTGACACAAAAGCAGCGAAGAAGACTTCCCTTGCATGGTTGCCCTTCTGTTTATTCTCCGCTGTGGCTCTTTTTCTCCCTCCCCGAGGCAAGCTTTTGCGCCTCCTGCTTTAAAACAAATGAATAATGACTCTATATAATCATATGTAAGGGATAATGTGCAGCGACGCGGTCATTATGGGGAAAAGAACACCGACAGGCTGATCAGGAGCCCGACGCGAAGCGGAGGGATCTAGATCGGCATGAAGGCACATTATGCAATGTGCACATGATCCCGCTTATTACATGGCCACATTCTCGACAAAGTAACGACATGACTCCCAATATTAATTGAAATGGTTTTATGGATTTAGAAAATGATTTTATTGATTTAAAAAATAGTTGTATTGATTTAAATTGACATGCATCAGCTAAGAAAAATAGTCCGTTGTTACTGTTTTGAACTAACGTATCATCGGCAGGAACTGCTTCGATAGTGTTTTTGAGGAGCTTTTTGATTACAGATTTGAAAACATCGTTACTTGCTTTAAAAGTAGCACAATTCATTATGTCAAACCTTGGAAAGTATCTAGATATCCCTGCCCTAATGCCAAAGTAACTGCACACTGAATATGTGTCGCCGTTTGATGTCTATGTCTGGACCGCTGCGTAAAAAGGAGGGTTTCTGCTCCATTACTTCTCTTCTTACTTCTATAAGAACAAAACACGGTGGACGGAGATCTCTTTTTCTCCCCCTCTTCTCCCCGCTGCAGCCTAGCAGCTAATCTCAGAGCACGCTCCCCTCTCCTGCAGGGGGGCGTGGTCAGCTGCAGCTCACAGAATCAGCCCCCTGCAAAAACAGTGCTGGAAAGAGCAAATAGAGCGAAATGAGGCATGGCTAAAATGCAGGATCTTTTTGGTATTTTGAAAAAAAAACTATATTTATATACTTTATATAGGTATGGCCCTACAATATATTGTTCAAATATAGCATGATAGGTGTACTTTAAATTCATGTTCTTGTTTAATTACTTATTTGCAAGCTTTAAAATATAAAAATTACTTTGATTTAATTTAAAACTTATTGTCTTGTTCAAGGGACTGCAGATACAAAATTATTATTATTATTATTTAAATTATAAATTACACAACTAAACAGCTAGGTCATTGTGCCCTTTAGCAAGATAGAAAAACGATGACTAAGTTATTTTTAATAGAATAATAAGATATTAACTTAAAATGTAAAATGTTCCACCTCATTAATGAATGGGATAGACATGCATTACTGATTGTTTGTCAGCCCAGCATTGACCATAACCTGGCTATAATTAGGATATCCTCCACACCACCCAGCCGCCCCTCAGTGGACCACACTGAGCCTCTTATATGCTAATCACAACCACTTCACAGCAGCCGACAACCCACCATGGGATTCTCCCCAAATCCCTCAGGGCAAATGGAGAAGGCTTTATCTATCAGAATACCAATGAACCTTTATCACATCATACTGGTGCACACATAATGGCTCTGATCCCTCATACAAAATGAATTCATATCTCACTTTGGAGGAAAAAGGCTGACAGACCCAAATCAAAGTAATCGTAAGCCTTAAATGGGGAGATTTGTAGAAGGTGATCCGAACCTTTAATTTTAAGCTTTGACTTTCTCTCAGAAATAGATCAGATCCATCAGCTTGAGGCAGACAAAACCTTTTATCAGCAGGCCGAATGGAGAGCTGTCTGACTAACTGCTTGCAAAATTGGATTATCTCGCCTGGACAGAGCGCTATCGCCCTGACTCACTTCAATAGATCCACTATAAACAGAAGGGGCACGCCTACTATATCACCACTACTACCATTACAGTAAAATATATAACTACTACAGTACAATGACTATCACCTGTACCATTGTTACAAAACTAATAACAATATTGCTGCAACTTTAAGTAGTTCTACTAGTACTTCTGGGTGTTCATTCATGACTACTGCTACCACTACAACCATCCATGCTACTAGCATACTATAAGGGTTCAGGTTTAGCTAAAACTGCTTGTCCTACTGCTAACACTAATACCAGTACTTCCATGACTACCTATACAAGTACTACATTTGTGTAGGCTACAGATGATATAACTACTAGCCCAACTGTTAACAATACAGACACAACGTTTGTAGCTAACAGTAATAATACTTTAACTACTACTGTAAGGCGGAGTGCTAACTTTCGTATCACTATACTTTCATGACTATCTCTACCTCTACTACTTCAACCATTGACTAGCTTCACAACCCAAGCACAGATTATTTTGGGATTCTTCCTATTGTGGAGGTGATTACACATCCTGGGCGTTTAAATACAGGGTCATCTTTACAGTAGCACAAACAGACACATTCCTATGGTTTGCCCTTGGGTGTGTTTGTCTGCCATTTTGGGCTGAGTGTCTGTCCCGTGGGGGGAAACAGACAGATACGGTACATCCTGTGGCCCGCTGGAACCATCCTGATGGAGGCCTGGATGGGTGGAGTAGTGGAGAGGCGGAGTGGGGAGAGCTCTACAGATGTGAGGCCTGAGATAAGAGGGAAAGGCTTTCGTAACAGGATAATGGCTTCCTGTTTGAATGCTCCATAAATTGTTTGTCGGGTTACGGCTTTGAACAGTGACGCGTTTATCGGAGAATCAGACGGAAGGGGAATGCGAAAACAAGAACAACAAAGACTTCTTGTGCTGTTTACTGGGATAATGATTTAGCTACTGTGAAAGCAGCAAATAATCTAACAGGAAGGAGAAATGTTAAACAGGAAGTTGTCTGGAATTTGAAGAGAACACCAAATTGCAGATACGCAGTTTAACACCAAGTCACAGACACTGTCAATGTTTTCCAATTACCAAGAATTTCAACATTGTTACTGTTGTTGCAGCTTGAAAAAACCACATACTGTTGCAAAAGCAGACTTTAATCATACAAAACAAGCCAAAGTCAGATTTGGAGGGTTACTCAAGCCCTGTGTGCTCATTTACACTTCATACCAATTTGTCTTTCAAGAAGCTGCCTTCAAAACACAATTTGCAAGCAATTACCTTGCTTCTCAGACTTTGTGCCAGAAAAAAAACCTAATTTGCAAGAAACAAGTAAGTTATCTCAATTGTGTTAGGTTTAATATCTCATCAGAACAAGCTTGCAAAGGTCTATAGGGAGCGCAGAAGAATAAAATACAACACAGAGGTGACCAGAGGAAAAGTATTTGTACTCTCTCTGACACCTGTCATGATGAGGGATCATTCATCTTAGTTCTCTTCTATCTGCAGAATCCATTCGCTTGCTCGCAGCCTAAGGATGTTAAGGCACATCTGTCTCCTGCAGATGGCTGGTAAAGACTGAGAACTAGGAAATGTCTCTGTATAGCTAAGAGGGCCTTTCAGTTCTGCACACTGTAAAGAGGCAACCCTGATGAAAGTGTAATGTGCCCAAGGAAACTCAGGCCTCAGCTGGATCTCCGACTGTAAAAGAGATGCTTTCAGAGACCGGATCGACCTGGACAAAACCAGAAATATGGTCTTAATATAAAAATATACAAAGCAAGTCCACAGTCATGATTCAGACTTCCCTTTTTTAGATTGAGCCGCTTCAATGTGACCTCGCTCCACCTCTGCTACAGTTTAAGGCACTTCCATCACAGCAGTCCAGTCCGAGTTTATCACTTGTGTGAGATTAAGGCAGATTTGTCAGAGACAGCCTTTGGCTCCGCTGGCCTGAGGTGGAGCATCTGGGTTGCATACCATATCATCAGCCTGGTTAGCTAACCGTCCGGGAGCATGGTGGGTCCCAGTCTGAACTTCATGCTCCATATTCATGTGACATTCTGCGCTGGTGGCTTGCCAGAGCTGTGAACACAGCCTTGATCCTGTCTTCGGAATTTAAAGTAGCACAGACTACAACTTTAACAAGAACTAAGGGGATACATGAAGAAATGTATGAACAGTATCTCATATCAAGATATTAGGTTCCCTCAAGGCATTTTCATTTTTCATCCACCACCAAGAGAGAGCAACAAGACTTCTGGTTACAAAAAGCATATTTAAAGGATCAAAGTTTGGGATAAGCGCTCATTTGCTTACTTGTTGTGGATCATGCTTGATCAGATGGCTAGTATTTCCTAACCCTCACACAGACAGCTGTGCAACTGTACAACAAACTTTATCATCCATCCCATATATTGTGAACAAAAGAAAACACCACGCAACACCAACAAGACCTTGGGTCTGAGGGCTCTTAAAATGGCACTGACTTGCAATGTGTTTCACCTATGTGTTTTTGTGGCCCTTCTTTTATGGACCTGTAGACCTGTCTATTATTATAGTTTTTTTAGTAACACTTTTCTACGGAGCCAATGTCTAATATGTATAGCCTAGTAATGTATTGAATAACCCATTCTAATCTGTTAATAACACTATATAATCATAGTTAAAATGTACTGAAAGCAAACCAATTAATGTGATTCATAACCAGCTTGTAATATATTATATCTGCCTATACATCAGAACTTTAATTTGTGGCACCTTATGATCTCCTAGAGTTACTTATACACTTATAATGTTTCCTAAATATGATAATTATCATACAGCTATGATCCTTGCAAAACCAGCAATTAAGTATTTATAATAATTGACCTTATACATAATTATAAAAGGCTTTATAATGTGTTAAGGTTAAACCTTATAAATATTTATGAGTGCTTTGAACTTTATCTATACAGTGGTATTAAAGGGCAATAACACATAAAAAAAGTGTCTTTACATAGCGTGTAAAACGTGTTTACATTGTGTGTGTGTTTTCTATGCTGCTCTAATCGTATTTGTAACATAGTAGCAGGACTTTCCCAGACATGTTCTCTTTAGACTTTGCATATATAATGCATACTGGCATTCTGGGTCTCTGGTTGCAAACCCAGGACACTCTGCCGATGCCCTGGTCCCACCCTGGGGTCTACTCACTCAGCAGCTGGCGGCGCAGGACATGCAGGCTTGTCTTCATGGTATCATGTGATCCGGTTCCTCCTCCACAGTGCTCATGGTTCTCTAGTAAAGAGAGAGAGAGAACGACAGATACGGTGAAACTCAACTCTGGTATCAAAATCACATTAAAGTTTTGATATACTGTATGTGAGCAGATTTAAGTAGAGGAGACACTGAAAGAAGGGATTGCAGTTAAGATAAGGCTTAACCTTGAACGTTTAATCCTTGTAATGACTAACATAAAACAGTAACACATCTCAGAGTGGATAATATGAATTACAACCAAAACTTTGACAACAAAAGACCAAGAAGGAGAGCCTCAACTGCTAGTTTTCAAATCAGCGTTGTCATCCTGCAGGCTGTGTTGCCCAGTAAAACCAATTACGTTGCATTAAACATTGACCAGTAAGCCTGGTTCTGAGGACAGCCACTGCCTGTTTGTCAGCCCGACAAATACCCAAGGGTGCTCTTTAGGAGAATGACTCACTGATGGCCTTCTGTTAAATGAAAGAAAACACACACACATCTCCTTTCACCTCCAGAGATTTTAGTGTGTGCGTGTTCGCCTCCCTTTGTGGGAAGTGCCCTTGTGCAACACGGTGCCCACATCAAGCTCTCTCACAATCAACATAAACAGACACATGTTTCTAAAGAAGTCAGTTTGAACACACACACACCTAGCACCCTTCACCCTACCGGCGTGAATAATCTCTTGCATGTGAAATTGGATTTGCACCCCCCCAGGAGGAGAGGTCTGGTATCAGGCAACATGTGATTCTGTGGGAGACGTGTTAGATGAGAGGGACAACACAAAGCAACACAACACAAAGCACAGGGCAGTAGGGTGCTGATCCTTTCATAAGGCTTTATTTTGTCATAAATGCAGCCTCGTTCAGGAGACTGAAGAGGCAACACACCACATCTGAGTCATTTTGTCGCCATTGTGGCAACCTTTCAGTGCTTGTATTGGGCTATAAATCTGAACTATGCAACCACAGACTATTTTGAAATTGTTGAATTGAATACGGTTGGAGGACACATGCCCGAGCAGGAACAATAACGTGTTGAGTAACATAGATGATATTAAACATAACACAAATATTTACCTACAATAGTCACAATGTATGACCGCTACAGCGACTATCTATCTATCCATCCATGTTAGCACTTAGCAATAGCTTACTTATGGGAATGGCAGAATGCAAAAATCACAAGAAACAATGTATTATATTACATGTTTGAAAATAATTAATCTATTTTTCCTTCTAACTCCACTTTCCATTTACAACAGATCAAATAAATAAAAACAATGTAAACATGTTTTACTAAATTAGTTGTCAAGGCAGTCCTTAATTTAGATAACAAATGTGTTCCAAGAAAATGAAAACAGAGTTGATTGCTGCTTCCCCGCTCTTAAGTCACAGCTTAGACTATAATGGCGAAGGATAAGACGCATACAAGTAAGACTAATGAATGAATAAAGTAATAGCAACAGAACATTTGTTTTTCCCAGCTTCTGAATAAATGCCACCTATCCCAAAACCATCTTGTGTCCACTGTAAACACACCATAACGCTGCAGTCATAGTAAGCCCTTTTATTCCTATCTTCTGCTTTATATTTTTTAGCATCATGTTCCTGGCCTAATGAGCTCAATGGCAGGGTGCGAAGAGAGCAGCTGAGCCTTTCCACGGTGATTACACCTCATCAGCGCTGTCAGGCCAGCTCAGCCACATTGACATGCTCTTTAAATTGCAAGGCACAAGGGGTGAGGCCAGGGAAGGGTGGGAAGAGGAGAGATAGTGGCAGGGAGAGTCTGATTTATACTTCTTATCACAGAGCAGAACAAGGTTTTTGTTTAGAATGGAGGATAAGCATGGACAAAACACAGCTGTTCAAGAAGCTGTATTGTAGTTGCATGCACATGTGCAGGTAAAAGATAATTTGAGAAGACATCTAGGGTCACGGCACAGACAAAACCCCCGACAGTAGGGTCACTGGCAGCAGCGGAAAGTGTTTTAATGCAATGCTTAACACTATCCCACCAACGCAGAAACTCCATTTAATGCTAGTACCTCTGACTTGTTTAAAGATGGGAAACTGGTGAGGGATCATGTCCTTGGTACTGCACAAGGAAATTCCTATTGGATGGAGACCATGCATTTAGGCAGACATTACAAAATGGAGCCCTCTTATTCATGTTTAAGAGAGCTCTGTGTGGACACAGCAGGGTGCCAACTGGGCTGCACGATATTGGAAAAAACTGACATTGCGATTCCCCCCCCCGCCCTGCGATATATATTGCGATATGAAAACATACAGGAATTGAAGAAAAGACCGTTTTTTCCCCCGCAAACCATCCTTTCTTGAACTTTAATGCTATACAATTGGTATTTTTTAACTATATTTAACTGGATGAAGGATTTTAGTCACGGACGTCTGGATCTTAAGTTATCAGAGCAACAAGCTGAGCTATCTCAGTTAGCAGCGCCAAACAGTGTTTTTACCTTTAATCACTAGGTCCGTTTGCTTTGGAGATTTGATTGTGATTGGTGGTTTGCTGTGCATGCAGAGCCTGCATGTCAATCACTCAAGTACCCCTGACATGAGAGCCGCGCAAGTTTTCCTTTTGTAGCAAGCAGCAAAAATAATTGTAACATGACTTGTTTGAGTTAATTTGCCTACTTACATTTTTTTTTTGGGATATCGCGATCATCGTTACGACACGATATATCGTGCAGCCTTAGTGCCAACACACAAAGAGCTTGGAATAAAAACACAGAGTTGTGTGCCAAAATACATTAGGAGTTGCTCAACATCATATTTTTAACAACCTCCCTGATAGTCTTCTAACCTTAGTTAAAAAAGCCAAATCAAACTAGACTACCAGGATCACATTTTATTGTCTTGCCAATCCCTGCAAATACTTTATATCACAAATGCCTGACCTACAGTAGGAGGCATGAATGGGTGGATGCATGTGGTCGTGTTTGCAGCCAGGCCCTTACCCAGGACATGCTAGGGGAGCTCGGGGGCAGGCCCCCCCCAATTTTGGGGGGATTTTCATGATCTAGATATCTGTTTTTAAGTCCTGTAGAGGGGCACAAATTGGATGATATATTAATTTCAAACCATGTCAGTCAGTGGGCTGCAGCATAACTTATATTTGAAAGTGTAATGCATGAGAATCAGTTGATTGTTACCAATAATGATCCACATTATAATCTGGAGGTGCAGAAGAGGCTAAAATGCTCACAAAACATTGGAAAAGTAATCTGTCTTCTTTCTGTTCATTACTCTCTCTGTCCTTTACTCATCCCTCATTGTTAAATGTATGCTCCTCCTCACTTGTCGCTCCTGCCAGTGTATTACAAAATAATTCAGTAATTTAGTTCATTTTACTTTGCAGATAGATAGATGGGGTTATTAAGCCTACAGTCCCTCTGACTTCCATCACTTTCTCTCTGCCTGTCCTGTATCTTCCTTACCAAAGCTGAGCTTGGACTGATCTTTTAATTATATCTGTGTCAGTGAAAAAAGAAAACAATGCAATGTTATCTCCTCAACCTTTTACTCAAATTATAATGAAAGAAAAGCATTGAAAGTTTTGTTAAAAGGTCTGATATTCGATGAATGAAATTAATGTTAGCTCTCTAGCTATTTTATTCATGCAATTTAAACCAAAGTATAGCCTATAGCTCCAATATAAGTTATTGTGCATGTTGTCATACGTCCACTGACAAACGTAGTGTGTTCACACAGGATCTGCTGGTCATATGATGTCCTGTGATCAACAGAAACACAAGCAGCCCGCTTGACTCAGATGATCTCAATCACTCCACCGCTGCTCCTGTGTTGTGCCGTGGATTGAAGCCGTGTTCGCGGGGACGCAGGGCTGACGTCATTTCAATTATTGGACGTTTCGTCTAGTTTTCTAAGCGGAAGAATGAAATAAATTATTTACTTTGTAAAATGTTTCGTATTGGAATAAACGTCAGTGTTTTATTCCTACAGAATACATGGTGAAAGGATAATATGTGTTTTGTCAGTATAGCACTATTTTATAAAATATTCTCTGTTGTTTAAGAGTCTGATACTTGATAACCATGAATACAAAATACGTAAAAAATCACAAGTAATGATATCACATATTTCTGTATTGTAATGCCACTGGTATTTATTTTATTTGTGTATTGTAAGGTGACATTGAATGTATTATTGTCATTGTATCTGTGCCTCTCTCACACTGTTAATGTTCTTTTTCTTTTCGATAAGGTTAATCCTGGTGTTAATAGGGAAGATCTGCACGGTTCTCTACAGCCCATGTTCAGCAGAACAGGTGGTGCAGCTGCCTGGTTTTGCACCCCCACTATAACTTTGTCCAGGGTGGTCGTACTCCCACCAAAATCACACTGTTGTTTGCTGTTCACCTGTAGTCTGTGCACACAAAAGCATTTTACTCTGGGCTCAGCAGGTGAGAAACTAAAGGGGGGCTTCCACATGTGGCAGACCAGGTGTTGGTGCTGCCGGATTTGGAACCCCCACTATAACTTTGTCCAAGATACTGTCACCAAAATCACACTGGTGTTTGGCGTTTGTACATCCATGGGTACAAGTCCGGACTGCGGCTGTTTGTTGATAAATGAATGTCGTCTTCTTCTGTTTGCTTTAATGTAGGCTACTTAGTTGTGCAGTGCCCCCACTGCCAGTAAATCGAAGTACTACAAAGAACCCTGTTAATTATGTGCAGTTATTTAGCGAATTTTATTATATACACCTTGAAAAAATTACCGAGGTCCGGACCTCGGTGACCTCAATGGTGGATACGGCCATGGTTGCAGCTATTGCCATTTATGCTTGTTTTAATGCTGTGCTGTTGAATATGATAACCTGTTAAACCCTCTCTTCCTACAACCCCCCAAAAAGCTATATTGAAAATTATAAAACTATTATCCTTTTATTGTACACAAAACACACCAGCATTAAGAATAATTGGTCATGTGCAGGAATGTATCACAGCTCCTCTTCTGGTGTTCATCGACAGCTTAGCACTATACTCATAGCAGCTTAGCTTCCTACTGGTTGCATGGCAACTGACATCCACACACGACGACGGCTATCACCATGGCAACTCTAATAGTACATTATATTCAAATTCATTCACAAGGACATGTTGGGGCTCGCACTGAGTTGGAAAAAAAAGGGGGGTCATTGACTGAAATTCCCACTCACCATTGGCACAGTGAGGAATCTGGTAACAATATGCTTTTCTCTGGGACTCTGTACAGGCTTTGTGATTGCGGTCCTCCTGACTGGACCTGGTCCCAAAAAGGTCCCGGACTGCAGCTCTGAATAGAGTATCTGCAGGGGCCGCAGACTAGAGGCCAAAGCCAAGGTCACCCCAGACGTCACGATGAAATAAGCCTGTCACTCCGGCTCGCTGTGGCCCCAAGCCGCAGGGATAACAATGCTTTTAATTTTGGACTTCCCTCTATTCTGCGGTTATGTATAGGAGCCGTGGCAACAGGCTGGCTGTTTGCCCACTGAGGCTGCAGCCTGAGAGCTTTTCCATAACGAGAACGGGGAAGGAGGCGGAGGGAGGGGAAACTGTGGGATGCGACAACGACGGTGTGAACTACAGTGTTGTGCTCTCACGCATACAACTGATAACTGGACCTCCAATCACAACCGTTTCAACTGATGCTTTTCTTCCAAGTTTTGATGCCACGCTCTCACGCTTCATTTTATCTCTTCTGTCTGAGAGTGGAGGCACTGATTCAAAAGAGGGGTAGTGTGAAGCAGAGACTTGCAGCAAAATACAGTAATGTATAAAGTCTCTTTCAACATGTACAGCAGACTTACAGTAGGATCATATTAAAATCTGAAACATCAATGCTGAACTTATTGAATCAAAGCCCAGGCTTGATGTGATCTCAGCCCCATTGAAGTTAAACCAACTTCCTTCTTCCCTGCCCTTCCACATCTACTCAGGGGACACGCTCACACAATGGGCCCTTTTTTCTCTTGATTTACCCTTTGATGGAAATCAGCCCCTGATAGCCATTTTTCCTGTTCTATCCATGGAGTAAAGCTTTAACTCTGGAGAGTGTTTATTCCATCTCGGTGACCTTGCAAAACAACCAACTGCTTGGCCCCAATGAAGTGAGACTGTGGCTTATTGTGTAACAGGGAAGCTGATTACTGATTATAGCTGTGAACAATTCTGTTATGAAACCATTTTCTTCAGTGGGTGGGTTTAAAACCACTGCAAGTGACTCATGAGACACTCTGAGGCTTTGATAACTCAATGGTCCAGCCAGGATACATACAACAACTTAATGATTAAGCATATTGATTCCATGCAACAACAGACCTAAATTAAATGCAAGCAGCAAGAACTACAATCGGTTTCCAGGGAGCTTTCTAATCCGTCCATACCTAGTGGCAGCCATATTGCTGAGTCACAGTGGTGAGCTGTATGCGTGAGCGCTGTCAGTCGTGGACCTGGATGGTAAACCTGGCAGGATGAGTTGCTGGGGCTGTGTCATGGAGGCTGGCAGAAGACATGTTATCAATCAGCGCCCTAACTCTCCGCCAGGCTCTGCCCGCAGAACAGCAACCCACCGGCCATTAAAATAACATTAGGCTCCCAGCATGCCGTTCACTTGGAAGTAGCACATAAGGAAACATATCGCCCTCCCTGTCCCAGTTGGACACTTTACTTAATTATGGTATACAAAGTGGGAAACATGTACAAAACTCTGTTAAACTGTTAATGTAAGTCAGCATATTAGCTTAGAAATAATAGTAATTGTCACTGTTTTATAAATGTACGAACCCAAGCTAACTACAGATGGTGTCCTACATGAAAAAGTAGTAGGTGGCAAACAGTGTTGTGCTAGTTACTGAAAACCAGTAACTAGTTACCATTACTAGTTACTTCATTTCAAAAGTAACTCAGTTACTTTACTGATTACTTACACACAAAAGTAATGCGTTACTGTGAAAAGTAACTTTTGTTTTTTTCGTTACGTAGAAAATGGGCTCCCATTGATGCCCTTATAGCCTTCATTTCAGTACTGTTATTGCATTGGAGAATAATACAATCTGTTGATCAACTTGACATGCATTATATGCAATCTGGATTGCATCGATATTAGCTGGCTTTCCATTTTTGTATATTCTTTCTCCAGGTAGTTGGAAAAAGTTTTCCGTCCCATATACCGTGTGCCGCCCGGACATGGTATCATGCTAACTAGCTCCCTGAAAGCGGTTGACTCCACTGTAGCAATAGCCTGCATGCGTTCTACAACATACCGTGCAATGGCTTTATCGATTTTCCCCTGGCTAGCAGTCCCTTGGTTAAAATCCAGCCGCTGTTGCTTAGGTGGAGGTGAAGTAACGCACCATGTGGTAACGGTAACTGAGTTACTGAATTGAAAAAGTTATGCGTCAGAGTACTAGTTACTGCCAAAAATAACGGCGTTAGTCCCAACACTGGTGGCAAATAAAGACAGAACAATGTCCATGAATAACACAGTGAGAAAGATGCAGAGGTTACTGTCAGTCAACCCACATAAATACCCTAATCTTACATTTATTTGAACAGCATGGAAAGTGTTTGTGTTAACAGGCACTATGTAGGTAGGATGGATGAATCACATAATTCTGACTAGTTACGTCAAAATAACAGCCTTCCCCAAACAGAAAACCTGAAAGTGATGTCAGAGTAAGTAGTTTAGTGAAACAAAATGTCAATTCAGATCAGATGTTCAATAAAATAACAAGCAGAGATCAGCCATATTTGCATATATTTTCTACAAATACATTTCCAGGTATAAAACTGTTAGCTTCAAACGGAAAAATGCCTCCAGGTTGAATATTAATATCATACAATGTCTCAGGATACTGGCAGCATGCTCATACAGATAGATTTTATGTGCTCAGGGAGCAAGCTGTCAACTCACATCCATGTCTTGGCAGTAGTCCTGCCTTGTTAACATATTACATATGCCAGTACTGAAAAAGCAGGACAGTGAAGCATTAAATATGATGCGCTTGTCAATAGTCATTAATGTAGAATCTGTGGAGAACAACACAGGAGTAGAATAAACTTTTCTGAGTGTCACTCACTCGGTTTGCTTATATCCAAGACCATTATCCTCATTGTCATACATGCCAGAAACACAGAATCTCAGCTTCACTCTTCAGATCACTTCCACAATGACCAAAACCTTCTGTAGCTCTGACAGCATGAATGAAACTCTAACTTGTTCAGTGGATAACTCCCACTCAGGAAGAGCAGAGCACCTGTGCTCAGGGGCAACCGAGGAGGAGTAGAACAGCATCGCATTACTCAACACACTAAACCACAGCCAGAACTAAGGCAATTCATCAGAGGATTCATGGCCAAAACCCTGTCTGTGGGTGTGTGAACACATGTAAGACACAGACAGAGAGTTAATGGTAGCCAGCTACAATTCCTGCCCATTTCTACCCCTGCAACAGAGTCCATTTACACTTTGATGTAAAGAGTTTTACTGCATGAGGTTCCTGTGCATTTCATAGCTGTTTGGAGCAGGTCAAAGTCAAGCCTCAAGTCCTTTCATCCAACTCAAGTCATTCATATAGTTCCAGTCAAGATCTCTCTAAGTTAAAACAAGTTTGCCTTCAAGTTTAAATCACCAACGGGAGGACTATTTTTTCTTTATAAGCTATGCTTTTCTTCTTCTAAGTTTATTTTCCATTGTCTTTTTCATTAATTGTCTGTATTAATATGTAATTGTATGAGTGGAATTAAAAGAAAAGCCAGGATTACCAGCCGTCAAGCCCAAATCAGGTTTCAAGTCTTTATTTTGAACAGATACTTGATGTCAGGTCCCAATTTAGGCTTGAGTCGAAACTTTTGTGACTTCATTCGGACCTGATTCTATGTTCCAATAGGTTTGGTTGGTGGACTACCGTTTTGAAGCCTTGAGATTGGCATTCGTGCTGTCGCCATCTTGTTTCTTGTTGTTGCCATCTTGGTTTTTGGGAACCAGAATAGGCACAAGAGGGTAGAGCTAAGTCCCACCAATGAACTTATCAGGGGAAGGAAGGCAAGTCAAATCTTCAAGGAGTTATTTTTTTTGGATTTAATGTCAAACTGAGTCTTTAGGGAGTAACAAATCAAGTCCTATATTATCATGCCCTTATTTGGTTTCAACCCCAATCTCACAGGAGTCAAGTCCAAGTCCTCATGTTTTGATCTAAGTCTCAACCATGTCTCAAAACTAAAGTTGAGTTTTTATTGAGTCAGGTACAGTATGTGGTAGGTAAAGCACTTTTTTTTTTTTACACTGTCAGAGAAGGTGTCGGACTCAAACATCTTTATTGTATAACACTAAGCATTATCATTAGATCGAGGGAAGGCCAGACTGTCTGACAGATCCAGCAATGGACTGAATCAGTGGAACAAAGAGTCAGACAGGTAACAGAGCCTGTGACAGACCTGCATCACTGGAAAGACGACACCACAGACTGAGTATCAAGCACTTGGAACGAATGAGGGGTTAGCGTTGTTTGCGGATGCATTTGATTAGCGTTGACCTGACAGGCCAATGACGCACTGGAAAAAATGTATTGATGATGTTTCAAGAAATCACCCACATAAAAATCCATTACAGAATATAAAAAGGTGTTAACATTACATTACATTACATTTAGCTGACGCTTTTATCCAAAGCGACTTACAATAAGTACATTCGACCAGGAAGACACAACCTTGAAGAAAACAGAATCATATAAGTACATCAGGTTTCATAGAGCCAAAACATTTCAAGTGCTACTCAACTGGCATTAGATAAGCCAGTCCTTTATTAGTATATAAGTGCTTTGTTAATAGTTCTATCGCTCGAAGTGGAGTCGAAAGAGATGAGTTTTCAGTCTGCGCCGGAAGATGTGCAAGCTATCTGCTGTCCTGATGTCAATGGGGAGCTCATTCCACCATCTTGGAGCCAGGATAGCAAACCCACGTGTTTTTGCCGATGGGAACTTGGGTCCCCCTCGCAGCGAGTCGTTTGGCTGATGCAGAGCGTAGTGCACGCGCTGGGGTGTACGGTTTAACCATGTCCTGGATGTACGAAGGGCCAGATCCATTCGCAGCATGGTAAGCAAGTACCAGTGTCTTGAAGTGGATTCTAGCAGTTACCGGAAGCCAGTGAAGGGAGCGGAGGAGCGGAGTGGTGTGGGAACATTTAGGAAGGTTGAAGACCAGACGAGCCGCTGCATTCTGGATGAGCTGCAGAGGTCGGATGGCACATGCAGGTAGACCAGCCAGGAAGGAGTTGCAGTAGTCTAGGCGTGAGATGACGAGAGCCTGGACCAGAACCTGCGTCGCTTTCTGTGTCAGCTGGGGACGTATCTTCCTGATGTTGTAAAGCGTGTATCTGCAGCAACGGGTTGTGGCAGCTATGTTTGCAGTGAAGGACAGGTTGTTATCTAGGGTCACACCCAGATTCCTTGCAGTCTGAGTCGGGGAAACAACTGAGGTGCCGATGTTGATTGTTAGGTCAAGAGTTGGACAATCTTTTCCCGGAAGGAAGAGCAGCTCAGTCTTGTCAAGGTTGAGCTTGAGGTGATGAGCAGACATCCACTGAGAGATGTCAGCTAGACAAGCAGAGATGCGTGCGACGACCTGGGTTTCTGAGCGGGGAAAGGACAGAATTAATTGGGTGTCGTCAGCGTAGCAGTGGTATGAAAAACCATGCGGGCTAATGACTGATCCGAGTGAGTTTGTGTACAGGGAGAAGAGGAGGGGACCAAGAACAGAGCCCTGAGGGACCCCTGTAGTTAATTGACAAGGGTGGGACTCAGACCCTCTCCAAGTCACCCTGTAGGTACGGTCTTTCAGATATGAGGTGAGGAGGGAAAGTGCAGAGCCTGAAACTCCAAGTTTTTGGAGAGTGCGAAGGAGGATCTGATGATTCACCGTGTCGAATGCAGCAGACAGGTCCAACAGGATGATGACAGAGGAGAGGGATGCAGTTTTGGCAGTGTGCAGTTCCTCCGTGACAGCAATGAGAGCAGTTTCTGTGGAGTGACCTGCCTTGAAACCAAACTGGTGCGGATCCAGAAGGTTATTCTGATGGAGATAACAGGAGAGTTGTTTAAAGACAGCGCGTTCAAGTGATTTAGACAGGAACAGGAGGAGAGAGACAGGCCTGTAGTTTATAACATCAGACGGGTTGAGAGTAGGTTTCTTTAGGAGAGGGTTTACTCTTGCCTCCTTGAGACTGTTTGGAAAGTGACCAGAAGTTAGAGAAGTGTTGATGAAATGGGTGAGAAACGGTAGAATATCAGGAGCGATAGTCTGAAGGAGGTTTGAAGGGATAGGGTCCAGAGGACAGGTGGTAGGGCGGGCAGAGGTAATGAGGGTAAGAACCTCACTTGGAGAGAGAGGGGAAAAGGAGGTTAGTGTGTTGGTGGAAGGAGGGTCTGGTGACCCAGCGGTGAGTAAAGGTGAGTCAGAAAAAGAAGAGCGAATATCATCAACCTTTTTTTCAAAGTGGGTAACAAAGTCGCTTGACAGAAGTGACTACCAAAAGCCTTTTTTTTCCACATGTAAAGAAAGGGAGTGTGCGATTAAAGAGCACTAAAACTAAAACAGTAGAAACAGGTTTAGAGAAAGTGCTTCATCACAGAGTACATCAAATATAGTGAACATCATGGGTTGACAAGGTGTTAGATGATGTCCAACACTAAATCTGGTTTGATGGATTTCTCCTACCAGACATCCCAAGTGACTGGTATTTGGCTTTTTATTTGTTTTGGACTGTGCACAGACACACACCTGGGGACCTGGATTACCTGCCAATACTCTGCACAAGCTTCCACCTTCTCTCCTGAGAGAGTCTTCAGCCAGGCAGTAAAAGAGCAGACATTGGGATGCAGCTCACCCTCACAATGTCTGAGCCGTAAATGTCCTCCCTTCTCTCTCCGACTCCATCTCTCTGTCCTTACGTGACCCCTGACTGAGTGAGTGACTGGCTGCTACTGTGAATTCATTGGTGATGTAGAGAAACGTGAGACTACAGCGTGTCGTGTCCCGCTACGCCTGTCACGACCGGTAACACAATAAAAAAACAACATCACCGCAAAACAGGTGAAAGGGGCTGATAGTTAACTCACCACACTTCCTGAATGCATAATGACATCGCCCAGACCTATTAGGTTTCGCTGCTTAGTTTAATGGAAATGCATGTTGTTATGCATACCAGCTCTGAAAAGGCATGTTAGCCAAATAATGTCTCTATTAGAAATTAATATAAAGTAGTGTTTTCAGGTCCTAACACACTTCCATGATTATAAATATCTGACCACACTAGAGAGCATCTGACTGACCATCTGTGCCAAATTACATATAAACAGATTTAAATCCAATGGGATAAGAGCTTTCAGCAGCACTTCGTTGATAAAGATTTAAAAAGGGGAAATGTTATGTTGTGCTAATGAAGTGAAAATGAGGTACCGTGTGGACCACACTGCTTAAAAAAGAGAACATCAGTACGGGCAGGCCCGGTCAGAAGGCAGGGTGAATAATGTAAAAAAAAAACGATCTCTAACAAGATTTCTGCTCAGCAGGTTTGAGAATAAATGAATAATAAGGCTGCAATAAAATATGTTTGCAAAAAGACAAAATGAACCTTTCTTTGCCCTTTTCTCTCTGCCTGTTTTTCTTTCATATCTACATCACCGAAGGAAAAACATTTGATCAAAGCCTCATCTTTGGCTTCTGTTTTGCAGCCAGACCCTTACATCTCAGGGTGCGGCTGGAAACCATCAGGCCGACAAACAGATTGACATGTAAAGTCTGTCTCTGTAGCTTGGCCCACATTGATTATCGAACCAGAGCCACTCAATGAGGCCACAGTAACCGATAACAAGCACATAATCCTCCATGTAATGGCTGTCAACGATCTAAATTTACACCAGGAAGACCTTTGATGAAGTATTTGACCTCATCCATCAAACATGTTATCAGTACTAGACAGATATACCTCTGAAGTCTCCTTTCTCTAACTTCTGAAGCATTATTTTTCTATTCTATTATACTATTTTAAGCGTCTTTGGGTTCAAGAAAAGCGCTATAGAAATAAAATGTATTATTATTATTTTCAGATACGATTAAGATTTACCAATGTAGTTTTGACTAGAGCTTTTGATTTTACTCCGAAGAGACAAACTGGTTTATTGAGTCTGTGCAGGGATAACTTTCATTGCTGTCTGCTTTCCAGGGATGGATCTTTGGCAGGCTGGGGATGATAGACTAACTTTGCATAAGTGCACGGCTGTCAAACTCCCCGAAGTCTGACAACGACAACGGGAAAAACGGTTACAGCTAAAGTGATCGCAGCGGTTCCAACACAGGGCTTGATGTTGCCAAAAAGCTCTGAGCTGCATACCCTCTCCTCTTCTTCATCTCCCTTTGCTCCCCACTTCTTTAATGTAATGTCATGCTTCCATCCCAATAAGTATCCTCCTCTACCCCTTCTCTCATCTTTGCTTGAATCTTGGTCTTCATGATAAGAGTCCCTTGAACCAAAGGGGCTGTTAAAAGGCTGCCAGGAATAAAAATATATGAGGAACCATGTTAGCAATAATTTATATCCTTTAATAAAGCTATGAGTATCGACAATTTAAGTGTGCAAAGATAGCCAGCTATGAGCTACAGAATCTACTGTATTGTTTGTACTAACAGGAATTTCCAATACATCACTTTCCTTCCTTCTGTGTTTTTATGGCTAACAACTTTACTGTATCATACAATCTACACATCATCAAACGGCAGACAAAATGAGCAACTGGCTAGTAAACAGCTAGCTAGCTAAAGCCAGATATGTTCTTATTTGGGTTGCAAGATAAACTGCAAATTAATGCTAATGTTGCTCAGTGTCTAATGTTTTTAAATAGACAAATGTTGGTTAACAAGTTCACCTTAACAAATTTGGATAAGTGATGAGTCGATTTTGGCTTTTCCATCTGCTGCCTCCAAGCAGCTAAAAACCGACAGCTTAAAAAATATACTTTCATCTGATGTTTCTCCAGTTTGCATACATTTTAAGCAGTGATCATAACAGTAGTGGGCAATTTTGTCACCATTTAAGTCTTGATTTCCACTACTTCATTATGCAATTGTCAACTCAAAAAAGCCAATCTATTATAATGACTTAGAAGTAGATCTGCCACAGTCGTCGGTGTAACTGACAGTGCATGGTGTTCAAGAGATTACCTATTTGAAAAAAAAAATTCTTAATTAAAAATGAAAATCTAATTTTGATCCTTTTCAGTCTGTACTTTCACATTTGAAAAAACTCTAGCTAACAATGATTAGCAGAACTACAGCATATAATATAAGGGTGTCCACTTTACCCTGTGGACCCTTGTTGGCCCCTGAAAAGCCCTGGGAAGCCATTTTGGCATCAAACCCAACAAGTATGTTTTAAATTACTAATAACAAAAAAAGAATGTCTAAAACTTTTTGATTAGCAGATGTAAGTGTGTACTGCAGTGGTGGAGGTTAGCTCTACATCACATTTCCCATAAAGCCGGGGATGTGGGTGTCCTCTACCTGACAGCCTGTCTGCAGCAGATAAACACATGTCACACCTCACTCTCTGCCAATAAAGGTGATGGCCGACTTGCCGCTAGCCAGACTGCCCTTTAAAATGAGATGACATGGTCTGAGAGTGCCGAAACGGAATGACTCAGCTACAGGAGCTTTTCTAAAGTGAGTCAAGCAACATTTCATTATTTCTCTAAAAAGGTTAAATGACTAATTTTTAAGATTTTGTTCATTCGAGTGCGGCATTAATATGAATTCATTTAAAATTGCAATTCCAGGATAAAACCACTTTTAAAAACCCCAGATTGGGACCGTAAGAGATAATAGCCTCCTTGTTGAATACAACCCTGCCCCTTATATTATTTAAATATAAATTAAATCAATTAGAATATTTGTAAATCTTTTCAGCACACAATGAATGTGTTGTGGAGAGAAAAATGGACTACATTTTCAGCATCACCACCAGCTAGAGGGAGAAATATACAGAGAGTAAAGAATTCATCATTAAAACAATTTGTAAAATCAGGCTGCAACTGTCTTGTGAATTTGAACAGTGCAACTTACATATCTATTTATGATGTAGGATGTATGAGTCATATAGTATACTTCAAACAGTTAGCAACATCCATGGGACATCCCATCCAATCACATCTCACCGTTCAACCTGTTCCCCGCTGTGATTGGTGAAGCAGAAGGTATTTTTAGTTCCAGATATTCAATAAAAGCAGACACTTCTACAGAGGTTTTAAATTGAGACAAACAGACAAGCCAACACCACAGCAAAATAGCATGACACAGCAGCAGCACTGCAACGCCAAGGGTGCTGTCAGACACCATCTATCCTCCACACCCCCAGCGGGCATTACGGTTAACACAAGGCCTCCCTGAACACACCTTACACTCTTATACTGAACAGGAGAATTGTTACACACAAATCCAGCATTGCTTTATCACATCAACACAGGCTTCGATGCACCGAGTGTAAACTTTGAGCCCAGTGAGAGTACAAGCACTATTAGTGCACTGCAGCACGACTGCTGCGACATTAAATTGGGAAGGACCATTTGTCAAAGCGCTCCCCAGCAGAAATCCCCTCTGTGAAGCTGTTTCTGAGGGGAGGAGACGTCTTAAGCCTCGTCCACAGGAAACAGTGACTCATACATCGATAAAGGTTAACTTTGCTGCCCTCACTTCCAGACGAACTCTGATAAAATAGGATACAAACATAGGAAAGAAGTTGCATGTCTTAATGATTCATGACATCTAATGAAATATCATCTATGAACATCAAACAATTTAATTTGCCTTGAGGGTGAGGGATTACAAATGGAGTGGTGTAAAATGGCAAAGCAAGAGGTTGTACTGCCTGGATGTGAACCCAGCCATTATTTTCTAGGTTGTACTCTTTGCAAAGTAAGACACTCTGGGTTGCTACAAACATAAAGGGATGTAATACCATAAACAAGCTTAATCCCTTCAAATCAGCATAACAGATTTAACAGGGCGGGACATTGTGCTTATTTCAACATGCTCCGGGGTAGTTGTGTCATAGCAGTTTGATGTCTGACAGGATACAAGTTATCATTATAACTAAAGATGCTGTAATGTATTAAACTATATCAATAGAAGAGTGAATCGTACCTTTCAGACCCCTGTTGGATAATAGGATAAATCAGAGGGTTTACCAGATTCACTTTGAAATATCTAATATAAATTAGATATTAAGTACAAAAAAGATAATAAGTTTTGATTTCTTTTTTTTCAAACATGTTGAATCCAAGGTCAAGAACAAATTTGCTTGAATACTGTATAGTTTAACCTCTTCAGACTTTTCAAAAGATTGCCCATGATTCTTGATAGCCTATAAATGGATTCAAACTTTGACAAGTGAACTAAATATATTTTGATGTTCTTTAAAAAAGGGAAATTACCCCTAAATATGTCCTATGCATTCAAGCCTCAAACAGCAAAAGGAAACTAAAGAAACTGTAAAGGAAATAACTTCCATATTGAATCCTTTTGTTCCAGAACAATACTGTAATATGTATTTCAAGAAGTAAGACCACCCATTGTGACAGTAGGCAGTGGAATTCACCCTTTCCTGTTGAGATACAATCCGAAACTCTTCGTCATACAGTATCTATGACCTAAACAAGAAACTATGTCCGGAGTATGACAGGAAACAAGGCCCTTAGGTGAGGTAGACACAGCAATCCTGTGCTGTTCACAATAGTTTGCAATGCGCAGGAGGAAAATCCTATTGTTTCCAATGTCTCTCTACACTTCCTGTCTTAGTTCACGGGATGAGAACATACTTTATGCAGAAACAGTGAAGCACAAACCTCAGTAGGTCCAGGAAGTTCTTCACTCTACACGCACATTCCTAATTTTACCCCTTGACACAGCCCCTTGTCTGGTGACAATGGCAGGAACAGAACAAAAAAAATGGAGCACTAGAGAAGGATGTTTTTGGAGGGAGGGGGGTGTATTGTACCTCATTTCCTTAAACGGTGCTGCCGAGATCGCTCAGAGCCAGCTGGGACGAGTGAACAAGAGAGCAACATCCGTAAAGAACGTCCGAAGTCCAGAGATTTCCCACCGGGCGATAACCACGTGTCCGGAGACGGAGTGAGAGATGTTGTATTGTTCTCTTCTCTCCTCACCCCCCCTCTCTCTTATCCACCCCCCACTATTAGTGAGACAGATTAACTCCAAGAGCAGCAAGTCCTGAGAGTGCGTCTGGCTTGCTGTATACGGACACACATGCACATCCCATCAATTACGCCTTCTCCATGTGATTCAGGCTGACGGATGAGGCAGAAGCACCCTATAACAACACAACAAGGAAAATTGTCCTAACACTGGAGAATTTACTCATGGATGAGCTGTCCAGTAGCTCATCTACCAAAAAGAGAAAGAGCCTAATAAGCCAATTACACAACTAAAATGCATATGGTGTAACACACAACAATGCATGCAAGTGTGTGATTGGCAGACTCCGGAGGTGGCTCATATTTAGAGTGATGGAGCCTGGAGTCTTCCGTTCGGACAGTCGTGACCTTTCTTCTACAGTCACCACAGGAGAGTGCAATGATTAAAGAAATGGTATTTGGTTTGAGCTGAAAGTGTAGAACTTGATGGAAAGGGAGCAGTGTAATGACTCGAGCCGCTAACCCCTCTGGCTCTGGACTGATGTTTACCTGGAGATGACGGGAGATATGGCGGCGTGGGGACCCGACAGGGTTGACATTTTAAAGTGAGACCCCACTGAGACCTGTCAAGTGGGAGTCTCGTTACAGTGGAGGTGGGGAAGAGTTGTGACAAATCACTTGGATGATTATATTGATGCATTCAGCACCCTGGGGAGGCATTATTGTTATCCGAAAAGCCACAAAGGAGATACTAGTATAGGGAGAATATGAACAATCTTGTGTTTTTATAAACTGGAATGACAAGGTTTGAAGCTAAATAGCAATACTTGTGAAGAAAGAGTTGCAAGGTCTTTGAAGTATACACAAGACTAAGAAAGAAAGACTTAATTAAAAATGTTTTAGCAATTAGACCTGATTGCACAAATTACATTTGCATTGTAACTTTCTTTGGGTCTTGTGATGTCTATAGAAAAAAAACATGCACAGTATTAGCTTAGCTTATTATGGCTTTGAAAGAGTTTGAAATGTTAGCTTACCTCTTCAACTGCCCTAAGTGTGGCTGGGTACAATTTGCCAGTGACAGTGCTAACTTGCCATTAAGCAGGTATAATGCCTACGTTTAGCTATCCTAACACTCTACCTAGCAGTGGGTTAGCATTCTATACGTACAAGCTATGCCGATAGTGTGCGGTAAAAAATTATCCGAAATAAAAAATGATTGATTAATATCAAAGGACTGTGCTTCATGTTTACTTTTCTACCACCTTGAAAAACAATCGTAGTTCAAAAGACATTGATTAATCATCAGTCGTTGCCAATAACTGAAACCTTCAATGAGGAACAGCAGTCAATATCTTGTCGAAAAATAATCCTTGTCTGTGAAACTGGGACACGCAGTTGATAATTGCTGTCCTCCTGCTGCAGCGCCGGGCTGAACAGCCGTGAACAAAACAAACCAATTATTCTGAATCAGTTTTCAAATCTTCCTGTGATGGGGCTACATTTAGCAACCTCTCTTTCCCAACTCTAACACGGCTGAACGGGAGCATACAAGAGGAATACAAGAGGATTCATGTTGAGTAACTGCTCAATGGGGGTTAATTGCGTTGAGTTTTGGTGTTACATTGAGCAAGTCTGATGCAAGAGGATCAGGATAGACTAACTTTAAAACCTGTGTATATTAAATAACACCAACGCTAGGTGTGTTGAAGTTTGAAGAGTGAGATGCTCACATAAGGAGCTATAGCGTGGAATACTTTGAAACATGCAACATCATTCAAAGATCTCTCACAGATCAGAGAAATAATGAAGCAATCAGTGCAAGCACTCAGCACGCTAATGACTGAAGTTAGCCTGGGCCGCTCACCAGCAGCATCTCAGAGTGTGTGTCAGTTTTTAAAATGCATTCCAGGCGAAAAAAATTCTCACCAGCAGACGTTTAATTACCACAGGATGGAGAGCTTTGGTTTGCCCGCGCCATCACTCACGGTTGAATTAATGAATAGGTAAACAGCAGAGGAACAAGCCAGGCTCAGCATGGTGTGGATGAGATCTGTGACACCACACATAGGCCTACTCTCACACACAGTCAGCAGTGTTTAATATTATGGATGAAGTGGTGGTTCAATTCTATAGGGTGGACGGGAGGGGAGAGCGTGTGGGTGATTTGTTTGGTAACTTCAGTCTATAATTAAGTGATAAACCACACGTGATACACGCCCAAATATTCAGACATCAATCAGGTAAAAATAATGAACAACATGAAGAGGATGATTACTGTATTTCATCAGAATGGTCCATGGACTTATCGGTCTCACTAACTGGGACGGATGGGTGAAAAAGTGAAGAAAAAACTAACAAAAAGTGTCAGTGTGAAAATACGTAACTAGTTACATTTACGTAGCTGGTATTAGCAAATATTGAGCATTTGGCAATTATTTTTATCACTTCAGCACTGGATTAAAATGTCTATTGATTAAACTTGCATGCTGCCAACTCTTTCTTTGCATTTAGCTTTAGGATGGAGAGACAAGCTTCCTCACTGAAGTCTGGATATGAAACCTCCATGGAGTTACAAAGACATAAAACCAACCCTGTGAAAAAAAACAGACAAAATTAATGTCAATGGCATTCCAGTGGCCTGTTTACGGCTATCGTAGTTAAATGTCAAACGCTTGGCCCCGCAGGGAGACAGAACCGGCGGGGAGAGAGTGTGCAGGTGTCGCTCCCTCCATCATTTTTGCTGCCTTTCTCTTCTGTGTGATGTTGGGAATGGGACAATACATTGGGGATGAGCAGCAAGATCTATTATTAGTGGAAGAGTGAAGAATGGAGTGAATGCCCAGGGGAAAGCAGAGGAGCGGGCCTAACCTCACTGACATTATTTTAAGAGTTGCTGTTGTGACAGTTTCTGCAACTGATGACTTCTGTACCGCAGACAGCAAATTGTTTGCGTTAGTATGTGTGTGTCACTGTTAAGGGAAGCATTCCAGTGGTTTCACATATTGTATTTCATTTTCTCGAATCACTTATACATCGGAGCCTGCCATTTTGCAAACCATTCAACTAAAACATTGGATGTATTTTGTCTTTGTTAAGGCATTTATTTTTGATTAAATCAATTAAATCAAATGTGCTTACATTTTCCTTTCCAATGGTGAAATCCATCAAAACCAAGTCTGCATGAATACAAAATAATAAAATAAATACAATATTATTGTTGCCTGCGGCCCAATGTGCTGTAGTTGTTTTTCCCACTGTGTGTACATTTTGAATATATATTTAGTGAAATAAACCATGCAAGCTCAATTTTAAAAGGCTAATTATCCAGATTTCAACTCATGGTCCCAGGTTAGTTGAAAATGGGCTTGTGTGTTCCATACAGTATAGAAGATTAAATGCTTATTCATTAAAATAACTGAAACTAAATGCCGGATGTAGAACCTGTTGACAGATAATAATGATTATAAAGCTTTAAAAACTGCTGGTTTATGTAATGAACTAACCGAAGCTTAAAAAAAGACGAGCTGTCCAATCAATTAGACATTTCACCCTGCCTCCAATCTTTATGCCAAGCTAGGCTAAATGCCTCCTTTCTCTAGCTCAGTGACTAACATAGAGACACAAAAATACAATGCTCCCCTAACTCTCACCAAGAAAGCAAATAAACACAATCATATATAGAATTCCCCAGCAGCAGATGCACAAACTCTCATCACAGTGTTGAAAAGCAGAGGAAAATCATAACTATCATGTTTGACATCTTGTATACCACAGCAAGCTGCAGTGTTTTTACAGCACAAAGAGCCTGCACGTCTAACAGTGTGTCCAATTTATTTGCAGCTTCTGACAAACCCAAAACGTCAAGTCATCTCCTCTCCCTAAAGGATCCTCTCCTCTTCAGTGAGAGAGAAAGGTGGAGTCATTCCAGCAGCTTCAGCAGCAGCTTGATTGGGCTATCGCTGCATGTCATTTACAGCAGTGCCATTCTCAATACATATGGGATAACCTGGGTGTGAAAATGTACCTTGTGGATTAGTGGATCAGGGGCAGTACCATGTGAGAGTAACTGTGAAGGTACAAAGAGGAAATATACATGAAATATTTCCAAGTGTCTTGTTTGACATAAAGCCAGATGTCTGCCCAGTGGCTGTCCACTCAGATTTTGTTGTTGCCATGTTGCTCCTTTCTGCTGCCAATACTGCACTGGTTCCAGCATCAACGACCTCCCTACACGATAATGCCACCGTCTCCATGGTAATTCAGCTTCCACAAACCGCCATCCGTGCCACCACAAACAAATTCACACAAAAACACACCAGGCGAAATCCCACTGTGTCAATTCGCAATTTTGTGTGTGGAAATTAATTAATATGGAGCGGGTTACACATTAAAATGTGTAACCCGGCACGCTCCATATTATTCAGTATTAATGCCGTCGCAGATTACTAGACAGCTTTCCAGGCCCCCCAGGGCCACGAAACTCTTAGACTGGAAAGAGACAGAGGAGGAGAATAGAAGCAATACCATATAAATGTCTCTCTAATTAGGGGTGACAAGCGCTGATAGTTTCATATTTTAAGAGTTCTCCCAGGGGTGGTTTGAGCAATGATTACAATGAAATGTCAGCTCCCATGACTTCTTTGACAAGAAATACATCAGTAACCCCTTTCTGGCTTACATGCTAGCAACATGTGAAGAGCACTCTACATATCGCAGTCTGACGAATCGTCCTCCTACTTCCATTTACTTTTACCTCATGTGACCTGTAAGAGATATTGGCTCTCACCTTGCCAAGCGCTGTAGATGAGGAACATCAGCCCCGCTGCTCTTCAGCCTATCAATCAGGCTCTCCAGCAGCCATGAAATTAGCCATATGCGGCATGGGCAGAGCACAGACAGAAAACAATGTGTTTTATATTCTCAAGAGCTCCAGTTTTCCTTTCCTGGCATTCAGACTGCCTCAACTTGGACTCAAACAGCGTGAAAAATACTATAGTAAGTCACAAAATCAAATGCTGCCTTGGCAAGATGACAAATGCAGATTATTTGGGGGATGGAAATGCTTTGATTTAGGTTGCAGGGTAAAGAAGAGATGATTCAACATTTCAGACAAGATGACCTCAATCCTACAGAACAATTAGCTGCTGACAGTGACATACAGTAGAGCGCAATAATAAACTCTACAAAGGGGAGGGGTCTCCACAGTCCCCAGCATATGGTGGCTTTTTAATTAATCTGCCATCAGAAGAGTCTGGACAGCAGACAAGGTTTTATTTTAACTGAATGTTTTCTCAAAATCTTGCATTCACAATCAACTGCGAATACAATAAGCTGATCCAAAAGGTTTGTGAAGTATTCACAAATCATAAAGGACTTCAGGAGAAATTTAGCACTAAAAGAACACATATCCAGATTGAAGAAGTTGCCAAGGAAACCAGAGACTAGAAGCGCTCTCTTTTTTTAACTTGATAGAGTAGCACTTTTCTGGGTGAGAGGCTTGCTTTCCGGGGTCACAACCTGTCCTCCATTAGAGGCTCTGAGTAATCCCAATAGGTGAGCCCAGCCTCAGACCCCTTAATCATTGGGTTGACACCTGCTTTTGTCCTCCTCCATCACATGACCCAACCCCCCTCCTACTCCACCCCCCAGGCTGGGTTTGCGAGTTTAACGTGTCACCCCCCTGTACCTCCTCTCCTCCCACCAAGCCTTTTCATAATCCTATTAGACCCAGTCATCTGCGCTGCATTAAAAAAAGGTGATGATTGATCTGAAAACACAAACCCTCTGTGTCCTGAGTTTGCCAAAAGGAGTCTCTTTTCACATGTAGATGTTAAAAAACATATAACACAAAACGAAAATATGAAACATGTTTTGTCCTTGTTTAGGACTTTTTGTTTTCTAAAAATGTTGTATGGCAACACAATTGGATTAAAATGGCTATTGGGTGTAAACAACACAAACAAACTCTTTAAACTGATCAGAGAAATAAAAGTGTTGTTTTTGAGGTCTTACCTGTGAGAAAAAAGCTAAAAATCACTTTGCAGATTGAGGAGATGAAATACTTAATGAATAGAATATGTCCTCTAGCTTCCCTATACATTTATGATCTTGTGTGTGAGCTATGTACCACTTTAAACACTAAGAAATCTACATGGAATTATTATACAGCACTGAGGGTTCATCCTATTAGTTGACATAGGCCGGTCAAATATTTCTAATTCTAATACTTCTGAACAAAGCTTTATTATAGTCCATACTCAAGTGAGGCAAGTCCACTGCCATGCTTGCGGCTTCGTGATGCAGTTTTTAGTCACAGCGTTGCTTTAGGCTAAATGCTAACGTCAGCATGCTTACATGCTAAAAATAACAAGACTAACATACTGATCATGAGCCGACATGCCATGTTTACTATCGTAGCTCAGTTTATAAGCATGCTAACATTTTACTTATTAGTTAAAAGTACAGTTGAGGCTGTTGACATTTTGAAGGTATTTAGGAATAAAACTAAGTATTGGCCAAATTAAACAATGATAGTGCTAGATGAAAACACATGTGATCACTTAAGTTAAAATGAATCCTGTGGGAAACAGAAATGTCTCTATTGAATACCATATAAATGTTTGGGATCGTGGTTGATCAATTTCACTCACCAATGTGAACCTCATGGTGTTGATGGCTCTAGGTGAAATGTCCACCTGTATCATCTGGGCACCATGACAATCTGTAGAACATTTTGGAACAATCCCCTTCTTTCCTACTCGGAGACAAAATAATCTTTGTATATGTTAACTCTCTGTGGATCTGATGCACATGTTAAACAGCCTATTGTATTAGATTGATCAAATACTCCTAAAAACCTCTAAAGAAACACAGAAAAATCGGCTTACATAACACATTAGCAGCATCTATTTCCTGAGGAGGAACTTGTTGGGTCTTTTCGCCCCTTGGGTCCCTCTTGGCACAGAGGGTGACCATCAGTGGGTGGAGTTGCAGATTGGAGTGGCATGGTTGCAGCTCAGGAATGTGAGGAATTCCCCTTGTAAACACCTCATGCTCCGATGGTCGCCATACTCTTATCTCTGCGTGCCCATCGCCCCCTTTATCATCATAATGGTAAGTCATACATCACCAGCTAACTGCTTTTATTTTGCTCGGTCAGGGCAGGTGTGATTGCTGCTACTTAAGTCTTTTGTTTACCTGAGGCCCCACATAGTAAAGCCTTTTATTAACTGATACCCCCAATGGGCAAACAGAGCCAGCTTTAAAACCCACTGTATACAGTATAACGGCTTTCAAGTGTTAAGACTTTGAAAGAAGCATGACCAACCCAGGCTCCCTATGGTCCTATGGGAACACTCTTTAGTTGATACGATCATAAGTGTCTGAGGGGGGGGAATTTATTTTTCTTCCTAGATGAAAAGAGAGGCTTTCGCTTGCTTTTCATCGTGGCACCTCCCCCCGTGGTTCCTGTATACGAGCACCACTCTCAGCTTAAATGAAAGTAATTTCAAAAGCAGCTGAGGGCCTTCGTTAATACTGCGCGGTATTAAGAAAACACAGGAAAAGAAACGGCGCAGGCTGGCTTTTTCCTCCCTTTGCTTCGGTGAAATCCTGTTTTGGCCACTTGCTGTTTTTTAAAGCCGGAAAAAGGTGCAAAGTCCATCCTGAGCACATAATATGCAGCAGGAGGGGGCCATGGGGGCTACATTCCACCTCATGGTGTACCATTCTCTACCAGTCATGAGGGACGCCTACTTACAAGCATGAAACCCACTCTCACTGCCATGGCCACATTGCCTAACAGATTGGACCAAGAGTCAGAAACCAGATTTTCCCTTTTCCTGGAACTTCCCTGATTCGTTTGTTAAAGGGAAGTCTGTCCGTATGTGAAAGCTGATAATTTCCGGTGTTTTCCATTGTTAAATGTAGGCTTTTCCTGCCATTGGCGATAAGAAAACAGCTGTGAAGATCCCCCAAAAATTATTCCAAATGTTGACGGAAAATATCGTCCCAAATGGGAAGGTGTTGAAATGAGTAACACACACTTTGGCCTCCATAGCACAGTACATCAATAACAACTGGAAATATTTGAGTTAATAAACAAATGACTTAATCTCTAAAATGTAAATTAATTTGGAAACATACTCATCACATATTCACGAAGCAGATCAACATAAAAACAACGTGAATATATTCATTTATATATATATGCAAATCCTTCTAATTTAGAAGATGAATCCAAAACATATTTTGTGTTTCATACTAGGGATGTGACTCACTTTTAGTCAAGACTGAATAATGTCAGAAAGTATTACATGGATTTCATGAAATGTTGTACAGACATTCATGGTCCCTAGAGGATGAACCCTAATTTGGATTCATCCTCTAATCTTCTGACTTCCTTCCTCTTGTGCCACCATTAGGTTCATATTTGTGATTTTAAGAAAATGTCTTGTCAATAGTGAGATTTAGTAAAGCCATTCATGCTCCCCAGTGGATGAATTCCTACACTTTTGGTGATCCCATAACTTGCCCTCTAACACAAGACTAGCTTCAGCCGTATTTTCTGTGCTAATTAGCAAATGTTAGCATTATTAACTTCAGCCTCACAGCCCCTGCCATGACTGTAATCCTAGTTACTTGAACAATGATTGAAAGACAAATCAGTTAAAAGAAAGTTCGTCATTCATTTTCTGACAATCAAATAATAGATTACATGTTCAAACACTTGATTTGGGACAATATTTACTGTTAAAAAACACTTGACTTAACGTCAAACTATATCAAACCATTCTAAATTCTATGAGTCAAAAGATGCTAAAAACAAAAAAGGTTTTGGAACCAATTAATGTTCTTTATAAAGCATTGTATTATCAACTGCAGGCTATTTGTAAAAAGGATATATTCAAAACATTTTCGACAGTTTGCAGTATTGACATCTGTCCAGATATATATATAACCACTGTTTACAAAAATATATCCTCATCACTGTGAAGTGCTTTGCTCATACAGTATGTTCCCTAATACTCATTCATGGTATCACAGCATGTCAGCTTGCCCTGAGGAAGCTGTCAGCTACAGATGTCAATACCCCTGAAAAACCCTCTCCCTCCCCCACCAATGCACACACATGGCACTGGAGGATTGTCCCCCAGAACAAAGGGCTGGGGGGTTTCTGTGGACAACAGACAACCAAACATTCCTGGCACAATGGAGAGAGTGGCCGGCAGGTTCAATTAGAACACACTTTACCCTATGTCCTATACATCCACTGTGCTTGAAAACAAAGCTGGAGCTTCACACTCGAATGGGGTATTTGGTGATGCCCGCTTGTTTGTGGTGGTCTTGTGTTTTAAGAGAGTTTCTCCTATTATCTGCATTGTTGCTGCCATGTTGCCTGAGAAATAAACCACTTGAAGGGCACTCAGGGCTGAGCTCATCAAGTTGCAAGATTGATAGCTCTCCCAAAACTTGTTTTTAGAAGTAAACTAGCTTACTTCTGCTGCAAATAAACTTGGACAACAGCCAGCCACTGCAGGGCATCTTAATCATAAATCTTTCCAAGAGCCACTCAAAGTCTTAAGGAAACACTTCAGAGAACATCTTCTTAACTCACCATGATACTTCTGTTTTAAGGATTGCCAGAGACAATTTGAATCCCACACAAAACGTTAATCTGCCAAACAAACATTTGAGTTAATCCAATGTTTTTCCTAGTAGAAATGGGATAACCAAGAGAGCTTCCAGAGAACTGACCAGCATCAGGTCAACTTCTATATCATGCAATACATTAAATGCTTCTCTAAACCAATGGGAAACCATACATTGGGATATGTTGCAGTGACAGTTGGATGCAGCACTGAAAGTGATTTGCTGCTCATGTCTGACAGACTCTGCCGCTCATAACTGCCTAGAAACATTCATCCAGGATTTCAACAAATCAGATGCTCAACAAAATCAATACACAGAGGGAGCCTATTGCAAGAGCCGTCAGTAAAACACAGTACAGGTAGGACACATAGAGGGTGAGCTGTCTGAACACAGAGAAATAAACGGATGTACTTACCTATTATACACAAGGTGCGCCGTAACGTCGGGTACTTGGCGTATCCGAGAGAAATGAAGCCCCAAAGCCGTTGTGTCACACTTCACACCATCCGGGCGCACATGTTGCCAGTCCCCCAACGAGAAATGTCACAATCATGAGCCGCAACAAGAAGCCAAGTGACTGCAGTAGGGACCGTGTCGCCGCACAGCGTGTCCACTCGCTGGATCAGATGCGTAGGGCGCCACCCTTTGCCGGACCTCCGGGACTCTTCGCCCACTTTTTCCTCCGTCAGCCTTGACGTTGTAAATAACGGGACATGGAGCAAACTCTCCGCCTGTAGGCAGCGTGATCCGCGCGGCCACTGCTGATGATCGCTGGGTAAATGCGTGGTGCGCAATTAAAGAGGCGCGCAGGACGCTGGCGGTGCCACCCACCAAAGGAGGGTTTCGTGTGTACGGACAGGGAATTTTAATGAGGACTGCTGCAGAGTTTCCCTCCCTGCTCAGAGTATTGCTCTCCCAGTGCTGGAATCAAACTGTCCCGATACAAAAACCCTAAAGTTACCTTACAGGAGAGGAGGCCATGTGACGAAGTGAAGCGTCAATGCAACTCTTGGCCACCTGCCAGTCAGTAAAGTGGGAGATTAGCCCTGTGGACACCTGTTGACGAACACAGATCAGATGCACTGACTGAATGTCTAACTGTAATAATAAATATTGTTCTATTTGATATTTACAAACCTAGCTGCTCTCAGGGCTGCAGATCCAGTAGGATCACATTCAAGATGCGGGACACCACAATTCTGTGAAATAGTTAATTGATTAATTAGAAACCCTTTAGGTCACTGACTTAGTAAAACTCTTTCTACAGCTTCTCTTTGTATTTAAAAAAAAAAAAAAAAAGAAGATTATTTTTAATACAGTTTGGGTTGAATCTAAAAAAAAAACACAATACTAAAAAGGTACTGGAATAAAGATAATTTCATCAGATCATAGATTGTTCCTCTCTGCTCTACACATCCTCTGAGTCATGAACTGGAATGATTAGAGTAGGAGAAACAATACAATATGCATTAATCATCATATTTCAGATAATGTGTCCTGCGTGCTACAATGGTTTGTTGTTTTCATGGGTTGGGTTTAATCTTTATTTTCAATTTGACAATTACAATTTCTAAACTGTTTGTTTTGAGTAATACTAAAATAGACTCACATTAGACCATGACATAAGATTGTTGATCAGTTTAGTGTAGTGATACAGCCCAGTGGATCTCAAACTCAGGAGAGGAACCTACTGAAGGGGTCACAAGAAGACAAACGAGGTAATGTGAAAACCACCAATAGATGCCAAATGAGTCATGTGACCATGTACCCAGAGCAAACATTGTCCATGAGGCTAAAAGGTTAGGACACCACTGCTCTAACTGAATACCTGACAGTACTGATGGTGGTGAAAAGTGGACCTCTGCATGTTCTTTCCGTGTTAATCTTTACAAGTGACCTTAAGCTGCCCCTTCCTTTTTTGGAAGCCCTCGGAGCCATCAGCCTGAGTCATGTTCCTCTGTCAGTCCAGCTCTTGCTCCTTTAATCCCATTCATTACCTCTCAAACAGCAGTTCAACAATGAGTAGTCAGCTGCTGCATCTATTATGAGGTTAAACCACTTACCGTCCATATGGGAGGGAACAAGGGCATCTAACCTCAGCTGACACCCTGGTATGAAACAGCATTTTGCTTCACCAGACCTAAATCAACACAGGGTAAACAAAATCTGGTGTTTACTGCAGGGGGAGATCAACAGCATGATAGCAGGGGCCACATAATCACATGGGTTGGGAAGAATACAGCCATTGTTTTAAGTTTGAGTGTTAGAATTGCTTTTATCAGCCAAGGGAGGCCTAATTAACTTCTTGCTACTAAGTGAAGAGAAGAATAGACACTGTTGGATGTTGTCGATTGGTATAACATTGTCTATTTGGACGCAAAAAGTAGGTTTGATTGTTAAAAAAACAATGAAAACAAGCGTCTTTGTATTTACAAACTTGCCTTCTCATTCCATCGCTTTTAAAATCGCTTGTAACAGAGAGAGTACTACAGTGAATATGTACTGCCCTCCACAGGCCACAGACTATCATTGCACCCAATTACAAAACATGACTCAACATTTTCTACAGACCATTATTGAGTCATCAATCACGGCTACAGTCTCACAGTGCACTACAAAAACTGCAAAGCACTTGATTTAAGATTCCAGAGAGGCGAAACAAATGCTACATTTATTTTTATTTTTGATATAAAAAAATCGTATTTACAATCATAGATATGGGAATTTTTTTATGATAATATTTAGTGGTGACATTTTAGTTGAGACGTTTTTTTTTCAGCTTGGCGTTGTCGGCTG
Organism: Gymnodraco acuticeps; assembly: GCF_902827175.1. Lineage (NCBI taxonomy): Eukaryota > Metazoa > Chordata > Actinopteri > Perciformes > Bathydraconidae > Gymnodraco > Gymnodraco acuticeps. The sequence goes on from NW_022990021.1 coordinate 1,601,936, forward strand.
CTGCTTTGCGTTTACGTGACGGAGTGCCTGGAGTTTCTTCAGTGGAAGCTTCTGTCAGGAAGTACAGCTCGATGGGCGGGGTGGGTTCCTGTGTCATAGGTGCATAAAACAAACCTTTAACATTGAATCTGGTCTTGACAGATGTCATTCACACGCATACATGTCAAAGAGGGATTTTAATTAAATCTGTTCAATTTTTTTTACTGCTTTCAATAGATGAATACAAATGACTTGGGGTCAATATAACCACCACAGCCCCTGGTAGACCCCACACACACAACAACACAGACTATGCTATAACACCCCCTGTTGTGAAATGACATTACACGCTTTTATCCAAAGCGACTTACATACTCAATACTGTGGACAATCCCCACAGAAGCACTTTGGGGTGAAGTGTCTTACCCAGGGACACAACGACATGCTGACTGCAGTGGGGTTTGAACCTGTGCTCCCCTTATCCCAACACCAAGGCTCTATCCACTGCGCCACACGCCTCCCCTCCCACGAAATAAAAATTATGTGCAATATATATATATGCCGTTAATAACTGTGAAATATATACCTGGTTGCTATATCTTCACACTCTTACAGGATGTGTATTTTGTAAATTGTGTAATTATTTTTTAAATGTGTTTATCTTTAATATTTTCTTATGCCTGCTTCTTAGTTAATATAAAGCTGTCTTTGGCTCTTTTCTTGCTGTAACAAATGCAAATGTCCCCTCTGTGGGACGAATAAAGGTATTCTGACTACTTAAGCCTGTTACATAACATAAATATTACGATAAAGGGAGGCAAGCCTAGAAATACTCCCCATTAAAAGCTCCACTCACCTGCATGAGGTAGTCTGCAATGTACTCGGGCTTTAGGCATGTGACCCCCTGCGAGGTAGCCTCTGACACGTCCACTCGGAAGTCTCCGGGCTTCAGCCGACTGAAGTCTGCGAACAGGTGGGTGGTCTCCTTGTACAGGGACGGGGAGGGACTCGGCAGGACCTGGGGAGAGGAATTACATGAGTACGAGGGTCTTTACTATGCATACCTTTTGGCTAGACAAAGATTCTCTGAAAAAGGGCCACAGTTCACAAGATACTGTCTAATGCCCCTTTCACACCAACGCGTTTTCAGCTCCGGCTCGGAGCTGGAGCCTGGAAAGTACCGGTTTTTCCTGTTCACACCGCAGAGTCACCGCCTCTTAGCTCCGGAATCCGGTTCACTTCCAGCTCTAAAAAATTGTCGGTCTAGAGGCAGGAGCTTCGGAGCTAAGAGGCGGCGTCGCTTACGTCTCTCTTACGTCGAGGCGGGGGCAGGGGCAGATTCGTCGTTGAAGTAGATGCTGAAGACCACAAAGAAGTCTTGCATTTCGCATGTGATGTTTGTAAAGTTCCAAGTAAAGTCGTCCCTTGTAAAGTCGTCCGATGCCTTCCATTTCGTTTCGTAAGAGGATAACCAAAGCGAACAGCGCTTCAATACAATCGGCCATTGTTGTTGTTGTCGATGTGAGGGATATCCGCGCGGTTTGGATTTTATGAAGCAGGCATGTAAACGGTGACGTCATGACGCAGCAGCAGCAGCTCTGGGCGGTGTGTGAACAGAGCGGGAGCAGAAAAGGGAAACCGGAGCTGAACCAGAAAAGCTCCCGCTCGGAGCTAGAAAGGGAAAAGCGCTGGTGTGAAAGCCGCATTAAAAACATCTATTTTTTTTTAGAGACAGCCACCTTTGCCCTGCCAGACTGTAGTAACCGCCTGAAGCCTGATTCTCTGCTCTGATCGATGTTCAGCATGACCGTCCATCCACTGAAGGCTCCCTGAAGTAAAAGAACATATAGTATATTTTACCACTCCAGTAGTAGATGATACATTATTTATGTCAGCAGGACTGTTTTGTTAGCTTTCTGTGTGAGTACCTCCTGCTCTGAGCGCCCTTGCAGGGTTTTCCTCCAGCGCATGGCAGCAAACGCCAGCCTCCTCTGCTGCGAGGTGATGGAGGGCAACGCATCCAGGATGGAGCTGCTGCCCCACTCATACTCATCCTCCTGCAACACACACAAATAGAAATGTCAAATATTTAGGATTATACACTGTAGTAATAATTGAAATGAAGAAAAATGTGGTTGTGCAGCTAATGGCAAAAGAGCATGTCCTAGTTTCAGGAAAATACGACTGTTACTAGATGCAGTTTTAATCTCTTATATGCTATAATTGTAGCTGGCTAATAAAAGACTTGTTAAATAGGAGAGGTGATTGGACTGCAGAGCTCCTCATTACTTCAAAGTCTACTTTTTAAAGTACTAGGTCATGTTAGAAAACTTAATGTACCTATTTCAGACCATTGTATGCTCAATGTTGATACCAATTTCAAGATAAGATCACAGACAATTTTCTCTCAAAAGCTTTGTTTTTGGGTGAACATAAATGAAAACACTTGTGGTCAGTTTATAGGACAGACAGGCTGACATGCTACACATTAACCCAACCACAACAATACTGTAATTGTAATGTGAATAAAACCACTACAAATGTGTTAATAGTTGTCTGCTAGAGGCACTGATACAGAAATCTTCAGATCCTGACCTGGATGAAGCGATCAACGGAGCGGCAGGCCTCCAGGTACGAGCGGTGCAGGATCCATTTGCCCGCCGCCATCGCTGCCAGGTACTTCTCATTCCTCAGAGGAGTCCCTACGATGATGTGTGAGCAGCTGGGGTCGAAGGCCTGCTTGTCCAGGACTACACCGCCTACAAGACCAGACAGAACAATGTGAGAAAGCATCTAAGATAAGACAAACTGTATGTATTATACATTACATTGCATTTAGCTGACGCTTTTGTCCAAAGCGACTTACAATAAGTACATTCGACCAGGAAGACACAACCTTGAAGAAAACAGAATCATATAAGTATATCAGGTTTCATAGAGCCAAACATTTCAAGTGCTACTCAACTGGCTTTAGGTAAGCCAGTCCTTTATTGGTATAAAAGTGCTTCGTTAATCGTTCGAAGTGGAGTCGAAAGAGATGAGTTTTCAGTTTGCGCCGGAAGATGTGCAAGCTATCTGCCGTCCTGATGTCAATGGGGAGCTCATTCCACCATCTTGGAGCCAGGATAGCAAACCCACGTGTTTTCGCCGATGGGAACTTGGGTCCCCCTCGCAGCGAGGGCGCAACGAGTCGTTTGGCTGATGCAGAGCGTAGTGCACGCGCTGGGGTGTACGGTTTAACCATGTCCTGGATGTAGGAAGGGCCAGATCCATTCGCAGCACGGTAAGCAAGTACCAGTGTCTTGAAGTGGATTCTAGCAGTTACCGGAAGCCAGTGAAGGGAGCGGAGGAGCGGAGTGGTGTGAGAGAATTTAGGAAGGTTGAAAACCAGACGAGCCGCTGCATTCTGGATGAGCTGCAGAGGTCGGATGGCACATGCAGGTAGACCAGCCAGGAGGGAGTTGCAGTAGTCTAGGCGTGAGATGACGAGAGCCTGGACCAGAACCTGAGTCGCTTTCTGAGTCAGCTGGGGACGTATCTTCCTGATGTTGTAAAGCGTGTATCTGCAGCAGCGGGTTGTAGCAGCGATGTTTGCAGTGAAGGACAGGTTGTTATCTAGGGTCACACCCAGATTCCTTGCAGTCTGAGTCGGGGAAACAACTGAGGTGCCGATGTTGATTGTCAGGTCAAGAGTTGGACAATCTTTTCCCGGGAGGAAGAGCAGCTCAGTCTTGTCAAGGTTGAGCTTGAGGTGGTGAGCAGACATCCACTGAGAGATGTCAGCTAGACAAGCAGAGATGCGTGCGACGACCTGGGTCTCTGAGCGGGGAAAGGACAGAATTAATTGGGTGTCGTCAGCGTAGCAGTGGTAAGAAAAACCATGCGGGCTAATGACTGATCCGAGCGAGTTTGTGTACAAGAAGAAGAGGAGGGGACCAAGAACAGAGCCCTGAGGGACCCCCGTAGTTAATTGACAAGGGTCGGACTCAGACCCTCTCCAAGTCACCCTGTAGGTGCGGTCTTTGAGGTATGAGGTGAGGAGGGAAAGTGCAGAGCCTGAAACTCCAAGTTTTTGGAGAGTGCGAAGGAGGATCTGATGATTCACCGTGTCGAATGCAGCAGACAGGTCCAACAGGATGATGACAGAGGAGAGGGATGCAGTTTTGGCAGTGTGCAGTTCCTCCGTGACAGCAATGAGAGCAGTTTCTGTGGAGTGACCTGCCTTGAAACCAGACGGGTGCGGATCCAGAAGGTTGTTCTGATTGAGATAACAGGAGAGTTGTTTAAAGACAGCGCGTTCAAGTGATTTAGACAGGAACGGGAGGAGAGAGACAGGCCTGTAGTTTATAACATCAGACGGGTTGAGAGTGGGTTTCTTTAGGAGAGGGTTTACTCTTGCCTCCTTGAGACTGTTTGGAAAGTGACCAGAAGTTAGAGAAGTGTTGATGAAATGGGTGAGAAACGGTAGAATATCAGGAGCGATAGTCTGAAGGAGGTTTGAAGGGATAGGGTCCAGAGGACAGGTGGTTAGGGCGGGCAGAGGTAATGAGGGTAAGAACCTCACTTGGAGAGAGAGGGGAAAAGGAGGTTAGTGTGTTGGTGGAAGGAAGGTCTGGTGACCCAGCGGTGAGTAAAGGTGAGTCAGAAAAAGAAGAGCGAATATCATTAACCTTTTTTTCAAAGTGGGTAACAAAGTCGCTTGACAGAAGTGAGGAGGGGGGGAGGAGCTTTTGGAGGGTCCAAGAGGGTGGAGAAGATGGAAAATAGTTTTTTAGGATTGGAATAGGAAGATTGGATCTTATCTTGAAAGAAAGTGCTTTTTGCCTGAGAGATCAAAGCAGAGAAAGAGGAGAGGAGAGCTTGATAGGTTAGGAGGTCGTCACGGTGTTTGGATTTCCACCATTTCCGCTCTGCTGCCCTAAGGACGGTTCTATTAGCACGCAGTGCATCATTTAGCCAGGGAGCCGGAGGGGACTGACGAGCCTGCCGAGATGTCAGAGGACAGAGCGAGTCCAGAGTGGATGAGAGAGTAGAGAGGAGAGTTTCTGCAGCAGAGTTTGGAGGCAGTAGTTGGAACGAATCAGAGGAAGGGAGGGCTGAGAGCACCGACGAGGCAAAGGTAGAGGGAGAGAGGGAGCGAAGGTTACGGCGGACAAGTGTAGGATGGGAAGAGATTAGTTTGTTATGTTTGGAAAGGGATAGAGAGAATGAAATGAAGAAGTGATCGGACGTGTGGAGCGGGTTTACAGAGAGGTTAGAAGTAGCGCAGTTCCTTGAGAATATGAGATCAAGGACATTGCCAGCTTTATGAGTCGGTGGGGACGGAGAGAGTGAGAAAGCAAAGGCGGTTAACAGAGATGTTAGTTCGTCTATCTTCCCCATCTGGAGGTTGAAGTCTCCGAGAAGTACAGCGGGAGGGCCAGTTTCAGGGATGTGTGAGAGGAGATGATCTAATTCCTCCAAGAAGTCCCCCAAGGCGCCTGGTGGACGGTAGAGAACAACAATGGTTAACTGTATAGGATGGGTTACTGTGACGGCATGGAACTCAAAGGTGGAAGGAGTAAAGTTAGGTAGCTTGAAGAGGGAAAAGCTCCATTTGGGAGAGAGCAGGAGACCAGTGCCACCTCCTCTGCCAGTGGGTCTGGGTGTATGGGAGAAGGAATATGCAGTGGAGAGAGCTGCTGGGGTGGATGTGTTGGATGGAGTAATCCAGGTCTCAGTGAGAGCAAGGAAATCCAGAGACTGCAGGGAGGCGTAGCCAGAGATGAAGTCAGCCTTAGGAACAGCTGACTGGCAGTTCCACAGGCCACCTGAAACTAGATGTTGGATCTCAGTGGAGCATGTGGGATAGACGAGAGCAGGCCGGTTATATTGATTACGAGATACACGGGGCCAGTGATAATTGCGAGAAGACACATGAACAGGAATGGAGAAAATACACATGATTATAGCATGAAGGGGCTAAACAACAAAAGTAAAAATTAAAAACGCCAACGATACTTAGCTCAATCAAAGTAGGATTTGCCTTATACATGTATAAATAGCTGTATGTCAAAGTGCCGAGTCAGACATTCATCCAAACTGCTAAGTCATTGTAAGCTGTTGTGAGTCAAACATATCCCCTTTCCTTAGAATCAATCTGTCCCTTTATATGTAATGTTTCTCTTTGTTATTGAGCATTTTGGTTGAAAACACTGTTTCAGTAAAAGCTACATTTATGAGGCAATGGTTTATTTGAGAAATCTGACCTCACAGCAGGAAACATCAGCAGGAGGAAATACTCCCATGGCCTGCAGGTAGATCCTGCTTTTTATTCATCAGGGATTATCTCCTCTGACTTCAGGCCTGTGATGTGTGATGAAACACTGTCAGAGGACTTACCAAGCTCCTCTATGAGGTGACTGTAGTCGATGCGCTCCTGAGGGCTGAGGGAGGAAAGCTGGAATCTGGGTGGCTGCTTCTCTTCCTCCTGAGAGACAAAGGACCTTTCAACACCAGCAGCTTGTTTGAAAGCAACAATAATACAGTTATAGAGATGCTTCCACTTCTTGTTGATATGTAAATATGGATCTTCACCTGTGGCTCTGGCGCTACTGGAGGGTTGGCGAGAGGGAAGGCGATGCTGGGGGCTTTAGGAGTGAGGATGTCCATTTCTGGCTCCTCTAATGGAGGCATGGTGACTCTCTGGCCCATGTGCTGATCGATGACATCACAAGCAGCTGGGAGAGGATACAATGATTTCTAGCTTTAGATGCAGTCAAATAATAATAATAATAATAATAATAATACACAAGACTTGTATAGCACTTTTCTAGAAACTCAAAGACGCTTTGACAGAGAATAAAAAAAACAACAAACAAAACAAAACAAAGAAAAGTACAAAAAGAGATAAACAAAACAGAAAATAGGGGGGGGGGGGGGGGGGTGGTCAGTGGTTGAATGCAGTGCTGAACAGGTGGGTTTTGAGTGATGTTTTGAATGCTGTGAGGGAGGAAGAATCTCTGATGGATAGGGGTAGTGAGTTCAAACCAATATATCTTTAGTAACAAGATAATTCTCTACAGGAGTCGGTTGCACTAGCTTTTGTTAAATCTCCTTGTTAACAGCCCTTACATGTAATATGTTAATACGTTGCTATACAACATTCATAGCATATCCAATCAAAAGTAATAATACATGTAGAACAGGTCTCTGTAGCATGACAAGCTGTAACATACATTTAAAAAACAAAATGTAGGAAGCCAAATAATGTTTAACTTTACTGCTAATCCTTTATACACACACACACACACACACACACACACACACACACAACCACACACACCACACCACACACAACACACACCACACCACACACACACACACACACACACAACACACACACACACACACACACACACACCACACACACACACACACACACACACACACACACACACACACACACACACACACACACACACACCACACACACACACACACACAAAAATAGAACATTAACCAAGCCACATGATTTTGACATTAAAGCATAACATTCTAAAAAAGCATTATGATAAGGTGTCACGTCAAATATATTTCCTATTTCATTTAAATTCTGCTACTTCTGGATCCAAACTGGTCGTATGTAAGCAGGCGTCACGCAACATTACCTGTCATTTGGTTCAATGTTACAATTACACCTGGTACCTTTAACTACAAGTGATCTCAATTCACAGTGGACTTACTACTTACAGTAGACGGCACACGTTTCTAACTAGGTTTAAACTTTGAAAAAATACTTGATGTAAGAGGCTTTTGATCTCTTACCCATCTCCACCAGCTCAGAGTCCGTCATGGAGTCCCTGAGCACAGAGACGTGTTCTACAGGGGGAGGAGGGGGAGGTGCGAGAGGGTCAGAGTATTGGGAGGGACTCCCAGGCCACTGCAAATTATCCGCCAGCTTGGCCCTCTCCTCCCGCGCTGTAGGGTCATCCCAAACGATCTGTTCACTCTGAGATGGCTCCGTGTTTATGTCCATAGCTGCTTCTCTGGAGACCCTGAAAACAGGACAAAGTGAGACGAGGAAGTGTGTGAATGGATTTTATAGCACAACAACAACAACAGCTATTAATGTTATTAGAAATTGCTGAAGTTTGAACCCCTTATTACCTCAGAGCTTCCAGGGTACGTCGGCTCCCGCAGCGTCCAAACCGATCAGGAGTCTGGGGGCCCGAGTCGGCCCCTCCTGATCCCACCCTGCTGAGTCTGACTGATGTCCGCCTCCCTGTCGTCAGCTTGGTGGCCGACATGATCTCCTGGAGCTGCTTTTGAAGGTTCACCCTCATTTCTAGAGTCTCTGAAACAAGATGATAATCACCCACAGGAATCATCATGTCAATGGGAAAAAAGTGGTTGGTTCTATCAAAATGTGCAAGAAGCTTTGTGAAAATAAAGCTGAATAAAAACACCCACCAGTTCTTTCTGTAGTATCATTCATCTCGTCTTGATTTACGCTTCCATCACTTACACGGCGTAATGGTGTGGTCTCTTCTGGGGCAATGTGTTCACTCTGAGGGTCATTTCATAAAAAAATTAAATAAATAAATAAAAAGGTAATTAAACGGGCAAACGGAAAGTAATTTCACCTCTGCACTTCTTCATTAGATTACACTAAAAGATATAATATCGATTCCCAGCAAAACAGTATCCATTCCTGAACCTTAAAACAATATTTAGCGATAATTAAACAAATGACAAGGAATTGGCTAAAAGATAATAACTTAATCAACTCACAATGGAAAAACCTAGTAAATGAAATCTATGGACACCTATGAGAATTAGAAACCAAATGCATTTCTTTGAGGAAAGATGGGGAAAATGGGTAAAGTATAGAACACTATAATGAAGATTTATAAGGACCATGAGGTAAGAATTGACAATTAATCTGTACCCGAGTATTAATATTATATCCATCCTTCTATTTGTATTATTATTATTATTATTATTTCATTCCGGATTTGCTAACTGTTATGTAGTTAATTTATGTATCTATATGTGTTTATTTTGTTATGTATGCTTCGTGAATAATTTCTTAAAATGCAAATAAAATATACAAAAACGATATTTAAGGCCCCAGACTTGATTTGACACATTTAAACCCACCTTGTTGTCCTTGGCCTCAGTGATGTCTTGGGGTTGTGGTCTTGTGAAAGGTGGAGACCTCTGAGAGTTGTTGGGCACCTGGCTGAGGGTCAGGCTCATCTTGGGGTTGTAGGTGAACGGATACAGAGACTCTGCGACATGCCTCTGCTCCTCAGCACACTGCACAGGAGGACCAATCAGAAAACAGAAGTTTATCAAAGCAGCAACAATAATGAATTAAATGAATTAGGGAGGGGAAACATAGCCTCAACTGCGATCTGTTTGCAAAATGATCACATCAAAGCTGTTTTTGATGAAGTATTCTGCTTTTGTTTATGGGATGATAATTATTCGCCCCCGGTGAAATGTGCTTAGTGAATTTAAATGGTAACGTACAAAGCATCGCCTACAACCATGGAAATAACATCCTAAATTAAATTAAGTGTATCTTGACATCAGTTTATGCATCTTCTTGAGAGTACAAGACCTGAGGACTCGACTTCAATCGTTTTCCCCAATCCTTTCCTTAGTTTTAAAGAACTGGCTTATCTCTTTTTTTTTTTTTAAATGTATTGCAGCTCAGTGAATTGAAGACCATGTCACTACTGATATTAAATGCTTGTCTGTATATTTTTGCGTGATCTGACGGATCAATTTCATGTTTAAGGTGTTCTCTGCCTTTTTCCAAATGCATACCCTCTAGATCAGTGTTTCTCAAACTTTTTCATACCAAGGACCGCTTAACCAATAAATAAACACTCACGGACCACCTAACTCCACACATATCCAAAACCAATAGGCCTGCTTATCACTCCAACAGTATATAACACATTACAGCCTAATAATGACAGCTTAACCTTCTCTATATGGCCTCGTTCACACATTAAATCAACAATACAAATACAACTACAGATTATATAAGCATTTAAAATGCTCAGCTTTTACACCTCTTATGAAATGTAGACTACATTTATTACGGAGTTTATGTCTGAGCCAACAGACTCACAGATCGTTGGCTACTGAGAGGTATGCAAAATACACCGCATGTAGTACGACACAAACCTCTGCTGTGGATTTTCAAAACAAAATACAGTAAAACTATGGTCGCAGGCCCAAGTTTAACTCTCTGAGGTCTAAGCCAATGTTGTAAAAATGCTATCAAAACATGAACCTTGGTGACCATCGGGCTGGACTGCATGGTCTGCCTACAAAACAAAAATAAAAAAACGTTTTTGGAGCCCCAACAACAGCCTCTGATCATCAACAGACTTCATGCAATGCTTCATCGGATGCATATATTATAATCTCTAACTCCTAACACATCTACTTCCAGCATGGATAAGTGTTCATAAAAGACATCCATTGTTTGTTTTATACGTTTCTTGAAATCTAAAAAAAACAAACATTGTTTTTCTAGAACAGATTACAAATCGACTGAAAACAAACAAGTGGCAACATGTGTGACGAAGGCGTTGCGCTGGGCTATATCATGCAATCAAAAGAAACTTAAGCTCGCTCCATTGCGGAGATATTCCCGCGAGAGTGCGGAGAACTTACATTTATTTATTTATTTCATATGTAAAATGTTACCAATATACTCACGGACAACTAGGGGGCGCTCACGGACCACCACATCTTGGAAGCACTGCTGCAAATCGCCTGGAAAATGGTACAAACAAGTGGCAACATGTGTGATGAAGCTGTTTATCTGGGCTATATCATGCAATTGAAAGTGAAACTTAAGCTCGCTCCATTGCGGAGATATTCCCGGGAGAGTGCGGAAAACTTTAATTAATTAATTAATTTCAAATGTGACATTTTACCAATATACTCACAGACCACTAGGGGGCGCTCACGGACCACCAGTGGTCCGCGGACCACACTTTGAGAAGCACTGCTCTAGATTGTTATTGAGAGCAAGTAGTTTGAGAGAAGTCATGAATATTTATTTCTACTTATTAAAAAGAAACAAGTCAAGTTTGTAGTTGGTTTCGTTATTCTAGTAAAAAATACTTTCAAATTGAATGCAAATAATAGGATATGAAATATATTTTTCAGGCAATAATGGCAGATGATTTGACTTCTTAAATGGTTTTTTATTTTACTATAAACTGCATTTTGAAAACTGGCCTTTTTCCCCCATCTTCTGTGACTTTCTAAACTAAATGGTTAATCAATTAAACTCACAAAACTACCAATCACTAGTTCCAAATCGAAATCCTCTTAAGCTGTGAATGTATAAACTGCTTAACAAATATGTGTGAATATAGTTGTATGCAGTGCATTTAAGAGAAATGAATTCACTTAGGATGATATTTATATTTGCTGCAGGGAAACGTACCGCCTCCAGCCAGTACTGGGAGACCACGTGCAGTCCTCTCTCCTTCACTCCTCTGTATTCCCGGGTGTTGTCCCCCACTCGGCCCTGGTAGATGTAGTGTGTCACTGTATCGTCACAAGCCCACCTAAAAACAAGTCGAAAGAGATGGATGTTTGAATCTGGGTTCATTTAAATGAGAATAATGATTAGAGCCATCAACAGGGTTCATATACTTTTTCACCAATGATTTTCAATGACTTACCTAATTTTCCATGACCAAAAACATTACTCTCTCAACGGTACCACTGAAAATAGTTTATTTTAACATGGAACAGGAAAATAAGGTCTGCATATGAAACATGTTGTGCCTATCTAAAACAAATCAAATAGTAGGCTTACTAGCTTCTACAGGCTAAAGCAACTCAAATCTCTCACCGGAAAAATACCTCGACAGTTAAATGCCATTTTACTTTTCATTACCATACGATACAGTATTTATTATCATTATAGTATTACTATTTCGGCAATTAGATAACATATAAATTATATTTGATGCAACTTTAGTTACATTTCCGTGACTTTTCTAAAACTTTGGGAAACATATTGTTTTCCATAACTTTTCCAGGGCCTGGAATTAGCTTTTTGAATTCCATGACTTTTCCAGGTTTTTAATAACCGTAAGAACCCTGCATCAATATTACTGAACACTTGGGTCCATAAGGATTGTTTTATTTAATACTTGAATTATTTTTTAACCCATCCTCTTTAAGTTTACAAAAAGGTGTCAAATACCTGAAGTCAGCTCCGAGCGAGGCAGCGATGCCGTTGAGCTCTCCCTGCGTTTTGCTCAGCTTCTTTCCCACACAGATCACAACGCCAGCCAGAGGACCAGATTCCTTTTCTGGGACCTTAGAAACAATTGAAATAATAAGTTTGTTTGTACGTTATGTCGAGAGTATATAGGTTAGTCTCATTTTCTGCAATGAGTGAGAGGTTGGCAAACAGGCATATTGTGTTTTTATGTATTTCAGTTTACCTGCTTCTCAGTGGTCTTGGTAAATACGGGGCTGGCAGAAATGGCTTGTATATCTGACGCGCCGGTTCGGGAGCTATTGGCAAGAGCCACCTTCAGGTTCCTGTTGATGACATCAGTCAGCGGAGTGTCCACCCTCTCTCCTGGTTTGGATCTCCCCCCTGGAGTCTCCAATGCTCCTAGTGCGTCCTGAACAAAGAAGAAGTCCTTAATTGATTATATGATGATCTCATTGCTACAAGCCTTTAGCATAAAGAAAAAAGCACTTTCTACTCTGTGGGTTCCTACCTTAACGTTGAAAGAGGGCCTGAACAGCTGGTCTCTGCTGAGGAAGCGGGAGGGGGTGTCCAGCTGCAGAGGGGGTTCCTTCTGAAGCGGGTTCCTTCTGCCGCCTTCATTGCTTTGTTTGGGGGTGCTGATGTCAACTTTGGGCTTCATCTCGTCCAACACGGAGCGGAACACTTTGCTCTTGAAGCGAGCCAAATCCAGCGGGGTAACGGCCTTACCGCTCTGGACACCCAGCAAAGGGATCTCTGGGGACAAACATGCTGGGGGGGGCATGCTTGGCTTCTGGGACCCACCGACAAAACTCTCATCATCCCTCTCTGTAGAAGAAGAAAATAAAATGATTGTCATAGCAAAGGAAACAATGAAACAGTCGGCCTTAAGTTATACACAGTCTAAGTGCTGAAAAATCTAAACAAAATTGAATATTTTCCCACTTAAATATTAGATAATTAAGTTGTGTTACTTAAAAACACCTTGCAGAATTCAAATGATCATACCAGTAAGTCGGTAATTCATTGGAATTGTATTAACGAATACAAATAAAACATGCATTTAAATCCAGATATAAGCTTTATTCAAGACTCTTTTCTAACCCAGTGAGGGTGGCAGGTCAACTAGGAACCTCCCCTCCTCTGCCCTCCTGCCGGTCCGAGCAGATTCCAGTAACCAGTACATGGTGACGGCTGGAAACCCCCATTTCTTCGCTGCCTGGTACTTTGTGCCTTCAGGGGTCTGCAGCACTAGATGGGAGCTGGCCAGCATGCCTTTCTTCTGATTGGCCAGGCGCACAAAGTAATCCTGGACACTGCAGGAGGGAGGGAATACAAGAAGAAGATTTAACAATAGGCAGGGAGGAAGGAATCATAAAATGTATTAGAGAGAGAAATATATTGAGTTCCAAAAACATCTGCATATATTTAGCTAACTCAATATAAATCGTACTTTGCTCCCAGGTGCTTGGCCAGCTCCACCAAAGACTCCCTCTCTGCTCCTGTGAACTGGCTGACAGACAGAACACAATCTTTGAGAGGAAGATGTCCGTCCATCACAGGAACAGCTGTGAACAAAGGGTTGGAGGACAGCGGCAGAACACTCTCCTTTTCCACACACATGGCCTAAAAATGTACAAGAGCAAAGCATACATGAAGACTAAAGAACAATACAACATGAATTGTGTAAGTCTGCTACAAAATCATATTTTCCCAGAGCCCAGGTTTTTTGCAAACATTAGACCTAAACTCAAATATATTCACTTGTGATTTCAAATTATATTTTTATACAATGTATGAAATAGAGGTAAGCAGCAAACCCTGACATTTGACAAGCTGCAACCAGAAAAGGTTTAGTATTTCATCCTGATAAATCTACCTAAACAATAAATGGATTATCAAAAAGTGTGGATTTTCTGTCAATACATTAATTGCCTAACTCATGTTGCCCCCAAAAACGAGAAAAGCAACAAAAAAAAAACCTTGATTAAAAGAAGATTAACAAAAAATAAACATTTACCCCCTTTGTTAGACCAGTTGACAAATCAACAGATGGCACTATATTTACTAATCATTTGAAGCCTTGCTCCCTACATAGATATTATTAAAACAGTATGACATGGATCTTACCAGCCAGGTATCAGTGACCACCTCGTCCACTGTGGCCTCCACTGAACAGCCCAGCAGTGGGACCACGGCGTAGTCTGCCACCACACGTGTTCGGCCAATCAGAGCTCTTCCTCCATTTTCTGTCACCAGGACAGAGAGCTGGGCCTCGGCCTCAGCGCCAAAGCCCACGAGAAGGAAGCATTTCCCAGAGAACAGTCCCGCCTCGCTGGCTTCATGCAGGGTGGAGTTCGGCTCTGGTCCTCTGCTGTGGTTGGGTGCCCAATGATCAGCAGACATACTGAAGGACTTCCTGCTGTTGCCCTCTGCTGGTGTGTGCATGTCCACTGGAGGATGAAAGGAAATTGAAATTAGCGCATTTGTATAAAATGATCCTATAAATCTCTAAATGGTGTCCAATTAAGCTAAGCTAACTCTTTGACTACAGACTAGGGATGGGAACGATTAATCGAATATTCAAAATGATTCAGGAATTCGAATATGAGTTATGAGTATTTTTATTACTTTTTTTTTTTTTTGAGGGGTGCCTAAGTTGATTACATATTATCAACTGGAATAATTCAATGTATACGACAGTGCCATAGCTAAGTGTGTTAGGTCTAAAGGTGTGTTTTGCTCACACCTTCAGGCCCTGTTATAGGTTGTTGATCTCTGTTGTAATAGGGTTACCCTAACCCAGTGGTTCTCAAAGTGGGGGGCGCAGAGGCATGACAGGGGGGGCGCGAGAGACCAGGAGGAAAAATGGTTATTAAAAATATTTTTTTTTTTTAAATCATATTTTTTTAAATTATTGATTCGAAAATAATATGATACAGTACTATTACGTCTGGGTCTCTGTGTTTCATTAAAGCTCGGCTCTGTGTGTGTATGCGTGTGTGTGGAACGAGCCATTTTGTGTGCGTGCGTGAGCGAGAGAGAGCGCACCGGTACCGGAGATCGTTGTTGTTAGCTTCTGGTGCTAGCGAGCTACGCTAACGGATATAAGGGTTTTTTCAACAACAAAGTGGAGGAGAGTCCTCTCCTGTCAGACTGAGAGACTCAGTGAGCTAAAGGACTCTCTCAGTGTTATCTCAGTGGGTCTCAAATGATTTGGTCACCATTAATGTAAACAATTATTTCCGAGGCACACGTTTATATGATCATTATAGTTATAAAAAAATAAGAGAATAAATTAAAAACCGGTATGAAATACTATATGACATTAAAAAATGAATAAAGTTTAAAAGGAGAGTGATTTGTAAAATATCCATAAAGAAAAAGTAAATCTGTTTACAGTTCTGTGTTGAGAGATGTATCCATAGATCTCTAATGTTGCTCTCAAAGTGCACCAGATTGATGCTTTTAACTTCAATATTTAAAAATCTTCCCGGGGGAGCTTGCCCCAGGACCCCCCTATGTGAGGTCCACACACCACCTATAAAAATAGCACTTTACCCCTGCTTACACCTATATGCCTCGAGCCTTCATTGTAACAGTCGCGGGTACACTGTGTGTGTGCGTGGGGAGTATTGCAGTAGAACATTCCCCTGTAGCGCTCAATGGGAAACCCTAAATGTTTGAGCACCCTCTATGAAACGTCAAGCTACCCCACAACACCCCAAAATAAATCTCTGGCGCCGCCACTGAGCCTGACTATTTGTGTTGGGGGGGGGCCCGACTTTTTTTTTTCTCCAAAGGGGGGACCTGACAGAAAAAGTTTGAGAACCACTGCCCTAACCCGTTATGTTGTTTGTGTATGATCCCTCTTTAATTTAAAAACCAAGTTATGTTTTAAGCATGAAAGCTGTAGGCCTGTCAACTGTTCAAACTGTGATCACCAGTTCAATACATTTGACAAATTTGACTTGGTTTCTATACTTATTTGAACATGTATTTCTTTATTTAAAAAAATTAAAAAACACATTTTTTATAGGATATGTACATTTGGGTTAAAAGCGGGGGTTGAATATTCCAATATACATTTGCTTTCAAATTCCCATCCCTACTACAGACACGTACCTACTGTAGGGTCATCATCCATGTACTGAGAGAGCAGATCTTCCTCTGCTCTTGTTTGCCTGGGTGTGCTGGGACTTGCTGCAGGGGGACCGGTTGAGAAACGGGAGGGGGGGATGTGATGGGCAGGAACGGATACAGAAGGTGTAGAGGGAGGCAGACAGTCTGGGTGGAGGTAGCACGCTTCTGGGAGTAGACTGCCTTTAGTATAACTGTCCAGCAGCCACTGCACTGTTACTACATGAGGCCTGGAGAGTAACGTACACACACACAAAATCCTTTTAATGATTAAACATAGTGCAAACCTGCTACATTGCAACAGTACTCTTTAAGCAGGGTTGTGTGTAATTGACTTAGTTAGAAGATATTTGTGGCATTTTTGCATTTGTTTAATAGTACTGCACTAAAGAAACACAGTAAAAACAGAAGAGAGGTGATAGAATGAGGTGTTAGGCCTGATTAGGCAGGTGACATCAATGTTGTCATTCTAATAAATGTATATTTTCTGAACTCTCATTAAAATTCTCCAAATCTCTAGTAGTAGACACATTTTTTCACCATTATTGAGACGTCACATTTATAATGTTTAGCTACAATATTTTGTTTTTTTCAATGCCAGGATTACATCAAATGGGAACTTCTAGCTGGAGTAATCATGATGTATATGTTTTTAGGGAATTCAGTATTTCATTTGTTGACTGAGGTAGTGTGGTCGGCTACCATTCGGAAGGTTGTGGGGGTTCGAGTCCAGGGTTGCGTTCCAATAGTCCATTTAGCTTAGGAACCTTCCTAACCAAGTGAAATGACCCGGAAGTTCGTCACTGGCAGCCATGATAAGTGCCGTTCGAATTCTCTAGATGATAGGAAAGGAAGTTTCAAACTTCCTTTATAACCTCCTTTAGCTTAGGAACCACTGGACCTCCCTTACCGAAAGGAGAGGAGAAAATGCTGCCCCACAATGCCTTGCAGCCGCAGCATTTACCGTCACTCAACAGTCGGCCGTTCACGGAAACAACCGATTATGACCGAGAAATGATATCATGAAAGTTACGGTGCTTATTAAGCATTTTAAAACGTATGTGGTAAGTTGCCAAAGTGCTTTGTTCTGAACGTTCATCAGTATTATAATCAAAAAGAGAAATATGAACGTTAGTTTTTACTGAAATGATCAAATAAAGTCAACATCTCAGTCTTTACTGAGCTGTGTGGGGTTTGTTCAACTTTTAAAAGATGTTTGAATGGTGATATACACACTGATAGATGTTAAGGACTAACGTTTATAATAAATACATTTGTATTGATTTTAAGATATTTTCATAGTTCATACAATCATACATATTGGGATCATTTGTATTAATGTGGACCGGAGGGAGAGGGTGACGAGCATAAGTTTCACTTTCCTTTTTTATTTCAATTCCAACTTTGGTCATGAAGAATATGTTTCTCTGTTGTCCACGTTCATAAAGCATAAAACAACAGCATCAGAGCACGGTGCAGAGTCTCTAGATGAGTCCGTCGTTCTTATTAAACATCCATGTTGTAGTCCGCTGTATAGAAAACTGTAGTTTCCATGGTTACCCCACAGCAGCAGACGCACATTCATGATGTCCGCTGGCGCATCATAAACACGTCGGAGAGTGAAAGTGCATTCGGATTCTCCACGTTCTCTTCTCCTAAGTCCTTTTGAATTCTCCTATCCACTATCCCTTAACCCCGTGATGTTTCACTCAGTCAAGGAATAGGAGATAGGGTTAGAACTTAGGAGCTGATTTTTGGATTATTGGAACGCAACCCAGGCCTTGTTGTCAACATATCGACGTAACCTTGGGCAGGAGACTTAACCCCAGGTTAAGCCCAGTGGCAAATCTTATATCAATGTGTGTGAATATTAGTCCCTTGAGCAGATAGCACCTTGCACCTATATCAATCCAGTCCATTTACATAGTCCAGCACTTTTTGAAAGTTCTGTGTGTTGAAAGGTCAAAACAGACAAAAATCCCAGAAATCTATTAAGTGAGGATGCAAAAAATACAGTGTAAGCTTTGCAGTTCTGACCTGTGTGTTGCCTTGGCCAGAAACACCTTGAAGTCCTGGTCAAGGTCTCCCATGACCACGTGTGTGAGATCCTCACTGGGCTGGTTGAAGCGCAGACCTCCTGCAGCATTCACAAGACGCCGCAGCTTCTCCAGTTTCTTCCCCGGCAAGCCGCACAGATACAGCTGCACAACATTCAAAACATGAGAAATAAGACCACAACTTTTGTCTTTCACATTATCAAGAAATTAAAATGGTGTGAAAGGAAATCCACCCTATATTTAAAGGAGTATTCTTGTTGTTTACCTTACAGCCGTCCAGTATATCATCAGCCGGGCATACGGTGAGATCCAGAGTATCTATGGGGTCAGGACCTTCCAGGCGGCTGACGGTGGCGTTGGTGAGGGCTGTGTCATTTATTGTCATGCTAGCATTGACAGAGATGTGGCTCAAACCCAACAGAAATGAACCTTCTGGAGAAAAAAAAATAGGGTTCTTTATGATACAGGTCACATACCTACACTCCTTATCAGACCATGAGGAATTACTATTTTTTAAATACAGTAAACCACAAACAAGTGCATGTCACTTAGTGGCTCACCCTCCTTCTTGTTGCTGCCAGTGGGGGTGGACGTGTGTGGTCGAGTGGTCTTTGACGCGTTACAGTCCACAGTGTACCTGCTCTCATCTTGACAAAAGCCCTTTTCTATGCTGTCAAACAGCCAGTGTAGAGACACGCAATACACGTTCCACTTCCTCGCACACTCGTACTTCTGACCTACAAACACACATAAAGACACCAGTGTTACTAGTAGCAACAACCAAAGCACACGCAACGACATAGCCAGGTTGATTATTGTTAACGTTGAACAATGACTAAATAAAAATGTCCTTCCAACTGAATCTTGTTTTAAAATGTTGACAAAAAGTAAAACCTTGTGCTGGTATTGCTGCCAACTTACCTGATGGCTCGCTAACGATAAGGTGTGTACACTGATTCATTTTCAGCTGACCGGTGTAGTTGGCCCCGTGCTGGTCACAGAGTCGCTGCACCTCTTTCCGCTCCGTGCTGGAGAGGCCTGTCACACACACAGTGCAGCCGCGCAGCACAGGGCACAGATAGTCCTCTATAGGTAGATCTGTATACCTGACAAGACTGAAGGAGGCAGAACAGTGTGTTAATCATCATCCAACGCCCAGTATTTGTCATATCATTATTATTTTACCATAACATTCTCACAATACCATATAACTATTGTATCATTTGATTGCACTTATTTTGGTTGCATTGACTGGAGAACCTTCTTTTCTTTTTTTTATATAAATGAACAAAAATCTGTTTTATATATTTCGAAAGTAGATGTGGGAACAGGAATGTCAATATTGATAAGAGTACATACCTGTCCTGAGATTTTTCCCAGCAGGCTTTGACCCAAGTGGGCAGCAGGATGGGTTTAGCCAGGCTGGCAGCTACCAGGTATTTCTTACTACCCACCTCTCCTGCTATGAGGTGTGTGACAGATACATTCAGATCAAGATAGACCCGTCCTCCCATGAGTTGCACCAGGTCCATCACCTCCGTCTATAGAGAGAGACAGACACAAACAACATTGAAAACTTAACAAGACCCTGTCATATAGTTTTGTGTATGTGTTTGGAATCTTTTTCAGACTTTCACTACAACTGAAAATAATGTCTTTGATGGTTTTTTAAGATGTCATCACAATAATAGTTGCTGCTTTCATTAACATAACCGTTTGTTCTACTAGCTCTATTCTGTGTTCCCTCATTATTTATGTGATTACATGTTCATAATATCACCTACAAAAGGCAGATAGGCTGAGACAGAGATAATATATTCCCACATCACCAGCATTTTCAAAAAGTTAAAGGGCAAATATCCCCCCATTTGTATAAAATCCTTCAAATGATATCCCTAATCTTTATTTGTTTTCCAGATGTGTGGATTGTGGATGTTTAAGTCATTGACAAACTTGCTGATGTCATTGTCATTTATAGGACTGCAGATTTAAAAGGAACAACAATCTGTAAAGGCTAAGTAAGCCAACCCGTGTTGCTTTGTCCAGGCTGGTGCAGGAAATAGTGATGTCAGCCATGGCCATGTTGTAGACGGGCTTCTCCGCTTTAGGGACACAATGCTGCTGCTTCAGGCAGTACAGCACCACCAGTGGACTTACTACACGACAGCCAAGCTACAAAACAAATAACAAAGTGTGAGAAGAACTACTTGACATATCATTGCTAATTCTTATTAAATACAGGGTACCGGCCTACTTAGATGTATTAAATATTGGGTTAGACCTTCTTGCAATGCAGAAAGGCTGGGGTGGTGAAACTGCTGAAGACAAATAGAGACTTGTCCTTTTGCTCCATTTGTAAAACAGCATCTTCATCGATTCTTTTCAAGTACTTGTCAGACTGCAGCTCCAAAATGGCCTGTGTAAAGATGAGGAAAATACCATAATTCACGGTAAGCAAAGAGACAGCAAAACAATTATCAATAAAAGATTTGAGAATGGAGTTTACCTCATAAGCCTTGACAGCATACTCTGTTTGGTGTGTTTTGCTCTCCACAAACTTCACAATGAAGCCTTCCTTGTCTCCTTTGGACATGGTGAACTGAATAAGAAACTGACTTGACGTTAATGTTGGATGAAATAATTTAGCAGTAACATTAGCCGGAATATGCTCTTACTAAATGTGTATAAATACTATACTGGCAGTCAATTGGTACAACGTTATATGTTTAGCATACTAGCAAGCTAGCTTACTTACCTTCTCTTGTCAGAAAACGAAAGAGCCAGTATCGATACTCTGACACTAACTATTGTGTTCGCAAACTTGTCATTTGAGTACTAGCTTAACGTCAGTATGGCTTGTCAACAAGAAAGTCATCGAAATATAATCTAACGGTGACAAATTATCCAACGCTAACGTTACTTTAAACATAGCCTGCCCTTACAATGGATGTTTAAAGACAACGCATTAACCTACTCGAAGGGAACTGGTTAGCTAACATTCAAACACGCATATATAACGTAAACAATGCTGTACAATGAATAATTACACATATTATCATAAACGAACGGTTATAATTATCCACAGTATTTAACACACTTATAACAACTTTGTAATAATTTAATGATAGCAGCTTGGTACATTTTACAAAAATCCTCTGTTGTTGTTATTCGCGCCAACGACGAAACTTCCGGTGTTACCTTATAATTCAACCGTGTGGAGTCGGACTAGTGTTCAAAAGATCCGTAGGAACTAAATATGTATCGTTTGATAAATATTGTACAAATAGACAAGACGCTAAACCAACACAATTATACAATAGTTTAAAAACAATTATAAAAATAATAAAAGCCAAAAATGTCAAACCAAATTAATAAATGTACTAACTTAATAGATATTAAAAACAATATTCTACGAGTCCTCTCCTGTCAGACTGAGAGGCTCAGTGAATTTACCAAAGGACTCTCTGTAGATCAGGGGTGGGGAACCTTTTTCCTCTCAAGGGCCATTTCAATTTTTTCAACATCCTCCGAGGGCCGTACAAATTATTGACCTCTGCTTAAATATCACAGCCCATTCATTTGGCCTTTCTTTCATGCTGTGCAAAGAAAAAGCAACCTCTTAATCCAGATATCTTGCCATGACTCGTATGCATTCACGTGCACGGTTGTGACATGACCACCAAACAGAAAGATATGGACACAAGATGTGTTCAAATGTATTTAGTTTCCTATCCATGTGGACATGATTTAAGTGGGGGGGACCTAACCTCCTCTAGGAGGGTCCGGGGGGGCATGCTCCGGGAAGTTGAAAGCATCAATCTGGTGCACTTTGAGAGCAAAATGAAGAGATCTATGGAAACATCTCTCAACATCCATATGAAACAGAACTGGAAGCAGATTTACTTTTTCTTTATGGATATTTTACAAATCACTCTCCTTTCAAACTGTATTCTTGTTTATTAATAACAACTTTTTTTTACTGTCATTTAGTATTTTATACCTGTTTACTTTATTCTCTTGTTTTTTGATAACTATAATGATCATATAAAGATGTACCTTTACCTCATTTGTTGGAGAAAAAGCTTCTTATATTCGTTAGCATAGCTAGCTAACCAGATGCTAATAACAACAAAGTTATTGACTGTATGATCAGTGTGAAAGATGAACAGATCGCCACTGGGCTTTCAACTAAGACACAGACACGCAAAAACTGTGGCATGTGTACGGCTCCTTATGGGTACTGCACTTTCTGAAGTGCCGGAGCCGCGTTCTGGTGCTCTCCGGCAGAACTACACCCCAGACCAGAGCCGTATATGGCTCTGCCCCAGACGAGACATATACCACGTGATGACACGTTAGGCTCGTGTTGTGTTCAAGGACCATGACCGTTGCCAGGAAAAACAGGCACTCGCTTGTTTAATTATTTTGCGGTCTAGAATAGATTTATTTAATTTTTTTTTTTTAAATTACCTCGAGGGCCATACCAAATTGTCTCGCTGGCCGTATACGGCCCGGGGGCCGGAGGTTCCCCACCCCTGCTGTAGATAGTTAACTTTAGTCTAAGTTATCTCAGTGGGTCTCAAACGGTTTGGTCACGATTAATGTAAACAATTATTTCCGAGGCACATGTTTATATGATCATTATAGTTATAAAAAAAATAAGAGAATAAATGAAAAACAGGTATGAAATACTATATGACAGTAAAAAAAGAATAACGTTTAAAAGGGGAGTGAACATACTATAAAAATACCACTTTACCCCTGCTTACACCTATAGCCTATGCCGTGAGCTGATTATCGAGCATACATTTTAACAGTCGCGGGTACACTGTGTGTATTTGCGTGGGGATTGTTGCAGTAGAATATGCCACTGTAGCTACCTGTACTGTGCATTAATGGGAAACCCTAAATGTTTGAGCACCCTCTCTATGAAACGGCAAGCTACCCCACAGCACCCCCAAAAGAAATCTCTGGCGCCGCGCCACTGAGCCTGCAACCCCGTTTTGAAGAAATGTGCGGTGCAAAACAGGCTCATTGCAGCCACTGTGATAAGACACACTTTTTGGCCAAATATCAGCATTTTCTTTCTTTTCATTTTTTAGCACAGATTGCAAAGTGGCAAAGTATTATAATGTATTGTTCTAGCAAAGGGATTGCACAATTGTATTATGTATATATATTTTTTGACCACAGACTTATGGAGCATTGTTTTATTATAACTGTTCTAGCAAAGTGATTTTTTTGAAAGGAATGCTCAAGTTCATATTGATGTATTTTAATAAACGTTAACTTGGCCCATTACGTGACTATTGTTACGTGTTGGGGGGGCCGACCTTTTTTTCTCCAAAGGGGGAGCCTGACAGAAAAAGTTTGAGAACCACTGCATTAACCTAAATAAGAGCCATGTTTACACTAGTTTTATCTAAAATAATACTTCTTATCGCAGGCTTTTAGGGGGATGAAAACATATAATCATAATATATATAGGCTAACCTACTTATAGTAATTAGGTAATATATAATTTTTTTAATTATACATTAAAATATGTTTAACCATTTGAATCTTAAGTTAATGGTTTGTCCATTCAAGTTTTAATTGTCCTCAGTCATCCACATTGAACAATAACATCCGTTTATAATAAAGATTGAACTCAGAGAATTGTCTCTTGAAATAAATATGGCTCCTTAGCATATACATACAAAGCATACTAAAACACATGTTTTAAGATAACTTATTGTGAATATTACTTATTGTAATGTATTGTTTCTAACCTGTTACTTCAACAATTACAAATGTGAACACAAAAGAATAACACTGTGGGTTCCCTTTTATTCTTAAAATTTTATGTACAAGTGCGGCAGATTTTTTTTTTTTTAATGTACATTCAATATAGAAATTATATACGTAATATTACATTGAACATTTCACAAATTGCACTAGTCTTTCACATAGATTCATAATCAGTCACTGTCATTCGTCATGTCTTAGCAGAAGCTCATTTCCGGTGGTTATTATTCACTTATAAATATTCTAGTGCTTTTTGCTTTCTGAGGGGGAAGGAGAATTACTTAAAAAAATGTGAGGCAGAAAGTGTAGCCTTCAGAGAGAGAGCAGAATGAACTATGAATTAAGTTTAGAGGAATAAGAGGCTGGACATTTGGAGAGTAGATTTGTGTCAACTTTGTTAGAGTGGATCGAACTGGACCTGACCAAACCAGACAAGACGTCAGCATCACTCAAGGCAGAGAAATCATACACACATGATTTAGATTTTCCATTTGAGAATCCATTATACAGACTAGTAAATGCCATGTTAATGTAAGAGGTGGATAGGTCCTGTGCACAAATGTGTCTCAAACAAGGCCAAGCATCTTTTGATCATAATTTAGGGTAAGTATAGCCAATTAGGATATGACAAAGAGGATTCAGATAATAGAGAAGAGACAGTTAACCTAGAATACGCCTCAGTCTCCCAATGTCTTTCTCATGAAAAAAAATCTGGAGTAAAAAATATATTCATACAAAAAGGAAACTCTTCTGCGTGTCATTGGAAGAAACAAGAAAAGAAGCACAGAAACAAAACAAATGTGGTCATCAGTTAAAACAATTTCAGAAGTGTTCATGAAGACTTGAGTGCCCTTTGCAAGGGGAGAGGAGAGTGATTCTGGAGGAGGTGTTGCAGAGATTTTGGTGACGGTCAATGACGGCCTGCTCTCCTCCGGCTTTCTCTCTCTCCGTCCCCTCGTCAGGGAGCTGGACAGTCGATCTCTGAGCTGCGGCCGTGTAGCTGCAGGGCAGTCTGGGTGCCTGAGCGTGACTGTGAGGTGTGTCCATCAGCTTTGGTCTCCACTGTCGTTGTCCACAGGGGGTGGGACGTTGGGCATTACCGTTGTTCCAGTTCCTGCTGTAAGGTAGCCTGCTACTCCTGGACCTACAGGTGACAGGAAGAGAGATTCAGTGCAGGTGTGACCTGGAGGGATAGCTAATGGTTAGCTACAAAGATGTTCTTAAGACTACTCTATGTATGGAGAAGTGGTCACTACATTGACTCAATTTAATTTCTGTTAATTTCCTGGAACTTGAGTTGATGGATGATGAGCTGGTGGATGGAGATGGAAGGGAAGGTGTTAGGGAATTACATTTAGTACTGAATATGGAAAGTGGGAATGGAAAATGAAGTGTGGGTCAAGATGGAGGTAAAGAGGCAAGGGATAGCAGTAGGTCAAGGTCTACCTGCATCAGAGCAAGAGAGAGGAGGGCTGTGAGGGCCCAGCTTAGGAGTCTAGAGCCCACCTCGCAGTGGGCTACTGGCGGCCAGGAGAGAAGGAGTGGATACCCCTGAGGAGGAAACGTGGAGGATAAACAGGACAGGGAAGGCAGAGCCAGGAAGTTATAGGTTGTGGAGACAGAAAGGGTCTCTGGGTTTAAGTGAGGAGGCAGCCACAAGGTCGTTTTTAGGATAAAGCCAAGCATTAAGGCTCAACATCAGCTCAGAGAAAGGCAGTAGAGACTTACCTTTTAGACACTGACAGAAAAATCATTTCAACAGCCAAGCTTGTTAATCAAATGTAAGGTGTTGTGAGTGTGCTGAGTGTTTTAATATCAGGCAAAGTAAATGGAAATACTTTACCGGTCAGGTAGCCTGCTGTCTGAGACTCTGAGATGAATAGATCGTGTTTCTGGTCTTTGAAGGCACTCCACACTGAGGACTTGGCAAGAATCTCATTCACCTGCAGAGCAGCGATTGGCAAAGAGGTGAATAAGATTAAGAAACAGTATGATGTCATTTAAACAATTAGCAGCACTAATTGTCCAGTAC
The DNA here is from genome assembly GCF_902827175.1 of Gymnodraco acuticeps. Classification (NCBI taxonomy): domain Eukaryota; kingdom Metazoa; phylum Chordata; class Actinopteri; order Perciformes; family Bathydraconidae; genus Gymnodraco; species Gymnodraco acuticeps. The sequence continues at coordinate 1,628,181 of NW_022990021.1, forward strand.
TTTTATTTAATAATCCTGCTGTTCATGTACTCCTATCGTACCTGTTCTCCATACTGCAGACTGCGAGTCATGGACTTGAGAGCCTTTACTATCTGAGCCTTTGTAGCGGAGGGGTTATCCAACGTCTCCAAGCCGATTCCTTCCAGGAGCCTCAGGAGGTACGGGACCAGCTCCACTCTGAGAGCCTGTTCATTCATAAAATACATTATTCATTCATTTTAAACTGTCAAACATGACTGACCAAACTAAATAAATAAGAATGGTGGAGGGGTTTACCTGGGCCACTAGTTCTGTCTGCTCTTTCTGGAACATGCGGTTGAGAGCTTCACAAGCTAATCCAGCCATGTCTGCCCGGGCTTTCATCCCCGCCATGAGGGGGCCGATGGTCTCCAGAGCGGCCATAGAGCGTACACACAGCTACACAAAACAAGACAGCTGTGGTTAGCAATGTAAGTGCGCCATAGTACAGAAAGGAGACAAACTACACAATAAATTGTTTGTTGGCAAATATTAAAAAAGTTAGGGTATGGAAAAAAGAAAAAAGCAACCAAGGCTGAAATATATCCTGACTTGCTGTGAGACATTTTTCAAATACACTGGCTCCTAAAGTTCCCATAATGCTTCTTAGCATCTTTTCAACTGGAATTCATGAATGCAAGATGTAAAACAAGATATATCGAGTCCTGGAAGCAAATATTTTAAAACATATTTGTGTTTGTCTCCTCACCTCATTGTCTGATAGAGCATGTATGAGGCGGATGGAGCTCTTGGGCACGGCGTTGTTCTTGTGGCTCAGTGATGCCAGGACGCGAGGCAGGTGTCCCAGAGGAGGAACCTGGTCAGCCAGCTGGCTCTGCGCGCTGAACAGACACACTGCTGCCGTGGTAACTGTCTCCAGGGCCTCACCCTGTAAGAGACCAGAGATAACAGGAAGAAGGGAAATTGCGAGTGTAAAAAGTTGTAGAATCATCAAATACTGTTTGTGTTTCTCTGTAAAGTAACACATCTTACATTGGGGTTGTTTTTCTCCAGCAGCTCAGTCAGGGTCTCCAGGAGGGACACCAGGAACTCTCGAGGCTTGCGCAGCACCCAGCCGGGCTGCGCAATAAAGATGCGCAGGAAGACTCCACCAACTTCTAGCTCGCCCTGCCCTGCTCCATAAGCCACTGTGAAGTCCTCAGGCAACTAAGCATACAAACAAAGAATGTAAGATCACAAAGAAAAATCACACACAACATATATCGGTTTTAATGTTGGGGATATATTATTGCACTTACTTTCCAGTTAACATCAGGATTATCCTTCTGCTGTTTAAAGTGGCTGGAAAATAAAAGAATATGAAAAAAAGATGATATTGAGCATCCTATTGGACAGTTAGGGTACTCCAATATTTAAGATTTATCACACTTCAGACTACTCAGCTGGATACTTTTAAAATAAGGTATTGAATTGGGCATATATCATACTCAAGCATCATCTCCCGGACAGTTGTCGATACTTTCTCCCTTGAGTTGTCATTCCAGATGAGCTCAGGGTTCTCGTGCGTTCCCTCAAATATGTGCACTGCTGCCTCGGCGTTGTCTCGCATGGCGTCCATGAATACACCAGGAAGGAAACGGATCAGCGTCAGACGCACCTGGCAGAGAATATAATATATGACGATGCAATATAACGCAAGGAGCACAGGACAGTTATTTATCTTTTTATTTCTTTCCATTTGTATTCGTCTAGTCTTACCTTTGGCCCCACTAGCTTATCTGAAGTCATCTTGGAGAAGAGCTCTGCAGTCTGTGTGCGTACTTGCGGATGTGTGCAGTTACAGAAGAGGTCAAGCAAGTAGATCAGAGCACCTGGAGAGCAAACAGATGAACATGAGCATCTGTTTGTGTAAAATCTACATAAATGTGGGACGGAAAAAATAATAATTACACTGACCTTTGGCCATAGCCTCTTTGACTATTTTTGTGTTGGAAGTCAGTGCATACAGGGTTTCCAGCACCATTTGCCTGCCTAAATTGTGAAAAAAATACACATTTTAGTCCACAGACACTGCAATAAGTATAAAGAGGCAACAGGGAGCACACATTGCAAGCACGTGACTTGTTTTCTAATTTAAAATGTCTTCTTACTGGAGGGAAGTGAGTGCAGCAGCAACAAAAGGTTGGACAACACCAGCGACTCAGCAATGTTGCTCACGCATTCTTGGTTTGATGTGACTGTATTCACAACCTGCAAAAGAAACCAGAATGAGTGAACTGCAAAGACACTAGGAACTACAGTTGTTAGACATCAGCAGGACCAAGATCCTGTACCTCCAAAACGAGCTGCTGTACTCTGCCCGCTCCATGAACCCGCAACAAAGAGAAGAGCAGTTTGAAATGGCCGATGCACTCTGACTCCGAACCTGAAATCATACATAGATAACTGCTTAGAAAAAAACTTAGGGTGAGATATCCCAGGCAAAAACATTGTTTTTCATACACAGACAAAGTGGAAGTTGAAGAAGTGTGATATCTCACCTGGGTTGTTCTTGATGACATTGCGGAGAGCCTCTAAAGCCATCTCAGCGAAACGCAGCCTCTCAGCATGCTGCTGCGACTCTACCTTGTTACTCTGACTCATGGCCAGCAGAGTGTGGAGGTACTGAGCCTGAGAGCCCACGTAGTCCAGAAGACTGGCTGCAAATACTTTAGGGAACTGAAGAAAAGAGACATGGTAACACATTATAGCATTATAAAAGCTTTAAAGTCAATTTGAAAGGACAAATAAAACAAATAGACCATAAAATGGGACAAATAAAAGACACTTAAAACAAGCTTTTAGTCAACACTGCGGTCAATATGCATAGAAATCAGACAATAAACAATAAATAAAAGCACTTTAAATGTTTTTATTGTACTATCTTGTTGTTACACTCACCTCAAGAGGATAAGTTGGTTGCTCATTGTAGACCCGGACAAATATCTCCCCGACTATCAGCTCTTTGCTGTGATCAGTGAACAGAAACTCTGCTCCAAAGCTTTTATCATTCTCTCCCTATAAACAGACCATAGACAAAAACATGAATAACTACATTTGTTTTAAACTTTGACAAAGTGTATGAATAATATCTATATACTAATATAAATGTATGGTTTTATATGATGTTCATACCCTCTTGATGTTTCCCTCCTGTTGAATCTCCAGGAACTCCAGCAGCTCGGCTCGTGTTCCGTTGTTCCAGATCAGATATGGGTTCTCCGAGTTGCTATTCAGCAGCTTCAAGACCTAAAAGCACAACATGTGGAGCTCAGCATGGTGTTGGGGATTATGAATGTAAAACATTGACCTCCACCTGTGCAACATACCTCAGCAGGAGATCCTGTTCCCAGCTTCCTTGAGATGTACGGTGACAGCATGGCTGCTAAGCTCTTGCGGATGGTGGGGTTCTCCGGAGGGGTTCCCTCGATGCCATTAGTCTCTGAAACAGGATTGTCCCCGTCAGTGGTGGGGGGGGGCTGGGTGTAGCCTCCCAGACGGCTGAGGGCCACCATGCTGAGCTTGGCCAGGCTGTTAGCGACCTCCTGCTGGTTTGAGTCCTGGCTGGTCTGCACGCCGCTCTCCTCCAGGGTGTAGTCGTAGTTGAAGAGGCGGACCAGCAGGTGCCAGAGCACGCCGGCGTGGTACAGGTGTGTCTGCAGGAAGTAATCCACCGCGAAGGAGCTCACGCACTGTACAGCCAGGGCGGCGGTTTTTGGGAGACCCTGAGAGGAGACAAAGGGGAGAACATTAACAAGCTGAAACTAACATCCTAGGTGCTACATGTAGCATTCACATATATTTCTAAATAACTTGCAAAAACTGCGACCACAAATAAGAAATAAAGATGACTGCAACAGGTAATGGCGGAAAAATAAAGCTCATTTATTTTACTCGTAGACAACTTTATAGATATATTATTAAAATACTTGAATGGATGAATTGGTTGTGCAGATAATGCACTTTCAGCATGTTTTTTTTAATCTTTAGTCAAGCAAAAGAGGAAATCCTTAATGGATACAAAATAATTTTGTGCAATGTAGCACAACAATTCTAGAATAGTGATATGGTTTGAGATCCCAAAAATAATCGTGTCAATGTCAAATAGACATCGTGGTTGCGGGTCCTCACCTTTCCATAGAACAAGATGTGACAGAGGTCCCTGATGATATTTGGCATTTCCACAATCTTTTCCCTGCATTCCTCAAACTGGGCTGCTACACTGTAGCACTTGCAGATGTGCCCGCACACCTGTGGCACAAGTATTGAAAACAAGTTATAAGCAATAGAGTACTCATCTCTGGAAAGGAATGTCCCTACAGGTTAATAATGGGTCATTTACCAGAACAGCCATGTCATCATGCTTGCTGGATGCTGTTAATACACCAACACATCGAGAGAGAGCCTCCAGCAACACCTGATTTGAAAAAAGGAAACAATACATTTTTTATTTAATCACATTTCCTCACAATGTTTCATTTAGATTGGTTGATATTTCATGATTTGTGTGTATACCTCTATGCCGCTGTCTCGGCGCAGCTCCTCTGCATTCAGAGCCGAGCAGTTGACGGTGTGGAAGGCCAGTTCAGCAGCAGCCGGGAGGAGAGGGGAGGTTTTGGAGAAGAGTTGCTCATCCTCTGTTTCTATGGTAATTGTTTTGATGAGCATGGGGTAACCCGCGTATTTGTAAGGTTCCAGCTCTGTTAAGACACAATAATAAGGGTGTTCATTAAAAATCTCTAACCACAATGACACACATTCACTCCTATTCAACCTATCTGCATACCTTGTTTGTGCCGGTTGAACAGGATGCTCTGAGCTTTGAGGATGAGGATGATGTTTTCTGGGTCGGGGCCGTCCAGGATTCGGGCAGACTTTGTGCAAAGGAACTCGTAGGCTTTGTTGACTTTCTCAAACATGTCCTGAAAGATTTGAAAAAAATAAATATGTGGATGTAGCTACCGTATGTAGACCCTTGCAAATTAATCATGTCAGTAATGATTGAAGTACTTACTCTGCCCTCGGGGTTCTTGTCTGGATGGTACTTCTGCGCCAGCCTGAAGTAAGCTTTCCTGATTTTACTCTCCTCGTGCCTGACAAGAAAATTACAACTTTTTTTGAGTCCAAGTGTTTAAATCCACATAATTCAACAACAGCATCTACATTTGTTGTTACTAAACAATTAAGTTAATTTAGGATACAAGACTAATCAAAGTCGACTCACGGTCCCTGTCCTTTGGGGAGGTTGAGGACTTCAAATGCATCATCTACAGACATAGAGGGAGGCTTTTTCTCCACCTCCCTCTTCCAGGCTTCAAGAGTGTCTTTTAGCAGCTTCACCTGAAGGAATAACGGAGGGGGGTCATAGTTTTAAAGAAGCCTTTTTTAGACAAGCAGGACTTTGATAAAGATGTAGAAGCTTGAATAAATGAGAACAATTAGGAACATACAGCATCTCGAATGGGCCAGTTGGGGAAGCGGATAGTGTCACACAGATGCCTGAGGTAGTAGATGTTGCAGAAGAGCTCGTTGTCCAGCTGAGGGAAGTTGACCACTGGGATGGGGCAGTACTGGTATAGAGCCCGCGTGTTGCTCTGCAGCCTGGGGCTGAAGTCAGCTATGTGTCCAGCTATCTTTTCAATCATCAACCGTCTGAAACAGAGAGTTAAAACACAACCTAATTAACATTTCTTTAAACCACAAGTTGACTTTAACTGCTGCACTTCTAAATATCTTCTACATTGACTTTTAAAAGACAGAATATCATTTGACACAATAGAGACAGATCCCTACCTCATCTCGCTGCTCCAGATGGCTTCAGGGGTATCAAACTCTCCAAGGAATATCTCTGAGAAGCGCTCCGCCTCGTAGTTCTCCAGATAACACACCATGGCCTCGGGCAGCACCGGGCCCAGAACACTACGTTGGACTATGTCCGTACCCTTAGACTAATCGGAGAAACCACAGAGGTTAGATTCAAAATATACTGTACATTATTATGTTAAAATGTTTGAAAATAAGTCAGATTTACCTCCTCTGATTTGAAGGCTTGTTTCAGATGAGCGTACTTTAGGAACCTTTAAAAAACAAAGGAATGTCTCTCAGTCAATGTCATCATTGCATGTTACTAGTGCTGATGTCTTTCTTATTTTATAATGCATCCACATTACTCAGAAGATGTTTTCTAGACGCCAAGAAAAAAAAGGCTAGGCTGAAACGCCAATTGAATAATTAGGATTATAAAGGAAAAGGACACACATTTAACTGTCAGTCATCATGAGTCCATGACAGTTCTAAATATAGACAAAATATCTAAAAAATGACCTTTAAACATTAGCTTTTTAGCGCTGATGTGTGTGCTTTCACCTTGCTACAGGAAGCACGTTGGAGCCTGTGTACATCATGATGAAGAAGAAGATCCCAGTAAGATAGAGGCGCTGCAGATTGGGGTTGTCCTGCATCACCAGGTACAGAACGTTAGCCACCTTTTCCACCAGGATTGGGTCAAAGGTCAGGAGCAGCTGGAGTGGACAAAGAAATACATTGAGATAATCAACATGGAGTTCTATTCAATTAAGATACAACAAGTGGAAACTACAACGTTGTCAAGATGAAAAAGAAAAATGTGATTACTATGAAGATACCTGGACAATGTGAGGGAGGCAAGCATTGTCACTGATCATCCTCTTGATCTTAGGCAAAGGTCGGATAATGGCATTATCTTGGTCCCTGAGAAAAAAACAGGTATAGTCACAGGTAAAAGTTAAAATAAAAAATCAATAAGCAAACTACAATACTTAGTAGAATGCTATTGCTTTTTATGATACCATACAAGAGACATTTCCAAAAAGGAGAAGAGGTGTTTTCTAGATATACAACCCCAAAAGAGTTGTCTGCTCTACCCACCTGCTGGGGTAGTACGAACACATGGTGATGAGCATGTTAAGGATAAGTGTAGCCAGGTCGGACTCGTTCATCACCGCCTGTCCGGTGGCCAGGAGACACCACTTTAGCTGGGGGATGGCCTGCAGGGGGCGCCAGCCGTCCATCCCCTGAGCCCAGCAGCGTGTCTTCGCTGTCAGGACTCCTGTGCTCCAGAACTCCTGCATCTGGAGAAGTAAAACAAAAAATACAGATGAGTATGGGGTGGTTTCTGTAAAAAAGTAACTGCTAAAGACCAATCAATTGAAAATAATATATCAATAACTGAAGAATGCAATGAATATAATTTTTAAGAGGGACATTTCTATCTATGCTTTATCATATTTTGCTACGCTGGTCTTAGCAGGAATTCAAATAACTCTTTTTTAGACTTGAAAACTTTAAGTTGTACTTTTTACAAAGAACATTTGAGAAATGCCTGTGTTTGACAGATGCCATACCTCCTCAAAACTGAATGGTCCCCTTCTTTCTTTGTCTGCGTTCCCAAAGTACCACTCTTTCTCACTCTCCCTCTTCATGTCTGGTGATGCCTCCAGAACGTTGCTCTGTGGAAATAAAAAACACCCTCAGTTTGACATGCCGCACAGATTAAATAAGTCTAGCGTCATGTGTAATTTACTGAATCAAAAGAGACATTATTATTTTCATATAATATCAGAAGCCATGTTTTTACCTGTAGGGGTACAGTAGCTCTGCTGGTATGCAGATGAGCCATGGTGAGCAGATCCACCAATATACGCACTCCATTTGAGTCCATCACCTCCTTCACATTTTTCTGCAGATCAAAAAATAAATTATTGATCAATCGATTGATCGAGAAATTGAAAGGTGGGTTGAATAAAAAGGCAATTAAAAAAAGGCCCTGTTAATAGCTTACCTTGTTCAGAATGAGTTTGTTGAGGAAGATGATGATTCTGTCTCTTTCCAGTTTGTCTGTGCACTATAACAACAAAAGTGTATTTTAGATTTGCGGATTCATTCAAAGACATTTAACAAATCAGTTCTTGCTGTTCCAGTTTGCACTTACTCGGTCCAGCATGCCCACAATGTATTTTGTGTCTGTGAAGGGGCCGATCTCCTCAAAGCACTTCGCGTAGACTATAGCGAGCGCCTGCAGGCACAGGCACTTCATCGATACTTTGGGTGTGAGCAGAAAGCGGTGGTAGAGTTCATTGAAGAACTCATATCTGAGAACAAAGAGAGGGAGAAGCATGAATCATCTATTTGGATTCTGAACTGACTGAAAATAATAGTGCAGTAGGTTGTTGTTTTGTAGTCTTACGATCTCTTGATGGCATTTGATTCGTCATTTTCATCCTCCTCAAGCAGCAGACGCAGGTAATAATCCCCGATCTTTATCTCATCTGAAAGGCACTCGTATTTCACCTGCACATAAAAACATATAATGTGAGCAAAGTGTGTCTTTATATGTATTCGTTTTAGAAATAACACTGTCTTTCTTTGTGGGATTCAAGTATCACTGGTGGGGGCTAAAACTCTAGTGTGTTAAAGATATTATTGGTTATAATCAAATCATTGCCCAGGCAACAGTGAGTAAAAAATCCCATCTGAGCACAAACCTCAAACTCCTGGTGGTTCCAGGAGATGACGGTGGCACTGCCGAGCTCACGGTCCACGCTGAAGGAGCGCATCTCCCCCTCCAGAGCGTCCCGCAGCTCCTCTCTCGTCCTCAGGTTCCAGATGAGGTTAGACCGTGCGTGGTCGTGCTGGAATCTTGAGAAGAGACATTTAGATTTGGAAGGCTCAAAGGCCAAAGAAAGTGTACCCAAGCCAAACAGGTGTAAAGTCAAAATAAAGAAGATGCGGCACCACCATTTTGGAAGGCTCTTTAGCATACAGAGGCAAATCCCTAATTACATAGACTCTGCACTCTTGAGTATAATACAATCAGGACGAGCACCACAAAAGTTATCCAGACAATGGGGTCTCAACATAGCTGGATTAAGGCTTGATGTCTTTATTGGGACATGTTGTACCTGTAGTAGAAAAGCTCCCAGTTGACTTCAATCTTTATCCTCTGGCGTCTCTTCCTCAGGATGACAGGCTTTTGGTTTGGGTTCTGAAATCAAAAGGAAAGACTGAAGCTTAAGGAGCTGTGTCAAGTCAGTCCATCATTCTCAATAGCATTCAAAATGTGTCATTTTTAAATAATAGTATGACAGAGTAGTGATGTTAAGATGGCAACAATATGAGCAAAAGGTTAAACAATGAAACCAAAAATGAGATGAATGGGGAGACAAATGTAACAAAAATGTTGTAGAGAATGGAGAAAAGGTATTAGAAACAATACAACATAAAACCCCCCAAAAAAACAATGATATCAACGAACCAACATAGAAAACAAGGATATAAAACATAAAAAAACCAAAGTGGGATCCCAAAATTGGGTGTGCTCTGTAATTCTTACCGGGCGAGACGGTTATGATAAGGTTTCTCATAGAGCTCAGCTGTTAACTTCAAGCATTGCAACTTCTAATTGCCTTATTATTTATTATTAGCAGCATTTCTCTTTTGTGCCAGAAGGCAAGAAGGCCAATTTCCTGCACAATCAAATATGGTGTGAGCAGTGTAATATACTGTATGGTTCCAAAGGTGATACAGTATGTATGCCTGGCAAAGTTCCTTACATTTATAATAGCAACACTCATGTCTCAACAAAGAGAGGGATGAGTGTCTCTTTTAGTTGAGACAAAGTAAATGATAGGTACTCTGAACGTGTCCTATATCGACATTGACATATTCAGTGTGATTTTATTGTCTAGTTTATAATGCGTTAATAACTTCATATTTGTTTACATCTATTTAAAGACTTGTACAAATTCCTTGTAAATGATAATAGGTCATCGCCCGGCTGAATTTAAAAACACACCCAATGTGTCACTTGAAGATGGAAAAATGGCTTGGTCAAGAGAAAGAAGATGGAAAAACACAGCATGGATCCCATTGGTCAGTCCTACTTACCAGGTTATTTCTGTCCTGCTGCATTGTCATTGACAGCAGCGAAACAAGACAAGGGGAGGGTGGGGCAGATACAACACAGAGAAGTTATTGTTCCTCGGATCAAACGGAGATCAATAGTAACAAAAGGGTGACAGGTCACTGGAATACATCATACAAAGAGATTGACATACATATACATTATAAAATCATTCAGATTGATTAGCTGATGATGCTAAAAGATTCATATTTTTTTCAAGACTAGCTTTATGAATTGCTAACAACAAATATGTGATGCAAACATTGATCGTGATTTGGCAAAATTCAGTGAAAGCAAGCCAATCATATTATGTAGTTGATCAGCCAGTCACTCAAAACAAAAGTTGAAGAAAGGAAGCTCGGTGACATTCAGATGAAGCAAGTTTGGGGGTTATAGCTTTTTTTTAAAGTAAAAACTAATTTTCACTTTTGTTAAAACTTCAATGAGCAGGCGGTATTAGTCCATGGTTTTAGTAAACAGTTGTAATGAAATCGCAAACCTCAACCCACCCACAACTTAAACATGACCAACAGAGGTTCAATCTGAAAAGCCTTACATCGACTATTTGCAACTTTCCTAACAGAGGTTTTTTTAAAAGAAGGGTGACCATAGAGTTTAAATACCACATGGTCACGCAGCTTTGTTACAGCTTAGGGCCATTTATTATCAAGACCTTTTTAATGCCACTCGGGAAAAAAATGAAAACAAACTTATGAATAACTCTGAACATGGATTTCCACAGCCTTTAATACATATGGTTTCAAGTTCTATTATTATTTATTTTATTTAAATACCTGAACAACAAAACACATAAAGGTTTTAGTCATGCTGCAAAAACGTTGCTAAATAGCAGGTTTTCATTGACCTTTCCCATGTTGTCGCTAGTTAGCAGAAAGTGCATAATGGCCCACAAACAATCCTGCTATCCTGATCTGCATGATATTTTGATATAGTTTTAATAGATGTGATTTATTAATTCGAAATTATGTCAAAAAAATAAATAATAAAATGTCTTGAAATCTTAAGACTTGGATTGTTTGATACCAATAAAACAATCAGAGTATTTTAAGTTTAATAAATTCAACTTTTAAGGATCTGTGGGAACCCTGTCACATTCAGACATTCCTGTGATAGAAAGTCTTAGCTAAAGAAAACAATTATGTTAAACATGTATGAAAAATGTGCACAAGCATTTTGAACAGCAGATATGCTGTTGAAGGAAAATCAAACGTGATTATATCATGACAAAGCAGTTTCCGAAAGGTCAGGCAGCATCAGAGCAGGCACCTCTCTGCATGCAAAATAACAGCGGCAGCTCTGAAAAGTGAGTTATTTAGTTTGCCTCTGGATACGGCAGCACTGTCTCAGCATCAGCCGAAAGGAGTATCAGTTAAAGACATCTGAGCAGAAACATCAGCAGCAGCAGTAGCTTGTCTTTTAGAAATCAGGGAAATCAGTCCCTTAGCGATTTTGCAAACTAAAATATATCCTCACCTCCTTCTGAGCGATGCCCATCTTATCTCTCCAGTGCATAAAAACTATGTCAGCTTTCTCCTTGGCAAACTTCTCCACCTCTTTGGCTGCTTTGCCGGCTAACCGCTGCCAGTCGGGCACCTTGTTTCGATTTAGCTGGTCCTGTGAGAAAGAAATAAAAAAACAACATTAAGAGAGGGCAAATACTTTATAATTGAGCCGTATATTCACACTGCAAAAATGTAAGAACGGGATGTGTTTATTCAGATACCGTGGCAATTTTCAAGTTATCACGGATGTGCATCCTGTCCATATCTTTTTCTGGGACGGGGTCAGGACTGTCGAGGTAAGCCAGCAGGCCTGTTGGCTGAGAGCACACAAGAAAAAGCAAAATGGGTTAACACTTAAACAGGGTGCCTCTGCCGCAAGAGAAAATCATTGGCTTACATTCTGATACTTTGCCTGTATCACACTGTTTGTAGCATACCAGTATTCTTTTAAGCAGGTTCATGGCAACAGAGTTTTCTGCCGTCCAAAGTCCCACCAGGTGACGACTCAACTGCCTGAGGAAGAAAAGAATAGAAGAAGCTGATTTATTTTGCTATGTTTTTATAGAAGAAAAATATTTGTTGTACGAAACTGTACATGGAGAGAATTATTAAACTATTATTAAACTATCTACAATAACCAACAGATACAAAATGACTTCATAATAGTGCGAGAGTGTTTGGAATCTATTGAGGTTGGACCTGTTTGTAAGCATCCGCTGGTCAGCGCTGATAGTGAACAGAGAATTGTGCAGATGCCTTGGAAGAGCCCCTTCACTCAGAGCCAGGTCCTGCATCTTGCTGGCTATTTCCTTGTCTCCTTCCTACATATAACAAACACAGGTTGGTAATCATCTCAAAGCATGAACACATAAAAACATTCAGGTTCAAAATGATATATTTGTCGACCAAACACAAAAGTCTTACCTCAATAATGGCCTTCATCACCAGGCCTGCTCCCTTCACTATCGCCATAGAGGGATGCTAGAGATAAGGACAACACAATTGACCACACAGGCATCTACTGAATTTATATCAGTCATATTATAGTTAGGGCAGAAGGGTTTTTATTCACACAAGTCAACTACCTGGAATAGTTTGAACAACGTGCGTCCATCAGAGGCAACCATCTCCAGCAGCATGTCGAACTGCTGCCCCTCGGTGGTCTCGCTGTAGGGGGCGCACAGGGCAAATGTTAAGAAGTCCAGTAAGGAGCTGATGACCAGAGCTCCTGTTCCATGGTCCTGAAAAAAAAGAATTAAAAAAAGAAACAAGGGTTAATATTTTGCATACAAGAAATTAGGAGCTTTATGAAACTGCACTTAATGACTTTTGGTACAATTTTGTATCTAGCTTTCAGACAGTAAAAAGAACAGTACCACATTAGTGATGAACTTTTCCAGAAGGTTCTCCAGGAACTTCTTGGAGGACAGCAGAGAGGCTTTGTTCAGCTGCTCCTGCCTCAGGTCATAGTCATCGTGCATCGGCTGCAGAGAAACATGAACGAGAAGGTCTCAGGCGAACAGTACGATGAAAGAAAAGCGGCCGATATGTACTGTGTGTTTGCAGTTGTCTGATGTCTAGATATTCAGGTTGTACTTACACACATGAGGGCACAGAGCATGTCTACAGCAGCATGTGTCACACCGTTGTTGTTCCTTTTTAAAGCTTTTACTGTTTTTACTCCCAATTTTTCTCTGAACCTGGAACACACATACATGCATTCAGAGATTTACTAACAGCACTAAAAGTAGGCATACAGAAACACAAGTGAATATAAACACATATAAATACGGTGTTATTTAAAAGAGGTCTGGGGTTGGATACACAAATAATTCATTGCTTCAGAAGTGGTTTGCTGTGTCAGATCTTCTATTTCACTATTAAGTGTAGCAATATAAAAGAGAGGATTTCCTCTCAGAAATAAATCATTTATGTTTTTAAGTGATCTGTGTCTTGTGGTTTTTAAGGGAAACACCAAGCTACTCTAGCAATGAATCTTTCTGGAAAACCAATTCTCATTTGCTTCACAGGAACAAATAATAAACAGTAAATACAGTTCCTCTCATACATCTCAGTGACCCAGAAAGACGTCAGGGTTCTCAGATTGTGATGTACGGAAATCTAAAAAGATAGAATGGGCAAAGCAGATACTGGGAACGAAATGGACGAAGTATGAGATGTCGAAAGAGGAAGGTCAAGACAAATAGCGGCAGACAGCTCGACTACTGAGCACAGGGAATTCACATAACCTCTTGTCTGAAGTGCCTGTCTAGAAGCGTGCGATGAAAGCAGATCAAAGATAAAAGAGGCTGATCGACAGACAGCTGGGAAAGACGTTTGAAAAGAACAAGAAGGATAAGTAACAGAGACAGGCAAAAGGGCAGACTGAGATGTATGGATTCATATTTACGTTGCATCTGTGACTCCAGACCCTTGACCAGACCTTGGAATGACAGAGCATGCCTGTTACCAGCAGCTCAACAGAAAAATGCACTTTAAAGAAATAACCGCAGGTGAAGAGTGACAACGGCTGCGTTCTTACTTGGGAAGCTGGGTGAAGGCCTGGAAGCCGGCCTTGGAGGCCACCAGGCGGCGGATGGCCTGGAATTGGCTCTCCAGCTCGGCGTTCACCGTGGGCAGCTCCATCTCCTGGGATAAAAGAGCCAGGATAGCGTTGCTGATGAGCTTCTCTTTGTTCTCAGAGAAAAGACCCTGGAGAGAGAATAAACAGTTTAGTGTGGATCCTACTTATAGTTCAACATAAATCACTTTAATTCAATACACTCACATCTTGGGTTACTGCATGCAGCACTCCACTGTAGGATATGTTGGCGTTGAATCTATACACTGCATCTGCAAAGATCCCATCTAAAAGAGATATGGGGGATAGAACAGTTAAAAAAAGAATAAAGACTAAGAGCCTCTGCGAAAAACTGTAAGCACCAGGTAAACCCTGTTTATGACCCATGTACTAGCATTTTATACAAGTAACCATCTCATTTTATACATTTGTAAAGACACAAACAGTGAAACTCTGTATATTATCCAAGTTGTAAGCGTTCTGATGGCATTTCCATAATACTCAAACTATTTTAGGCGTATATAACCATCTTGATTTAAAAATCTTCTGCTGCACCATAAAAATGTTGCTTGTGGTTTACAAAAAGAGCAATGACGTATGTTCTTTCTTAGAACAGATGTAACATGTTTTACTGCAGACGGCCAGAATAATCTTTAAGGATTCTGAAAATACCTTCAAAACAATAGTTGCCATTTTTAGACAACCTTCTGGGTTTTTCAGAGGTCGCTGGGTATTTGTTTTTAAAGAAATATATATATCTGTGACTCAAATGTTATGGAAATAGTTGAGGCAGGCACAGCAGTGCTTCAAAGTACATGCTAATAATGACCATGCTAGCATGCTGATGTTGATCATCATTAGCTTCTCAATACAAAGAACATACGAGTAGCCTAAAGGGTTTGTCATTAATATTTTGTCTACTACTTGCACCTTATGAAGGTAATTCAAATTAATGAATGTCATGAGAATAAGTGCTCGGACTCACTAGGAGGTGCTGCCAGGAATTTGAGATGCAAACTCTCCACCTCCTCGTCCACGGGCATGCTCAGTAGGCCCCATCTCTGCCCTCGCTGTGTGGGGGCCATCTTGACGCACACGTCCCGGTTGCCTGATGCGCGGACTCCATCAAGCAGGCTGGCTAAGAGGGAGTCCCTACAGACGCAAATACAAATAGACTCAGCTAAATGCATTATAAATGATCCTGTGTGATGGAGGACGAGCAGTGAGCACACGATAAGAAAGATATAGTTGCTATGCAGCACACACAGAAGCATATTACTCATTTTGTAAATAAGGAGAAACGTTTTAACAAATCCTCAGGGCCCATTGCGTCACTACATACATAAAGACAGGTGTATACTTCTGCGTACCTTTCTGTGGAGGAAAACTTTCTGATCTGACCTCGGATGAATTCCACTGTAAACACCTGAGGGTTGTCTACGTCACAGATGAGAGCAAACACCTGAAGGGAGAGAAAAAAGGTAGGAGGAGGGGAGAGTTTACTCGTTTCACACAGACTCAAGTGCTTTCATCCCAGCTGTTAACTTGATGTAGTTCATACATAATGAATCAAAGGCAAGCAGTTCAATTGACATTTATCTTCACAGGAGTGCAACGAGACAGAACAAAATGCTAAGTGTAAACATTTCAGCCTGAAATGTTAACGATTGGTGTTGCTTTCGTTTCCCAGTGCTCACCTCTCCAAAGGGTTTGATGGTGACTATGTTGTAGGAAGCCGGGTCTCTCTCCACTAGACAAGTCTCTGTCAGGGCCAGGATGCGCTTAACAGGCTCCTAATGGAGGACATCGTCAAACTTAAAAAACATATTGAATGTTGCTTCAACAAAGGAAATTATAACAGTAGATACTGATCAACTTTCCTTGCCAATGATTGCATCTAATTCATCAAAGCATTAGGCACCACAAAGCATCAGTTGATGACCAAAGGAACATTCATACTACATTGGAAGTAAACACAGCGTGACTTATTTGCTTCTGTGTCATTATGCAAGAAGTGAATTCGCAGAGGAAAGAAACCAGAGAATGGTTCAAAGCTAAAACCTTTCAGAGCTTTATTTGACGCATTTATTACTCAAATTTAGATTTTTAGATTGAGTTTTAAAAGGTCCATAAATGATAAGATTAAATAAAAATGAAGTTTTCTTGGTGTGTCTCATATAAAACAAGAATTTTAAACGGCTGTCAAGTGGACCAAATAGCTAGCTATTGATCTTGTGTCATCCTGGACCCCCCCCCCCCCCCATACAGCACTATGAGGTAAAAGCAGAAGCAGGATGTTCTAACCCGGTGTCGAGGGGTGATCTTCTGCACCACGAACTCGGACAGTGAAGTGATACTCTCGTCCGAGCTGTACTTCCCCAACCTGTCCGTCACAAAGTCCTCGAACGTCAACGCCTCCTTCCTCAGTCGTAGGGTCATTCCAATGAAGTTCCCAGCATGCTCGATGGCGCAGCGGATGATGTCATCTCGTTGCTCGGAGGCAAAAAGATGCTGAGAGGAAAGAGGAAAGGAAATATGAAGACAACATTCACACTTAAGCATACACACTGAGGAAAAAAACCCTATGAATGCATACCAGCCTGCTGAAGCCTCCATAAATGATGCAGAACCCCCCCTGGTAGTCAGAGAGCTCCACGAAGCCCTCCACATTGCGATAGTCGTAGGAACACAGCACCCGATTGGTTTGCGGGTCGATCTGGTCGATGCCCCCCGGTGTCACCTCTAAACTCACTGCCTTCCGTGTGTCACTCCAGTGGTGCTTGTAGCAGTTGTAGCGCTGTGAGAGGTCCCACATGGTAAATAACATTTATTTGGGGGTCAAGACATACGGAAATGTTTTATTTTATTTGATAGATTACAGAACTTACCCTGCCAGTTATTTTTCCCTCTGAAAACTCTGTTCTGAATCTCTGTGAGTAAGAAAAACAAAGAAATAGAAGGCATTAGGTTTAAGTGCCTATTTACACAGCATGCTCTTAGATCATCCCTGTTGTACTTATGTTTAATTTTCCTGCAGGGAAAATAAATCCCATCCTCCCTTCTGTTTCAGCACAATGAGCCTTTTTCTTTACAGCATCAAAACTAATCTGCTGATTCACATTTATGATAAAAACTAACAGGGAGTCCTGTGATGTGCAAGCATTGCATTCCAAAACAGTGTGTAATACATTTATTTGAGACAGTACAGCAAAATGTGCAGCTGTGACGTACACTAAACAGCATGGATCAGCCACATCAAACACCCCTGCTGAGAGCCTTTTAATAGATATGTGCATGACGTTTGCTTGGTCATTGTGACTGAAGGCAGTGAAGTAATAAGTGTTTGTCCTCACCAGAGCTTCTGTGAGCAGCTCTGTCCGGTGCTCCGTTGAGAACTTGAGCGTTTCAGACTTCTTGCCGCTGCCTTTGCGGAATGTAAGGTTGAACTCTGTTCCCTGGCCTTTCCCTACAGGGCCGATGCCACAGATGTCCCCGTAAGGCCACTGGTAAAACAGACAGCAACAACACAGAGATAAACATGTTAATATAGACACACATACAGTACACAGGCAGATTCAACATGAAAAAAGTACACAAACGTTTCATTACATTACATGTCATTTGTTAGACGCTTTTATCCAAAGCGACTTACATACATTCAGTTCTGTGGACAATCCCCGCAGGAGCAATTTGAGGGGAAGTGTCTTGCCCAGGGACACAACGACATGCTGACTGCAGTGGGACTCGAACTTGCTATCCCCTGATTCGAAGTCCAGCACACTACCCACTGAGCCACAGCCTTTCACAAATGCTTTATAAAACGTTATATGTTCTGTAAGGGGATGTATTAGGTTTACATTCATGTATTTCTTTATAACTTCTCCCCTATGCACCAATAAGTGAAATCTGTTGTACGAACAGATAATGAATAACAGAATACCAAATCCAATCTCTTTATAGGAACAGTGATATTTGCTGACAAATACTGTTCATTATTAAAAAACAATCCAATCTCTTGTGTCTATAATAAAACGCTTATCAAATACTGCTTTTCAAATACTGCTTTTCAAAGATAAACAGGGTCATTTTTTTTAATGTTTTCGTTTGTTACGTATGGTTAGGTCACACAAAGAAAAAGTATTTACAATCAAAATAAACACTATGTACACATGTTATGACCATTATTAGCAAGGAGAAGAACATATTTGTATTTGGCCTGCTCATATATTCCCTTACAAAAAGCACTTAGTGTAGTAATTCCTTTAAAATAACCATGACGCGTGAACGGATGATTCAGGATTTGCTGTTCAGCCATTTTCTTGACTGCGGGGGTTATGGCTGTGGTTTAGAGTGTAATGAGTATTGATTTAGTATATGTTTCAAGTTCTTATCATTGTTGAGACATGCTGCTGTAATGTGTGCACAGCAGTGCTGAAAGATGTGAATATTTAAAGGCTGAGGAAAATAATTCTGTTTCAGCTTTCAATGGAGCAGCGTGCTTCAAATGGATTTTCAATAGTCACATGGGACCAAGATCAGCATATCCCACAAGCGCCTGTGAGGCACTGATAGCGACAGTGAAGAAAAAGCTCCTGAATGACACCGGAGTCCCTGTTCCACACTGACCTGATTTGTTACTTCTAGCGTGGCCGGGTTGTAAGTGGTAATGCCATGCGTCCCCACTGAGAAGACTCGCTTGTACCTGGAACACAGAGACAGGATGAGTCAGAAACAAAGCCTACCCTTCACAAACCACACATGGCAGCAGCAAGTACAGCAGGCGGGCAGTCGCTTAACATCAGTGAATGTGAGATAGGAAGCTGAATGCGTGACAGTCTTTCAAAGATGGGGGTTTCCTGAAGCAAAGCTAACAGATGCAGTGAGAACGTGTGATCTCAAGATTTACAATGTCTCTGACATCTGCAGGACGAGGCGAGAAGGAAAGAGATAAGAAGCTCCTATTATTTAGATTTTCTGAGGTTTTGCGTGTTGAGATAAGATCCAGACAGGTGAAAATAGGATAACAACATCTATAACTGCCCAGTGCCCATTTAGAAGCTTCTATCTAGACAATTGGATAGGAAAGAATTCAAACATGTAGGCGTAACTCTTATCAGCATAGAATAATACATCATATTAATAAAAGGGCTATTCCCAGTGCTTAAAGATGCCTTACAACAAAATACAACAAAAGCAGTCCTGAGCTAAGAAGAAGATGGTGGGTGGGGTAGAGGATTATAGGTTGAAAGACATGTAATACCAGATGATTTCAGAATAATGAACTTTTACCCAAGAAATGTAATATTCTTTGTATGTAATTGAATCCACATTTGGCCTCTCTGTGACTTTAAAATAAAGAGTCATCACTTATCGTATGTCAACTGTTTGTTAATGAGTCACTGTGAAACATCCTACACTAATTCTTCAGAAGGGTTATGAGCGTGGGGCTTTGTCAAATAGTAGGAAGGAAGTGTGAAATTCAATGTTGCCAATGTTTCTGCTTACTATGCTGAGAAAATGTGTGTGTGTGTGTGTGTGTGTGTGTGTGTGTGTGTGTGTGTAGTTGATTGCTGTGGGGTGTGCCAACACCATCAGTTGTGAATTGTTGCCAAATTCATATCATTCTGTTTGAAAATGGGTCATTTGTTATGCATTTTTGCGAGGATCAAGTGAGTTTAAGTGTTGAAAGTAAGGGTTTATTGTATTTAGTATACATGCGTGCTTAACTGCTGTATGGACAACATGTTTTTTTAGCACCTCCATAGCAATTTTCATCTGAACAGTGAACATGCTGACTTGGCTTCTTTCTTTCCTGCACATCCTCACTGGCCTGGATAACATTAAGAGGTCTGGTGAAGTAACCCACTAGTCTAGTCCTATCAAAAGGAACTTCAATTGAGAGGTTATTTCTTCATAATGCATTCGGACTTGTATACAGATTCAATGAATTACATAAACAGAGAGGTCAGGCAGCGGCCTGAGGCAGGGCCAAAGTGGAATATGACTTTCAGGCTCTTCCCGCAGTCAGTGTACTTCCTTTTTTTGCTATTAGACAAATGTCACGTCCCTTTTGTGTACGTTCCTCAATAAAAAGTATAAGCAATTCTGTCCAAACCATCCACTTCCACAATACTCTAGGTTCCGTCTTGTTTAGCCACAAAGTCTAAAGCCCTGACTGATCTCAGGTCTCTCTACAGTACATGTCTCGACCTTGCTGCTAAGTGCCTGGCTAAACTGGGTGTCAGCACAAACTTAGTTCATTATTCATTCTCTGCGTTCATTTCCCCCCCTTCCCCTTTAATTCTGTCTTAGTACAAAGGCAATGTTCAACCATCGATGGCTGTGTGTTTGTTTAAAAGGCTAATAATGCATCATGAAGGTTGCTAACGTAGGACAAAGCAAATGAATACGCACAGACATTTTCCGATTCATAAAACACTGCGTATCGTATCGGTTTCCCTTTATAAATCACAATCAACTCGAAATGCGGCGCAGCTTTTGCGGGCTTCACGTAACGCCCATATTTGCCTATAAATAGTCAAAGAAACGCCCCGTATTGATATTCATTTTGACTGACTGCATGAAGAAGATCGCAGGAAACAGCTAAAAAAGGCATTTCACACCGTGTCATATTTTGGTTCTTTTGGGACGGTGGAGACAAATCACATTGTTTGGTGGATGCAGTTTGAACCAGAGTAGCAGCATGGAGGTCGGATCGTCACCAAAATAAATAAATAAGTGGTCCGAAAAAAGTTAATGACAAAATAGTATACACATAACCTTCCTCAGGCAGTGTTTGTGCCGGGGACAGGAGACCCCCCCATGATGAGAAACTGTAAGAAAGTATCGGGGGATCCCTGCGGAGTGGAGTCAATGTTTCTTTTTTTAGACACTGCAGTCTGTGCGTCTCAACCCCCCGCAGCAACTCTATATCCACCAGTTAAAGGAAATAAAACTAATGTGTTGAGTTATATCAGCTGCCAAATATATGGTGTTCTTAGCTTCCATACCTCCTGTGTTTTATGAGCGACTTATCAAGTCTTAGCAAACGGCATTAAACACGATTAAACATGATAGTATATAAAACCATGCTCGTATCTATACAACCTATAGAAATGCAAAACGGCCTCAGTTTAGACGTAATTCTGTCCTCCTGCTTACCGCATCATTTATGAGAATACATGTCATAACATTAAGACAATATATTCGAGGTGGTTTTCAATAACATTTCCGTATTTATTTATTTCTCCAAGTTAAGTTTGTGTGTGCACTGAGTGAGTCTCAAACAGGCGTTTGTTTAGTCATTTTAAGATTGGCTTTAATCAATGTTTGAAAAATGAATTATTCATATATGATACATGAGGTAACATTCATATTTCTCTCCATTCTTCCAACGGTGTCGCAGTTTCTCGTCTCTCCCGTTGTTGTGCTTAGTGCGTACCCATGGGTCAGAGTTTGCGTGGAGGACCGCACGTTTTCCCGTCAAGTTAGTATTTTATAAATCGCAAACATTGCTTAGAAACTGGCGTACGCCATCTTCTGAGCGTACGCACCGTTTATAAATGAGGCCCCTGATGTTTATACTGTACGTCTCTTCCTTTGTGATACAAAATATGGTCTTTGGATATTGTAAAGTGCAGAGGAGTTGGACCCTTAATAGACACATTAGCCAAATTAACCTCTTTATTACACACACTAACTCTAGGAATTTAAATAACCTTATGAGTGTTTTTACTTCAACAAATGACTTGACATTGCAGCCGACTATTTGAAAACTCATGCTTCTGTGGTTAAGATTTCCATTCATACAAAGATATGAAAATCAGAGTACACCACAGATATAGTTTGTAAATACGGTTACTCTTCATTCAGTTTGACTGTCTTTGGAGCTTTTCCTTCCTCTCACGGGTTTCATAATGCATCACATTAAGCTACTTCCTGTATCCGACTAAACCCCCTTAACAACTGCCTCTCCTCTTTTAACAACCTTTCTCACAGAGAACACTGAGCTGAAGATTCATTGGACAACATAAAAGAAAGCTAGGACAAACACAACGTAATCCTCCGTATAAGACTCAACAAACATTAGTTTTAGAGATGCAAAGAGGAAGAGAGCAGAATGAGAAAAACAGACCCTGTACTATATCGGAAACAACTGACAGGATTTTAAATACACAAAGAACAAAGTATAGTTACAACTGCATAGCTGCAGCATCTGTAGCAGCAAGGCTTCCTTATTGTTAAGGAACAACATAGAGACTTATGAATGCATTCAAAGAAGATTCAAAAGAGATTGTTATTAGCATATTCATGCTCTGAGAAAGTGAAGTGCTTGAAAACCCTTTGAGTGACAGAAAACGTTGAGAAGACTCATCCTGTCCTTTCATTAGGACACAAATCTAATATTGTCTACAAGACTTGAAAAAAACATAATCATGGGCACAGATGGAGGGGAAATACTGCTGCACTAAAGAATTGAAGTGATTTTATAATTGTAACTATTGTAGAAAAATATTTGACATGATTTGAGGATAGATCTACCCAGATATTTCACAATGTATTATATCAACATAAACACTAGGGACATCAATTGGGGAAGCAACGACTTATGTATTTTTTCAACTCCATCCAGAACAGATGAGCAGTTCTCTCCGTCTGCCGACCAATCTGCCCTGTAGTCCAATTATTTAACATGTGACACAAATAAGTTTGATCATTTGTGTCAAACTGCCAACTATGAGATGAAGCCAAAGTCATTTTTATACATGCAAATTTAGTGTAAAAACAGAAACATCTGCATTCATAGTTAAATGTCCTTTATATAGTGTTGGCACATCAAGTGATGCTGAATCCTGTCTAATAAGCACTTTTTATATATGGCTAATTACAGATGCATCTAATTACAGTTTACCTTTGGGATCATGATCTGTATTCACAGTGAAGGGCTGTGCACCTCCCATCTGTGATACAGTACCAGTTTAAGTGTGCTTCAGATATGTTTTCCTAGTGAGTTTTTGCTTTGTTTTTAGACTAAAAAGGTTGGTTATAAATCAAACTAGATCGTGGTTTCCAGGATTCACAGGAGACAAAGAAGCCCACAATATCTTAGGTTGTTATAAAGTAAGAACGGTTGCCTCCTAAAACGGTGTGACTCGTGCCCTTTTCATACAGAAGAAGGGAAGGAAGGATGCAGTTCCTCTGAATTGTATTTGACAGATTCATGAGACAACTGTCAAAAGTGAATCCCCTGATGTCAGCATTTGTACATTGATGTCTTCAACTGTAGTTACGCTTCGCTGAGATTTCACAGAATTGCATTTCAGAAGCAACAAATTAAGTTTCATTTTCCCATGCTCACTCCCTCTCATATAGTCGCCTGCGCCTTCTCATCTTTCTCTTTCTCTCTTAGGGATGACAGTTGAATGACCTTCAAATTCACTTTTCATCCCCGATAGAGAGGCGTGTTCGACAAAACCCGGGCAGAGAGCAACCCACTTTCAAGTCGGTAGGAGGGTCATGGAAATCCGTCGTTCCATTCAGACCAATCATAAACGGGGGTTTAAAGTGCGCCACTGACTCGGCCTCCCCTGTATCCACCACACATACATCAACACTGGTCTATGTCGGACCCTTCAGGAAGCATTAGCAGGATGAAGCCTCGGTGATGGCTAATGCTCTGCAGCCCTGCTTCAATTACCAAAGTCAATGGCGGTCCTTAATGGCACAAAGACATTTAGAGAGCAGGTACTGGTAATGTGATGCCACCGGCTCAAACTGAGCATCTCCATCTTTTAGCATGAGGGACACCCAAGTATTTACATCAAGTAACATAGTAGGTCATTTAACTATAATCTATCAAATGAAAACAAATACCTTTTGCCTTAGATGATCATGGACATAGGGTTAGGGTTAGCTTACAGTATAAATAAAGTTTGTTGCCCTTATTTTTCCTTTATTGTACTCTACCAATTTACATCATGTTCTTTTCAGTAACTAAAAACAATGAAAAGTGATTTCCTTTTATGAGTGGTGTCAATTGATTGAAATGTAATAGCGTTTATCACAATCATAATCTGTGGTTAATGATGATTAATACAAGTTTAAAATACTTGTGTGGAGAGAGAAAAATAAACGCACTACAAGCTTCTAAGGGAAATAGGAGGATTTGTAAATGTATCATAACATCTGAGCTTAGTTCATGATTTTTGAATTATTGGCATGATGTCTGATTACTTTCCAACACTAAGCTAAAACATCACAGAGAGCCGCTGTGATTGCACCCTCTATATATGTACACACTACACAGTGCATACGCTTGTATGGCAGTATTCCTGCTGTCACATCCATATCTTTTTGCAAGCACTATCTTTTCCTTTATTGCTAACCTCTCCCAATCCTGTGCGACTTCACTTCAACAAATTGCCTTTACTTCATTTTCACCACATCCATAGCGAAGGACTTTCAAAATAGTTGGTGATTTATATTCTGTCAAACCACTAATTGCAGCTGTAGTTTTGTTTACTTCCTCTCAATAACAAAATAAGTTGCCCCCTAGAGTAACAATTATGTGAGTATTAAGAGTTTCATGTTTTGGTATCCATAAAACACATGAACCATCTTGCTGTGTTTACTGTCAGTATCTTTGGGTCACATTTCACAAGACATGCAGCTCATTAGTGCTGATCAGAGACTGCTGACAGCGGTCTGCAGACCTCCTATCCCTGTCTAAGATAAGGAATGTCAACACAATGGAAGAACTGCGTCAGGATTTTACGTGAAGAAGACAAACAAAGTGATGAAGGGAAGACTTTAGGTCAATGTTGCGTTGTAAATCAATACAAAAGTGAGGTAGTAGACAAGGTTCAAGCCCTGAAATGGCACCAGCTCTGAAAAGGAATCAGTGCGGTTATAAAAACATGTTATGGGTCTTACTTTCCCCTCCAGGAGTGTTTGGTGGTGTAGAAGCAGGCCATGTCTTTATTTTCTTTGACGACATTCATCTTTTCACGGGACCTACAAAACAGACGGAAAGTTATAATGATTAGGGTAAAATAAAAACATAAATAAATATCTTTAAAATGACTTGAAAGGAAATGTTACATTTTTAATTACACAAAAGAGGGGGAGGATGATCTCCAGTTAAAGTCACTAAATAACCTGCACCTTCACAGGTCTTTACAACATCAAGTTTATGTAACATGCGTTCCAATATACTGCCACACACACTTCACACAGACATTCAACATTTTGCTGCTTGAAGAGAGAGACTCCCACATGACATTCCATCGACTACAGAACTAATACAGAGAAAACAGCGATTGTTCAACGTCTGAGTAGTCCATGTGTATTACAGCGCTCCATGACTGACTGATTCTTAAATGCCATTAGCTTAGCTATTAACCGTAGGATCAATGCAGCTGGTAGCACATGACTTCCAAATGATTATAAACCACTCTTTGATATGTTTAGATGTACTCAGACGAAGAGGAAAACTCATAAGGAACTACTGCGATATAATCTGCTCAGACAAAACCGAGGTCTTTCACTCCAGTCGGATGTGATGAATACAGAAATAACACAACAGTACACCAGCTGAGCTTGTGTCAATACAATCTGGTGCAGAGCCAGAGTGGCCTATTGATCACTTCAGATACACAGGGGTTAGACCATGTCTCAGTGTTTTGGCCTCACAAATCATCTTGAAGACAAGTATATGATTCCAAACCTGGACAATGAATAAACTAAAATCCATGTTATTGAAACTAAAACCAAAGAGTGTCTTTCTCCAATTAGCACAAACCCTCATTAGGATCGTTATAAGAGTGATTGTTTGTCAACGATGGTTTCAAACAAAGCAGTAAAAAAAAAGATTAAAGCAAATTCCTCTCCTATCCTTAGTGCAGTATTTTGCTGGTGGCTGCACTGTGACAAGAGGAACCTGTGTCAGCACTCTGCCAGGATCCTGGAAAAATCTGACTCCAGTTTTCCTTCCTCTCCATTTCTGTGTGCGGCTGAATCAAGGGACAGCAGGTCCACCAACACTGGACTTGGACCTTTAAAAATTAGCCAGTGTCTGGGTCTCAATAATTGATGCCTGTGCATGAGAAACAAAGCTGCAAGGAAACGTCAAGAGCCAAGTTTTGTATCAACAGTTTTTTTTTCTTTCTGACACATTCACGGAGCTGCATAATGAATTTAATCCAGAGCGGGGGGCTGATGGAATGCACAATAGGAGATGTTAACAGCAAGCAGTGCACAGCATGCTCTTTGCTTCTGCAGAGGGCAGTGCAGTTTCTAATACATTACTGGGTTGAAAGCGTTTTGTGAGGAGTTTAAAAGTCAAGCCAGATTCCAGGATTGAGTCATGTGATTACTCCTCCCACCTCTTCCTGCCTGTATGCAGATCAATAGCAATTTAATGATGGGCTATCCTTGAGCAAAAAATAGAAGTCAAACAAGGGAATAACAGTCAATGAAAATGGAACCAGACCCAAAGCAAAGCACACACCATTTACATGAAAACTTGTTCCAGACAGGACTCACAACTTTTCATCAACATTAGCAAACACGGCTTTTGAAATGGGATCTGAACAACTGTAAACAGACTATCAACCATATTACTGGTTAGTTACCACAAACACAAACTACAGACGCAAGTTAAACTCTAAGTTCCACGACAATTAACCATGTAATACTGTGTTAACAACTCCTTTGCTCTCCTTTGCTACTTCATTCTGTTTTCTTCCATGTCTCTCACAGCTGTGAAGAAAAAAAAGAGTTGAATCAGCAGTTTCCTTTGAAAAGCACAATAAAAATGATATGTAAACTGCATCAGCATCAGTGTGGGTACAAGGGTCAAATGATCATCTGTTATTACATCATTATATGGGCCTAACTTTTTCTAACATCTCCAGTTAATACCAAGTTGAACATAAACCATGTCTGAACTGACAGCAGAATAAAAGCATAGCCTATAGGATTTTTTTGACATAGCCAGAAACATTAAGCACATATAATTCTGGTTTCTGCAATGTGGTTTTCTTCTTAAAAGCCGTTTCTGCACTTAAGACGTGTTGCAATGTCCTCCTCTTATTTGCAAATTATGTGAATCATCTCCCTGTCAACTTGCACTTACTCTACTTCATCTTATATGGCTCTATTTAATGAACCACTTGCTTGCAGTTTGTTTTACACGTGACTAGAGATATAAACATATAGGTTACACAAAATGCGTTGAAAAAGCTGTCCGCGATTCTTAAGTCCATTTGATTTTGAGCGCTGGATCCCGATCTGTCAAGTAAATCCATGACAAACAGAATTAACGTTACCTGGCTTTCAAACGCTTAGCCAAACTATCCTTCATTGTAGCGGGCCTACACGGTTAACTGGCTAAAAACAAGAACGACAGCACATTATATAGATGTCAATAGTGCTGCTCCTCCTCACAAGAATAAAAGATAGCCCATAGACTATTGTTATCAGCGTTTGTTTGCTAAATGCAAAAAAGGGGCTGTGGCAGGCTAATGTTGGGTTAGCCTCAAGCTAGCGGCTACCTAGCACTGTACTCGGGTTTTGCAGAAGAGCTAGCTAGTCGCATTAGCAGCGGGGTTCAATCAAGCAAACATGGAGAAGATGGCTTGGAGACAGTGGCAGGTGCAAACGGTTGCAATTACCTGTAAATTCGCTAACGGGTAATTGTCGAAGCCGTCCCTCAGCCCCCCACCCTCCTCCGAGTGCGGGTGGTGCTTCTCAGTTTTCCCACTTTGGTGCTGAAGGTGCTCAGTTACGCCGTATTCCCCCCAACAGGGCTCAGGACGCTGCCATATTCCTGATACCAAGAGAGTGCTACTGCGCAAGCGTGAGGCCTGCCTGTCATGCGGCTGTCAGCTGATTGGTTTGTCTCGACGCGGAATTATCGAGAGGCCGACCCGAGATCAGTTCTTCTCAATTTCCTTCCGTGTTTGTATTGATACATGCAGCCGACAACTGACCTCGGAGCAGTGAATTGCACGGGGCTGGTGCTGACTGGGTTATATAGAGAATCTTTAGTTTCCATTTGTAAGAGTGAATAAGCGAACATTGAATTAGCCAGATACATCATACTGAATGTATTAACCATGCTCAAAACACTCAAATATAGACTCGTATTAACTAATAGTTCGATTTTGACAGTCACTTTGCTTAGAGTAAATGTCTAAACGCCTTTTGTTGAATTGATCTAAACTAAATAACTCCTTACCTTCTCCTATTTTTACATGTGCATTTATCTGCATATAACACTTCTTGTTAGCTTACAATATATTGCCAAATAAAACCCTTAAAGTGCAGGTTTCCAGTTCCGGGGGCCTGCTAAATACAAACAGAGACCTGGAAAAATAAAGATTATTGTGCCATCTAGGGACAAAGTACTACCAATGCAGCAATACTTCCTATTATTATAACAGTGAGCACAAGTTAGGCCTACATAAAAATTGAGACCAGAACAAAAATTATCTGGCCACACATTTACTGGCACAACGTGTCATATCGCTTTGATATGAAATGGCAACTTGAAAAAAATAAACACCTGCATACACAACCTTAAGTACATTTATAATAATGTTTTTTCATGTCATATCATTCTTATACAACAGTTTACTTTAAATGCATCTATTACAAACGTATGGTTGTAGTGCCTACAATGTTTTATTGAAATGCTTCACATTGCTTAATTGTTTATTAAACATTACATTTGTCAATACATTTATTTATTTTAACACCTTTGCTTTGCAATGATCTTCAGTATTGTACAATCTAATATATTTGAGAGTTTGCTAGTTCCTAGGAGGTGGTCTAACTGACCACTGTTGACAGGCAGCCCCAGGGACTCCCAGGGCCAAAAACTGAAAAGAGTAGCCTAATATCTGACCCTTCAGAATATGGTTTTAAGGTGTCTAGTACCTGTTTCAAAATGTAAGTGACTCACCGCGATTGAAGGTAAAGGGGAAACATCTTGGTCCCTGTGTCTGACTGATGTTGCACAGGGAAGCAGGGCAACACTGAGTGGTCACATTCTGATGTATCTGATTAGGTGACCAACCATGTGCTGCCTGTTAGTCTAATTTAATTACAGCTAGAGAGACATGAGGAAAGTTTCCTTTTTTTTTCTTCTTAAAAAAACCATCTTAACACTGGTGTCATTGGTTTTTGGATAGAGATGTCCTTTTGGTTTCATTGATAAATAGCAAGTAGCCATTCAATTTCTATTAAGTTTTCAATTGGCTCACGTGAAGACAGATTCGTTTTTAATGATGAAAAAGCAGCCATTATGAGTCCAATCAGTAGATTAGTTGAAACATGCATTGAAGAAGAATACTATAAACTGGATAATTGTATTTAAGTTGGTAAATAAATACTGCCATATGCTTAATCCACCAAACTGTTGTTGTGGTGCTAGCAGCCATTAGGAATTTAAAGAGATATACATGCTCTATTAGGGCGGCCCATACTTTTTTTTTGGCGTGTAGAACATAAATCTGAAGATATTTTTCAATTCTGATAATCCTAACCTACATCAATTTGCAGTTGAATATGATCTATTTTTCGATTATTTGCTATTCTTCTGGAAAAAAGATATTAAGTTGGGGGTCTTTTATTTTGAAGTCAGGGCTTTTATGTTCCTGTCTGAAGTGAAATTTACAGGAAATTAAACTTACTTGTGTATCAGTGTTTTCAGTGTGAACTAGTTGAAATGGCTCAAGTTAAAACAAGGGCAAAATCGACTTCTCATTTGAATAATCTTGTTGGCACTGGGCGAGAGCTGTTGGTGTCTGAACTGCCAACTGTGAGGGATATCCTGAGGTATGGCATCTACTTGAGGGATCAAAGTAAAGATGATAGAAGGAACTACCCAGTGGACCAGCTGGTGGGTGATATCTTCCCTGGTCTGATTGGTCAGTGGAGCAAAGCGAATGCTCTTTTCAAACCACCTGTTATAAATGAAAAGGTGACCACCATCATGTCCAAGCTCAAGGAGGTCTGGAATCAGGCAGTGAAGTGTTCCATTGGGAAGGGCAAACTTGATGCCAAAGAGAGGTTCAGTGTCAAGTTAGACCAATTATTTCATATTTTGACTTGCAAGTGTCAGATTACCAGTTGTGAGAGGGGAGGCTGTGATGGCTGTGTGATCCAAGCCCACATTAACTGTTCCTGCAGCAGAGAGAAAATGATTCCTTTAAAAGATCTTGCATACATCAAGGGACAGAAAGAGAAGGTTGGAAGTAAACGACCCCACCAAATGGGGGCCCCTGATCTGCAGGAGCACAAGAGACAGGTGAAGACATTGGAAAGGCAGGGGATGGAAAACATGGCTGAGGAAAGGAGAAGGATCAAGGAGGAAAATGCTGCATTGCTCTATGATTACCAATGAAACATGTTAGAAGATACAAAAGAAAAACAGTCATACTTTAAAACATACTGTCATTGGTTTTATGTGACTGGTAAATGTACTCAACATTGTGGCAGTCAGTGTCAAATATGCCATCGTATTTTGCACAGCTGTTTCATTTTAAGATCCCAATCAAAAGCTTTTATGTCCAACTATTATGTCAAACGAGGACCCATTGCTAAAACATATAAATGAATATATGAGATTATACATGTCATGGGCGCAACAGAAAAAAAGGAGATTTTCTCAGAGGAAGCTACTGATGAGGAGCAGAGGTCTAATACCGAGTGACCCACTAGTTCAATACTGCCATCTACTGCTTAATACTATACAGTGACGAAGACAGAAAAAACATGCTTTAAAATAAATTATATTGACCTTCTTGCACTTATAACCTGTACAATTAATTACTTAATAATTCGATATTAATGAATGACGGAGACTTTTACAATAAATTAGACAACATTTAATATTACTTGAATTTTTTTTTTTACAAAAACATGTTTTTACAAAGCGTGTAATACATGTTTTGATATTAATAAGCATGCACATTTCTTTTATGATGTTTCATGAATATATATTATATTATAACAATCATTCGACCATAACTTTCATGTTGCACGCAATACGTAGCGCCGTTGAACGCACCCCTAGTAACCAAGGCAATGACGCTCTTCTCCGTTACCAAGGCATTCTCAAGGCAAACACTAGCTGGAAAGCTAGGCTAGCCAATCTGCCAGATAATCTTATAGCTATGATTTAACCCGGTTTAGCCTCCTCACTGAGTTGAGCTATTACTACAAAATAGTTTAGTAGAACCCTCGACTCCACCACCTTTCCGTTTGCTTCTAGTCTGTTTGCTGCGTGGCCTACATTATAGGCTGAAACACCCATTTCTCTTTTTATCACCAGTCTACAAGCTAAGCTAGTAACGTTAACATTAGCTGCACAGCCACCATGGTAAGTAGTTTCGTTCATTTGTGGTTATGGGGGTAGCCAGGCCACCTGTTTGCTTTTGGAAGTTAGTATGCTAATGTTCTCGCTCTGTTTTATTAAATGACTGTTAGACAGTTAGCCCCAGTTAGCACACAGTATGGGCAAGCTCATGTGAATAGGCCGACACATATTAGCAGGGGGAAATCCTCTTCAAGATAGCTCATAAGCTAGTTGTGGTTTTCATTAGCTTCTCTCTCTCTCTGTCCATTTTACATCAGTGATGACAATCTATTCTCTATCCATGTCTCCATGTAGGCTGAATTTGGGTTCAATGAACAGCATCAAAATGAAGTCATCAATTACATGCGATTTGCACGTTCAAAGAGGGTCCTGAGACTAAAGACTATTGACTCCTGCTTCGAGGAACTCAAAGATAGCAGGTAACTTGTCAACCTTACCTTTCTTTTATCATTGTTTTTATGTAAATCCCACTTCTAATTTAAAATATACAGTATATAACAACAGTGGGTTGGAACTGTAATGTGTATGTTTCTCTCTGAAGGCTGGTGGAGGAAACCTTCACAGTGGACGAGGTGAAGGAGATGCTGGATGGGCTGCAGGTGGTGGTGCGTGGGGAGGTGGAGATGGAGCTGATCAACACAGCCCACACCAACGTGCTGCTGCTCAGGCAGCTCTTCTCACAGGCCGAGAAGTTTTACCTCCGACTGCAGAGTGATATCTCAGAGCTGGAGAACAGGTGAGCAGGGAGGAAGGAAACACATTCAGGTTCAAGATTCAAGGGTTTTATTATCATGTGCACACTGCACAGCTACAGTGTAGTTATGGCAATGAAAATCTTAAGTCCCG
This sequence comes from Gymnodraco acuticeps, assembly GCF_902827175.1. Taxonomy (NCBI): domain Eukaryota; kingdom Metazoa; phylum Chordata; class Actinopteri; order Perciformes; family Bathydraconidae; genus Gymnodraco; species Gymnodraco acuticeps. The sequence goes on from NW_022990021.1 coordinate 1,660,472, forward strand.
AGCTCCTACAACAGTGCAACATATTATATAAAGGACATAAGACAACAAAATAACAATAATAATAATACAAAAATAAAAATAGTACAAATGAACAGAGTACGATAGATTTGAATAAAAATAGAGCAGGTGAAAGAAACAGAATGTAAGGTTAAATATTGTAATGTGAAATACAATTAATAATAATAATACATTTAATTTGTATAGCGCTTTTCCTGATGCTCAAATACGCTTTACATAAAATCAGAAACAGAAACAGTACTAAGAAAAACAGAATTTAAAAACAAAATAAACTATAACTATTATGATAATAAATTAAATAAATTCTAAAGATGCAACCAGATGAATGCTTTGGTTTATGGACGCAAGAACACACAGAAAACATTTGTCTTAAGGTCAACGTGATATTTACTTCCACAGTAGTATATGATGTTCTTATCGAGGTATGATGTATTATACAGCGCCTTATAAGTCATGAAAAGAAAAAAGGAAATCTTATTCGCACTTGTTTGCACCTAAAATAATCCCATGTCTCATTCTTCCACATTAAATAAACTGTGAAAAAGTTGAAATTTAAAATAGTATGGATGGAATGATGTGACGGTTCAAGGTCAAACAGAGTACCACACCAAGGCAAGAAGCGAGAAAGGCTCCTCTAAACATTTGATACACCTTTGAGTTCATGAGAAAAAACTACTTTACTTTTAACCACTTCCTCCTGTTTAGGTTTGGATATCTTGCATGTTAGAGTTTATGCCACGCAAAAAGGTCATTGCCAAGCCACATGCTTGCATACACAATGTGAATTTAACCCTTTTTTTCCATTCCCTTTTTTGCAGCTATGTTCATTCAGCCTGAAAACCACAATGTCAATTCAACCATATTAGAAAAGATCATATGTTGTAACAAAATGTTCCAATTAAAGGAATTTCTTTCTGCATTGCTTATCATCAATAGGGATCATTTATATGTGTCTTTTGTAATTTAGAAGAACTGACTATGTATCCGTTTCCTTTTTGAATACAATTAAATGATTTTATTTAGAAATTGTTACACATTTGTTACAATAATTGAAAATGTACTGCTGTTTCAGATGTTTGAGATGAAGTTTATTTTAAAAACACTCTTTCTTTTTTGCTATTAGAAGCTTATTAGCTGACAATAACCTAATAGGCTTTTTTTCAGGATCATTTATCATCATGCTTGCTGCTGTAAGAAAGCAAGGATGCCAAAAGTGCCTCTTCATATTACAAGCCTGAACATAGAGCAATGCAGGCATGCACCTCATACCACTAATATAGATAGATCACGGTCAAACTGCTGTCGGAATGTACTTTGCACTTTTTGTGTATTTAAGCTTTTGGCACAGATAAAGTCAGGTCTTATATACCTGAATGATAACTAACAGATTTAGAAGAAATAAATCATTTTGGTGTCTGTTTTAAAAATGTTGGCTTTGATATATAACTAATGTCAAACTAAAGCTTAGTCTTGTCATCATGTTCCCTGTTTCGAAGGTGAAATTGAGGAAGCTTATCCATGTTCCTCACCATCATCTGTCGTTATCTGAGTAAAAAAAAATCATAAAATATTCATTGATGCAGCTTATTATTAACGTATGCTATTTGAATGTCCTTGGATGAACTCAACCTAACTTCTGACCTGTATAACCTTGTACCATGTCAACACACTGGGCATGTTATGGAACAGTCTTTTGTTTGTAACATGCACATGAGCCTCAAAGTTGTTTTGTTTTTTCTCAGGGCTCAGCCCTACGTGACTGATATGGTGTTTTAAGCAAGGAATACGCCCCGTGTCACAATCTACGTGTGTTCATCTTCTTTTTAAAAACCACATTTAAGCTTTTCGGAGTGCTGCTCTGTTCACCACAAACATATCTTATAGCTTAAGTGCCAAACTGTCATCTAAAACAAGGGTGTTTATTTTCCTTGCCAAAGCTATATAACTGCCATATAGTAGATTATTTTAATGTCTCAAAACACTGCAGTGGTGAAGTGACAGCTGTGAGAGGAGATGGTACACTATTATCAGATCAGTTTTACTTAGTGTTGCTCACAAAATATATTTTTAACCTTTGTATTTTATAGACACATTCTTTATAATTATTCTTAAATCAGTATATAATATTTCAAGCTTTTTTGTATTCCTTTCTCTGTAATTTAAAAAAAAATTCCACCCTTCAATTATTTTCTCTTCTCATATAGGGATCTGTTAGAACAAGTGGCTGAATTTGAGAAGACTGACTTTAAAACCCCTGATAAGGTAAGTAATGTGCAGCTCATGCAGAGTGTCACATGGCACAGTCAATATAAAAGTTGTCATTAATCATTTGTTCAAAGGATATTCACACCCACATGGAATGCAGTATCTAAAGAGCGCTCCTGTTCCCTTTTTAGTCGTTTTATATGACAGGCCGCCTGCCCTTCACACATATCTGCGGTTTAAAAGTCACACATCAGTGAGGTTGACGTGTGGTTTCATGATATCAAATCAACATTGTAATGCAATACTCCACTCTTTCATTGGTTTACCTTTTTCACACCATTTTAAAAAACAAGACACCTGCCAGCTTTACATTTCTAAGAAAATCTAGATGTTTTTTCTTTACCTTTAGATCTTGTACAATAATAGGGAGGTATATTAAACTAAGAAATGAAAACCGGTCATTTTTTCTATTAATTGTTTACTTTATTCCCAGAAAAACCAAGAAACAAGCAAACCTAAGCTAGCACCACTCAATGAAGGTGGGGTGTCTGAACTTCTCAACAAGGTAAAGGAATGTATTTCATGAATTACAAATACAGATTACTTCTAGAAAGTTGTGCACTCCTTCATGCTTGTCTTAAATGTTTCTCAAGGAGATAGCCAGACTACAGGAGGAAAATGATAAACTGAAAACCAGGCTGCGGACTTTAGAATCCCAGGTATAGTCATTCATAAATGTTTCACACACAGAGCATATTTTCTTGTATTTGATCCACTAGTTTACATGAATTATCTGCTATATATGTATTCTCCCAGGCAACGAGTGCACTGGATGACAGAAGCAAGGCAGAGAGAGCTCTGAAAGACCTTCAGAAGGTGCAAGGTGAACAGCAGGTACTGTTGCGCTTTGGTTCGTAAAGTAGCCTAATCTTTTGTGTTTGCATTTCATTCATCCATTTTTTTCTCCCACCTTTGTATTTTTATTTGCTGCATCTGAATATTTGCTGTCATTTGGTTTTATCTGCTAACTTGGACCTGGAATGGTATGTACCCAGCGGACCAAAGTGTTGCTTTTCTTACTGTGGCTCTGAGTAGGAATAGATTCTGTAGTGATAGCGATAATTGCCATTCACTCTATCTGAACTTATATGTTATGTATTTTTCCTTTAAGTTTGCTGCTCGATCCCAGGAGATCGGTAGTCTGGAGGACACCGTGGCTGCTCTGAAGGTGGACTACGAAAAGTCTCTTAGTGCCAACTCTGTGTCCCATAAGAGTTTGCAGGAGAACCTGATCTCTGCCAAACACGACCTGCTGCGAGTGCAGGAGCAGCTGTCCCTGGCAGAGAAGGTACTTCAACTGCAGTGTTTATCTGCAGCTAAATGCATCTTTAGTTAACAGATGGTGTCAAGTTTGGACCAATCGTATATCACGTGTTATGATTGTGTTTGTTTTGCAGGAGTTGGACAAGAAGTTCCAGCAAACTGCAGCCTACCGCAACATGAAGGAGATCCTGACCAAGAAAAATGAGCAGATCAAAGAAATCAGAAAACGATTGCAGAGGTGAGTGTCATCATCATCCAGAATATTCCATTTCTGGTTGCTTGAAAAATGCAATTGGAAAAACTCTATTTCGAACATTTAAACAAAAGAAACGAACAAATAGTTGACATTTTAAACTTTCTGTAAGCAAAATACATAAAGATTATCCAAAATACATTAATATTTCATATCCAAAATACACCAAGGAAGACCCCTTTACGATACAAAAACCAGAACTCAATTGGTGTGCAATAGAAAATATTTGGTAGTAATTTAAAAACACTATACGGCCCTTCATGATGAATCTCTGCTGTTCAGTACTTTTTACTATTAAAATGGTCAAAGATTTATGTTAGATATTGATATAAGTTTCTAATTTGTGACACTGTTATTGCTTTTCTGTTTCAGATATGAGCCCAGTGAATGAGTCCAGAGGATAAGACAGGACCAACATGTTTGAATGTGTTTCAGAGAAGAAACCATCCGTTCCACTGCTGGAAGACGAGAGACGGAAAAAAGCCTTTCCACGAGGAATCGCTCTATCCATGCTTAATCCGGCATCTTCAGTAGTTAGTGAATAGTGTGAGCAGGAAGGTTGGCAGCACAACTCCTCACACCAATAAGGTCCTGATAAATGATAGCCTTCTTCAGCTGTGCTTTTTTTCTACGTCTCAGTTTTAGGAGCTCACTTACAGTTGCTAGCAGACTTCCCTCAGCGCTCTATGCAATTTCTACCACATCCCTGTTTGAAGAGGCCTTGTCCATTTGCTGAATTCGACAGTTGCTCACTGTCTGCCTGAAGCGTTGCAGTCTTATCTTTCAGATGGTTAAAGGTGATGTTTAGCTTTCTAGCACAGGGTAATTGATCAATATTTGCTGATTAGGTTTAATTATAGCAGCCCAATTTGTAGTTCAGTGAAATCAGTGTTCGGCTAAACCCAAGCCAGTTTGTTTATTGATAGTGACCACCTTCAAAGTAATGTCACAGGCCCCACTTGGTCACCCCTGCTTTAATTTATTACCTAATGACTTTAATTGCATTTCACTCAAAAGTATTTTCAATGATCTGACATTCTGTGAAAAGTCTGATTATCGAGAATAAACCAAAATGTCCTGCATTTATTTGTTCTGCTCTTGCATATTGAATGATGTGGATAGTGATCTAGAATGATTTCCCCTACTTCCCTGCACAAAGGCCATAGAATATTTTTGTCTCTTTAGCTGTGTACTTTTCGTATTGCTGTGGGTGATGGAATGTAAGAGAAAAATAATGAATATTTACATGATGTTCATGAAGTAATGCTCTTGTAGAGTATAATACATCCCCCCAAAACTACACTAGATGTGCATTTGTTTGTATTGTGCAAAGTATGGGGTAATAAAAGCTGTTAACAAATACATGTGTTGTCATTTTTAGAGCTTTCATTCTCTGGTCTTTTACCCTTTAGGTTCAGTGTATTTTATCATATAAACATCCAGTGAATAACAATAAAACAGATTTTCCGAAGTTTAGCCTTATTTAAAAATTAAGCTGTGACAATGATTAACAATATTAATGAAAGAATGATGATACATTTAAGGGTTATTACATTTACTGTCTCTGTAACTTACTGATTCAACAAGGGGGCGCCAGATTGCAATAATACATTGATTATAACAATCCATGAAAGACAAAAAAACACAGCAGCACAATAATAATAAAACTGTACACTAACAGTCCTGTAAAACTTTAGACACACTAAGATTAAATTCAGTTGTGTAAAAGTAGACAGACCTTTTAAGGCTGCATGCATTCACTTCAGTAAGCAGAGATATAATGATGGTATCTGAAGTGGTGGTGTTTGACTTCATGCTGAGAATGATCAATTTAGTTAAGTTTGGACGGATTGAACATCAGGAAATCAGAAAGGAACAAATGATTTTGAAATGCATCCTCAAACGGTTTGTTAACTTCAAACTCTAAATTAGGATGTCATTGTATCAAGTACAGTGACAATTTGTTTCAAATTCAACACATACAGTCACTTCTGTTCCTTCTGCTTGTTAAAGTGTATATAGAAAGATTTTGGCCTTGGCTGTTTTAACTAGAGCAGATTGAGATTGTAGTAATACAAATGGTAAACAGCCAGCCAATCGTCAACCACCTTGTTGTTTTCAGTGAAACTATTCAAGCCACAGTCTGTTCTGACTTAAACTTGGGTTGTTTTTGTTGCATAATGTGCAGGAGATGTGTGCATGGTTCTTCTACAGTAAAGGTGCAAAACAAAGGGGAGGGGGCAAAGGGGACTAATGAGAAAAACAATATTCTTTAAGATCCTTTTTGTTCTGCTGTCGAAACAGATTCATTTCAGCTGTTTGTTGCTGTATCAAAATAAAGATCATGGGGGAAGATTATTGTGTTGCAATTGTTTGCTTGAAAGTGTGAATTTACATTTGCATGTGTGCATGCATCTGTTTTTTCTATTAGTAGCACCTGAAGAGAAACTGTCATGGGAAAACTGCTGATATTTTCAGATAGGATGCAAATGCTGAACAGTTGTCTATCAGTGCAAGAAATAAATCACAGCGAGCAGGTATACAGGAAGTGGTGACGAGGGCCTCTCGGTACCAAACTCAATCTCTCGCAATGCTGACAGCAGTGACAGTGACAGTACTTTCGCACAATATGGGGTGACTGTTAATACTTGTGAGAGTGATACACATTCGCACTCGCTTCCTGACTACTGACTTTCTGAAAAGGCATCATAGGGGTTTTCTCAGTTTCACTCGCACGACAAAATGCCTTCCAATCACCAAGCAGACTTTTTGCTTGCAACAATAACACTCATTTCTTAATTTCAGGTGATGTCCAAAAGGCTGTACGATGTTTGAAAACAGTGATGGTGGATTCTTTTTAGCTTTAATCTTTCATTACAAATGCATATTGTGTGGCTAAAGCTACTATCATCCTGAGTTATAAAAGTTCCCTTAATATCAGTATCACACGGTTCAAGAGAGCAGAGAGAGACTATACAGTATACAGAACGAGTTTTGTTTATCATCTAATTTCTGAAAAACACGTTATTTCCCATAAAAATACACTTTTGAGTTTGTTATCAATAAAATGTCCCCATTTGGTGGCTGATGTTAGCTAATGTTAGTAGAAACTTTACGTTATACTGTATAGTGGACTTGGTATCAATAACTTAAACAGAAAGAAGAGGAGAGCAGGACATATGGGTTCACCCTCAATTCAATTAACTTTATTAGCATGACCATAATGACATACAGTATTGCCAAAGCTTTGTACTCTTTGTCAAGGAGCACCATAATAGAGTTATAGACAGTTTTGAAGTGAAAGCTGTGACTACAGGGGCTTTTTTGATGAGCGAGCATGGGAATCCTCTGGTGTTAAACCAAAGAAAGGGTCATACTGTAGGTCAATTTGGATTTCAGACGTCTAAACTAAAAGCCAGAAGGTGCAGGCTGCTTTAGGTCTGCTGGCTAGCCTCCAAATCTAGGGACAGAATAACAGGCCCATGCCAGTATGGAGCATATCATGTCAGTCTTAGCATGAAGGAAAATCCAATAGAACTGAAATGGTCATATATTTGAAAAACAGGCAGTTATTTTTGTTTCAGGATGTGCCATTGAAACTCTCTGTAGCGGATCATGAGGACACACATGACTTCAAGATCCCAAGTGCTTTTGTCATTCTGGTTTGTGGAGTAAAACCGAGGTCATTCAGCAGTTTTACTTAAAACCACTCGTTCAAAAAAACACTCTCTCTTCAAAGATTAAAAAACCACTGTCTCTCTTCAAAGATTAAAAAACCACTGTCTCTCTTCAAATATTAAAAAACCACTGTCTCTCTTCAAATATTAAAGGCCTAATCGTGGAGCTATTATCTTTAACTTTTTGTCTGCAAGGGAATAACGTTTGACTTGCAACTGAATATCACACACTGTGGTTTATATTCTCACACATCACTTATGCAGTTACTGAATTGAGTGAAACCTCTCATTCTACCACTCTCTTGAACATCTTGTTCCCAGAAGGAAACACTCATCTGACAACCCTGACACAGTTGTTTCCGTCTGCTATACTGTGATCAATAACGAGAAAAACAACCAGCATTTGGTAGAAATCTGAAAATCTAAAACGCTCTGCATTGGTAGTTCACAACATGCAAGGAGAGAGATCTGTTCAGGAAGTGAAACTGTGAAATTAGCACCTCACAACACTGCCCCATAAAAGTATGAAACCCACTCACAGGAAACACAACCAGAACTAATAAAAGCACTTCCTTTGACCAAGATAATAGTTATGTCTTATTTTTGGCTTTGTAAATCAGACTTAGTTCTCACTTTATTCAAATCCTACTCTTGGTTTCAAAGTGAGTTTGCTTGTTTTCACTATAAGCTTTGATTTGTTCCCAGGTCACACAATTAGTATGACAGGGACTGTTCTTTGACATGTTTGTCAGCTGTGTGACTATTTGTCACATTATTCAATTCCCTTTACTCTTGGGCAACACCATTCAACTTTGAGGTTCCCTTTCTTCATAGAAAGCACTTTTTTTTTATAGGACATGTCACATAAATGCTTTTTAACTTGGAAGGAATTGTAGGCTATTTTTATTATATGTACAGCACTTTGGCTCGACCAAAAATCGTTTATAAATGTGCTATATGGTTCAGTGTGCAATGTTCAAAACAACAGATAAAGCCAGAAATCTAGGTGTAGTCATGGACTCTGACCTGAGTTTCAACAGTCACATTAAAACTGTTACTAAATCAGCCTACTATCACCTAAAGAATATATCTAGGATTAAAAGACTAATGTCACAGCAGGATTTGGAAAAACTTGTCCATGCTTTTATCTTCAGTAGACTGGACTACTGCAATGGTGTCTTCACAGGTCTCACTAAAAAATCTATTAGGAAGCTGCAGCTAATTCAGAACGCTGCTGCTCGAGTCCTCACTAACACTAAGAAAGTGGATCACATCACTCCTGTTCTGAAGTCTTTACACTGGCTTCCTGTGTGTCACAGAATAGATTTCAAAATACTGCTGCTGGTTTATAAAGCACTGAATGGTTTAGGCCCAAAATACATTTCTGACCTCCTGCTAAATTATGAACCATCCAGATCTCTCAGGTCTTCAGGGACTGGTCAGCTTTCTGTCCCCAGAGTCAGAACTAAACATGGTAAAGCAGCGTTCAGTTATTATGCTCCAAATATCTGGAACAAACTCCCAGAAACCTGCAGGTCCGCTGCAACTCTGACTACTTTTAAATCCAGGCTGAAGACTTTTCTTTTTGTCGCTGCTTTTAATTGAACTATTCATATCTTAGACTGCACTGTAACTTTTATCCATGTACTTTTTTCTTTTAATGTTTAATTGACAGCACTGTAACTTGTATCCATGTATTTTTTCTTTTAATGTTTATTTTATTAGCTTTTCTTTTTAATGACTGATTTTAAATGCCATTTTCTTAATCTCTTTCATTTTTTGTAAAGCACTTTGAATTGCCTTGTGTTGAAAAGTGCTATATAAATAAACTTGCCTTGCCTTGCCTTGCCTATATAAATAAAACTTGATTTGATTTGATTTGACACTGGAATAATAGGTTGTGGTCTATATAGTATGGTGCGTTTTCAAAAAAAGCTCAGCAAGTGGCTTGTTAGCTTAGCTTAGAATACGACCTTTAATCGAAGTTTAAAAAGTGAAATATAATTCATGATGAAAATGACCTGTTTTTCGGGCATATTTCCTCACCACTGACTTGAAAGAGAAACTCTGTGAAAGTCAAAACCTTTAAAAATGACTTTCCTTATATGTTGACACTTCTTAAGACCATTTAAAAAGGAAATATGAGGCTTGCGTGGACACAGTGCTGAGCTTTAGACAGCTGGATTGCTATACTACACAATGGGGCTTACAGTAGTCTCAACATGCTACCTTCTCCAGTTTTGATCTTCTCCTCACACCTCTTGGTTTTCAGTTTCATGAATCACTCATCGGTAGTGTTAAGTGCTCCACCTGTGTTTACACTTGGCTACAACATGATAAAGTTAATCGGGCGTGGAAGGACTGTGGGTGCATAGTTTTGGTTCTCGTCTGATGGCTGTGTTAAAGTGGGTTTAGTATAAAAGTCCCAACTTCCCTGTGAAACTGTCACAATGTCACTGTTCATAGATCATACAAGTTCCTTTTCAATTTGATATTTACTGTCATGGGGTAATGAAATATACATCACCAATGGTCATGTGCTTCTCTGCAGACTATAGGGGATGGATGGATGGCTACATCAGCACGTGATCCTGTGGTTGAAGGGAAACCATATAAGCAGGTGACGATCAGTCTGGCTGGAAAGGTTACCATTCATACTACCCTGACGAAGAAACAGCAGAGTTTGTTCTCCACATCTCATCACTGAGTGGGTAAGTGATTTGTTGTACTGTTAACATGCATCTATAAACTTAAGGGTTACTTTTCTCAATATGTTGATTTATTTTGATATTTTTTACAGTTGAAAGGTTAAGGTGTGCTGTGTTGTCTTGTTTTCTGTAGATAACATGGATGTGCTATTTACATCAAATACGCCCGCAGGAACTGATTATGCTGAAAGTGTAAGTATTCATTTGCTGTTATTTGTATGGCATGCCATGTTGTATAGAAAATGTCTATGTCTGTATGCCTGAGTAGATTAAAGAAGGTGACAGTGTTGGTGCTGACTATACTTAGCATCACATATATTATGAACACATCTGTGTTTTATTGCATGTGTGTATCAAAGTTTGTGTTTGAAGTACGATTTTAAATTATATTCAAGTATATTTTAAATACTGTTAAAAATTAAACTCAGGTTGCTGTAAGAACAAATCCATGTCAATGCTATTAATTAACATGATATATTTAGCATTCTTGATGTATATTTTTATTTTAATGTTTTTACAGATCATGCTCCAGTTTTTATTTAATATATATATTTATGTTGGAGGAGCCTGTGACTTAAGATTTGCATTGCCATATCTACACTGTACTCTGCATATGTCAGTTAAGCCCTTGCATCTTTGCGGTAGATTTAACTAAAGCAGACTGAGGGATAAGCAAATGCCACATTCACAGCTGCATCAGCATACATTTTTCCATTGTCTCTGGAAACCTAAGCCTAGCCTCGGCTTCACAACACTGTTTTATCTCTGCCCTAAATCTAAACTTGAAGCTTTTGGGGTACTGTAGGCCCTCATTTCTAGAGCCCCTCAGGATCATTCACCTTACCCATGCTTGGTTAGCAGCAGGAAATTGTGCAGTGGTGTGGTTTCTTCTGCACAGACACAACACCTGCACCTGACAGAAGTTGTATCGCACGCTCTGGTTAGCATGTACGTCATCGACAGCGTTTGATGTCCCATCACTGTATCCCCACTATGTTGTGAAACCCTCAGCAGCTTGAGAGTTGGGTTACAAGGACATCGAGAAGTCATTTGCCTGACAGGAAATGAAAAATGCATTGTATCTGTTGCACAAAGTCCTCTTTCATATTGCATTAGATAATCATTGTTTCTGTTTTTGATTGCAGGAAACTTTTGATGATGACTATGGTTCAGATCCGACTGACGACCCAGGCATTTGTGACAGAAGCTGGGTCAGGGAGTTTCGTGGGCAGTACGAGCCCCCTCTCTTCTGGATGATCTTCATTCTTGGTGCCGTGGGTAATCTGGTGGTGGTTTGGATCTACACCACTGTGCGCAACCCCCTGAAAACAATGACCGACGTGTACCTGCTGAACCTGGCTGTGGCTGACCTGCTCTTCCTGTGCATGCTGCCTTTCTGGGCTGTCGATGCCATTAAGGGCTGGGACTTTGGTGTTCCCCTCTGCAAAATGGTGTCAGCTGTCTACAAAATCAACTTCTTCAGCAGCATGCTCCTGCTCACCTGCATTAGTGTGGATCGGTATATTGCAATTGTGCAAGTCACCAAGGCCCACAACCTGAAGAAAAAAAAGAGGCTGTTCTACAGCAAACTTGCTTGCCTGGTTGTCTGGTTGATTTCCATCCTCCTAGCCCTCCCTGAGTTTATCTTCGCCCAGGTGAAGACCGACCGAAACGGGCAGTCTTTTTGTGATCTGCGTTACACTGAAGACGAAAAAAACCAAACAAAAATCCTGGTTCTGTCCCTGCAGACCTGCATGGGATTCTTCCTTCCTCTTCTAATTATGTTATTTTGTTACTCTGTCATCGTTCGCACACTCCTGCAGGCCAAGAGCTTTGAGAAGCACAAGGCCTTACGTGTCATCTTTGTTGTGGTGTTTGTGTTTGTTTTCTCTCAGCTACCTCACAATGGTATGCTAATAATGGAGGCCACGGAGGCAGCCAATACAACAATGACTGATTGTAAAATGTTAATCCGTTTTAATGTAGCTGGACAGATTGCCAAGAGCCTAGCGTTTTTCCATGCCTGCCTGAACCCATTCCTGTACGTCTTCATTGGAGTTCGCTTCAGACAGGACCTCCTGAGGATGGTAAAGATGTGTGCTGGCGGCCTGAGCAAAGGAGGGCTCAGTAAGATACAGTCGGTACCTAAACGCCCCTCAATCATGTCTGACACTGAAACTACCCCGGCCCTTTCCATATAAAAGCCTATTCTCCCAAAACCTAAAACCTGAGAACCGAGCCTATTCAACATGATGTATTTTTACTTCTATCCTCATGCATTATTTGTTTCCAACAGAGAAATTATAACCTGTTCAACTTTAAAAGAAAAAGAAAAAGTGTTTGAGTTTACATTCATTACATTACTATTCTGGCAGTAACAACAATATTTTTCAGGAATCACTTTATAAACTGTATATTCTTGTAAATACTATTTTGTATTAGTGTTTGTAAACTGTTCATTAATTCATTTTTTTACTTGCTGCTGTGAAAATCATTATTTGTCAAAAAACAAAAATAAAAAATTAGAACAATTTTCAATCGTGCTTCAGTTTTCTTTATTGCTTTACTTTTCAGCACAAAAACAAGCGGGAAAGAGGTCCAACTATAGTTTTAATACCGCAACCGAAAATGTGAGTAGCACTAAGTTATGACATGAGCAAATCATATCTACAATACATGGGAAAGCATTGATGTGCTTTCACTGGTGTAACGTTCACTAGAATGTGGCCAGTGCTATCCACAATGTTTTCGATCTGACTAAACGTCCTCCTGTTGACTGTCTGTGGCATCGTCTATGCCCACACTTAACTGCTGAACCTTGTCTGGCATTAACTAGGCAGTTTCTCAGTGGTTTCTAACGGATGCCCATTCAGGCTGGTGAATGTTTCCCACGATCGCCTCACAACGGCTGTAGCACAGACAGGTGTCACTGCCTCAAACACTTTCCATTTTCAGCGGCATCTTTGAAGCACATTATTTTAGTTTCTAAAAGGGGCTAACTGAATCTTAAATACATATATTTTTTGTAAAAAGCCTCACAATTAAATGCCAATTAAATGCGCACAGCAGAAGTTATTACTTGTCTGACCTTTGCCACCAAAAACTGAGAACGTCTAAAGCTAAGGCCAATAAAGTGGGCTGGTGACCGACTACCATTCATTCCTCTCTGATAAGCTCTGTGTCACAAAATCAGAGTTTCATGACACCTCCAAACATAAACTGCTTAATCTGAAATTAATCGGACTGGCAAAGAAAATCATCAATGCTGAGATTTAAAGTAAATCTTCAAGACCTTAACCCATATTCAATAGTACGACTCATATTCGGTAAGGCTGTAAAGTTTGAGAACATTTAAAAAACAACCTCTATCAAATGATACTGTATGACTATTGGCACATGAGGGGGAGGGAGACAAATTGAGGAAGAAAAAGAGAGGAACATCACAAGGTTCATATTAGTCGCAGTCTGGCACATCGACTGTAAAAAACAAACCCCCCATGTTATTGTGGTCACTGAGGTCGGCACCAGACAACTGCAGACTACCTGCTGATTCCAGGTGAGACCACAGACGCATTGTTTCATTTTCCTGCTTATTGCTCCTCTCACGACAGGAAACCATCAGTCAAGTCGATAACAACTGCAGAGCGGAGGCCTCACAATGGATTTCTATGGGAGAGATCAGTTCATCCTGAGCGCATCAGGGAGAAGTGCTTCCCCTTAAGATTTAAAATGTGAAACTGCAAAAATTAAATATATCCTGTTGTAAAATCAAATGTATCTTCTTTTTTAAACTAGCATTGTACACTGAACAAAAATATAAATGCAACACTTTTGTTTTTGCTCCCATTTTTCATGAGATGAACTCAAAGATCTAAAACATTTTCTATATACACAAAATAACCATTTCTCTCAAATATTGTTCACAAATCTTAAAAAATCTGTGATAGTGAGCACTTCTCCTTTGCCGAGATAATCCATCCCACCTCACAGGTGTGGCATATCAAGATGCTGATTAGACAGCATGATTATTGCACAGGTGTGCCTTAGGCTGGCCACAATAAAAGGCCACTCTGAAACGTGCAGTTTTGCTTTATTGGGGGGGTCCGAAAACCAGTCAGTATCTGGTGTGACCACCATTTGCCTCACGCAGTGCAACACATCTCCTTCGCATAGAGTTGATCAGGTTGTTGATTGTGGCCTGTGGAATGTTGGTCCACTCCTCTTCAATGGCTGTGCGAAGTTGCTGGATATTGGCAGGAACTGGAACACGCTGTCGTATACGCCGATCCAGAGCATCCCAAACATGCTCAATGGGTGACATGTCCGGTGAGTATGCTGGCCATGCAAGAACTGGGATGTTTTCAGCCTCCAGGAATTGTGTACAGATCCTTGCAACATGGGGCCGTGCATTATCATGCTGCAACATGAGGTGATGGTCGTGGATGAATGGCACAACAATGATCTCGTCACAGTATCTCTGTGTATTCACAATGCCATCAATAAAATGCACCTGTGTTCGTCGTCCATAACATACGCCTGCCCATACCATAACCCCACCACCAACATGGGCCACTCGATTCACAACATTGACATCAGAAAACCACTTATGGTAGAGAAATGAACATTCAATTCACGGGTAACAGCTCTGGTGGACATTCCTGCTGTCAGCATGCCAATTGCACGCTCCCTCAAAACTTGCGACATCTGTGGCATTGTGCTGTGTGATAAAACTGAACATTTTAGAGTGGCCTTTTATTGTGGCCAGCCTAACCCCCAGTTTCCACTGGGTCCGTCTGCGCCGCGCTGTGCCGCGTTGCGCCGCGGTTTTGGTCCGACCTCCTCTAGCGCCATAACCCACCGGACACGTCCCAGAAGCGTTTCAGAAGCGTAGCATCGTGCCTGCAGGCTCGCAGTTTTGTTATTGATTCGGGCATCCTGGACATTTGTACTTCTACAAGAAAGTAAGTAGGCTACGTAGTTAAATGTTTTATTTTTGTGTCTGTTTAAATTGTGTTTATTGAATGGCTCTGTACTGTACCTACAAGTATTAATTAACTTTAAAACATGTAGTTGTTACCTTCCACTCCACAAACTGCAGCGACTAAAAACCAGGCCTTGTCCTTTCTGATGTTGTCCTTGTAGTAAGCATTGGTTACATCATATAAAATAGTGTGTTTTTCCACTTCCATGATGAAAACCTCGTCGTCCATTGTGCGTATCGTAGTGGAGGTGTTGTGATGAAGGAGGGGGGTCTGCTAAATTAGTATATGTGGGGGATGGGCCTGGCCCGGATGCTCACCTTTCCACTTCCTGCGAGGGGGGGCTGCCTGCCCGACCTTACGTTACGGCTGCGCCGCGGCAAAAATAGGATTCATCCTAATTTTAGAGAAGCGCTGCGCCGAGCCGCTTCTGGGACGCGTCTGAGCCGTAACACGGCGCGTGTGGTGGAATAGCACCCATTGACTAGAGTGGCCGCGATCCTTACGGCCCGTCTACACTACAGGCATCGAAAAAGCTTGAAGCTGGGCATGTCTGAAGCTTGGCGATTTTTTGGGAGCAACGCGACCAACAACCAATCACATGAATCTCCCGCCCCCGACATACAAAGCAATAGCAATGTTAAAACGAAGTAAACTGGATATAAAATCCCCAAACAGGCGAAAACCTACCAGTTTCACCCACTGTCTCTGCCACCTCCCTCCATGCCTGGTTCCTCCGGTTTGTATCCCGGTAAATAGTTCTGGTCGGAAAGAACCGGGTGATTTGCTACCGTAATTTCTCGTTTGGAATATGAGGAAATGAACTGCGGTCTGGCTCTCCCAGCTTGCACGCGGTTTGATTGGCTAGCGCTTGTACTGGCGGGAATTGCAAAAACGGGAGTTGATTGGCTGACGCCAGCTTCGAGCAAGCATCGAGCCTCAAAAGTTGAACATTGTTCAACTTTTGACGCCGATAGACGCTCGCGATGCTTGCAACGCCTTGCCATGCTACCCACAATGCAGTTCGGCGAAGTTTGAAAATATCCTACGTCACCCCATTCAAATGAATGGGCGAAGCGTTGAAAGCATTTTTTGACGCCTGTAGTGTAGACGGGCTGTTACGACCGCTGTGGCGCAGCGCGGCGCAGACGGACCCGGTGGAAACTGGGGGAAGGCCCACCTGTGCAATAATCATGCTGTCTAATCAGCATCTTGATATGTGGATTATCTCGGCAAAGGAGAAGTGGTCACTATCACACATTTTTTCAGATTTGTGAACAATATTTGAGAGAAATGGTTATTTTGTGTATATAGAAAACGTTTTAGATCTTTGAGTTCATCTCATGAAAAATGGGAGCAAAAACAAAAGTGTTGCATTTATATTTTTGTTCAGTGTATGATACAATTTGGTAAAACTACAATTTGAACAATGAATTTATAAATCTTCACTAAGGCAGTAATGTTTCCAGAACATTACTTTTGTTTTGACTCAAACATATTTTGTCTGACGTTTTACTGCGTAGGCTACTGTATTGAATCCTCAATATACACATCTACATGTTGATGTATGAGCATGATGTAATTTTACTTTTCCCTGTTAATCATCTAGATAACATTTAAACCTTATTATTGAAAGTGAAAGAAACTGAATGACTCAACAAATAATTCATTGCTTTTTTTAGTTTAGCTAACTTTTTGGTTTCTTGATGGTTAGATGCAAGCTCAGACATATTATGTGAAGTCAGAATACTTTTATTGTTGAAATAAATATAGTAGTGAAAGATGCTTGAATAGAACATTTACTCAAGTTCTGAAGTAAAATTAAATACGTATTTCTATTGTAGACTTTTTAGGGTAGATGCAGACACATAATCACAACACTTACTTTATGGCATGCGCTCAGCAACACATTCCCTTTACGGCATGCCCACAGAGGCCTTTCCGTGTCTTGTACACTGCAGTAGGCTACATAAATATATAATAATAATAATAAAATAATAATAATAATAGTTGGTGAAAGCGCCTGTATAGTAAAACAGGAGGTCCTGGGTTCAAATCCCAGCAGCGCCTCATGTTAAAGACTGCAGACTTTAACTGAAAAACCTGAAGATGCCTCTTTAGATTTGAGATAATTCTGCCAAAGATGACCCCAAAACTGTCTTCATCTTAGGTTTATATAATTACAAATAATCTTCATACAGGACAAAATCTCCTAACACACAATTTTTAATTCACCTTGAGATTATTTTGTTAACCTATCATTGAATATTCCTGCTTCAGAGATCTCCACTACTTAGGGAATGTCTGGCTCAGGGAATCTTTAGACTTGAAAACTGAAAAGTGCATTTAGCTTTAGTTACACAAATAGCCTCACCTTGAAACACTCCTGTTCAAATCCCAGCAGTGCTAATTCTTAGAGAGAATATAGACTTTGTTGCTGTTCGAGTAAGGAGTCAAAAATATGTTTTCTCATGATGTAAATGAACGCAGCTTTTACATGAGAGAAGTAAAGGATCTTAACAGAGGTTCTGTGTATCAGTTTCATATAGTTTTTATCTTATTTAACAGCTCTGCTGCCATCTAGCTTAGACTATGAGCCACTCTGTTAAAATCCTCTTTAGATAAGATAAACTTTATTGATCCCAATTTGAGAAATATTTTATATTTATGATATCAAATCTGTAGTCATGTACAACCTGATAAAATATATGATCATGGTTATAGAACCCAGCATCTTTGACCAACTAAGCCACAGCACTTTTCATTCTCAGGAGGTAAAGGAGTTAAATAAAGAATCTTTAAACAAGCATATTAGAGAGATCTCTATAAAGAACATTTAAGGTAAGACTTAAGAGAGAATTTTCACCTCTTTTTATGAATGTACATTTATAAATATAGTGAAAGTCTTTGGTTATCCTGAGAAGAATAACATCACGTCTAAAGAGGACTTTTAAGTTTATCTACAGTTAAGTTGTTATGTTTTGTATGAATTTTTCTATTTCAGGATTCAACCTGTATATTAAATGTTTTGTGTATTGGTTTTGGTTGTATTCTTTTGTATTCTTACGTCATTTGCTGTAAGAATACAAAATGCAGGTTGGACCCTGTCACCCTGATTAACATTTGAAGAGGAACAGACATTATCTCCCTCTTTAAACTAAAACTGAGTTTTAAAACAAGCTCTGTTGAGGCCAAAGGCTTAATTTATGTTTTATATTGTGTCTAAACAATGAAAGAGATACATTTCATCATATTTTAATCTTTTTAAGAGCTCTGCTGCCATCTTGAGGTCTGCAGGTAACAGATCACTTTAAAGAACATTTTCTCTTTAAAGCATATATTATAAATACATTTGGAGTCTTTCAGACAATAATGCCACAAGTAAACACCATTTTTGAACTTTAATTTAATTTGTTATACTTTTCTGGCTGAAAATTCTGCATGATTGAGGATATTTTGACAACAGAGAACATTTAATGCACAGTTTAACTTTAAATATAATATTATGAGTTATGTTGGTCATTAGCAGTACTTTATGTGTGTTTTCAAAACATGACAGGTCACTTTAAGACATACAAAACAGCTAAAAAAGACTTAAAATGATTTAAAATGCTTTTTTGTTGTTGTTTTATCTCAATATCTGCCTGAATTAAAAAAGCTGGAGGAAAACAGAGGTCGTATCACACAACTCATTCCCTCACCGTTGTCTTTTTAAACAGTTGTTGAATTCATTTGAACCTTTGAAAATATCAAAAGACAAAATAAACACTTTAGCCCCAGCACTTTACATTTCCATGCTTACTTAAATTCTCATTCCTTCGAAATAAACAGTTAATGATTTAGTCAATTGGGGTGCACTAGAAGCCTTTAATGCCTCACAAAAACAATATAGAATGAAAATAATCTATAAATGAATACATCTATTGATGTAATTGTTATATTTAATTATGATCTATTCTATTGAAGTTTGTCTTCAAACAAAGATAATTTTTTTCAAAACTAAGAGAAACGGACTATTAGGTGTCCGCACCAAAACATACGAAGCGTAGTATTTACGTGTCACAAGAACGCGGATGTCTTCAAAAATCTTCAGCGAATTAGTCTTTCAAGACATCCACGGTTGTTTAGTTAAAGAGTGAAGCAGAATGAAGTGTTGAACAGTGTTGTGTAAAGTAAAAATTCTCCGTCAGCTACATAAAAGTAAGAACACATGTCGTCTGTGAAACCTCCTCCTTACTGCAGAACGTCTCTCATTATGTTATAATGTTTTTTAACGGACGTTGTCTGATTATATAATCATATGCGCGGGCCGCTAGTGTCTGTTGATCTCCAGATTAACAGCAGCATGAGAATAACCTGCCGAAATTGCCGATGCTCCATGGCGGAGCCTCCGGTAGAAATTGCCGGGATTTGCGTTTTTACCCCCTTAATGTCTGACCAATGGTTGAACAGCATTTCCGTGCACATGACTTATGTTTAAAGTTTATAGTCCGTTTGAGTTTTGCCCGTATGAACGCAAACCGAACCTTCTGAAAAATTAAACAATGTAACAAACAGACTATTAGGTGTGAATGCACCCTTAGATTCTTTGATTTCTGCAAAAAATAACATGGTTCTGCCGTTGCCTAGCAACCAACAGGCAGGCCTCGTTTGGGGGCGGAGCCTAGCGAACGGTCCTTGGCTCTGTTGACGTCATTTGGCTATGATATCTGTCAGTGACGTGTGAATGACGTCACTACAGAGTTTGAAAATAGACCCTGGTCCTCTGCAGATCACTTCTTCTCAATTCACTGAGGGCCAGCACGTAATCTACCCAGCAGACAATTTTACAGACAGCATCCACAGATAATCCAGCATTATAGAATTAATTAATAACATTAATAATTTGTCAGTTATTAACATTATTAATTAAGTAGCAGACATTTTTACAGACAGCATCCACAGATAATCCAGCATTATATAATTAATTAATAACATTATTAATTTGTTAGTTATTAACATTATTAATTAATTACCACGTCTATGCAAGAAGTGCTATGTCAGTGACAATGTCAAACATCGCAGTGGACGACATTCGTCCATTGTTTGTTAACTTCTGCAAACGGGTGAGTGTGGAGCAATGGGATTTGCTGGATCAAGGATTACCGGACGATGCCGTAAAAGTGATTGTGGCAGAGCTGGTTTTGCAGTGTGTGAATTTGGTGACGGAAGCCTTGCTAGCTATTCATAAGGTCACAAAAACGGGCGTTTCTGAGGAGTGTGTTCGGTCCTGTGTGGGCAACATACTCCCTCAGACTGTTGCTGATGTCCTGGATGTGAAAGTCCCTGACGACTGTGACAGCGCAAAAAGCTTGACCGAAATGATAGTCCAGGAGGTTATGGAAAGCGCCAACTCTGTACTCAATGCCAGTGCGGACAATTCGGAGGAAGTATATAGGCGTGTCACTCCCCCCAACAGACTTGGTGTTATGGTCAGTCATGCCTGCGATATGCTAAAAGCCTTCCTGGCTAAGATGAGAGGCATTTTCCGATTGCCAGAAAGAAAAGAAAACCTGGTGTCCTTGATTGAGATGACCGATGACGGTTTAGAGGAGGAAGTTACCAGCAACAAGAGCTGGCAGCCTGAGACCACAGACACAGGCTCAATCCAAACCTCCCATCGTGCTGGATCTGTTCATTCCAAAGCTTCAGGCACCGGATCTGTTCAGTCCAAAGCTTCAGGCACCGGATCTGTTCAGTCCAAAGCTTTAAGCAGCAGATCTGTTCTGTCCAAAGCATCAGGCCTCTCAAGAGGGTCAGAAGGAAGTTTTGTGATTGAAACCGAAGCAGTCCAGGGAATAATTATAAAAGAGTTCTGCGGAATAGAAGAACCTCTTCTGGATAATATGAAAGACACAGAGATTGAGGTTCTTAAATCGGACACCTCCGAGTGGATCAAAAGTATTTCAGGAGACATAGTAAGGTCCATCATTGAAGAGGTTAATAGCCTGGATGTTAGAGATTCTGAAAGTCCCATTTCAGAGCCCAGAGATATGCCCGAACTGTGCTTGATAGGAATCGGCACGAAGATCAAACACTTTTTTGCCAAACAGTTTGCCAAACTGTCCATTTATCGGATGGCGGCAAAGATGAAGGAACGATTCTGCCCCAAATCCCACGTTGATACAGAGGAATCGATGAGGTCCTTCACTGAGGAGGTTGAGGAGCTGCTGAGGAACGAATGCGAGGAACAAAACAATGAGGTTGAGATGTATTTAGGACTACAAAACCTTTTAGAGGGAAAAAGCCTGATGTTCACAAAACTGCTTAGTGATCTCCTCCTCAATAACACCACAAAGGGGATGATAGCGCCAGAGATTGCCCCAGGAGTAACACGAATATTCGTTGCCCCGCCACGTGAAGCCATGCTTCAAGAAATCAAATCGAAACTGTGGTACTTCTTTGGACTGTTCGGGTGGTGGATGACCCACCAGGCTGGCAGCCACAGCGACAGGGTGGAGCAGGCGTTGAATGCACCTGAGTTACTGACACCAACAGACACAGTGGCTGCGGACTCAAGTGCAGAATCAGTGAAGGAGACAACTCCAGAGGCAGAGAGAATCAAAATGTCTGTCATGGTACTTGTGATGAAGCTGGTTTCACGCATTTACAACAAATCAAAGGAGAACAGCCCACTTGGAGAACCAAAGGCCTTCACAGAGAGACTCTTTGAGAAAGTATGGGCCAAAGTGGATGGAGAGGATTTCAAAATCACCCCAGAAACCTTCAAGAATATAGACAAGGTTGTTTACAAAGGTCTGTGCAAGCAGTGGAAGGGTGCAGCGATGGTGCTTGTTACAGTGCCTGTCGGAGAACAATCAGTGGATGATGTAGTGGCCTCCATCTTCAAATACTGCCTGACGAACCAACCAAAGAAGAGAGGCGCCGTCGGCAGGTTCTTCCATCGTGTAGGCCGAGCGATCCTGAAGCCTTTCAGACGCTCTCCTGCATCTACTTGGACTATTTAGGGGGATTATTTATTATTCAGCCCTTGGGTACAGGGTTTTTTCTCCGGGTGTTTCCGGTTATTCCCCACTTTAATACTTTTTTATTTAAATGTGATATTATTGTTGTCAACTAACCTTATACAGTTATTTGATATTTGTTGACCTAAAACTTTTAATTAAAGTCAACTTTTAGTTTTTTTCAGGGGACAAGGTTTTCTCCGGGTGTTTTCGTTTTTTTCCCATATTACGCAACAAAGAAATAAAAAAAATGTTGTAATTTAATGTTCTGCTTATCTGTCTGTGATTTGCCGTCAGAGCTGTGATTATGCTACACAGTCTGTTTCAACCAATTCAAAGTGTTTGTAGGAAATACAATAAAAAGTGTGTCCTGTGAGAAAGTCACTCTAGTTATTGAGTCACTTTTACACATTTAATAATAAGAAGAGCTGATTGTTGTTGGAGCTGAAGTTCTGCTCACTCAGATTTAAATGAAGGTCAAATACAAAGAGGTACATCAATATTTAATATAGGATAAATGTGGGTTTTTGAAAAAGGTAAATATTCTACAGAACAAGGAGTGGAATTTGTATTGTAGGGGAAGATCGACAGCAACAAGGCTTTCAGTATTTCCCTCCAAAAGAAGTGAAATCTGAAAACCAGTGAGCTCAGAAATCTTCCTTCTTACTGAAAACAATTACAGAAACACAAAACATTTACAGAAACACACCGCAGCAGTGATGTGCTGTCAGAGCCAATCAGCACCTCCTGACCTGCAGATCAATGCATTCATCAATAATGTTTATATCACCTCTGTTAGTCAATTTGTATCCCCAAAATCAGCAATTGCAATATCTGGATGAATACAAACAAATCCTAATAATTTGTTGTCAAATCAGCCATACTATTCCACGATCCACAGACCGCACAACCTGGTAACTTTACCCCTGGGTGCTTGGGAATCTCTGCCTCGTATTGTAATGTTATTTGTTTTAACCCCGCGCATATACAGTCTATGGATAGAAATCATACAAGACACATGTGTTAGAATGTACTGTACAATGTGAAATGTACTCCTATCTGGGGCTACTAGCAAAATCCACCACAAGGTGGTGTAGCTTGCACAGCAGACTGTGTTTCAAGATTCAGTCAGTCTCCAGCCATAGCTAAAGTTTGAAATGATACTAACCCCATCTAGTGGCAGTCTAGATGTGAGGCCTTGTTTTGGTAAGCAGCATTAGGCATTCACCTTCAACTTCATGAAGTTTGTCTTGTTCTTGCAAAAGTATCTCATTCCCAAAGAGCTGCTAATAGACAGGCAGATTGATCGGATACTGTAGTATTAATATTCCATGTTCCTCATTATCCTACTGCTGAAGTACCATTGTAATCACCACTGGGAAAAACAGAAAAAAAAGTAAGAAAAACGACAATGGACTGAAGTGAAGAATGCAAAAGACTCACAAGTAGAACAGCACCTGTGGTTTGGGAACATCCCATCCATCTTTCTGCACAGGGGGAATTGTGTGAGTGTGTGTGCATGAGGAAGATGTGTGAGATGAAGAAAAAGAGGGATATAGGGAGGACATGTGGAGTCTATGAGTAATAGGAGAGACATCGTAAGCATATGTGACCTATTGACATTGAGCGGGCTGCATTCTGGTTTCAACTGGCCCATTGTGTGGTTCTGTGGACCACAGAAAGCCTCGGGGACGATGGCTTAATGTACCAACAATGAGTTGCTGAGCACCATTTACTTCTGTAACAAGTCACAAATAGCTCATCATGACAGTTGGAGTGGGGCTCATTAGTAAGTCGGAAGCGTATTGTGAAGTAAACAGTCAAAGGAAATGGAAAGCTATCACACAAACAGGATCTTAATACCACTCCTAAGCGTAAAAAGAAATGTAATAGAACTTGGACCTCCACAATTCCAGCCCAAACAGGGAGCCTGTTATCATCCAGCATCTCTCCCAGCTAATATTTCACTTCAGCTCCCGGGCCCACAGAATGAGAGACGTTTCCATTTCATGTCAGTCATTTCCAGGCCTGTGTGTTACCTGTGTGGTGATAAGTGTTTGACTGACTGGGAGTGTCGTTAGTCACTGTCCGGCTCCCACTGACAGCCACAGATTGACGCTGATGATGAGAGGAGGAGAGGCGCGGTGAGTTCAGGAACAGCTGAAAATCCCTGTTGATGTAGGGGTAGAAAACACATTAACACACAAATATATATATATATATATATGACAAGCTCAAAGCTGTGTACAAGCATACTAACACTTCAAGGTGGATTTAAAGCGAAGGTGTTCTGTTATTGTAATGGGGATCCTTCCTAATTTGCAAAAATATGTAAATCTTAATACACATGACATCTGCTATCTTTAATCTTCAAAAGGAAAACAGACCCATTTAGTAACATTAGAATGTTGTCACTGCTTAGTGATTTAGTATGATGAATTAACAATTGTTGGACCATTTTCAGTGATGTGTAATTTCTATTAATTCTAGGAATTTCCTAGGAAGTATTCAGATAAAACGTTTTTTTTGGTAGTAATTACAGGGACAAGCAAGACAAAATTGTGTTATAGATAGATTCCAATGAACTGTGTTATGCAGTTATTGATTTCCAGTTATATATTTAGCAATAGGATACAATTGCTGTGAACCAATGTTGCATTGTAAATTAAGTATTTAATTTATCGATATTTATATTTGTATGTAATGGAATGTTGTGGTTGTACTAGACAACATTTCAAATGTTTTAAAGTTTGGCTGACATGCATAAATGGATGAATAAATAATCCACTTCATGTAAATTAATCACATTTGTATTATTTTGTCTCTTTAGAGTTACCTTGTTGTGGTCTTGGGACAGGCTGGCCTCCATCATTTAAAAGGTGTAGTGCAATCAGCAGCCTAATTGCCAACACCTGGGCCTTGGACTTCACCAAAGGCCTGCCACAGCGTGGGGGTTTTTGGGACAGATCACTTTTCTTTAGTTTTATTGCAGTCCATTTTGCAACTATTTTTATTGTTTTTTTTTGCATTGTTAATATTGAGTGAGTAGTATTTATTTGTAGCTACTTATTTGTAATTATTGGAATGTTTTCACCCATTGTGAAATAAGGTTGTTAAATTGAGGTTGTTAAAAATGGTTTGGCCGGTACATTTATATTTCCCCTCATGTGTCTGCTCTTTTTTGCCTGAGTAATTTTATTGGCTTAAAATGACCAGTTTACAAGTTGACATTCAAAAGAGGGTTCCATAATACACAAGCAAACAAATAAATAAATAGAAAAGTCAGTAATATTAACTCAATATAATAATAATATCATTAACAGTAACTCATTTCCACATAGTGTAGAGACAGGCGTTTATATATGTCACATATGTATTTATGTTATAAAAGGGAAATATTAACCAATTTTGTCAGATCTGTGTCCATCTGTGTCCATCTACCTTATTTAATTCAAACTGTATCTATTTCTTGTTTATATGTCATTGTGTTTCAGAATTGTAATCACTGTCAATGAATTGGTTTCCCATTACAGCTTTAACAATTTAACCTATTTAAAAGTTATAATTATACATTTCTAACAATTGCCAATAGACAAAGCAGAACAAGTATGGAAAAAGCCCTGGCATGACCTTTAAACTTCAAACAGGCCGATCATAGAAGGCAGAAAATATCAAAACAGAAGTGATATCAATGATGCATGACAGGAGGAATGAAGTTTGCAACACTATTTCAGTCTTCCAAAGACAAATTACAACACCTTGGTTTGCTTCCACCACTATGGGAACCTGGGAAAGAAAAACAGGAAATAATACAGCACTACAAGGCCTAAAGTTCAATCTCCGGACATCGCTGGAACATGTTTTCACCCTCACGATCTCTACCCTTCCTTTCACCTCCGCTTCCAAAAGAGAGGCCGTTAGATGGATTGAGTGTTGCAAGGTTTCCAAAAGCGAGCAACGTCTGACTGCTGCTCTACCTTAGGAGCAAAAACAAAAGAGCCATCTCTACCTGTAGGACTGTGGGAGTCGAGGCTTTGATCTGGACCAGAAAGAGAGAGTAGTTTGATGAAATATTGATGCTTTTTTTTTTTAACTGTGTCCTGTGGGAGCTCAGTCTGCTCTCAGGATGTGTGCGCTGATGCACAATACTGCTCTGTACTTTGCTAGATGAGAATGGACTTGTCTATGCGGCTCAAGGAGTCTTATCGGTCCTAATGGGGCTAATGATGACCCCCCAGTCGGGGCCTGTATCAGTCAGGGACTTTTTTTCGGTTGATCAAAAGAAAAGGTACTTTTAATCAGTCAACATCTATTGCAGAATACACACACCATGATGTGAGTTTGACAGCAAAGCCTGCACATGACTTAAATCTTTATTTGGTGTTGGATGGGTAATTGTTTGTCCTTGAAACAAAGGTTTGCGGCTTTCAGTGGTCTATACTTTAACAGGTGATACAGTATATAAATGTAGAGTGCCTCCCTCACAATGTAAAAGAAATAATTTATCTTTGAGAATATATAAAAAAAGTAAATGTCCAGATTGTATTAGTTTAACAGACAAATAAACAAACACTGGAAAATGCCCTTTAAAGCGCCTTTTTTGGCCCAGCATTGGAATATAAAGGCCTTGTTAAACCCAGTATCACACCATGTAACATGATTTCAACTTGCAGCTCAGAAACTTTGATTTGAGTTTGCATAAGTGACCCACATTCTTCAAGCAACAATGATCTCCATGCAAGAAAAAAAAAAATCTGAATATTGATAATTGCCCAGAGTGCTTTTGTCTGAAAGTTAAGAGGCCAACACACTCCAATCAGACCGGAAAAAGAGAGTGAAAACACGAGGGGGGGGGGGGGGGGGGGGGGATTTATCACTCTCAAATGCTCACGTTCATACACAGAGATAGACGGCCGGCATAATGACTTCTGTGGAAAAAAGCATAGCGATTATTTAAACTTAAAGGAAGAGGAGAAAAGGCAGTGAAACGGGTCGATGGGGGGAGGAAAGAGGGGTCTTAGGAGGAGCCAGGGGCAGCAGATAGTCTGGGAAAGGTCTCGCGTTAAAGTGGAATTAACATGCCTTTCCATTGGAGTCCATTAGATAATCATATTCATACCACACAAGGCACCAAACCCCTCTCTGTTTCATTATTCCCTTTTAATTCAGCCTGATAAGGGGGTGCAGGCGTCGTGGTTTTATGATGTCGTCATTTGGAATCCACATGAAATCCCCACGGGATGTTATCACGGGAAATTGCTTAAATAGCCCAAGTGGATATAGTTTGGCGTTTATTATTTCTGACGGATTCAAAATAACTGCAAATATCCTTTTCTGGTTATTGGGGGCTGAGAGTCTTATCAGTCATTCACACTAATGGGCCCACTCAAGCCACCCGATACCTCCGGCGGGGGGGGGGGGGGGGGGGGGGGGGGGAGGAGAGAGAAGGGATGATGGGAGGAGAAGAGGGGAGGGCTGTGTTTAGTCTCCTGAATGTACAAGTGTGTGCAGGTACAGTACATACAGGACAGGAAGAGAAGCATGAAAGAGGTAGAAGGAGATGTTTTCCGCTTTATGTACACAGTTTAGGAATGGATAACAGCGGAGCAGAGGTCACTGAAGCTTTCCTTTGTGCTTTGTTTGTTTGCTCCTTAAACTCTGCTCCATGGCAAACAGACCCCGTGTCAGGTGGCTGTAGACATTTATTGGATGGCACACGCTCCCTTTTAGTCTTGAGATTAAGAGCAAGCAAACACTTTGAGTAATCCTATAAGGCCTTTATTAGATAGAGATAAAGAAGGTAATACAACTTGAGGACTAGTTACAGAGTATATTTTCAGTTATAAGGTGGCCTATCAATTTAGTTATTTCAAAATGTTTGTTTCTTTGTGATTTGAGAAATTCTCCTAATCAGTATATTAAAACATTTACATTTTGGAATAAAAAAATCTTACACCATGTAGCAATCCAATAAGTATACACACTCACAGTGGCAATATGAACACCTCTCCATCTGAAACACCTGCTAATTCCTTTTTTTTGCAATTTGAATGCAAGACTGTTTCTTCCAATGGAGTATTTCCTGTGGTGCAGCCATGTTTAAAGAGGTAAAGTGCCTCAAAACCACCTGAAGACACTTCAAATATCCCCCTTTCCTAAACTGCTGCCGTTCTGCTGTGACAGATACAGGAGCCTCTGTCGATCCTCTGTTCCTGCAGCCAGTGCATTTCCAGCAGTCACATCTGTGTGGATATAATATGCTTATTCTGCCGTATCCGTTTCACAGTGACATCTGTCCAGCGGCTCAGAATTAAAGGAAAAATTCCAAATGCCTACACAAGATTCTGCCAAGTATTGATTTACTGTTACTCGTGTAACATACTTGGACAATATATATTATTTCAGTGAGATCATGGCTGAAACATACTCTGTCATTTAGACACATCTTCAGTGCACAGCATTTCTTTTTGGAATTGTGACAATATGTGAGTGTGTGCATGCTTGTGATTGGTTATCATGTGTGTGTGTATGAGAGTGTGTCTGTGTTTGTGAGTGCCTACCTTGGTGAGTACACCTCCCTGTCTGCAGATCTCAGGGTCTGGAACAAACAGTAGTTCCTTCTTAATTGGGGTGAGATCAGGGGCTTACAGGGGGCCAAGAAGGGACCCGAACCCCTTTTTTTTCTCCTCCAGAATCGCTTTGGCTACAGAGGTGCTTTTGATGTGTGCTTTGGCTCTGCAAGCCTTACTTTGGAATATGTTCTTGGGAGACCATTGGTTACTTGCCTCCAGGCAAAATCTCAATCCCCAGGATCCTGGCCCTCTTTGATGAAATACTTTCGGGAGCCGCTAACCCTACTGATACCCATGTGCACCCCCTCCCCCTTCCTTTACCCTCATGTTCTCCCCCACCTCCACGTTCCTCGGATTCTCTTTGAGAGATTCATAACAAGGACTTTATCTCTGTGTAGTCCAGGCCAGATGAGCACCGCCTGACAAACTGACAGGAGAATTAGCCGTGTCTTACAGAGCACCTTTGACTGTCTCCTCTCTTGGCCTGACTTCCTGTCACCACGGACACATGCATTTTTATTTTATTGACACTAATTGATATCACATATTCTCTCATTGTACATGTGTAACATTTCTGGGTGTGTTGTTTGTTTTTAAACGTATAACCTTGCTATTTAAAATGATCAAATAAAAATCATTTGTGCTTTTATTTTGACATATGGAAAGAGCACATCTATATTTGTTGATTTATTGATTAATAGTGGCAGTTTTTGAGTTATTTAAAATAGCAAACTCAAAGGCTTACATCCAAAATTAGAATCGAACATTGAAGTATTCATCAATATCAACATTCTGTCAGTTGTGACAGAGGGCTCTGATTGATGACGGCAGTAATTAGTCAATGCAGTTTTATTTGCATAATAGGCATCAGAATAGTAGTTGTAAAACATACTTGATAAAATAGAGAGTTCTTTAAGATTAAAGACAACTTAATTTGCAGTGGCAGCTAATTTTCTGTCATTATCAGGATAATTACACTGACTGTGTCTTGATGGGCTTGACCCCTCGGCCACACACACATTCAAATCCTGGTCAAACGATTAACCGGTGATTTTCCTCTCCAAACTCCCACCTCTTCATTGATTGAAACAGCACCCTAAAGACCTCTCTTACCACATCATTTCCCTGTATATTGATTATGTATATTGATTATAACCTAACCCTACAGGAGGGCTTTCCACAGCATTAGGTATCCCTCTGAAGGCTGAGCCCAGGAGCCTTTTTTAGTTCTCATAAGTTGACAGTTGTGAGCATGTAAGGTGGATACTTGAGAAAAAGGCCTGTGTAAAAAACCTGTATTGAAGCAGTAGAATAATCACTTTCACCTTACAGTTTAATTAACAATAATACATCTGGTTGTGATTCGAAACAAATCAAAATGATTATGCCTTTCATTATGATTCTCAACAGCAATTTTATTTTATTTTTTTCACAGTTGTCACGTCAAGCATGAATTATGTTTAATCAATGCAATTGAATAATGAATATTTTATTTGTGGATGTTTAAGATAACATTATGCTGATGTGATGTCATACGTCCATTAGGCTTAATTATAGGGGTGTATGTGAATGTACACAGGGCAACATCATTACTGCTGCTATTTAAACTTGGGTAAAATGACTTGCAACCCTAATTTCTGTTACAATACAGCTGCAGTGTAGTTTAAAAAGGTGACATAATAATCTTTAAAGCAGCGTCCTGGTATTCCCTTGATATTTTCAATTACGGGCTCATTCAAACACTTATAATGAAGTCACATGGACAGACAAAAAGAAAAAAAACATGAAAATAAAAGAACTTTCTAACTAGTGTAAGTGTATTGTGAAATTATTTCTCCTTTCTTAAATTGTATAAGTTATAGATTTGTGTTCCAATGGCCTATTAGAAAAAGGTATTTGGTAAACTCAGTATTGTGTTTGTGTGTTTTTTTCACAAGTTATAAAACAGGAATTACTATAGGATTTCAATAAAACAAATGTTGTCTTAAAGAAAGAAAAAAGAAGGAAAGAAAAGGGGTACAGAAAATAAATAAAAAAGGAGGGAGGCAGAGAGGAAAGGAGGAAGCAATCCGAAGGGAGGAGTCAAGCGAGCGAAGGAGCAGCTGGAGTCCCACACTTCGCCCTCTCTCTTCTCCTCGAAAAAGCGCACTAAATGTAATAACAACTCTCCATGCGCTTCTCTGACGCTTATGTTGTTTTTACGCACATCTGTGGTCTGCTATCAGCAGATATTATCGGAAGGCTGATGGTGTTAGTCGGGCGGTTTTTGCACACAGCAAACTGTGAGAAGGAGGAGAAAGAAGAGGAAAAAGTCTGGCAGCGACGCTTCGGAGTTGGAGTTGCAGCGTAAAGAAAAGTCCCAGGCAACTCCAAAGGCACATCTGCAAGTTAGCGACAGAACAAGCCGAAGAAAGAAGACCAATCATTTTTTTCCTGTGAAGATAAAAAAAGTCAAGAATTACAAGGGGAAACCCCCCAAAAAGTAAGTAATCTCTTAACATATTACACTCATTGTTGCGCTTATTTGTCTACTTTTAAAGTTTGGGAGTTGAAGCAGGAGAGGTTTCACATTTCAAAAAGATGGAATTTCATACAAGTTAAGATGTAGACATGAAGTGGATTAACTGACAAAAGTGGTAAGAAACACCAGCTTTTAAAAAACAACAGCTATAAAAGCTTCGACCCCCAGAAAAAGCAGAACATACTTGTTTTACACTTGGCCTGGGTGTGTGATTTATGCTCTGTGAAATAAGTGTTGGTTGTTGGAAAGCCCCGATGGTATAGTATCCGACGGACAGATGTGCTTTTTTAAAACAAGCCTAAAGTTGCATAAAGTTTGTTGGAAATAGGAAACTTGTTTCTTTTGGGTATCTTTGATGTGTTAAACAGAAAAAACACGTGTAATTCTGACGGGAGTTTTGAAGTGAATTTATGCAGACATGAAACTTTATTGGACTTTTGCCTAAAGAAACGCGCGTGGGGGGAGGGGGAAGGAGGCATGCATATGTATGTGCATGTGTGATCATATTTCAGTGTCTGTTATTGATTCGGGTTATCCTCTTAGAGTGTGCTGACTTATTGGAACACTTACATGCACATGCTCACAGATACTATTTTATTTTTAAAATCCAACCAAGCCTCGACCTGACCTTTTACTTTTAGACATATTTAATTGTATAACAATTGTACAACCCCAAATATTTCTTCATCACTGGTTTACATAGTATTTTTAGAATGTAATTAGTCAGTGTAGGCCTTTTTTTTTTTTTAAACAGGGAATATTTGCTCAAAAAATAAAGATATATTTTATAAGGAAAAACTGCAGCCAAATAATTTATATGAAGACCATCTGTGCAATTAAATCTTGCCATTTGATTTGAATGAGGAAGTTTTGGTATTATCATGTTATTCCTTCATCTTCAAAAAAGAAAAAAACGTGTAAAGGATACATCATAGCGTGTTTGAAGGCATGTACATGTGCTCAGAGAAATGTAAGCCCATTACAGTGGGGGTCTGTGGCCCTGCAGGGGTCCATGAGGGGAGTTTTATGGGGCCCCAAGCAACATTTGAAATGGTGCAAAGTGACTGTTAAGGTTTAAAATTCACTGGATTTATCACAATTAAACATTTATAAGAGGGGCTATTACAATAACAGGTGTGTCCATGTTATCATTACAGCAAAAATACACACAAAAACATATTTAAAAAAAAGTATCATGAAAACATTTGAGAGCCCCCAACCCTCCACATGTGCGGATATTTGTTTGAAACTGTCCCTCCTGTGCTCACCAGCTGTTCCACATTTTATCTGCTTGTCTGCTCTCGGGTTTCACACAGACGATGAGGGTCCGAGGTGCTCAGCCATGCGGTGCTGCTCAAATCCTCCTTTTTTTGACACTTGGCAAATTATTAACGGAGGTCTGGCTGCCTTGAGACGGAGCAGTGAGTGAACACACCAAATAAGATGTTTAACAGCACAAGTTCACACAGATAAAAATCTCCATTTAGTTATTTTTATGAGGTTGCTCCATCATTCATCCTTACTGTGGATTTTGGCATTGAGCAAGCTTTTTTGCAGGTCTTGTTTCCATTTGTCTTATAAAATAAAAATGGGACTGTCACATAAACTGTCATTCAATATGTCCCCTATTTTTATTTATAATAACAAAATAACAAGGCAGTTTATTAGGGAATATATCACTGTCATGTCAATGATTCAGCTCAGTTAAAATGGAAAAGAATAAGGAGACGGACCAGGCCTCGCACAGATTTAAGGCTTAATATTTTTATTTTCAAATGACATCATGAGAATCATTTCAAAGTAATTTCCTTTATTGTGATTTAACAATCATGGCTTTACAATTACCCCCTATTGTTTTTATTTGATTTTTGTGGCCTCTTAACAATTTTTTCATCAAAGTGATGCTTTAATATACAATATAATTGCTTATATAAATAATATTTGAGGCCAAGATTGGGATGGCATTTGATTATAATTTTATAAAAGATATATAGGATATGATTTATTTTCTATGAGCCTTAAATTAAATTAGATTAATTAAAATTGAGTGATGACAGGTAAATCTGAGACATTTTTGTATTTAATTTCCTGCACTGTTATAAAAAACATTGAACATAACTGTTTAATTTCTGTTCTCACAGTCAGTTATGTCAGTATTCTTTGTAAAGGATGTGATATATATTAATCATTTAAAAGCCACAAAACACAATTCAATAATTAATATGTATAAATAACATATTAGAAAACTTAAAATAGTTTTTGGTACTATTACATTTGATCTAAACACACTACCAAGGGGTTAACTGATGTCAAACAGGTGCACCTTTCCCCAAAAAAGCACATTGTCTCATTGTGATGCAGCAGCAGTGATGAATGCAGCAGTGTTTAAGATGCTAATCTGCTGGAATGAGATGCACAACTCGGAGCCACTCGCTTACTGTAGCCAGCAGAGATGTATCATAGCCGCACTCTGCCACTTCAGCTCCATGCGGGAGGAACAGGCGGATAGCGTTTCCCTCTGCAGGAGTCAGTCCGTCAGATAGCAGCAGCGTGCTCTCTTATCTCAACTTTAAGCAATTCTTTAAGTAGAATTATGCATAGCGACACTGGCCCGGTACGCCGGTGACCTGGCGACCTGGCAGAATAAGGGCTGTCATGTTAATGCAGGGAGATGACATGCTATTAGCTTTTGAGGTATGGCTCTCTCCTCTTTTTAAGGGGCCTTGCATTCACAGCTAATGGCGGGTTCTGTCCTCAGGCCTTTTACACCCTGCAGGAAGAATACCTGTTATCAGGTTTTTATGCCAGAAGCCCTAATGAGCTTTGTTGTTGTGCTAATGCTGCAAACTGAAGCCCTCAAAGAGGTGGCAAATGTTTTGTTAAAACGAGGGTAATGTGTGGAAGTTGATTTTCCTTAAGATAATGAGGACTGCAGTTTATTTTAGTGTTTGCTTATTTAAAGGTTTTTCTGAAGTGTAAAAACTGACAATTATTACGTTTAAAAATACAGTGAAACCATCTGATCAGTTTGGAGCAATTCCCTTTATAATTTGATTAGCTGTTGCTTCCCTTGCAAGTAACTGGAGTAGTTGAGTAGATGGCCCCCAAAAGAAAACTCTCACTTTGATGATTTGGTACTTTGATATGTGGACATCAAATGAAACAGACACAGTGAGAAAAGGAAGAGGACAAGTCAGACAGAGGTAGTGATTGAGGGAAAAAAATGCTTTGCATGAGAGCGGGTGGAAATGTGTGTGTGTGTGTGTGTGTTTGCTGGTGTGGTTTGCGAGGCGCGGAGCAGTGCTATGAAAAGTTGGACTGAGATGGCAAACCTGAGACGCGTCAAAACGTCTGGATGCATTTGCGTGTGAGCAGAGACAAGAAGGGGTCTTCGGGCGCGCAGCGGCTTCTCCTTGGCCTCCTAATCCCCAGGCCCAGCCATCCCTTCAGGGCATGCCTCAGATCTGGCTCTCTGGCTCTCCGCGCGGACGACCCAGCTCCGCCAGCAGATTTAATATGCTATGTGTTCCTGCTCCCCCGACTCCCCTCCACCTCAACCATCATTGTCCCAGAGCGGGACCCCCACTCCCTGCTTCAAGGAGCCTGCTAAAGGCACCTTTCAAGCCGGGTGATGTCTTTGGATAAGGCCATGTGGGGAAAGTGGCTATGAAGAGGGTGTGAGATATCACACTGTAATTTTAGATATGTATATGAAACACACACACACACACACACACACACACTCACACACACACACACACACACACACACACACACACACACACACACACACACACACACACACACACACACACACACACACACACACACACACACACACACACACACACACACAGGAATCTTAATACACTTGAGGATTTCGCAAACAGCATATTGACACAACATTAATACACCTCATGGCACTCCAACTGCATGCATGTACATGCTGCTCATTCAAACTGTCTTCTTCTCCCCCTTATACACAAACACACTGAACATGTTTAGCTTCTATTTTGTCTTTCTTTCTTTTCCCCTCTCTTGTGGGTGCTTTCACTTTTTTTAATGTGTCTAAAGGGAGGAAAAACGAGTGGGAGCTCAAGCTGCCTTAGCAGGGGCTGAGAGAGTATTTTGTTTTCCGTTGCTCTGGTCTGTTGGAAAAACGAACTGGACCTGACAGTTAGTCTGGTCAACTATACCCTCCCAAAGTAAGGCAAAAAAAAAAAAAGTGAAAACAGCACATTTGAATTGAGGGATTTGAATTTACGATCGATCAAATTGTACTTGACAGCTTAACATAAGCCCAGGTGAAGGTCATGGTACATTTTATTGTTTTGGGTGCGAGAATGCAGAGTGTGCCAGTTAACGGCTGCGTTTTCTTTTCTCACACACTTGAGGAGAAACAGGACAGCTCACGCCTGCATGTGGGCGCCGCTCATCTCCTCCTCTGTTTGCTGTAGCCGCCGTAAAACTGTCTTTAAGTCTGCAGTGTGAAGTGTAGCAGCAAGAGGTGAAGTGCTTTGGGGCCCATTTGTTTGCGGGCTGCGTGTAAAGTTGAACGCCTAAAGACACAGTTTCCCGGGGCCGGCGGTGCTGTTATTGCAGATGTGGCATTGTGTCAGCTTTGATGGGAGCCGGTTGTGGCATCCGTGAGGGGGTCTGTGCTTTCTGGGCCGGGGTGTTGATGGGGGGACAGATGAACTGGTCGCTTGCTGTGAACAATGATCTGTCACTTACCCCTGGCTCTTGATGTGTGAAGCCATGAGTCAGGCTCTACTCACACACTTTTTTTCCCCTCAACATTATTTGAACTAAGCAAAAAAAATAAAAAGTTATTTAGTTAACTGAGTAACTCCTGTCCTTACACCATTAATTAAGTTATGCATTGTCATGCTATAATGCTCACAATGTGCACCCCGTGTGTTTGCAATCCCATGCTGCTCGTAGTTGTCTTTCAGTGGGAGTTATCTTTGAGTATTGCTGCATCCTGGAGTAGAGGTCAAGGAGGGGTCTATTGTTTGAATGTCAAATGTAAATCCCAGGGTTAATACCTGAAAGAAGCCCAGGCCCGGACATTCTCTCTCCTCTCCAAACATGTTTAGATGAGTACCTCTTCCCCCACTCATGCTCCTTCATTTCCGTCGGACTTGGGGCAAGTTGGAAAAAGTAGGGGGGGGGCATCCCTTATAAAACCCCTCTAGTGTGTTCTTCTCAGCAATGAATGCTAACCGACCCTGGCTCAAATAATGCCTCATCTTAGAAAAACAAAAGGGGGAACTCTACTATCTGAGCAAATTTCTGCCCCAACCTGAAAGAGCCCTCCTTTGACAGCGGAGCATTTGAAGACTAATCGTTTTTTCTCATGCAAAGCACGCTGTTTTAAGAGCCCGGGCCGCGGAAAGAGAGGGGGCTGTGTTTTAACAATACTCCGCAGGGAGTGAGGAACAGGGTTTGGGAAGGGGAGGTAGGCTTGAAGGGGGGGGGGGGGGGGGGGGGGATTCCTCTCTCCTTTGCTCCTCAGACAAAGCCCAGTTCCTTTCAGGGTTGCATGGGGGGTAGGGTGTGTTGGGAAGAGGAGGGAGCATCCAAGAGTTTGAGTTCCTTGAAAGAGAAGGACTCCAGCCGTTTTTAATGACAGTTTGTCATCATGGCTCCTCCACCTTACAGGGGAAAATGCAGGTCTGGCCTTGCAGTGACAGAGAGAAGTAGGCCTGAGAAAAATGTATAGGGAAACAGAAATATTAACGTGTACATGGGGCCCTAAAACGGCCTCGGCGATTCCTGCCAGACTGGTGTTTTTATTAAGAGGGGTCGACATGCTTTGGAAATATATCTTATTCATGAAGAAAGCCAGGTTAGACTTCCCAAAGAATTCATTATATTCCCCCAGATGCGGCTTTGCGGGTTGCAGCCGTCCCTCGGAGGACGTGGAGCGTGGAGCGCGACATTGTAAAGCCTCCCTCAGTGGGCCCGGCTGTGCGAAGGGTTCCATTTGTCAAAAGGTGCTGGAGTCTTTTTCCCTCCTCAACACTTTCCCGGCTCAGTCTCAAACTCATTGTCTGAGGAAAGGCAGGACATTAGTCACCGCAACACCACGGGAGCCTGCAGGGCTAAGGACCAGCGCTCTAGAGCCCGGGCTGGGACAGAGGGGAGGAGAGAGGGGAGAGGAAAAGAATAGAGGGTGGGAGGGAGCGATGGATAAGGTGAGAGAAGGGCAAGAAAGTAGGAGGAAATGTGGGGTAGACGGAAAGTGAGGAAGAGAGAAGAGGAGAGCCGAGTATGTGTGTGGGAGAGGGAGAAAGACCATGGGGGGGTTAGAGGGAGTGGAGTCTGTAGCGCTACCTCAGGGCTCAGTGTGTAAGCCCCTGTCTACCCCCCAAAGCTGCTTTCACAAAGAGATTTACAAGACAGGTCTCCGGTGTGCTTTGCTGCCCTGCATTATGAGTGAGGGAGTGTGCGTCAATGTGTGTGTTGCTCAAATAGACCCTTTAGTTTTTCTTCGGTACTTTTTTTTTTTAGTTTGCATCATCTATGCAAGAAACATATTCATCCAATTTTACCAATCCAGGCAGGTCAGACTCACAGCGGCCCCAGCGGAGGAGTGTGCATAACCTATTCCCCCTGGTGGCGGGGTGTGTGTGCATTCATGTGTGAATGTATTTCACAGATTCACACATACAAGGGATCCTGTTAGCTTTTGGAATTATTTATAAAGCCTGGCTTTTGTGTGGCGCTCTAAGTCGCTGTCTCCTCCCATTACTGCCTATGACTCTACCTGGGCTTCCTTCAGCCCCCAAATGCTCCCTCCGCCACCCTCCCAGCACAAGGAACTGAGTTTGGTGTTATATCTAAACCCTTTGCAGCCATTAGTATCCTGCAAGAAGCACTTTCTATTCTCTCTATATATATACTGGCTGAAGATTTGCTCCTCTGGAATTCTTTTTTTGAAAGTCATAATCTGTGGAGACAATCTATACAGACACGCAAAGTTATACCGACCCATCCCATATGGCCATGATTACCCTGTAATCCAGGAAAGTTTTTTCCCTCTTTTTTCTTGCACGGACTGAGCGGGGGTGAAGGTTTTAGTGTGTTTGAGATGGTTTATGCTAATGTTGCCTTTATTGAAACAAGCTGGGATGTGATTATAGTCCTGCTCGGTACATATGAGCAGCGAACTGCTCTAGTTTCCCCGTCTCCCTCTGGCGCAGAGATCAATGCAAACCAGCTAACGCGGGGTAATAAGCCATTAGTACACACATTGTTGGAGAGATTTACATACATCGACCGGCGAACTGATAAACTAGGTTCCGTGTCCTAGAGGTAAGAATTATTGTGTGTGTGAGTGATTAGCTGAATGAACGTGTGTGAACCATCGCCGGGTGATCTCTTCCCAAAGACTGCCAGTCCTGCGTGATAGGTGCCAGATTGTGTAGCTGGGAGCCAGGTTGTCTCTGCTTGTCAGGAGAGCAGGTTGGAGGAGGGGGAGATGTGAGGATGATACACTGTTCCTATGATCTGATTCATCACTAACTGTCTTTCCTGCAACGGGTGAACTTATTATCCCTGTCTCAACTTCCACCGTGGAGCCAGCTGCTCTCCATGCTTCCCAATTAACCCCAGGCACACGTCAAGCGCACCAATTAAGGCCTCCTCCTCCTCCTCCTCCACAAATGTATTCGCCTGCGTTATCCGGGGTGCATGAGCGTGCGGAGAGGAGTGAGTGAGTGAGCCGGCGAGCGTTGAGCATGTTTGTTTAGGAGCTGTCCTAAGCAATGGTGTTACAGCTCCCAGATTTATTCGAGGCGGGGTTGCAAACAGCTGAAACGCGTAAATACACCCAGATGTTTGGCTTCCTCACGATAGAGTCGGCGGGGCCTGAGGGGGCCGCCTGTCTAATGACAGTCTTGTTCCTCGCTTTTTATGCAGGGGATTTTCAGGGGGCCATTTTGTGACTGTGCTCTTTGGAGTTTACGGGAAGTTTTCTGTTGAACACTTGGCAGCGCTGTGAGGTTTATGGCATCTCATTCCGGTGTTGTGTGGTGCGATATCGTCTTGGTATTTGAGTTGCGTGACATCCTCTCACTGGGAGAATGAGTTTCTCCCAACTCAGCCTTTAAAAATTCAAGATATTCAGCTGTGTGTTTCTGACGAGCAACAGCCTGTGTGTGTACTGTTGCTGTAGGTGGGGTACAGGTTTTTGCAGCACTGCCAATTCCTCTGAGACTTCGTGTGTGTGTGTGTGTGTGGAGCCTACAAGCTGATGCAGAGGGATGGGGGGGCTCTGTGGCTGATATGAAAGTGAAGGGAGAGAGTTGTCTCCCGACGCTGCCGTGGGGAGAGCCGTCAGAGAGCTAGAAGTCTCCGGGACTCCCTGAGAGCTTCAGCTGTCTTTGATC
Organism: Gymnodraco acuticeps; assembly: GCF_902827175.1. NCBI lineage: Eukaryota > Metazoa > Chordata > Actinopteri > Perciformes > Bathydraconidae > Gymnodraco > Gymnodraco acuticeps. The sequence continues at coordinate 1,700,128 of NW_022990021.1, forward strand.
TCACACCTCAGCTGCCATACACTCCATACTGCTCTATAGAACACACTCTCTCTGCCGCCAAGCATGCAACACACACAGCTCAACTTCTATACTCCACTTACAGGCCTGCACAAGGGCCAGTGAACCCATTCAGTGCTGTGGTTTCAGATGAAAGCAATACTGACACAACAAAGAGGGAGGAACATTTTTAACTGCAAAATATTTGAACTATTGACATTTATTTTTACCATTACTCAATAACCTCAATTAATGTGTAAAATAACAGATATTAGTGGCCATGATAGGTTTTCAGAGCCAGATTGATGTCTTTTAATGTCTGGTTGTTTCTGTTTTATAGTTAAAAACTCATATATTCAGTTTACTATGATATGAAAAAGAAGAAAAGTTGGACATTTTCATTTTTTGGAAGCTGGAACCAGCAAATATTTGGCATTTCTTTAAAACAAATGCACAAAAACAATAAAAAATAATCAACAGTGACCTATATAGATATGAATCTCAAGATCATTTGTTATTTCACCAAGTTGATGAAAACTGACCAATTTCATTATCGTTTTTCATAAGTATGACTCATTGTTCTGTTATTACATGACCAGAACAGCCACCTCATTAAAAGGCATGTTCTCCTGCCGAGTGTACTCCCTCCCCTTTCAATCCTGTCCATCACTGACATGTCGAAATAAGGTTGGAGTGCTGATAGAGTGACCTTATTTTACGGTATTTTTTTCAACCGGTCTGATGAAAGATGAGAATGCTTAGATACAGCAATAATAATTTCGTTTCTGCATCTGTGGAATGTGTGACCCAGTGTTACCCTTTTGGATCAGTTCCCATCCACACAGGAAGTCTAGCATTAAAGCGATGCCATGTCTCCCTTTTTCTCTTCCTTTTCCCCCTCTCTCCCACATTCCTCTGACTGACTGCGGCACATTTCAGGACAGCTTCATTCAGCATTCCTTTACATGCTGATTGTTTGCCCTCCCCTCTTATTTTTGTTCTCCTCCCAAGTCTTCCTCTCTTTAGGTCCGGCTTTATCATGCAAGAGCCAAACACCAAGACAACTTCATCTCATCCAATTTTCACCCCTTTAATTCGGTTTAAATGGCATGGCCGCGAGGGCCAGAGCGGGAATTAATAAGAGCCAATAAAGCTCGCCGCTGGGGCATCGAGGCCAGTCTTTAAGTAAACATTATGACTTCTAGAGGGGGGATTCAGGGGCAGCACTTGATGAATTGTGTCGGAGCTGGGGAAGGGCTAATTTCTCACTTAGCCGTCCTGATGGGGCTAGCTAATAGGCCTTGCGTTGCCTGGTTGTTTGTCTGCTGGCTTTATTATTCTGCATTATCGCGCTGCCCCCTGGCTGTTGTTAGCGCTCGGCCCCGGAGACGCCAGGGCCCGTCATTAATCACAGCACTGACTCACTCCGCTCCAACACTTATTCCAATGACACAAAGGAATGAAGCAAAAGGAGATAGAAAGCAGGAGGGAAAGATCAAGAGGAGGTAAGGTAACTTTAAAGGTCCCCTATTATGCTCTTTTTCAACAAGAAATGATAGCTCTCAGATACATACAAAACATGTCTCTGAAGTGTTTGTCTGAAATAATACCAAACAGATCATTGCAGCATCCCATAAACCCCTCTGTTTCAGCCCTGTTTCAAAAGTGCCGATTCTCCATCTTTGACTTTAGATGAAAATAAGGAGCCACGCCCCTCTGAGATATTTGGTTAAAAAGAACACAATGGTGCTCTAGGAGGAGATTCAGGTGATAAAGTGGGGGTGTGTTACCTTGGTTGGTTATTGGCTAATGGTTACACAATCCAAAAAAACATTATGACATCACAAAGTGGCCAAAATCTGATCAGCTCATTTTCAGACAGGTTTTTATATAAATGGATCAAACAGAAGCTAATAATTTTTCCTGAAACTTTCAGAATCTCTTTACACAGAGGGGACACATATGTATGTATTGACCTTTTCATGTCATTTATATGGATTTTGCATAATAGGTGACCTTTAAGTACTAGGCCGGACGGTTTCACAATGACCTGTAGCTGTACATTTCAGAATTGCTCTTATAAAGTTGCATCAAACACTCTTTTTTGAACTTTGTCTAAGTGTGAAGACCTACTGTCACAGCCATACCCTCTGCCACTACACTCACCATTCATCTGCTGGATCATTCTCTGTGTGCATGTGTGAGGAGAAGTTGTGTGTGAGGTTTTCATCAGTACAGGAATTTCTCTTCTTCCACTCATCCCCTCCCCAGGGTCCCCTCTCTTATTTATGTTCTGCACACCATGATCGCACTTGCATACTGAGAGGCGTAGAAAGCACCTGGTGCATCCAACTCCAATACACAGCGCCATGCAGTATAGCTCACACACTCTCAAACACAGGCCCTTCTTCCCTGTTCTCACACATGCAATACTGTGCTCTCAAACAACGCAGTAACATGTACTCTTTCGCTGTGAAGGATGCCGTTGTGGCGCTCTGGTTGTGACATCGTGCGGAGTGCTTTCTAAAGCCTTGTATGAAGAATGCCTCCACAAACACAAGACTGTTTTCACTGGAGATGAGAGGCCCACTGACAGGATACAGAACTCACTCTCTATTGCTTTACAGTGTGCCATGTGCAGCGGCCACTCCAGCGGAAACGTTAGCTTTACAGTATATGGTGGCTGCTTCAACAACTGATTTCGTAATAAACTGAAGAAATGTAGAAGAAAAGTGAGTGTGGACAATATTTGTATTAATGCTAATTATAATCTCCGTGAGTTCAAGCCAACAAACTTTAGCTTATAGAAAAAATGCATTTTTATAACCTTCATGTTATTTTTTGCTGAAGTAATAGGTTGCATTGTTTGCTCCAGTAAATGGCGGCACAAGCATATTTTCCTTCTTCTCCAAAATCAGGGAAAGTGTCTGATCAAACAAAGGCTCTACGTTTTAGTATGGGAAAAACATGAATAAAGTGGAGAACAGGGGAAACCTACACTGCATAACTGGGCCACCAGTGCAACAAAGCTGCCTGCAATATCCATTGTCTCACTCCTCACTGCCCCACTTGCCCTGACACAAGTGGCTCACGAACAAATGCAAAGTCAAAATAAATAAACAATCTATTAAGCAGGGGGCTGTGGGGAAAACGCTCAAGATTTCCATTGTTGGGAATGCTTTATTTGCCCCTTATCTACTGGGTAGCGAGCGCAAAAGAAGCATCGTGTAAGCATTACGATTACATCGTTTGGGTTTGTTACCCAGGAATGTAAGATGCACTCAGCTCATTCTGCTGTGCAACACACAGGGTCCCTCACCAGCCTTCCAAAGCATCTCAAGTGGAGGGGTCTGAGGGAGCAAGACGCATGCAAGGATAATCTTATTAGCTCCGTTGAAAGCTACTGATGGGCTGTGTTGTTGTACTGTATGTCCTTGACAAAATACAAACACCCCTCATTCACAAGCTTTCCCTATTCAAATATTGAGCAGTGCATAGTGATAGCAGTCCAGATTGTTTTCTGAAGGAATGCAATTAAGATGCTGCACCTTAGGTGTAAAGGTACATTAAAGACAGGTATATTTTGTAATGCAGAAAAAACATAAAATATGAATTACATTTTTCCCTGCAGCATTTATAAAACGATTGACTGATTCAAATCATGAATAAATAATCTCAAAAGAAGTATCAACCATACTTTTTTAAAAACCTAGTGTAGCAGTAAAAAGGTGGACTCATTGTAGGATGACATGGAAACATGTAAATGATACAGTCACATGTCACAGTTTACAAAAGGGTGAGAAGGCCTAGCGCTAAACCAGTTTGCATTGCATATCAGGGATTTGATATGTGTGTGTGGCGGGGTGTGACTAATTCCTGCTAAATGGCCCTTACTTGAGGGGCTGGTCCCCGTCGGCTGTAGGCCATACTTAGTGCCATCTGGGCACACTGTTAAGTTTCACTGGTGAATGGGAGCCACAACCACCAAATCCCCAATCCCCCCCTTCCCCTTTGCCTTCCAGGGCCAAGGGCAAGCCCTAAGTGCAGCGTTAAACACAGCATGGAAACCTAAGTATGTGGTTTCCTCTGAGAGCCATTGAGTTCGGGAACACCTCCTCAGTCGGGATATTGAACCCACGACAGGTCCTCCAACCACCAGCAAGCACTTGCACTGTCTCCTTCAGGGGCCTCATCCCCTCACTGACCTTATCCAATGCAAACACATGCAGCCTGAGCCAGCGTATTCTGTTTTATTGCTAGATTCAGCTAATCTCGCTATAGGGCTCAGACTCCTCCTCCCCCTTTGCCCCTCAGTGTTTTAGTTATTCCAGCTGTGCAGGAGCCCTTAATGTTGTTGGCATAGCTGCGAAATGTGCAAAAACACACATTGTACACACAGGAAAACATGTGCAGGCATGCAGGGGCACAGAGAGGTGCACACACACATGCATGCACACAATCATGAACACACATACTCCACCCTTGCTCCATTCATTTTCTCCCCCTCTTATCCTACTTTTGCTCACAATCTCCCTCAATCGTCTCCATCTCCCATCTCTCCCCTCCCCTCTAACTCGCTGCGCTGCGGTGCGTTTGTGCCGTGTTGATAAGCCTAAGATAGCAGATCTCGGTGGTCGCTGATGTAATGATGATGAATGCTGTGGCGCTGCCAGTCTCCCCCTCGGGGGGCCCTCGACACTGAACAGTCGCCCTAATGAAATGAACACAAATACAGTACCCCGTCTGTGAGGGGGGGTTGCCAAATCTAAGAAGACACTTCAAGAGTTTGTATAAAAATGTCCCTCAGTTTCTGAGTGTGCCATGCATTTGCAAATGTGATCCTAATGACAGAATGCAGTGCAGATGGAAGTACACCTTAAGCAGTTTCATAGAATTAAGCTTGTGAAGATGGAGCCTTTAAATAACAAAAGGCAGTGATTTCTGATAGGGTTAGCAGTCATTTAAGCTTGCATGAAGAAAGAAAAAAAGAAACTGATTTTTTTTTCTATCAAAGGCAAAAGTTTATTTTAGTGTTTCACTTTGATGTGTACAATTTGCAGTTGACTTTCAACTCAGTGCCTTTGTCACAAAGGCGTATAATTTATGTTAAATTGATTTGCTTAATGTGCTTATAAAATAAGAATGTTTTTTCTGGGGGAACAGTCTGAATTGTGGTATTTTAAACCTGTTTAATCGCCTCCCTTTCTGTGAGGAAGGATTACAGTTTAGCACAAATACAGATACACCCTCTTTCTCGCTTCTCTAATTGGGTGTAGGACAGCCATTTCATTGGAAAGACATTAATATGAAATTAACATTAATTTTGAGTCACAACAGCAACCAATACCTCGTTGTAATTCTTTTGTGTCAGGCCTCTGTGACACACAACTCATGCAGGTACTCTCGATAAATATGCTAATTTCTCTGCTGTGTACATTAGTGGCTCTTTAGTGGAGGTGCTTAAAGAAAATGACATTCAGACTAGGGTTAGTTACTCAAGGACAAACACAGGAAAATGATGTTGATTGATACAAACGAAGACTGAAGGAAGTGTTTTTGTAGAGTTATATAGTGTTTTCGAAGTTGGAGAGGGGCAAAAATGAGCAACACGAAAGGCGTAAGGAAAGACAGGAACATCTGCAGGATTGGGTGTGGGCGTACAGGTCAGAGGGATTATGGGTGAAAAGGTCCTGCTTTTAATTGCTGCTTTGGAACTGTGGCCTGCCTAGTGGAACACAAAAGACCGGTCGGACACGCTTCAGTGGCTCGGACTTGTGAGTATTTGCCCGACCACAGGAATGCCTCCCTTTCTCTTCACCTCCCCTACAAACCCCGATCCTGACCCTCATATTCACTGCACTTTCGGCTCTTTCAACCTCACCTGGGGGCGACAGGAAGACACACACATACATGTATGATCACTCTACACGCAAAGCATGTTGGGAGCTGTTCAGTAAGGGCGGTAAAGTAGGTTCCCTCCCAGTTCTTTTTACCCCGTTCACTGCTTTTGCTCAAGTTCAGTCATTATAGTGATGTAATGACAGTTTCAAAGAGGGAGACCAAAAAGTTTCGTTTGATCACGCTCTTGTTTCAGTTTCTGCTGATGAAAGTGAATGAGTGGCACCTATGATCTGTTATAGTGGTAGGAACTCACAATTGCATGAGCAGACGTACATGCGCCGCACATATTCCGACGATTAACTCATACTGAGAAGAAATGAAAGCATTCCCTCTAACATGAAGCAGTGATTTGAGATGATATCTGTGCAAGTAGGACAAAAATGTCTTTGGTTGTGGATGACGGCTACACATGTATTCATGTGGGAGTGATTAGAGGACGAGCTCTTGTTTAATTCTGTTTTGATTGGTAAGGGAGTAATTGCATTGTGTTTTTTTCCCCTTCTCTTTTTTTGTAAGCCAGCAATTGCTTACAGATGTTGTTGTCGGGTCAGAATGGATGACAGACTCTGGTTTTTTAGGGGGTTGGGAAAAAAAACAAACAAAGCTCACAGTGTTTGTCTGAAGTTTACTCCCCTCACCACTTCCCCCTCGCTTTCCCTCCTTGGGGAGTTGGTAAAAAAATCCCCCCCCCACCTCCCTTCTCTTGTACTTTCAGCAGCACTCCTCTGTTTGTATTATAGCTTACTTTACTGCCGGCCTGTGTATCCATGCATGTTTATAGGCTGGAGGAAAATTAAATAGTACAGTTGGGTAATTAACTAGTGTTTATTGGAAAGGAAAATGTTAGTCAGACTAAATATTTCCACTAATTATGCATGATTTATGGAGTCTAAGTAAAGGCCTTGTATTGCACCAAAATGAAGCTGTCCTGTACTTTGTGTAAATGAGTGGTTTCGGTGTATCACTGTGTTGTCTCCATAATCAGAGACCTCCATGACCTAGATTGAGTTGAGTTTGTAGACAGCCTCTGAGGTGCTGAACTGAGCAGCATGTCTGCTAGACTGTTGGCTGAACCCCTTCTAAACCCACAGACAGTATTAACTTGAACCACCTTTATTCTTTGAAAGAAAAATTGCCCGGCACTATGATATTCCCAAAAGGGCCTTCAAACAAGCCTTGTTTTTTCACGATTCTGAATGTTTCTCTCTCTGTGGTATCCCCTTAAGGTTTCTGCTTTCTCTCTGGAAAGACTGCTAGAGCAGGATTATCAGTATAACCACAAGCTGCCTTTACTTCTATTCTAAGATATAAAACCTAGTCAGGATGTCCTGCCTTTCTATGTTTATATAGGTTTTTTTCTGACAGGAAGTCAAAAGTTTAGTGTGACACAGTTCAAATAAGGTAAGCGAAATTGTGTTTATTTGGATATTTAACCACGGTTAGTGGAGGAGGAGATCTGACTCCCGACAAGCAGATCAGAGCCCAGCAGGTTTGAGTTAAAATAAATCAGGGTGAGCTGGTGGATTGACCCGTGGTCTGCTTTGGGCATCATGAAAAGAGAGGACTGGATCTGAAGATTTTCTCACAAGGTCCTCACTGTTGAAGTCTCTATTGAAGCTTCTTTTGTTGAAATGTTTAACTTTAGTCAAGCAATTCTTAAACTTAAGGCACCAATCGGTTTGCTTTTAAAACAGATTATGTATTTTCCTTTAACATAATTTTCTTCTCCAACCAGTTATCCCGTCTCCATGAGGTGCTGAGGAATGAGCAATCGCCATGGAAACCCAGTCCCAGGCCAGTTCAGCAGCTGAAAAGAAGAAGAGGGTGGAGACCATTGTGGCGACCAAGGGCTCATCAGCGCGCAATGACATCAGCGAGAAGGCGGTGGCCTCCAGCACCACCTCAAACGGTACGTGTCACCTCTAACTGCACACTCAGCCGCTCTGGTTAATGTACATATCATTTTGGTCTTTGGAATACACCCACTCTTGGAGAGGCTGGAGCATTGATCAGCTTACCAGTTGAGTAATGGGAATGTAATGGAGCCAAAAAGCATGAGTGAATGTGATGATTATAGGGGATTGAGCACATAGAAATTATATCACTTCACAGGCGACCTTCAGGTGTTTCTTCACCTGAAAAAGTAAAAAAAATAAACAATGTATAATACACTTTCCAATCTTAAAAACCCAGCAACACCGTCATATTAAGTAAGTATTTTTAGTAAGGGTTTTGCTGGTAATTTAAAACATTTTTTCATCTGAATTAACCTTGTAGGTAGTAACATGCCATTATAAGTTGAATCTATTTTTATCTGAATGTTTATTTAAAGGTGGGGTAGGTAATTTTAGAGAAACCAGCTCGAGTGCGCTAGAATTTGAAAATACACAGCCGGAAAAAATCTGCCACGTGCTTTTTACCGTACTACGGCTTCCACAGATTACATTTTTGTATGGATTTTTTGTCAAAGCGCTTAAGATATTCATTGCTATCGGGATGTTAAGAGCATTCCATGGAATATAACAAAAAAGTGTATCTCGAGCCGGTTTCTCAAACTTACTTGCCCCACCTTTAAGTCACAATGGCTTGCAGTAATTAATTGTCAGGCATGTTCCGATGTTTTCTAAACATCTGTGAACTAGAGACAGATGTGTGGTAACCATACATACCAACCAGCCTGTCCTCCTCCAAAATACGACCAAATAGGTAGATTGTTCAGCAGCTTATTACGACCTATAGTCACGTTTTAAAGTTTAGCACCTCTAGTGGTCGTGTAGGAAACAACAATTTGCGGCATATGGTCTAATGTCTCGTTGATTGCAAACGCTCCGGAGGGTCGTTTATTCACAAATAACCCTCTCTGGAAAATCCTAAATTGTAGAATAGTTTGGCCATTAAAATGCTTTTTGATTAGATTTCTAGCGAGAAGTGTATATTGTACTTTTAGAATCCAGGTCCAGTGGATGTGAAGGATCTATAGTTTGATAGATATTACGAAGATGATTTGAGGTCTCGCTAGGAGAACGTGTATATACTACGTCTTTCCCCTATTCATTTCTATTGACGGCAGCGTCCATGTAAAGTTGGCGTCAACCCTCACAGGGTGAAAACAGTATTTCCGGTCTCGAAGTTTTCATAATAAAACCGGAAGTATTCCCCTCACTGTCAACTGATTTTACAGTGATATCTGCCGTACTCATCCACTAAAAAACTTCAGTTGATTCAGAGAAAACAAATAGTTTTTTCGGAGTTTAGGATGGCCGAAGACACTACACTACCCATAATCCTCAGCTATCGTCTGGGACTACAACATCCGCTTTGCTTGACAAACCCCGTGATTAGTCCTCAAGCTCTGTGATTGGATGTTGGAGTGGCAGTGCGCCAAGGTTACGCCGAGCGTCAAACAGCTCTTTGAAATGGAATGAAACCACGGCAGACGATCCAAAACTGGACTCGAAAGGGTCCAGCCCCACCCCCCAGAACTACACATGCTGGCTAATTGTGTTTCGCAACATGTTGTATGGCACGTCTCTACTGGGAATTGTAGTTTTAAAAGACGTTTTCGTATTTCCCATAATTAGAAGTTGCCAGTATTAAAATCACATTTTAAACATATTGCTTTTGTCCATAATGGGCAGCATTAATATACCCACATGACAGCTATGGTCAGAATAGCTTTATTTAATAGCTGGTCTTATGTCTGTGATCCCTCCTGTTGTTAATTGATGAGCCTGAAACATGCACTTGTCAAGGTTCAGAGGCACATTTTGCAAATATGGCATTAGCCATCGATCATCTTAAGATAAGATATACTTTATTGATCCCAAGTTGGGAAATGTTTTTGTTACACCAGCATGTACAACATGCAATTTATTGTTACTTTGTAATTCTACTCCACCACAATTCAGAGGTTAACCTGGTATTTTTACTCCACTACATTTATTTTAGTTACTTTGCAGATTCTGATTAATGATGTGAAATATAACCCTTAAATCAGACTTTAGTTACACCTGAGTAAAATTCAGGGAAGGTGATTGTCAAGTGCCAAAATAAACTATGCAATATATTAGACGTTAAGTACTTTGTCAGGCTTAATATTTATCTGTAGATACCCCCAAAGTTTTTTTCTTATTCAAAAGAAGACCTTAAAGTATTCTTTAATGTTTAAATAAAGCCTTATTAGTTTGTCTGTTTTGCACATCTTCCTATTAATATCTAAACTGTTTTATTGTAGAGATCACTATAGTATATTCTTGATATTTTATATTCTATATTTCTATCATTGACCTTCTACTTTCCCCCTATTTTGTATATAGGCTACTCTTAATATTTAAATTGTTTCATCAAATATAACATATTCAACAAAAAAATTAAATAACGTGCTTTAACCACTAGGCGTTGCGGGTTAAAAAACTGTCAAGTTTACAGTGTTAATAAATTATACTTTCCAGTATAGAAAGGTATATCTGTCATTTAAAGGTCCCATGTCATGCTTTTCCGGTTATTACTCGTCTCCTTGTGTGTTATGAAGGTTTTTATGCATGTAAACGGTCTACAAAGTCACAAACCCTCAAAGTACACCCTGTAGCGAGTAAAACTCTAACACAGAAAAGACCTGTCTATGCTGCCCCAGAACGCTTCGTTGGAGATTTCTCTTTTTCCTCCTGGGTACAGTGACGTTCCCATACCCACGTGACCAATCCGTGGAGCTCCTCACACACACGCTGGGGGGGTGCGGGTGCTAGTGGAGCCTCGCAGATGGGGGTGCTGCAGCCCCCTCAGCATCCCCACCTTCCCGCGTCCATTCGCGATGTCTCGCTGTCTCACAGACCCCACGCAGCAAGCAGGAAATGAACCCAGCTCACACTCACAACGTCCCGCCAACACGGCACCCAGACCCCATGCAGCATTCTCATCTGTTTGTCATTACTGGTGTCATTTTCTGGTTGCTAACGCCATTGTAACACATAATCACTGATGTTCCGCTGTAACGGTGGTGATCTCATCAGAACAGAGTGGGCGAGCTGACCAATCAGAGCACACTGGGCTCAAAGGGAGAGGGGGGGCAGGAGCTCCAACAAGCCGTTTAGGACAGAGAGTGAATACACATACTATACAGAGATGCTGTATGAGAAACCAAAGTTTGGAAAATTGCACAATATAAATCTATTCTAGTATACCTACTAGTTCATTTTTCCACTTTGTTGTGTTGCTTTAAGTCTTGGAAACAACATGGTCACTTAGATTTTTCATATTTCTTATTGCTCGCAGCATTTATAAGACACACTTAAAGCTGTTTCAGAGATTTTTCCCAACTTTGAGTTGTGTTGCCATGAATTTTCCCTATTGGAAACACATTTTTGCGGACTTTTCCGACTCCAAATGAATAAAACATTATTTATGTATTAACTTTGTGATTTGGATCCGCTCCAAAATGTAATGGGTGAGAGACAAACAGAGAAAACAAATAAACAGACAAGCTGAAAACGTGCATGAACCCTTGCACATGTTACTTATGTTTACTTTCCCCCTATTCTTGTGGTGAGTCACATTCAATTCTCGCTGGTAGCAAAACTCTGGCATGTTTACATAGCAATGTCTTCAACACATGCTATTAAAAGCTGTGTGGAGCTTACAGTTCATCAAGCCTGCCTCCATTTAGCCTTTCATTCTTAATTCAGATGCTGGAATGAGGAATATTAGATGCAATATTTTTTTTTGGTTTGGCTAGAAAGCCTCAGAGCATCAAGCTGAAGTCATAACAAAACCAGAGTTGAGATCACCGCGGCTTAAGCTGCAGCTGTGCTCATTAGCAGTGAGAGGATTTGGAGGTTTTTGGGTATGGAGGTTTGGCACTAGTATCCGGAGCTGGTAAGGGGAGTTTACCCCATCCCCCTTCAACTATGCTGACGTCAAATGGGATCATCCCAAGTGTGAAGAGGAGACAAACAGTGCAGGAAAGGGTAAATAAGTTGCTGTGACTTGCTCCCCATATGGGAGTTATCACAGGAAGTGGGTAAGGTAATGCATCTTTAAGCGTCTTGGGGAAACTCTCACTCATTCCCAGATGGCCAGCACACTTTTATTAATTAAAGGGACAGCGAGGAAAAAAAGAAGTTTGTTGTGGAAAAAGCATGGATGTAATTTGGCACTGTGATTGTGGATTTTTCTTCGTAATGTGCTGGTAATTACAGGTTTTAACAGCATAAGGTTTGTCTCCTGAGCCACGTCAGAAGAGAAAGTTGTACTCCCTTGAATACAGTAGTCTTATAATTCACTTGACGAAGGGAGGGATGATACTGATCTGCGGAGAAAGGTCCCTTTTAGATCCCAATCTCTCTCTCGGATTCAGACGATAGCTTACACATTCTTTGTTTTGTTATAATTACAGCACATTCCCAAGTCGCCCCTAGAACTCATAACCTCTTATCAGGTGTAACCCTACACTCGCTTCAACTTTAACCCCCGTAGCCCCTGCCCCACCGCTCCATGCAAACAAAAGGTAATTGTGAGCAGCTGTGGAACCCCAGTGACTGGTTCTTCTTAGGAAGACCCGGGCGAAATATTTCCCCAGTCAAGCAGAGGAGCGGCCCCTGATCTCAGCATGTAGGAAACCCTGTGCTTCACCAGGCAACAGCATGAGTTGTGAAAAGTTGAAAAAAGTAGGGATGGCAGGTGGAGTGGTGGATATTTATTTTCCAAAGCAATCTTTCCTATGTGATTGGGCTCAGTTTTGATCAGATTTGAAGCTGGTGTTCGGATTAGCAAACTGCGCTTTTGTCTGGAAACAGATTACGCTCTAAAACTTTCCCTAAACTTCCACTACATACTTCTCTTCCTCAACTCTGCCTTCCTCTCTTGGCCCTAGTATGTAAGTTTTGTCTAAGTTGAGCAGGCCCAGAGTAATTATTGAGTCCTAGTAGAGCGTTCCCACATGGTTGGCTAAATGGTGGCTTCATCCTGTGTGCCATTCATCTTTGTGCCCCCTCCTCTTGCACTGACAGCTCAAAAGAGCCGACTGTGCCACAACAATGCTGTGATTGGTGCTCTTTAGGAGGGGTTCGGGGGGCTGCTCTCCCCTCCCACCCTCATCATTCGGCAGGCAGGTGGACCACAAAGTCCCCTGATTCTTTTGTTGGGTCCCAGGCACAAAAAAAAGAAAAGATGTCCATGCTCCCTGGTTGAATAAATCCTGTCGTCATGGGATAATTTGCTAATAAAAAAAAGGAGACAAAACAGGGTGGGGGCTAAAGGATTGGTTAAAGGGGAAAAGACAGGGAAAAAGTTTTAAGATATGAGTGCTGCTGATTTTAGGAAAGAGAGAGTTAACGGGACGTAATAGGGTGAGAAGAGAAAATTGGAAGCAGAACAACAGAACACAGTTCAGAAATGTGTCAGGGAATGCTGTTTTAATGCAACACAGACTCTGTTAAGCAGGTTATGAAGTGTTGGGACCTTTTAATGGTCATGCTTAAAAGGGCAAGAGCAAGGGTCTCAGAGGCAAACAAGTTAAGCCTTAAAGGGCAACAAATGATAGGCTTTCGTGTAGGTTAGAGAGAAATCCCTAAGCAAACAGAGAGCGTGACTAAAGTGTTTAGAGAAGAAAAAGAAGTGCTGTGAAAAAAATCCTGATGGGAAGAGAAGGGAGAATGATAAAGAGAGAGAGGAGGGGATATGAGGCCACCTTCTTTTTAGGCAGCCATTTAAATGATCAACAGTAAATAGAGGGGAATGTCATCTGACAGAAATAAAGTTCCCGTTAACAGCGGGGATGGAAAGTAATTTACAGATACGCTGTCCCTGCCATCTTTGTGCCTCCCAGATAAGGTTTCATTTCAGAAACGGATAGGAGACATTTTCACTTACGGGCCCCCATTCTGGGACACCTGTGATAACAGCTTGTGGACCCCTAATTGAAAATGGGTTTCAAAATGGATTTTCACTTTTCTTCCTCCCTCCTCGCCCCTCACCATCCCCTCCCTCCCTCATGACTAAACCCCCACCCCCGTCAACACCCCGCTCCATCCCTTTTTCCTTGGCGTTCCCCTGTCGTTGGCAGAGGGAGGCAATTTCAGAAGGACAGGGAGGGAGGGAGGGAGGCTTGCGGGAAATGGAGCATTGGGAGCGGATCATCCCTCAGCCCGTGTCACAGCTATGACAGCCGCGTGATCCGTCTTATTAATGAAATCATTGATCACTTGATGGGACTCATAATCAACTGTTTCTCTGTGTCCTGCCTCATCCCCTCCTCCTCCCCCCTCCTCCTCACGCTGCCACCTCTGCTTTCCACTCTTTATCCCCCCTAGAAAACAAATATATTCCAGTTGATTTTGTGTAACTGAAGACAAAAATGATTAGCAAAATTAACAGAAACACGCAGACACTGGCTGACAATACAAGTGATTTAGTTTGTTCATCTTCAGGATTTAAATATTACATATAATGCAGGAAATATATCTGTTTATTTTTTAAAATATATTTTAGAAGAAGAAAAAAGTAGTAATTTGAAAGAAAACACTTTGTGCATCCTTGCTGCTAAAAGGTGATCTCTGTCATCTGTATTTGTGCTGTATGTATTTCATGGGGACCAGTGGAGGAAGCAGGGGCCCCTCTGTGTTACCCTACTCTGGGCTCTGCCTGTGGGGGCTAATGAGAGAGGACTGATGGAGGGATAAAGGACCTCATGGGAGCTCTGGCTGGCCCACGGGTCAAACAGCACAATGGAGTAGGCGTTATAGAGCCTGACACACAACCCCTCACAGGAAAACTGGCTTTTAGTGTCAACAGACCTCTGTATGGTACATAAATAATACATAAAATATATAAAAACCTATTATATAAGCAGAAATTAAGAATACTTGTTTATCCACAGCATTTTCATGATTGCACATCATGGAGTTTTAGAGAAACACAAATGGAATATAAAATCTACCTGTAGATTTGGGTTTGTAAAGTCACACTGGCCCATGTGCACATTGTGGATCTGCTTTGCCTTCACTGTTGAGCCATAGCCATTTCATGGACCTCTGCACTGAAGGCAATTTCCTACAGCAGCAGGGGGACAGGCTTTGGCAGAGCCACCTCAAAGGGGCCTGAGGAGCAGGATTAGCTTAGCCTCGCTACTACTCAGGGCGGAGGGGAACCTCAGCTGCCCGGCCCAGGCCTGCCCAGCCTGGCACACTTCTGCATGCTCAAATCTGCCTGCTGGAGCTCCACAGCTCCCTCACTGCTGGAAGATGAATATAAGCCACTGCCTGAAGACTTTTGCACGCTGTGAAGATGCCTCCAGAATTTAGCTGTAGTGGAATTGCATCTTTGTTTTTTTGGTCAGTGATCCTCCAACTTGTTTGCCACTGGTGGATGTAGCAAGACATATGGCTTGGACCCTGAACATTAGCCCTCGAAGTAAATTCTAATGTTCACTTCTAACAAGGAGGATATATTTAGCAATTTTTTGGTTTGTCTGTTTGTCAGCAGGATTAAAGAAAAACTACTCGCCCAAATTGATGAAACTTGGTGTAAGTATGAAGCATGGGCAGTAAAAGAGCCCATTACGTTTTTAGCACATCCGAATATACATATTACATTCATATGGAATTGGCCTTGGTGAAAGCGCTCTCCAGGTACTCCTCTAGATACAATTTGGGTCAGGCTTTTGCAAGTCAAAGTTGAAAATGGAATCTAGTCTGTAAACTGTGATGGACTCATGGGAGTGTATTAAATATTTGTTTATGATTGTGTCCCATTCTCGGATTGTGGCAATTAACTTAAAGAGTACATTGGGATTATTACAGATAGAGATGATGGGCCAAACCAATAAAATCTGACCCATGCCAATTTCATTTCCATTATGTTTGACTATAATCCATTCAAGCAATCTCAATTTGACATCTCAGTCATAGATCTATAATTCTAATACGTTGCGATAGTTCATGCTGACCATCACAATGGCTCCTTTGGTGAACCTGAGATCATTTTCACTGACACGCTGAGAGCCAGAATGGCCTTGGAGTCAGAGGTCACACGGGTCAGAGAACAGTCTCTGAGCTAACCAGCGGCCTCACAAAGACGAATCAGCCTGCCCTGTGTGAGAGGATCGGGGGGTACATGGAAAAGCCCGGCCCTGCGGCATCCCAGCAGCACTGCGGCCCTGTCAGATCTCACTCCTCTCTGAGAGGGAGGCGCAGGGGAGACCAAGGGCCCCATAAACTCATAAACCCATAAAGTGGGGAAACAGTAGTTGATTATTCTACCATTCTGTCCATTTGTCGGTAGGCATCAGTGGCCTCCCTCCTGCCAGGAGGAACAAAGCGGGGGTGTCCTGACCCTGCCAGGAGGATTTATTGTGGTGTGTTCTTTCCGCGTCCTCTCTGTTTTGTTCACCCGCTCACGCCTCCTTACCACAGTTGGATTTTTGTTGAATGGAAAGAAGAAGCAACTAGTGGGGTTGCCACCAGGGTTGGAGTTTATATAAAAGAAGGACACGTCCTACTATTGAGCTGATCTTTTGCTTTCTGTATCTCAACAAAAGATTATTCATATTAAATGAATGTAAATAATCTATATGTTAGCTTCTTTGTGTGATGTAACTTTAAGACCCAAACAATTATGCATTATTAGTCTACATAATGTACATTCCGTCTAACATAATAAGGAAAGGTACCATAAAGCCTTTTTGTGTGCCTTCCCCCTCGTAAATGTCTCTCTTAGTTGGCATGGTGGCAGCTGTTAAATGATAAATCACTATTTACATTTTAAAGAAGTTACGAAGGTCAATAAAAACATTTCTGTCATTAGTTTCAGAGACACAGCATATGAACTTACTGTCCTAAGATCACATGAAGACGTTTTTGGTCCGAGTCCAGTTGTGAAAAACATGCAGAATCTGAATGTAGCAGAATTTTGGTCTAGGGCCTAAACATACTTTTTCCTGGAAATAGCTGGTGTATTTCATATCACTTTCAGATCACTGCTCAAAACTCACTGGATTGAATCAAGACATGCTTTCAGGCCCTCTACTCCATAATCTCTCTCCCCTGACCTCTACACCCTCTGGGCCTTGACTCTCACCCTTCTCCCTGAAACCCCCCCCCCCCCTTTCCCCGCCCCGACTCTCTCCCTCGCAGTGTGAAAGAGGAGCTAGGATCAAAGGCCATAAACCATGGCAGTGATTTCTGGTGATTGATTAGAAGCAGAGGTTGAGAAGCAACGGCTCTCTTCCCTCCATTCTTCCCACCCTCCGGTGCTGCGTACGCATTTCTCCCAGGGCTCTCGTAAATAGCTCCGACTTTAAGTGTGAAAAGACTTGCCACGATTGGCCGACTCAGCCCAGAAACACTTCTGCGCTCGGGCGGCCAGGCCAGTTTTTCTGCCTCTTCCTCCTGGATGGCAGGAGGGTGTCAGTTGATAAGAACCATTTGTAGTCTTGCTTGGATCTGGGGAGGGACAGTGTAATCCCCTCGCCCTGGTCTGTTCGCAGAGCTGGAGGAAAGAGCAGAGGAGAGGAGGAGGAATTGATTTTCAGAGAGAGGGCATGCGGAGAATTGAACTCAGATGTGTAGCAGAGACAGGGTTTGAAAGAAACATTCTACTTGCGGGGAAACAAATGTCTGTAGCTTAGAGCAGAGGGGCCATGCAATTTGAACTTGAGCAAGTCCTTCTAATGTTAATCAATTGCATAGCTGTCTTTCACCATTCCCTCCCTGCCTCCTCCTTCTCCTCCCCCTGTCCTGAGCACAACTCAGCCTGGAGGACTCTTGACAAGCGAGTGGTTCCGTAAAGGCATTTTAATAGGCCATGTCCATTCAGAGGCATTGAGATTAATACTTGAACCTAATCTCCCACATGCATGCTTTTGCAGCTAGACACAAATACACATGCACCTCTCTCTGTCTCTCTTACCCTGCCTGATCTCACCTGGAGCTGTGAGTCTAATGATGTTCGGAGTGTGGGCCTCGCAGCGACAGCTCCAGTCCCGCGGAGACGTGTCTCATGTCAGACTTTGCGCCAGACAGACTCCAATAAGGAAAGGGGGGCGCCGGTGGGGTGGGGTGTGTGTTCTTCAACACAGCTGGAGCGAAGCCAAAACTAAAAGTGCAATTCTCTGAAGGTTTTGTTATTCCTCTGTGGTATTTACAAAGTGATTGAGCACATTTTTGAGTGTCATGGAGTATCTCATTACGCTCTTAAAAGCTTTTTATCCATCGACATGCTTTAAGATATGTACACATGCGTTGCTTACTGTGGATACTCAGTAATGTGTGCATGCAGACACATAATCCCTCCTTTTCTCTCACTTTCCTCGACAGCACCAAGCTGCACACACAAACACACCCACATACCTTGTATACATCACTTCAGGGGACATTACATTGACTTACATGCATTTCCTGGAGACTTATCCTAACCTTAACCATAACCAACACATGCCTAACCCTAACCCTTACCCTTAACCTTACCCTTACCCTAACCCTAATCCTAAACCTAACCAAGTCTTCACCCTAAAATTAATGATTCCCCTCATGGGGACCTCCAATTTGTCCCCATAAGGGAGGCGAGTCCCCACACGTGACTGTGTAAACAGATTTAGGTCCCCACAAGTATAGTAATGCTAGGCCACAGCCCACACACACACACACACACACACACACACACACACACACACACACACACACACACACACACACACACACACACACACACACACACACACACACACACACACACACACACACACACACACACACACACACACACACACACACACACACACACACACACACACACACACACACACACACACACACACACACACACACACACACACACACACTTGCAGCTGGAGGATGGGCCGCCCTTATTAACTGTTTGGCGACCTCATGACTTCATCTTCGGTGCTGTCAAAGGCGGCCCACATTATGTCTCTGTGCGGCTCAATGGGCTCTTTGTTCTGGCTTGGCTCTGGAGCAGCTCAGCATGGGGCTGCGTAAGTCCGACAGTCCCACTGCGGCTCTGGAGAGGGAGGCAGAGAAGGATAGATGGAGGGAGGTAGTGGATGGAAGAGAGGGAGGGAATGTGCGGGAAAGGGATGAGGGGAGATTGAGGAGATTTCCGAAAGACATGGGAATTGGGAGAATGAGGGATGATATCTGGAAACCAGGAGTGAGTAACAAGAGATTAGTGGGAATAAAGTGCCAATGAGATACAGAAGGTGGGATGAAGTGAGGAAAAGGAAGGGTAATGAAGGATGGAGAGGGAAGGGAATACATGCTACAGGTGAATCCTAGCTTAAACAGTATTTTACTATGATGATTTTAAACACCGTTTCCCCTCCTGTCCTACTGATACAATTTGAACAGCAGATTATGAAGGCAATGTGTCATCTGAGCCACACAGGCCATCCTCGTGTGGAATGTGGGATTAACGGCAAAGTAATGCAGAGATTAGAGAAGGAGGCAAGAGTGGAGCGGGGAAAGGAGGATTGGACTGGCGGGAGTGACAGGAGAGGTCATACATGAGGAGAGATCATTACTGAGAGGGGAAAGCAAAAGACCGAAAGAGACCTATGAAGTAAGGAAGGTAAGGATTCTTTAGGAAGCTACATAGTATGTGGGCATGTGCTAAAAGAGCAACGTTCACTTTGGCAGACTAAATAAAAAAGGCATGGGACCATTATGTGGCTGTATCCATCTAAAGCTTGGGTACAATTTGAGAAACAAGCAAGAGTGGGCCAGATTTTAATATCATTCAACCAAAAAGACCCTGCCCAGTATGGCCAATGGTCACACAAAACATCTCAAAGTGAACAAAAAGGGTAACATCAGCCCCCTCCCCAAAACAAGTGGTGCAGGAAACAGAACCATGCTTAACCAGTGGATATTTTAATATCTCCAATGCGTCTTTTTTACTTATGCACAGTCCACCTTTTAATACAAATAAATCACTTTTTCATGCTTATCCAAAGCTTAGAAGTATGGACTCATCAAATAACTACTCTCTTTATCACATGTCGGCTTAGTGAATGAGTTGAGCTTCGGCTTATCTGACCTGTGACATACAATGATTACTGCAGCCAATAGGCCATAATATTCAAACATAGTGCTTTCCCCCTGAATTGTTCTCTTTATTGCACCACAGACCCACTTATCTGATCACATAGAAAACATGGGGCCTTTTCCTTTCCCCTTCCCACCTCCAGCCCCTTCCCAGCAGACAGTGGTTAAGTCTGTTTGGCCAACACAGCAGATCCTCTAATCTGCAGAGTTTTCCCTGCCTGCTGCAGACACTGTAATGAAGGGGTCCAGGTCTCACCTGTAGTTAAAGGGGGACAAGGGTGAATTACACCCTGTTTATTAAGCGGGCCCTCCCATTCATATCACACGCTGGGGGCGGGTAAGGGTCAGGTCTGGGATTTTGCAGCCAACCGTCAGCTGTAATGATGATAGGATGTTTGGGAGTCAAACGCTGATTGAAAGGTTCATAAAGAGTTCTTTGTGGGGGGATTTGGCACCTTTTAGGTCTTCTTGAAAAAACTGTGGAAAAATGAACTAATGTTATTTTAGATAATTAATGTGTCAAGCTGTAAAGGCAGAATGTAGATTTAATTAACATTTTTTTCTTTCTTTTTTAGCACTAGATGACTTAACGTATGTGCAGAACAGCCCCTCATTGTGGGAGCAGAGTGAATGAGTCAGTTGAGTTGTGTTCTTTGTATGGCATTTGGCTTGTAGTTTGGAATTCTGATTGTCATGCTCTCTGGTAAAAAGACCTTATGTCCAAATGTGACGGGTTAGAAACTATAAGCATAACCAGCTGCTGCATCAAAGGCCCATGCATGCTGTTCATTTAACCCAGATCCGTCACACTCATGTGTAGCCCCTGATTCAACCTGTAATGTAGACATTCAGCAGAAGGCATTAGACTGAGACTAATGTAGGGTTATGGATGCAAATTAATTTCCAGCACCTCTCTCCCAGTGATATGTCAAAGGTTACCTGCTGTATTAGAATATATTTGTCTGGGGTCAAATACGAATACAGGTTTCAATGGATGACATCTTTACCAGCTATTATAACATATCGTTCTGTGCCAAAACTAAGCCGATTTTGGACCACAATATTCAGGCATTTGTGACAGATGTAAATTAAGATTGCAATTTGATCGGTGTGAAAATGGCTGAATCTGATAAAGGAAAACCATAAAGTAAGCCTGGTTGGGAGTGTGTTACAGTACATTTAAGACACCAATACAGCACATCAAAGCTATTCATTGCAAAAGGAAATAAGAAGAGTGATAAGTAATTTTCTAACTTTTTAGGCATTTTTGTAGAGTAAGACCTTTATGAAAATGACCTGGAAATGGACCATAGTCTAAGTGTTGTTCAAACATGGTTATTTTGCCGAGCTGCATAGCAGGTGCGAGAATAGATGAGCAGCAACAGAGCAGGCAGGGAATTAGACGGACAGATCTCAACATCCACAGGCCTAATCACCACAGAAGAGAGAGGGAGCGGGTCCACTCTGGACTTAGACGTTCACCAGTCATTGATAAAGTGCTTAGCAGCTGGAAAATTAATGAATCCGGTCCGACTGGGAGAGGGGGTTTTTGGGTTGAAGGGGAGGGAGAGGAAGGGGAGGACGAGGAGGGATGGTGTGTGGGGGGGTAATCCTGTTCCAGCTAAATGGCTGATCCCTCTCATTCCTTAGATATCAAATGTCAAGAGTTAAATTAGCCTGCTAGCCTCAGATAGGAGTTAACATGCTTTTAAACAGGGCGGGGCTCTGTGATTCCTGCCCCCTATGGGATGGCGGGCAGGTGCCTTTGAAGTGTCTAATTATCCAGCTCCTGGTAAGTGCAGGCTAACTGTCTTAATGGGGGCCTCTATGCCTCAATGCAGTGCACAGTTATGCAATGAAACACATGCACCAGAATGTGTGAATGCACATTTGACATACAAGAATATTTAGGGAGCAAACACGCCATGGCTCTAAAGTTTGAACTTTTAAAAGTGAAGTGAAAGAACTTTATGATTTTATACTGCAAGGTGGGAAACATCCACAGTGGCATTTTGGATCGAATTTGATATGCTTGAAATTACTGTATTATTTTTTCTATTTTCGCCAAACTGTTGGCTCTGTGTTTCTTTGCTTTGGCTGGATATCCATTTCTCTTGGCGAGCTGTTCCTAATCTGAGTGCCACAGACTTGGTCCGGATCACTCTGGTGTCAGAAGTGGGATTCCAATGCTGAGGCCCAGTGGAAAGCTGGCCCACATTGGTCTGGTGGGCATTGTGCCCAGATCCACCCTAAAAGACCCACTATCCCAAATGGACATAGTTCTGCCCTAGCACACAATCATTTTTATACTGTTAGAGAGGACAGTATACATAACTAACAGGTTAGGGCTGATCACAGCTCTCTCATGACAATTTGAAGCAATGCTTATCCAGTCTGTAAGCCAATCAGAGCATTAAATGGCCTTTTTTCGCTTTGAAGCCTTGACCAAATGCATCTCTTAGTGTTTGACTCCTCAAAGAATGCAGGCCAAGGTGCCCTTTGAGTGAAAAACCTTAAAAGCCATAACTATCCATGATCAAAAACGCATCAGTGTGCATTTTAGAGTCAGGGCTTTCAGCTCTCTCACTGCAATGCTCATTGCTCCTTCACAATGTGGCCCTGATGAAATGGTAGTGGGGTTTCGGGCTGCTCTATGGTGGGCCTGTGCCCCTAATGGGTGAATAAGGGGTAGCTAGGGGCAGGCGGAGGCTTGCCATGATACAACCCCGCTGTGAGGCTGATTTGAGGTGAGCGCAGGGAAGAAGGAAGGCGCCAAGCAGGCTTTGATTTGCCCCTCCCCAGCCCCGGGGCCTGGAGGCTGGTTGGTGTGAGATGCTGAGCTCTGGGTGCGTCCCAGTGGACCCCTGGCGGCGGAGAGAACAGGCTGGAACTGCGGGCTGTGGAGCAGGGGGTTGGGACGTAGGCTGCCGAGAGCCAAATTGAGATGTGGGAGTCGTCGAATTTGCCTAGATGAATATTGAAGAGGGCATTTGCGGGCGCTGTGTGGGAAATCAGCTGCTGACAATAGACTGCTAACCAGGAGAGGGAACATCCTGACCTGCCCATGCCTCTCTCTGCAATTCGTCCAAACATCAGTCACAAGCTGATAGTTAAATAATGTACCACCACGGATTCACTCTGCAGAGACAGAATCAAACATTAGCGCAAAGTTAAAGGGAGAGAACTTTATGTATGATGAAGTTCTCCGGAGTTCTGTCAAATACTTGAACTGGGGATTGCAAACTACCCTGCCCACAGTTACCAGGGTACTGACCTGATTCTGCCTTCTGACATTTGAAATATTTGTATGTCAAGAAGTTTATCGAATGTCACTCTGTTTAGGCAGACACAGGAAGCTCCATTAGGACTTGATAACCTTCATATAATGCCAAACTGAACTCGGTTGTGGGAAGGTACCAAGCTCCTTGTGGCACTGAGCCTCTCCGCCCAAAAGTTGATCAGAAAAATACCTCACACAATTGCAGTAATCCCCCATGCTCTTGTTGTGTTGGGTTGCTGGAGTTTGAGCATTCTCTCTTTCCCTCGTCTTTCAGCCTGCGCTAATCGTGAATGATTCCCTCTGTCTATAGCGTCAATGCCAGGCCCGGTGAATCAGGTACATAAGCCTAAGCCGCTTGGAGAGGTGCTCTTATTAAACTGTAGCCAGCTGCTGGAATATTTCTTCCCCCTCTCATTGTTAATTGGGGAGTCTTGAGTCCTTCCCTGGAGTCGATTTGCAAGAGAAAGAAAAAAAGGAGCAAGAGATTATTGCACAGGAGGAGAGGAGCTTTGAAGAAGTGTTTTGTGATTTCACTGTATATCCTTCACTCCTCTCCTCCTTGTTCGCTCTCCATGTGCTCCCCAGCCAAAACCTGTTTGTGCCACTGACAACAGGGCTTTGAGAAGTCCGAAGGTGGAACACAGCATATGTCTGGCTTTGGCTCAGAGGTACAACAACAACACCTCCTCTGATGTTTAGGCTTTTAGGAATGGCTGCAATGGGGGAAATAGTTGCAATGGCTCTTTGTGCACCCCTGAAACGTACATGTGCCAGTTCTAGAGACTCAGATTTACTGAGTGCAGGCCGGAGGGCAGTTCAGATGCTTGAGAGTCAAGGACAGTTGGCATGTGAAGAGACAGCAATCCTTGTTTTTAACCTCAGCCTCTTCAAAATACCTTCAAAAACAACAAACAACCAGGGTTTTGTTTCACTTCTCATGTCTTTGAATAGACTGGGCACCCTTAAGTTAAGCCCCCCTTGCCAGAGCCCAACTCTTGGAGGAAATGGCCCCACTCCATATCTCATTATCTCTTTTAAAATTTCATTTTGTCATTGCATCCAGGCTCTCTTTTATGCCGCCATATTAAAGGCCATGCTTAGGGTTTTCTCTGAAGGTATTCGCACCACAGTTTTACAATAGAGACCCCAGACAAGGGGGAAAAGGGGAAAACCTGGGCTTTAGGATTTAATGAGTGGCTTGCTGGGGGTGAAAAAACGATAGAAAGCAAGTGAGGGAGAGCAAGGGAGAGTGCATTTGTAGAGGTTTAGAGAGAGAGAGAGAGAGAGAGAGAGAGAGAGAGAGAGAGAGAGAGAGAGAGCGAGAGAGAGAGAGAGAGAGAGAGAGAGAGAGAGAGAGAGAGAGAGAGGAGAAAGAGTAGTATGGGAGGAAGAATGCAGGAATGGAGCACAAGGTACCATAATAGTGGGAGAGAAAGCTCCTGAAATACTAGAGCTGGGGCGTGTGCTCTGATCAGGACGGCAGTGAGCACAATTACCTTCTTTTCAAATCCTTCAGTGACACTGCGGGAGGAAGGAGGACTTTGAAACTTGAAAGGCAGGAGCCTGCTTTCAACCTCAAACGCGAGCAGGAAAGGGCTCTGAAATTTGTTCAGTGCTCCCCATCCACCATTAGCTTGTTTCTTCCTCTCGCCTCCAGGCATTTAAGCGCTTTTTGAAAAGATGTTAAGAAATTCAATCACCATAGAGAGAGAGCGGGATAGTTCTTTTTTCAGTTTTTTTGAGAGGCATGCTTTCCTCTGGTCCACAGAGGACCGGCCTGCTGCTTTTGTATTGGGCTGAATAGACCTGCAAACTGGTGGTGGACTGGATGCGGCAACCATGGGAAAAGAGAAGAAAATAAAAGAGGAATGGAAAATTAGGGAGGGAAAAAGGGAAAGGGTCTTTTGGGCCGATGGTCAGAGTTGGAGAAGTGTTGCATGGGTGAACTTTTCAAAGTTGCGTGTGTTTACCTGTGTTTGCTCTGTCTTCATTAGCCCGTTTTTGACAAGCCTGACATGCTGTAAGAGTAGAACAAGTTTCCACCTAGAGGTAGAGAAAATAAACCTTCAGATTTCTGTTTCCTTCTACCAGTCCAAGGGGTCGATTGACCCTTGGACTGCTGACTGTTTGTTTAACCATTTAAGGTTCTATAAATTCAAGTAATAAAGCCCTTTAAGGTGGTTTATGGTCGAATGATGAACCCCCTCTGTGGGCTTTCCATGGTGACTGGAGGGGGATGGTGGGACTGTGACACTGCTGTGATTGAACTATTAGTCGCTTGACCTCCCTTGCAGGAGGGAGACACATCTAAATAGCACTGGGGGTCACTGGAGAAGGTGAAGAAAGAAAGGTGGAACAACAGGGACAACATTTACAAGACATATTGAAATAGAGAATAAATAGAATGCATACAGTAAAGGCGTCTTGAGCAGTTTTTCATGAGTTTTGCAGAAGATGATAAAGGCCAATTTTAGTGCACACTAGTGGCCTAACTGCTATTTACAGCCCAGTGATGAATCGTTTTACAAAACATTAAATATATGTGAGCGAGCTTCTGGATATGAACAACATTTTTACTGCCCTTCAATGTCAATTTCCAATCATCTAGTTGCAAAAGAGTGGAAGCCTGTGCTACACACATCTACAGGCTCGAACCTTAGCAGTGCTTGCTCCCAGCATACTTTGCAATCTCGACCTCTTCCAATCCAAGTCAGAAGATGAACCAAATTCTGAAATCCCTTTATGTTAATATTGCGCTTTGCAAGAGCAGACCTATTAATCCAGCTTTAACCGTATAAGTGCCATTATTCCCTTAATAAGATCACTGGCTGTGCAGTATAGGATTAAATACTTATATCATAACTGACACTGTCATTTCCTAAGGATGAGAGTGGCTTGCCTCTCTGGCTGTCAGTTCCGCGTTAAAAATCCTTGAATCTGCTGCCAGTGCTGCGCTAAAGCAAGGCTAGGCCGAACGCCGGTAATGGATGTGGGAGAGTGAGGGGAATAAAAGAGGGACCTGTGGGTTGCTCCTTCTGCTCACTCTTCTTCGCCTCTCTCAATGTCATTCTCTCTTTCTGCTTCTATCTCTTAACCTCCCCTTTTCTGATCGCTTCTCTTCTTCTGTGAAGTGGTGCAGCATTATGTCGGCCCTCTTCAGTGCTTATGGTCGTGCTCTTTAATCTGGCAATCTCCTCTGTTGTAAATTGGCAGTTGGATTCTGTTGGGTTGCAGTGCATAGTGGGGGAGCCCTAATACAGAACCTCTGGCACAGACACAACGGCATATTGCCAGATTCTTAGTGAGCGCGATGAACCCAGGAAGGAACATTTGATTAAACTGATGAAAACCATCTCCTTCAATGGTGAATTGCATGTAACCGGGGCTAAACATTGAGGCCATTCACAGAAGCAAATGAAAAATGAGTCAGGG
Source organism: Gymnodraco acuticeps (assembly GCF_902827175.1). Classification (NCBI taxonomy): domain Eukaryota; kingdom Metazoa; phylum Chordata; class Actinopteri; order Perciformes; family Bathydraconidae; genus Gymnodraco; species Gymnodraco acuticeps. The sequence continues at coordinate 1,726,792 of NW_022990021.1, forward strand.
CCTACCTCTCCTGATTTGACAGCATTTGGTAAAGCGCCTTGATCTGCAAATGCAACCTCAAAGGTAAAAAGCATTCAAGCCATTTTTAGCCATCATTATTGTGTTCTATGCTCTGCCAGTTTCTGAGTAAGTCTATATTGTACTACAGAAAAGGTTAATACCAGGTTAGGAGGCTAACTGACCTTTATACATGTCAGTTCATAGGTCAGGCTAAGGGTCAGGGGTCATGTCTTTCTGGTGATGCTCAGCCCTTGAACTTAAGTCCACATTTATCCTCTTTACCCAGCATGCCAGGAAGCTTTCTCCTGAGACCCTACTCCTCCTCCTAATTTCACCCTTAGAGTAAGACAGATTTAGTTTTGAGAACTGAGAGAGTGGGGAGAAGGAGAAAACAGGAGAATAAAGGAGGGTGGGGTTGATAAAACCCATGACGCTGGTTAATGGGCAGCTTGGAATGCAGACAGGAAGCCTGCGTAGCCTCCTCCTCCATGGGAATCCATTTATTTATGGGAAGATTAGACAAAGCTGAATTTGAGAACAGAGTTTTAAAAAAACTGTGCGAAAAAAATAGCTTGAGATTTTTTCATCCATGGTGTCCATTTGCTCATACATGTACTCCCTCTGACTCTGAACTCCCACATCTGGTAGAACCAGGCAGAATTACACCCATAATGCCCTGTAGGTTTTTCGTGTACAAAGCTGATCTCCAGCTCCCCCCCCCCCCCGTGCTTTCTACGTGAATTGACTTTCTCACGAGGGTATGGGTGTTCAGAACGTGAATGTGTATGAACCAGGGAGAGAGAGATTCTCATATCTTTTTCCAACTTTGAATATCTTTCTCACAGCTAGTTGTTCTCTCGTTTTTTTTAATATCAGATTCTTCTTTTTCTTTCTCTTTACCCTTTGCAGAGGACGAGCATTCAGGCCCGCATTACCACCGTGAGAGACGCAATGCCATCAGCTCCCACGCACCGAGAGGGGGGGGCCACGACAGGACCATCAGCGAGGAGCCCTCCACCTCCACAGAAGAACGCCCCTCCCTGCTCAAGAAGGAGCTGCATGGGTCCCTGCCCCACCTGACTGACCATGGCCTTCCATACCGAGGCACTCTGTTCACCATGGACCCCCGCAACGGCTACCTAGACCCACACTATCGTAAGTCACAAAATACTTGTTAAGTAAAGAAACAACAAAGCTCAAGGACATGTGTGCAGCACCCCAAAGCATCAAGGCCAAGTTAGGCTCTTTACTGTAGGTGAGAGGCAGGACTGCCAGTTGCTTGATTTAGTCTGACAGATTAGCCTCTCTTGGGCTCAGTCTTGCCCACATACACACACACTTTGCGAACACATGCACGCACACTTGTCTTTTTTTGTGCCTGGGAAGTTAGTATGGGGAACGGCCAGCGTAGGTTCTTAATTCCCTCATTAGGAGCCTGTCTGAACACAGTACTCTGCTTTCCTTCATCAACACACACTTCAAAGCCCCAAAGCAGCGCCGCGTCAAACCTCACCACCCCCTACTCTGCCTCTTTCTCTCTCTCTGGGACTCAGAGACTGTGTGAGAGAAAGGCAGTGAACAGATGAGAGAGAGAGAGAGAGAGAGAGAGAGAGAGAGAGAGAGAGCGAGAGAGAGAGAGAGAGAGAGAGAGAGAGAGAGAGAGACAGAAAGAGAGACTAATAGAGATGGAGCCCGAGAGATTGTGGTGTAGGGAAAGCTGTGGCTTGAGTGAGATACCAAAGATCATTTTCAAAAAAAGGTGGGATAACAGTAGGAGTTAGATGAAAGTGAAGCTGTGTGTGTATGTGGAAAAAGAGAACAGGAGATAGATGATTGTGGAGTAAGAGGCTGATTAGGAGGTTAATTCAGCGACCACTGTAGCCAGGACTTAGCCTGCAGACAAGGATTTGATGTGATAGCTTGTTTAGTTTGGTTAGTTCGGTTAAATTGGCTCTGAATTGGGGCAGACAGAGTGAGACAGAGATATTTTACTCCAGTGGCAGTAATGAAAATTGCAGTGGACCCCAACCGTATACTGTAACTCTATTTATTCAGCCACTTCATTAGCTACTGCTCCCTCGTGCTTGGTTGCCCGAGAGTCACCAAGGTGCCTCTTTAAGGGAAAGGTTACTCCAAACCAGGCAATGGTGCTGTGGACAGGGCCCTCAAGGGCAGAACATTACTGCCCATTACATCCTGACCTAACTCAGCAACACTGCCACTTCTCATTTTATGTATGTGTGTGGGTATGTGTGAAGGAGCTCGGAGGTTCCAGACCAGTGAAGCCGTGGGGTGGAGTGGGGGAGAAGGGGTGGTCACTCTGAGGCTTGGGGTCATGTGGAAAAGTCACAGTCTGAAATGGAGAGTTCAAAAGCAGCAGGAAAAGTCAAAAGGGCCGTAGAGCTTCAAGAGGCTTTCTTTGTGCATTGGGGCTCAAGAGGCTGGAAGACTTGCAATCATACAAGGCACTGGAGTAGAGCGCAGTGATGCTTGCTGGGAAGCTGCAGGCATGATGAACATGGATTTGATCCTACTAAAGCACTGCTTCTTCCACATTTTTATATAAAAGTCTAGTGTTAGGGCCGGAAAAAAAAAAGACTTCAATTTCACTGCGATCATTTGAATACAATTGACCAAATGCAGCTCTAAAGAATTGGAGAATTTGCAGCTTTGACATTTTGGATGTAATTGCAATTCAAAAACGTCACTTTGGGCTCTAGAAATTGAACATGGGCATTGGAAAAAAAATGATTTTCTTTATCTTTTTGTTGTCAAAAATGATTTAAGGATTAATCAATTGAAATAATACCAGTCAAATAATCAATCATGACGTTACAAAAAATTGTCTGTAAATATTCAATAACTCAACCCTAACCCTAACATCAACAAAGGTTTCAAAATCCCCACAGATTTTGTACTTGTAAAAGGTGTATGAAAAACAGTTTCTAGTGTTTTTCATTGATTTGAATTCTCTGATCTTGACTGTTCAGGAAGACTTATGATCTGAGATGAGAGTTTTACACATTGCTGTGTAAAACACCTCCTCCTGGCCCCAGGTGTTGAGGACATGGGGTGTCCCTGAAGGCGGCGGTCCCATTCTGTCTGATTGAACCCAGTACCAGAGCTCAATCCCCATGAGCTTCGGCGGTCTTCGGGTCAGCACAACCAAAGGGTTCCCCTTAAAACCTCCACTTCCCCTCCCTCCCTCCGCTGCTTTGAACCAGAAGCCTGTAGCGTCTGTCGCCACTCCTGCGCCACAAGGTGTAAAAAAGCCACTGGCTCCTGTTCTGGTTTCTGGTTCCATACACATGTAAGCACACACACACAGCCGTGACTCCACCAGCGGTAGTCCCTCTGTATGAGGGCTTTGTCACCTCCTAAATTCATCCCAGGTGTGTGCATGTGTGTGTTTGTGATTGAGAGGGGGCCCTAAGCCTTTGTGCTGTGCTTGCATAGTGTGCGACGCCAGGCAGCAGACAGCCAGGTAAATCCGATTACTCTTAGTGCGGGTGTGTGTCAGTGCTTAATGTGCCTAAATGCGACGGCACCTGCAGCCTCCCCACACCTGGTCGCTGGGTCGTTAACGTGCTGCCCAAATCTCTGGGAGGCGTAGGAGTCGAACAACAAGAGGGGGGGGGGGGGGGTTATCTTCATGGGCCTGTGCTCGGGTAAATCTTTTCTATTCACCCAGACTTGTGATCTCCCACTCGTCATACGTCCGCGGCCTAAGACTGTGTTTACACACCCACTTCAGTGTAAAAAGGAAGAGGCACTGAGGAAACATCGCCCCTATTGTTAGCATTAGCTAATTGTGGTGATGCCTGAGTCTTAGCCGCTTTTCTTGGGCAAACATTGGATAAGAGTCCACATCCTTCTTACCACAACACTAATACATGGGGCTTTGCTGTGGGATAAGAAGAAAGGATTGAGATGTGGATTAATGAGGGAGAAGTCGTTTTTTTAAAGATCTTAATTGTGTAGAAGTGTGAATGGGATGCGCAGCGCCGACATCTGTTTACATTGTATGCTGATTAGCCGGTCAGTGGTCTTGCAGCAACAGTGAGCCCACTTGCTGGCAAAGCATCTCTGCTTCCTCCGAGGGGATCTTCTTCTTTAAAGTGTCTCTTTCTTAAACACTTGCCCTTCTTTGCCAGACTAAACACATCCATGGAGGGACTTAAAGCACATCCTTTTCAATAGCTCTCTTGCAAATGTTAAAACTGCACAGAAACACCCCGAGAATGTTTAGTGAAACAATGGCAACTGGAGGAAAGTACATTTGCCAAGCTTTAAAGACAATTCATAAGTATATTGGCAGGGAAGTGACCTAAGTTTTGTGGCACTGCTGTATTTGTGATACAGTAGGTCATTAATAGTAGCAGAGACACCCTTTTAAACGTGTATCCAGGCTGTGATGGCTGCCTATCAGTCTAATAGTCTTTAGGTTAGCTCCTTAAAAGAAATCAAGCGCAGATTTTGCTGCCAGGGCCTAATCCCCACACCAAAGCCTTGCTGTCCTTGACTGATCTCAGAAACCATGCCTGCTAAGCTTAAGGCAGTGAAAGTATGGATCTCTTGGCTGAAGGATTCCTTTACATGTCTCTCAGTAACCCTGCTCTCTGAGCCTGTCCAAAGGTGACTGCTACCTGGATCATAGTGGCCCTGTGTTCTGGGAAAGCTAGCAGTAACACTGAGCCATGGCGTAAAAACCCGTCCCGGGGTTTTATGATGTGGTGGGGGTGGTGGGTGTCCAGTCACAGGGGTTAAACTCTAAACTGCTGTGCTGGGCTGATCTCAGGTCTACTGGGCCGTAACACGCCAGCCGCTGCCCTGGCGTCATTCTGTCTGCCTCAATATCAAAATGCAGCTGACCACTGAACTGAATGAGCTAGCTGTCACCAATCTGAACGTGATCCGCACAACAATGGCCTCTCTACTCTCCACAGTTAATTACAGTGCTCGGTCTTTCAGTTCATATGGACTGCACGGGACCTTTCCATATGCCTTGATAGAGCGGGAGTGGAAAATAGAATACAAAAAGAGCAATTATAAAGTATGTGTGAAGGTGGAAAAAAGTTACAACATAGCACTCTGAAAGAACAAACTTTCTGGCCTCTTGTTGGTTAAAACATGACAAGTGCTGGCTAGGATGTAAGTTCAAACAGCCTCCCCCAGAAGAACTGGGGAGTACAGAAGAGAGCCTAGGGTGAGAAGACACGTGCCTGTTTCAAGGGTAAGTGTTTGTCTTTGTGATTGTTTCAATATTGGCTTTTTGAGCGTGGTGGCATGATGTAGTCCCCCAGAGGTGTGCCGGCACAGAGAAGCCTCGGGCACACTGCAGGCAATGGAGAGGGATCCCTTCCACCCACCTCCTTTCATCAAGAAAGAACAACATGGGCCAGCGCTCTGCTGTGGCCCCTTGGCCCAGCGCACCAGGGATAATCAGATGATCCCCTTTTATACAGCTTATTAGAGGCATCTCATGCTGTACGATGGGCTATATTTTCATGCATGTGCCCCTTTGTAGCGCATGATGATTTACGGGGGTTAAGCAGAGTTTGAAGTGCTGCGAGAATGCACTTTCATACCATCTTAGGGTCATGTGGTGCTCTTGCCACAAAGCTGATCCGTGTGAACAGAATATCTCTGAATAATGCCAGTTCTTATTAACAATGACAAGATTAAATGTGAAGGGGCTAAGAAGAATTTCCAGAGAACTTAAGATGTTCAAAGAAGAACACTCAGCATTTCTTGGTATCATTGTCACAACATCTGTCAGAGTGTTTTACTTCCTTTTAAAATGAGTTTGGTTAATCAGTCAAGTCACAGAGGCAAACAGAAACAATAGCACTTTGCTGATGTTGTGGGAATTAAAATGAAGATTTGCTGCATCTTGTTCATTCAAAAGGAGAATCAACTTCAGCCAACAATGACATTAAGTTGACAAAATGCTTATGGGGCTCCATGAGCTTTTTCTCTCCTCTTTAAGTTACCCTGTAGTCTCCAGTAGGATAATCACCTCTGTGTGCTCCGGAGGAATCAAAGTTATTTCATGCCTTTTTTCATGTTTGCTTCTCGTATATCCGAATCTCATCGCTCCTTTTTGTATTTGCATTCCTCTCACATAGTGGCAAAGATAAGCACCCTTATCCCTTCAGCCAACAACCCGTATCTTGCTCTTGTCTCTGTAGGGTCGCGAGTATATATTGTTCTACACGAAGAGGAGGCTGATGAACACAGTGTAATTAAAATGTTTCCAGCAGCCTGGTGAAATGTAAGATATCACTGGAGAAAAGAGAGAGAGAGAGGCTGAGTATGAGGGTATATGTGAGACAGAGGGGTAAGAATAAGAGAGGAAAGTGGAGAAGAAGAAGAAGAAGAAGAAGGAGGGGGTGTAACAAAGCATAAAATGAAGAGAGACATAAAAGAATGGGAGCTCAAGGAGGTCAGGCCCATCACAGGCTTTAGTGTTGCCTTTAAAGATGCCTGGGACAGGTGGCAGCTCCAGACAATCTCGCACCACAGAGCAGCATCCTCTCAGGAGGAGATAAGGGATTCCTCCATCCAAGCACCCTCATCTCCCTCCTCCTCCCACATCTCCTTCACTCACTCTCTCCCTCATGCCCACCCGCCTCCCCTCCTGTCTCGGGGTTCTCCCAGACAGGCTGCTTTGATGTGGCTCAGTGTGAGCGGGCAGCTGGAGGCCACGGGGCTGTAGCAGCGCTGCTGGGCCACTGGGCCGGCGGACCGTTGGGAGCCGACTGGAGCGCGGCTCAATCAGTGGGGCTCTCCGGTGCCCGCCACTTTCAGGTCTCATTAAAGCGCTCCGGCAGGGTTAATCCTCTTTAAGGTTTACATGGGCCCCAGTTTGTCTCTGTGCCCAGGCTGAGGGAACCCCTGGGCGCCACCTGCGTGACAAAGACCCAAATCACTGTGACACAAGTTCCCTCCGTCTGTGTCCTCACTGCTCCACTTCCCTTGTACATTTCCCTCTCTCTTCCCTCTTTCTCCATGGCTCTCACTGCTGTCCCCTGTGCATTCTGCCTCCTATTTGCTCCCCTTCCCTTGACAGTACCTAGGCCTGGTTGTAAGTCTTTCAGGATTATTTGGGTGGAATCTGTTGACAGGGGTGCAGTAAATGGATTACAAGTTTGTCCTTGTTTTTGGGATGCTGCGAGGAGGGAAAGCGGAGAGATCAGGAGGATGCGCCTTTGAATAATGAGAGAGGCAAATAAAAAGAGATAGACAGCGAGCAGGATTAACTGGAAGAATTAGGACGACGATGCAAGAGTGAGAGAGGGTGAAAGAGAGGATAAGGTGACAGCAACGCAAAGAGAGTGGGAAAGGGGGAGAATCAGAGAGTTCCAGCTGTTGTTGCACTTCTAAGATCTAATTGGTCCAGAAGCGTCGACCCCTGTCTGGCCCTGCAGCGCCCAGCAGCCATTTGTCTGATTTCTGTGACACTGGGCTTTGTCTTTGCTCTGTGACACACAGTTTCCTCCATTAGCCCAAATAATGGCCACGTACCTCTAGAGGCCTACACAGACGTTGTTTAATGGCTATATGGGTTTCAGTGGAAAATAAAGGAATAGACTTACAGTACAGGGGGAATTACCATTTGAATGTAAAACATATTAAAGGATTGCACTAGTGGTTTTGGATGTTGGGCTTGTAAAATCACGTATGCATGATTTTCCAAAGGATACAATAGTTCATAGATTGATTTCCCACCTTCCGTGGCAGCCACTGGTTTCCACTAATTTGAACACATGTGAAAAAAACAACTCGCTTGAGAACCATTATATACTCAAAGTATTCCTAAGTCTGAGGATCTCAAACGGCAAGAGAAGAAATGAAAAATACAACATTTTAAATGTTTTTGCAACATATATAACTATTGCGTTGCCTCTTTAGCAGTTCACCCTGAAAAATGGCATGCCCTTGATTGCACCACTGAGGGGAATTTTGAGACTGGCCCTTTCTTTTAACCACATTACCATGCGATAATACACCATTTTGACCAAAAATAAATAAAGGTGACAAAACGCTCGCTGTGATGGATTACCACTCGTAATCAAGATTAAAGTCTCTGCAACTTGATATTCATAGCACATGATCTGAATTGAAAACAATAGCTACATGGAATTTTTGTTAACATTACAATAAGACCGGGTTTTGGTCACTGGCCTCTCAGTATGATTCAAAATTGAGAAGTTTTCAATAGCAGTGTCCAGCCCAGGGTGTTATTGTTATATGCAGGTATATTAGCCTCACAGTCACTATCACACAGCCACATGCAGTTTCAGAATCACCTGCATTGGGAGGGGCGCTGACACAGGGCTATAGAGGGTCAGTCTGTCACTGGGTAGCCTGATACAGCTGTGGCAATCATGAACACTGTCACTGATATGGCCTTGGCTCATATATAGATGTCACGGTAAATCCAACTAATGTATTACACATTTATGATGCAGGCATTTAAAGGACTCCTTAAAAAGATTTTTGTCAGAACACATTTGTTCTGATCCCAATTCCTAAATAAAGATATCAAAAAAGATCGAACCTTAAAGCAGCCTTGTATTTGAGTAAATCACACAGGGGGGAGTTGAAGCAAAGTAAATGTAGCAAAGTCCCGGTGAGTTAACCTGAGGTTTAAATCAACTCCCTTCTCTCTGAGAGGTATCAATGTGTGTAGATAAAGAGAGAGTAGGGGAAAAAAGGTGTAGCACAGTGTTCCAGCTACTAAACTGCTGTGTAAATCTCTTCCCAGCTGGGTCGGGGAGAGGATCTGGAGGGTGGGGTAGGGTAGAGGGGGTGCTAGGGAGAAGGGGGGGGGGGGGGGAGGAGGGCCAACGCATAGCGCTTTGTTCTGCTCCCCAGCTTATCCCAATCTGGAGAAATTCACCAAATGTAGGAGATAGATTGGCGCTCCGCAGAGGCCTCGTGAAATAACCTTCACTCCCTGATCCACACTGGGATACAGGGAGCTGGGAAAGGGGGGGGGGAACGGGCCAAGCTGGGGTCTGGAGGGTGCTGGGGGCCCCTGGAAGAGCAGTGTGCGTGCTTAGCTCCACTCTGAAGCAGGGAAAAGGTCCTCTTGCTAGCGTGCAATTTGTTAAGATTGACTCGGCTTAGTAAATGTCTTGCAGATGCCGGAGTTCCATTAAGGTATTTGTGTGACTTATGGAGGAGGGAGTGGGTTGAAAATGGATGCTGCTGTACTGTAAGAAGAGAGTTTGAATAGAATGAAAAATGATCTTGAACTTGACTTTGCATATATTGACACAAAGAGATAACCTGCTTAAACAAAATCACTGTGCATATATGTATAGACTTGTAGAACCATAAAGAGAGAGGATGGGCATTTGCCGACTTGTTCAGTCTAGACAAACAAATTACTCCTGACAGCAATGGAATGTATAGCTGAAGAAAGAGCCTGTTTATGGAGCATAGCTGATGTTTTTTTTCAACCACTCACTTTCTCTTCTTCTGTTTTTCTTTTCCACCATGTTAATTACATTTACCCACAGAAAGTGTTTGAGTTTGAGTGCAATTGAGCAAGAGATACAGAGAGAATGAAAACAGAGAACACAGCAGAAAAAAAAAAATCTATTGATTTACAGAGGAAGGGCAGAGTGTGATCTGCCAGCCTTGCGTTTATGATGAATGGCAGAGAGATTGGCAAGGCAACACTTCACATTCGTCTGTTATTTAACCTCTTTGCTTTAGTTTTTCTTCCCCCGTCTTATTATTTCTCATTGTTGAATGAAAGCATTCTCTATTCTAGCACCTGAGCATCGCGTACAGTAAAGAAAGCTCTGCACAGCAAGAACATTAGGCTAATTTATACAGCGGTAATTAGGCCATTAGACCTGAAACAATCTGGGACCCGTAATTAAAGCAAAGCGCTCCAAAAGTCAACAGCAACTCCCATTGAGTTTAGCTAAACAGTCTCCGAAAGTGTTATTTACATGTCCAAACAGCTTGAGGTCTCAGTGTAAGCAAACATGATGAGAGACGGGGTGTGAAGGGTTTGTTCAGAGGAAATTTGGCTTCACAAGAGAGCCGGCGTCCAAAATACTTCTAATGAAAGTCTAAAGTTCTCCTTCTCTTCACATCCGGATAGTTTTAGGAAGTTCAGTATCATATTTTGGCGGACATTCTTTTTTTACGATCATTGAGTACAGACACATACTAAATGATCATACTCACTTAGATCTGTGTTTAAGGAACAAATAATCCCTCCAATTTTTGGTATAAAATACTGCGTCCAGTAATGATTTACTGATATCAAAACCTGATTCTAGAAGTCAATGTTTGAGAAAAAAATGATTAGCTAACATCAGATATTCCAATCACATGGATGTGAGCCCTCAAATGGTTGAAAAGATGAATCTGAGAGGTTAAAAGATGATAAACAGGATAGGAAGACATTTCTACTTTTTGAGGCTGTTCTTGTAACAAGAGGAAGTTCACACAAAACTCAACCTAATTAAATGTAATTGGCCAAACTGATTTCAAATAAACATAAAAAAGCAGTGGAAATGTGGCAAGCTGAAGTGTCCCTGGCATGTGGCATGGTAACCAAAAGGTCAAAGCATGCAGCCCTCTTAAATGCAGGTGAGCCAGGTGACACAGGTGTGCCCCATCTCCTCTGATGACCCTGTCCTTCAGTCCACCTACAGGCACTCTAACCCTAATCCTAAACCTAACCAAGTCTTCACCCTAAAATTAATGATTCCCCTCATGGGGACCTCCAATTTGTCCCCATAAGGGAGGCGAGTCCCCACACGTGACTGTGTAAACAGATTTAGGTCCCCACAAGTATAGTAATGCTAGGCCACAGCCACACACACACACACACACACACACACACACACACACACACACACACACACACACACACACACACACACACACACACACACACACACACACACACACACACACACACACACACACACACACACACACACACACACACACACACACACACCAAACATTGGACGACCCCAGTGTTGTCACAATGCCTATAAAAAATATACAAACAATTTACGACATTTGAGTAGAGCTGCTTACAACTCATGGACAATGTGTGCTGATGCTAAATCTACATTTGGGTATGATAGTTGGAGACCACCACTTACAGTTTCTCAATGTGAAACCTCCAGGCGTCGGTAAAAACACCACAACAAAAGTATCCTGCTTCTTTACACAGAGAGTAATTGAAGTGATATTGTTTTCACTCCCGGAGAGGAACAACCTGAGTTTCTCTTAAATGCGCTTGCAAACAACATAAAGTCTGGAGTATCTATCGCACGCTCTGCGAATCGCTGCAGAGTTTTGGGATAAGTGCGGGCCTCGCTGCAGACGAGCGTTCCTGAACAGTGAGATCATGAGCGGGGAGAGAGGTGGCATAATGAAATCTGGCAGTCACAGCCCCGGCACAGGCTTCATATGTTCCACATTAGCAATTCACAAACCTCTGGAGCAGGCCCCAGCAGCCCTTTTCTTACTCTGCCTTAGTCGCTTATGACAATCTGTCACTGGCTCTTTGTGCTCTCGCAGCGGAGCGTCGATGAGAAGTGCAGTGTTTATGGAAGAGCGTTTCGGGGTGACACTCTGTTAGAGCGGAGTCACTGAACCCTCGCCAGATTTAGCAGTCAAGACAATAAACTCACAATGCTGAGTTGACAACAAAAGAAGAAGATGAGAAATTGTTTGTGTATTATCAAAACCCAAATCAGAATTGTGAGTGACAGCTCAAATCCTCCTAAAGTATCACATCACAAGCGTACCAAAGCACAGTGAAGATCCATTGTGGTAAAACTGCCATTATGAAAGGAGATTAACCAATAAGGATATTGCAAATGATGTGCTTTAGGCTTTATCCTCCCCTTGTCCTCCCCCTCCTTTTGAAATTATTCAAGTGTCCAATAAAGGACAAGGCAATTACCATCCTTTCTTTAATGAAGGGGAAGCTGGCTTTTGGTCCTGAGCATGGTGTGTTTGTGTAGAATTAGAATTAATGAGCCTGGTCAAAGTTTGCCTCTAATTGCCCTTTCATTAAGACCCATTTGTAATCATGTCTTTAATGACTTCCATCCCCTTTCCTCAAAGAATAAAAAAAGGGGAAATTAAAACCAAAAATTAATACTTCTGCTAGAGTCATTAAAATGTTCAAGAAGAGTTCTAAAGAGCTGATAAATTGTTGGAGAGCCAGAAACAAATGTTCTATATTCTCAAAAAAGTTTGCAAAGTGTAATATCAAGTGTTCTTGACCTTCAGTGTCTTATTGGTGGAGATTGTTTCTTAAACCCCTTTTACTTTGCCAATGGTGGTCTACCCAATGCAACCGGGAGTTAACCGCAATGATTACATTTTCCAGAGGAATGCTGGTGCTGCTGTGGTGTGTGGCCGCAGTGGGAAGGTAAAAATGGTGACGCGTGCGTTGGCTTCCTATGTGCCCTCCAGCTGTATTCTGTATTAGAGAGACTAGAATATCCCTTGAACATCCAGAAGAGCAGGGGCAATTTAGTCCCAGAGTAAACAGTAAAGAGTCCCTACAGGAAACACTAGAGATGGATTGCAGGATGGAGTCCCCCCCCCCCTCTCTCTCCTTCGCCCTCTGTTCTTTGAGACTGTATACACATTCCCTCCAGTGACACAGGGCTGTTTGCCACGCTAATGGAGAGCTGCGCTGGCGTAAAAGAGGTGGCAGGCTCTATTTAGATTGGGCCATGGTAAAGTAAACTTCAGAGATGGATTTAAATAAACTTTGACGGAATGGTTTGCCATGCGGCCTCAGCGAAAGAAGGGAGGGAAGGAGGGAAGGAAAGAGTGATGAAGGAGCAAAAAAAAAAAAGGATCCAGTCTAGGCACTGGGCTGTGCTGAGTGAGGAGCTCCAGAGACATAAACATAGGGGGATCTGGGTAATTCAATGAAGAGTGGCGGATGTGGGAATGTAGTTGTGTGTTGCAGGGGTGAAGGGGTGGAGTCTTTAAAATGATTTCACACTTTGTAATCTTTACAGTCATCCCTCATTACCCACCAGGACAGAGGTTTGTTTAAAGTTCCTGCAATGTGAGCAAGGATCAGTAAGATTACAGAACATAAAGCTTTTACTCCCAGAACCCAGAACATAGACGCCGGTAAACCTGAGGGTTCATTTCCGACTCTGACAGCCAAGGGCCGACAGCCTCTGAGCGGAGTTGTGAAGAGTAAACAAAGCAGACTCTGCCCTCGTCCATCCCTGTTTCCCAGAAAGCTCTCCCTCCTTCAGCAGCTCTGGAATCAGCCGAGGTGAGCCAAGCCAATACTGAGTCATCAGGAGGAAACTATCAAACAGACAGAGACTGAGTTGTCAGATACTTGCCAGAACTGCACGGAGGAGGCTTTTACCACTTATCTCCACTATTGTGAAAACAGGATGAAACCCCCCCAAATGAATTCTCAAAGTTTTATTTTTTACTTATTGAGAACATTAAGAATGTGCTCTTATTTTGAGGGATATGTTAGAGTATGTTTGGGTACGTAATACTATAAAAAAAACGGTCACTATAAAAGGACAGGACTATGCCAAGTTAGGGATATATTCAGAAAAGAAGCTGCTTTTCTGGGGAATAAAAACAAGAATAAGGAAAGGAAAATAAGGCATCTTTTAGATTTAAAGGGGCACCCCACCAACATGTCAAAGTCAACCCTCTCGTCACAAGCAGTACTATCTAACCTGCGAAAAACAGCTGTATAGTGTTGTCCTAGGCTTTGGAGAGAGCTTTCCAAAACCTCCGAAAAATTCTCAAGTTGCATCAGCCGGGTATCTCGTTTTGAACTTCGAGAACCACATTGGGGACTGAAAGTCAGGATATCTTCGCTGCTTCACTCTTGACAGTTCTGTTTTCATCTCTGTTGCCCCCAACTTGATGGAAGTGCAATACTAAATCTCCAAAGTACCTTGAAGTCTTGCATATAATGCTGTAGGATTACAAACAACACCACATTGATCCCTTCTTAATCGTCGCTGTTTTGGCCCGAGCTGGTAGTGATCAGCCCAATGAATGAGTGACTGATGAGGTAAGCAGACCTTAGAGGTGCTGGGGGATCAACACCTGCTGCTTTGCCCGGCGCTGCAGCTGCGTTTGGCATGGAGAAACACTCGTAGAGCTGTTGGGCACCCCACAGTTTGGCCATCTGCCCTATTGGCACACACGTTCAAATGTTTACAAGTAAAAAACACATAGCTAACAGCCTCAGAGACTTGCTTCGTGAAGGTATGCAGATGTTGACACATGCTTTGCCTCCGGGTGGTGATACGCAACTTGGCAACGGGGCTCGGTAACAGGCAATAAAGTGACATGTGTTCTGGCAATGAGATGTGTTAGTATAGCATGTGAATAAAGGAGTGATTTGTTGCTTTGTGGACCCTTTCGTGCGGGTTAGTCATTTGCTCTTTCTGTCTTTCCGCACAAGTTTTAACCCATTTAAGTTTCACAACTCGACCCTAAGGTAGGCAGCATTTCTGCAAAATTCCCACTCATGGTTTGCTCGTTGCAACTTGTCCAACAATGGATGCACGGTTGTTACACGAAATTCCATCTTTAGTTTTTTGATTATGGTGTGGACAAATGTTAGAAAATGAGTACAGTACATGCATATGTGGATTCAGTCTAGAGGCAGAACAACACTTTCAATTTCAGCGGTAAAAATAGAGAACGGCTTGGAAGCTCATATTATGCAAATGTTTTAATGTTTTATCTGGAGGGAAAGAAAACAAGATGCCTCTCGATTCTCACTGGTAGTTGTGACAAAACACAGAAACAGAAAAGGGTGTTTTTGTTCTTGTTTTATACATTTCATTGGTTGCACTTATCCTTTGTACAAAACCACATTATGCTTGGTACGGTGAGAAACGCGCCATTTGGCGGCTTCTCCTATGGTTATTTATCGCTTTTTATTTTTGAGTTATATCAGCCTCGAGACATTGACAAAAACGTCCTCAGCGAAAATGTTGGAGTGCATTTAATGATGTCTCATTTGGGTGAGTCTGCTGAAAGATAGCCATCAACCACTGCCTTTAATTATAGCTGCTATTAAGATTAGCAGAGGAAGGAGTACATTCACATGACAATATATTTTAGGGGAACTAAGGATCTTGCAATGTGTAATTAAAATGTTTTTTTCCTTTCTCTCTGTCATTCTTTACAGATTCCCCGCAGTTCTTCCCTGCCTTCCATCCTCCTGTGCCCATCGATGACAGACATACGCAGGGACGTTACATCTACGAGCCTTCCCCTGTGCCCCCTCTTCATGTGTAAGTCCTTTAAAGTGGTCAAACACTCACGCACACACTCAACCACAATGCAGCCGATCCCACCTGAGAACCTCATTTGATTCAGCGGCATCACACACATCTCTGGTGAGCTCCGAACTCTCCTAATGGCGATACAAATCAAGCTCCTGAACTTCCTTCCGCCTGTGGGCGCGGAGCATCCTCCTCTTGGGTGCTGCGCGCCTCTCTTTGCCTTTCAGGATCAAAGGCCACGGCCCTGTACGAGAGCAACATGATCCGCATGTCAGAGACACGCAAATGAGAGCAGGGTGAGGGGAGCCCGGGAGCGTGCGATCCTCATAAGAGCAGTGATCAAACCTTGTCAAGAGAAGGAAGCAATGCCTCTGTTGACATCTACCCATCTCTAGCAGACACAGATGGGTTTCTGACACAAACTCTATACTGCTAACCACCCTGCCTCAGCCAATCAAATGCATGTATAGGCTATCAAGTATGAAGTAGAGTAAAACATGGTGTCATGCCTCGTAAGAGAGAGCGGTAAGTATTTATATGTCTTATTACGGCAGCTCGTATTTCCCTTGAGTCCTTCTTGGCCGGGTCAGCAGAGAACTTCAAAGCATTCCTTTACTTACATCCACCCATGCACACATTACTCTTTTTCCTCCTCAGCCTCTTTCACTCTTTCTGTCTATTTTACGCTCTCCATCATTTGTATTCTTGCCGTCCAAATAGAGAGTATTTTAAGGAGATGCCTCATCGTCCTTGCGGTGCTTGTTTCCTTCCCTCAGACACGGAGGAAGCGATCACCGCGTGACGAGGACAAATTGGATGGGGCAGCTACTTGGGCCGCATTATGTTTGATATTCTTCATCATTATCAACTCCCCCCTTCTCTTCCTCAGGAGTCATATCTCTCCCGTGCTGATGTGCCACTAAGCGTAATGAATTTTTTATGTCCCCCCCTCCGCCTCTCCACCTCCGGCCCACCCTACCTCTCAACCCCTCATCTCCTGCTCAGGGGCTGCAGCAGAGGGAGAAAAAAAGGATAGGGGGGGTGGAGAGGCGAAGAAATAAAAAAGGGAGGTGATTGATGCCCCATGTCACTGCAAACAAAATGGCAAATATAATTTAGCATTTAGCTTATGCAGAGATAATGGGGAGAACACGCGCCGGCAACATCGGCTCGAACAAACAGCCTGGCTTGTTATCCGTCAGGAGTGCTTTGGTACGATCTGGAGTACAGGTTAGGGAGGGGGAGGGAAGAAATGAAGGAGGGGGGTGGAGGGAATTGAATTAAGGGGGAGAAGTTACGCAGCGACGGCGTCTTCAGTCACTCTGTCTGGACACGCGTTATCTGTGCGCTTGGTTTGCTGTCACTGAAAACACGGCCGTGCTCTGCCATGCTACTTATGGCCTATTTATCCAAGCCATTAAGCATAGAGCTGTTTAATATGACACACTACGCTGAGGGAAACTATTTGTCATGATTATAAGACAGCTGTTTAGTGGCCAGCCTTATTCAAATCCGTGTACTGACTGTCACACACGTTATCAACAAACTTGCTCAGGTTTAATGCAGAACTACTTTTGAGTCTGTGCGCAGGGTAGCAACAATATTGCTTTCTTGATTAAAAAATCAGTTGCTGTATTACAGCTGGGTCTAACCACCTGATGGCAAATTGGAGTTAATTACACTTCCTGGTTCGACTTGGTGCAAGTTTACGACCGAATAACTGTGGATTTAAAAGTGATGCATTCAGTTGAGCAACGTTGCTTGTAGCCGGCTCGAGCAAATAGGGGCAGTCAACGTATAGCTGTCGCTGCAGGGAAATGGAGGGGACAAGAGGCGGCTTATGGAGAAATATTGAATTGTTTTAAGACAAGTTCTCCTCGGTGAGCAGAATTAATCGTTATTAGCCCTCTCAAAGATATGCCTAAGTACACAGGGACTATTATTGCAGTACTTCCCCATGCAGCCTCTCATTACGGCCTGTAATTACAGTTGGGTTGGCCCCGCGGCAGTTCCATCAATCCAGCCAGCCTCCCCCCGCCACGCACACCAGCCAGCCACCACTGGGCGTCCATGGCCGGAGAAAAACAGTGCGAACGCCCAGCAGCTTGTTTGCTCTCCGCCACAATGACACATCCACCATCCATATGTGGCAAATGAACAGAATCATATCCTATTACTGTGAAGGGCCTAATTGAAACATGTTTATTTATGGTCCCTGTTTTCAGGCGAGAGCCGGTGTTAGCAGAGCACCTAACGGGCTCCAGCTATATGAGGCGGTAGAATTAAATTAAAAGCTCATAAAATGAAATATGCACCGTATTAGCTGTTTGACACTTAATTTGCCTTCAAATGAGCAGAGGAAATCACAAATTAACTGTCCTTTGTTTTTTTCTTTCTTTACCTCACCTCCCCTATTAGGCAAGGGAGAGCGCAATTACAGACAGAGGCTAATCGTTTAGTTTATGAATTCTTGTGGGGAAGGTACCAATGTGCCATTCAATATTAAAGCCTTAGGGTCTGGAGGGGGGTGGGGGTCCCGTCTTGTGGGTGCTTGCTTTACTGAGGAACTCATATATTCACATGGAAAAATGTTGAACAGCCACAGTTTAAAATGAAACCAAAGCCAACTAACAACACAACGCTCCTTCTTTTTATCCTAACTTAAGACACCAAATGTCCTATACTGATCCAGGACCAGTGAAAGTCTCTCCTGACCTGAAGCTTTTACCTTTGCAACCCTAGCATGGGAACAACTGACCTCCAGCCTCTACCAAAAAGAGAAAGGCCTTCGTGCTCCAGAGAAGATGCTTCCTGCTTAAATAAACACATTGATTGGTGAAGAGCAGGCTCTCCCTGGGAGCTCTGGTCCCCTCTGCCACCACCATTGTGCTGGTTTGGCTTAATGGGAGTTTGGGGGGAGGTCGGGGCCAAGAGAAGAGACCGCTCCTTTCATAGGAGCTTTATT
The DNA here is from genome assembly GCF_902827175.1 of Gymnodraco acuticeps. Classification (NCBI taxonomy): domain Eukaryota; kingdom Metazoa; phylum Chordata; class Actinopteri; order Perciformes; family Bathydraconidae; genus Gymnodraco; species Gymnodraco acuticeps. The sequence continues at coordinate 1,745,059 of NW_022990021.1, forward strand.
GCCTGACCACGGGTACACAGCAAAACAAAACAGCCCTCTCATGCGGCTCAGCGCCGGCTCTCGGTCACCAGGAGACCGCTCAGAACAAACAGAGGTATTTGTCACAAGTCAATTATCAGCATCGGGGTACTCTGGAGTCTCCAGGACCTCGTGCTGTGAATGGGGCCACTAAAACAACAAAACATTCTTAAGGGATAAGCAATTGACTCACAACCTTTTGCGCAGTTACCGTATGTGGATTTAAGAAAGAATTGGTGAGAATGACAGAGTTTGTTTAGGAGTTTGTTAAGTTGGAAAGCAAATATAACACCCTGGGCGTTTGTTGATTAATGTTTAAATTCTTGTAGTAATACATACAATATTAGAAAGTTCTTGAATAGACTTTTAATTGAAGCATCCGAACTTCTGAGAAAATGTTTGAAATAATTTCGACATACAAAGTCTCTAATCCTGTCTACACACAAACACATTTTTTAATATACTGCATTTTTAAACTGTGGTTTTCTGTTCTGAAATATTACGAAACGTTTTGAAAAATGCAACATCTCAAACATGCCAAACAAAGGTTTAAGTTGGAAATAAAACTTCTCAGTGGGACTCATGAATAAAGTCATGGAGTGTATTTTCTGCCAGTGTGGAGGTAGAGAGCAGCGAGGGGGGCTGTGAGGGAGTGTTTCCCAGCCTGTGTGGTTATTTCATTCAGGAGTGTGTTTGTTCAGCTGCGCACTGACTGGAAGGTATTCTGGAGGGATTGGGGGGGGTGGGCTGCTGCACGTCTCTGTCATCGCAGCACAACCTCTGCTCCGAAATCATGAACCAGGAAGGATTACATTGACTTAAAGTCTGCGTGAGCTGTTGCTTCACCAACATTCAAATGTGTGAATCACCTTGTTAAACATTTTATTTTCTGGAAGCACCTAACATTCTCCCCGATTTCACACTGTTTCCGTACACCAACTCTCCCCCTTGCTGTCCTCTGCCTGGCGGAAAGAAGGTTTTCTTTTTTTTGTAGATGTGCCTTGTTGTTTTGTTATTTACATAAACTGTTGTCAGAGCGCCCAATCTGGAAATAGAGGAGCGGAGTGTTGCTTAGCATAAAGACCACAGTCTTATCTCAACACCTCTTTCCAGATGGGACGAGGCCGAGCAATATACACACACACACACACACAATGCAAAACACACACACACAATGCCAAACACAATGCAAAAGCTTTTATAGAAGGAAACATGTTTTGTAAGGGTGCTTCATCATTGGCTGCTCATGATTGAACTTTCAAGGCCTCATTTATTAGTATATATTTAAGTTTCAGCCATACTTTCAACAACATTGTTTAGCATTTTTGTCAACCTCATAATTGGAAATTGTAACTATATATATTTGTGATATGACTATTGTTTGAAATAGATTACAATCATATGATGCTACGATTCACTATTAATATTCACATTTGAATACCGTCTAGACTTAAACAGAAAGTAAAGTGAAGCCATAAATTATGTTAAGGATTGATTATTATTTTATAATCGTATCTGATCATTTCTGTCCAGATATGGCTGCTGTCAGAGTAAAGCAGGGGAGAGAGACCAAGGCCACTTTTTCATCCTGCTCTCCAACTGTCCAAAACCCATTCTGTGTGACTTCATAGGTCACCTCTCTCTGGTGCAGTCACTGGTTTCCCTCCCTCCCCCGACTCCCGCCCCATAACCTCCCCCCTCTTTAATACTTTCTCTATGGAGTAAGTCGGGGGGACAGGCGGTCACGCAGTAGCTGGCTTCATGATTAATGGTGTTTATTCTTGACAGAAGGCTCCTTTATTTATCTGCATTGCAGTTTCACTGATACTATCAGTCACCTGAATGAAAAATATTCAGTCATACCAATTTTGCAGTATAATTGAGTAGAGTCACTTCCTTTCAGTTTTTTCCCCTCTCGCTCTCCTCTCCCACTTTATCTGGCAGCCTTATCATCGCCACAGTAATTTTTGCGCTGCGTTGTTTGATATGGAGAGGCTGGCTTTAGCCGTATTTGACATAAAGCCTCTTCAATTTTCACTGGAGAAAAAAAAGGGAAGAAAGAAAGTTGTGCACCACAAAATGTGCGAAGAGGGGGAAAGAATCTCTCCCCTTTTTTCTTCTGAGGCAATTTCAGGATTTAGAGAGAAAGGAGATAAATGCCTAAGCAGAAATGTGGGCAGATTGAAGTTAAAGTATATCTATTTTTTTGTATTACAGCAGTTTCAGAAGCCTAAATGGAGAGTGCAGTCTTTTTTCTACACAGCCTGGGCACAGGAAGAGGGTGTTTTGAAGGCACCTGTGTATTTTGAGAATGATGGATCCAGCAGGTTGGATGGAAAAAAAAGAGTTTGGCACTGCAGAGATTTGACAAGGCCTGTAAAGGTTTAAGGTTGAGTCATTACCCGTGGAGATCTGTTCCGACATGTTCCAAAACTCTACTTACCAGGCTAGGATTACCTACGCTGAGGCTGACTCTGCCGCAGTGTGTCTATTTGTATTCCCAGTTATTAAATATCACATGCATTTCTTTTGTATTAACGGCATAGACACTTAAGCAAATGTATAGTATTTATAATCTACAAATGATTCCTTACATAACATTTCCATTCATACAAATCCTATCTGATTATTTTTTCTACAAATACTTCCTGTTCATTGTCATTTCTACGGTGTTAGTCCTTTGGTTTAATTTAATTTGAGGCCCCGTTATAAATATCTTTTAGAAAGGTACATTTAGATAAAAAAGGAATACATTAATCTCTCATACGAGGCCTGTGAATTTGCCCATGTAACACATTAGTGGATTTGATTTTCTATACTCGAGTCATTTGCCCCCTCTTCATGTTTGAGATCTCAATTTGTAGCTCTCCCATGGAGCACAATGGAAAACCAGGTCTGAGGGGAAGAGATAACAGGCAGGTGCCAACAGCTCCGCGCTAATGTGTGTGTGTGTGAGCGCTAGTGCATTCATGCTCTCACACATGTACACACACGTTATACATATCTTTCTTGACAGTGTTTGAGCATTAGTTTATTAATTTACTGTATTTTTGTATTTCTTATTATTTATGTATTTATTGCAGTTATTTACCCTGTATTTCCGTCTTGTAATAAGACATTTAAATACATATTCCTTTTCCAATTTATTTCTTAAATTGTAACCCTCTTACTATTTATACTCCATTTTTCATCTTAGGCCTTTAATAATTCATAGTTTTCACAATTATTGTTAAAATAATTATAATATGCATTTTAAATTGGGCTGTGATTGTTTTCCTTATCACTTAATCTGCCCATTATTTTTACTTGATTAATCATTCTGTCCATAAAGTGTCAGAATTGTATAGTGAAAAATACCCTTTCGTTTCCCAGAGCCGAAGGTGACATTTTCATAATGCTTTTTAAAAATAGAAAAAATAATTGTCCTTTTACAAAAATATATAACAAGAACATTTGTAAATCTTCAAACTGGAGAACTGGGAACCAGCCATTTCTTTTGCAACTTAGCTTGACAAATTACAAACAATTTATCGATAATAAAATAAGTTGCTGATTAATTCTGTCAATTTAGTCAATCAATTCGAATGAATTAATAGACTGCTTTTCTCAGCTCTAAAACCAAGCATTGGCAGCAATACTAACCTTGAGCAACATTTAATTTATGTTAAATATATTACAATCATAAAGCGTTCATAAGTAAAAGCTCAGTCTTTAGTGGTTTTGGTGGTAAGTTAGTCGATGGGTGTAGCGGGATGTCACTTTTATGATCCGTGCTGGTTCTTAATTGGCTTTGTAAATACCCTCCTCTCATTGGCGGGGAGCTATTAGAGAGAGGCAGTGGCTGTCAAGATATTACCCAGCGCTGGCAGCCCGCCGCCTCACATCGTCTCCACAACCTCAGGCAGTCCTGACGTCTGCTTCTCATCACAAATACCGGGAGTAGTTTTAAAAACGAGCCTCAGGTGAATGGGTGGGACTGCTTATTTCAGAAAGGAAATATTTTTCTCCTGATGTACAATTATCAATTTTAGCTCAACCCTTTGAATGGAGTCAGTTTTTCGCTTTTTACTTTACGCTACAGACGTCATGCTGTAGGAGTGTAGAAATGTGGAATTTCCATTACTGTGATCTCTGGGCTGTGGGCTCCAGACCCTGCGATCCCACTCTGGGGGCCAGTTACAGCGAGTAACGAGACCAGGGGAACAGGGCCATAAATCCTCTCCAGCTTTCCGCATTTTCCATCCTCCCTCGTTCCATCCCTCCCTTTCCTTTCATCCCTCTCTCCATCTTTCCTAGTCAAGCCTTCACTATATGATTTAAGAAACCTAAATGCAACAATGTAAAATATTCCCACATGTTTAAGATGCTTAGTCCGGCTAGAGCAATTACAGTTTTAATGTTAGAGGAAATGAGTTCATTGCCTCCCCGCACCTCCTCTCCTCCCTTTAAAAAAAAAAATGTGTTTATCGCCTAAGTCACAGAGAATTTCACTCCTTTTACACTCACCCCACCAATGCTAATTAATTCATATCACATAAAGCGATTCCATTCTCTCAGCCTCTTGTTATCTCTCTTATCAGATGTGGCGTCCATTATATCTGATAGTGTGGTAGTTTCAGCTCATAATGTTGTATGGAGAGAGCCAAAAAGAAATCGGTTGCTTACATTTCCGTTCTTTTTGAGAGGCGGTCAGTTTTTTTAGTCCCCCCCCCCCCAACTAGTGTCCATACATGTGTGCAGTCATGCACGCAGCTGCAGGGTCACGACACATGTGAGAAAGCAGCAAGACATTTTGTTGCATGTCCATCATTTTTTGACATCACTGTGAAACAGAGTTCCCGTTAGAATATTTTTTCGCCGGTCAACATGTCCGTTAAAGTTTAAATCTTCCGGACAAAATGAGAAAAGTGCCGGTCAAAGGTCTTCTTTGTTATTTATTGTGCTTTAAATCAAATTGATATGATTCGATATTAAACAAACTAATTATAGGCCTAGTAGATTAACTACATTATTCAAAAGTGTACAGTAATTTATAATAACACGGGAATAATAAACGGAGCGCTCTCCCTCTCCTGTCAGCCCGTCAGTATCATGCAGCTCGCGGATCAGTAATGAGTGAGCCGACAGTAAAACTAAACATATCTATAACTAGTTTAGGTAGTTTGAGAGGTCATTAAAATAGCTAGGCTACGTGTGATATTCTAACCTGGTGTGTGTTTTGTTCCGCTCACTGCTGCAGGTGATCATGCAGAGCTGCGTGTCGACTCGTCAGCAGCAGCTGATCTCTCTCTCCCGTCAGATTAGATTTTACTCGCGTTTATGTCCATATCGATCAGATCCAGCTAGTTCTAGCTAATGATAGGACTACCTGCTTATTAAAAGACACCTAAACAATAAGCGTCGCTATGCAACCGGGTGAGGCCGCAAAGTATAGCGCAGCATTATGCATTTGTTTACATGCCCACCGGAACCCCGAGGCATTACCAACAGATCAACGCACAATCAACCCACACAGGACATCTCTTTCTCCACATTACGTGTTAGACATTAGAATTGACTATTCTTGTCTGTCACATACTCTTTTGTCTGTCACATACATGGCGCAAGTTGCGCAACTGATGTGGTATTGCGCTAAACGGAAATTATTTTGAACGGACACTTTGACCGGAGAGATTTAGATTTGCCGGTCTTCAGCATATTTTACCGGTCGTAGTCCGGTAATTACCGGCTAACGGGAACTCTGCTGTGAAAGTAACTTTGCTACTTAAGGAATGAAAGTTCATCCAATGATATACAATAAAGATGGGACATTTGTTTCTTTCTGGAGAAAGGGAAAACAAAGTTTCCCATAGCAGGCTAATTAAGAATTCCCTCTCATTCATATCAGTGTTGTAAAACATCCTCCTTTGAGTAAATCGAAAAATGTACACAGGTCTGTTTTAAGCCTCCCAAAGCTTCATCAAGCCTGAGCTTGGCACCGCCACGCACTCAGCCCCTTCATGATTAAATATCGAGGAAATCCACATGACATTTTATTAGTCCAACAAGATGGATGAAATGGCCAGAATAAAGTAGGCTGTGTCTTTTCACTTTCCCAACAGCACTTGCCTTTCTTCGGTCTGCCTTTTTCTCTCTACAAGAAGTATGTATTAGGAAAACGTGATGGATGTCATTCTGAAAAGGAGATTTTCAGTGCCAAGAAGAAAACATATTTTGTGTCTTATACCTGATGCTTCTGTTTTTCTCCCTGTGAGTCTCAGCTCTCCCTCCCACTCCCCCCTTTTCTTTTTTCTGTTGTTCTACCTCAGATCTCTGTCTGAAGGATTAACCATCTCCAGCAGTGTGTCTCTGCTGTCTTGTAGCGCTGTGTATTGTTTGTGATTTGCTCAGGCCCATCCGTGCGGTTGCTCATTTCAGCAGCCCAGCGTGACGTGTTGAATTGAGGGGGGGGCGCTCCTCGCAGCCCTGGGCCACACTCATTCTCACCTGAGATAGGCTGTAGGCATGCAGACGCACACGCTCATTACCTAGACTTGTCGGGTAACGGAGGCGGTGGGGTGTGGAACCTGAACCCTCTTTAGCTGCAGGCGTCAGCTGAGTTTTTGTGTAAAGGCATTGGGGCCATCGAGACATTACTTGAGAGGAAAAGGAAAGATAGATATGCTTCCTCCCTGTTTTTACAAGTTTAACACTTCAACACCCAGGAGTCCCGTCCTGTCTTCTCTCTAGCCCGGGGCATGCCAAAAGAACTCAAAACACTGACTGAGAGCAGCGGTAATTCAACCGGTGCACGCTTTCAAAAAAGACGCAATCAGGTAAAAAGTTCAAGGTAAAATGGTCCATGCTAAACTATCGCGCTGTTTGAAAAAGGGCAAAATCAAGCAATGGAGAAGGAACAAAAGGAACAAGAACATGTTTTTTTTTGGGTCTCACGTTTCTTCCCTGATTCCAGCCCCCTTGAAATTACAGGAAAAAAGGCAGCCTCATTTTGTGTAATTTTACTTTCATGTTTTCATTCCCTCGCTATACACTCTGTTGATTCGTTTTGGTAGACATTCTTATCTTGATGGGTGAAAATTACATTTAATTGCAGTGTGGAAAAATGGTTTTCAAACCAGCCTGAGAAGAAGAAAAGAAAACTCCTGCTGCGTGGCCAAGCCAAACATAAACATTTCATAAGGGCGAATGCAATTGGCTGTGATTTAGAAACAGCGCAAGGCAGTGAAAAGATCTGTTGTTTTTGATAAGGCATAATCCTAAGACTTTGTTGAAGTGCAAGCACTGCTAAGGAGCCTTGATCTAAAAGAAGAAGTGTTTTCATGTGTGACGCACCTTCAGCAGGTTCGTGACTCAAGCGGCAGTTATAACCTGATTGTTGGACACCTGGGCCCGTTTGTTATGACTTGAGCTTGTCACACTCAATGGCTCCTGTGATAAACACATGTTATCACTCTGGCAGCATGGAAGTGATACGTGCCTGCAGGGATGTACTGTGTGCTTATATGTACACAATGTGAGTGTGAGTCAAAGACACAGGGGGAGGAGGAGAAACTGAAGGAGACTCGTGGTTATTCAACTGGACAGCGAGTGTATATGTGAGAACTGACTCTGCAGTGCATGGGAATGTCTGGCACGCCTCCAGAAGTAACCCACCGAGAGGGAATCCTGCTTGATGTGACAATGAATAGAAAGCCATCCCAACCTCCCTGAACCCACCCAGGCCTTTGATGTCAGGGGGTCACACGGAGCCCTGGCAGCTACGGGGGGGCATAGTTACCCCAAACGCCTGGCAACCTCACCGTGCCATACCGAGCCAGAGCATGTCTGCGGTCTGCTCTGCCCTGCATGGTGAAAACAGAAAATCAAAGAGCAGGAAACTCAGATCAGATGGGCAACAAACTACAAGTTCCTTAAATATACAAATTCAGTTCCTGGAATTATAAAAAAAGCAAATATGCAGCCAGTGATTGACAGATGGAATCTCTGCAACTTCTGTTCCGTCACGTGCTATGATGGTTTCCCCAAGACGTAGAAAGCTTTAAATCTTATAACTCCATCATTTATGTTTTTGTAAATTACACAAAGTTGATGCAGACAGTGAAATGACCAAGACATTAAATCCATATTCCCACCCTTTAGCTAATTAAACATTACTAAAGCTTCATTTATAGATAATAGTTATATGTAAAGGGGTTACGACTTAGCTACGGATTCTAAGCACGTATCCGATGTAGCTATGCTAATATGGCAACCGCAGGAACTTTGGTCAGCATTGGCTATATGTATTTTCTCTTACAAGTTAATGGTGCTCAAGATGGTTGATAGTGAACACAACATCTAGCAAAGTGATCCTACTAAAAACCCTATATGCTCACCACGATCACTGTTTCCAATGGCATCTTCTCACATTGTGTAACAAACCATCTGGCGGGTCGGGATCTAGAATAGTCTATAATCAGTAATAAACCAAGCTCCCTTCCACTGTAGCTTGTGAGTGAATGAAAGACTGTAGACACAGTTATGATGGAATATATTTAAATCTCCAACACATCCATCTAGTCTTACCGTGGTGCTATCAATGGCTAAAATCCATCGCTGAACTCTAAATCAAATATTTAGCTGAAGGTATCTGGGGCTGGACTGATGATAACCCCTTGTGTCAACCATAAATCCAACCGTCAAGCTCGACTATGCGATAGCCACATAGAAGATAGGTCCTAAAAGTGGTCACGATAAGGGCAATATATCAGTTCCACCACATGTGCTGATGAAGATCATGGGATTGAAATCTTTAGTAGAAGAGAGTAAGCCAACCTCGGAGCAAGATTGTGCTCATAGCATTGAAACCAAATTCACAAGCCTATTTAATCATAGAAACAGAAAAATATGTCAATGCCAACTCCTGTATTGGGTGACAGACTAAATGTATCCACTTTTTGTGGCAACATGTTCATTTCTTATTTGCCAAATCGTGCAGATGCAAAAGCCAGTGGTTGGACTGAGGGAAGGTTGGATCTGAATTTAAAATGACTTTTAACGGCTGCTGTAATTGTCATTACTAATGTGGAAAAATGAAGTCATTGGAATACGGTTCACTAGCAGAACTTAATGAAGACTTTCCTTTTGGAATATTAGGACCCTAGAATATATATCCACCTTCTTGTGTTTGTGTCTCAGTCCGTCTGTCTTCTCTCTCCCCTTGTCTCAGCTCCCTTTCCTCTCTTCTTGGGTCTCAGCTGGCTCTGTTCCTGTGGCCCTTTGATCTCAGTGAAAGGGTTTGGAGCTTTAAAGTGCTTCTGTTTCCGCTGTCAGGAGCCCCTCTCTTCCTCCTCTCTGGTTTAGGCTTTCAGTGCGGTGGCAGCCTTGTTCTGTGGCTGGGTGGGTTGGAGGGGAAGGGGCACAGGTTTCTATGAGGTGGTGAGATTGAGCTGAGGTTGGCGGGGGGATTGTTCTGTGATGCTGTCAGCCTGGGTCAGGAGAGGACCTGACACCTGACTGATCCCAGTTCCCTCCAAAACCCCAGTTCCCACCTTGCTTAGCCTCTTGTGGCTAGAGGTTTAACATGTGAAGACAGATGGGTCTTCATAGTCTGTGGTTTTGGACTTCCTCTTCCTTTATTTTTCATATATTTTTGAGGATTTATGGTGTACACAATTGTGATGGTGTTACCTCCAATAAATATGTAGAATGGAGGTTCCCATCCATGGAAGACATAGACTTTTTTGTAAAACAGAGAAAACAAACAAATCACAGGGACCCTTGCAACCAATGCTATATTTCTACAGTTTACAACATAATGACATATTAAATAACTTCTGCCATGTTAACTTTCCAGATCAGTGAACCCCCTCAAATAATCTAATCAAAAACGTACCCCTGCCAATGCAGCCATCTGCATTTTTGTTTACAAGATATTCTTTTTGGCTAAATTAGCTAATGTTAGGCTACATGCTCATTATTTTCACTATATACCTGGTTGTTAATTATTTTTTTTGTATCAAGTCAAAGTAATTAATCACATCTATGTTACATACCTACATCATTTTTCTATTGCCAATTCAAAGATAAAGATGGAAGTATTTCTGTTGTCCTTCTCAGCTATTTCTCTAGCTATTTCTCAAGACATGGTTAGTTTTGTGAGTTTTTAGCTCTCATGTTTTTCCTATTTAGACCTCTCCTACATCTGTGAATGAAATGATTATGGTGTATGACCATTCATAATTGGATTTAGACCCACTAATTTCCTGTACCCTTCTGTGAAGCACACATCAAGAAATGTTAGATTTTATTTCATGAGCTAAAAGTATTTTGCAAAGCCGGTTCCTGTTTTAGCAGACTGCTGTGTCAATATACCACCAGGTCTAACTGCTGCACCACAATGATACCTTCTGTGCTCAGTGAAGTCATCAACCTTCACCGCAACTGTGTCTTTCTACTGCAGCTTTTACCAAAATAATTATTAGTGTTGATATAACCTTGTTCCAAACAAAGATTCAAGGCATGTTTACATGAACACACACCCCTCCACAAAACCTCAAAATCATTTGGGGGCATATTTACACTTGGCAAGTGTGTATTCATCCGGTGAAAAAAGACGACAGTTTAAAATCCACAGACCGCCCCGTGTAAACATGCGATGTCTTAAAGAGGCACTGGCTGGTTTTAAGCGAGGCCACGTGAAAGGAAATGGCTTCCATATGTCAGGAGCTCAGTCTTTCCCTGTGCCCTGTTTGCAGGATGTCTTCTTTTTTTAGGGTTTATAGGAATTATAAACCTACCAAGGGAAGTAGAGGAGTGAAGGAACATTTTTTTCTTCTGGTAAGGCAGAGAAGCCCGCGGTACAGCTTTGATGTAAATCTTAAATCAGGTGTAACTAAGACGCCACTTCTTTGGCGCGCACACCTACTCAGCACACACACAGAGGGAACATTCCTGCACACACACTGAACGTTGTCAGATTACTTCCTTTCGTCATGTTGATTAATGCATACTGGCAGATGCTAAGACGATCACGGCCCTGCAGAGAGCAGCTGAACGCCGAGGATCGGACACTCTTTTGCTTTTCCTCTCACAAGAACAGAGGCCCGCCGCACTCCTCCAACCCATCCATCTCTCTGCTGTCCTCCTCAAATCCCCTCTGCCCCCCTGGAGACCTCTTTCTCTCTCCTCCTTCTCCATCTCCCCCTTTCTCCTAAGTCTTTTCTGTCCGCCTTTACTTCCCAATTCGTAGTCCATATCTTCACACACTCCCTCCTTCTCCTCCACCCTACTACTGTTTGTGCTCAAAAGTCTTTCCACACTTTTGCTTTTCCTTTTCAACAGGCTGAAATATCCCTCTTCCTCTGTGCCACCGTCTTCCCTCCAACCAACACGTGTGCTCTCTTTCCTTTTGTTTTCTGATCACCTCGTTTTTTTCCCAATGACCTTCCAGTAGGGCTCTGTTCTTATTTGCTAAGTTAATTGGAAAAACAAGCCAAGTAGAGGCATTTAGCCATGGTTAGTGTAGGGAGATGCAGCCAACGTATGACAGGGTTAATCAGTGTCATTGCAGCCAGAGTGGGTGTCTGGATTTCCTCATACAGGGGTGTGTTGGGCCAGGAGAGAAAAAAAAGTAATGAATCCTTTCTACCTTCCCTTCTGGGGACTTATTCCTACATTGCAGAAGTCTGAACTGTAATATGCAGCCATTTCAGATATACAGAAATGTTTTTCCCATATATTTCGCCATTAAATGAACCCCTGTACATCTGTTATTTTAAGGATTTTAAATGTATTCTACTGACTTGTATTTAAAAGTGTCAAGTGCAGAATCTGAAAATGTATCATTCCATGTAAAGGTTGTTTCTGAAATCAATGACAAAGGTTTTCTGTGTGTGATTTTCCTCAACTGCTCTGAGTGTGTACATGTGTGTTTGAGATGCATGGTCAACCACATCAAAGTGAGCGTCACTGCAGCTGTGTTGTTGAACTGTATAAATGAGGCATGTAATGGTGGCGTGTGGGCACATAACTTGCTTATCATAAACACACTCACACACCTGTTTTGAGGTGCACCGTTGCCCTCAGCATGACCCGCTAGGTATGGAGGAAGTAAAACAATTCCTCATGAATCTTCTTGACAGGAGACGTGCAGAAAAGAAATGGAGGTTAAAAAAGAAAACATTCCATGGCCATTGTTTTGCAGTGTCAGATACGATCACTCACCTTTGCACACTTTAACAATGAGGCTTTCACTGAGACTTCCCCTTGTGAGAGTGAGAGTCTTTTTCCACGTTCACCTGTGTTCAGCCTTACTGAGACATGTTGTCACACACACTTGTAAAAATAAATTGTCCCACAGCACCTTGGGGCTCATTATAGAAAGGTTGCCAGCGACAAAGTCTTTACGTGTGAATGGATGCCTGTGCACACATCTGTCTGTCCTCCAGTTTGTGTGTGTGTGTTGTTTCCGCTCCTCAGTACTCATTATTTGCCCTGGCCTGAGCTCCTTCATTAGGGGGGCTGCGGAGTAAAGGGCCGGAGGGGCCTGTAGGGGATCAGGGGACGGGGCGGAGGTCGTAATTGCGCTGTTCCACTCCCCTGGCCTCGCTCAAGGTCACAGCGAGACAAACTCTGGGCCAGGTCTCTCACTTTTTCTCCCGTCTTTTCCCACCCTTTTCCATCTCTCCTCACCTCCTTCTTAAACCCGCACTTTTTCTCGGCCTCCCTCCTTCGCTCATCCTCTCCTTCTCCTGGGGTCTTTTGTCACAGTAGACTGGTCCACTGGGGAGCCACAGAGAAGTGGAGGGGCTAATTCAGTCTAATCTCTTAGCCTGTTAATGTCTGGCTGATATCTGGATTTCTCCACATCCTCAGGGGAAGGCCTTTGTGGCGAAAGCCATCATTATGAAGTTTCCTTGCCCTCCTAGCCAATTATAAGAAGGGAGACAAATTAGTTCATCTCAAACTTGGCTCCTATGAAGTTTTCTTGATTGTTCTCAACTTTATTTCACATCTCATATCATAGAGACATTTCACAGTAAAGGTTTTTGATTAGAAACAGAATAGCCTGATCATATTTTCTATTTAAAGAAGTAAGATTGTGCATCTTGTGTGAGACATGCTGATGGATTTTGTTCAACATTGTATCCGTCATGTGCAATTCTGTACACGGTTTCTGCTCAAAGCCAAGTTTGAAGCCATCTGAGTAAAGTGGTGTAGCGTTGCTTGTCTGGCGCTGGCCAGCGGTGAGCTCGGTCTAACGTTTCCCTCTGATTAAGACACAGTGGTGAAAGCTGCCTTTGATCTGAGGAAATGTCTGCGTAGGGAGCAGTTGGAATGCAGCGCTCTCCTCTCTGCCTCGCAGATGGAGGGAGAGAGATAGTGTCACAGTCCATTTGTCTGGCCTCGCCACTGCCAGTCCACCCACGGCAATACAATCTACATTGTCTGAGACTAATAAAATGAGCATGATGTTGAAATTGTGGAGTCGACTGGATTATTGATGTTAATTTTACACAATGTTGGCAACATTAGAACCTAATCAAATCAAAATATCTTATTATTCCACATGTGGTGACTTAATACGTTTCAATAATATTTCACTTGAACTGCAGTCAGAATGATTGTTCACAGCAATCACACACATTTACTGCTGTAAGTTATATTTTGAGTTGGTTGCACATTATGTATCCATGTTCTTTAAATATATTTTCTTTCCCTTGTGTCTCCGCAGGCCTCCTGGGATGGCGGGCAGTCCGGCTTTCTCTGACATCTCCCTCATCCGGATCTCGCCCCAGCGGAACCCCTCCGTGGGGGCGGAGTCGCCCTTTCACCCTCCGCACCCCTACATCAACCCATACATGGACTACATCCGCTCGCTCCACAGCAGCCCTTCCATCTCCGTCCTGTCAGCCACCCGGGGCCTCAGCCCTGCAGATGGTGAATAAAGTGAAACACACACCGACACACAAAGCTTGATGCCTATGCACTCACATGCACAACTGCACACAACCTCAGCACAGCAGAAATACGCATCAAAGCCTCAGTAGACCTTTAAAAATGATTGTTGAAATTGATTGGTGCCGTTTGATTGCTTTTAGTGGGAATCTCGATTCTCTGTATCAGTTTAATTCCTGTTTGAGATCAGAAGAGGTCAGGTGAGAGGCAACTAGATCCATCTCTATTAAGACCCAGGGGTTGGTGCAATGTTATCTGAGTGAGGGAGGAGGTGGCTGGAACTCATATGAGGGTGGCTCCATCCTTGTGGGTGGGGGTGCAGGTTGGAGGGAGGCTAATCCTTTTGATCTGTGAGTCATGTCAGAGAACCTCTGGAGGATGCATCAGTGAGCGGCAGGGTCACGTACAGTTACAACGCTCACACCGAGGGAGGGGGGGATTCAAGCTCAGGGTTGGGGGGCGTTGTGTTATGGTGTCCTACAGGGAGCGCTTGTTTCCTGAGATCTCAAGAGGGATTTGGACAGGGAACTTCAATTAAAGCAGACAACACAACCAGGGGCTTTATAAAAAAAAAAAACTGATGGAAAATAAGATATTAAAACTGTTAAAAAGGGAAAAACTTAAACTCACTTAATTGTGTGCTAGCAACTTGCTGTTAGGAATCTAAATGCTATGAATTTAGTATTTAGTAGAGCTTAAATAAGAGGAACTGGTTAAATTATATTTTTATAATATTTTAAGAAATCCCACATATTTCCAGTTTTGCTAATGTAAGGATTTGCTTATTTTTATTGTATTTTTTTCCTTTAAAATAATGGACTGCTGGTGAGACAAAAACTAATGATATTAAGACATCAAATTGAACTCTGAGCGGCATTTTCTTATTTCTTAGAGCATATTCAAGAATGAATAATTTAGTGGTTAGTTGCAAAAACAGACAAAAATAATCACGAATGAAAAAAAATATGAATCTTGGATTATGTAAGAAACCACAATAAAAACTATTTGTATTTGAGAGATTTTTTGCCAAACATCTACATTCACCTTAAAGGTCTTGAAATGGCCTGATTGTGGCCCTCATGTCTATAGCCATCAACCCTTCCACACTTCAGCAGCAGAGCCCCACTTTAGTTCCCCACCTTGTGTTAAAGTGTATTTCTGAAACGGCAGATAGCGGGGCACTTCCTCTACACCAGCACACTCCACTTCCTCTCATCCAGGTCTGTTTAAAGGCTGTCTCTAAGTGAACACCAAGAGTCTCACTCATCCCCTCTCCTGCACTCTAACAATCAGGAAATATAGACTTAAGCTCAAACTCTCTAACCTCCAATCTTCCATTACCGCAATATAATGTGCACCAGTCTTAGCTTCAATCAAAAATGGTTTCTCCAACCTACCATGATCCTCTTTCCGCTGTGAATTGTGAATGAGGCACCTAATTACTCCTTTAATCAACCCGCTGATTAATTAACCCATCAGCTTTTGTGTTGTTAGTATATCACCACGCTTACGAGAGCCTGCTTCTTCACTATGCATTTTTTACCCCGCAAAAATGAACATTTGAATAATGATGAATTAATTAACAGAGTCTAATGGAGATTTAAAGTGGGTGGGATTTAGTGCCACTCTTTTGCTGCCACACATTTGCTTTCTTTTTATTCTGCTCCTCCTTCACAATACTTCCCTCTTTTCTATGTGAGAGATGGGGTTCAGAGGTATTGCCCCTGATCCTATTGTAATGCTGAAGGAGAACCCGGTGGCTCACCCAGTCTTGAGGCACATCTCTGCCTGAGTGCCACACCGACAGCCTGCCCCCACCCCCCCTTTTTGCCCCCAGGATCGATCTCGGATGCCAACATTTCTGATTTAGAAATTCTGCAAAGCCCTTTTCTGTGCATGTTGGATACTGAATGGGCCATATTATGGTTGAATGCAAAAGCAAAGCTAAGGCGGAACAGCAGAGACAATTAAAAGACTCCCCCCTTCCACTGAAGACATAATACCCAGATCGAATTAATTTAGATTTCTTTCTTACATCCATTCAACCAATCATGGATGCATATTGCCGGCATACAGGCCAGCCTTAAGAGGAAATCTCCTCATGCAGCGTTTCTTTATTTATTTTCTCTTTATGTCTTGAGTTGGGGGGGAAAGAAGAGCTGAAGCACTCTGTGGGTCTGAACTGATTCTATATTTGCATCCAAAACCACAGTGTTAGTCTTTCCCTTCTCTCTTTCTTAGAGTATTTGCATAAGGAAGCCCACCACCAGATGTTTATTTTTAGGCTACGGTTCAAGGACTTACAGCACTCTATAACTAAGGGACTGACTTGGAAAATAGAGGCATTTTGAGGAGAAGAGAGAAGTGGAGGCAGAATCGTTTGCCGCATCTTTATGCATGCAGATACGTGCGGGCAGATTTAGGCCTTTTGTTTTTCTCTATAGAGTTTAAGGGAGCACAGTGGAGGAGCAGGTTGCATATCTGCACGCTGCAGCCCTGATGTGAACAACACACGAGCACCATCGCTGGCAAAAGATGTGTCAGCCCACATACTCTTACCACACACACACACACACACACACACACACACACACACACCACACACACACACACACACACACACACACACACACACACACACACACACACACACACACACACACACACACACACACACACACACACACACACACACACACACACACACACACACACACATTCTCACTCCCATCCCGTCACATATTGACGGACGGTCAGGGCCCCTCCCCGTCGCTATATTACGTACAGCGGACCCCTTGACCGTCAGGGTTCTACTGGCAGGGCGTCTCATAGACCTTCATAGACCACGTGATCAACAACAATGGCCGACCTTCGTGTTATTCTCGGTGGAAAAGGCCTATTTTAAGGTTCATTTGGCCAATAAAATGCGTTTTGATGTCATTTTATGCTTTTAATATGAGTTGTTATTTCTGATTATTTGTGCAGTACATGTACATGATGTTTAGTTTGCTATTTATGACGAAGATTACTTCATGAATGTGTACACATGCATGGTTGCTAAGATGGTTGCTATGGACGCTGCAACAGCTCCCAGACCACGTGATCAACAACAATGGCCGACCTTCGTGTTATTCTCGGTGGAAAATGCCTATTTTAAGGTTCATTTGGCCATTAAAATGCGTTTTGATGTCATTTTATGCGAGTAATGAGTTTTTATTTCTGATTATTTGTGCAGTACATGTACATGATGTTTAGTTTGCTAGTTATGACGAAGATTACTTCATGAATGTGTTCTTCATGGTTGCTAACGTTTTTTTGGTGGAAATGTGTTTTTTCACAAAGTCACCCTCTGTACTTGGACTTATTGGGAGAATCTAAAGGCAAAAACATCCCAAATATTAATGTAGGTCTTTATTTTAGACCTTTAGTGTTGCCGTCTGTGAGGAAAATAAATGGGGCTCAGAGCCTCGTATTTAAAAAAAAAAAATGTCCTTCTAATTTGTTATTATTTTCAAAATAGCACACTGTTATTTACTCACCAATAACACACATTTATCCTTGCTTTTATATATTGGTTTAATTCCATAATCTTGGGCTTTTTTGGCGTTCGTCAGGAACTGAATTTCAAAATAAAAATAACCGGAAACAGACGTAGGCATTTCGAGCGATTACCCAAGATCCTCAGCTACGATGATTGGATGTTTTAGCCGCAATGCATGCTTGGATTTGGGGTTTATATTATATGAAATCCGGAAAACATTTGAAAAGAATAAAATAATACTTAATTCCGAGTGCTCTTGCTTTTCTCTTTGAAAGTCATCACATAACGGCATTGTAATACACGGTTCGGCTGCATTGTATATTACAGATCTGCCGTAGTTCTTTATTTATAGAGCCCTGATGAGAAGACCTTTGGAAAAACTGAAGAAATGCCGCCGAAACTGAATACTTGACGTGGATCATAAATATTTCAACAATTAAACAACATCTTCAATTTCTCTTCACACAATACGTCTCCTTGCAGTATCAACACTAATTCGGCTGACTTTTACATTTGATATAATTCATAGATAGGTTATATTTACACCATAACGGTGCACAGCTGATATATAAAAGGACTTGTAGTTTTTAAAGATACTACTGATTTGAATTGGATTGAATTTTGAATGTAGAATGTAAATACTGAGTCTGAAATAGTATATCAATATGCTGTAAAATTATGTGAAAGCATGAATAAAACTACACATCTTCAGATGTTGTACATACAAGTGTCCAACACTAATAATACAAAGTTATTATGGCTGTGTGGACCTTGTGTGCACCGCCTAGTGGTTAAAGCACGTTATTGAATTATTGTTTTTATGTGTTATATTTGATTAATATAAATATTAAGAGTACATACTTTCATAGGGGGAAAGTAGAAGGTCTGTGATATAAATATAGAATATAAAAAATCAAGAAGATACTATAAGTGATCTCTACAATAAAACAGTTTAGTGCAGGATGTACAAAGATATTAATAGGAGGAGGTGCAAAACAGAAAAACGAATTAACCTTTATTTAAACATTAAATAACAGATTAAGGTCTTCTTTTAAATAAGAAAAAAACTTTGGGGTATCTATCTACAGATAAATATTAAGCCTGACAAAGTACTTAACGTCTAATATATTGCTTTCCTGCAATGTTAACTATGTTGAAGCACTTATTTTAACTGATATTATACATATGAATTATACTCTTATGTATGTAGATAGAATAAGAAATGTGCAGAATATGACAGTTTAATGGTGGAGGTACACACATATTGATAGATGTCTTGTAATGCACTGTTGAGGAACCTGTGACCCAAGTGTTTCATTCATTGCATAACTACACCGTAGTTGTGTATATGATATGTCAATAAACCTTTGAAAATCTTGAAATCTTGAAAGGGATGTGCAAAATAGCCATAATATGCAGTCTTTAATTAACTATTAGTAGAGAATAACGAGTAATGAATATACTTTATTACTCGTTTCCATTCATGTCAATTGCAGATACATGTTTAGTCTTCTCAAGCACCAACTATCAAATATCTCTCCTGATTGTTGGCATTTGACAATCACCTTACCTGAATTTTACTCAGGTGTAACTAAAGTCTGATTTAAGGGTTGTTTATATTTCACATCATTAATCAGAATCTGCAAAGTAACTCAAATAAGTGTAGTGGAGTAAAAATACCAGGTTAACCTCTGAATGGTAGTGGAGTAGAATTACAAAGTATCAATGAGCTGTCATGTGGGTATATATTAATGCTATATATTAATGCTGCGCATTATGGACAGGGATTTTCACCCATTTATTAATTATATGTTTTACATTTGATAACACCAATGTGTTTAATACTGGCAACTTCTAATTGTGGGAAAAACGAAAACGTTCAGTAGAGACGTCCCATAGAACATTTTGTGAAACACAATAGTGTAGTGTGTTGTTCTGGGGGGCGTTCGATTCCAGTTTTGGATAGTCTGGCGTGGTTTCGTTCCATTTCAAACAGCTGTTTGACGCTCAGCGTAACCTTGGCGCACTGCCACTCCAACATCCAATCCCAGACCTTGAAGATTAATCACGGGGACTGTAGTCCTAAACCAGTGTTTCTCAAACTTTTTCATACCAAGGACCACCTAACCAATAAAAAAACACTCGCGGACCACCTAACTCCACAAATATCCAAAAACACATCGTTTTTTACAAATCGCCTGAAAATGGTACAAACAAGTGGCAAAATGTGTGATGAAGGTGTTTATCTGGGCTATTTCATGCAATCAAAAGTGAAACTTAAGCTCATTCCATTGCGGAGATATTCCCGCGAGAGTGCGAAAAACTTAAATAAATGTATTTCTTTTAAATGTGACATTTTACCAATATACTCACGGACCACTAGGGGGCGCTCACGGACCGCCAGTGGTCCGCGGACCACACTTTGAGAAGCACTGTCCTAAACGATAGCTGGGAATTATGGGTAGTGTAGTGTCTTCGGGAATCCTAAACTCAAAAATGTTGACAATCGAAATTATGCTCGAAATGTCCCTTATAGGCCTACGTCTGTTTCCGGTTATTTTTATTTTTGAAATTCAGTTCCTGACGAACGCCAAAAAAGCCCGAGATTATGGAATTAAACCAATAAATAAAAGCAAGGATAATTGTCATAACTAGCAAACTAAACATCATGTACATGTACTGCACAAATTATCAGAAATAAAAACTCATTACTCGCATAAAATGACATCAAAACGCATTTTAATGGCCAAATGAACCTTAAAATAGGCATTTTCCACCGAGAATAACACGAAGGTCGGCCATTGTTGTCGATCACGTGGTCTATGAAGGTCTATGGGACGCCCTGCCCGTAGAAGCCCGACGGTCAAGGGGTCCGTAGTCCGCAATGAAGGTCTATGGGACGCCCTGACGGTCAAGGGGTCCGTAGTCCGCAATGAAGGTCTATGGGACGCCCTGCCCGTAGAAGCCTGACGGTCAAGGGGTCCGCTGTACGTAATATAGCGACGGGGAGGGGCCCTGACCGTCCGTCAATATGTGACGGGATGGGAGTGAGAATGTGTTGCGCGCACACACACACACACACACACACACACACACACACACACACACACACACACACACACACACACACACACACACACACACACACACACACACACACACACACACACACACACACACACACACACACACACACACTCTCTCCAAGTGATCAAGGAACAGAAAGAAGAAGGCTGTTTAAGAATTGTATTGTAAGACGATCGGTTATACTGTGCTCTGCATCAATCAAACACTAATGCACACTCACTGTAATCTCTGAGCAAGCATCCACTGGTCCCTAGTGAGGCTCTCCACTTCAGGTGATGCTCCCTGTGCAGCTGTTTTGCTTAACTTGATGCTGTTTGCTAATGTACTCATTACTGTTTTGCTGAGCTGATTATCATCTCATGTAAATGAACTCAGGTTTGTAATGCGGCGCAGGTGCTCTCCTTGTCGTGTTTTTATCAATGCCTCATTCATTTTCCTCCATATTTTCTTCACATACCTCTGTCTCCTACCTTGTTTTCCTCCTCTCTGACCCGATTGTTTTCCTGCTCCAGCCCCTCACACAGGCATGACCACAGCAGAGTACTACCACCAGATGGCCCTGCTCGCCGGCCACCGCAGTCCTTACGCCACCGACCTGCTCCCCTCGGTGGCGTCCACAGCGGGCGTCACCAGCGCCAGCGCCCTGCACATGGAGTACCTGCAGGCAGTGGAAAGTAAGTCAGCAATCATTGTTCATGGCTAGTAGAAAAGTTAAAGGTCACCTATTATGCAAAATCCACTTGTTCATGTCTTTTATACATAAACATGTCCCCCCTCTGTGTTGAGAGCTTCTGAAAGTTTCAGGAAAAAACATTTGCAAACTTTTTGTCCTGATCCATTTATATAAAAACCTGTCTGAAAATGAGCTGATCAGATTTCGGCTACTTAATGATGTCATAACGATTTTTTGGCTTGTGTAACCATTAGCCAATAACCAACCAAGGTAACCCCCCCCCCACCTTATCACCTGAATCTCCTCCTAGAGCACCATTGTGTTCTTTTTAACCAAATATCTCTCAGAGGGGCGTGGGGAGGGGCTCCTTATCTTCATCTAAAGTCACTGACAGAGAATCAGCACTTTTAAAACAGGGCTGAAACAGAGGGGTTTATGACATGCTACAATGCATGATCTGTTTGGTATTTCGAGCCAAACACTTTTATATATCTGAGACCAACAATATATTGAAGTAAAACAGTATAATAGGGGACCTTTAATGTCCATTTATCAGGCTGAGCTGATCCAGGACCACTGTTCTCAACAATATTCCATAAATCCTACTTCCCCCCCAGCCTTCCTCATTACTTTGTAATCAAGGCAGATGAGGAGCACCTGAGGAAATAAAGGGCTGAGTGCAAATCAGGACAGATCAGGAACACCTGTGCAAAAAGGAGCAAAGAGGAGAGGAGAGAGAACATACAGAGGTGTGTGTAACAGGCAGCTATCTGTAATTGTTTCATTCTTTATTCCATAAAGAAATAATATGCAGATCAATTTGTAGGTGTTGTGGTTTTAAATAACACTAAATGTAACACTATCTTAATCACTGGAATGTATGTACACATTATAAGGGGTTTATTTAAATAATGTTTAAACAGCAGCTTGAGCTAACTGAGACATCTAAAAAATGGTTGAACCAGATTTGGCCCGGGTAAAAAGACATGTCTCCTGAGATAACACCTTTAATTATTTAGTTCATAACAGAACATTATAGTAGGGGGGGCCCCAGTGGGAATTCAACTTCTGAAATGCACCTTTAAGATACACCTTCTTTGTGGTATTTATAGATCAAGCTACAGCTCAACCACAGCGAGGAGGGACCGGCAACTTGACTTTGACATGATTTAAATGAGCCATTGTCTTAATGTGCTGGGCTCAGGACTGTGTGGAGAGGACTTATGCTAATGAGTTATTTTAAAGTGTAAATAGGAAATTAAACGCACACTGAATCTTAGAAAGGTCAGGCAGCCTCACCCCTCTCCCTTTGATGAGAATGTATTTAGTCAGGCAGACGTCGCTTTCATGGAAATCCGGGGTGAAGTTCCCCCATTCCTCAGAACAAACTAATTAAAACTAGCCAAACTTGTGCGGGTATCAGAAAATTAATTGCTATTAAGTGGGAATTGGAATGTCCCGCCATTCATCACTGGAGAAATCCTTTCTTCTGTGTCACTTTTTAAGATTAATAGACTGAAACAAAACAATTAGGGCCACAATTTAAGTGGAGATGCGATGCTCCTCACTTAAAAAAACGCCTGTGATCATTGCTGGTAATAACTCATCATGTTTCAACAATGTGTGTTCCAACGGAGGAAAAATTAACACTTTAAAGCTTTGTTGGATTTCAGAAAAAAAAACATACAAAGAAAAGAGTCTATCAAGAGGCTTTCGCTGATAATCTGGGCTACCACGTTACTGCGGCTATTTTAGTCTATTTCACATCAGTGTAATTACCGTCAGAGAGAGTGGTGCTAATGAAACAATGGGCCTGTCCTGCCTATTTGTGCTTTAATGGGCTATTGTCTCTGTTCCTGCTGCCTAATTAGTGCCATAGCTCGCATAGATCACAATACCAAAGTCTTTATTCCTGGTTTTCATTAGTTCATTTTAATTTCCTTGCTATTTATCCACTGTTTTTTTCATTAATAGGTTCATTCTTAGTAACATTTTAAACACTGAATGTTTTGTTTGATACAAACAAACCACTTAATTGTTGATTACACTCCTGCCAAGACTAATTGTATCTGTTTAGCAAAATGTACTTCCATAAAGAAAAAGTGACACATAATCTTTATATTTGAAATTAGCTTTAAGTAAATAAATAGGATTACTGTCATATTAATTTCACAGGAATGATTGTTCGCCTCCTATAGTAAATGTTCCGCATGAAGAAATTCCGTCCGGTCTTAAATCCACCCTTCACTTCAGCCCTCCCCTGTGATAGTGTCCCTCTCAGGTGGCCCCAAAGTGTGTCGGCGAGGGCTCAACCCCAGTTTTGGAGCCAGCTTTTATTTCCAACGCTGTCAGTCCGGCGTGTCTGAACCCTCCCTGGCCACAAGAATTAATGACGCAGCCCGTAACCAGCCATCCCGTCCATAAATCACGAGGAAATTAGAGGGACAGTCCTGCTACGAGCCGGGACACTCCCCTCTCCGTCTCCCCGGTTGGCCGATTTATCATTTGGGCTGTGCATTAATAAACACCACTCCCATGAGGCCTTGCAGTGGTGGGATGGTGGACCTGCTTTTTCGGCTCTCTCACTTGTAGGAAATAAGGATAATTCACTTTATTTGGCTTGTTTAAAAAATGTCAAGTTTAGTCAAAATTATATTTTTGCAGGACTATCTATTTTGTTCAAGCTGAATTAAACTGTGTAAAATCAGACATGTCGTGCAGCGTCACATGACTAACATTGTATTATCAATTGTGAGCACTCAGGGATTTTCATGTGTACACATATGCATCCTGTACAACACCCCCTTCACTAAGACATAAAAAGAGATTTTCCATACAATGACAATGTAAAGGAGGCGTGCTCTCCATACAGCTTCATGCGGTAGTCGAAACTCAGGCCTATGTATGCCAGAACAGCACCGCCGCCACCACAGAGGCACGCACACACACACATCCACACACTCTGATTACCATGTGAATGGAGCACTCTGTAATCGTGGGATGTGTCAAACCAGAGATGGAGCATTTACGTTTGGGAGATGGATGGATTGTGGGGGACGTACATATGGAGGGGGGTTATAGGGGCTGCGTAAGCTGGTTTTGTTTGCCTTTTATAAAATAACTCAAAATGTTTTATTTCCAAGTCTTGAGTCACAAAGTCATTGTGTCAGTTCATGCACAAAGCACGACATCCCCTCAGTGCTTTCCCCCCCCTCCTTCCATCTCCCTCTGTTTTTCCCTGTCTTGTTTGTGACATCTCCATGTGAAAAGACAACAAAAGTCATGTTTTAATCTCTACCCGTGGCTCATTGTATGTGCAGAGAGAATGGTTGCGCTGTTTCCGCCTTTTACCTTTTCAAAACCCCTTTTTAGTATTTCTAGTCAACATTGATTTCATTTGAATAACGAGTCAAATTGGACTTGATTAAATATTACCATACACAGTCGGAGCATTTCTCCAACATAAAAGACATGTTTTCTCATGGATGAAATGCAAGCAGTGCATCAAGTGACAGCTGAACACTCATTCAGATGATCCTTTTGTGTGATGATTGACAAAAATGTCATCTGTTAGGGTTAGATTAGGTTAGGATTAAGTCAAACGTATAAAGCAGCAAACTAATGTTTTTGGGATTGTTACCAATGAATTTATCTGACGCTCCTCAGAGAAACTTTGAATGAAGGAGCACAGTTGTAAAGTTCAATTTAACCTTGTATTTTTTTTCCTTTACCTTACTCAGATCTCCTCCTCTCTGCAGATTCTCGATTCCCGAGCCCGAGGCTGCCAACGCGGCCAAACAGGAAGCGCCCCCTGCCCATCTCCCCCCTCTCTGAGCACAGCTTCGACCTGCAGACGAGGATCCGCCACTCCCCCAACTCTCTCGTCACCATGCTCAACAACTCCCGCTCCAGCTCTTCCACCAGCGGCTCCTACGGTCACCTCTCTGCGGGAGCCATCAGGTAGCTGAAAGAAAAATTGTCCTGTGTCAATTATTCATTTCTTATATCCTTTTTGGTTATTATTTATTTCAGATTGTGCTTTAGACATAACAACTTTGACAGAAAGCCTGTATTACAAACTTAAAGTGTAAGAGCTTGGGGGATGTAATGAAACACACAATCAATTTGCATTATGGGAAATGTAGGATCTAGTGATGCCAGAGCTTGACGCACACTATTGAATAAAACTCAGGGTATTTTAGCATATCGCAAACAAGCCAGGCTAAAACGGCATCTTTTTGTTGTACTGATTCTTAATATTCTATTATTAGTCCCCATATGTTATAGGAGTTAATACAAAATGCCTAGATTAGCCCTTTAAAGTTAGAAACAAACAACTTATCCTGTCAGGATGTCTTTCAGGAGCTTTTATTGACTGTGCTTCTCTCAAGGTGGTCATTTGGGGACCAAAATGTGCCAATGATAGATCAGACAGCAGCACCTCCCCGGGGTAGTGGTGTAGATGGTTTTCTAATATCATTGATTTGTATTTTTCATGCAGCACACAGGCAACACAATATTAGAAATGAGAAAGAAAGTGTGTGGTGGAGTGAATTAAAGTGTGTGTAGCCTATCGTCCATGTCAATGCCCCATGTGGGTGACGATCTCCCAGCCAGCCAGTCAGCCTGCCTCCCCGGCGGCTGGTGTCAGTCATCAGGTATACCTCATGGAAACCTCACATACATCACGGCCCGGTACCAGCAAGGGGAAGCAAAAGAAAAGAAAAGAGAAGGGGAAAGAAAAGATCCATGGCCCCACCCACAGCCATTGATCAGCGATCTGTAAGAAGAGGCTGATCAATCATGCTGCGCGCTCAGCCACTGTCCCAGTGACAGGACCCAAATAGCCAGGGCCAACAGACTGATGAGTGATATGACAAGCGGATGGGCCCCCAAATGTGTCTCGGACCATTGATTTCCACTCGGCTCGTAATAAGATCAGCAGACATATGGGCCGCAGTGAGAGCGAGGCGTCAGGGCTCAGGATGAATGGAGGCCGGACACAGTTCTGTTTATCTGCTGGTTCACCTGTGGTTACACACACCCCAGAGGTGGCTTCTGGGATTGTGAGGATAAACAAAGTTAGTTCAGGTTGAGGCAAATCATTTGGCTTTATTTACATGGCTATTCAACACACTCTAGATTGTTTATCATCTGTATCATTTTGCCCAGTGGAAGAATGACATACTGCCTTACACAGACCACATGATAATTCACTGTGTGTTAACAAGCACATTCATTGGCAGGGTTCTGCCTGCAGCCCCTTGGTTCCAGCATTACCACACCATCTCCTGTCAGATTGTCCTCAGGGAGAAGAAGCTATCCAGAACAATCCATTTATTCACTGTCTTATTGCCTCATTTTTGAAGTTGTAGTTTATTTTATGTTTTGTTTCCCTTTCTGCTCCCTCAGCCCGGCATTAAGCTTCGCCTACCCTCCATCCCCGGTTGCGTTGCACGTGCACCAGCAGCTGATGGGCCGTCAGCCAGGGCTCGTGGGCTCTGCTTTCGGCCACAGCCCGCCTCTTATCCACCCGTCGCCGGCCTTCGCCACCCAGAGGCCCGTCCCCGGGATCCCCCCCCCAGGTCTCAGCGCGAGCGAGCGCTCAGTCCTCTCCAACGACTCCTCACAGGTGAGAGCGGCAGCAGGCGCCTGTGCGATTCATCATCACGGGTAATAGATAGCGGTGTCACATGCCAGCTACATTTCAGTGAAACGAAAAAAGCTCACATGGTACAGGCAGGACCCCCCCTCCACGCACCCATCTCCTGGGAGTTTCCTCCTACTTGTGTTGTCTCTTGTTTTAAGACTGCCGCTCACAGCCCAGAACGTGCCTGCAGCAAACAACAAGGGGCTTGTTAGCATAGAATCCCACTGCTGACTCCATTAATCACTAGAGAGAGAACAAGGATATAGAGAGGGAATATTGACATGGATGGATGGATCCAAAGGGGCTCTTTCTCGCCATCCTCAACCTTCACTTTATGTGCGGGCCCACATTTGAAGTAAATATTCAATGTTTATTAGCGTCCTCCCTGCTGCTTCCTATCCCTCGAATGTTGTGTTATCACAAATGAGGCCTCATTCAAATTAGGTACACCAAAATTGCCTTTTCCGTCTCCTGAATGAACAGAATATTGCTTCGGGGCCAATGCTGAATCTCATATATTTGAGCGAAGATAGTGTACAGAGACTGACAGAAACACTACAACTCTGAGAGGCCTGTGGAAAAAAACACACAGGACCTTCTTGTTTGTTCTTTTATTCTTGTGAGCTTGGCATGTAACAAGAATTCCCCCAAGGGTGAATTTAAGCCAGGGCCAAACTCAGGTCATCCATTGGCTCAGTGAATGGCTCATTGAATTGGCCCATGAGTTTGTTTTAATTGCAGTGATTATAGGAGCTAATGTGAAACAGTCAATTGCATAGTTTTTCATCTGCAAAGTAAAAAGCTATTGCCTGAGACTGAGTGTACAGAAATCATTACAGTTTAACCACAGTTGTTTTTATTCTGCTTGATTAACTCAATGATTAATCGACTTATAAGCAGCACATGCATTTTTTATTATTCTATAGAGAATAACATAAGAAATATCAGTAAACACCGCGATTGAATCATATATATAGTCAAATCCACATCATAGGAACCTCAACATGATGAAATATCTCTTATTTTAACAGATCAAACCAACAAGTGAATCTGCAGTGAGCAGCACAGGGGACCCAATGCACCACAAACGCTCCAAAATGAAACCAGAGGAAGAGATGCCGAGCCCAGGCGCACTGAGCGTACAGGTGAGGATTGTCCATCATAAATATAAACATATATTTGAACTCACTGGGTCCATAGGATTCTCTTCAGCTATCTGACAAAGCTATCCACATTCTGGCAAACAATTCTGATGGTAAATCCTAGCATCCAGCCAAGTTTTTATTTTTAGATTTTGCCACTACAATACGACGCCCACATAATAATCGGTCATCTGCCGCAACAATACACAAGCTTACCAGCCACAGTTTTTATTTATTTACCTTCATTTGGCTGTTTTTTGGTGTTTCCCACTCTGCTCTTATCAGCCGCTGTTTCCGAAGCAAAAACAATTCATTGATCTCTGGGAGACCAGAAGGAAATAGTTTTTGTTTAATCAACATTTTAAGTGCCTGGAGAAATGAAAGAGAAATGTGATAACAGTTAATGTTTGCAGCTGCAGAACAAAAAAACCTTATTAGAGTTGATATTCAGCCAGCAGCAGATTCAGCCTGGGGTGCAGACTCTGCTCCACTCAGCCTCCTAACTGTGACAGTGAAATATGTCTGGGCTAATAGAGCAACCTCTAGCAGGAAAAGGGGGTTAGATTCCTCAAATACTTACCCCAGTCCTGTCGTATAACAACCCCCAAACACAGAGCGGGGCTTTCAGCGCTACATTTCCTCTCCACACTTTTCTTCACAGCAGCCAGACAAGGCCAGACTAACAAGGGCACTGTGGCTGAGACCTGTGACCAAATCATTTTTGGCTGGGCCTAAGATGTAAACCAGAAAGGCCATAAAAAAATATACTTTCATGACAAATTTAGATGGACTGATATTGGGGGGAGGAAGGCAGTTCCAGTCGTTTTTTTAGTATTTACAAAATGCTGTGCTTAGTCGTTGAACTAAAATATTGTAACTGTTTTTTTCCTCAGGACCATCCGGATGGGATGACCCTGGTGAAAGAGGAAGGGGACAAGGATGAAAGCAAACAGGAGCCAGAGCTGGTTTATGAGACAAACTGCCACTGGGAGAACTGTTGCCGCGAGTTTGACACGCAGGAGCAGCTAGTACAAGTGAGTAGCGCTGATTTAAAAGAATGTAAATGTGCTGTTTAAAAGATATTATGTATCATAATCCATCCCTTCCTGTGGGCAGAGAAGTGTTCACTTAGCCCCAGTTGTTCTCCGGGACTAATGTTTCTTTCAGGAAAACATAACAGGGTGTTAACAAATGAAAATGAAGCATTCACGGTATGGCTCAAAATAAAAAAACTACAATGTCTCTGTGCTGTGAGAGTTTTCAGTGTTTCTATCCTCAAGCTCAGTGGATCTCAGCTACATGTACTGCAGCTGTGCTTTTGTGCACAATGCCTCCTATCAGGCCACAACCCCAGCCTGTGCGTCTGTGCAGCAGCACCCTACAGAAAGAGTCAGTGCTGCAGGCATTGACTGATACTGCTGCCGGATTCCTGATTGGATCCAGGGACTGTGGTAATGGACTCAGAAGCTGGAGAGCACATCTCGCAGCTGAACGCTGCTAAGTGATTTGGTGGGTTAAGCTTCCCAGAGTCAGGATGTGAGCTTTGTGTACAACACTGGACCGGCCTTCTTCCTGCCTGTTATCAGAACTCTCACACAGCCCAGGAGATGGATGACCTCTCATCACAGTGCGCCAGAGGGTTCAATGCTAAGCTAAATATTAATGACATTATGGGTCGCGCCACCCCCTCTACTTAGCTCTGCAACTCTCCCTTGGCTTGTGAAGCACTCACAGGGCAGACTGAAGTTGGAGTTGAAAATAAACCAATATGATGCTGTGAACAAGGCACGCACACACATGTGAAACACACATCAGCACACATCTGATAGAAAGATCCTCAGCTCTCCACAGCTGTCTATTTGCCGTCTTGACATTGCAATCCTCAGCCGTGGTGGTAACCCCTATCTATAATTGATATCCTCAGCGCGGAATGGGCTGCCTCCCGTGTTTGAAGGGCTCGGCTCAAAGGTTGAGAATCTTGACAACTTCTTGCCCCTGTTTCAGGGGGTGGGATGAGTTAAGGTGGTGGGAGAGGAAGGGAGGATGGCTTCTTAATGGAGGAAAAGCGTGCTCCCCCTACTGTAGTCACAGCAGGTGGCCATCTGAGCAAAACAATGTTCTCTCATCTCTCCACAAATACTATCCAGCCTAACCTTGCCAAGCTGCCCTTATTATCAGATTCCCGTGTAGACAGACACTTACAAAATTCTTATTAGTTTTCCATTTCCTCCATCTGAGAATATATATTTTTTTCCATTTGACTTTCTGATATTGCATTTTATTTCTCATTTTCTATGCACATGCAGATATGCAGAGAGATGCCAATAAAAGTCTTCGCCTACAGAATCCGTGTCCTCTAATTCAGCAGAGCGGACGGGAAAAACGCTCTTATCTCTCCACACCCCCACCCCCCTCAGTAATAGGATAAGTACAGTATTTGGACCACAGTGTCTCTCCTCACACACTGGGAGGGGTTTGGGGGTGGGGGGATTTCCATATAACCAAACAATGGAGCGTCCCTTCCCCCTTGTACTTGTCTTCTGAAATGGCTTCGGGGAAAAAAAACATGATAAAAAAAAATCAAACTAATGGAACCACCAGCGTTTGCACAAAGTTTTAACATATCTAATGTTTTTAAAGATT
The DNA here is from genome assembly GCF_902827175.1 of Gymnodraco acuticeps. Taxonomy (NCBI): domain Eukaryota; kingdom Metazoa; phylum Chordata; class Actinopteri; order Perciformes; family Bathydraconidae; genus Gymnodraco; species Gymnodraco acuticeps. The sequence goes on from NW_022990021.1 coordinate 1,775,751, forward strand.
TGACTGCTGTGCTAAATGTTTTTAAAGTATTTAAAGTACCAGCTGCACTGATTCAAATATCCCTAATTTTTTTAAATTCAAATTGGCCTAATTTTAGAATTAAGCCTTCCCACCACCCTTGTTGCTCTCCACCTTGTTCAAAAGCACTCCTGCTGCGCTCTCCATGCATATTTTTACACTCTCAAGCATGCTCTCAACATGACACGCCACGGCGTTCCTTTATCATCTGTGTTTAAGCGCTCTCGGTGCAGCCGATAAGATAAACATCAGATCTGTGCAATTTAGCTCACTTATCTGGCCTACCCAGTCAGCAAAAGCGAGGCGGGTGTCAATTTTAGGTTGCTGTATTTATTTCATTTATTACATTTCAACTCTCTATACCTCTCCATCTCCCTCTCGGCATCAGCTACACATTCTTTTGCTTCCCCATTTTTGGGCATGAACCTCTCCCTCTCACATTTTCTCTTTCATTTTCTGTCCCTCCCCTCTTTACCGCTTGAAGCGAGTACTTTTAAAGATAAGGCCTGGTGGCTTCTTTAATGTCTCTCTTGAAGTGGGGCTCAGTTTAGTTGCCGGAGATGCCAACCCAACACTTCATAATGTCCTAATATGGCCTTGCCCAACACTATTTTATTATTACTAATATATTGACATGGAGGAATCTAAAACAGAGCTTTGCGGTTTTAGTTCCCTTGTACAAATACATGTATAAATATATAAATATATGTAAGCAATATTCTTCTCTGTAAGGAGAAGCATTTTGTAAAAACTAAATTGTGGCTATAGACTTAAGGATTTTGCAAACACTGAGTGTGGTGTTATGCAAGATGAATCACCTTAATTTAGTATTCTTCAGCTTCTTTTTAAATGTAAACATTTATGCGAATATCCTGCCTCTTTAAAATGTATTTGACCTAGGGTGAATTACACTTGATCTTTTTTTCTTCTTTTAGTGGATTCTCCTGTCAATGTAGGCCTGCTATCATACAGATTTGTGGGGATGTTTCAGACTTTATATGAGTGGTGTCTGATGGTGGTCTGCATGTGTGTGTTCTCAGAGCTCATCAGGTCTCCCCCCCTCCACAGTCTACCATTCTGTTCCAGGTCATCTACATAGGTGGCGCTGCGATGTCCTTGTTCTCAGATGGGGAGCGGGCTCTGCCTGTGTGCAGCCTTGTGGAGGCGGCTGCTGTGCGCCTCCCCGGTGTTAAAGCGAGATAAAAGTGGGCGCAGTCTGAAGGCAGCCCCCCCCCTGGCTGCTGGAGCAGGCTTTTAATTGGCAAAATGCAGATTTTTTTTGATCAGGAGAAGGATTAGGCCCCTTATCTGTCAAGAATATCTTACTCTAAGATGAAAAGACTGTGCTGAATTACACATGCCAATTCTAGCTCCCTGCCCCCTGCTCACTCACTTACTCTCATCCTCCCTCCTTCCCTCAATTTCTCCCCCTTTTACTTCCTCCCTCCTCCTTCCCTCCCTTCTTTGCCTTTTTCATGCTCTTTTTTTCCCTCTCTTTACACAAAGCACTTCAGCAACTGACATCACAAAAGAGCATATGATTTATTAGGCACTGTTTGATAAAGCTAAACGGTGTTGCGGGTCCCACAGCTTAGTGAAATTGCCTTGTAAACAGGCCCTCTTTTCATGCACGCTTGCATTCTAATGCATGAGGGCTATGTCCCAGAGAGAGTTTGATAAGGAGTCATGGAGATTGATACTGAAATGGGCAAATGCTGAGAAATAGCACACAAAAAAGGATAGGATTCTGTCTATTATTAAAGGTGTAGGGATGCATGTTTTTTAGAATAGTATAGAATGACACATTTTTAAACCATATACTTTTAGTTTTTTCTGAAGACATAAAAATCCAAGTGGGAATTGTTTTGGTGTTTTTTTGGATGTTTCTACCCAAGCACCGGGACCAATAAAACAGTCCCTGCACCTGTGTGTGTGTATCTGTGTGTGTGCCTCTCATACGTCACACGGCCTCAGTGTCCCCTGTGTCCGTGTCCCCGGCGCTCCCTGTCGTGCGACTCCCTCCTAAATCCATCTTGGCTGCGTTTTTTACAGTTGTTGGCCGATAAGCTGGCAGGGCGAAGATGAATAACCTGCCTCTCCGCTGCTATCAGCACCTGTTTGTCGATTTAGCCGGCCAACGTGGCCTGTCTGCTCAGCATGGAGATTATTGATTCAATAAGAATTGCTATTAGATCATGCCATTAGGTTTCTCTGCGGCCCCTCTCCCCGTGCTGTCTGTCCCCCCCTCTCTGTCAGCTCAGAGCCTCATGCATCACACCCGTCAGCGACCTCCTTCATTTGTACAAACAGAGTGCGAGTGTGTATCCATCTGTGTGTGCATGCGCTCGTGTTGTTCCAACCACCCACGTGATCCAACACCACGGCGCTCTCCCATCGCTCTCAGCCCGGGGATATTGAATGCTGCTCACAACAGACCGATTGCTTGCCACAGGGATTCCCTCACAGAGAGGAAGAAAAAGAGAAGACGAGTAAGGTTTTGTGAGGCTCGGACCGAGGTGGGGAGGAAGATCAATCTTGGGGAAACTTCACTAATGTCTGTGGTCATCCAGTCCCCAATCATTTCCCCTGGAATTAGTCTTGTTTTGTCACTTTAGAATTAAAAAGTGTCAAGCGAGAATAATGGAGGTCCTTTGCGGATATTTTAGTGTCATTTTACTCTTTGCTTTTGCTGTCGCACACTGCTGTTGCTGCACTGACTCATTTGTCGATACTCCCCCTTCAGTATTACTGGGAAGGGAGTGCAGTGGCATGCTTAGGGTCAAAATGCCTTGAAGAAAGATTGGAAATAGGGCGGTTTCTGGTGGATGTCATGGTTATAGTTATATGTGGGGTCATGATCTGGCCAGTGGGCAGGGCGCAGAGGAGGAACAAAGATGCCATTGTCAGAGCCTTGTCATGCCTAGAGGGGAACTGACCCTGGATTCTGTATTTTGCTTTGGTCCTGCATGTTTTATAGCTTAACAATTCTGCAAGTAAGTGCTCAAAGAAAACGTTTCCCCCAGACATTTAGAGCATTCAAAGTCAAGTCTCTATTTATCCCCCCCCATTTTTTTTTTCTTTCCCCCTCTGTCCTTCTCCCTTCACCCCCAAGGTAAAAAGGCTCTTCTCCGCTGCTCAGGAATGTAATAATGCCATTTCTTTTGGTCAGGATATTGTGTCTGTATCCCTGGGTTTAAATTGCTCCCTGAAAGGCTACCACAGTGTTGACTCTGTCCCCAGAGGGTCTGCGTGACTTTCCCCCCATCCTCACCTCCTTCATTCCTGTGGAACGTCCACCACTTACCCAGTTTTACGAGACAGTTAGTAAGAAGAGAAGAAGAAAAACTGAAAAAAAGGAAGAGAGGAGGGGACGGAGTAAGAGAAAGGTGGTGCTCACAGATATAATGCTTGGCCCTAACATTTCAGATGCCTTGACTGAACTTTTGATTTCTCCCCCTTGATATCTCCTCACCTCCCTCCCACCTCTCCCTCCTTCCTAAGCCTTCAGATTGGAAGTTGCCACGGCAGCACAACTGTCAGCACTTGTCATGGAGGGGCGAGGGCCCACTGTGATGTGAAGTGACAGGGTTTTATTTGAAAATCCTGTTCAGATTGGACACTGAGACTCACAAGACTGACTTTTCCCCCTGTGTTTGTGCTGATTTTAACACTGATGGAAAATAATGGAAAAGGGTTTTAAGAGAAATGAAATGGAAAACAGAAAAGGAAATGTTATATTTGCTGCAGAGCAAAAACACCTCAAGCTAATCAATGAATCAATTCAATGCAAAATGACATTGCACTTAATAGAGCTTATAATAATCCAATGATTGATGTTTGGTTAAAGTTCATCTCACCATCTTTTGTAGCACATCAACAATGACCACATCCATGGGGAGAAGAAGGAGTTTGTGTGTCGGTGGGAGGAATGTTCTCGAGAGCAGAAGCCCTTCAAGGCGCAGTACATGCTGGTGGTCCACATGCGCAGGCATACTGGGGAAAAACCCCACAAGTGCACGGTAAGAAACCTTTCGTTATTTTCTGAAAAGCTACCTGATAACACAAGATTCAAGCTGTATGAGTGATGCCCCCTTGTTTCTCTTTTCTGCAGTTTGAGGGCTGTGCCAAGGCCTACTCCCGTCTGGAAAACCTTAAAACTCACTTACGCTCGCACACCGGAGAGAAACCGTATGTGTGTGAACACGAAGGCTGCAACAAGGCCTTTTCCAATGCCTCAGACCGGGCGAAACACCAGAATCGCACACACTCAAACGAGGTACTGACAAACGTGATCCAGGCCAGTTATGATCCTTTGACTTTGCTGAATGAACGTGTTTCTCACAGCTCATCTTTCTCCTTTCATTTTTAGAAACCATATGTGTGCAAAATCCCAGGCTGCACCAAACGCTACACGGATCCTAGCTCCTTACGCAAGCACGTGAAGACGGTGCACGGACCGGAGGCGCACGTCACCAAGAAACAGCGTGGAGATTATCCACGTCCTCCACCACCTGGGGGCAACAGCCAGGGCCGGTCGCCAGGGCAAATGGGTGGTTACACGGACCAAAGGGAGTACAACCATGCTACCTCAAAACAGGATGAATGTCTGCAGGTCAAGTCTATCAAGACAGAGAAGCCTATGGTAAGACTTTCTTTATTAATTGTGCTGAAAAACCTGTATCTTATCCTATTTGAATTCTTTTCTGATTAACCTATTCCTTCACTTTAACATAGGACATTTGAATGCCTAGTACTGAGTGTGACTGTGTGACTTAACATTTGATTGGGGGCATGCACATTTAACACTAAAGTCTTCTAATGAGTAAACTTTTTCTTCCTATCCAATGCTATGGCATTTCTCTACCTCCCTTTCTAAGGACAGTGGGTAATCAGGTGAGATAGGTATCCCCTTCACATTGCATTTGTAAAGTATTCTGTGTGAGTCTCACTTTTTCCCATCGTGGCTCATCGTGGTTTTTGCTCTGTTTATCGTCTTTTCTCATCCCATCACAACTGCTTGACTTTCACCCAAAACATGGTCAAATTGTGATTACGTTGGTCTCCCTCATCCTTCACATTCATATAAAACAGATTCTTCTCATTTTACATCACTCTGAAGATTGGCAATGTTATTTACCAAAGGCAACGCATTTTTCTGAGCAATGCCCAATGCTTTGGGCTGAACTCTGTGGGCACTGAAAGTACGCCCCATACTGCCCAGGGCTCTGATAGGCAGCCAACTTCATTCAACAGCTAACAGGACGAATGCCCTCTAAACAATGTTGAAGCTGGATGCCAGAAAAGAGTAATTCCATTATTCCTCAGTAACATACTTCCTAAAATTCAGTAAACAACCTAATTAGGCCTTTATCCTATTTGCCTATCCTTTGAAAAGAACCCAAAACAGGATTTTCTCCTTTTTGTCTGTGTTGGTCCTGACTGGATCACAGGGGGAGGCATTACTTATGCCCCAATAATGTACAAAGCATTGTCCTCCAAATACCTCTTTTCTTCCCCCTTCTTGTTGCTGAGGGTTGGACAACCAGCTCAATCTGGAATGATAATGCAAGTGCATATGTGAATAGCATCTCTCCTAATTGTCTGTGATTCTTTAGGATCATTTTCCTATTTTATAGGGAATACATCCGTCAAAAGATTACATTCATCTTTTTGTGTGACATTGATACTGTATACATGTCCTGAGATAAACTTACCTCTTTCTCTTTCTTTTCCTCCTGTCTCTCAATCTTCTCTTCTTCCCTGGCCTGTATCAGACGTCTCAGCCAAGCCCTGGCGGTCAGTCTACATGCAGCAGTGACCAGTCCCCCGTCAGCACCTATCCCAGCAGTGGAGTCCAGCTTGCTGTGAGCGCCGGACGCTCGTCAGGGGAGGGGCTAGAGGAGGAAGAGGGGAGAGAAGAACACGAAGATGATTTTGAGGAGGAGTGTGAGGGTGAGCCAAGCCCCATCATGGACTCCACAGTCTCCACGGCAACAGCGGCCATGCTGACCCTGCAGGCAAGGCGCAGTGTGGGCCGCCCTGTGCGCTGGATGGAGCACATCAAGATGGAGAGGCTGAAGCAGGTGAACGGAGTGCTGCCCAGGCTGGGGACCCTGTCCCCTACACCGCCCCCAAAAGGTTCCACACTACCCAACATCCTGGGGAAGGGTAAGTTTCACTTTTTCAACTTTCTTTCAAAGTTTTGTCTTGTTTGAAAATCCTTCAATTTGTGGTACAAGTGGGTATGACAATTTATTTTCTTACTGCTCTTAAACTATTTAACTACAGTCAATAACACTCAGAAATTAAACATGAATTATCCCTATTTCGACACGTGATTGAGCTCAAGTGGAGATTTTTACAGTTGAAAAGCACCTGTATACAGAAATGACTCTTACCCACAAATCATGCTTTAAGAAAAACATTTATCCTGGCTTCCATCTTGCCCATCTCGGTTGAAGCATTCAGGCAAAACTAATGCCTACAATGTACTGTTCTGCTGGGAAATGGTATCAGAGCCATATCAACCCGTACATCATATCAGGGAAACCAGCATGTAACAGTGTTTCATGACCAAATGCTGTCTGTTTATATGCATACATCTGGGGATCTATCTGCACTTATTTGGTGTTTAATCTCTCATAACCTGTAATCTCCCTTTCAACACACAATATCCTTGTCTGCAGTCCAACCTTTACTCATTCCGTTTTCTCTGTCTGTGTTTCTCCCTCAGAATCCTGTCTGGGCAGGCAGTGGGGGGTGTCTGCTCCTCAGCCACCTGCTCATGCTGAGCTGAGCAGCACAGAGCTAACAGTGCTCAATTTGCTCCGAGACCGGCGTGACAGCAGTGGTAGCGCCACCAGTTCGGCCTACCTGAGCAGCAGTCGGCGCTCCTCAGGTATCTCCCCCTGCTTCTCCAGTCGACGCTCCAGCCAGGCTTCCCAGAGTGAGGGTACGATGGCTGCAGGCCACCACCGCCGCCTCCACAACCTCAGCTCCACCGACTCATACGACCCCATCTCCACTGATGCCTCCCGCCGGTCAAGCGAGGCGAGCCACTATGGAGGTGGGACAGGAGGAGGGGGTGGAGGGATGCACCTAGGTGCGGGCTGTGGAAGTATAGGAGGAGTAGGTATGGGAGGAGTAGCGGGGTCAAGGGGTATGCTCACTTTAACACCAGCACAGCACTACCACCTGAAAGCCAAGTATGCAGCAGCCACTGGTGGCCCACCTCCCACGCCTCTTCCTAACATGGAGCGCATGAGCTTGAAGACGCGCATGGCCATGATGGATGATGGTGGTAGCAACCATCCTTTACCGCCACTAGTCAGGCCACATTGCTGCGGTGATGGCACCAACGGGTACACCAATGGGTATATGGGACATGCAGGTCATAGGAGGAGAGTCCTCTATCCTGGCGAGGGGCCACTGAATGGGAACCGGAGGGCCAGCGACCCAGTGCGGACGCAGGCTCGCGACGTTTGCAATCTGCCACCAGTGCAACGCTTCAACAGCCTCAACAATCTCCACCCTCTTCCGCCCTTGTCCCATCATTCGACCCCTGAAACCCGCAGCTTTGGTCTACAGAACTACACGCGATCAGAGGGCAACCTTCAGAGAGGCCTGCAGCACTCACCGTACACTCCTAGCATCGCAGAACACGCAGCTTTAGAAGCACTGGCCATGGAGGATCAGGCTGGCATGTTACTTGGGGATGAGGATATGCTGCCAGATGACCTGGTGCAGTATCTTCACTCCCAGGCTCAGGTGGATGGTGGCTCCTATATGCACATTGAGGACCAATTAGCTTCTGGCCAAAGGGACGTCTCCCATCCATCTATGGAGGAGGTAGAACTGATCCAGACATCAGGGTTGAATATGGCCTTTCCTGGATCCCAAAGTCTCCAGCAGATAGCAGAGCGGACGAGCCCGAGTAAGCTTCCCATCCAGTGGAATGAAGTGAGCTCTGGCAGTGTTGACAGGTCTCCTCAGAGAGAACAAAACCACCAAACACAGTGTGGAAGGTGGTCTGGCACAGACCATGGAACAATATCTGCGCCTTTTGGCAGGTTTGGAAACATGGTGGTTCAGCAGCAAGCACCCCTTGATTTCCCGAACAGTTGTGCCCAGGCTAATCTGCCTCAAAATGCTTGTTGTGTCAACCCTGGGGTTAAGCTTGAGACATCACCTAACTCCTGCATGCAGATGAGAGGTACTAGTCACAACTCTACAAACACCTTTGGAAGGCCTAACTTCTCACAGATCGTAGACGCGCCTCTTCCGCAGGCCTTCAAACAGCAGGCCTCCAATGGACCTCAGAAGCAGAGCCACTTCCAACAGAACCACACCACCTCTTGCCAAATTGGGAACAACCTTATCCTTAGCAGGATCTCTATGGACAACATCCCCAGCCTCTCCCAGGGAACTGCTGTTCATCACAATCGACAGGTCCATGTCCCTCGCCCACTGATCGGTTACAGGAATTCAGTTCGGACCCAGCAGTACCTCAACCCAGAGAACTGTGGTGAACAGCAACAATTGCAGAAAAGTGGGGACCACTGTTCCCTTGCACATCAGGTATCTGGGCTGAAACTAGAGGGCCCAGACCATGGATACTTAGAGCATGGCTTTGATGAATGCCTCTCTTACGAACCACCAGATGTTAAGGCGTTCCCTATCCTGGAGGAGCAGTGCTTGCTAGACTCCATAGCTGAGTCTGTGGGACAAGGTGCTGGCAACGAGAACACGGCAAGCCTGCTCTCCCCTGGTGCAGACCAGGTGACCAGCACAGTGGATGGCAATGTGCCCAGTTTATTAGATGAGGGCGTAAGTCTAGACTTTGGTGCCATGCTGGAGGATGGCTATGACCAGGGTAGCCTGGTCTCAGGGGTGTTGAGTCCCTCCATCTTCCAGGGTCTGTCCAGGACCTCATCACGCCTGACCACGCCTCGAGCATCTGCGACCTTCCACAGTGTGGCCCCCGGCCTGAACAACATGGCGATCGGAGACATGAGCTCTCTGCTCACCACACTGGCTGAGGAGAGCAAGTTCCTGGCTATCATGCGGTAGCTGCTTTCTCCCTCTTTGCTATCTCCTCCCTTAAGAAAAATGTAAAAAAAGGAAGAGAAAAACTCTGGTGTATGTGAAGATTTAGACCAAAGTGACAATTACGAGAACTTTAATATGTACTTAAAGTGTTCTGGGAAAGGCAATTGCCAAACCCATTTATTTTGTAAAAAGGTCATCCCACACAGAAACGGGATGTGTCAAAATTATGTATAGATAAATAGTTATATTCCTTTTCTGGAATGTAGGCTATTTTTGGAAGCTCTTCTCTTTGTATTTCCATGTGATGGTGAGAAAAAGTTCAGTCCTTTAAACAGTATTTGGTTTATTGTCACTGGTTTTGCTGTATACACTATCAGTAAAGATGCATGTATTCAAGGTAAAACATGAACACTGTCTATATAAGTTTATAGACTAGCCCATGTGCCAAGTATCTGCAGTTCTGATCCCAGAGGAACAAAGCCGCTCAATCCATTCTGGTTACAGCAGGTCAGAAATGGGTCATTATTTAGCAGGCCCTGGTGATAACTTTGTATCATATATCATAGGTTTTTAATAAGTGGTGTATTTACATTTGTTGTTATTTTGTTTGTTACTTTTGTGAATCTGTAAATGTTTCAGTGCTTCTACCAAGTTTTACCAAGTGGTGTTTTTGTGGAGAGTAACTGCAGTATGGTAACGAACACATTCAAGTCTTCAAGGTACTGTAGATAGTCGTCCCCTTGATATCTACATGGCTTGGTTTAGTTAGTCTGGTAAGGTACTCACAAGTGTATATAACAGTGTTTTTATATTCTGTTTGTGAAAATCAAATGTTGACGTTGGATTGCACGGTTGTTTGGAGCTGATATGAAAACTGACATTTTCTCCTTTATGATCAAAGGTCCCCGTTGGTGCGTTATGTATGCTTACATAAATAGATATGATTATTTCATGTTTTTAATCTGTCTTCATGACCAACAGTGGTCCAAAGCACATGAATTTCCCTCTCGTAAAGATACAGTAAATGCTGTTAAGTGACATGTTCTGTTTGATAGGAAATCCTCTGTATTGTTTTCTCCAAAGCTCTTAAATTCAGAATGTGTACTGCCATCAAGTATTGCAGTGAATTTGTCAACAGTGTTAGTGTTGCCTTGCCCCTATGTGACTGGACACAGAATATGGAGTAGTTTACCTTTTATTCAACGTCAAAGCAATGAGGTACAAATTGTTTTGTTGTTCTTTTATCATTTTGTAGCTGTGCATTAGTGGTTTTTTCTTCTTCAAAGAAGTAGAAATTATTTTCTTTGAGGGAAGGAAATTACATTGAGATATGTGCCTTATACGTACAGTATCTGCCTGTCGATCAAGAGAAAGATCACTGCCAATCTTCCATTGTGAAAAATAAAAAAATATTAAACATGTAAAGTGTCTTGTGAGACCTGAACAAATATAAAATGACAGAACAGTTATATATGAAAAGTCAGACTATCAGAAAAGTTCAGATTTGCAAAATGCATTCTACTTTTCTTTGATTTTGTTTTTTAAGTTTTCACATTTTGTTGTGCTCTTTTATATATAATGTGTAAATACAATACTCTTTCTGTAGGTTTAGCAGAGGAAATGGGAAATATCCTGGGGCCAATAAAGAATTGACTTTGAAAGCAGGGATTCCCAGGCCCTGGGTAGAGGCCAGACAGATCTGGCTCCACCAAAAGAGCCACTTTGCTCTTTTATAACTGACTACAAATGTTTGTATGGTTTTAATAAAAATGAGAAAAGAAATTAAAAATAACTTATATTTTAAGTCTCTTTTCTTCTTCCTGTGCTGGTTTAAATCACATATAAAATGTACTGGGTTGATAAATGGTTTTGTTTTTTATGGCGACAATCCAACAGAGGACATGTAATGTAACGTAATGTCAAACAGAAGACCTACTTCTGCACACACTCCGTATGTCACTATCATTCAAGCTGATTTACCAATTAATCCGCCAAACATAACCGTGCCATGCAAATTAATAGACAGTAAATACATATTAAGTCTGTTGATACTTTACATTTGTACTTGGTAAGATAGACCTGTCATTTCAAATAAAAGTTTCAAGATCATTCTCCATCAGTGACTTCACTGATGGAGAATATCTAGAGCTTCTGATGCCCTCTTCTGATCATTTCAAGAAATTACAACTGCACCGTAAGGGCTGAGCTATGCAGTGTTTTGATCCCTTACTCACACATTTGATGATTATAAATGCCTTATTTGGTTACATATTCACATTTAAAGACCTCGTCTCTGTGCTGAGATTAGAGGCCAGTGGGTTTCAGTATTCCTGTTTATTACACTGACATCTCTACTAGTGGTTACCAGCTCACATGTATCCCCAGGCTCATAGCCCATCATCGCATATCAGAAGTCCTTTCAATTGGCTTTGTGCATGCCAAGAGCTCTTGCACCATTACCTAACTTTTCAGATGGAGGAAAAAGGGAATCTTTTCTAAGAAAGTCCCCCATTATGCTTTTTAGCAGCTCACCTCAAGTGCAATCATGTGACGGAAATGAAGGGGACCTTTACACTTTCCACTGCCGATGCTCTGAGGCTGCAGCAATATCATTTCACTCAGTGGCTTTTTTATAATACTGCACTTACCGAGCTACAAGGATAAAAAGGCATTTTCTGGACAGGTAACATCCAGTTGAGCAATCAGTACACTTTCAACTGTATGAATTGCACTAATGATAAACAGGATGTGGGAACATATTAGGGATAAAATGAAGAAAGGGGGTTTGTATACAATAGGAAACATTTTATTACTAAAAAGTTGTCTTATACTGAAGGTGCTCCGTCAGCAGCGTTCCCACAACTATTCTTTATTGAAATCACAAGATTGATTTTATCACTACTTCATGAAAAAAAAAATATCAATCACACATGAACCGACAGAAACTATGGACTATATACAGTGGGAGAGGAGGGTCACAGGTGTGGCTTCAATTTGCCAGCGTATGTTGGGTGTTTTAACACACTAGGCTCATCCAGGAGGCACTTGAATGCGAGAGCCTTAAGAGCCAGGGCCTAGCCAGAGTGCTGGAAGGGGAGGAAGGTAAAAAACATGGAAATGTCCAGCAACAGAAAAACAACAACTAGCTGCTTTGACAAAAAAAAGAAAACTCTTGTTCAAGGAGTACATAATATGCATCTATTCCTTCAGCTCAGACCTCAAGGCCTAAAGACTTGGTTAGGGGTGGGAGGTGTTGCTGTCACAATTGGGACACTGATGCTGTATACAGAGCATTTACGGGCCTGCACCACAGAAATCTAGAGCACAAAGGGTGCACATTCAAAAGCATGCATCGCCTCACGATGAGAATTGTTATAAAAAAGAATCAATGTATTTAGTCATCTGCAACTACGACAAAACTCAACTGTCTGCTGCTTGAGATTGTTAATGCAATAGACATACAGTATGTACAGGAATTATATTTTTTTAAACATCTGTCACTCCAATGCCAGTTAAATAAAAAAGAAAAGTCCATAACTGCATTGCCGGGGGAAAAGTTTACAAAGATATATCACGAAAATCAATGTCTTCAAGAATGGCTACCATTTCAATAATCTATTTACAATAAAACAAAATGATGTATCCATAACCAAAATAGAGTTGAAGAAGAACAGAAAGCCATGACAATCTGAATAAAGGTCTGTGGGTTGGCTGCTTCGCTGCAGAGTTTGTCAGAGCGGGCTTTAGTGGTCGGTTCTGTGTCTGCTCTGGGACTGTGTGGCGTTCAGGTGTCAGATTTTCTCCTGGATAAAGGGGTGCTGCAGGGCCTGGTTGATGCTGATGCGTTTGGCTGGGTCCAGCATTAAGGTGCTATCCAGCATGTCCTTCAGCAGCATCACTTTCTTCCTCTGATCCTCGGGCAGTCGCTGGTGTCCTATCATGTCAACCAGCAGGTCTTTGGTCTGGTTGATGGTGCTCATCACCGTCACCTTCTCCTGATAGCGCAGAGAAATGACAAAGACGTCAAGTCATTTTCAATATTTAACACAATCTGAATGTATGGCCTGAACAGCTTATGAAACAACATTTTATAACTAATAGAAATGGTATTTCATCAGCTGGAAATGTGCTGGAAAAGATGTAGGAAACTCCTTACCCTTTCTGTCACTTTGTCTACTTCAATGTACAGGAAGTTTAAATTCTGATCGAAGTGCTGGTCTTTGAACAAGCCTTTACGGATCATCTGAGGAGAGAAAAGCACGATATTGCATCAGCCAACTTCTGGAACACTGCATGGAACAGCAACGCGACACACTTCATCTAGGAAACTGAAACAATAACTGAAGGAAGTGAAGTCATATGACATAATTTTACCTTGTTGGGCATCTTGCCTTTGAGGTCCATAGCTAGTTTGATCATGTGGTTGTTGGAGGATCCAGGAAACAGGATTTTGCCAGTGTAAAGCTCATGTAAAGTGCAGCCAACAGACCACATGTCGATCCCATAGTCGTACGGCTTTCCTATGACTGAGATGGAGACAAATAATTGTGAGCTAGGTCCAGATCGAAATGGAACTCATTAATGGTGAGGTACAAAATAATGCAACTCACTGATTTCTGGAGCTCTGTAGAATCTGCTGACCAGGTATGGTGTGATGTCATTGTCAGCGACATGTGATGCAGAACCGAAATCACAGAGCTTCAAAATGGTCTTTGACTCATTCACCTTTAAGGGGGGAAAATGTACACGTAAAATAATGTAATTTTCTCTTTAAATACAATTTTTTAAGAATGGGGTTTACACCCTACCAGGATATTGTCTGGCTTGATGTCAGCATGAAGTATATTGCAGCGTTTGAGCAGCTTGAGGGCCAAGAAAAGCTGCTGGCTGTAGGAGCGCACTGCCTTGATGTGGAGCCCGACATCTTTACCGTATTTTTTCAACACCTCTCGCAAATTCATACTGCAGAGGAGAATAGAACAGGAAATTAAAAAGTGAGTGCAACACATACATTCTAAAAACAGCAATGGATCTCAAATAATGAGAAGAAAGGTGAAGTGTTCCTTTTTTCAGTACCTGAGAGGCTCAAATACCAGACAAAGATGCTGCTTGTGGTAGAAGTGCCTGAAGAGGCGGAGGCAGTGGAACTTGTCATCAGGATCCGCATCATTCAGCTTCTTGAGGAATTCTAACTCCTTCAACCCGGTCTTCTGCCTGTTAAGCAAAACAAAAAATAAATGTAATTATATCAACATCCATAGGATTATTGTTGTTTAGAGTATTGTATTTCTGACGTCCAAACAAGTTTGTATATATATATATTTTACATTCAAAGAAATGTTTTTAGTCATATAGAAAAAAGGTATGACTCACATGAGCTCATTGTTTCTGATGATCTTGACTGCCACCTCCTGGCCGGCCCTGGCAGTGTCCCTGGCTCTGATCACGTTGCTGAATACTCCATGGCCGGTGTAGCCGTAAACATCGTAGCGCTTGTCAAGTGTCTCCCCAATATTCACCCCTAAATGATGACAATTCATAAAATGGTTAAAAACAGAAAGGCTGATTCTCCACTTAACCCGATAAGCACTGAGACTGTTTTTCAGGTCTCAGGCTCGAAAATGACATTCCCAGAACAAATGACCATATCTTCCCTTCTAAAAAGGGAAAAATTAATAATCTTTTTTCTCAAAGCAATGATAAACCTGTGAGTTGGATGTAGAAAAGTCAGAATCAATATAGATGTTTTTTATTTTAAAGAAAATTCAGATTAAACATATAATAGCATAAAACTGTAAATTATAGTGTCCGTCCAAAAATTATTTTTTACTTAGTGAAAACTACCCTTGGATGATGGTAAGGTAGACTAAAAGCTTTAGGAATCCAAAGTACAACATATAATAAGTACCCTGTATCAAGATTGATGCAAAGCAAGTGACATGTGACCTTTTTAAGAGAGGTTTAGCAAAAAAAACTCCACCTCTGAGGTGATTTGGGTGGAAATAACCATGTTTACCGTTTCTCTGGAACCCATTGGTCGATTTTGGTGATTGACATCTCTTTTTGACCGTTAGAGCCAATAGAATCAAAGGGGAATTTCCACATACACACCTTACTATTGAGAAATGAGAGCTAAGCGCATGCAGTTTTGTATGAGAGCGAACCTATCTCTCGCTCTGACATCTGGAAACGGAAAAGCAGGTTTATTGCTTATGGATTATCAGAAATAATTTCAAAGGGACACAGACACATTGGATTAACCTATGGATTAACTTCAGCAGCGTTTTTGTCGTTTTATTGCCATTGAAGATCACTTTTGACCAGACAACGACAAAGTTGAGCCATTTTGCCGTTTTCAGCTACCGAGCGCCACATGTTTTGATGTCTGTTCTTGTTAATATCTTCGCGAGTTCTTATCATGATAAGAACTCGACATGACAGAAACATGACAGAATCGATCGGTACATACATCACCACTCCATGGAGTGGTGATGTATGTACTGATCGATTCTGTGTCTTTTCACGTTGCGAATCGATGGGTTGGACGTGCAGCTACGATAAGTAATAAGGGTGTTATGAGTGAGTTTCTGTGCAGTAATGCGTTAGCATTTTTTCGCTCGTGGCTAATTCATAGGCTCAGCGCTAGCTTTGTGGGGTTAAAAAAAAAAAAAAAGATCAGTTAGCTGAGTTTCTTCCCGTTACATGGATATAAAACATTCAGTTTATTGAATATTAAGATGCCCTCAGACGCCGTTTCCTGCAGATGACGCGTTTTTCCCCCCGGTATCAGGGGGGGGGCGGTGTAGAACAGGTTACCTGGAAATGTTTGGCTTGTTTTTCTTTCTTAGAATTTTGAAAGCTCAACCTCAGCTCCTATATTAACTATATAACAAACTGTGTAGTAGGTCTGCACGATTTGGGGAAATAATCGAATTGCGATTTTTCTGACAGATATTGCGATTGCAATTAGATTTGCGATATTTGTTTTTAAGCGACCCAACGGAGGTTTATTGTAAAATGCGGCCATATCTCCGGCTGGGAAGGTCGTATCAACGCGTTCCCGTCTCTAGCACACCCGCAGCCCGAGCTACGAGTGAAAGAACTAAACTTACATGAAACTTCCGTTGGGTTGCTTTAAAGTCAAGCTTCAGTTTAAGATTCACCCTGTAATAGATGTAAAACATGTGATGGAACATTATTAACCTGACCCAGATGCTTTGTTTCATCTAGGAATGCTCCATTGGAAGCCATTTGGAAAAGTATTTCAAAAATACTTGGCAGGTGATTGGATCAATCTGTCTATCACCTTCTATCATGGGCCACTTCTGATTGGTTAACAATGACTGGTACATGTGGAGCACAGCACTTCTGATTGGTGTGGATGACTGACACACAAGAAGTGTTTTTTTTTTTTTTTAAACTAAAAAGAATCTCAGGCTTTGCGATTTGATAATTGCATCATTTCAAATCGCAATTTCGTTTTAAAATCGATGAATCATTCAGCCCTACTGTGTAGCAAAAATACTGATATAGAAACGCCATAACAAGAAACATTTCCACCATTTTGATCCAATGTTACAGAATAAAAGTATACTTTCATTTGATCAGGTGTCAAACCTAGTGCACTGTGTTCAAATGTTTGTTGTTCATTTTTTTTTTTACCATGGGGAGTTTTGTGAAGGGGGCTTTTTTTTCACTGCAAAAAAAAATAAAGTGAGGCATAAGGATTGATAAAGTAAATTAAGATGCATACGCCTTATATGGACAAGCTTTGAAAGGAAGCAGTGTTTATATGAAGTTGCTAAGGTACACAGAGGCAGCACTCACGGTAGTAACCCTCAGCATCGGTCCAGTTGTCCCTGAGGTTAGGGTTCTCTTTGAAGTCCTTCCCTACACCTGCTGCTCTCATCCTGGCACTCTGCAGAAACACAAAGAATGAGGTCAGTGGCACATAACAGGTGCTGAGACTCCAGTGTTTCCCATTATCACTTTATTCTCTCAATTTCCTACAAAGCCAGTGAACATTACAAAGATAACAAACAGCAGAAGAGTAGAGTGAAGCTCAGATGTGCTGCTAAAAGTTGACTTTTCATTTTCCTAAATCCTAACACAAAGTACTCACATCAAAGTCAGCAGCAAACATGTCATCTGACTCTGTAAACATGTCGGGCGCTGAAGGCTTCTTTGGGTTTGCTCCTGAAACGAACAAAAACAATAAAACAACTGGATGAGCTTCAAGTAATCCAGCATGTTGTAAAACAGAATATCTGGAACATGTATTTGATTCACATACTCTGCAGAGATCAAAACATGCTGCAGGTGGCAGAGACACCCACGCTTTGGATTACAAGCCAGCAACTGAATGAACACGACAGAAAGAAACAAAATTAAAATCCCTGCATCACACAACTCTGCATTTCTTACACAAATAGAGCCATTTCTGTTTTGTATAGACCGTCATTCTTTGGTCAGTCTAAGTCATCACCGTGTATAATAGGCCAGAAAAAGTGTTCGGAAGTGCAAACATCAATGCCCTTTTTAGTTCACTGAATTTAAAAGGCAGGGCAAAAATGTGATTTGGACTTTCTGGAGTGACCATGATTGAACGGGGGAAATGGCATTGTAAAAAATGCCATTTGCTTACGATAAAAATCAAAGCCAGAAAGCTGAGAGGACACTATTCACAGTGATTGCTGTCCTTGATGGAGCTTTTAGCTGTTCCGGGTTCTGATCTCCATGTTCTCAGAAGATTGTGCACTTCAGTGATGAATGCAGCTACATTTCAAAAGGTATAAGTGATGGGTGAGGCATTAGATTGCAATACACTGTAGTTACCAGGGTCCAGCTAACCCCATTCTGCCACGGATGGCTGTATCAGAGTACTTTTGTGATTGACCTATTCCTCATTCCATTTGACCAAAGAGTTTAAGCCATACATGATTGAGGCCCTCTGGAGAACTAGTGTGATCATACTTCTGGCTAGCAGGTGTGGAGGAACAAGTTCTTGAATGGGGATGAGGTGCTGAAGATTGACCTGTCAATGCCACCGTACACATAAATTGTATAAATGATTGTGCATATATCCAGTAGATAATGTACAATGCACCACCAACCTCCCCTTATTCTTTTAGAGTTATTAATTGCAGTTAACCGCGAAGTTGTTCATTCAGTTGGCCTTGTTTGCCGACAGATACAATCATGTGTCAAGACCTTACCGTCTTTCTCCTGGGCGATGAGGTTGTGCTTGGCTTTGATGCTGGCCTCGAAGGTGTTCAGGTTCTCCCGCTCGTACTCCTTGACGTCTGCAGCTACTCGCTCCAAGATGTCGTCTGGGGACGGGGAGCGGCTGCGTGTGCTGCTCTGAGGGCTGCAGGGCTCCGACACCATGTTGGAGTCCTCATTCCCAGCCTTGTATTTCTGTAAACATTGAGCGACCATTAGAATACATCTCAAACACAGTAAGCACGGTCCATTGAAAAGGGTGTTTATTAACAACTTTTTCACCAACATCAGACTGATTTATATTTAAGACTTATTTAACAGCAGGGATGAATCAAATGTAAACAGACCTGGACGATGGCCAAGCGCTGCTGGCGACGCTGTTCAATGAGAGCTTCTTCATCTACCTCCTCTCCATCAAAGTCCTCTAAACTGCAAACAAAAATGGTCAGAATGATGGATATGCACAATCTTTTCATTATCAGGGCCAATGTAGGTGATCCAATATTAGTCAGCTAGGTAGCAGTCATGGAACACTGTATCTAATACACTTTTGAACTTATAAATGATCTGATCACTTTGCATGACATAAACTGACTAAAACTTTATTAACACAGATTCATAGAATATATGATTCACAAAATGCAAGTCTATATTTGTCTTCCATTTTCACTTGGCATTTGAACTAAAATCAAACATGAAACCTTAATATAATTTGTAAAACAGTATCACAAAGATACAGAAGGGTAACAATCCGGTTTTACTCACACTTCTCCCTCTGAGGACTCCTGGTCGACCTTCATGCCCTCCGACAGGCTGCCCTTGAACTTGTCTTCGTCTCTGGTGCGTCTTCGTCTCCTGTCCCGGTCGCGGGACATTGAGCGTCGGTACTGTCTGGGTCTTCCATACCGGTCCCTGTCCCCTGGCCTGCAAGGCATGGATGTGAAGGAGTGATAGTTTATTACCTTGTTACTTGCCATAACACTAGTAAATAAAGTTTTGATGCTCACTGCAAAACACCAAAGAGAAGCATCAAAGAATGAGAAAATGTCAAAAGCTGAATCGAAGTGCGAATGAAAAGTGCAATCACCTGTGTGCCAGTGGAGACCTGCTCCGTCTGCGAGGGGAGGAGCGGGAGCGTCGTCGAGGTGACATGGACCTCCTTCTTAGAGGTGAGCGACTCATCCTGCGCCGAGCGACTCCTCTGGGGCTGTTCTCTCGTGAGCGATCTCTGCCTGGCCCAGCATCTGGCCGGGGGCGCTTCCTGAAAACATCAAGGGAGTGGAGAGATGAGCTCAACCGCACATTCTACATTCTAACTTAACAGTTACTGTGCAAAAGGACCATCAGGAAAAGCTATCATAACTGTGATTACTTTTACCGTTTCACAGAGCCAATGGAGTGGGCAAGGGACTCCATGCCCTTACTTTCTTTTTCTGTATTTAAATTTGTATCTGTATGTGGTATATCTTGAATGTGACTGGAAGACATTTTTTAAAAGTAAAGAAATGTTTAAACAGTCCTTTTTTCCCTTATTTTATTGTCCAACACTTGATCCCTGTTCATCTTTAAGATTGAATTCATTCATTGTAATAACCACTTGTGTGGCATGTAACACTGACTCCTGTGTGTCAGTCAACCTATATTACCATTAGAAGTTATAAAAGTTAAAACAGCTTGTTTAATAACCTCATCGGTGAGTCTTGTCTGTCAGCTTCCCTCCTCCTGGGGTCTGGCGAGCGGCTGCGGGGTCTCCGAGGGGGGGACCTTGTTCTGATAGGAGACTGGCTCTGTTTGGATGCCTTGTCAGCGGCAGTAGCTGCGGGATTGTGAGCCTCTCTGTGGCGAGGGGAAGCACTGCGTTTCTTCATAGGGCTGTGGGGCCCTCGTCTGTGAGGGGAACGGTTTTCTTTCCCAGAGGATGCGTCCTTGGATGGGGACTTAGCGGGCCGTTTGTCCCTGTCGGCGTCTGAGCGACCCGGTCGTTCTCGTGATCTGGACCGCCCTCTTGCTCTCTCCTGGTTTGGTCTCTCGTCCCGTGGTGGAGAGGAACGTTTATCAGTACGGCTGCCTGAGTTGGACTTTGTTGTTCTGTCCTTGGACCTATCAGTGCTGTCCGAAGGCTTTCTGTCTTTTGACCTGCTTCTGCCGCGGCCTCTGTCTTTACCAGTTGTGTCCTTGGGGGTTTTGGTCACCTTTTCCTGCTTTGGCTCCTTGACCTGCCCTAGCCTGTCAGCAGACTTACTCCGACTACGGCGCTTTGAGGCGGACTTACTACCCTCTGTTGAGTCCCGTCTAGACTTCCCACCTTTTGCCCCTCTGGGAGATGTAGTTTTTCCTGAGCTGCCCCTTTGACGCCGTTCTCCATTTCTCATCCTGCCTTCTCCATCCTCTTCGGATCCAGAGTTATAACCCTGAAGGATCAGACCCATGCCTGACTGGACCTTTCCCTCCATCAACTGGCTGTCCAGCTCAGCTTTGATCATGGCCCTCTGTTTTTCCAAGTCCTCCAGCAAGGCCCTGTCATCCAGACTTGGATTTCCAGAGGAGGGAGAGGATTCCATTTTTTTGTGGCCGGAGGAAAACAGGGCGGCAGCGGCAGCGGCAGCAGCAGCAGAGGGAGACGAGCCCTCTTTGCGCTTGTGTTTCCTGTGTTTGTGACGATGCTTGCGTTTACGGTCCTTGTCCTCATCAGAGACATGCTTGTGTTTTTTGTGCTTACTGCGATGCTTGTGTTTTTTCCGCTTGTGTTTACCGCTGCTGCTGCTGTGATGTTTGGACGCCTCTTCAGTCTTCTCACCATTAGTCTCTGCCTCCTCCTAGGAAGAGACAACATATCAGCTTGACATTTTATTCAGGTTTAAGATAATCCCATTATTTAAATGTATAGATCTCTTGTATAAGCATAGCTATTATCTTTGCTCTTCATTGGTATATGGTTGAACACTTATCTCTTGAATGTCAGACAGTGTTAAAGTAACAAATCAAAACAGAATAAATATGGGTATTATTTTAATTTTGTAGTTTTGCTTGTATGTAATGATGTTATGACATAATGATGCCTTCACCCCATAGAAATGAAAATTCACTAAGGGGAAAACTAAAAATGAAATTAAACGAAGGGAATTATTTATCTGTTGTTTGATACTTTTTTTTCTCCCTTTGTCCACAAGGTCAAACATATAACTGACACTGTTGTTAAATGAGTATAATATTTTTGAAGCCCCATTGCTGATACAGTTTAAGATTTTTTTTTTAGATTGCTTAATTAAAAAATAAAATTCAAAATAAATTGAAGGTAGAATGTTGATCAGAATCATGGCATCATACCACTGAGGATATTTAGGTCTTGCTCTTGTCCACCCCTACCTCTTCCTCCTCTTCTCCTTCTTCTTCAGACACATCTCCGCTGTCCTCATTTCCACTTTTTTCCTGGATCTCCAGATCTTGCTTTCTGCATAGGAGAGAACAATCTTGAACATTGAGCACACACAAAAACATAGTATTGCTAAAATTACTATCCAAACATGACGATTGACGGGATTAACGGACAACAATTGTATAAAAAAAACCTGGTCCAAAGATAATCCAGATCTTGTTAAGCGGGATCACGCATCAGCCATGACATAACTGATTCACAATGATAGTTTCTACTTCAAGCTATTCAGAATGAATGAAATGAAAATAATAATCAGTTCATCAAATGATTATGACATAACCCCCAGATGTAGACTTGCACAGCTTAGTAGTACAAAGGCTTTATATTGTTGTCTCTCCTCCAACACTGGTAACCATTGGCAACCAGTCTTTGGTATCACTGATATAGGTACTGTGGTGAAATTAACTTGTGTCCTTAAAATCTTCTTCAGAAAGTCCACTTTAATAAATATGATTAAATAAATACTTATATTAGTTGTTTTGTTTACATTGCATTTATTTCTCAAAACACCACAGGAACTGCTGCCGTCTTCAAGCATACATTGACTGAAATGGCGCAAATATGTTGCAAAATAAAGTATAGCTTTAAAGTCCTTTTAGAACAACATCTAACTCATCAGAGGTAAGTTTTAAGATCACTGTGAGCACCAGTTAGACGAGTAGTTTAAACCATGATTACGTAATGTGCCGAATTAAGATAAAAACGGCAAAACACACTATGCAGAAACGCTAATATGAATAGGCACAACTTTTTGAGAAATGTCTGCTTATTAGGGAGGCGACAAAACCATGTGTAACCATGCACACTTCACTGTTTCATTCTTCCCACCAAGACGGTGTTCTCTCATTAGCACGGATACGCTAACCGTTACTAGCAAAGTTAGAGCTAGCAAGCAAGCTTCATCCTCAGGTAGCGTCAAGCTATGCTAACTTACTTTACATGATAGGCACATGGGACCAAACACAAGTGTTTGGTTGCATAAGGTCTCATAGGAACATAGTGTGGACGTAAATAAACAAGGACGCGGATGAAGTACACTTCTATATGTTATGCGTTTAGCAAAATGTAAAGCTAGGTGAGCTAAAGAACATTAGCTGGTTGGCTAAGAACGTTAGCTAGTCGTCGGTGAGCGATTTAGCTAACGTTAGCCCCGGCAACAACGTGAAGATGCTACTGTTAACCCCCGCAGCTAAAACGTACAGAACAATTCCCCTTTGATGTTAGGCGGGGTCGACACTTGCACCGTATTACCACAAACGTCTTATATTAAATTAAATGACTTACACGTGTTCGTTGCCATTATTCGTTATTGTGGACGCGATGTCCACCTCAACGTCGGCCATTTTCCTCAGTTGAGGGGCCTTTTCTTCTTTGGTTATTTTG
This sequence comes from Gymnodraco acuticeps, assembly GCF_902827175.1. Classification (NCBI taxonomy): domain Eukaryota; kingdom Metazoa; phylum Chordata; class Actinopteri; order Perciformes; family Bathydraconidae; genus Gymnodraco; species Gymnodraco acuticeps. Next base: position 1,798,858 of record NW_022990021.1, read on the forward strand.
TCCACAAAAGTACATTGATCTACAAATACAAATGTGCCCTCTATTGTGCTGGCGGTGAACTACAATTAGGATTAATCCAATGAAATGCGCCCGTTGTCCACCAGGGTGCATGACTGTGTAACTTAAAAAGTCAGGCCACTACATGTTTTAAAAATCATTGGCATCATTAACACACCAGGAGGTTTTAATAAAGAAGCTTACAGATGACATGAATTACCAAACAGTATCAAGTGTGTTCAAAAAGTACAGGAGAGTTAGTCAACCTGATCGGCATTGGTAATAATGAAGCGTGCAATATATTTGTTCTCACGTGTTTATTATTAACCAACTTAATAATTTTAGCAATTAGTTAAAAAATGTATCCATGTTGGAAATGTTATTCGCTAAAAAAAAAATGCGCATTTACAGGATAAATGAAAAAATATGTTAAGCATTATAATTATAAAGTACACCCTATAATACACAGGTTTCAGCCCTTGATTATTTAGTTTCTCTGCAAGCCATATTGTACAGACTGATCAATTACACCAGCAGCCTTGGGTGCAGTTTTATTTAGAGAAAGCCTGCAAAAAAGGCTGCCTGGTTGTTTGCTTGTACCACAGGATGGCCCTGGAAGTCAATAGTGTATCATGTGGTTTGAGGGCCTCTGGTGCATGAGGGGGTTGTGTCCCTCACTGTGCCCTATAGTGTCTTCTTTAATAAGCATTAGCCGCGTTCACACCGGAGTACTTTCACTCGTACTTTTCCCCTTTAGTGGCAATCATAAATAAATGGTACGAGCGCTTGGATGCTCTGCTCGGCCACAGACCTTCATTCTCCGGCACAGCATTGACCGTCGATTCGGGCACGATGGTGTGGGAGGCCGCTCAAACGGCGGATTCAGTGGCGAACGACGAAGGTAAAATAAACTACATGCACTGGGATTTTAATCTACACAATAATGGCCTCAGGTGTACTTTTATTTGCTCAGTAGATCGAGCTAGCCATGCTAGGCTGAACTGGCTAACACTGTTAGCAGGCCGGCCCCAAGCTGGCTAATAACATCTAGCTAGCTAGATATTCTTGGCCGCTATGAAAACGGTTTGACTTGTGAATAAGTGTGCAGTGTTTCTGTAATTTGCTTCACTAACTCATGGCACTAATCGTGTGTTTCAGGCGAGGCTGGACAACTCTCAGGATTGGAAACAAGCGAGCTTTCCCCTCCAGATCGCAACAGCAGCGCTTGCTTGCCACCAACCAAACGCAAAGGTACACACACTGTAACTTGGTCTTGAAAGAACGTTACGCATCGAACTGATGTTCACAATCACGTTTATTTCCTTCTTGGTACAAATATGAACAGCGTGAAAACGTGTTCGCCTCAACCGGCGTTTACAATTTTTCGCGCCCTTTTTACTCTCACAAACATTGTAAACATCCGGGCTAGAGGTCACATGACTTCCGGTAAGAAAACTTGTCTCAACAAAGTTCAAGCATACATTAAGCACTCTTCAAAAATACAAAACAATAAATAAGGGGACTTTGTGCGACACACACACACACACACACACACACACACACACACACACACACACACACACACACACACACACACACACACACAGTGTGTATGTGTATATATATATATATTATTTTGTATGCTATTTGATCCTATATTATCTTCTACTATACACCTGCATTGTGTACACTGTCTTGTCCCTGCCTGCACCCTGTCCAATGTTGACTAGTAAACACATTCCTAGTATGTTGTAAAACTACATGGCGACTAAACAGATCTTGTATCTTGCTTATTTTTCCTCTTAGGAAAGCGAGCACGGGATGAGAATTTCTTTGACACCGTCGAGGCGATGGAGGACCGGCGTGCCGTGGTCAAAGAGTCGATGCACAGCGATCAGATGGGGCTGTTAATTAAGGCCCAGGAAACGGAGGACAAGATGCTCACGATGATGGAGCTCCAGGCTGAAGTGTTGACGCGGCAGATGGAGCACCAGGAGCGCCAGGATGAATTGTCGGAGCGGCGCCAGGATGAGCGACAAACCTCTTTTCAGAATGGGTTTCTGGAAGTGCTTTCCCAGCTAGTGAAAGCCAACAGGTCTTCCTCCCTATAGTTGCCACTGTTAATAATAACTTTGCACTACACTTTGTCTGCTGCTGAGCCTATCCCTACACCTGGGACAGTTCATTTTGTATTGTTATTATATATATATATATGCCACTGTTATTAATACTGACACACAACTTTGCACTAAGGTGTGTCTGCTGCTGAGCCTATCCCTACACAGTTTATTTTGTATTATTGTTATTACTGTTATTATATTGTCTTGATACAACTGACACTTTATTTTATATTGAAAATGTTAATTTACATTTACAACTTCTATTTTATTTACATTAAAAATGTGAACTTCTATTTACTACTGTTATGTCTTGAGTGTGCAATAAAAGAGAACCTACATGGCGATTAAACAGATCCTGTATCTTGCTTATTTCTCCTCTGACACTTTATCTTTACAGTGACCTGTGTAGCATCCTATACATCACATGTAAGTGATTATTCTGATACCATCATGTTTCATCGGTTATAAACTGGCCAAGCTTTATTTATTGTGTCCTACCCCAAATTTGCAGCTGGGATAGAATATGAAAACCTTGTGGGGGAATGGCAGAGGCACATACACAAATGATAATCATTTTAAATATTATTTGACCTAAAACGAAATGTTTTTATGAATGTCCTCTGAGGAGGACATGGGGATTTGCTAACTTTTTATTCCCCCCCCATTTTACACAATACAAAATGGAGTCCACTATGGGCCAAAACTAACATGTAGGTTTCCGTAGTGTTTATGGCAGTGGGTCTCAGGAAGATATATAATAATGGTGTGTTTGCTGCTGAGCCTATTTACTGTGAATACAACACACCTGGCACAGTTTATTGTTATTATATTGCCACACTGTACACTATTGTAATGTTGCCTAATGACTGTGGTAAATAAAAGAGAACCAAAAGCACTGTACAAAAGATCAGCTTTATTGTCAAAATGTTTACAATGTACAATTTACACGCTGTTCAGATGCCCCATAAGGGCTGTGTCTTGCCCCCCAGCCTCTGCAATGGCTGGCGCTGGCCCATCAAGTTGGGTTGCCGGTAAGGCAGTCCATTCCTCCCTGTACTCATCATTACTCTCACAAAGGTTATGTAATATTGTAACAGCAGATATTTGGAAAATATTGTTTCCACACAAGAAAACATTCGGAGCTATTATTTACATCAGAACTTTACGTGACTGTAGATTTTGCATTTATGTTTGATTTCCATGGAAACTATCTTGCATTTTTTCTTACCAATAAGCTCTATAGTCTTTGTATTTCATGGCATATTTCCTGAGTGTGATATGACTTCATCATCGGCAAGTAAGGGTATTGACATTTTACTTTAATGTAACATTAATTGTAGGCCTCAAAACTGTATATTGAGTTGTTGAATGAAAACGTTTTCCAATTGCAATATTGCATCCTCTCCATGATTAATTATCTGCATTGTCTCAAGGGGAAACAAAACACTAAACTTACATTGTACTTGTAGAGTAGTTTAACTTCAGGCTAGAACCTATGTACTGTATAGACGAACACATGCAAAGTCAGGAGAGGAAAACCACAAAATGTGATATATGACCAATAGGGGTAAAAATACTGTAAAACATGAGGAATAAATAAAAATAAATATTTGTATTTAAAACATAATATTACAGATCTATCACACTATGCTGACACACAAAAGTTGTGAGAATCGAGCCGTTACGTCTATCTGAGATCTGCAAAATCACATGACATTCAAGGATGCGGGAGCATCAATGAGAGGGTTATTATCCACACTTGACAGCTTTATATGAAGCAGTCAATTGTGTTATTGTGAGGCACCTGTGGTTGCTTATTCACAGCTGTGTGAATATAATGGAGGTGTGTAGATAAAACAGCATTAATGTTGACATCCTGGCAGATGGGACAAGTGCTTCTGGCAGACGACAGTCCTGCAGGTGTTATCATTATGTGTTTTAACGACATCTTGATTTGTATAGGCAGCTAGACTACAAAGTGTTCAAATGTTTCCTTTGATTAGGATACCAATTTTAAAGCAGTTTATGAACATCTTTTTTAAGCTTGATCATGTCTATGTGTATACACAGAGGGTCTAAATGCTGTAACTCACAGATGGGCTGTACAGTGTATCTCAGATTTATATGATAAAGTTGCAAGCTGGAGGTCTCACCGCAGATTAAAGTGTCGGTCATGGATACATTAAATATTCCATTAGTTGAGACCTCTGCCCCAGTGTGCACAGTAAATCAGGGACATACAGTATGTGTTTACTGCTGTGTGCTGCTGACACTGTAGACCTGACTGTGTATCATATACTTTATGATTTATAACGTTACGTGACCAGTTTGTAAAGATGAAGCTTGGGAATGTTAGTCTGTTGCTATATGGACTTTTGTTTTCCTCCTTACCTATTGCTACCGATTATTTATGAACCTTGAAGGAATAGTATGTCATTTTGGAACATATGCTCAAGGACCAAATGACAAGATCAATACCACTTTAGCTTAGCATAAAGACTGGGTGAAGTTTAGCTTTCACAAACATACCTTTGCACATAATGCCATGTTAAAATCCCAAAATATATTTTTCTGGAGGTTTTGTAATGAACCAAATGTGACGTGGTAGTATTTTTTAGCTTAGAAGTCGCTGGTAGGTGGATTTTGTATAGGATGTAAATTGATTTATCGTAAGCATTGTTTAGCATGACCAAAGAACAAGATCAAACACACACACACACAGATCTGATTTATGACTTTGCTAGCTGGAACTTGGATCTCCATAGAGAGGAAATAAAGCGAGCAGACGTTCACTCTGCCTTGACTCTAGGGGCCTCTGCTCTCCAAGCTTCACTGGAGACACAATAAGGATGAGACCATAAAGCACGAGGTCCAACAGATGCTTGGTGAAGACAACCACAGTCCATTATACAGCCTGTTAAAAACACTCCGGCAGTTCTCTAACCCCAGCTCCTGCACTCTTTATTAGGTTTTGTCTGCTGGTGTGGACGAGGACAGAGTTATGGCTCAGAATGACTTCCTCTGAGTGAAGCTCTGCCACAGCTCACAATGCCTCTCAATGAAGAGGCAACGCCTGTTACCATCAGCGCAGATGTTCTTTGTACCGTGACAGATGTGTCCATTTTTATGTTTTTATTTCTTCTCTCTTCCTTTCTAAACAGTTTTGCTTTAAATAACTGAAAGAACAGGGGATGCTATATGATTTACAAGTGCAAAGATAAACGTTTGGGAGTATGACAAAAGCATATGGCCTTGTCAGAGCTTGGAATTTATGCTTGCTCCAAGGAAAGGAATAAACCTGCTTCCTCGTTGTGCATGGCTTGTGAGCAACCGGAGCAAAGTGACTTTGAAACTGGCTATGTTTTCTCTGTTGTCATCACAGGTGATTTTAATTTAGGAATCTACAAAGTTCACTGCAGGTCTAGGGTGTGGCTGTTTGGAGTTTTGGATTAAAGGAGTGACAAAGGAGTAGGAGTTATAGAAGCCCTCATCTCCCTCCTCTCAACTGCATAATTAAACATGGGTGTAAAATGAAAAATACTACAGTGATGACATGGCATTTAACTATATTGCAGGCCAACAAGATAAACAAAAAACATAGGCTGTACTATAGACCTCACAGAAAGTTCAGAAATACACATTTTACCTTAAGTGACATAACAATTATGTTACATTTGCACATTTTGCCTTGTTTGAAGAATAAGAATGGTACAGATTACAACTGATAACAGCTATTTAATGGACTGATAACATTTTCAAGGGGGGTCCAGGTTTGTGAATTGAATGTACATTGAATTGCAACTAAAACTCCTAACCATTATGCCATAACTCCCCCATTTAATCATATACAGTACAATTCTTAATCCTAAATTAATCCTTTTGCTAAATACAGTCTTATTTCACACCCAAACCCATTTCTAATCCTAAATGTGTCAATTAAAAGTGCAGAGGCAGCCTTAATCTGTAATGTTTTGTCACTCTCAACAGTTCCCTTTTGCTCTCTTTATTTCCACCACACAGTTAAAGCCTCAGCTTGCAACGAGAGACAAATGTTCTAGAATTCTGCAAGAGAAAGCATTTAAGGATGAGTGGGTGAACTTATTTTTCATTTTTCCATTTATGGTTTAATCTTTCACAGGAAACACACTGGAATGAGGCATTGAAACAGAATGTGCTGATGCTGTAAATGTGGCTACACCACATACTGAAGCCTGGTTCAAAACAGACAGATCGTCTTATTACAGAGGGGGAGAAGGGTTTTTACTGTGGCGGTTTCTCTGTGTAACTTAATCATTCTGAAATCATTTGTACTTAAAATGAAATGTGCAGCATACATCATACATCTCCATACCCAAAGAAAATGAACAATAGTGTAAGAAAGTACAAGACATGTATTATCTAACACATAATAGTTTTGGATGTGCTGTCTGTTGGATAGTCAGTTAACCACTTGGGTTCACACTGAAATATATCAACAGCAGTGGATTGTGTGTGATTTGGTGCAGATATTCATGGTGCCCAGAGGATGAATCTGTGTATCTTCAGCATTCCCCTGACTTTTCATCTATCTCCACCACCAGGGCAAATGTTTAGTTTGTTGACCATTTTGGGTACGATAAACTTGCTGCAAAACTGCTGTGATGTGTGTGTGTTTATGTGTTTGTCTCTCTCTCTTCCTCTTCCACTGATTGTCTCCCTCCAGGTGCTTCCAATCCCCAATCAGGGCCTGCATGCTGGGCTGAGGAAAGCTGCAGCAACCCTCTCTGTCTGCATGGATGTCAGCGTGAAACCGGTGTGCTGGTGTGTCTCTGTGTGTCTCTGTGTGAGTTGTGTTTTGAATTTGTTAGAGACGGTTTCCCATTGTAGCTCTCTGTATTGTCTACCATTGCCACTTTCTTTCTTAAGAAAGTTGTCCTTATTCTGCCTTTTGAAAAGGCTGGTTAGCCATTTTATTTAACCGTTTTTTAAACAATATGTCTTGGTCAAACGAGTAAGTTCTATCTATTCCTAAGAAGCAACTCTAAACTAAGATGTTGACCATGTCCTATATCTGCTAAAAAGCAGTAAAAGCATACAGATGTGAGCATTTTACTAACAAAGCTGTTTGCTGTATATATTTGTAGATGCTTTATTTTTGTCAGTTTACTTTTTGGGATGGAAAACTACTTTAAAAGTTCTCTTTTGTCTAATTTACCTCAATAGGTGTGGTACCAAAGAACCACATTAAATGGCAGACAGCATTAACAAGGTCCAATGGCTGCCTAGATTTCTGTTACCCTTTTTTATCCTCTCTGAAAGTAAAATAGTCAAAACTGTCCACTAAGGGAGAAATCACTCGACGCCAAACTTGATCCTCAATATCTTTTAATGTTTGGTCTTTTCCCTACCAGCGGAAAACCAGCCTTAATAATAGTTTTCCTAAAACTGCATCTCACATGTCAACCACCACATGACATTTCAACAAGAGCTACTTTATTATTACAGTGCATCATGGTTTTCCTTGCCACTGTATCATTTCTGCTATCGTAATGATACAGGTTAGTGTGTGGACAGTGAAAAGGGAGTTTTATGTAATATGATTCCATTCTGCAAACAAACATTGCCCTGCAACAAACACATCTTTCTTAATGTTTCTTTTATATTTAAGTCATTTAAATTAGGAAATGTGATTTAAGAACTTCTTCCAAAGGGTTGTTTGAATAGCTTAAGTGACACATGTTTTGTGAGATATTATTTTCACAAAGCAAGAATTAGTTTATTTATTTGTACAATTTATCTACATTTGTAATTACCAGTATAAAACGGCGACATTCAACAAGTTGCTATTCGAATATTATTAGGATGAATGACTTTAAAAGTGATTTTGCACTTGTAGCTCACTTTCAATTAGTAGTTTCTTCACATTTATTGAGAACTTATTGATAAAGCTGAAAAGTACAGTATAATACTGAGACAACATAAGCAGGAATTTCTTACTGAGTCTACATTTTCAGAATATTTCCATTATAATTGAAGGATTTTCCCTACTGTGGCCACCTGTTTTCCCACACCACCATGCCATATTTTCCCTCACTGCAGCGTAACGAGGAATTGAACAGCTGAATATGAAACTGTTGCATGTGAAGGACAGCTCTTTGGACTGTTTTGCAAATTGGAAATGTATATTTCCCTCACTGGCTGCATCACAATCTGTCAAGCCTTCACATTTGCCATAACAAGACCGAAAAACTCACAAAGGTGCAATTGCGAGCTCAAAGGAGGCATGGATCAAGTCTTGTGCTGTGTCCATAGACTGGCTTTGTCTCATAAAATGTTATGTGCACATTATAGAATAATTGTTTTTTTCAGATCTCAACAGTAGGCTACAATGTTCAGTGTTCCGAGATTTCCTATATGCATTTGTGTCTGTCCACTAATAAGTATTTTTCAGCTTGCATTCATTTCAATGACAATGCTTTTTCCTCTACTGTATTTTATGAATTTTGTTTACCAGAACTGTTTGCAGACAGTACAGTTAATTGCAGCTGAATCGTCATTACTCGACTTAGCCACGACTTCCTGTAAAGCTCTATTACTGAAAAAAGTGCAACGCAATGGAGCAATTCAGAGAAGATCTTTTCCAGGACAAATAATAGGCTACAGTAAATGCATTGCTGTAGCTATTGGCTAAACTACATGGTATTTTGACATGATCAGAAATGGAAAATATTGCAAAGGCAAATGTTTATATTGGCCAAATTCTGCTGGATTTGAGGCGTTGATGTTATTTTCCTGTGGTCTTTTCCAAACATATAATTTCAAGATTGCTGATTTGTGGAAAGACGTGGCAAATGGCGTCAAATCCAGAAAAACAAAACTGAAAAGGAAAAGGGCTTAATAAGCTATTTACCCCAGGAATAAGGAGATTGACAGTGTTGTCTTTTCAGCCCTTTGCATTCTTTGCATGATAATACCCTGTTGTCAAGTAGGGAGGAAGGAAGGAGAGGGGAGGAAACTGAAAGAAAAGCTTACCCAGACAGAGTGAAGTGATATGCTCTGGATTTAGGAAACTAACGGCAGACTGGAGGAGGGAGCAGCACTTTATACTTTGAGAGATCTTCTTTGGACTTTATTTAGCCAAACTGTTGTTGGATCGATGGACAAATCCATTGTGTGGGGGCGGTATCTATGACAAAAGTCTATGTTTTCAGATCATGCCACGTTTGCCTGTGATGGGCTGAGCAGAACATCCTCCCACTGTGCTTAAACACAACAGCTGTCAGTGCGCGCAGACCGAAAAGTTACCGGAGTTGTCTTTACTTCTTCTTTGGCTGAATTTCTTTATTTTTCAAATCTTCTGTTGTATCGACTCCTTCTTCCCCCAGCGTGCTGTCCCCCGGCCCGCCCCAGCATGCTGGACTGACGTCTGAGGAATGGCATCGGCTGTGTTTGAAGGCACGTCGCTGGTCAACATGTTTGTCCGAGACTGTTGGGTCAACGGGATCCGCAGACTGATCATCAGCCAGCGGGGAGAGGAAGAGGAGTTCTTCGAGATAAGGACAGAGTGGTCTGACAGGAACATTTTATACTTGCATCGGAGTTATTCCGATCTGGGGCGGCTGTTTAGGAGACTGCTGGAGTCCTTTCCTGAGGACATAAGAGACTTATCCAAGTCTCCGCTCATAGAAGGTTGGTCTGATGGGAATGGGATAGTTGTATGGCAGGAAGTGATACTTTAATACAGTAACATGGCATCAGAAATAATGTGCCATTAGTTTACTTTGTAATGGTTACATTCTGATCAGGGGCGTATCCCTTAAATTGGGGGGCCAAATGCACAGTAGAGGGCTTTGACCCCCCTCAATTTCTGCACTTTTGAATTTGTTAGCAACTAACAATTGAGAAGCCAGAATGCACAACTATTTGCCAGCTGTGCTTTATTAAATACTTAACTATAAAGATTTTTAGTATCATTGGTGGTATTTTCAGATTGATTGCTCATCACTTAAATCCTACTTTGTTACAAATGAAACTTAAGACAGTGCCTATATCTTTAGGATAATATTTGAAATTTAACAACTGAATTGCTCCTAAACAGTCATCCAAAAGCACCAACCAAGTTCCTTGGAAATAAGAAACTCTAAAATAACTAATAACAAAGTGCCTAAGGGATTTAAGAAATTGTAATCCATTACCAGAATGATAATATAGTTGACTTTCATTTTAGGACAACATTACTTTTTTGCCCCTATATTTTGTGAAGAAAGTGAGACGTCATACCTAAACAATCTCACATTATTTCATGAAATCATCTTAGTTAACACATTAACTAAGATTATTTCAATAATATGTTTAGGACAGCAAAAAAAAAGCAGGAAAACATTGTCAACAAAATCAATAAGTGTTTGGAGCTAATCCAAAATGAAGCGCATCATAGATTAGGTTTACATGCTTTTGTTTGGACAGGGTAATATTTAACAGAGTCCAATTTTGGGTATCACATTAGGAGACTGCACATAGCCCTGACACCACAAAACCAACAAACTGAGAGCTTGTATCTAATGTCAATATTTATGAGCTAAAAGGCTGCTTTCACTTCTTTGTGGCTTAAAAGTTCCCAATGGGAGAATATCAAAAGAACCAACACTGACTTCCATGTTAATATTTGCTCTCTGCATCTGACACATGACAACTATTTAGGAAGAATGGATGTTGCTGGGATGTCTGAGCAGCTATTATCTGACGCCTAGGAACCAACCTCAGTTGTGCATTGATCAAAGGCAATTGCAGATCTCGCTGTGGGAGTAAACCCAAACAAAAATCAGCAAAAGCTGTATTACTTTGAACATGTTAAAACATTCAGAATCATTAACCATCCATGAAAAATAAATTAATTGACAGGTTGAAAAGTATTTATTTATGAAAAGGCGCTGTGACATCTTCTATCTACAGCAATGCTTCAGGGCTTTTTAGAGGGCAGTCTTTTGCTTAATTAGCCCAAACCTCTGGCCCTAAGGGTCTGGATATTTGACAATATAGCACTGTGGCACTGCCAACAGGTTTGGCAGAGCTCCAGACTTCTTCTCGTTCCTTGGCACTCTTTTGTCTCTACGCACTGAGTCTCTACAAACATTTTGGAAACATCCCTTTAGTGGCAACTGGAACGCTCCACTTCCTGCCCGCGCACTGAAATAGCTGAGAAGCTTGTTGACAGCTAGCTGCTCTATTGCTGCAGTCTGCAGTGCATTTAGGGAAGAGACATTTTAGATCTACTGACTCACTTTTTTTTTTTGTATATACCCTTTACAGCTAAAAGATAAATGGAGTTGTGACATCAGCACTGAACGAGACATCAGTGTTCCTTCAAGCTGGCTTTACAATTTCATGGATGGATAGCAAGCCACAGGGATAATCAAATTCCTCTAATGGCCTTTCTTTAATTCCTACCTCTCAATATTTCATTTGCATCCCCTATAAATTGCCACTTGGACTGAAAGCTGTGAAAAAGTGTAACTGTGGCCTTTCTCAGTCCACTTTGCTCCAGTTTCTGGCTCCGCTCATGTTTTCATGTTTCTGTGCTGCGTCTAAGCAACAAGGCAGGCGTGCAGAGCTCTCAGACTGATGTCATGACGAGAGGGAGAGAGGAGTGGACTTCCCATATTTGGTCCCTGTGGACTGCAAAGGCCCCATAACACTTACCTTTCATGTGACCCCGGAGTGAACACAGGCAGGAAGTGATTGCTCACATTCCTTGTGAGAAAGATTCCATCCAAGAATCATATTACTGTGTCAGAAATCACTTCCTCTTACACTCGTTCACTAATCCCTACATAGTAAATATTTAATAGTTTGCTCTTGGACGCTTAGTAGCGCCGAGTTACATATCTTTGGGGCATTGGATTAAGTTTTTTGTAGTATAGACACTATATTTGTCCTTCCTTATTGACATAGTTTTTGAATAGTTAGAACTGACCATATAATGTGTGTTATAGTATAACAATTTTGGAAATAAATATATCTGCTTACTTGCTACTTGGGGTTAGATGAGAATATAGATACAGCGCTCATATCTGTTAATTAAAAATGAATGTACAGCCAGCTAGCTTAGCACAAAGAATGGAAACATGTGTAAAACACCAATCCTGGCTCTGCCGGTACATAAGAAAATATGTATGTCCAACAGCATCACTAAAATGAACAATTTAAAAATAAAAATAGTCCCTACCGTTAAAACTGCAATGTATCTATTTTACATGTCACACATTGTTGTAGAGATTAATCAAAATCATTGCAAAAATCGTTTAAGTTGTAAGTTACTGACTAGTTAAATTTAACAAATATGAATGGTATACATGTTCTTCTTTAACCCTTAAATGTGGAATATTGGTTGATAAAGTAAGTGAAGAACTAACGTTTAGATGTTATTACTCGTGAACGTTTTTTGGAAATTAGTCGTTGCAGAATAGCATTGATTGTACTGTCAGAATATGGAAGCTGAAATGTAATGTCCTTCAGTCAATATAGTGCACTAGGTAGCCATTTTGGACACATTGCAATTGGATGTTTGAAGTTGGATGTCCTCTGCTTGTTGACTAAGCCGCTAGAAATAACACGTTGACGAAACAGCGGAGAGTTAGATGATAAAACGTTCGGCTGCTGACTTGTGCTTATCAGATCCATGCAGAGGATAGCTGTGAAATAGCTGGTGCTTACAACATCTGATGACTGCTTAGATAATGTGTTCGACAGTCATGTTCCTGTTGTGCATCTACTTCTACTGTGTTATTTCAGCTAATAGGTGAAGTGGCTTATCAACACGGCATGCTGTCACAGAAATAACAGTGTGCAATTACAAAAAGTAAGAGGCACGGACATACACCAACATTTCTCTATATAGTTACTGTTATCAATACATTTGATGAACTTGTTGCACAAGGCACATGAAGACTGCTTATCTCCAAAACATAAGATAACTAAGAGTGAAGGCCATAAGTCCTTACTGGGGGCTGAATGAATAGTCTAAGAAAGAAGGACACTGTAGCAAGGAGAAAGCCAAGTAGGAAATAGACAATTTGACAGGAAATTGGAGGAAATACACTTGGGGAACTTAGCAGGAAAAAACAGAGCTGCATTCTGTGTTGAACATATAAAATGGTGGAATAGAGGGATCAAAATGAGGGGAAAGATGAAACCATTTCCTAGAGTTGTTTTTTCCCTTGCCTGTGCCCGTTGCCACAGTGGGAGAAGAGGCACAGTAGGAGGGGTGTCATTGTCAGTTCAGTGGCGCGCTGCTATTTTGGTGTCAAGATTAGCTGCATTTTGGGACGCCCTCCTGCTTGTATCCTTTGCATACAGGTTGTGTGCCTTTTCTTACACTTTAGTTAATGGATGCAACCCACATTAACCTCTCCAAGATCACACAAACCACTGTTTTTTACCGTTCCACTTTAATAATAGATTTTCAACCTGAAGAGACACCCAACTGCACAAAGTAAGGTTGGTCTAGGAAGACAAAGTAAAGATTAATATCAGATTTTCAGCATTTTAAAGTCTTTTAGCAGTTTTAAGAGAATTTTCTTGTTCTGATGGCAGCAGGTATGTGTCAATTTGCTGTTTCTAATTATAGAGAAGAACAACACCAAGTTGCAGCTACACACACCAGATCCACTGTGGTTAGCACCATTTAATATTGCAACAAGTCCTCCAACTCATACGACCAAATGGGCCGATTGTTCAGGCCCTTATTACGACCACATATGTCTTTGTTCAAGCGCTTAATACGTCCTATAATTACGTTTTAAGGTGTTCGCCCTCTAGTGCTCCCGTTGAATGCAAACGCTACAGATGGTCGTTTATTCACAAATAACCCTCTCTGTAAAATCCTAAATTGTAGGATAGTTTGGCCATTAAAACGCTTTTTGATTAGATTTCTTGCGAGAAGTGTATATTGTACTTTTAGAATCCACTTCCAGTCGATATGTAGGATCTATAGTTTGATGGATATTACGAAGATGATTTGAGGTATGCGGCAGCCTCCATGTAAAGTTACGGGTTGGAAACAGTATTTCCGGTCTCGACGTTTTCATAATAAAAGTAAAACCAATGATCAAATGATTTAACAGTGATATCTGCAGTACTCATCAACTAAAAAACATCAGTTTATCCTTGTTAACTATACGACATTTATTGGTTTAAATTGTGTACAATGCTTTTGTGTTTTTCCCATAGGGTTTTCTCTTTCGATTCTGAGAGACACCTTTCTTTTTTCAGAGGTTTTGATGGGCTAAAACATCGATTGTTTTAGCCGCAATGCATGTCGGGATATGGTGTTTATGCGATATGAAATAGGAAAAACTTTTTTTTTTAAAGAAAATAATACTTTATTCCGAGTGTTCTTGCTTTTCTCTTTGGAAGTCATCACATAACGGCATTGTAATACACGGTTCGGCTGTATTAAATATTACATATCTGCCGTAGATATTTATTTATAGAGCCCTGATCAGAAGACCTTTTGACAAACTGTAAGAAATGTCGCCAAAACTGAATACGTGACGTGGATCATAAATATATTAGCAATTAAACAACATCTTCCATTTCTTTTCACACAATACGTCTCCTTGCAGACTTTTATATTTGATCCAATTAGTAGATGGTCTGTATTTACACCATAACGGTGCACAGCTGATAGAAAGGGATTTTTTTGTAGTTTTTAAAGATATTATTTACTGAACTACCTTTCCAACTCCTCATGCAGTTGACTGTTACAGGTCTATACAGGTTCATGGTACAATGCATAAGCTTCACATCGAGAGACTGAAACTGTATTTTCCTTTACCGTTCTGTTTTAATTTAAAAATAAAGTTAATAGTCATATGTTTGATATTATTATGTTTTATTAACTACACCACTGTTTTTTTAACCCGCACCGCCTAGTGGTTAAAGCACGTTATTGAATTTTGTTTTTGAATAAGTTTTATTTGATGAAAACATTTAAATATTAAGAGTAGCCTATACAAAATTGGGGGAAAGTAGAAGTCATGATAGAAATATAGAATAGAAAATATCAAGAAGATACTGTAGTGATCTCTACAATAAAACAGTTTAGTGCAGGACGTCCAAAGATATTAATAGGAGGATGTGCAAAACAGGCAAACTAATAAAGCTTTATTTAAACATTAAAGAATACTTTAAGTTAAGGTCTTCTTTTGAATAAGAAAAAAACGTTGGGGTTATCCACAGATAAATATGAAGTCTGACAAAGTACTTAACGTCCAATATATTTCATAATTTATTTTGGCACTTGACAATCACCTTTCCTGAATTTGACTCAGGTGTAACTAAAGTCTGATTCAAGGGTTGTTTATATTTCACATCATTAATCAGAATCTGCAAAGTAACTACAAATAAATGTAGTGGAGTAAAAATACCAGGTTAACCTCTGAATTGTAGTGGAGTAGAACAAAGTAGTACATGCTGCTGTAACAAAAACATTTCCCAACTTGGGATCAATAAAGTATATCTTATCTTATCTTAAGATGATCGATGGTTACTGCCATATTTGCAAAATTTGCTTCTGAACCGTGACAAGTGCATGTTTCAGGCTTATCAATGAACAACAGGAGGGGTCACAGACATAAGACCAGCTGTTAAATAAAGCTCTTCTGACCTTAGGTGTCATGTGGGTATATTAATTCACCCATTTATTAATTATATGTTTTACATTTGATAACACCACTGTGTTTCGTATCCCCTAAACCTCCAGGGTGTACACAGTTTAATACTGGCAACTTCTAATTGTGGGAAATACGAAAACGTCTTATAAAGACACGTGCCATAGAACATGTTGCGAAACACACAATAGCCAGCATGTGTAGTTCTGGGGGGAGGGAGGGGGGGGGCTGGACCCGTCCAATTCCAGTTTTGGAAAGTCTGCCGTGGTTCCATTCCATTTCATAGAGCTGTTTGACCCTCAGCCTAACCTTGTCGCACTGCCACTCCAACATCCAATCACAGGGCTTGATGACTAATCACGGGGTTTGTAAAGCAAGGCGGATGTTGTAGTCCCAAACGATAGCTGGGAATTCTGGGTAGTGTAGTGTCTTCGGAAACTGTAGTGTCTAAACTCCGAAAAAACTATTTGTTTCTATGAATCGAAGGTTAAAAACACAAAAGCATTGTACACAATTTAAACCAATCAATATTGTGTAATTAACAAGGATAAACTGATGTTTTTTAGTGGATGAGTAATGCAGATATCACTGTGTAATCATTTGACAGTGAAGGGAATACTTCTGGTTTTATTTGTGAAAACTTCGAGACCAGAAAAACTGTTTTCACCCACGCTAACTTTACATGGAAGCTGGATACACGTTATCCTGGCGAGACCTCAAATCATCTTCGTAATATCTATCAAACTATAGATCCTACACATCGACTGGACGTGGATTCTAAGAGTACAATATACTCTTCTCGCCAGAAATCGAATCAAAACGCATTTTAATGGCCAAACTATTCCACAATTTAGGATTTTCCAGAGAGGGTTATTTGTGAATAAACGTCCCTACCGGAGCGTTTGCAATGAACGGGCCGGGCCCGGGAGCATGTTGTTTCTTACACTACCACTAGAGCACCTCTAGTGGTCGTGTAAGAAACAACATACACTTTCAAACGTGTCTCTGGGCCGAAATAAGGGCATGAACAATCGGCCTATATGGTCGTTTTTTGTAGGAGGACAGGCTGTAATATTGGGCAACCAACACCAAGCTGTGGCAAAAACAAACTTGCATACTTCTCTTTTGCACATGAAACAGTCACATAATAGCACACACCATGCTTTGCCTAATTATATTAACAAAGCAATAGACTTAATTTCTGATTCCACTCTTTTTTTTAAATATATACTTACAGTAGTATTTATGAATTCATGTGACTGGTGATTAATTTTAGATGTAAAATATATCTTGGGCACCAGCTGCTAAGGCATATCTAGGCTGCTAAATATTTTCTGAGTCCAACACAAGCTTCTTCTTGGGACAAGCTCCTCTGGCCTTCCCGATCTGCTATAACCATGAGAAAACTGCTTTTTAGGGGATTGAGAGCACTTGTGATGATTGTTATCAGTCCCTAACACTCCCTTCCCTGTTTCTATTTGCACCCTGGTGTGCTGTGTGCCTGCCCTTCATAATAAATAATGTGCAGTTGATTGGAAACATTAGTGCCCTAAACGGCAGGACTTAGACTTTTCAATCTGTTTACAAGGAACAGCTGATGAGACTGGGTGTGGTTTGAAGTCCCTGCAGTCATGTTATCATCCAGGCTTTGTTTCTGTTTGAGATGTTAACTGCTTTTAATTATCTGTGGCAACCCCCGAGAATCAACCATTTCACAAAATAGCATGCACTGTAAACACATGAATTCAACTAATGTAATTTTTTCTGATCATTTCCATGCTGTCCACTTTGAATTTCTGTGCAATTGCCTTTATTTAATGGTACTATAGTTACTTACACCAATTCAAATTATGTGGATAAACCAACAAATGACCTGCTCAATATGTTTACCATATTAAATAATCTTTTAAATCCCAAAAGCATTTAGTAAGAAAATATATATTTTTATTCGCCTTAAACTGAATTACTGTTATGTCTCAATCTTGACAGAACAACACCAGTATAAGCCCTTTACTTGTTTGATTTGTCCCATTTACAGAGAAAACTGACAAAGGGGTTTAAAAGGATAAAAGAACATGATCCGGAGGCAGTTTGAGGCTCAGACTGGGTAGGAGTCTCACTTGGTTCCTAGTGATAATTTAACTGCCCAATCACTCCCTGGGTATGATGTCATCACTGCTGGCCATTATAGATGGATGAGACGGTGACTGTGCACAGTGATGCTTTAGGCTACTCAGAACCTCCATGTAACACTAACCGCTGTGTGACTATGTTCCTGTACCACTTACATCAGACAGAGACTCATCAGTGTGGCTGCAGTCTTCATCATTATTCTCCTCACCACATCCCTTTGTCAACAAGGCAGTAAAAATGTTGCTTTGCTGACTGCCCGCTAACATGGGCGGCAGTCTTTAGTTGCTTAAAGGGCTGATTTTACACTCCCCACTGCTTCTTAAATTGCATTCCTAGTGATATGTAGGATGAATAGTTTATTTTGTTGCTCTTTTCTCTCGCATTATTATTACTTTCCTCTGTTATATGTCTGCTGAATGTTTGCAATAACACTACAGTTTTACAGTGACGCACTGTTTCCATGTTGAAAAGACAATGATGAAAAGTCTATTTTTTCCCTCTTTCCACTTTGGGTAATAACACAGGGCCTTGTCACTAAAAAGGTTATACTGTCATATATAATACATATTTGAGGCAACCTTTTTCAAGACTAGGGATCAAATTAGACCAGTCTGGCTTTTTGAGTGGACAGATAACAGTCTGGTGGCAATAAAGGTCACAGCAGCAGCCCTTTTTGGTCAAACAGAAAAAGTAACCCTTAACATTTTGATTGCGGAACAGTCTTTTTCTTTTCTTTTTTACAGCAGACTCTTTAGTTCAGAGTTGTTTCTATTTTTACGGTAGTTATTTCATTTAATTACTTATGCTGCAGTGAGACAAACTTTAGACATAAAAATACCATACTTTTTAAACTGTTCTCTCTGACATTATAAGACCATATTCTGAAGGTTTTTAGTTTCACAACGATAGGATTCATTCTAGATGTGGTGTGTTGAATTATATAAATGCCCTGGTGGATGGAGAAAACTGTTTTTGAAATCCTCATAATGGAGATTTTAAATATTCGTATTTGTTTTAGGGCTGGTGAAAATCAAAGAGGCCAATGACATTGAGGAGAAATTGAATGAGGTGGAAAGACTTCTGAAGAATGCCATCAACATGCCATGCAAGGTTGGTGTCTACTATAACCCTGAGGTATTGGGTGAATACTCAATTCTGATTGACTGCAACATGTAGAACAATGGTATTCATTTTGTATTTAGCAAGTGACCATACCAGTGGTGGGATACTGCACTTTGAGGTGTCCAGTATCAGGAATTAATCGATTAGATACACTGGCTTAAGTGTGAAAGTTATATGTTTTGAAACATACAATTATGTGAACTGTATGCTAAAGTGCTAATATCCTGGCTCCACAGTATGCAAGGTCAGAGGTGATGTTGACTTTCTTTGAGCGATCGCCGCTGGACCAGGTGCTGAGGAACGACAAAGTCCACAGAATCCAGCCATGCTTTCAGAGTCCAATCACAATATCAGGTATATTGTATTTCTTCTAAGAAAAAAGATGGAGTGCCTGTTGACATCCCTAATGTAACTCAAACAACACTCTGTGCCTTTTTAGAAATCATGCAGTCCAATGGATTCTGTCTGGCCAATACAGAAACCATTGTGTTTGATCACAGTCTCCCTGAAGAAAAAGAGAGACCCTCATCCACAGACTCAGTGGAACATACGTGAGTATTAAGATGCCTCATTTTAATATTCTGTCAGTGTCTCAGTCCCTATAATATTGGCTTTTTCATAGAATACTCTCTAATATTGGCTCCATTTATTTAAAACATTCATTAAATCTATCATCAAGCTGCTTGTTTTCTACAAAAAAAAGGTTTCCATGTTGGCTCTTGAGTGTTTAGTAAGTGTGAATGTAAGTCTTCGAATATGACCCAACCTCGGACCCTCCGCCTCAACAGGAAGTGTGTCTGTGCACCTCTTCCTTCCCTGGGTGTGTGTAGGAAGCAAAAGAGGAACTGATTGCTCTTGGTGCACAATGCAAAACAATGCCTTACATAACTCTTAAATATCTGAAATTCCTACTCGACTAGCTAATTAAATCTCTAAGGGTTGATGTCAACGATATAATCATCACGCTTTTGATTCTTATTTGTAAACCTAGAAGTGTTTCTTATCCTTGGAGTAACGCATCTTTTAATTTTTTTGCCAGGTATGAGGATGGAACAGAGTTTTTGTCGATGGAAGCAGATTTGTGTGATGAGGACACAGAAGCGTATGTCACCAACCTTTCCTACTACCATCTGGTTCCATTTGAAACAGACATCCTGGAATGAACTACCTGTTGATAGACATCTGATCATTGAGGAATATGTACTCTTAAATGGAACCTGGGCTATGCAACGCTGCAAAAAGCTGCTCCAAGTGAATGCTGCTTATCCTTTCAAACGGTAGACTTTCTCGTAGTGGATTTTTCGGCAGAAGAAATATTGGAAGAAATGCACCACTTTGTCCACTTTAAGCGACGTCATCAGTGTGCCTCATTCAGAGCCTTAGTGAGTGTGTCAAGAAGAAACATGACAGGATTGTCTTTATACTGGCTTCAGGTGTTGTAACACAACCTGTGGCAGCAACAATGGTGGTCCTTCAGTCCCGAGGCAGATGCTAACAGCTGGAGAGGTTTCAAAATGTCCAGCTGGAGGACTTCAAAAGGATTCCCCAAATACATCATTGTATGGGGTTTGGAATGTGTGACTGAAACCTGAGCGGACATCACCACACAGCAACCACATTTAGAAAAAGTACAGTATTGGACCCTTCATTGTTACTTAAAAATGTAGCTGAATCAACCAGAACTTTGCTTTTCTATCTCAGTTGTTTTATCTTTTTGCCAGGATATATGTGACTGATCTTCAGAGACTATTGTCTTATTTAAATTGCTCCCGGATATGTTTTCTCAGTTTTAACCAGTTTTGTTTTTCTTGTGGGAGTAAGCTTTGTGTATGATGTGTTTATGCCACCAGCGTTTAGGGACTTTTTTTCATTTATTAAATACCAGTTTAAGATTCATTATGTGATTTCTGTTCAGATGCTGTTATATGGAGTTCTTTGGCCTGAGAGGATACAATAATATAATTCATAGGTGCATATTTCGTCTAAAGCATTCCTGTTGTAGAATTAAAAAAACGTGCTGGTAAATTAAGGAATATAATATTAATTGTCATATTTTTGTTACAACTTTCCAAAGTGAGAACTTAAGGATGCCTTTTTGGATTTCTGTGAGGTTATTTTATGAAGGTTTATCTGAATAATAAGTTGGAATGTAATGTGTGTTTGAAATTTGTTTTGTAACGTTGCTGAATTTATGTTAATAAACAAATAATTGTATGTATCAGAGCGGTGAATGAGTGTTGCCATTATGTGGACAACTGAATCATGTCACTGCTGGTGTTGCCATGTGATGAGTGATGACATGGGGCAAAGAAAGCTTTGTTTCATAGGTCACTTGAGGTCATATCTGACCCGTTCTGTAAGATGACGTGTGTGGGTTCAGTCGGAAAGCTGACTGCAGTCTTTCTGAATGTGGGAGTTTACAGCTTGGTCTGCAATGGAGGAACAAGTCCTTTCTTTATCCTAAGAACACAAACAACCTTGCTGTACCAAGGCTTTGGATAGAAAAGTTGTGTGAAGTGATCAAACACTTGATACAAAATCATGTTTTTTGTATGTTTTATTTAACTGTGGAGCTTTATTTGTGTTTAATGCAAATTAGCGTGTATATTTGTGTAGGGTTAGCTGTAAGGAAGTCCATCTATATTCATTGTTTTGACAGTTTTGTCAGTGCAGAAGTCATTGTGGCTTAACAATGTGGGCTAACAGCTTGGGTCCACCCTCTTGCCCCTCTAAATACAAAAAGCATTCAACCCTCACAAACTTGGCACACAGGGCTTCAACAGGACGGTCCTCCACATGAGTCTATTTAGTAACACAGTCATGATCACCATTCCCCCCATGAGAAAGTACAGCTCTTTCTCACGGGGGGAAACAATTTCACGCTTCTTTTTGGTTCTCTCTTTTTCCCAAGAATTACATTTTGAGTTGGCGGATGTTTTTTAGATATATAAAATGTCTGTTGAAAAATTCCACCACACATAATGGTGTAGATTAATATGATACAATAAAAAGAAACCGGAATCTCTGATATAAATGTTACGAATGTTCTCTCTTTTCAAGAACTGCTTGATGTTTATTCAATGCTGCATTACTTCATATTAAAGTTAAAATATCTATCAAGACCTCTGTCTATCTTAAAACCCTTTGCAGGCTGGGCTAATGCTTTCTAATTCTGCTGAAGTGTCTGTGATGTTATGACTTATGGTACTTGGCCGATTTATGAAGCATATCAACATGGCCATCATACCAATAATATTACACCAAGATGTTTATTTATTTTGTAAAATCCAGTACACTCTGTGAAGCTAACCATTCAATGCCTTGTCATTTCTTTTTTATGTGCTCATGTGTGATGTGAGATATGTCAGTGCATAAGAATACAATAAAGATAAAACTATATCCTTTGGAATATGACGATTATGTAGTAACATTAAGTAATTAAAAAATATTATTCTCAAAATATGTCAAAATAAATATGTTTCCAATAAATTCCTAAATTCATGTGATACTTTGCGCAAACAATCTTGATGATAATAAATGTTTCGATATAACTGTCGAATACACCATTTTTTGCTTCTTTTCTACTTTAGAGGGAATTATTTCACAAAATCTACCTGACAGTAACGTTACAGATACATATTTTATATTCAAAACATATGATCAACGTATGAAGTATAATACACAACAATATGTCAATGAGTCTTGGAAAATATTATCTTTTCATTTGATCAAATTTGGTAATTTATTATTTCATATTATAATTACATGCTGCAAATTCCTAAACCTGGGGCCAGGTATTGTAAATTAAGGATATAGGAGTAATACCACATAAATAGCACATTACTGATAATACTTCAATTATAACTTTGAATGCAGTACTTTATGATACTTTGGCCTACAGGAAGTGTTGGACTGTTGCCTGTATTCTTTGATTAGATCGCCACCTTGTGGTGAGTATTCGCTATTACTGGCAGTATTATAACCTAATACAGTTAAATGCAGTTTAATTGCCTGATAAATATAACGTGAATTTAAAAAAGAAGCAACTATTATTTGCACATTACGATATTTTTATTTGGATTTCATGTTGAGTGCGGATTCTGAAAAACAGGAAAACAATGGTAAACAAAATACACGGATCCAGTTTTACGTGTATCATTTTTAAATATTAAACAATAAATAAAAAGCAGCCGTTAGGGCCTGAAGCTGTTGTGAGCATAGACATATAAAGAGGCTTGGCTCTTTATATGTCTATGGTTGTGAGCATGGCTGTGAGCCTGCGTAACCCCGCGCATGCGCAGTCCGGCTACATTTAGCAGCTGTATTTCCTGCTTGCTGCTGTTTCCACTCGAAGCAATGGCAGAAGTGAAAGCTTCCCTAATTTGTGGCGGTATGTTCACTTTTTTATTCATTTACATTCAACGCTAAATGAAACATGTAACCACTGCATCTGTTAATATAACCTTTAAAGCTCCAGTTGTCGAAACGAAGGGGAAATGATGCTCAGTTAGCTGGGACGAGCTTTAGCTGGTGATGCTTCAGTCATGAGGTTTCAGGCTGGACAATAGACTGTAAAGATGTTGGTGCGTTAATATGACATGTCGTTTGTGTGATTTAATGTATGTCTCAATGTTGCAGTTATCGCGGCTTTTCTGGCTTCAGCGGTGCTTGCATTTGTTGAAGATCTAGATGACACGTAAGTGATGCACTCCTCTGCCTATATTTCACCTTCCTGCTACTGTGACATGATAACGTGCTATAGCCATCATGTGGGTGCAAATCACAGTTACGTTTGATGCTTACTTCTTCTCTATTAGAGGAGTTTGTGCATTTTTGATTGTATGCAATTTTACCCATATTTGAAGGGGTTAACAAAGGGCTACATAATTACAAATTAAAGGGGGTCATCTTGATTTCATCTCAGGTTTCCTGTTGCATTTTAATTGGATGCTTGTGGATGTCTGTAGAGATTTTGTGTATTTGTGTTTTTTTAATCTCTTTTATGAAGTTCATGGGTCTTTTACTTTTAACGAACAATGACCCTCATATTCACATGTTTGAATATCAATTCTTCCACTGTGTCTTTATTATGTGTATGTTTGACATGTAGCACACATCTTTATAATATGAGTTTACAGAAAATAGCATCTAGTTCACTTTATGTCACTTTGATTTATTCTTCTTTTGGGACAGATTTAAGGACACTAGAGTGAGCGATGTCTGGCTGGTGGATGTGAGTCTGACACACACACACACACACACACACACACACACACACACACACACACACACACACACACACACACACACACAGTCTGGGTCCATTCAGCTATGCTTTACTTCATATCCAGCGCAACGCTGCTGGGATCATCCCTTGCGGAAGTGGCAGCAGTCGGGGTAGGCGGGCGGGGGCCGGAGGGGGGGTGCAGACTGTCCTCTGGATTTGTGATTAGAGAATGAGAAGTCATGCATGCCGGGCAAAGCCAGGGGGCTCGGAGGGCTTTATATCAGAGTTTGTGTATGTTACCATTCAAGCAAATCAAGTTTGAGCACTCAAAGCTGCCTTCACTACTAGTTTGAGTTGCAACACTGAGTCCTTATGCCTTTAAATACTGTGTCAAATGGTTACTGTTTCTCATACACTGTGTTCAGAACTGAGCAGTCATGGAATATATTCAACTCAAATACTTATTTTTTGGGGAATTAAGACATTCCATGGAACTGGTCTAATGTTATAAAATAGACCTGAATTATCACCAGTTACTTACTGTATGTATATTTTGAAAGCTCCACTGTGTGGTTTAAAGTGATTAACTCAAAATTATACTTATCATTTTTATAAGCAGACTCCGCAGATCAGTAGAAGTTCTAAATAAACCAACTATACAATACTGCGAGGTGGTGTTGACCAAAAGCTGATCAAAATGCGGAGTAGAGATTTGGACTTGTATTTACCAGGAGGAAATAAACATGACCCTAAATGAATACAATGTTGCTCGATAATTTCCGGATATGTAAAATAAGTAACTGTTTGTTGACAAGATTGCCCTACAAAATTAAAAGGGAATGATAAGTAAATTATGTACACAACTTATCACTTATAAATGATTTGTTGAAAGTCTAAGATGTACCTTAGATAGCCCTTATGACCATTATTTAAGTTTGTAGTGTTGTCGTTTATTCCATTTAATCTATCCTTGAGGTCATACTCAATATCATTTTAAAAAAAAAGTACAATAGTGGCAACAACACAGCACTAAGGAAGCTCTTAAATCACTGCGAGGTCATATAAAGCAAAACAAAAACGAAGTAAGGTCAATGTGAAATATACCTTGTGTTAGATTAATTGGAAGCGAGTTTGCTCAAAAAGACCTTGGCTGGCCTAGCGCACAGGATCAAAGTTAAGTGGCACAATACTGCATACAAATACATATGTGAATATAATGCAGATTTGGTTATTTACTACATAGATGATGTTATAGTTTGCATGATATAACGTAACATGTTTACATTATTTTAAAGTTTTCTTCCTATTTGTTATTTTCAGTTCTATGCCCCATGGTGTGGATACTGTAAAAAGCTGGAGCCGGTGTGGTACGATGTGGGAGCAGAACTGAAGAGCTCCGGATCGCCGGTCCGCGTGGGAAAGATGGATGCTACGGCTTACTCTGGTGAGTAGACGATAAAGCACCTCAAGGTCTTCCCTAGGAGACTGTTAGTCCCCAGGTGAATATTTCATGTGCTGGAGACAGATATAGATCAAACTAATTGACAGTGTTGTTCAACAACATGATGACGCCTCAGGTCAGGTCTTATTTTAAACCAACATAAAGAAGATAAGAGTTTTTATTTCACCATGATATGTCAAAATTATTGTTAACCCTAACCCATGCAGGAAAATATTAATGTTGTGAGTACACTTTAAGATAAATTGCATCAAAATGTGCTGACTGGAATGATCCATAGATACTTATGTTGATTTCCTGTCAATAAGCGAACAGTAAGGCTGCTCGATTATGGCAAAAATCATAATCTCGATTATTTGGGTCAATAATTATTAAAAACGATTATCCATTTACTTTGAAAACATCCATTTATTGAACTTTTTTTTTTAACAGTATGTTTTTAACAGTTGATTACCCTGAACTCTAAGTATAATTCAACTGAAAAACCAATTAAAAAAAAAGAAAAAATTATCGTTTTATTTCGATTATGTTGTTTTCATAATCGTTGCAAGCCAAAATCGTAATTGCGATTAAAATACAATTAATTGAGCAGCCCTAGCGAACAGTATCATTAAGTGCCTGATAAACACAGGATAAGGTTGACTATATATGACAAAAGACTAATATTTGAAACATGACTAGAATACATAAAAAAAGAAATGGTATAATCTATGGGGCTTTTTGAAAAGAATAGTTTAGTTTTTGGGGAAATATGCTTATGAGATTTTAGCAGACATTGATAATCATTTATTTATGTCATTTTAACTTAGCCATTAGCTTAGTTTAGCTTGGCTCCAACATTTCTGTAGCTACGTGAGAGTGCTATCAATTGACTCATCTTGTTATTTGCAAACAAATGGGCTCAAATCCCGAAGATTAAAATGTTCCATCCACTTCCTGATCCAACTCACTCGCTGAATCTTAATTAGAGAAGTTATTTCAACCCTGTGAAAAGATGAAAACAGGATAACTTCCAAACCTTTTGAAGAGAAAGATGGTTCTCAGTATAATAATATATTTTCGTTTGAGATGCTATATATTTTTTCTATTTTGCAGGAATGGCGTCAGAGTTCGGTGTTCGCGGTTACCCCACGATAAAACTGTAAGTGACTCTCTAAGCTTTGTGCATCAGAACATTGATTTCAATTAAACAATTTTTTGAACAAAGCCATAGTTGACTATTTAGATGGATTCAAAGCTACGTTTAGTGTAAGCATATATAAAATAACATACAGCCAAGCTTACTTAGCCTTTTTTTGTTTCAATTAGCTTAATTTTCTTAACCTCAGCTTTCAATAGGCTTAAATAAATCCATATAAGATTAAAGAGCTTATTGAATTTTGCACAGACCTGCAGGCTCTGGACACAGTATGATTATAAGTCTAAAACAATATGCAGATTACTCTGTAGAGCCTCTAGTGTTTAGTATTTGTTAATCCTGTGTCATAGAGGCATTGATCCATGGGTATTTTTTGAGGGTGCAATTTGTTGTTGCATTATACTATATTGTACATGTGGCTTAAGTTTGTATTGTGTTATTATAAGGATTGTTTTACTTGCTTGTTGTCTTTTTTCCCTTGAGGTTTGGCCTTTTGAGATGCCGTTAGATGTCTAATTCAGGCGGGAACAAGGTGTTGTTGAGGCTTCCTTAAGGCATTACTAGTGACAGACTCTGTTCGCACCTTTTGAGCTCAATTGCATTAGATACGGCTCTCCTGAATGCGTTGATTATATTTTTCTTGGGCGATAAATTTAAATGAGGCTCCTTTATCTAACTTTTTCAGGTCTTTCTAAAAATCACTAAGGTGTATCTTGTATTAATTAAGAAATCAGGAGTGCTTGATACTATTTCCACTCAAATATATCAACTGATTTTCCTTCCGCTTGTTTTCTGAAATGTCATTTTTCAAATGTTCAAATGAATGATTTTCTGTAGACGCCAGCTGTTCAGCATCAGAACTCATGGTGACTTGAGAGAAATGATCATCCCATATGAAGAATTTCCTCCATCTATTTGAAACCGAGTCATTTATCCTCACGCTGCCATAATGGGCTCATAATCAAGCTCATTTGGGAAACTGCCACAGGATCACGGCAGGGTTCATAACATTAAACCAAGCAAGTGATGAAACACCCGTCGAAGAACACGAGATGCCTCCCTCGGTGACTTGATTTAGAGTTCTGTCCCCCCCTGAGTTCATTAAGCCCTTTGGGCTGATGCAACCTTAGCAATCCTTAATGCATTCTGCTTTTTGTAGGAGCTCTACTCCAGCAGTTTCTCTGGATGAAACTCAATTAGGGACAGTCATTTGTTGTTGTTTTTCAGGGGAGGTGAGAGGCTTTAGATTAATTCGACCTTTTGTGATGAATAAGCTGTTCTTTAAAGATTTGTTGTTTCATTAGAGCACCTTGTAAGAGACGGGTTGGCGTTGCAATGCTCGGCTTTAATTGAGCCGAAGACAGGTGCTGTCTTTAATGGGCTGAAGTAGAGCTGCCACTAATGATTGTTCATTATTGATTAAGCTATCGATACATTTTTATTCTGTTTAGTAAAGAATTGGGGGGGGGGGGGGGGGGGGACATGCCACAAACAAGGTTTAAAAGGCCCAGGTGTCCAATACCTAAAGATATTCTGTTTACAGCGATGCACTCAGTGGCCACCTCATTAGTTCATTAGTTCCTCATTTGTTAGGAGTCAATCGGACAGAAAGCACCTTTGGGATGTGATGGAGAGGGAGACTTTGCCGCATGAATATGCAACCAGCCAATCTGCAGTGTTGAATTTGTTGAAATGCCATTCTGGGTGCAAAGAGGAGCTTCATTCCTACCCAGTTTTAGAAAGGTGTACTGAAAAAGTTGCCATGAGTGTGTAAAGCAGAGAAACTAGAGCTGGAACTAGCTAATATTTGTCATTTCTGCTTGATTCAAACAACACATTTATTACATCAAAATAGTTGCCGCAAAACGTTCTCTCTATTCACGAATGAAATGATTTAGTTTGCCTCTTTTGCAACATTCTATCTCTTATGCACACTAAATGAGGTTTTTCTGACAAACCAATAACCCAAATGCAAAATTCAATTTCATACAAATGATTGCCAATTAATTCTATTTCACATGAATGTTTCGATCAGTGTCTTCACCCAGCAGCAATTTGACAGCCCAAAATAATGAATGCTCAGCCTTTCACTCGTGTTTTGTTTCTGTCTCTGTTCAAGGTTAAAGGGGGATCTGGCCTATAATTACAAGGGGCCAAGGACAAAAGACGATATCGTAGAGTTTGCCAACAGAGTGGCAGGGTAAGCCTTCAATTTTCACATTCAAAATACAAAGTAAAATAAGTACAACTGTCTTTATTTCCAAGCTGCACTAATAAGAACCAATCCAAGCAAGCTTATCAACGCAGGCCATATTTCTTTCATAGCTCAATGTTTCCCGCTCTGAAGCTCCAGTTTGTGCTATTGTGACTGTTCCTGACATATCCCCCCCCAGCTTGGCCCTGACTTCAGGGCTGCAAGTTGCTAGATATCCACTGGGTGGTGCCACCAGCACAGAGATCAAGAACAGAGTTTTTTTATTAATTAAAAAAAAATCATACATTCTACATACAACAAAGTCCAGGGGCAGACAAGCAATACAACATTACATCAAGTAAATAAAGAAAAAGAAAAAATGAAAGAATTTTGTTTTTTTGATACTTCAGATTTAATATTTTTTAAATTTTGAAATGAGTTTTGATTGCCTTCTTATTCCTAATGTCTATAGTGCTAATATATTGTTACATTTCTTGATAGAATTGTACAAAATTTGGTTTGGAGTCAGCCCATTTATTTTAATGGATATGAAATTTCCCTAAAAATACATTTAACTGCACAAAAAAGACAACATCTGCATCCATACTATTACTGTAGGCCTGAAGTACATAAGAATATCTTGAAGTCTGAGGGTTGAACCTTTTGTCACGTCTTTCTGCTAATAAAACATTCTACATCATACCACAATATTCTACAACGCACGCACTCATACAATAAAATGGCCAATAGTTTCTTCTTGTAGATTACAAAATGTAAAGGAATATTCAATATCAAGTCCAAATCATTGCAGTGTCTTTTTTGCTGGATATATTGTGTGTAACATTTCATTTTACATACAATTTATTTCCAATCAACCACATTTGTTTCCATTTGATGTCTCCATAAAGTGAAGCCCAGAAGAATCTTCCTCTGGGCAGAGTTACAGTTTGGATCAAGAACAGAGTTGTTGGGAGTCTTAGCTTGAGTTAACGCATCAGTGTGCCATTTTTGTCCTGAACTAATCTGCGTTGGTTCTTTTTCCCTCCGCAGCCGGCCGTGAGGGCACTTCCCAGCAAGCAGATGTTCGAGCACATGATGAAACGACATGATGTGCTCTTTGTGTATGTCGGTGGAGACTCTCCCCTCAAAGTAAGCGCCATTTACATCCAAGCACCCAGCTTCAATGCTAAAACTGTGAATTGATTGAACGAAAGAAGTACTGCTGTTGTAACACACAATAGCTTTTGTGTTGTTCCTTGTAGGGACACGGCATCTACAACTGTTAAACACAAATGTATCCAAAGCTTTGTGCTTAAAGCCTTGTTTACTGTTGCAGGAGAAGTACAACGACGTAGCCTCCGAGCTCATCGTCTACACTTACTTCTTCTCGGCTTCAGAGGTAGTCTTCCCAGAGGTAACGCTTTTTAATTTGCATTCCTTTATTAAATTAACTTAGAAAACTGAAATCCCTTGTATATTTTTTCCATCATATGTTACTGAAACGTCATGGCTACTTTTTAGAGATTAAAGTAAATCATTCAAAGTCTTTTAGTCATCCTCCCACAACTGCATTTGGATACCAGCCTTGCTGTCTCTGCAATATGCAAAACAGCACAAGTTTCACAGTTTGCTTCACAACGGTCTTGTTCAACATTTTGCAGGTGCACATACATTCCTAGAGTAAAAATGATATATGGGACTTGGTTTTGACTTGAATATCTGTTTGTGTTTTCAGTCAGTAACTTTGCCAGAGCTTCCTGCGGTTGTAGTATTCAAGGATGGAGCCTACTTCACCTATGATGGTGAGTATTTTGTTACCTTGTCTTCATCCACTGCTGCAGTTTTGTTTAATTTAGATGAAAAAAGGTACAAGAAAATGTTTAAAGGGCTAGTGGGGAATACTGTGTGTCCTACTCTCCGTCTTGTTTTCTCTAGCTGTGTTCCTCTAGTTTTCCAGACTCTTCCACTGGTCTTTCATCTTCCTCACCACATTGAGTTATGGTGTGCCTGGCCCATCTTAAAGCACCCAGGGCACTGCCCACTATTGTGTGTGCGGTGAGGCCAGCCGTGTTGTGGTGGTTTGACTTTGGGCGGACATGCATAGCACGCCAGGGTGGATGGGGGCATGAGAGACCGCAGTTAAGCCCAAAGAAATCAGCTGGTATTGTATATACAGTCATTTAAATCCAGGGACTGAATCACTGAAGCAGCCATCAAGTCTTTACAAGAAATCATATGTGACAAGGGGTTTAGACGAGCGGCTTTGCCCAATCTCTCAGCGCAACAACGTGACTTCCCCACATTCCTCCATGATGTCTTGTATTTTGCTGCTTCTGTGTGCCCTGGCTGGGAGCTGGAAACGGAAGGTAACGGCATCAAGACACAGTGACAGCACAAATGGGCCCCAGTAGTGACTGTTGGGGAGATTCGGTGCACGGTGCAGCGCCCGCAGAACAAAATTCAACTCCTCCATCGTCTGAGAGTTCACTTCCGTCTGCTCCACTTGACCGTTACGGAAGGGGGGCTTCCGGCACCAGAATCGCAGCAGTAGAGGCTCGCCACAGCAGACGTTGATGACAAAAACTCCACACTCCTCAGAGTCCTCCAGGACCTTGATACGGAGGATGTGGCGAATGTCTAGCATTGCCATGGCGACGGCATATTAAGCTTATCAATCACTGAGAAGGCCAGCAGCGGGGCAACGACATGGTCGTGTCCTTCCTCACATCGCAGATTTATACTTTCCCCCTTAAGCCTCGGGAAACAGTTGAAGGAAAAAAGTCTCTAATTATTATTGGCTGTTGTAGGTGAGAATGAATGGAAAATAATGAGAGTACAGCTCATTAAGCACTTACCTACAATGACAGCTCACAAAGACATTTCCCCACTCTGCAGTAGAGAAAGTAGTCTGCTTCTTCTCTTCTTTTTTTCCAGCAGTAGTCCTCGGCATTTGGTTTCTCTCCAGCTGTGTTTGTCAGAGGATTTTTCACTGAAAGTCCTGACTGGATGTTAAATTAAGGTATAAATGAGGCTGAGGCGCCTTATGTGGTTTTATGTCCTTCAGTTTGCATGATGTTCTGTCAAGCTGTTTTTATCGGATGCTATTTGGCTAAAAATTTGCATAGGCATTCACTGTTTGATGGCAGATGTGACGTTTATTGAGCTGCACACTAGCTGTGTTGTTTATCTACAAGCTACAGATGCCTGCATATACTTAAGGCAGAATATACCATCTCTCTCTTTGTTTTTGTATTCATTTTGCGATTCAGATTCCAAACACTTATTAGAAATTCCGAGCACACTTACACTTCTCATTGTGCAGGTCTGGCTTGTTGTGTTTTTTCAAGCACGAGACACCGCCGAGCAGACGGCACTGTCCAAACACGGCCCCTCGCTTTGTGTAAAAGGATATTTGACATTTCATTGAGCTTTGATTGGTTTAGTACACATCACAAACGGCAGCATCCCTTTTTTGAAGCGCGCAGTTAAAATATAGTACAGCGCAGAGGCTCATACATATTTAATAACTCTATCCTCAGTTTCAGACTGCTGTACAGGTCTGCGCTGTTATTGTGCTTCAAGGGCCAAAAGTGTTTTGATCATCGTGTGTGCGTGTGCAGTGATACCTTCAGGGCTAGAGCTGTGAGAAGACAGGAAAATATAATTAGGATGTATGTTAAGTCTAAACAGCTGGAATGTTGTTTTTGTTCAAACAATTCTGAGTGTGATACACATTAGTTAATACTCATAAACTGAGCATCAGGCTTAATCTGTTTCAGTGGGTTATGGTTTGGCCTCGACTCGCCTGATATGGATGGGCACATCACGCAGCCAGCTGTGTGGTAGCACTACTTTGCATGTATTTATTGATAGCACTTAAATGTGGCGGTTATTTGAATTGGCAAAGTCAACAAGGTTGGTGTGGATGACAAATTGAAGTGCGACCATATATTCCACACATCCCCACTAATCCAAACTCATGTTCTTTTCATGAAATATCTAAGCAGATATAGGGGGGGCTGCCTACACACATTAATGGTCCCCAGAGGATACATCTTATTGGCTTTTCTGATCCTTTAGTTCCCAATGAGGTTGACATTCGGACACTTTTGGTTGTTGGTGAAATATCTTAACACATATTTGATGGATTGCAAGTTGTACAAGCATTCATTGTCCCAAATGATTAACTCTAATAACTTTGTGGATCCCCTGATTTTTCAAACTGCATTATCAGGTCAGTGTGTTATTAGTCCATCATTTTCTACAAATATTCATGGTCCCCAGAGGATGAATCGCAATGACTTAACTCACCATGAGGTTGAAATGTTGTTGTTGAATTTCAGTGACATTTATCAACAACAATGTGATGGATTTCCATAACCTAACAATCATTCATTGTCCCCAGAGGATGAACTGTAAGTTTGTGGACCCCCTGATTTACATTTTACGCCATCATCTGGTCAGAATTGTAATCTGCCCAATAATTAAGTTTCTGGCCCAATACCTACAAAACTAATGACATTCTTATCAGCCTCATCCACACTTTGTGTTAATTAGCAAATGTTAGCATGCTGACACGCTAGGCTGGAGAATGTGCTAAACAACCAGCTTTCTTCCATATCAAGAAATGATGTACGTAGTGACACTTCTTCCAGACATGGTTCCCATCCCTCACTGTAGCTATTTGTTGTGATTATATTACATTTTTGGGAAATTAGTTAAAGAATTGTCATTGTTTGTCTTTAAGGGTATCCTTTTTGTATATCGTAGGAAAGTGAGACATGTGGTCCAACAATATCCCCAAGCTTTCTTTTATCAATCTTTTCATCCTCTGCCCCCTCCCGTGTTTGAATTATCTTTGATATTTTTCTCCCTCCTCTCTCTTTCACGTTTCTCTGTTTTTTTTTCGCGCTATTTGCATTGTCTTGGAGGTCGCCTGCGCCATTAACCTCCATCCTCGAGACGTGTCAGAGCTGCCTCTTCCCCCGCGCTCAAAACCCTGACACTGGATCATCCTCGCTCCACCCACTGTCTGTTGCTATTCCCCCTCCTGCCCCTCATCTTCCTCTCCAGTCTCCCGCTGTGTGAACTCTGGGCTGACAGGCTCCTGTAGAGCGCTATGGTGATTGCGAGGTTGGCACCCAGGACGAGAGCCGCTCTAATTTGCCTCAAGGTGATATAGATTCAGTCGATGTAGAGGTTCATCAGGCTGTACCATCCCAGTATGGGGCCTTCAGCTCACTCTCTCTCGCTCCTCGGAATGCTACAGCTGCATGCTGTCTACAAAGCCAGAACATCTGTGGAAAGAACTCTCTGGAATGTCTACCGGATTGACTGACTCAGCAGCTTTACAATAAATCTGCCTTTGCACAGCAGCAGCAGCAGCACTGAGGAATAGATTGCAATGCATTAAGGCCATTTTGATTCTAGTATAAGCTACGACCTCGGGGGGTTTAAAAGCGTGTTCAGGTTTTGGGTTGTCGTGTTCGGCTTCGTGGTCCTATCCTGCAGCGTAAGAAACCGTGTAAAGTCATCCCTGTTGTTGTAATTACTGTAATAGTAGCAGAAAGGTCAGGATAACTTATTAACATGTCATAATGAGGTCCCTGCCTTGTTTGACATCAATTATAATCATCCTGTAGCCTCTTTCAGTCGAAGAAAAAAGGGTTTAAACGGCCTCGCTGCGCCCTATTTATACCCAGGAAGGCCAGAAGGGTCCTGTTTGCATGTTGCCTCCAGATGTTAGGCTAGCAAAAACATGTGGTTAACAGTCAGGAGACGATCCTTTTTATTGTATTCTTCCATTTGCCTAATTCATCTGTTGAATTATGCATTCACACCACATGTGTAAAATCTGCCAAAAACTGCATCCACAAAATGAATGTACCTACGCTTTGAGAATCATTTACAAACCAAATGTGTTGTTTTTATTAAACAGAAAGGCTTAATAGCTGTAAAAATTAGGTTAGGTGAGCCAGTGTTGCAGATTATTGTGAATGAAAATGACTATTTTGGTGGTTATTTGATAAATAGGACATGAATGCATGTTGTGAATCCTTACTGAACTAAATGTACCTTCATATATGGCTTGACATCTAAAGTGATACATTTAGTTATTTACGTCTGGATTGATTCCCTATAAGCTCGATCTGATCGATAATCCATAGGTTGTTTCAGAACCAAAAAAGCCTGTTTAACCCAGAAGCACCTCCCTGTCAAAACAACATCTGATTATGGTTTAACTGACCTTGAGTCCCACTCTTTATTCCCCAGAGAGCGTACAGGTGGTAAACACTGTGATCTTCTTACAATCCATGGCATCAATACGCTGCTGTGCTGTGCTTTTAATATTGACAGGCTGTGTGTTGAATGTCAATTTTGTGCCTTTG
This sequence comes from Gymnodraco acuticeps, assembly GCF_902827175.1. Classification (NCBI taxonomy): domain Eukaryota; kingdom Metazoa; phylum Chordata; class Actinopteri; order Perciformes; family Bathydraconidae; genus Gymnodraco; species Gymnodraco acuticeps. The sequence continues at coordinate 1,834,286 of NW_022990021.1, forward strand.
AAAGATTCCGTCTCTTTGTTTTGCAGAGTACGAAGATGCTAGTTTGTCATCCTGGGTTAACAAGGAGCGCTTCCAAGGATACCTTCAGATCGACGGCTTTACATTGTATGAGCTCGGGGAAACAGGTATGCGTCAGATCTCAATAATATGTTTTTCACTCCACACATTTCTTTAATCTTATTATGACTTCAAGTAACACATTCATATAGTAGTCATGTACACAGGTGTAGTTTAATATAAGGGGTTTAACAAACTGTTCATAATTCATTCGATGTCTTCAAAACCCAAAAGATATTCGTTTTTTTAACATAAGACAATACATTGAAGAAATGCTCTCATTTCAGAAGCTAGAAAATGTTTTTTCCTAAAATCTAAATTATTTTTCTGTCGCCTTTTTAAGCAACTGATGGTTTCAGCTCTATTGTATTTTGAAACTTCATTCATTTTATTTTGCCCTTTTTTACTCAATTATTGAACACAGCTTTGCTCACGCTGCCTCTTAAATGCTATTTAAGGCTAAAATCCCAAATATTAAGCTTCCTTCCCTCAATGATGACTTTATAATGAAAAAAAAGACAAAAATCATTGTTATTAGACTGCATGCCGTGAATAATGACATTTAGAGGGATTAATGATTCTGGTCTTGTAACAGTGTCTCCCTGTCACATGTTATTTAATGGACTTGATGAACTGACAAAGTACACAGGGACAGCCGTTTTAACCTCTTTGAATAAACAGTAAAAATAACGGGTTACGTGCATTCATGTTACCATTATTTAACAAATGATACATGGACTTATGCAATCATGTATAATGTCACTATTCAACAGGTTTCATGATCAGCAAAAGTAGTTAAGATTTAAAAATCATGACAAAAACTAATTTCTGGTATCATCATAAAATCACCAAAATGAGTTTGCTTTCCAAAAACCTACGCACCACAGATTAATTGAACGCGGATGGAGGAATAACCTTCTCAAACCGTCTTGGTTTTGGTTGTTTGGTTAGCACCAGAGTTTGATCAACAGCCCAAAATAAACCACCCTCACCGGGAGAACTGTTTGTATTAATCAATCTGAACAGGTTAGGTGTGAAAGCCCCCTTGACTTGCTCCTGTAAAAAGCTCTTTGTACAAAATGTCACCATTAACTGTGTGCCCGGGGCTATGATAGCAAAGTCTATCACTTTGAGGTTTAGACCGTGTTGCTCTAGTGCTCAAATGTGCATACACTTTCTCTCCCACAGGAAATATAAGCTCGAGTGAAATACAAACTGTCTCTTAAACGGCAGTAAATTGATGCTCAGCGCACAGAAAAGCGGTGCTTTCTAATATTAGCTGCAGCATATTACTTCTTTATGTGCAGTTGACTGAGAGCAATGACACGGTATGGGCGTTGGATTTTTCGAACATTTGTTGCTGATGTGGCTTATTAAAGATGACACAGTCCGTATCTTCAGCCTCAATAACATTTAGATTAAAGTGACTTTGTGAAAACAGAGCAGGATGTTCCAGTCTTTTCAATCAAGTGTTAAGTTTCATGTCCTTGGGCTCATTTTGCCGTGCAGGAGAGACATTTTAAAGCATCGTCCCACACAAGTTTGTGTCCTTATGTTTAAATGGCAGTGTGACTGAAATCAATTAATACTCTCAAGCTGTAATTTAGATCTATTTATGAGTCAGAATTGAAGGGACAGAAGGCAGGCGTGGATAAGTGGCTTCTTGAAAATCTATTTGACAGATTCAACAGTTTTGTTTTCTTTGTGATGTATAGGCAGATTAGAAGGCTGATTTTCAGGGGCAGAGAGTGGAACGTTTCTCCGATAACAAGGAAAACAAACCACCCCTTTGGAAAAGACACTACACAGCATCCATTTAACAACATTGTTAAAGTAATGTACAAAACCACAGTGAAAGAGGGTCACGATTACCCCAAAAACAAATACAATTTTGACTTTTGGTGTCAATCTTTCTTAAGATTTGTATTGAAATCATCAAATGTTCTGCATAACATCACTGAATTATAACACACAACAGTCACATCGACTCAGTTAGCTGGATAAACAACACGGTCCGTAAACCTATGAATTAGAAGATTTGCTGGTCCGGTCTATAAATACACTTTAAACACATTTAAAGAAATATCATCAGGCGAGTTGTTGATTACAACACTTCACAGTGAAGGGTGTGAGTGCTATTGGCTATTTCTTCAAGCTTTTACAGGAATACCTTTTTAAAAAATAACTGTTTTAAATGATTCTTCATACACTAGAGGTCTTAGAAACTGAAAACCTATGGGTATTATAAATGGTTTTATCACTCAAATAAAGGCCAACAAAAAAAGCCAGGAAAGCCAATCAAATTATGAGAAAGTAGTCCCCTTTTTTAAACCTTAGATGTTGGCAATGTATTCAGTTGGAATGAATGTGGCTCATTGGGTTCTGTAGTTAAGCAGCATAGCAGAAGGGATCTATTTTTTTAAAGGATGCAGCCACAACAACAGAACATTTTGTGCACCTAGCGCTACAAAGAGTAAATTATGCATATTTTTGCAGGTTGTATTCTCTTGAAAGAAAAACACCATACATAAACCATTTTTTACTGTATTCATAGCCACAGAGCAATGCAATCGAGTTTTATAGGAATGATATGATGAGTTGAATATTTCCCATAGAGTATTCTCCTACTTTAGCTCTCTAACACATTATACGTTTAAATGTTTGTTTCTGTGGCTTAAGCTTCTCTTCCTTTTTCACAATGCATACCACAATCAGTATCTGCAAGGTGACATTTGTTATTTGTTGTCATGACAAAGGTTGTCCAATGCCTTTACATAACCTCAGGCCTTGCACCCATTACTGGCCACCAGGGGGCAGGCTGGTACTCTCATCCGAGAAACAAGGGGTTATCTAGTTTACAACCAAGTCAAACGAGTCAACACACCTTTGAGTTGTATAATAGTAGACCTATTTGTCCGTTTTTATTTTTGAATGGCACAGAAAAAGCTCTTCCACCAGAAATTGACCACTTGTTCGACCAAGTAGAAAGCCTAAGCTAGCTTAATGTTCGAGTGGTGATTGAATAAAGCGATCCTCTTCGGTGGAGAGGTGATTTTTCTCCTCCAGAGCCTCTTATCTGCCTGCCATTGTCTTCTCACCTTCTTTTTGTGTGTGTGATTAGTAATCCCTGTCTTCCACCACAGGCAAATTGGTGGCGATTGCAATCATCGATGAGAAGGACCCCACAGAGGATAGTGGCAGGTACAAAGAACAGTGACATTTAAAAAAGCATGGCTCAAGATGAATTGCTTCCACTGTTAACATTTTAGTTCAAGTTCCTTCAAGTATAAGATAAGACTTGCTGTTTATTGTTTGGATCTTTCCTCAAATTACAGGCATCCGTCTGAAGAAGTAAGACCTCGACTCATGTGGTGTTTTCTCTCTCTCTTCTCATTTGCTTTTAGATTAAAGACCTTGATTCAGAGGGTGGCGAAGGAATACAGAGAACATTTTAACAGGTAAGGCACGGATACGCCATGAGGTCAAAGATGAATATAAGATTCATACATTTATTCGCGGATGGTGCACTCACTAGGGAGCACCGCCTGTCTTTTCACAAGCAACTTTACGCCTTTGCTAGGGCATGCCTGTTATCTTCGAGTCTCAGTAGAAAGGTAATTATGCAAAATGTCAGCTTCCAAATATAGGTGTTCTTTTCAGCTGTCAGTCAAAAACTCAGCTCGCTTGGTATAACTGCATAATTTTCTGTTTTCTCCGGCTCCAATCGTGCAATAACAATTGGATATGAGCCTTTGTGTTACAGTTCCGCCTTGTTCAACCTATACACTCACCGGAGAGGAACCAATTAAACAAGGCTTTGAATACAAGGAGGAAATGCACTTTAATGTGCAACTGTATTATAGATATTCTCGCTGTTAGTGGACTGTAAAGGTTGCTAAGGCAGACGGTAGAAAATGGAGATGATGCAAAAGCGCAGACACTTAAATGTTTAACTTTAGGCTCCTGAAACAACTGCTGTGATTCAGAGTCGGCAGCTAGTAAAGAAAACATGTTGAATTTGAATCGGCTAAAGTCGCTGTTCTTTAAAAGACCTTAATCTTTTATCACTCCCTGCGGGGCAAAAGGCGACATCTTTTAAAGGATTAATAGAAAAAAAAGTATCACATCTTCATCATTATGTTGTGTTTAAGTTCCTCACTGTGCCCTGTCATTGACCATGTTGCTTCATTAGAGTTTTTTTGCGTTTCATTGAAGAGGTATATCTCAAACCGCCATGATCAAAGCGTTTCTCTCTCTCCAGGCATTCCCATTAGGACCGATTGAATTACACAGCTCCCTCTCATCTATTGAACTACTATCTACAGCTCTGTGCTGTTTTTTTTTATTAAGACTTTTGAGTTTCTCGGAATCCCTACTGAGATCAGAGATGCCTGCAGTGCTCTGACACACCTAAACGCTACTTGTAATTACAAGTTCTTCAGCAACGCCCCCGGTGGTGGGCGGCGGCAAATCATAAAGTCAACAGATCACAGGTGCTGACTGACGTTTAAATGCGTCAACGTCGTTTGACGCTGTCATATGTCGTGGTAACATTTTGACAGAACAATATATGCAAATCAAGAACTTGTGTGTGTGTGTGTGGAAAGGCACTTGACTAGATCACACTTGTGGGAAAGTCAGTTAGTGGGTGTGTTGCTCTTGAATTCTGCACCATTCCTTATTGTGTTGGCATTTACTTGTGACATTTGATGCAACAAGACTGGACAAGATGAAGCCTTGTTAACAGAGAGTTTCTCACAAACGCTAACCTTTGACTTCCTGTCCTTTCCACATGCTTTTACCTGTTAAAGGCATTTAAAACATCTTGAAGCACACGTTACCTTTTATGTTTTTAAAAGGTTATATTTATGGAATCCACAGGATTCCATTCTGTAGTTCTCCTCAACGCTACAGAGCTTCAACGTGTCTTTCAGCATTTTGTTTTGGCTTTCTACTTGGCAACTTTACTGTTTTTGTGCTGTATTAAATACAAATCCCCTAAACCCAGAGTATGTTACCTGCAACTGAACAGCCTGATATCTTTGAAGGCCAAAACAAAAGCTAAAGGAATGTTTATGCTGTTAAACTTTTCGTTAACACGTTTCTCTCATCAACTTTACAAAGTCAACGGTGCATTTACATTTAGTTGTGCTGTGATTGGCCAAAATAAATAAATAAATATTGGTATAAGAATATTTTAAAGCTACTACCCACATGCTAGTATTATGAATAATACCCAGCAATGCAAGCTAATACCATATCCAGGCTTTTTTTTTTTAAACAGCAAAGTTTGCCATCTTGAGTTATTTGAAAGATTTCTAAATATATTACAGAAAGTTACTTTAATATATTTAATATTGTATGTTGTGATCTGTATATATGTGATTGATTTCTCTTCCTATACCCTTGTGTTTATTATATTTTTGCAAAAGATACAGTTTTCACACATAGTGTTGAGAGCTTAGAACTTCATTGTGATGAATGACATGGTTTTCCTTGAAGACCATCATTGTTCTCTATGTTGGCAATATAATGCTGCCATGACACCCACTTTCCCTGGAATATAAATTCTGTAAATCTGGCTTTAGAAAACACTCTTCTTTTCATGAGAACCACATGGCGTGTCCGATAACGTCAATAAAAATGACATTCAGTTCCATTGAGTTAAATGAGTAGCAGACACTTAAGCATTTACCATTGGGAACATTTAGCACAAATCTCCAACTCTTGTGCATTCTTGCTCCATGCCTCCTCTCACATGAACCTTTCTCAGTAATTTGACTCACCCTTCTTGGCCGGTTTGCTCAACAGCCTTGCCAAGAAATGTCAGTGGGAGTGGGAAAATTGACATTCATGGGAAACAGATCTGTAAATATTGTTTGAATTGATAATATAGAGGAATTCACATTTTGTGTGTCCCAGAAGTTGAATATTTTTGATGAGCTTTATTCCCAGTCACTATTGTCAGCACTATTAAACCTAACAAAGAGTGATGTAATATTGCCTTTCACTGGAGTTATGATATAGTCTTCATAATGGTGTCATTGATACAAGGGCAGGCGGCATTGTGAAGCACCCTGGGGGACAAAAGCGCAAGATGTAGCTATAATTCAATATGAATATAATATATATGTAGAGGCCCTATAATCAGTCATTCAGTGGAAGTCACTGGCTTCTTCCTGGACTTGTGCAACCCCCCCCCCACACTTTCCTAGTCTTCCCACAATACACTCTGCTCAGACATACTGCAGCACAATGAGATACAAATTGAATTCCTCCTACCGCCTTATCATTTAGATAAATCACCTGAGTCTTTTCTGTGGTGGGAAAAGATGAGGAGAAACGGGAGACAGCACAGGACGGAGCTTTGGGGATATTTCTCTGCCATGACAAAATCAAATTTGTTTTCATAGCAGAAACATGGGATTGTATTCAAGGTGCTGTCAAATTTGTGGGTGTAGGTTCCTATTTTTATGCAGTCTGCTAAGGAAGGGAAAAATGCTTTGGGAATTGTGCTGTGTTGCATGATTTATATCAATATGTATTATCATTTGACAATGGGTACCAAAAGCAAAAAATACATAAGAAAGAAATAACATCAAAATAATACAAAATACATACTTTAAAAAAAGGAAGGAGAAAATATGTATGTTGTACAGTACGTTGTTTTTGCTATGTACTCATTCGACTGCTTTGTCTTCCCTCTACAGAGACTTCCAGTTTGGCCACATGGATGGGAACGACTACATTAACAGCCTAATTATGGGGTGAGTGTTTGAAATCCAGCGCACCTCTCTCTTTTCATGTTATCCTGCTCTTTTTCTCTACCTCATATTACCTTCTGTCAGCTACTTATGCAGCGCGGTACTGACTTGTAATGCCAGCCGCTGCCATTAAAGATGCTCTCTTGTGGAGAAGTCAATTACACAAACTGTCATTTCTTTCTTTAGTGCTCTTGGAGATATAACCCCCCCCCCCCCCCCCCCCCACCATCACATTCGCATATGATATGAAAAAAAGCTTCCCACAAATCTGCTTGTGCGAGTACATTATAGTGGGAGGATTATATGAGGAATATAAGGCTATGCATGGATTAGATCTATAGCAGCCATGTGTCATAATAACTTGTAAAAGGGCAGCGCTAATGATACAGAGCCATGCCGCCTGTTGGTGTGTCGGGCTAGGTGCGGGGGGTGGCCTGCTGCTGCTGCTGACATCACACACTTTTAATTAGACAGAACCCCGCTAGTGTTACAGGGCTGTAGTAGTCAGCGTGTCTGTTTTGTACCCACTAAAGTACAGTGTCTAATTATGTGTGTTGTGTGTGTGTGAGAATCTCTGAGCGTAATGGACCGCTGCAGGATGTTATTTTAATTTGAGCATTTTATTGTTTGTATAAGGGAGATTACAGCAGACATGGTTGTTTAAGTCCTGTGTAATTTAAAAGTAGCGGTAAGTACAGTAGGAGACATGTTGGAAATATTACAACAACAGACTCCTGGTGCACGGCTGACACGAGACGGGCCCCGTTTTGTATTGTGAGAATAAAAGAGGTGATTAGCCTAATTTTGTATTAGTTGATACAATATGTATTTGCCGGGCTCTCCAGGACTGGATTTGGCTGCTGTAGCGCGGGATTAATTGCCCTCCTTTGAGGAATAAAATCCTGGCCTGTCGATGGCCACTAATTCTCTCCCTTAGGAGGGTCAGGGAAATACATCTGATGGCTTTTTATCCCTCTTTCTGTCATCACAGCGATTACTGTGTTCTGGCAGCCCTCTTTCTGGCGTGAGGCTGCCCCTGCTTTCACCAGAGGCACATGGAAACACTCATGAATCCACACATCCACACATATACAACATGAGCACCACTCTAAGCCGACGGCTGCCTCTGCATCTGTCTAAACGTTGGATTATCACTAACCCCTTATATGGAATGTGTTGTGGGCTGTAAAAAAACCTGAAGAGATGTGAGGTGACTGAAAAGTCTGTGTGAAGGGGAGAGTTGTAATCATAGAATGTGAATGAATAAAAAGAACACTGTAATACCAACTGGCAATGTGTGACAATTGCACGTTTCAGCTCACAAACAGCAGTATAAATACATTTAGTCTACAGATTTAAATATACAGTATTTCATCAAAAAGTACCAAGTTGTTCTTTTTTTTAGGTGGCAGATTGATGGTTCAGATTTGATGTCTCAGTGCATCCAAAATATATGTTTTCTGGACACACTGTGATAATCATTATCTCTGTTTACGGTGAGCTTTTTAATTAAGTCTTCTTGCAATAATTGAAGCCCAGAAAATGCCTCCAGTAACAAAAAGAGAAACAAAAACGTGGAGAAGACAACATTAATGAATTTCTGATAATGAGCCAGAGTCTCAAAAACAACAACATTAAAATACCCCAAAAGGATTGGACTACAAATAGTTTTGAATTCAGATTTTAATATTGTTCAGCAGGATCAGCTTTAAATTGTTTGTGTTTTGTGTTCCTATGTTCAGTGTTAATGCTTCTTATCTAACTCTCAGCATAAAGCAAACCACTTTTGTTTTTTAAGGAAAAGTGCAATTATGCTTATGCTAAGCTAAAGACCTCCTGTTTTGTACTGTACTACTAGACTTTAATATTGGGGTCTCATGATATACAAGTATTGTCAATAACATAGATTAGAAAATAATCCAAACATTATATCATGTTAGTTATACACGCATGTTAATATTGTGTTAATAATCCAGCGTATAATAAATATAAATAAATAATAATAAAGTGTGCAAATATGGTTACAATTCCAATACACCACTAAAAATGTATATATTCATAGTACAACAATGTTGTTAATAAAATCTGATATTGTGATGCCTTAAAATTGTTCTTTTAATAACAAAACAAACTTGCTTTAAATCCGAATAATTCTATAACGATAATAATAATGGAAAAAGATAATCCCCCTAATTATACAGTATGGCAGCTGGTTTTGGCAGCGGTGAGGGAAATGACTTAAATATGTGTTTACTGTCAGCTATAATTCTATACAGTACAGTATATGAGCCTTCATTATGGGTGGCAAACCCCCAGCAGTCTCCACCTACAGAGCTGAATAGGCTAATCCATATTTACTTTAAATGGGTGCCATCTGTTGGAGTGGGCTGGATGTCAGATGTACTGCGCCCTCTGTGTGTGTGTGTGTGTGTGTGTGTGTGTGTGTGTGTGTGTGTGTGTGTGTGTGTGTGTGTGTGTGTGTGGTGTGTGTGTGTGTGTGTGTGTGTGTGTGTGTGTGTGTGTGTGTGTGTGTGTGTGTGTGTGTGTGTGTGTGTGTGTGTGTGTGTGTGTGTGTGTGTGTGTGTGTGTGTGTGTGTGTGTGTGTGTGTGTGTGTGTGTGTGTGTGTGTGTGTGTGTGTGTGTGTGTGTGTGTGTGTGTGTGTGTGTGTGTGTGTGTGTGTACACATTGCCGTTCTCAGCTGGACAGGGTAGTGAGGCGTTGATGACTCTTCCGCATTGGCGTGTGTTTGCACTCCTGATCGCAGCATGGGGACAGTGATGGATGCGTATGTGTGCAATTTGTTGCCGGGTTGAGTAACAATGCAGGGGTGTGAGGTGGCAGTGTCGTGATGGACCGTGTATGTGTGTATATATATGTGTGTGTTCTAAGCATTGGGATACCTTATCTAAGGGTTTGGTGCTGTGCGAGACGCCGGAAGAGGGATTGCCTGTTTATATGACCTTGTTCACTATCGCACTGTGTTTTGTAATTCCTCTGCTGATTTGTGGAAATAAGTGGGCTGGGGAGTGTGCAGTGTCTCTGTATACGTTTTGTATGTGTCTCAGTATGGATGCTTTCCTCTGGACTCCCAGCGATTCACTTGTCAGCAGCAATTTGTAAAGGTCTCTTTAACTGTGACCGTTACAGACCCATAAAGCCCCTGAGTGGCGCACTGTATGCATAAAAGATAGAAGAAATGCCACTCTAAAATAGGCCATCGCCTTTTTCTTCAGACAGAAAAAAAACCCTCCTCTCTTAGAAATAAAGCTCATGGGAAAAGTTAGGTTGCTCTGAGTACAAAGGGTTTGTTTATCTTGCTATTTTATTCTCTCTGTTGCAATTTCCTCTTGAAAGGAATCACAATTTGCTCCCATCTAACGATGCACTTTGATAATGGCAGTCCAAGGTGCCTGGGTTAGGAAGATTAAAAGCTGTGTTTCCTGTTTTTCCTCAGCGAGGTGACGGTGCCCTCTGTTATCATCCTCAACACATCCAATGAGCAGTACTTCCTGCCCGGCGAGCCCATCGAGACCATGGAGCAGCTGGTCCAGTTCATCAACGGCGTTTTGAACGGTTCTGCACAGGTCCAGATCTTCTCCTCTTCCCCCCTCCGCTGCTTTCTGTTTATGCATTCAGCTCAGAGTAGCCCCTTGCCCTCCCTTCCCTGCATGTTGTACCATTGTAATCACACCAGTGGTCTCCATTAATCAGGCATGTTGTCTTGCATTTTAAGTCCATTGTCCTAGCAGATGAGGTATTTTTTTATAATCTCCTTTTGCATGTTTATATTTCATACTGTTGCCCTTCCTGAATGGATTATCTATAATCATTTTTTCAAACACTGAGATTACACCATAACTCTGTAATCTGGAAATAAAATGTCATCTCTTTCCTCTACTGAAGTCACCACATGCATTAAACCATAAGCCAAACAGCCAGAGGTCTTGTCCTATTCTTTCTTGGAAAACATTGACAGGACCTCTGGCTGTTTGGCCCGGCTATTTTTTGCTTGGTAAAACAAACCTCCTCCCACACCGAAAACAGCTGCCACAGAAACCTCCATGTTTCTGCAGTCCGGTTGAAACCAAGGACAGTTTCAGTGTCTTCCTGTCATGCTTGTAAAATCTACCATGAGGCTTGTTGGTGCTTCATGTAGAAATACACAAAGTAATGGACACTGGACAGAATAATTGTAAAAGCTAGATTTCATGGGTATCTTATCCTTTCTTGGGGAAACACAAAAAGTTGATTTATTTTTTTCCTGTTGAGTCCCGAACAAACATTTGCATGAATCTCCCATGCTAAGGGAATTCCTAAAAAAAAAAGCATCTCCTTTTCCCAGATTTCTGCTCTTGTGGTACATAGGCAAGCTTCAGTTTCCCGCTCTCTATCCTTTGCGATAGGAAAGCATCTACAATGCCATACAAATGTTTGATAAAACTTCTCAAACTACTTATGCAGTCCTCGCACGGCATAAACATAGGTCTGTGCAACAGATGCTTCCACGAAAGAAAAAAAACATCCCATTTCAGCGCGCTCACAGTTAGAGCTCACTAATTGGCCATCCTGATGAATTAGCGCCGGGACAGATCACCCATTGGCTACCCAGGTGCTGTTGCTCACAAATGAGCTCAGACAGAGAACTGCTGGACTGAGTAAACTAGAAGCTGGTCATTTGTGCAGAGAAGCGGGTAATTAAACAATATTTTAAATGTCTGGGATGTACTACTGACCATTAAGTCCTGGATAACTGGGAGCATACTGCGTGAGTAGTTTTGAGAAGTTTTAATTGACAAATTGATAATTGTTCTGTTAATTAGGGATTGTCCCTAACTCCTATCAAATGGTTTAACATATAATACACAGTAACTCATCAGAATACCTTTATTAGTCCCACAGAGGGGAAATGTACGTCATCCGTCTGTATTAAATGGTGTGTCCCTGCAGGCGAATGGAGGTGACGGCTTCATTCAGAGGATCAAACGTGTGGCCTTCGATGCCAGATCCACCATTATGGTAAGTTGTTGAGTAGTTTAAGTAGCTACAGTACACGAAGAACATTTCCCTAGCACAATGTCACTGAAATACAATAATGTGTCATATCATAATCATATTTGTATTATTATTTGGTTATTTAGGTTAGGTTCATTTAAACCAAACCAACCCAGAACAATTTGCACAATAGCTCTTTTGCACAATTATAATGTATATTCAATCCAATGCCATTATGTGACGATAGTATATATAGTAAAATGGCATTTAACTGTCGAGGTATTTTGCTGGTGAGAGATTTTATTTGCTTTAGCCTGTAGAAGCTAGTAAGCCTATTTGATTTGTTTTAGATAGGCACAACATGTTTCATATGCAAACCTTATTTTCCTGTTCCATGTTAAAATAAACCATTTTCAGTGGTACGCTGAGAAAGTTATTTTTTTGGTCATGGAAAATTAGGTAAAGGTCATGGAAAATCATTGGTGAAAAAGTGTATGAACCCTGTATAGGTAAACTGCAATTAATTGAATTGTAAGGCCACTTGGAAGCAGTGCAATAAAGCCTAAACATAAAGTTTAAGACAAAGCTAATAAGGCAATTTGTTTGACGTAACAACATTTGCATAAATATGGAGTTGAGGTTCTGAAGAAAAAGCAATAATAGTGAACAAAGAAATGAAATTTGTGGCCAAAACAATGAGCTGTAAGATGCTAAAACACTCATAAACTAAAGACAAACCACAAATTCAGGTGAGATATCGTTTTAAGGGTTTGTCTGTATGACAATTCACATTACACATTGTCATTGGTCCACTGTTTGATTAAAAAAAAAAGTATTCCTGAGTATCAGCCTAATATTATTGTTCCCATCTTGATTTACTACGGTAACCTGCTGCCCAACCCAAACACCATTCATTTTTACGATGCTACTGAACACCTTGTACTTGTTTATATGCTTCACACCATGCCTCACCTTGTCAGTGTTTGCCAATTTAGGTAAAATACTGTATATTGCAAATGCCCAGGAGCCCTGCTCTTTCCCCGTCCAAGAAAAACAACATTCAGAGGACAAGACGGGGAGAACGGCCCAGAATATGCAATGTAGGCAGAAAACACATTACGGCAAAAGAGAATGAGGAAACACAGCAGCAGGATGAGGTGGAGTGAAGACAAGTAGACAGGGTCAGGAGGCTGAACGTGCTTCTCCTCCCACTTTTACTCTAAGTACTTGGTTCTTTTAAGGCAACTGGTGTTTTTTTCTTTCTATGGGTGTGATGGGAATGTAAATACAGCTGTGTTGTACTGTAACCACAGATAAAGCTGTCCTTAAAGGGATGTGGAGAACTCTTAAAGGAAAATTATAGGTGTTATTCCGGAAGAGGTGGAAAATTGTAGGTATAGCGACTTCTAGAAGTTGACCTTGAAGTGAGAAAAATGTTTTTATTGAATGTTTTAACTTTTAAGTTGTCAGATCCGGTTTCATAGTTCATATCAGTGGAACGTTTTTATACAAAAGAAAGTATTCTGATCTGTATAAGAACAAAGTGTGCAGGGTTTTATTTGTTTCTCATTAGCAGCTCCACAAGAGTAAGTAACCTACATTCGGAAGGCTTGTCTTAAACCTACAAGAGTTTATTTTCTTCTTCCTTTCTTAAATGTGATGAGCTGCATGCATCAGCACGGCTAGCCTTGCTAACAGTGTCTCGATATGATACGAAGCAGAAAGGCAGCAGCTATCACCTTGTCCCCGGAGAGCCTATCTGAATGCATGTCTGACAGGAGCATGAGGAAGCAGCCACATTAACCGCCATGACTCATTGCCAGCTGTGTTAGCATAGCATACCCATCTCTACCTCATCTAGCATCACACCGGCAATTACCATCCCTCTTCCTGTGGCAATGACTGGAGGCAACATGAATATTTCTCTTCTTCTCAGCTCGGTGCCTGACAGAAGTTGTGACCGAATACTCCCTTCTAGGTACATTGTCTCTGATGTATCCTGCCATACTAAAGCCAAATGACTCATTTGTCACCGAGATCATTTAAAGAGGAAGTTGTCCTTCAGTGACTCGGACATTGTTGTGCCCGCAGGGATCGTGTTTCGCGGTAGTGGAGTGTCCCAGAAATGTTACATTTTCTATGCAGGTTCAGGGAGACATGGATGTGATTGAGCTCTTTGAGCATTTACTGTATTTTCATCTATCTGATCCTTGGGGATTAATGCAGTGACACTTTCATTTACCAGAAACTAAATTATATTGAGTCTACAGGTTATAAGTGAAGAGGAAAAATATAGAATACTTTATCTTACTGAAGAAAAAACGGTCATTCACAACATATGCAGCTCATATACATAAAGCTACAGATGTTTGTGTTTTATTTTTTAGTGTGTAGCAAGGACATGTAAGCCTATTAGAACAGAACATATTTTCAGACCGACTTGTTTATGAAGTTGGACCTCTGCCTGAGTTTGAACAAGTGATATTTCTCTCTTTATTTCAGTTCAAACTGAATGTACAATACACCAAAGGATTACAGATAAAAGGGTAACACTCTTCAGTATGGTCATCAGTGTAAAACTAAATAAAAGCAAACAAGACGGCACATTACAAGACGGAACACAACAGTATAACATAATACAGACATCGCGAAAATACATGACAGAAATGTAATTAATGCTTACATATTAAAGCCTGCCTGAGTTTCTGCAAATGATTTGTGACCTGCCTTCTAAACACTCTCACGAAGCTTAATGGCGGAATGCAAATGAATGAATAAAAAATGCAGTCTCCACTGAAACAATAAAAGGCTGCCTGCAATTTTTCTCACAAACACATTTGGATCTCTAAATAGGATTTTGAATTCACTCTACCCTAATAGCTTAGGCTCTTTACTCTTGTAAACACTGGCTGTTTAGAGACATGTAACCCTTTTATTAAACAGCCTGATAACTCACTTCACGTTTGTGCCGTTTTATGCTGAAGACGCACTGTGAAAGAGACAATTGTCAGAAAATGTATTGGCAACTATTTGGATCTTTTTAAGTGAAACATTTCTGAGTACTTTTACTTTTAAAGAGGAACAATTATGCTCAATTTCAGGTACATATGTTTTGTATTTTGTGCCTCTACTCCTTTCACCCTCTGTCTGAAACCAGAGCCCAGTGTGCTCTGATTGGTTAGCTGGCCTGATCTGTTGTGATTGTTCAACCTCTTAGATATGCCCCTCCCTCACATACAATGTGTTAGAGTGCAAGCCAAAAGAAGTGAGTATTACACAGATCTCACAATTATGATTATTATTATTATTATATAATTACAGGATTGAACAAAGGATTCCCACCATGCATTTCAGGTCGAGTGTGTGGGAGAGAAACTCCCTCTGGAGGGAATTGCGGATTTTAGCCTTTGCAGACCATTTACATGCACCAAAACATATAGAACACACAACGGGAAAGGGAAAACGCCAAAAAGCATAATAAGGCCTCATTAATATAGTATATAATGTAGTGCTTTTGCTTGATTATACTTGCATACGTGTGTATACAAGTATACATATGTGCTATTACTTGAGTAAAAGATCTGAATACTTCCTCCAGGAGCAAAGCAATGTAAAGGGTTTCAAGACAATTGCAGAGTCCATTCTCATAGTGGTTTAAGTAAACAAGCTTGGATGTATTTTCTTCTGAAATATATTTAATCGTGCAGCAAAATTCTAATATGTGCTTTCCTCATTTACTCCATTATTTCCCTCAACCCATCCCCATTTATTTTCCCTTTGTCTCCATATTCTCCCTCACACGTCCCCTTTCATTGTCTTCCTTTCATCTTTTGTCTCCTGCTCTCCTACATCAGTCGGTGTTCCGCAGCTCTCCGATGCTGGGCTGCTTCCTGTTTGGCCTACCGCTGGGTGTAATTAGCCTGATGTGCTACGGCATCTGCACAGCCGAGTCGGATGATGGCTCAGATGACATGGATGCGCTCAAGAGGGAGGGCCTGACTGATGAAGAGGAGGAGGACGAGGAGGAGGAGGACGAGGAGAGGCAACGCACCGCTGAGCTGGAGGGCCCCGAAGACGAAGAGAACGAAGAAGACGATGCAGGGGAGAAGGATCCCGAAGAGAAGAAAACCGATTAACACAGGGGCTCCCACCGGAGAGAGGATGAGAGGCCTCTGCAAATGTGGTGACATGAAACTCAAAGACATATCGATGTATTACTGTTCTGCTTCTTTGTCTTTCATATCACTTCCCCTCGAAGCCCCTCTAGCACAGACTGTTCTCCCATCTTCCAGTTCTGTGTTTAAGGCCAGCTGCTGAGAGAAGCCATGTTTCAAAATAAAAGCCTTTTTAATGATGGAGTTTAAAAACATAATGTTCAAGAGAAGGAATGACTGTGAATCAAACAAACCACTTATTTATTACGATCGACCAAACGGTGGTTTATCCTTTGATGTTTGACCCTTTCCCATGTTGTTTTGTTACCACTTAAATGCCCCTATTATGTCCTTTTTTCCCGTTTTTTTCTTTCAGAATCCATTGCTTGAATACATCTTGAAATGAATACACAGAATGATTTTGTTTGCTTCCTACCTTCTACCCAAAGTGATAGATTAAAGTGTGTAGAAAAAGAAAGTGCCCAAGAAGGAACATTTGCCATAAGTGTGTGCTTTTTTATTTTGTATGTTACTGCCTGAAAATAATTATTCTGCTTCTTCTACTTCTAGGGGTGCTCAGTGCCGAGATAGTCAAACAATTCACTTTATTTCAAACGCCAGCTACCTGTTACTGTCTATTTATGAAAATAGTTGATGAAAAAACGTAGAGTTGTAATGGCTATCAGTCTGTCTTATACTAGAATATGGCATATGGATATTTTTTTCAACATGAAACCTGCTCAGAATTCCTTGCGTAGAAGGTCTGTACCTGTACATCAGACAGTCATAACATGCATCAGTAGTTCCTGCAGCTTTTAACAACTCATATTGCTCAGATAGACTGTCTCTCTCTGTTTCCTTATTTCAATCTGTCCTCCATCACTGGCTGCTATATTGAATTCAGTAGGCAGGTTGAAGTTTAAATCCTCATGCACTGAGATGTACACTGAGCGTACAAAATATGAAGCCTGTCTTCCTTCTTCTTAGTTTCATTGCTTTTTGTCAGTCATAACTCCCTATTGTTAGTTTTCTCAAGGCTCAGAAATCAATCTCAATCCTATTTTAGTTCCCTCATGACTAAATTGTATTTTGTAGCTTGAATCAAGTAGAGGTTAGAGCTTGCTCTTGGATTCTAGTAGAAAGCTTATTTCATGAAAAGTGCACCCAGCGTAATACAATTTTTTTTTTTTTTTTAAATGCACAGTTGAGTGCATCCAGTTGGATTTTGGGGCTCCTGAGAACACCTTTCATTATATTCTATATTAAAGGTAAACCTTAAGTTAACACGAAACTCAGGTTGCAATCTCAAGATTTGATTTACAGTGGTTTCCATGGAGACAAAAGCACGTTTTCATCAACTGTTAAAAGCTCACTCGTGATTAGTGCATTAGCAAAAATAAAAATGCTTTAAAAATATTTATGCTTATTCACTTTTTGCCAAGCTTTATATAGGAAAGTTGAAGCCACTCGTGTGTCTGAAGGGAAACATATTAACCTAGTTTTAGCAGCTGGTTAGCGTAGCACAAACACTATGACTAAGGGAAAACAGCTATCTTGATTCTCTCAAAAGATAATATCACTCACTTTTTAAAATTACATTTCTTTTTATTGTGTAGAATTGGTGTGTTTTCTTGTTGCCTGGATACTGACAGGGAATAGCCTATCAGGAAGTCACTGCACCTGCACATTTAACTTGGCTAACCTCCAGTAAAGCCACAATATTTTATACAATAGTGTTATTATACAGATTAAACAAACTATATAGTAGCTTCATTAGTGAGCCGGTTGGCAGTTTTTTTTCTTTCAAATATTTAATCACAGTCAAAGATTTGTTTCACCCTGTTTTCAGTCTCTTTGCTAAGCTAGGCTAAGCTAATCAGCTGCTAGCTCTGTTTGTATATCCATCAGACGGACATTAAATTGTTATCGGCAAGTAAGGGTTCTTCCTAAAATGTCAAACTATTCCTCCAGAGTGGTTTGCCAGATTATTATTCGCTCTGCATTTGTTTTACATTATTCATATGACACATTAATTCATTATATTTAACATACAGTGCAGCAGAGTAATTAGAAGTTTGAAATGTGCAATGACAGCTTATAACAGGCCTTCCCTCAAGGGAACTTTAACACATGGTGATGAATGAGCATTAGCTTCATCCCTGACCTTGGGAACAGTGGCGTGACTAAATAATTCTTAACTCTTAGTCCACATCTTAACTTTAGCTTGAGCTTTCAATCGCTTCTCCTATAGTCGCAACTGAACTCCTAAATAGACTTTGACTTAAGATGATCTTTTGCGGTTAGTTATACATGTTTTAAGCTGTTTAAATATCGTGTAAAGGTAATCTTCAATTCTCATACACTTTAAACAAAAGTGTAGCTGAGTAATACACTTGACGATTTGTTATTCATTTCATTGTGCTTTTATAGTTCAGTAAATATTGTAACTTGATCAACTTAGGAACCTCAACCTAAGCACACCTGTTGTTTTAAATATACAGAAGTTATCTGTATTGTTACTGTGAAACTGCACTAAAGGAAACCATGCCCACGCCTTGCCTTCTGGTCTTTGTAGTTGCCTACCATTCTCTGCCAAACTTCCTCTTTGGGTTGGAATTGAGATTGTCACACTTTATTACAGGTTTGAAAGATTGAAATAAAGATTGTCCTCTTTTTTCTGGTCGACTGTTATCTTTTGTCCATCTCATGTACATATTCTTTGCCCGTTTTCCATTTAGACGATCTATTTCTCCATCTATCTCCAATTATCACACAATATAAATGTGTTTTCCCTCCATCGACAGTATAATCCTAAAGTGTCTCAATTATAGCAGATATAATCAGATTTTTGGAGTTCCCGGTTAAACCGCGCCTGATTGCTTTACTTGATGTGAAAATCATTTATTTCTTCTCTTTAGGGAATGACAGCATTCAAAAGTCAAACTTAGATAGGCCTACGTGACTTTACATAATGAAAAATCACCAAGTCCCGGCGTACTTTCTAAAAGGCCTGACCCTTACACAATTTGAGAGAGAGAGGAAAGAAAATGTTGCTTTTGTGAAATTTGATAGGTTGAGATAATATATTACTACATCAGAATCAGTGTCATTGAGTGGTGCTGATGCAAAAAGTAATTCACCGCTCAATTACCTCGCTATATATTCTGCGAATGAGTTTCATTGCGTGGCAAATGAAGGAGGCCTGCTGTCTCTTTTCTATCGGAGAAGCAACAATCTCATGCACTAGACAAGGGCAATTACACCTCGCTTCTCGTTCTGACGTAACGGCAAGATTGTAATCATAGAGGTGTTTAATAGTGGAGGGTCGCGTGGAGGGTCAAGGCAAAATGAGAGATGGCTGGTGCTTGGAGCATGAGTTTTTCAGGGGAATTCTGAGCTCCGTTTGTGTCACTCAACAATGGCTTATTAGCTTTGCTCACCATGGAAACCAACCCACACTTTTTCCTCTGTACGGCTTTGCTGATCCAGTTAGAAAAGCAGTATTTTTTGCATTACGGCTGATAGATGACTGCAGCTGCTAAAGTCCGTATGCTGCCACAAATACCTCAATGCCTAATTACACAAACAATGTCGGTAAATTGGACCTTTCAGATGTCACCTCCCCACAGTAAATGCCTATATTTTTGTGTGTTTTTTTTCCCCTTCAGCGGTTATTTATAATTTTTCATAGCTCCATTTTTGGTGATGTGACTTCACATCAACAGTTCAACCGGGTTTAATAGCCGCTCGTCAGCCGATTGATGGTTGTTCTAGCTGTTGTTATGACCTGACATTTTTTGCAAAACTTTTCCTTTGGATTGTGTGAAATCGACTGTGGGAAGAAGCCCATCAAAGCTGTCACAACTTCTGGATAGATATCTGGAGGATAGTAACTGTCAGCTGAAAAGAAGATAAGAACAACACATTCAGAGTCCAATTTACACACTGATAATCTACATTAAATATTGACTCTTTCAATAGAAAAAACATACATTTTGGAAACAATTTTTATTACAATTTCAATCATGATTTCAGTTTTGACACTGCTATGAAAACTTAAACTCTCCATTAGTGCTCCCTGGTGATAAAGGTCACCACAAAATGTCCACACTGCATACAATCACATATATTGATGGCAGCCCCCTACTGTACACTGCTTTCCTTTCTCTCCTGGAACATAGTTACAGAAATAGAGAGAGTACAATGACATTCCCGTTCAAAGCGGTGGACATTTTTATGTGTATCCTTCTGTTGACATTCTAAAGAACTGATAATTGAAGCAGGCATTCCATGATCAATACCTGCACTTCTTCAGTGCTAAACAACTTTTAAAAACGTTTGTATATGACCACGTTAAAGTGTTTGTATACTCTGATTATTTTTCTCAGCATACAAATCTTTGGTCCAAATTCATGGTCCTTTTAAAAACAGGCTTTGAAGATGTAATATGGCTGTATCACTTATATTTAGAAGAAACAGCTTGATGTAAGCAGATAACTTTCACAAGCAGGACTTCACTGTTATCCCCACTTCGTCAATACACAACAATAACACTTCCTTGTTTCTTATTCACATGTGACTAAACTAATCAATCAGAACAAAGGAGGCCTTAGGCTTAAATATAGGAAATCCATAGAGTTAGACTCAGAAGAATATGGCCACTGTTTTAAAGTCACTGATATTACAAAATGTACTTTAACACTACAGTACATTTCATTTCGCTGACGCTTTTACCCAAAGCGACTTACATTAAGTGCAATAAACCATGAAGATACAATTAGCAAGATGCTGGTAAATTAGCTTCAAATAAGCTAAACCATTGTAAGTGGTCCATTGGTATTAAATGTGCTAAAGCCCTTTACTGTAAGTATGACAATATTCTTTCATTATATGTTATTAAAAAATGTGATTTATGAACTGTTACTCACATTACTCACAACATTACTGAGTAAACTCAACCTAAATATTTTT
Organism: Gymnodraco acuticeps; assembly: GCF_902827175.1. NCBI lineage: Eukaryota > Metazoa > Chordata > Actinopteri > Perciformes > Bathydraconidae > Gymnodraco > Gymnodraco acuticeps. The sequence continues at coordinate 1,855,225 of NW_022990021.1, forward strand.
GATTATTTGCTATGCGTAGTTGCACTTGATAAACTATGCTAAACTTTGCTCACTGTTCAAGTGTGAAGCATGGTAAATGGTCTATTATAAATGATAAAAATTCAAGACGAGTGCAGCTCAGCGCCGCATCCAAACTCCATATCTTGGTTTGTCACAAATCTTGATTTTTAGCTGAAGCGTACAAATGATGCAACGCTCCACAGAGAATAACAAGTGCATGGCTCATATTATCCCTGTCACCTCTAAAAGCACTGTAAGCATTTCCCTGTTGAGTGTTTCTGCTTATCAATCTGCTGTCACACTGCAGCTGCTGCCTAATGATGTCGCCCGGGTCGTGATCATTTACTTAAGGGACCTGTCTCCTCGGGGGGGGGTCAGGGTGACTTACAGTACCTGAGATGTAACTGTTATGGAGGAGGTGACATGAGCCTGAGCACAGCTGCTGTTGCCGTCACTTGCCAGGGGCTAGATCCCTTCTCCAACCTTATTACCCAAAGAGCTTAAAATCAGTTTTCAGAGTCAAGGTAAACCACGGGTTCATCGAGACATGTATGAGGGTGTGTGTCACAACCTTCCTAGCATGAGTTTAATCTGATCCTTAGTCCTTCCACTCAGAGGTCTAGGGATGTTACGTGACTGGCCTGCTTTGTCCAGAGCTTAGGTTACTCCCAGCTGGGTTTTAATGATGGGACAGTAACAACACTTATCCACACTCAACGATACTTATATTGCACACACACTGTTTTGCAGCTCAAGCAGCACATTTGAAAAGGGAGAACTTGTGGTCTCTGAATCCCTTTAACCCCTGAAAACGGGATAACTCAGGGAATACTACTGGAGCATGAGGAGCTGAGCACGAGATTGTGTGAATAAAGTGGGATTTATTTAAGTTAAGAGCTTTTGCACATTAATCCCTTCAGGGCATGTCTAGAAAATGTTGATGGGTCGGGGTCACAAGCTCAGAAGAGAGGGCCGTGTTTATATGGAATATATATCATAATGCCCTATATCTGATCATAAAACCATCTTTACATCACTGCAATAGAGACAAGAATCAAGTTTGGCTTGTTGTGGAGAGAGAGATATGATTTCAATTTATTGGTGGTCTTTAAATATTAATGTACTACCATATCTAATAAACATGTAGCTAAAAGGGTATACGTGACTTCTGTTGTTATGGTTTAGGTGTTTTGCTTTCTCCTCCTCCCCTCTGTCTTCTCTCTCTCTCCTGTGCAGTGTGGTGATCGTTAGAAGGCTCAGCTGGTTCACAATGAGGAGCACCTGTACTCATCTAATCAACTCCTCCATAAAACCCTGGTCATGTTCACACTCCAGTGCCAGATAATTCCGTCTCACTCGGTAGAGCTGAATGTCGTAGTATCCTAGCTTAGTGTGATTTTCTCTTGCTGTTTTTGTTGAAGAGTAACCTTGTTTTTTCCTCTGTTTTTCCAGTGGCTGCTCGAGCCAGCCTGAGTCCTGCCGCCGCCACCGGCGTGAACTAGATCCACCTTCATTTTGTGGATTGTTTTTTAGTTGATCCTTTTTTCCTTTATTACACTTTGTTAAAAGACTGAATCCATCTGGTCTCTGCCATTGTAGGTCCTGAACTTTTGACCCAGCCTTAACATCTGTTTTAGTTTTAATTAGAGCTGGACCCACACTGGTGTATTATACATACATACATATATACATTGCCCGTTTAGCTTTGGATATTATCCTCCATACATTTGATCTTTTATATCAATTGCAGCGTTTAAGTGTCAGTCTTCTTATCTTGTTTGTACATGATTTGTTCCGGATTGATTCTGTGCTAAACACACACATTACACGGTCGACCAAATATTCACAAAAAAAGAAATCTAAACAAATAAGAAAGATGTAATACTTGTGTTTAACTGTGAATACAGAGGAAATAGGAGAGAATTAGAGAAAAAGGTTTAGCATTTTGCAAAATAATCACATTTGTCGCAGACCAGCCAGTCTCATGTCTGCTAGCTAAACATAAAGCCAGGATTGACTTAGCTTAGCTTGAAGCCTGGTTCGCCCGACTCGGTCCGAATGTGGTGCTTGCAGGAGCAGTGATTTCCAGAAGTAACCCACCATAAAATAATAAATTCTTTGTACATTCAACAAAAATAGCCTACAACATGTTGAATATAGGTGCTAAGAGGAGCCAGGTTCATTTTTACGTTTTGTTTGAAGTCTTTACACAAAGCTAAGCTAAGCTAATTCTCTTTTGGCTCCAGTGTTCTACCTAATAGTCAGAGAATGTTATTTCTCTTGGAAAGGATGTAAATGAGCTTGTTTCCCAAAATGTCAAACTATTAATTTCACACCTCTGATAGGAACAATTAATTAGCCTGATGAATGATTATAGTGACTGCATGCGTGGCAGCAGGTGCATGATTTATTAATTAGTAGAAACTTTATAGAGACAAGTACAGTGAATACCTTATTTTGAAGGGACTTACCCTTGATCAAACAGCCTCCAGGCAGGGACAGTCACACCCTTGACCCTTTCTGGACACAGCCCTTCACCCCACTAAAGAAAGTTAATGCATTTAAAACTTCTCCGATGCGTTTGAGGGTCCATGTGAACAATAACAAGTCGAGTACAGACAGCCACTCTTCGCAACAGCAGTGCAAAGTGCCGTTTGTGGTCATTACTGAGCCTACTTTAGCATCCAGCACCACAGAGGAATAACAGCACAGCGCCTGTAGAGAGTAATAACATCTTAGTACTCCTTTGGCCACATTTGACTCAGGCCAGTGGTTAACTTTGCAATCTAATAGGAAATGTTTTCTTTTCAGCTCCCTCTGATAGCTTTTTAATTGCTTTCAGTGACACTGTCACCTCTCTTTCTCAATAGCCTGGAGACCATGTTGTGTTTTCTACGGCAAGGGAGCACGGTAATGTAATCATGAAATAATCATAATGAGGAAAACATCATTGTGAGCAGTTAGTTGGTTTAGAATGACCCAGAGGTTCAAATTAATCTCTTAAAATACATTCTTGTTGATAGTAGATGGCCCAGGAACACATTTAATAACAAGCAATAATGAGGCTTGAGACCTTTTTCTGTTTGTAGGAACCAAGTGAGCCTCCTCTGGGCTTTCTGTTAATTCATCTGATAGAAACCTTCTGGGCTGTAATAAGACACAGGTTCTTTTTTTAGCTTGTTGCACTGAAAATATTGTCACTGCACGAGGCTACACTGAAAAAGTGTCTTTATTATCTGATAACGGTGGGGTAAATATTAGAAAACAAAATACAACACAATACATATTGATGCTGTCATGGCTTCACTTTTATCCAATGACCTTTTCCCTCTCTGTCTGTGTATTCTCTTGTTCCGATTAACCCAGCCAAATCTTTTTCTTGTTTTGTATCTATATCTACGCCGGGATCCGGAGTCGAGGCTGATCCTCTTGCTGTAGTCCTGTGTCTTGGATCCTCTATCCTGAGTTCTGGATTAAGTTGTGGACTTCGGGTCATGGCTGAACCTGTCTCTGCGGTCCTGCCTTGGGTCTCGTCATGCTGCTTCCCTGATGGCTTCCACAGGATTGTAGCTGACATCCTCGTGGATTCATCTTCTTATTACAGACACATGCATTTCCTAACATTCGGTCTATATGCTGTAAAATGTATTATCTCTTCGATTTACACACGGCATCTATTGCACGTCTGTCCGTCCTGAGAGAGGGATCCCTCCTCTGTTGCTCTCCCTGAGGTTTCTCCCATGTTCCCCTTAAACTGTGGGTTTTCTCTGGAAGTTTTTCCTTGTACGATGTGAGGGTCTAAGGATAGAGGGTGTCGTTTTTTTTCATACTGATATTCTGAACAATCTGTGCTGTTGTATTTTCTGTAAAGTGTCTCTACTGTAGGCTATTTTTATTATATGTACAGCACTTTGGCTCGACCAAAAATAGTTTATAAATGTGCTATATAAATAAAACTTGATTTGATTTGATTCACTCAACAATAGAATAATCTACAGTCTTTAGTTTTTGGGGTATTCTATGAAATCAATAAGGCATTCACTGAGCCGATATAATTGAGATGCTCCACATCAAATTAGGCACACATTCAGTCAAAAATGTATCAGGGAATCTAGTTTATCCACAACGTGTTCCTAATAGAGCATTTGTCCTGAAAAATGAGTTGAGTTTTGCCAATAATGTACTGGTCCACGCTAATTATTAGGTTTTTTCTGCCTTCCATACTACCTTTTTACCCTTAGAAGTTGCATCCAGAATGTATCTGTTACAGATCTCGTGATGCTAATTAAACTTTATTAAGACAAAATGGCCCAGATAAAATTCAAAAGATAAACTGTGTCTTAATGACTTTCATTAGAATGATCAAACTAACAAACACTGCTTTATTTTAAACACAATATTGGCTTTTTAGTTTTGATACACATGACTATTTTGTGTGGTTTTAGGATAATTGATATTGATGAAGTGAAACAAATTTGCCTCTAACTTTTTTTCATTCTGCTAAATTATGGCATGATGTTAAAAAGTGTAATGCATCATATGGCTATCATGTAATACTGATTTGTCAAGTCAATAGCAGTGGAAGTGAAGTCATTGTTGTATTGTCATTATTTAACAGGGATTTGTGGCGTTTGTTATGCTATTATGTAGATTTACATACGCCATTATGTCTGGGTTTGTCTGTCAGTAGGATTACGGAAAAACGAGTGGCCTGATTTCCATGATACTCGTTGAATTAGTTTAGCATGGGCCAATGACAAATCCATTGAATTTTGTAGTGCCATTCTGTTTTCAAAGTGACAGAGCAGCTAATTATCCAAATAAACAAACAATAACTTGCATAGTTTAATTATGAAAATACGTGACATGTCAAACAAACTCAAACTGAACTTCCTCCAAACGTCCTCAGAAGAACTGCTGCAAAAAGAAAGTGAATACCATATAAAAAAACAACCCCACAATGCCTTTGTCAAGCAGCGTTGCTTTTAAGGCAGTGACATGTGCAGCCTGGATGAGCAGTGCAGAAGTTGTCAACCAAACATCCAGATAAATCTTCTCAGAGCTCCATGCACGCTGCCTCAGACCACGGATCTGGCCCGGAGGTTCATCAAGGACAGCTAAGGCAGATTCCGAACTGGCCCTAAGCCCTGTTTTTCCCAAAGAGGGTTGTCTTCTGTGTCTTGCCCTTCTACGTGTCTTCTTTCCGTATGATGTGCGTGCCTCTGAGGTGTAGCTGCAAGTAGGGCAGAGATTGTCTATCATGCATTTCCGCTGGACTTGGTTTAAACAGAGCGGAAAGTGAACGCGCCGCTCAGAGTGGGCCGTGCAGTGCAACTCTTGCCAATGATGACAGAAGGGGAAAAGATGGGGAGGCGCACCTGGAGTTAATGAAAAAAATGTAAAGCTCATACGCAACAGGAAAGGTCCTGCAGGATCACAGCCTGCCACAGCCACTTAGAGGCTGCATTTGTCATGAGCCAAGAACACGGCAAAGCAGCTAGCGTAGCCTTTAGAGAGTCCTCCGCTGCACCAGTTTGTATCAATCAGCCTCCTGACAGCAGCACGAGACAGGAAGAGAAACAGATGCCAACATAAAAAGTAAACTGTAATATCAGCCGTCATCAAATATGTGTCGCAGAATTTTTTTTATACATTACATTCTTTAGAATCAGATGAAAAGATGCACTCATGTGACCTTAAATAAATTGTCTCATACCTCCACAGTAACCACACTTCCTTTAATAGTAGTAATCAGTGCTTTTTGTTAGAGCATGGTGCCTACCCATTTGCTATTTTACAGAGCCATAAAACAAACCTTTTACATCAAACAAGTTATATGTTCTTGGAATCTGCTTTATTGTGTGTTTTATTCATCTCTCGGACAAAGACACAACTACAATTCTGAGCATGTCACTGCTTAGCTGCACATCTCTGTGTTGAATACGTGGAATAAACCATAATACAATTAAGATGACAATCTTCCAAAATGATGAATGCCGATGCCGCTGCTCTATTGCTTTGTCCATTTATCTTTCTTTGTAAATTACACATTTTTCTGCTTTGATATTCTTACCCCTCTCCATCAAATGCAATAGAGGCCACAGGGGTTATTCATACTATTTTTCTCATTGTATTTGAGGTTGAGCCTTACTACTGGGCTACTACTGATACAAATCAGCTTGTTAGATTCTCGGATCCATTATAGCACAGCACAGTAGTTCACCATGACAACTGCCGCAAATTAACTACTCCACATTTGCAAAAATGTTTGAAAGACATGCAGTCTTTGAGTTTACACAGAATTGAACAAAAGCTTTTGGAAATGAGAAGCTGCTTTTGCTAACACTGTGTTCCATCATTGCCAGCTGAGCTGAAATTACAAAAGTGGCTCGCATATTTTATCAGCTCCTGGAACTCTAATTCAAAACTCAAAATTGATGTACAGAGCCCTTGAAATTATCATCGAGGTAAAAAAAAAGTAATTTGTGAACACACTTCATCCTTACAGAAAATAAGTACTGCAAATCCCTGGATATTTCAGTGACATGTGAACATAATTAGATTCCATATTATTCATACATCCAACACATTACATACTAAATTGTAGAGCAAAATAAAGAGGCTTAACTTCACATAAAGTACATGAAAGTTGGAGAAAGGTGGCTTGCCGCCTAAATCATGGAGGTGGGGATTAAGCAGTTTCAGGTTTTGCTGTTGTTAAAAATATCTAAATATATCTGGCATGTTTTATGGTTTGATGTAGTCAGTGTGGATGGAAAATGGAAGGTTGCAGAGGAACCTATAACTGTAAAGATGATTTATGACTTCCTAAAATGATTGTGGCACAAACAAAATTGTCAATTTTCATGGTCTGCGCAGGTATCACAAGGCACCTTAAACTCTTTATTCACATGGGTCCAACCGATGCGAGCAACTGAGACTTCTTTTTGGTTTGTAGTGACATGTCCACTTTGCACTGTGTATAACCCCCATTTTTCTAAAAAAACATACTATCCCCTGTGACTGGCAACAGCACACACACAGCTTGAAAACAACATGTTTCTCCTTTAACTCCAGCACTGCTTATCCCATTTATGATGCTCAGATAGAAACCAGCTCTATTTCATTTTAATTCATCCCTTCTCGTTTTTTGTAGCTTCTGTCAACAGTGTCTGATATCAGAGTGAATCTCAATAGTTGCTTTCCTTTGCCTATTAGCATGCTGGCAGAAAACCATATTTCTGCATGTGAATAAACAGTGATTAGAAAACAATCTGAACCTCGAGAGGATCAGAGATTGGACAGCCACACTGATCAACACTTTCTAATTACATTTTAAATGGCAGACATGTGAATAACCCAGTTTAAGTAACGTTAAAATCAATGACCTGGGTTAAACTATTCATGTTGTTGGCAAACACCAGTTCTGGTGCTGCATTATGGATGTTTTATATATATAGTATATTTAAGAATGAAAAGCAGCACAAGCAAAACAGGTTATGATTCCATGAGAATTATACTGTTTGTAATTTATACATTTAGAAATTGATCATGTGGATTTGATTTCTTTTTAATTTCAATCATCCCATTCTAACGAGTGTAACATAGCAACAATTCACTCGCATACTGCTTTATGAATCAGTTATAATCTGTGGATGATACGTTTGCCACATTACAAGTTTGTCTATAGCCTCTTTGAACTAACCTTGCTTCTTCCTTATTGCTATTTCTGATGTTCATCAATAATTTCTGTGCGGACCTGATGCTCTGCAGTCAAACTCAGATGGATTAATCCTCATTACTGGCTAAAAAGGCAAAGCAAGTTAAATGAACAGTGTGCACTCACCCACCAGACACTCTTCACTTAATGATGGCATGTTTTATAAATGCATTTAGTTAAATAATGAATCTACATTTATAAAGAATGATGATATGAACACACAAACTAGACTATTTTCTGAAGAAGCTGCAGTTTGCTTAAACAGTAAATACATGAGCAGCTGAAGCAGAATGAGCTGTAGAAATTGAGTAAGTTCAGATAAAACTACATTAAGAGGGATGATAATAAGATGCAAAAAATATCAAAGTGTAATGGATGTGAAAGCAGTTAAACTATATACATTTAGCAAACTTATAAGGTGGTATCCAAATCTCTGAAGTCTACCAAATTATTACTGTACAATTCCTTTAAACTGTGAAAGGGACAGTGTGTACTTTTTAGGTGAATCTATGATTAGAAATGACATTTCTATTCATAACTCTGTTTTCATTTGAGTGTACAGTACATTCACCTTGAACTAGATTTCTTACAAAGATATGGAAATATGTATTGTTTTGCATACATTACCCTTAGAAAAAATACTATTTGATAATGTTAACATAAGAGAAAATACATTTTGTAGATTTTTTTCTTTAAAAATATGATTTCCATAATTTGTCTTGAATCTCATTTTGTTGAAAAATAAAATTACAAGAAAATCATGTTGTGAACCCATATCTTGAATTACCGAAACATACATCGAATGTATTTTGACAGTTTTAATTGAAGCTTAGTTACCTATTTAATATTTTGAATGTAAGCCTAGAAAGCCTCTGATTTCATTCAGAGTGAAGTGGAAAATATTCATATTCTCTGCACAGCTCCGGAGCTGAGATTCTACTTCTCATAACTCAGATGACAAAGATGAACAGCTCGTGAAGCTGTTGTCTGTTTTTTAGACATCGTCCTGTCAAAAACTGAGGAAATGTTGAAGATGGAAAGACTTGAATCAGTAGCTGTGGTAAACTGCCCGGCACTTCATCAAACATCCTCTCCAATATGTCTGCTTCCCTGAATTCTGAAATGCAGACATCACACTTTGCCTGTGAGAGATAAACACGATGATGACTGCTTTCCCGATGTCAAATACTCGAGTGTCTGGGCTGTGGTCTCTGCCGGTGATAATGAAGTGTTGTTGTCTTGGCTAACAAGCGCTCTCTAACCGCCGGCTCTCTCACTGAAATCCTTAACAGCCCATGATCAGGAGGCCTCCATGTTGGCTTGTTATGTGAATAATAAATCATTGGCAACGTTGTGGCCTTGACACTTCTGTGATCATAGCATGATAGCACTCTCTCCCTTTATTCTCGGTTCATATCTCACAAACACACTCATCCGGGGGATTGCAATGGAGTGACTTCTGTCTCCACTTCACTAATGTTGGATTGTGTGCCTCAGTAGGAATATTACTGGCACCACTGCACATACTGTGGCATTATTCACTGGACCAAATGAATCTATGAGCTGTGAAATCATTCAAGGGGTGTAATGATAGGCGATCGCATGTCTGTTCTGACTATTGTGGCAATAAAGCACACTGATAGAGTTAACACTGCGAATATGCTGACACTTTGGAATGTGTTAGATACAAAAGCAAAGTTAGGGCGCACTGCACTTCCTCTTTGTTCCTTCTTCATCTTAAAGTATATTGTTTGGAGACAAGTGGACACTTTTATTACACATCTGCCATCTCAAAGGATGCCCATGCTCATGCTGTAATGAATAGAAAATAACAAAACAAATGTATACCTGGCCCTTTCTATATTTATATGGTGTATTTGTGGCAGATAGCCAGCTACAGGGAAAGTGATCACAAAGCATTATGTATTTTGAATTATTTTATAATATAGATTATTACCAGCAAGTTGCAGCAAGTCATTAAAAATAAGCAGCTTCAGCGTTTTTGGGGTTGACTGATTTTGCAGATTAGTCTAAAATAGCAAGATGGTTGAAATATAACAAAACAACTAATGAAAGCATTGAGAAAATGGAGCTTTGAGTATTTTATCTTTATTTTCTTCAATGTAAAACATATTACCACACACCTAATGCTAGAACACTACAGTGTTATTCAATTCAGAATAACCCTCAATGCTTTAAAAAACAAAGAAAACCAAAACAAGCTATAAATAACAATGAAACAGACATTGATTAAGCAACATCCATTAACATGTAATGTCCCAAATAGAGTATTCAGCAACATGCTTCTCTAGTCCCAACCCTATTCAATACTAATCCATCAATAAGTCACATGAACCAACCCTCTGCGCCAACATTTCCCCCACAACAAAACACATGTTCAACCTCTTATTACAGAGAAAATAGAAAAGGAACAAAACCAATATTACCCGTTGTGTACTCCACATCCTCAATTCTGATTCTGAAGCTTACAAACATGATTATTTTCATGATATTATCTTTTTAATATGTCTGATTTGTTCTACCTTTTTAAAATGTCTTCCTCCAGTTGATTGAATATATGTACTGTCACCGAATGTGTACAATCAACATTAAAGAAAGTGTTCCTAAAAAAAAAGCCCTCAGCTTTGACATTGTGTTTATCCCTGTATTTATCTTTATTAAACAGCATAATACATTTTCAAATTCTTTCACTCTTCAGTACGATTTCCCTGTGCTCTCTGGAGCTCAGGCACCTAAGGCTTTGAGTAGATTTGGATGGATATTCTTTCCACCTGTGATTTTTTGAGCAATGCAATCCCTTACCAAAGTTGCATTACAGTGTAACATTCGTCAACATTGCGTCAGACTTCATTAGAATAATAAGAGGGGGGTCAAAATTGCAAATGGCACCAATTTGGATATTATCATACTGTACGCCTCCTCTGGCAGTTTCTCTCATCCGGAGCTTCTGTCTCTGACTTATGTGACTGATACCCTTGGGTGATTCATAAGCCACGCTGCCTACTGCCTAGCACTGTACCCATCACTCTTTCCACATGTCCCTCCCTCTTCTCCTCCCCCGTGCTTTATAGGTGGCTCATCGCTGTCAGCACACAATGTCTGTGGGGGAAAGTGTCTGCCACGCAGGGCTCTGGTATCTCACCGCCCATCTGTTATCAGAGGTCCAGCCCGGTTCCACACACTGTGTCCAGGGAACATCAGGCGTGGGCTGGCATCCCCGCCGGTGCCTTGATGAGTTCAGTGTATGCTCATAGTTACACAACCGCCCAGGGATTGGATTTATGTCAAGTGAAGCAGCAGGTTTTAGCAGATTTGTGTGTCTATGTGGAGCCACTGTTGACAGTTTCACAGCCTCAGCAGTTATCACGTACTGCATGATAGGGTGAGACTGAAGACTTCCATTCACAAGACAAAACTAAAGATGATGGCTCCATGACTACAGTACAGCGTATGGACAATAAATCAGGAATTATTAGGGATGTTCATTATAAAAATTACCCTGGCAACATTATTTCTTATCGCTGATTTCTTTTTGCATTTTATATTATAGTAATTAAAGCTTTTAATAAATCAAAAATGTGACTTTGATTCTAAAAAAGGACATGCAAGTAGGCTAAATCACTAAAGTCGTTCCTTGTATATATTTTATGAGCTATTAAGCATTTATGAAGATGACTTTAAAACAACTTTCAAGATTTGTACATTCTTTCAAATATTGGCTATATTCAACTAGGCTCCTGTTCAGAGGTGAATATTGTAATTTGTACCATCCATGTTCATATTTTTTGGCATTATATAGTTATACAATAACAATAACAATAACACATGACCAGCTTTTTTAATACATTATTAGTTGCAAACAATAATAAACAAGGGGAATGAATGTAACACGATCAATAATTAGAATAATTCAATAACCTGCAATAGTTAAGACTATCTAAGGGGACTATCCACGTAACCTGTATTGCTGCTAATTTTGATATAAGTAAGCTTCATCTTGATGGAAGTAGGCCTACATTAAAAGGCAACTTTGGTGCACGATGGACACCAGCAGGAAAAGTGCAGACTAAGTGTTTTTTTGAGCAATTTAGAAATGAATTTATATCTTGATTAATGCTTGACATACACCTTTACTGGTGGCTACTGTTATTTATCAAGGCTCATACAATAGTTCTGTATAATCAACTACGCTTTACCTTGCTTGTGTTGTCAAGTGCCTCGTGCGTGGCGTAATAACAACGCGCGTGCGCAAAGCCAATTAGCCCAGCTGAAATGTGATTACCTGTCAGCCAGTTAGCCTACTGTTAGCGTCATTATGTCGTAGTTGACCGGCGTTTATGTTTCTTTGAGAGAGAAGACTAACGGCAGTCACCATGACGGGTAATTATTTCTACTACAAACATTGGAAAGAAGAATTAGAAGTTAAACACATAAGTGCACATAATTGCTAAATAGCTAGTTAGCAACATTCTATGGCCAGAGAAGAAGCCTGTTTGACGGTGTGTGTTACTCGGAGGGAGTGTTACCCGGTTAAGAAAAGGCTTTCAGGATGTCGAGCATCTTTCTGAGAGAATTTCGAAATATATAAACAGCATGACATGACGTACATTTTTCCAAAACAAACAAACGAGGAATGGAGCAGCATAACAGCAAGTCGAGAAGAGAAGGTATGTGACCAGTTAAATGTCAAGTCTGACCACCTGTGTTTATGTGTGGGTATTGGGAAATAGTCATAGTATGTCAATGTTTTGTCTGTACATGCTTAGTTGTTGTTGCTAAGGCCCATCATATTTATCCCCCTAAGAAGTTAAGTCTAAGGCCTTTTTCTTATTTCGGTTGAGTCAAAAGCATGTTGACAAAAACACAATTGTATTTCCTTGTAATCTTTCATAACTCTTCAAATGTTATGCCAATTGCTGAAAAAACGGGTACAATTTTTACGGTGTGTGTTGGAAGCAGGACCCAAATGCAGATATAAGCTGAAAAAACTCCTTTATTTCAAGGCTAGGATATAAACAAAGACAAAACAGAACACTCACCGACAAACTAGTCATGACACAAGACGAACCGACAATCACTATCACTAGGCCACCAGGGTGGGTGGAGGGGGTCAGGAGGACGGGACTGAGCTGACCGCCCAGGAGCACAGCAGAGGACCAGGAAGGGATCTCGGGCGGACGGCCCGGGGGCAAGGCAGAGTTCAAGGAGGGGTTCTCGGGCGGACGGCCCGGGGGCAAGGCAGAGTTCAAAAAGGGGGACTCGGGCGGACGGCCCGGGGGCAAGGCAGAGTTCAAAAAGGGGGACTCGGGCGGACGGCCCGGGGGCAAGGCAGAGTTCAAGGAGGGGCGAAGACCACAGCTCTCAGGGGACCGGGCAGGAGCCGGTGTTGACCGGACAGTAACCAGAGCCGGTGGAACAGGTGTCGGCAAGATTCCCCACGGAAGAGGACAAGGAGTTGGCAGGACCCCCGGCGAGACATGTGATGTCGAGGCCTCCAACGAAACAGGACATGGGGTTGGCAGGACCCCCGGTAGAAGAGTAGTCGGCGGGGCCTCCAACGGCACAGGACATAGGGCTGGCAGGACCCCCGGCAGAAGAGTAGTCGGCGGTGCCTCCAACGGGACAGGACACAGGGTTGGCAGGACCCCCGGCAGAAGAGTAGTCGGCGGGGCCTCCAACGGGACAGGACACAGGGTTGGCAGGACCCCCGGCAGCAGAGTAGTCGGCGGGACCTCCAACGAGACAGGACAAAGGGTTGGCAGGACACCCGGCAGGAGAGTAGTCAGCGCGGCCTCCAACGGCACAGGACATAGGATTGGCAGGACCCCCGGCAGGAGAGTAGTCGGCGGGACCCCCAACGGGACAGGACAAGGACCTGGCAGGATCCCCAGCGGAACCTCCAAAGGGACAGGACACAGGTTTGGCAGGACCCCCGGCAGGAGAGTAGTCGGCGGGGCCTCCAACGGCACAGGACATAGGATTGGCAGGACCCCCGGCAGGAGAGTAGACGGCGGGACCTCCAACGAGACAGGACAAAGGGTTGGCAGGACCCCCGGCAGGAGAGTAGTCGGCGGGGCCTCCAATGGCACAGGACATAGGGTTGGCAGGACCCCCGGCAGGAAAGTAGTCGGCGGGGCCTCCAACGAGACAGGACAAGGAGCTGGCAGGACCCCCGGCAGGAGAGTAGATGGCGGGACCTCCAACGGGACAGGACATAGGGTTGGCAGGACCCCCAGCGGAACCTCCAATGGTACTTGAGTAGGGACTTGAGTGGGAACTCGAGCGAGGGCTTGAGAGGGAACTCGAGAGGAAACTCGAGAGGTGATTTGAGAGGGGACTCGAGAGAGAACTCGAGAGAGAACTCGAGAGGTGACTGGAGAGGGGACTCGAGAGGGAACTCGAGAGGGGACTCGAGAGGGAACTTGAGAGGGGACTCGAGAGGGAACTGGAGAGGGGACTTGAGAGGGAACTGGAGAGAAGACTTGAGAATGGACTCGAGAGGGGACTGGAGGGGTGACTTGAAAGGGGACTCGAGAGGGAACTCGAGAGGAGACTCGAGAGATGACTCGAGAGGGGACTCGAGAGGTGACTCGGAAGGAAACTTGAGAGGTGACTCGAGAGGAGGCTTGAGAGGTGACTCGAGAGGTAGCTCGAGAGGAGACCTGAGAAGGCCCAGGAGAGGAGACTCGAGAAGGAACTTGAGAAGAGACTCGAGAGGGAAATCGAGAGGGGACTTGAGAAGTGTCTTGAACGGGGACTCGAGAGGGGACTCGAGAGGAGACTTGAGAGGGAACTGGAGAGGAGACTTGAGAGAGTTGGTTCACCAACAGAACACGGGGGGCTGGAGTCGGCCGGTATGCTGACAGGACTCGGGGAGCTGGCGTTGGCTGGAGAGCCAACAGGAGACGAGGTGCTGGAGTCGGTCGGTACAGCCGACAGGACTCGGGGAGCTGGTGTTGGCTGGAGAGCCAACAGGAGACGAGGTGCTGGAGTCGGCCGGTACGCCGACAGGACTCGGGGAGCTGGCGTCGGCTGGTAAGCCAGTCCTGGAGTCGGGACCATGGCTACTGGGGCCGGTACTGAAGCCGGAACCATGGCTGCTGGGGCCGGTACTGGGGCCCGAACCATGGTTGCTGGGACCAGGACTGGGGCTGGAACCATGGCTGTGTGGGCCGTTTCTGTAGCCGGAACCATGGCTGAAGCAGGGACCATGGCTGCTGGGGCCGGCACTGGAGCCGGAACCATGGCTGCTGGGCGCGGAGCGGAAGCCTGGACCCTGGCTGTGTAAGCCAGGTAATGGAGTATGGAAGCATGGCTGCGTGGGCCGGTACTGGTGCATGGAGCCATGGCTGCTGGGGCCTGTACTGGGGCCGGAACCATGGCTGCTGGGGCCAGAACTGGGGCTGGAACCATGGCTGCTGGGGCCAGAACTGGGGCCGGAATCATGGCTGTGTGGGCCGGTTCTGTAGCCGGAACCATGGCTGCTGGGGTTCGGGCTGCTAGCCTGGCCTTGCGACGACTCCTCTTAGCAGCCGCCTGAATACTCCGTGGACCTCCATAAGCCAGACGAGTTCCGGAATACAACTCCTGGACAGGAGCAGGAACTGGGGCAGAAGCACGGGTTGACTTCAGGCGGAACCCGCCAAGGCGTATGGTGCCAGGTTGGGAATTGGGAGACATGGAGCTAGCATGCCTGGGGCTAGCAGGCCGGGAATCACATGTTTCAAGGAAGTCCAAAATCCAGTCAGGTAAGAACTCAACGAAACATAGTTTCTCTGCTGCCATCTGGCGCGCCTCTGCCAAAACAGCCTTTCGCTGCTGAACTCCGGACGCTCCCCTCCATTCACCATTGCTGCAAGCCAGCAAGTAGGTGAATGAAAGCAGCTCCCTTTCAAAAGGATTATCTGCTGGGTCCATTTATCTGGTCGGTTCGTAATGTTACGGTGTGTGTTGGAAGCAGGACCCAAATGCAGATATAAACTGAAAAAACTCCTTTATTTCAAGGCTAGGATATAAACAAAGACAAAACAGAACACTCACCGACAAACTAGTCATGACACAAGACGAACCGACAAAGACAGACAGAAAAACCAGAACTTAAATACACACAAGACTAATCACACAAACAAGACACAGGTGAGGAGGGAGGAGAAAACACAGGGGCCACAGGTGAACACAATCGGGTAATCAGACACACCAGGGAAACTAACGACAGGGAACCACAGACAGATCTAAACAAGACAAAACACAACACAGACAGAAAACCAAAGACAGATCTAGACAAGACACAATGCAGACAGAAAACCAAAAACAGATCTAGACAAGACACCATAAAGACAGATCGTGACAACAATGGATTGTTAAACAGTCTATGCGTCACGGCCCGTCCACACAGCAGCTTTTGGCGATTTGTCCACCGCTTCCAGCGCGTCTCCGCCCATTGACTTTGAATGGGGATGACGTCACTTTCCCTCGCTTGTCGCCGAACTGCATTGTGGGGGGGTGAGGCGAAGATTTCCAGGATTTCCAGGATGTTCAGGATTCCAAAGTTGAACATTGTTCAACTTTTGAGTCTGAGCTGGAAGCGACAGCCAATCAGATCCGTTTATGCAAATCTGACAGTTCAAGCGCTAGCCAATCAAACCGCGTGCAAGCTGGGAGAACGAAACCCGCAGTTCATTTCTATATTCCACAAAAATGGAGGAGAACTTAGTTATTGCGGTAGCAAATCACCCGGTTCTTTATGACCAGTCCCTATTTACTTACCGGGATACAAACCGGAGGAACCAGGCATGGGGGGAGGTGGCAGAGGCTGTGGGGGAAACTGGTAGGTTTTCGCTCGTTTGGGGATTTTATATCCAGTTTACTTCGTTGCTAGTTTACTTCGTTGCTAGCAAGCATAGACAGTATCATTAGCCAACATGGAATGTAGCATAAAATAGCACCATAAACATTAATCTCATAAATGTTCAAAATGTTAAAAAAATAAATGTTCATCATAGCCCTTCCTATTTGACAAAAGTGTAGAAGAACCGGGTTTTTTTGCTTTGTATGTCGGGGGCGGGATATTCATGTGATATTCATGTGATTGGTTGTTGGTCGCGAAATCCCCAAGCTGTCAGACACGCCCAGCTCCAGGATTTTCAAGATTTGGTCAAAGCTGCTGTGTGGACACACCGTCAGACAGAATAAGCCTCCTTAAACCCAAATGACTCTAGTTTCATTTCTTGTTATTGGAGTTTTATATAACATTTTCTAGACTGTTTAATCATGTATCTGCCTGTGAATGGCCTTTTGCAAACACCATGAATACATGTATTTGTGCTTAGTCTCATTCACACCAATATATAAAATATACGGTAACACTTTACAATAAGGTACACAAAATGTGCTTAGTTACTGAGTAGTGAATAAGGAACGACTAGATAGTTAATGGTTAGTTAATGAGGAGTTCCTCAGTGACTGCGATTGAAGAACTGATGGTTAGTTACTGGTTAACAGACTGGGGGGTACTGTATTAATGAATCATTCGTTAATGAGGAGTTCCTGAGTGACTGCGATTGAAGAACTGATGGTTAGTTACTGGTTAACAGACTGGGGGGTACTGTATTAATGAATCATTCGTTAATGTACCCCCCAGTCTGTTTACCAGTAACTAACCATCAGTTCTTCAATCGCAGTCACTGAGGAACTCCTCATTAACTAACCATTAACTATCTAGTCGTTCCTTATTCACTACTCAGTAACTAAGCACATTTTGTGCACCTTATTGTAAAGTGTTACCAAATATACCCTAACCCTAAGGTCATAAAACAGGGAGGAAATTGGTTAATTTTCTGAAATTCTTATCACGTTTACACAAACACTTTTACAAATAGTTAATACCTTCACAGAGTATCCTGCTGCTGTACTGAGTGAATAAAAACCTCCAAGACCAATTTTAGGACACATTTCAGTAACACAGTGTGTGTACCCCAGTTTGCCAGACATTAATACGGAACATGTGATTCTATCAAAGGCCCATTTCCAGTGGTCTCAGCACTTTTAAATCAGTTGCTAACCCAGATTTGGTCTCTACTGAATTCCAACCCAGATCTCGTGTCTTGGCTAGGCACATAGCACAGATCACTGAATGGGTGATTTATCAGAGTGGTGGGAAACTAAATGATTTATGGCAGAGCTCTTTTTTTTTCTACCCAAATCTTATTTATGTCACTGCTTCTGTCACCGTCACTGCAGCCGTCTCGCTTTCTGACTATTCTTCTTTCTCTTTCCCTCTTCTTGTCTCTTTTGCTTTCTGTCTCTTCCTCTTTAGAGGCCATGCCGGGGAGATGCAATTTAAAGTTTGATGGATAATCCGAATACGTGCTGAAGTTCCGGGAATCCTTCTGTGATCTCAATGAGCTCTTCTGACTGATCAGAAGCCGCAGGTATGTGACGTTTCTTCCCATACAATACTGACACAAGTCAATCCCGGCATGTGTTCATGGTGGGATGAACAAGAACAAGCACTTACACAAATACACATGCACAGGATAGTGTCAAACTGAATTAATGCTCACACCGGAGCATTGCGAAATGCAAGTTATTGCTTATTCTCTCTTCCGTAGAAAATGTGCCCGATGAATAAAACATTTGCGAATAAACACATATTGATTTAAATATAACTCCATGAATACACTATAGATTGCTCTTGAGATTTTGTCCCTCTCCTTTCCCTTTACCCATTATTCCATAATCACTGACGTTAGCATATTTCTCAATCTCCCTTTTTCCATTTCACCCTTTTGCTATCAGCAAAAAATGAATTGGACTATTACCATCCTGCATTCAGGAAGCACAGCCTGGGGATATACATTGGTCAAATGCAAACAAGTGGGATCCGCTGATCCTGAGTCACTAAGTCGGGAAATGTAGGCCTTGAAATGTCTGACAGCTTAAATCACTGTCACTCTGGGCAATGGCTCAGAGAGAGATGGACAGAGAAAAGAAGGAACAGAGAAATAAATAATCAGTTTCTCTGTAGTAGTTTATCTGTAGGGCCACAAAGGGCGGCAGTAAATATGAAGAGCATTTAAATTCAAGCTTGTCATCTGTGGCTCTATGCCAGATGACCACAGTTTGGCTTCATGCCTTTTTCATGAGCCCCCTGTTGATAACAATTCAAAATCATGATCTGCATTCTCTGATGTAAAGCTCTCCTGAAATGTCCAAACAGATTGTCAGCCTGTCTGAAACAGAGATATTCCGCTGTAAAACCACTGCAGGACACAGGCCTCTTTTGGTATGAAAATGATACTTGAAAGGCAAGATAGAATATTCACCAGAGAGAGATATGGGGAGATAGCACATAGCCTTGAGCAAGTCTGACTCCTGCTGTGTGAGATGCAGAGAGAAGGAAAGAGATATAGGAAGATAGGGAATAATGGAGAGCTAGAAGTAATGTAATAAGAAATGTAGTGAAGAGCAGATGAAGAAGGAATGACCAGTAGGCACTTAACACCTCACGGCTGTAAATCTATCTGTGCCTATTAAAAGTTACACTCCGTGGAAAGGTCGCATGTGTCTAAAATGGGTTATAAAGTGCAGAAAGTAGTAGGAGTTACACAGCCTATAAGCTCTTTATATTTGGGCTAAAACAAACAAGACATTTTACCTCCACATACAGCAAAAACAAACCTAATCTCCCACCTGACATGATGGCCCGACACTTCTCAAGAGTGTCACAGAAGGACACATCCTAAAGATCATGAGATCATGGGAAGAAAGCACGATTTATTGATTCAAGACACTAAATTGTAGGTTGCCATTGATTAGCAGACAAGGGCTTTTTGCTTGTGTCTCTGTCATAGACAGGCTTTTGCTTTATTTTTAGGCGAGGGCTGATCGATAGCAGGCCGCTTCATGAGGCTCAGTGGCGTTGTGCCTCCCTGCGGAGCCTGCGTAGGTCAGACCAAAGCACTCGCAAAGGTTGAACCAATGATGGGAATCAATGGATGGGGAAAGGTCATCTAACATCGCTGTTTACCACCATGGAGGAAACTTTCTAGATACATATTGTTTCCTGTGGACTGGTCTATACCTCATCTATAGTTTTCATCTTTTCTTTTGGCTTTTATCGGATGGTACAGGCGAAGATAGAAAGGAAATGCGGGAGAACCAAGTTGAGCTTCCAGGGTGCTCCATATTTTATAGCCCTTTTAAACTTCTGCTAGATAGAAGTCTAGGAAAGCTGGCTAAAGGAAGTGAATAGCTGTGACATTTACCTAAATAAACCTATTTAGTTAAGAGTGTCGTCTTGGTTTTATATAGTGAACATATTTATCAATCTCATGGGAACAATTTTTGTTAATGAATCATTTTGTTGTGTACGTTTACTCTGGCAAGGTTTTAGGGGTGTGAGGGATGCGGTCGCGCCATGCTAGCAGTTTGTGAACAACTTAAATGCATCACAGTGCAATTAATAGAAGGAGAAGGTCATTATGATTTATTGCTAAGATTATAATTTGTATATGTCAACAAAGGTGGAAAAAAGGATGCATATACCTTTTATCACTGATTTATTACAACCCTCACATGTTCACCCTAAGTAACTGAAGTCAAACAAAACTCGATGTTGCATTCATGTGCAATGTGTAAGAAAAGGTATAGTTTAAAACATTTAATTGTTTTACATTAACAGCAGAATATGAAGAGGTTACTGTGTTGACTGTCAATACGTCTATGTAATGTTGCAGAGATACTGAAATGAGCCCTGTTGTTCTGTTTTGTATACCATTCGTACCTCACTGCACTGAGGAAATGTCAACAACCGTGGGACCTTGAAGTGTGTGTGTGTGTGTGTGTGTGTGTGTGTGTGTGCTCTCTTTTTGCTTTAACATGGTTTGGGGGCGTAGCCTCTGCTGGGTTTTGTTGTTTCTGCATCTCTGTGTTGTCTCCCATGGTGATGCTTTATGCTGCTTTTAAACTGGCAGATATTACATTTATTTGACCTAATAACGCTTCTTGCATCCATCGCGGTGTTTCCGCTCTTTTGTTTGAGTTTGTCTAGGTTTCTGAATTATTCTTGTCAGACTACACAAGGGAAGGTTGTTGTATTTTGATAATTGATAATGGTTTGCACATACTGCAAATGTCTCTCTAGAAAAGGAATGTAATTGCTGCTTTGTACACAAGGGTTCAGATGGTGGGCTTCAAACCCATAGATGGTCCGATGTTCTTCCATCATTGTATATATTGATATGTTAATGCACTTTATCATGCAGCTATAAGAGAACATAGTTTTACTTTTGGTTTTTTTAAGTTGCAAATCTTTTACTTGAGTCAAATATTTGAGTACTGCTTTCTATCTATAACATGACTGAGTAATTATGGGTCTGAAAATCTGCTTTTTTTGGCATTTTGTAGTGGAGTAGCTTGAGCGTATTCAGATCTGGTATCTACTCTTGTAATTCCCCTAATGATCTTTGTGCAGTGATGAGTAACCAGTCTGACCAACACAGTCATGAAATGTTAAAGCACAACATGTTCCACAATTAAACAAACGTTGTGAACAAAGGTGACCTGACAGCACAATTATCGCTCCGCACTGTTTCAAGCTGTACTCTGCGGCGCTCTCTATTCCGCATGAGGATCCACTTGTGAAGCGTACATCCACCCACTTATGTGAGCTGCTTGAACCGTTCGATGACTCAGCAGCTTTACACAGCGAAATCACAATGTGTTTTTGAGAGGCACTTAAAAATCCTTAATCCATTCTCAAATTGGCCCTGATGCAAATGGCGGTTTTTACATTGTGGTGAGACAAATTGTTTATGTACGGTTTCCAACTGTGTTCAAAGTGAGATATTTGTTTTGTCTGGAAAGCAAGTGATGCAACTATGGGGGAAGCTGTATCAACCATGTTTATTTTTCGTATAAAGGTTATTAGATTCAATGTCAAAATGTCAGTAGAACTCAACTGATGAAGATTTCATATTTAATGCTTTATGGATGTTTGAAGAAATGATTTGCAAACGAATATGAGGAGCAGCTGGAAGCTGTCAAGCTAATGTTACACAACATATTTTCTCTATTGCAGCATGTCAGACAGAGCACACAGTCAATGTACAAAAACATTTCAGCTGTAGAATTAATTATGTTTATTTATTCTTTTGGATATTTATCTTAGCAGTTCTTTATTGCTTTTTTGCCACAGGCCTAGCAAATGTATTCAAATGACATTATGTCATAAGAAAAATGAATCCTTGGATGCAGGTTTGCTTTTACAAGCCAAAAAGGTTAGGAACATCTTGGCTTTAACACAACTTACACTTTTAATAATAATAATAATACATTTATTTTGGGGGGCGCCTTTCATAACACCTAAGGACACCTTAAAGGGTTACAGATTTACAATTTACATTTACAATTTTACCTTACAAATTAAAACAGTGGATTTAGTGAAGTATCAGCCGGGGTAAGACAAGACAAACAACAGGAAATTGACTACAAAAGGACACAAAAGGACACAGGGTACAGATTATAAAGAAAATGCCAGTTTGAACAGGTGGGTTTTGAGTTGGGTTTTGAATGTTGTTATGGGATCAGACTGTCGGATGTATAGTGGCAGGGTGTTCCAGAGTCTGGGAGCCGAGCAGCTGAAAGCTCGAGCACCCATGGTTTTGAGGCGATAGCTTGGGACGGTGAGAAGTCCTACGGACGAAGAGCGGAGGGTGCGGGAGGGGGTGTACTCCTGAAGGAGGTCAGTGATGTAGATGGGGGCAAGGTTATGGACAGCTTTGTATATGAGTAGAATGTTTTTGTAGTCAATACGGTAGTGTAGAGGAAGCCAGTGTAGCTAAGTGAGAATGGGAGTGATGTGGTCGGATGAGTTGGTGTGGGTGATGATCCGGGCAGCAGAGATCTGGATTATTTGCAGTCTATTGAGGAGCTTGATGGGAAGGCCAGTCAGAAGTGCATTGCAGTAATCAATCCGGGATGTGACGAATGAGTGGACCAGGATTTCAGTGCTGGGTTGAGACAGAGATGAGCGGAGTCTGGAGATGTTCCGAAGATGAAAGAAGGCGGTGCGGGTGATGTTTTTTATGTGTGGTGCGAATGAGAGGGAGCCGTCCAGAATGACACCGAGGCTTTTCACTTGGGCAGCGAATGGTATGGGGAAGCCGTCGATGATGATGTTTGATGCTGGGGTGATATGTGAATTGGTGAGGGTGGATTTGGAGCCGATGAGCAGGGCCTCAGTTTTGCTACCGTTAAGCTTCAGGAGGTTCCTGCTCATCCAGCTCCTGATGTCCTCAAGGCAGGTGGTGAGGGAGGTTGGGGGGAGGGCAGTGGTGGGTTTAGAGGAAATGTAGACCTGTGTGTCATCGGCGTAGCAGTGAAAATTAACCTCATGGTGACGGAGGATTTTGCCCAGTTGGAGGAGATATATGATGAATAGGAGTGGACCCAGTACTGACCCCTGGGGGACACCCAGTGAAATAGCACTTTCTTGTGACTTGTGATTACCGAGTTGTACAAACTGTTGTCTGTCAGTGAGGTATGATGAGAACCAGGAGAGTGCAACACCAGTGATCCCAATGCCAGCCAGGCGGTCCAGGGGTAGTGGGTGAGAGATGGTATCGAATGCAGCGCTGAGGTCAAGGAGGATGAGGATGGTGAGAAGTCCGGAGTCAGCTGCACGGAGGAGGTCGTTGGTGATTTTAACCAGGGCTGTTTCAGTACTGTGTTTTTGGCGGAAACCAGATTGGTAGGGTTCATGGAGGTTGTTTGTGTCAAGATGGTACTGAAGCTGTGCGGCAACCACCCTCTCAAGGGTCTTGGAAATGAAGGGTAGGTTGGAGATGGGCCTGTAGTGGTTTAGATCGGCTGGGTCAGTACCGGGTTTTTTGAGGATGGGAGTGATTGCAGCCAGTTTGAGGGAGGTGGGTACAATTCCAGAGGTGAGGGAGGAGTTAATTATGTCAGTGATCATGGGTGATATGGCTGGTAGGCAAGCCTTGACCAGGGTGGTGGGAAGAGGATCAAGCTGACAGGTGGTGGTTTTAGCTTTACGGATGAGCTCTGAGATGGTGTATTCCGATGCTGGGGTGAAGATGGAGAGGGAGCTGATGAGTGATGGACCAGTGGTAGACATCCAGGGTGGATCACTTGAGGAGGTGCATGCTGAGGCCAGCTCTAGGTGAATGGTGTTAATTTTGGAGTGAAAAAATTGCAGAAAGTCAGTACATTAGTCAATGGAGATATCTGGAGGGAGGGTTTGAGGAGACTGAAGTAGGTGACAGACTGTGGAGAAAAGAACTCTGTTGTTACCAGTGCTGATGAGGTTGGAGTAATATGAGGACTTGGCATTGGAAAGTGCGTTTGTTTGTGAAAATATTTTGGAAGATGCATGTCATTTGTTATGACATTTCTGTCATATTGGTGACATATTCAAGTTCATTTAAGATATTTTGGGGGATTCGTTCACTCAGCATAGTCTCTGTTGCTACACGGACACTTGGAGCGCTCCCTAAAACAGCTGAGCCTTTCCAAATCTATAATATTTAATTTACTCCATTTCCCCTATCCCTGGATCAGGCTTTATGAACAGCAGTAGCTGCAAATGACTGTAGCTTTCAGGGGATCGGTGTGACAGCAACAGGTGGCTTAAATAAAGTGTGCACTGGACATATGTTGCAGTGACATACCTGTCTTATTACTAATAATCCATTATAAACTTTCCTTCACAAACAGCCTTAGTTAGCCTGCAGCAAATGCGACAGAATATGTTCTAGAGTATCGTTTCCTTGTTGCAGAAGGCTGTATGTGAAATCTGCTGTAGTTCTTGTACAGTGGTTCACAGTATCAGTGGCTCAGGTGCTGCTTTGAGAGAGATAACAGGTGATTATAGAAACATCTACACCCGTGGGCCCACAATCACCCAGACAGCCTCGGCAGTGCTGGTGTCAGCAGCCTGCCGGTCAGACAGGCCAGCCGCTCCTCTGACTCACAGCTGAGAACATTGATCCCTGCTACCAAGCCTCCTCATGCTCATTAGTGGCATTACTGGGAGCATTGCAGGGCCCAGGGATCCTGCTCCAATTGGACGCCAGAGCTAGTCAGCGGTCTGAAGAGAAATGATAACATACCCAGTTTTAGGCCAAGGAGCCCACACAAGGGGCCAGGAGGATTAGAGTAAGGCACAGACTTGTTTGGCTGAAAAAGTGAGTTTAACAATCTTGAGGCCAGCTGGTCAACTGTAGTGTATATTAGAGCTGAATTGTGGTTTCGGTGCCCGAGGACATGATGACAACAGCATTCAGGCAGCTATGGAAATAATAAAGAGCAAGTTTAGAGTGAGCTGTAACCGGAAACAAATAGTTTTCTCTCTGCGCTCGGAAAGTATTTTACATTCACATGTTTATTGCAGTCGTCACATTCACACAAAAAAAAGGTATAATGTAAACTCTTTCCAGGCTTGTATACTGCAAGAGGAGGATTTCCCCCTGTGTTCCTCTGCTGGATTTGATTTGATGCTCGCACCTTAGGCAGATGAAATGTAAAATCTCTGGTGGTTTTTTTGTGTGTAAAAGAACACATTTACATATTTTCCAGAAGGTAAACATTATCTGCAGAGAGTGCAGTGTACAGTTTGCCGGTGATTAATGCATAAGAGAGAAACACTCCCCTGTTTTCCCCCTGCTGTCCCGGTGCTGCAGCTTCACTGCTAATTTGTTTCAGATGCTCTAAGACCTCTGAGAGCAAGTTCACAAAGTATTGTCCGGTGGATGCATGGCACTTCACTAAAGCCACAAGCCTCTCTTGCACAGTCTCATTGACATATTTTAAGATTACTGAACACTGATCCTGAGAAGTTATGTCTTGTGTTGTGTCCAGCTGAACAGAAAACATTGCGGCCTTCTGGACATCACTGGAGATACTTTCTTTGATTAGACTACCAACAGTTTCTATTATGGAGTTAACAGCAGTTTTGGAGAGTAGGGTGATGAGAGACCCTCTACCTTTTGTTCCACTGGATTGGTGCAATTTCTTGCTCTTCTCTACGCAATCATCCAGATGCTCTTTTAAGCAGACATCATACTTTCCTAATAAAAGGATGAGCTCCAAAAAGTTACCGTGGTCCACGGTGTTGTCAGCTAGCATATATGCTCCCTGATTCTCCACCTGCCTGCACTTTCACCACATCCACCACACGCTCCAAAACCTGACGTCTCTTTCGGACTTGTTCCCTATGAG
Organism: Gymnodraco acuticeps; assembly: GCF_902827175.1. Taxonomy (NCBI): domain Eukaryota; kingdom Metazoa; phylum Chordata; class Actinopteri; order Perciformes; family Bathydraconidae; genus Gymnodraco; species Gymnodraco acuticeps. The sequence continues at coordinate 1,881,206 of NW_022990021.1, forward strand.
TAGACATCTGACTGCCATCTGACTTTCGATGTCTGCTTTAGAGCACCGTAAGAAAAAAGCTTCAGCACAGGTTGCATGTGTAATGCTCTTTTCGTGCTCCTCTGTACGCTGGTGTGCATGCCTCCAATCTGACATTCCAGTTATAAATGTGCCAGTGTCAGTCCTCTTCCCAAATGCCAGACATACAAAACAAAACAACATATATGACGTCCCTTGCAATATGTAAGCCACTTTCTGCTGGTGCCATCTTTACAGGTGAATGAATACCTTCTGCACAACTGGATTTCTGGTAAGTTGTTGTGGGTACTGTTCTAAAAACATCTGTAACATAGATGGCTCGGGGCGGACAAAGTAATCTATGTCCTCCTGCTCTTTGTTCTCCTCACTCTCGCTGACACTCTCCTCCTCTGGGGATGCTACCTGGCTCAACACAATGATACAGAATGAATGGATTCCCTGATAGAGGTCCATACAAATAGACATTGACATAACAATACCACACAGTTAATGGTCAAAACTACATGTGTGCCTCCATTTTTTATCTATTTCTATATTATTCATTCTATATTGTCAATCAAAACTACCACAAAAAGCTGACTATAAAAAAAAATGTCAGGTCCCAAAAGACCACTGTTGCCCTCTTTTCCTAATTTTCTTAGCTTCTGCTTACCGCGAGTTCTCCTCCCTCTCCCCACTCGCACTGATCTCTCTCCCTCTCATCATCTTCCTCACCACCAATATCGGCCACGGGTTAGAAGAAGATGGACCTGCACCTGTACTAAACATGTCGGTTATTTTGACACAAGCGGCAGCATCAGCACGAAGGGCCTGCTTTTTTCTTGCCCGCAATTTTTCTGCTCCCCCTTTTCGTTTGGCCTTCGCCTTCGCCATTTCTAACTCGAACTTTTTTTTTTATAGAAAAAAAAGTCAGTTTGGCTTCAACCTCCTGGGGGCGTGATTTAATGATGCACACGAGCGGCCAAAGGGGGAGGTGATTAAAGATTTGATTGGGCCGGCCCAGTGTCAATTATTAAAAACATTTAAACAGAGGGCCAATCTACCCGTCTTATGGGCCGGGACTTCAGAAAAAAAAAAAAAATGACGTGTCGGCCCAAAAGGCACGTCGGCCCACCGGGAAAATGCCCGGTATGCCAGATGGCCAATCCAGCCCTGCCTATGATTACAGCTTTAGTGGCCAGGTACTGCAGATGAGAATGTCATTGCTAAAGGCAGACTACAGAACTGTTGGAGCAGACTCATGCATTATGCATTTATTCTAGACAACCAACCATAGAAACGTTGTGTTTTGTTAGGGGATAAACATTTGAAATGGTTGTAGAAAGTAAACTTGAGGAAAGAAAGTTGTCGAGACTGTCAAGGCCTCATGTGTTTTGCATCTCAGGTGTGTGTGATCACAAAGTGTCGCCTAATGCGCTGTTCACGATGCACGTTAAAAAGGGACTTCATTCGATCCCAACAGCGCCATGGTGCTCCCTCAGTACCAGCCCAAAGATACTGCAGCTGAAAAGCAGCAAATGAGCGCTGATATTCTGCTACCTTTCTCAGAAACAAATGTCTGACATTTGCCATCTTGCACATTGAACATTGCACCTTGTACTTCTGTCAAAGAATACCTTTGACTTTCAGTAGTAATTCTTGTTTGAGTGCACCTGAAAGGAGAATTTGAGGCAGAAGGATTCCAAAAATATCCTGCATATTTATATCGTACGTTCAAAGCTTCTGATATTGCTCGCTTTATCTAAATATATATATATTTCTCCTGAGCGCTTAGTTTGAAAACAGATGTGGCGTTGTCACTGATAATAACAGGAAAATGTTGGAATATCTGAATGTCAATCTGACACATACAGATACACAGTATATATATATATATATATACACTGTATAGCATCATGACATCAGTTAGGATAAATGTCCTTATAGGTAAAGCTCTAGTATTCCTTCAAGTTTAAAACACAGCTGAATCAGTTGAGCTAAATATGCCTTGCAGAGATCAGGGTCAGCTACAGTACATGACGGTACCTGGATCTGGCATTGTGAGTTTTTTTTTTAAAAGCACCATTCTGTACTTTCTTTTAGACATCAACATACATGAAGTATGGTAATCTTCCCTTTTGTTTGTTGCTTAAATTATTACAGTTTAAAACATATGATTTAAAAGGGCCTGTTTTTTTACAATCCCAGGTCAAGTTCATGCTAAAGAGTTTTGAACATGTTGTCCCCAGTGATTGTAAAGTGATGTTTCCTTGTTTCTTGTCTTAAGCATGTGTCCTTGTTAATGTTGAAAATGGAGCTGCTGTCATGCAAGAGAAATGGAAGACACCAGTATTATCAGATCCTATCATAAAATGTAACATTAAAGACATATAATCACACACAACTACCTGTTGAAAGAACACTATTTATCTTTTTACCCTCTGATTTCAGTACAGAAAAAAAAACAAATCTTGAAAAGGAAAAATGTAATAAACTTAAAATCTTCTGGAATGAAAGCTTTTTCCCCATGCTTCCAATCTTTGTGCTAAGCTAGGCTAACTGGCAGTAGCTTCTTATTCTGTCATTTGTCAAAAACATCGACATCAGCCTCTGTATCAGTTTTAAACATTTGTCTTTAAATCTACCTCTTTACAACCCTTAATAGTTATGGTGTGATAGTAAATAGCTGGATTTACCCTTTAACAACTTTAATGACCAGTGTTAGTCCCTGTATTCAAATACCTGTCAACAATTAGGAGTCAAGGCAGGCAGCAATCTTGAATTTCTCCCTGTTGGGTGCCCCTTTTTTGGGTTTCTGATTGTGCCTCTAATCACTAGGTCATCCTGCCACCCTGTTTCGCCCATCTAATTTCCAACCACTCTCACCACTCTACACATCCTCTGGGAGCATACATTATCATGTGGGTGTGAGTGAAGAACATGACCTCTGAAAGCTTGGAGATTTAAGGCTCCAATTTGGTCATTTCTCCTCTTTGACGAAACTCACATGACATAATTCCCCCCAGCTGGTACTCAACCAGAGTGGCTTGTCGCGGTCTCTCTGCTCACTGTGTCTGAAATAGCAACCAAGAGCACTTCCTTCAATGGGCCTGAATTAGAGACGAGCAGGAGGAAGAGAGGCAGGATGCACCTCAATCCTGACAAAATGGAATTATTTAAAGCTCTCGGAAACCCACGTTCCATCCCCTAGTTTCAGTCAATTTATGACAGCTCTCATTACAGACGATGGCGCGTTGTCCCAGGCGTGGCACACACTTCCCAAATTAGCAGTCCTACATCTTGTTTATACATTCAAAACCGCACAGATTGGGCTGTTAAAGTATACCCTGACAGGGAAGAAGCAGACCATAAACGTGACAGCGCCAACCTTTGCATCCGCACCTCCTTGCTCTGAGTGTCTCGGAGATGGCAGCGATTTCCTAGATGTTTCATGTCAGCTCTCAAACTACCACTCTCTCCTTTTATCCTCTGTGAGCAACCATCCACTCATCTGCCTATTGTGTGTTTCCAGAGGAAGAATATGAAGATGGTACTGAGCTAGCCTGATTGGTGTCTCAAATCATTAAGAATGGACCACAGCACTGGTGCCTGTGTGTGTGACATGAAGCCAGGCCTGTCACACTGATAACGTCCCTTGGGGTGAGGTTGCAAGGGACACAGCGACTATATTTATTTAATTCTCATTAATCCCACGCAGTCGAGGTGGCAGCTGCGTATGGAGATTGTCACGTTTTGTTCACTTCTCTTTGCTATCACAATGTTACACCTTGTATGAAAAGTGCGGAAGTTTTCCGTGAAGCATTTGTATTCTACATGCTAGCTTTCAACTTTTGAAGGAAGAATGCTGTGATAATGTATGCGAGAAGAATATTAAGCTTCATGGAATTTAATGCTCTTCGACCATTCCCAGGGGTGGAGCATAATTGAGGAGAAACCGGACTGCCGGCCAGTTAGCGGTGGGCCCTGGAGTAATGGCTCTCAATGTGTCTCCAATGCCACCTCTAAAAGTAGCATACTCCTTTATGGTTGTGGAGCTTTCAGTTTTAAAATTCCAATAAGGCTCCATCCAGTGCTTTCTTTATCAGGCTGTATGATTGAAGTGCACCATGGGAGCAGGAGACTTCCCCCACTGCTTCCTTTACAGAGCTGCTACAGTCTCATGTGTGCTTTATCCTGAGGCCTCCTCACTGGCCTTTTGTGAGAGAGCGCACTCCAAAGATTGAGGTCATAATGAAATCATTCATTCATACTGTAGATTTGGATCCATAATATCAGTCATGGAAAATATCATGGCAGGCTTTCTCAAGGACTCTTTACACTTTAATGGAATTATTTCTCAGAATATGTTGCAGTGTTCCTTAATGATAACATCTAAGTCCATTTACTGTCATATCTTGATTTATTATAATTCAATTTAAGGATATGAAATGCCTATTTGGCCGCTAGCCACAATACTGTACATACAGCTAAGATGAGATTTAGCAGCTAAGTGTCTGAGTATTGACTGGAAGGTTTGCTGACAGTTTATAGTTGAATCCTCCAGAAGGTTTTTGAGAAGGAGAAGGAAGATGAAATGGCCTCATTGTCAAGAGCTGTGCAGGGGGGTTGTTGGCTTAGAACGCTTGTTTTGATTAATTAAGAATATGAAATGTGAAGAATGTATTAGTGGAATACTTTGGATTGCTTGCTGTGTATCAGTTTGATTTAAAGAAACAATATATTCTGTTTACATTGTAATAGTTATGTAGAATTAGGTAAATCTCATTGGTGTAATCAACTTAGTGCATTAACTCAAGCTCTATACTTACACTTTTTTTTTATTACATTATTATATATATGATAAGCAAGTTAATTCTTGTAAAATACTGAAAATATGAACAGTTCTTCATAACTTGAATAAATATAATGAATATACTTTTCAGAATCTGATTTTGATTTACAGACAGCAGAGCCTTCCCTCAAACAGCATGTATGTACAAATGTAAAGTTAGAAAGACATGGCGGAGAAGCTCTTACGCTTGGGATGCAGCTTTATTTTAAATTGAACAATTGTGTTCACAGATGCAACATTTATGAGCATTCCTTGTTTTCTGAGCATAGTGTACGGTGCTCCGCTGGGGCTCTACATACCATACTGCACGGTGCCCAGGAGAACACGCAGTTTAACTGTTAACATCACTGGGCTCTTATGGGGGATGGAACATCACTACGTCAAGCTCATGCTAAGCCTGAATGCACAGCCAGAACAGTTCATTCTAATAAGAACAATGCACATCAGTCACAGTGAGACAGAAGTTAAAATGAATTTGAAGTCAATTGTATTTGAGAAATGTTATAAAAATAGATCTTATAATTATGCTGTTAACCCCACTTTATTTGAATTAGTTTTATAATCATTAGGATTTGAAGAGAACACATATTTCTCTGCATGCACAGCTTTGTCTGCTGCTCATCTCACATTCAGCTGGACCCATCAGCCTAATGGTGTCTGTGCTCATTTATCACTGTATGCTCCAGAACCTCTCGTGGTTGCAGTTTTTAATAAGTTTTGAGAAACCTATTTTATTGACTGTTTTATACATTTCATTGACTGCTTCCTTCTCACTGCTTATTTTTTACAATTATTTTTAGAATGAGGTTATATCATTGATTGTGTGAATTCTTAACAGCATCGCTCATAATCAGTAGCCTCTGATATGGAGAATTTGAAAAAAACATTTGAAAATGAATGTAGATTTGATGGGAGTATTATGCATGTATTTGTGCTGGTGTTTATCATAATATCTCTCATTAAGATACTATAATTAGATGCAGATGGTTCATTTGCTCAAATTAGATTGTTTGTATACTCATTAGGACAGCATGTAGTTTGTTCCTGATATGTGTTTGAGTTTGATATAAAAAAGGAACAAATTGAACTCCCCAGATAATAAACATATGGCCCCTTCACTAATGTATTTCCATGGTCTTTGCTCAAGGTAAGGATGTAAACACAGGCTCAAGGTAAGGATGTAGTGAAACACAGGCACTTCTAACATGATGAATGATTCACAGCATAGAACGTCATTTCACACAATTTCCAATACTTTCAGGAGCTAGCATTAATGTTCGAGGGAAAGAAGTGCCAGTTTCGTGCTTGCAATGAATGGGTTTAGAAAATGAGAAGATATGACCGTGATTTATGGAGTTTTTTTATTTGTTATTTTTAAATCCCTCCATTTGCACATCCTCACTCTTTTTGCGTCTTTCAATCACGCTGACTAGTGAGTGAACACATTTATCATTCCAATGTAATACCCGTTTCACTCTGCGGCTCAGCTGTATCACTGATAAGGTCTCACGCTTAAATAACCGAATTACCATCATGGCAAAGGAGAGGCTACATTATCTCCATGGCAACATGAGCTGGGAGCAAAAGCCGCTGGTTTGATATTGCACTTGAAGCTGCAGCTCACTCTTGTTAAGAGGATGGGAGTTCAGACCATTGTGTTCTCTGGGAAATAGGGGCGTAAAAGCTTTGCCTCTTTGTGTGTGCAAGCCTTCAGGAGATCTAATCTAAACCATGTCCAAAGGAGCTAATTCCCACATTGAAACAACATATGTTGAGTTGTTTCAAACAGGTATACAGCTGTAATTTAGTCTTGACATGTGTTGCGAGAAAATTCTCCCTATATCGGAAAATAGACTTTCTGATATGTTTCTGATACTTTTACATAATGAAACTGAAATAAAGAGATAAGGAAGGATGATAACACATTGGAAGGTGACGGCATCATACAGTAATAGAGGATTGTCTGCTTTTGAGTCACAAATCAGATCCCAAAACCACAATTATAGGGATTTTTCTCTAAAAAACCTGAAACAGATTATGAGCATACAGTTCAGTAGACATGTACTAACGATCAAATGATTGTGTCCGCTGTAGCTGTCAAACCCAAGAGTCAATGACTGCAACAATGTGTAGTTAGTTATTAGAAATCGACTTCTGGTCATGTTGGTTTTTTAAGTTTAAGTCACAATTGGCAAACGGCCGGCAAATGGTGTTTGTGAATTATGAAGGAGATTACTTCAAAAATTTAATTTTTCAAAAATGTCTAGTAATGATCACAAAAGGATGTTAATTCCAGAAAGGCTTTCAAGGCAAATGTAATTACTTATGTACTCATGCTGCATCAAAAAACATTCCTATTGTTATGATCTTCTCATATAGCGCTCAACAGGAAATCAGAGTATTTCCAATACGTCAAACTCTTTCTTTTAAAACTTTCATTGCTCCATTCTAAATACATAAAGGAAGAATAAAGTAGCTGCACTCTCAAACAGTTGTTAAATGATTTGTTTGCAAATAAAAATGTGAATCACGTATTTGAAATCAAATGAGAATCCACTTGTTCTAATGAAACTGCACCATGTTGTCTTTCCATCACTGGCAACTCGTCTCAATTAAGATTCTCCCAGTATGTCCAAATATCATTTTCTTGTGTGACTATGCAGCTGCACACAGTGATTCCCTTTATTTGGCACAATGTGGCTCTACTGGTGGTCTTGCATTTATGTTCCTGAAACTCAGCGGTGGTGTCGAGGGGGGGTGGGGGGAGGGGAGATATTCATCTAACAGCTGCTGGAAGCTGTGTGGCTGCATCGATTGAGCAGCAGAGGAGGATTCACGAACATACAAATGATGCATGCATTACAACACAAAGTGGGAGATGGTTAAAGTGAGAGCAGAACAATTTCATTTGATTGAACTGAGTCACTGACAACCCTAAACAGCTCTTTAAAGAGGTATTGCATTTGCTGAAATCGGATTAGTTCGGGGCCCTGCTGGAAACAAGGGACACCTTTCTGCACAAGAAATACTCTGACATTAAGAATGATGCCTTCACTGACATAAATACAGCAACAATCTTTCCCACCAATAGGCTGTTTCTTGTATAATGAATTCAAATCCAATTACAAGGGCTCATTACCATAAACAAACACCACATTAGCATCATATATTCAAATGAGTATCATATTACTCAATGTGATGAATCACTGTGCATTAGAGGAGAGGCACCCAGTGATGTGTCTGTAATGGCCTTTCTTATGCTCACTCTGAATCCCCCCCAGCTCTGTGTTTCACAGCGAAAAGTGTGTCTGTGTACAGTTATGTGCAGCAAATATAATTCCCATCAAAGATTCATTAGTGAACAAATGTACCAAACACATTCTTTTTGTCCTATTTGGTTCACAGGAAACACTAGCTCGCACATAAAAAGGACTCAGAAATGTGTGGTGGTTTCCTGCGGGCCCTTGCAATTAAGTCTGAACTGACATGTGCTGCAAACCAGACTTTTAGAAAGAAAAAGTGACTCTTCAAAGTGCTTGTCAAACAGGAGCTGACAGGAAGTGGCTATAAGTTAAAGTTATACTGAAGCAGTGCCACTATCATCTTTAGAATATTTGATATTTATTCCCACGGTTAGTTTGTGATATATTCACAATACTAGAATACCAGAGGGAAAACCGGAATACTTTTCATGATGCTAAAACTTAGTAAGAGTTACTTCGTGTGCCGAGTGAGGAGCAATTAGATAAAATAAGTATTTTTAGAGGAAGGTTTCACAAATATACTGAGCACTTACATTTGAACCCAATATTGGCATAACATGTACAGTACTGTGTAAGTAACGGCCATGCTAAAAACAGTTAAAGAGTTGTGTACTGTATACATTCATACCCAACAACACCTTTTTCTGGTACTTACTGTAACTGTATTCAAAAACCTTTATTTTATATGAGTTGTGATAAATAAGTATATACTCGCTAACCCAGATGTGCTCTCGGTAAGAGACATTTTGCATTGATGGATTTAGCATGAATGGTTAGTAGCATTGGGCTAAGTTGGTTGGTACAATATAGTGTGAGGGCGCTGATCTTGAATATAAGATGTATCTTTTCAATCCCACGGTATTTCGATCCCTCTGTCTGTAAACACAAACTGGAAGATTGACAATAAAGTTGACTTTGACTTTGGTCTATTCTCGCGAGAACTGCAGACGTAAACAACAACGCGACGTTTGAGCTCTGTAAAAACAAAGCTGCCTATGCCGTCTGAAGGTCTATTTGACACGATTTTCCTATTTTGGGAGTAATTATACAGTTTTTGACAAACAAATCTATTTTTCTGGCATCACTTTAAAATGTTACGTTGGCATGAGGGCACACGGTGCACAGAGAACATTTCTCCTTTTGATTTTTGAGTTTTTTTGTAAATATATTTGTCTTTAATACATTTCTCAACATATTTATTTATTTATGCATGTCATGGTGGGTGAAATATGTCCTTATTTCTGGCAATCTAGATATTATAGCTGGTCCATAAACCTACTTATAAAATATTGCTGCCAACACCACTGCATGTTCCACCTCCTCTGCTGTAAATCTCTCCCCACACTTGAGCCTCCACATGCATTAGTATTCATGAAGTTGTACTATTTTGAAATGTGCAATATAACAAACATTACGCCTGTTTCAGCTATATAGTCATTATAATAAGGTAATATGCATTTTTCAACATGTGATTCATACGTCTGGTTTGTGTGCTCGGAGCCCGTCTATCATGTTTGCACACACTGCGAAGAAAATTACAGCCAAATACAACTGTGTTTGATTACCCTATGTTACAACAAAACAGTGTCATGACTGAATAACGGGCACATTGCTTTCTCCCAGTATTGATGTTGTGTATTGCAGTATTGTTAACATTTATTTTAACCCCATTCCATGTTGCCTTTAGAAAAGTTTGGGAATTGAATAACTTATTAATACACTTTTTTGTAATTAATACAGTGTGGGTGTGAATTATTGCTTTGCAACAGCTGCTGCAAGACAGACTGGTATTGCAAGGACAGATGGACAGAGTTTTTATTAACTACATTTAAGGATTGCAGAATAAATATGGTGCCTTTTTGAAAATGCAGAAACTCATTATTTTAAATTGACTTCACAGATCTATATGCCGTGCAGGTCAGACTCACTCAGTTCACTTCATGTTTATTACATGACTTTCACAAAATAAACCCACAGAATATAATATAAATAAATATATATGATCAGACTTAATGACATACACCACAGATATGTAATAACTAGCTTTCCCCGTGACTTGTGTCTCTACAACAGCATGGCATCATGTCAATAAAACAACGATACCTTGAGATCCCCTACATTGTTTCATTTGAGTATTTCGTTGGAATTCACTGCTGAAAAGTTTAGCCATCCAAAGTTATAATCCAGTTATAATCCTGGAAGCAAATTAATTCTGTGAGCAAATGCTTTCATTTTTCAGGGGATGAATTTGATATCTGTGACAGTAAGTTCCTTGATATGGAACATTTTAATGAATGCTGGGAACAACATAGCGTTTGATTCCATCCAGAATGTTTATATTAGGGATGTGTAGGGCTCTGTGTTTTAGGTTGTTTGCACATGATGTCATTACAGTAAGCGGTGCCATTTGAGTGTAGGGGACAGCTTAAAACCTACAGTACACAGCAGGAATGATCTTGTGGATAAACAGAGGTGCAGAGCGAAATGATCCCCAGAGAAAGGCACTGGTATTTCCATATGAAAGGGCCAGAGTGTCTTTTGTTACATACTGTAGGGTGACTGGAATTCACTCAGTCTTGTTAGAAAGTGATAATTGAGGATGTTGAATAATTAATTTCTAAACAATCTTCATATTAGCATACTATTATCTCCTACTTTTTAGCTGAAGCACAGACATGTGAAACCACATTTAACCTTCAGTTATTTCCCATTTACCTCCTGTGGAGATGATGCCTAAGTAATTATAACCCTCAGCAGGGCTCCGAAACCTAAACAATTGTAAGGCTTACAATCCAACAAGATGCTTGACAGGATTGAGCTCGAGGCTAATGTTAATGGAAGGTCTGGCAGAGCAGTCAGGTGTAGCTTTTGATAAATGGCTATAGACTATACTGTCCTCTAAATGTACTGCTCTCTCTTTTTTTAAACTGTTCACAATAAATGATCCACAGTGTTAAAGCCTCCTTTTACGTGTACAGACACACGCTCAGAAAAGCCTGAGGAGTCTTAACCCCTGTTGTTGGACACGGGAGAATGTATTAAGAGATAATATGCCGGTGGCGGTGAAGAATCCGCTGGGAGCCGGATGTCCCAGTAAGCCGCAGGTGGATGTGGTTCTTCCTGTTGGTACTTTTACTTTGTTTCTCAAATACTTTCATGTAAGCTCTCTGCAAGGCAGGACAGTGGCCTTAGCAACAGGTGTCTCTTGCTGTGACTGCACTATTGCAATTTGGATATGGAGTAGGTGCCTACAGTGATGGATGTATTGTGTCTATTGTGTTCCATAACACCGTCCTGGAGACCTAATTTGCCTGAGGCAGCATGCCTCTGAGGGGGAGCGGTAATTCAGTCTGGCAACCAGACTGATAACAAAATGCTACAGCTACTTTCAGCTTTGGACTGCAGGTGATATTTCAGGATTTCTTTTTTTCATTGAGTTTTTGTGTCCATGCTTTTTATTACCTGTTGACCGAACCACTGAACATTCAGAAATACAATTTAAGCTAACCACGCCTTGAATTTGGTACCAGTTTATGGTTCCTGTGATACACAGTACGGCCTCTTACTGAAACGGTGGTATGCGAAGAATGGTATATATTCTGTACGTATTGTATATAATTTCTGCTCCGAAAACCCATATTTAACTAACTTCAGCCTACAAAACTCTCCAGTGATTCCAGTGATTATGATGACTATATTAGAGGAAGATATATTGTTTTTAGAGTGACAAAGTTCATACAGGTAATAACCTTGGATGGATTGATGAATGGTAAAGAGAGGCTCCTTTAACACAAGAGATGAGTGTAACTTTTACATTTCAGACAGACGGAGAATGGTTAGCTGCCCGAACCGTTATGTTCATCGTATCTAGGACAATTTAAGTTTGAACCCATATCACTATATTTCCATAACCTTCACCAAGCTGTTAATGTTAACCAATTTAAACCATTATTAAACATATTTAATCTTTAACATAGATTTACAACAGTTACGTTTAGTGATATTTCGACTTTTGTTTATGATGTTTGGGGCGTCGGTTTAGATAAAAAAGAAGGACATGGTCAAATTGTTTATATGTTTTAATGTGTATTTGGTAATATGGAGTACTTATTGTAGGTTCTTTACCGTGTTAACACATGTAAATACCACTTTACTCTAACCCCACTATTTAGCATACATAAACAATACATAAACATTTACTAACTGGTTGTTGTTAACTATACCTCAAGTTGACCATAAGTAAAGGCTGGTGTATAAACAGTTAATTAGTTACAATACAGACAGACACCATTTTAATGATATAACATATGTAAATAATGTCTTCCCCATAGTGATGAGCTGTTAACCCATGGGGGGGAACCTTCAACTCATGCAGTACACTTACTGTATATAATAATTGCATAAATTCGTGTGACAAAAGGCTTATCTCTGAATGCTTTGACCCCTTTGACCTTGTTTATGAAAGGAGACATGTTAGCAGCCTTGGAATAAGTAATTAAACACGTGCAACATACAAGTTCTCCGGTCTCACCCATAACTTGTTATTGTTGTTTCTTCTCTTGTAATTCACTGCTAGCCTCAGGGGAAGATTCTGCTGTGGGCGTGTTCGGCCAACTTAACCATCTCTGACGGGTTCACAGGGACTGCATTAACCGATTCTCTCACAGGGGTCATAGACAACACCACACACACACACACACACACACACACACACACACACAACACACACACACACACACACACACACACACAACACACACACACACACACACACACACACACACACACACACACACACACACACACACACACACACACACACACACACGGCCTATTGGAATACATGTTACTTTGCCCCTGTCCTTTGCACACTGCAGAATATCATCCAGTAAAGCATCATGTCAGGTTTATTTGACGGGGTTATTACTAGTCAGTGATTATGATCAGATTATGCTAACAGTTAAATTGTGGGATGTGGCCAGTGCAGTGTTTCAAAGGATGTATTGTATTCGTGTTATCAACATATTTCAATATTAATCAAAAGACAAAATAATGTAATGCAAAAACCAGCATTTCATTTGCTATGCTTAACAATTATACATAATACTCCCAACAGAGAAGTAAACCACCTTCAAAAAGCTTTTCTGCAGTATCTATTGCTTTGTTGCCAACAGCAACCATCTGCATTTCAAAACATCAGATGCTTCTTTGTAGAAATGGTGATCTATTTTTGTTTATTATTTTGTTGATGCGGAAGGGAGGGCTTTAACAATAATACACATATGAATACACATTAAGAGACCCAGCCATATTAAACCGTGGGCCCCTTGAGACCCTGCTATTCCTCAAACAACCTATTTTTAACCATAATGGCGGTATGGATAGCATAGTCTGACATTCATCCAGCACTTCCATGCTACCCCCAGAGGATGAATTAAAAGGTCTGTGATGATCTCCTGAGTTTTGCGCCACTCTGAAATGTAATTTGTAGTTTGCTGTTATTACAATATCATAAATATTATTCAACAGATTGTTGTGAAATTAGGTATACATATTCATGGTCCCAGAGGATGAATTGTAATACATTTGATCTAATGACATTTCCTTAAGTGACATTATAAGGTGAAATTGTTATTTTGTCAAATACTGCCCATTTCAATCAGCTTCAAATGATGAACTCTAAACCTGCAAGAGAAATGTACTTATAATAATTAGTATAGCGCTCTCCTTAATGCTCAAAGACGCTTTACATACAATCAGAACAGAAACTTCTTCTTACCAATTTATTCGATTTGTGTGGAATATAATATGCTTTAAGTGAGTTATTTGTTCTTATGCAATGTTTTTAAAAGTTAATATTATTTACATTTATAAGTTAAGCTGTGTTAAATAAGCCACAGGTTTATTAAAGAGATGTTGGAACGTTTTGCCAAGAACCCGTGTATTTAGGCTTTAAATTGTTTGGTAGAAAATAAAAAACTTCAACAAACACTCGATTAATGAAAAGTCCTTATCAACTTGGACTTAATTTTCCTGCCTGAATTATTCCAAATATTGACTTTATTGTTCTTTACAGCTAGTGTCCCCGAAGCTACATTATGAAGTTCCTCTCCTCCTCACATCTCTCCTGACTTTATATAAAGGGCAGACTTTCAAGCCAGTGCTGCCACATCCATTCTAACTCTTCCTGTCTGCAGAATTAAAGGTTTCAATTAAGTTGACTTTTCCCCCCTCCAGTGAGCTCCCTCACTGATAGATGGGCATTAGGAACACACGTATCCCTCCTCTGTCCTTTCAGGACTGCAAGGGCGTGCCCCAAACATTGTGGTCAGCTATATCCCCCTTAAAATGTAAGGAGGCCAGACTTTACCACCAGCTGCAAGAGTACAGTCTGGAAAAGCCATCTATATTTAAGAATTTCTTATTACATGCCAGGCGTATATAAATAATTAAATTCCACGAAAAAGCAAAAATTACTTTGTTTGAAAATGATTCCATATGACAAATAAAAAAGGATGCCGGTATGTTATTACTGGAATTAAAACACTTAAATGGGCACATATTCCGCAGAAGTTTGTATGCACAGACTTCTATATGGAAACTATGTTCTTCCCCCTCACATTTGTATTGTAGACAGCCTTAAACTTCACCTCAGTGTGGTATAAAGGCTCGACTACCTAAGTAGGCGGTCAAGTTTAGCTCTATTTGACAGTCACTGAAAAATAATTGAGTTCTGTCAATCAGCACCAGCATCAATGTGAGGAATCCTCTGGCGGTAGTGATTGATTTGGAGGTCTATCTCATCTTAGACCTCTGAGTGTTTTCTCCTCTTGGAGCCATGGGTTATAAACCGTCGCGAATCCCTTAAAATTGTTTTTCTCTTTGCCATCAGATAGAAGGAGACTGGGGTTTTGTTTGCCATTGCATTTTAATAAGACAGATGAGAGAGAGAGGGGAGAGTGTTTGGGAGAGGAAAATAAATAATCAGAGACCTGGTGACTGTGGGCCATATTGCAAATGAATCAATGGACTATTAGAGCCTGAAGCCAGGCATACAAATGCATCTATCTTGAGCTAAGAGATATAGAGGTCAGAGATGACACTAGAAAGATGTGTGCTCCCGTCAGATCTGTGGCGATACTGTTGTCGTGCCTCTTCTCGCAGAGTGGAGCTTTTGTTCTTAATGGCGCCATACGTCAATATGGACATAACTGTCAACCACCCACCACTGCCACGACTGGCGATGTTTCATCGCTATTGCATCACAGGGAAAATACATTCACAAGCATTTTGCCCGCATATCTGAATACGATGTGACATTAAGCTTAAATCTTTCTGCAGTGGGTGCATTTGTTCAGATTTACATCACTCACTTTCCTGTGTTGGAAGTGAATGAAATGTATGTGCAGAGACAACAAGAGGGCAAAACACACAATGATCTGCCTACTGTACGTCAACAGATACCAACTCTGTCTTCATATTTTACTAAGTCCAAGGTAAATGGTAAGGGTGAAAGGTTAGCACAAGCACCAAACCTTAGACGGATATATATATATATATATATATACACACACACACATATATATGCAATTTAACCTACTATAGATAGGGATAGATTTATTGTGTACACTGCTACAATTGTATTCATTTAGTTGCGTTTGTCCACCTAATGTAAGCAACTCCAATATCCACTTTCTTGTCTCTGTTATTGTTCTCAACGTACTTCTGAGGGAAAGCATTAGCTATCTCGCTGCTAAATGTTCCAATATGTGTACCAGCTATGTTCACTTTGCTAATGTTGTATGTTTGCTGTTTGGTGCAGAGCAGCGGGTGGTGTGCAATGGGTGGAATAACATTTCCTTAGGAAAATATTTGGGATTTGAATAATAATGTAATTTCTCAATGAAAAGGCAGCACATTTCAGATAGCCACACTCGTCGTTAGGAATCGAATGACAACATGCAAGTTGGAGAGGAAAAGTTGCTCAGATCTTAAAATAAATCCAACTGATGCCTCACATTAGTAACATTACCATTAATCATCGCTACTGTATGTCCTCAGTAATTACTGCTTTTGACCAGCCCTCGTAAACCCACTAATGAAGGTTAATATGCTTTGCTCCCGTCATTCTTATGCTTGCATTCAATCATCTCCATTAACAACCCAATGTGCTCCCAAGCTTTTTACTGTAACAATGCCATTACTTTGTTTTTCATGTAATGCATCAATAAATGGCAGACGGTGCTGCGGCTTCCTTTCCTATAATCACATGACATAGTATTGCCCGTGACTAACACACAAAGCAACATATCTGTTTGAAATGTAAAGGCTACCCAGAGGATTTTCTAATGGAATAGCAAAGAGCTTATTTACATTTCACTCATACGACTGAAATCCCTGAATGAATCCTAGTGTGCGACTCATGGGGACAAGTTCATATAGATTTACCCCACTTTGAAGGTGTATGAGACGTAATGTAAGTCTGCCCTGTTTGTATGGCCATGTTTTTATGTACCAGATCACTGTAATCCGTCTTCATGTTTCTACCTGCAACTCATTGTAATACTCCGGTCCAGAGGTTTGTGATAATAACAAAATAATGCAGTTAAGAAATGTTGCTTGCAAACCTACAGCTATCAAGAAACAAATGCACATATTGCATTCATGGGTTAAAAGCAAAACGTATGTATTTAAAGTTGTTTTATGAAACATGGTCTTCGTTTTATTCACCTTATTCATAACAACTACCTCCTGCATGATTGTATATGTTGAAATTGCTGAAGCAGCGTTATTTTCCTGTAATCCATGTAGCTCAGAACACAATATAAGCGTCCTTTCATTGTAACTTCAGCTGCAGACACCACAGGGGACAGATGGGAGAAACTCTGTGTACAGTACACCGCCATCAGATGTAATTACACTTGGGGGGGGGGGGGGGGAGTAAAGATTACATATGTGTCTGGGAGAAATGGAAGCAGTTACACTTTTTCAACATCTGACTGACTAGTGTGCGTCTTCTCACCACACTTTTTTATTCTGTCTCGAATGCTTCCTGGATGCATTTGAAACTAGTATATTGCAATATTGTTTATTTATATTTATCCCGATTAATACAAAATGAAAAAAACAATCTGGATACAATGACTGCGCTGACATATGGTTGCTTTTTCTTTTTGTTCCTTATTTTCTTTAAATTACATACTTGTTTAAATTCAGAAGATAATGACAGATGTTCATCACACTTTCAAAAGCTCATTTTCAACTTTCCTGTTTTGAATGACCAACAGTTCAAAACCCCAAGGATATATTATTAAAGTATTTTACTAGATACAACACTTACTTAGTAATTGATTTTTAAAGTTGAATTTTGTTTTATTCCTTGTTGACTGGATAATGCTAATATATCACAGTGAAGGAATCAAAGTGTTCAAGTATTTGAATGGCGTGCCCACTGGCCATTTCCTGTTTACATGTTTCTGTTATCTGTAACAAGTGAAGCGTTTGTCAACAGACACAGCCCATCGCCTCGTCTGGGTGGCTGCGGGGGGAGATAAAGAGGCGTAGAGGCAGGCTCTGACCTTCTGACAGAAGGAAGAATAGAGGAATGGAAGCATCCTGTTTGATCTTTGAGGAGGGAGGATGCTTCCCACTGTTAGATATAGTTCTGCATACTGAGGCCGATAAGAGAATAGTGTAACTTTCCATAAATGTAGAAAGAGAGACCGTTTCCTTTTTGATTCTGTAAAGTTTCAGCTACTCTCTACTTTTTCTGAAAGTTCCATTTACTGTTACAATATTAAACTTAAAGGTCCCCTATTATACTTTTTTTTCATCAATATATTATAAGTCTCAGATATATACACACATGTCTCTGAAGTGTTTGGCTCAAAATACCAAACATATCATGCATTGTGGCATCCCATAATCCCCTCTGTTTCCAAAGTGCTGATTCTCTGTCTGTTACTTTAGATGAAAATAAGGAGCCACTCCCCTCTGCAAGATATTTGGTTAAAAAGAACAGGGACGCGGCCTCAAGTTCAAATATTTACAAACGATTATTATATAAATAATCAAGTAAAAGTTCAGTAGTACAAAATGCAGATTAAAACTTATTCAGCATTTTGTACTACTGAACTTTTACTTGATTATTTATATAATAAACGTTTGTAAACATTTGAAATTGAGGCCGCGTCCCTGCCCATCCTTTATTCTTATCTGCGTGACTTGTCCTAAGGGCTCGTATTGGGGAACCCAGGTTAGCGTTAAGTATCCTAACCCCCTTTTATTATCGCAGCCCCCCCCTCCCCGGTGGGGCAGGTCACACACACACAAATGTATTCCGTTTCATATAAATGTAAATCAAATCCAAATACAGAAAAAAGTTTTACATGTGTATTTTTGATCCTCACATATTTGTTTTCCGTTTAAAACCTCTGCACCTGCAAACACAAACCGCTTTCTGTGCACGGATCGCTGTGCATTCGTGTGTGGGTTTTTTGAGACTCCCCTGATGGTCAGCCGATTCGTACTTGTAATTATTTCTATCTATAGCCAATCAGATGTCTCCTCAATTCTAAGCCAATCACATGAGCGCGCCCCCACGAGGGTAGATTTATTGCGTTCATGACGTTGCGCTTCATGTACGCATTTTGCGCAGTCCGGAGCTGACAGCTCCATGGAGCCTGCCTGCAGGTGCTAATCTCAGGACACCTCCACTATCAGTACATTGCCACTTTCCGAACAGGAAATGCACGCAAATACAAGCCTTTATATTATTAAGGTACAGCGCCACTTTCCGAACCATTGATGCATGCTTGTGTGTACACAAAAACGGCAGGCAAAACCGTTTTAAATGTGTGTTTCCTGTATGGCGAATACAGCTGCTTTATTTATGTCTGTATGAAGTTGTTGTGAGTGTGGAGGGAGCAGCTACAGGTTAGCTTAGCCTAATCGATCAGTGCACTACGAAGCCAGTGCTAGACAGTGACCTCGGGGGGGGAGCCCCGCCGGTCATTATCGGCCGATATTCACTCTTAATAGTTTGATCGGTGCTCTCTATAAAGGCCGATCAGGAGAGCTGGATCTGATCGATATGGACATAAACGCGAGTGAAGTATAACCGGACGCAAGAGAGAGATCAGATCAGCTGCTGAGTCTGACGGAGACACGCTGCTCTGCATGATCACCTGATGCTCCGCCCTCTGTTTAGCGAGCTGACCGGACTGCGCAAAATGCGTATATGAAGTAATCGTACCCTCGTGGGGGCGTGCTCAAGTGATTGGCTTAGAATGAAGGAGACATCTGATTGGCTATAGATAGAAACAATTACAAGTACGAATCGGCTGACCGTCAGGGGAGTCTCAAAAAACCCACACACGAATGCAAAGCGATCCGTGCACAGAAAGCTGTTTGTTGCAGGTTCAGGAGATTTAAACGGGAAAACTAATAAGTGAGGATCAAAAATACATATGGAAAACTTTTTCTGTATTTGGATTTTATTTACATGTATATGAAACGGAATACATTTGTGTGTGCATTGAAAAACACAAGTATGGATCCGGAAATACAAGTTTGAATCCTTCTGTGTGCATGTGTGTATTATGAGACTGTTCTGAGCCCATAGTTGCCATCCAACCCCATGAATACTTTTTGAATGAATTCAAATGTATGTTTCAGCTCCTAATTGGGGTATACTCAGATTGAGGCTGTAAATCAGTCCAAGCTGTACTGCCCATCCATTTGCCAAGTATTTCAGCTCTCGCAGCACTCCAACACCCTCGATGATGACGCCAACTTCCGCAAGTGGTTCCCCGGGCTCTACTCCTTCGTGTTTCACAAGATAGAGTCCCAATACCATTGGCTCCATCTGTGTTGTTGCAAGTTCAACATCCTAAAGTGGGATTAGAACATAGTATTCATGATTATCAGCATGAGAACTAGCCCCCCCTGACACACATCATTTTATAATATGAAACAAATGAGCAAATCCTTTTATTGGATCCATTGTAAATAAATACATGTAGTTGTAAATGTACATGAACAATATAACCAAAGTAGCAGCAAATACTTTGAATACAAAAACTAATTCAATTATTTAAGTAGTTATTTTTGCTTTTAATTTAAAGAGGACATATTATGCAAATGTTCAGGTTCAAATTAGTATGTAGTGTCTCTACTTTAAAGAGTCCTCTCCTGCTGATGATCAGGTGTATATCAGTATGTAGTGACTCTACTTTAAAGAGTCCTCTCCTGCTGATGTTCAGGTGTATATCAGTATGTAGTGTCTCTACTTTAAAGAGTTATCTCCTGCTGATGTTCAGGTGTATATCAGTATGTAGTGTCTCTACTTTAAGAGTTATCTCCTGCTGATGTTCAGGGGTGTATATCAGTATGTAGTGTCTCTACTTTAAAGAGTCCTCCTCCTGCTGATGTTCAGGTGTATATCAGTATGTAGTGTCTCTACTTTAAAGAGTTATCATCCTGCTGATGTTCAGTGTATATCAGTATGTAGTGTCTCTACTTTAAGAGTTATTCTCCTGCTGATGTTCAGGTGTGTATCAGTATGTAGTGTCTCTACTTTAAAGGTTATCTCCTGCTGATGTTCAGGTGTGTATCAGTATGTAGTGTCCTCTACTTTAAAGAGTCCTCTCCTGCTGATGTTCAGGTGTATATACAGTATGTAGTGTCTCTACTTTAAAGAGTTATCTCCTGCTGATGTTCAGGTGTGTATCAGTATGTTGTCTCTACTTTAAAGAGTCATCTCCTGCTGATGTTCAGGTGTGTATCAGTATGTAGTGTCTCTTACTTTAAAGAGTCCTCTCCTGCTGATGTTCCAGTGTATATCAGTAGTGTAGTGGGTCTCTACTTTAAAGAGTTATCTCCTGCTGATGTTCAGGTGTGTATCAGTATTAGTGTCTCTACTTTAAAGAGTCATCTCCTGCTGATGTTCAGGGTGTATATCAGTATGTAGTGTCTCTACTTTAAAGAGTCCTCCCTGCTGATGTTCAGGTGTATATCAGTATGTAGTGTCTCTACTTAAAGAGTCCTCTCCTGCTGATGTTCAGGTGTGTATCATATGTAGTGTCCTCTACTTTAAAGAGTTATCTCCTGCTGATGTTCAGGAGTGTATATCAGTATGTAGGGTCTCCACTTTAAAGAGTCCTCTCCTGCTGATGTTCCGGTGTATGTACTGTATATATATATATATATATATTTGTGTTTGGCTATGTTTCAACTTACCAAATATTCCTTTATGAAGCTCTCTGAACTTTCATTCATGCAGAGCGCTTTAAGGACACAGTCCCGTCGTGTTTCAACTGTGGGATCCTGAAGGACAAACACATTTTCAAAATCTTCACACAAGAATACTGACGCTTGTGTGCTGATTTTTGGCAAGTCAAAGAAAGGGGGTCAGAGAGGTTAAAATATATGTATATGAGAGGGACAACAAGAGAGAGAGAGATAAAGAGAATATGGTGTTGCGTGCCCAAACTACACCATTTAAGACAACTACATACCTTGTCCATGGCTGCCATGATCAGGCCCAATTGCGTCCTGCTGTTCCCCTTCTTTTGAAAACCTTCATCATCTGAGACGAATGGCGATCCAGTTGAGACATGAAGGTAGGCAGCAGCGGAACGGTGGGTGATGTGGTGAAATTCTCGGCGTTTACCTGCAACACATTGTGATACAGGTTAAAAATGTTTTGTTTAAAAGCTGGTTGCATCTATAATAATATCCATCAAGTGACAGAGCAGAAAGGACAGAGGAGTTCATCTACTGTGTAAACCAAACAACCATTACAAAACTCCTGGTCCTCACTTTCAAAAGCCCTCCACCATCTGCCCCCCCCCCCCCCCCCCTACCTCACTGACCTCCTCATCCTCTACCAACCACCCGGTCCCTCAGATCCACCTCAGCCGGTTTGCTTTCCATCCCCAAGGCCAAATTCCGGAGCTTCGGGATAGAGCCTTCTCTGTGGCAGCCCCGAAGCTCTGGAACTCCCTCCCCCAAGACCTCCGTGAGTCTGAGTCCCTCACCCTGTTCCAGTCCCGCCTCAAAACTCACCTCTTCAACTCTGTATCCATAAGCCCCCCCCCCTCTCAACCAACTTCCTCCTGACTGCTTTTCTGTTTTGTTTTGTTTCTTTGTTTCTTTTTGGCTTTGTTTTTGTTTTGTTTGTCTACCCTCCCTCCCAAATGTAAAGCGTCTTTGGGTTCAAGAAAAGCGCTATAGAAATAAAATGTATTATTATTATTATTAAAGAATTTCAGCTGAAGTTCTTTTCTTATACATGTGCATCTATTAAAATATTTAAAAAAATCACCTCGCTCTCTGAAAACAGAGCTGGCTCAGCACCCAGAGTAACACCCCTTCAGCAACCGCAGTTGTCTCAGCAAATAGTGGCATCTGCTAATCTTATCGGTTAATCTTATCAATTAACGTAATGACCAGGCAAGGCTCCGGCTGACGCAACAGTACAGTGCACGGATGGGAATTTTTTTTCTTCCAAATAAGCTTTACAATTGAACAAAAAAGCCTCCTTCAAGGCGTTACACTTGATGAAGTTATTTGTATTCTTCTAGACTTAGAAGACCTTAACCGACTATGACCTTGTTGGCAATTGAGATGTTTGCAACCAGGCTCTCAAATCTTTAAATCAAGCACATTTAAAACACTTTTTTTTTTAAAAGGAGGGAAAAAACGTGTCCACTTACTTTTGGTCCGAGGTAAAAGTTAAGCTGATTGGCTAAAATCGGCTAAAATTGTTATGACGTGATAAAGTGGCCAAAATCTGATCAGCTCATTTTCAGACATGCTTTTATATAAATGCATCAGGACAAAAAGTGAGCAAATCTTTTTTCCTGAAAGTTTAAGAATCTCTTTACACAGAGGGGACACATATTTATGTATAAAATACATGAACAAGTGGATTTTGTATAATAGGTGACTTCATTATTTATTTTGTATATAGTTGTCATGGATGGGTTAGTACCTCTAAGCAGCAGACTGACCCATCCCACCAATACAGTTTTGAAGTAAACTGGGTATACGAGGGGTTTATACTAAGCTTTAAATTACATTAGGACTGAAATGAATGAATGAGAAGAGAAAAACATGTCGTTGCACAAGAGGTTTTTCTTAATCACACATTGGTGATGATATATCAGTGAAATAATGGCTTATTCAAAATTGTAGAATAAAAAAAAGGTCATAGTACTTTCTTTACAAAACAACAACCACATTTAAATAGCTGTATGACCTTTTTATTCTTATTTTTCAGAGTATAATTGACATAAGACACAGTCTGGATACATGCATTCCAGTGGCAATGGAATGCTAATTTTAGCATGTGTTTTCTCGCCAAGGAAACGGCAAATAAGGGGAAATTCCTGCAACTCAAGCTGCTCTCAAAGCGTGCCCTGTTCCTCTCACTGTTGCTTAACAACACCCACTCAGCCTAACATTCCCCTGAATGTATATAATTACAGACTTTAACAACAAACAGCAGTGCAACTGCGGTAAAAGTGTCTGGAATCGCTGGAGTCAGCAGCAATTTCCTTTGTTCTAATGCGGACTGCAGTTTTGCGTCTTAATTAAATCACAGCCTCAATTTAAGGGGTATCTTAAGTTTTATGATCCATGGGTTTATGACCGCAGTGTTCACGCTCAAACGTCTATAATGCACCATATGGGCAGTGCACTCTTAACAGCCAAACGCGTGACTGAGAGGTAGCTGAGTTTGTCATGACGGCTTGACCATGATCATTTTCAGGTGTGGGCTGAGGCGGAAAATAATTTCTGTAAAGGCATAAAAAAAACTTATTTCAGTATGTAATATTTCCATCAACCTTAAAGGTAATCATTAATTTCTAAACACCCTAAACCAGGGGTGGGGAATCTTTTTCCTCTCAAGGGCCATTTACATTTTTTCAACATCCTCCGAGGGCCATACAAATTATTGACCTCTGCTTAAAAATCACAGCCCATTAATTTGGCCTTTCTTTCATGCTGTGCAAAGAAAAAGCAACCTCTTCATCCAGATATCTTGCCATGACTCGCGCATGCATTCACGTGCACGGTTGTGGCATGACCACCAAACAGAAAGATATGGACACAAGATGTGTGCAAATGCATTTAGTTTCCTATCCATGTGGACATGATTTAAGTGCGGACCTAACCTCCTCTAGGGCGGTCCAGGGGGGCATACTCCCCCGGGAAGATTTGTTTTTAAATATTGAAGTTGAAAGCATCAATCTGGTGCATTTTGAGAGCAAAATGAAGAGATCTATGGAAACATCTCTCAACATCCATATGAAACAGAACTGGAAGCAGATTTACTTTTTCTTTATGGATATTTTACAAATCACTCTCCTTTCAAACTGTATTCTTGTTTATTAACAACAACTTTTTTTTACTGTCATATAGTATTTTATACCTGTTTACTTTATTCTTTTGTTTTTTGATAACTATAATGATCATATAAAGATGTGCCTTTACCTCCTCACTGGTTGGAGAAAAAGCTTCTTATATTCGTTAGCATAGCTAGCTAACCAGATGCTAATAACAACAAAGTTATTGACTGTATGATCAGAATGACAGATGAACAGATCGCCACTGGGCTTACAACTAAAGACACAGCCACGCAAAAACTGCAGCATGTGTACGGATTTATGGGTACAGCAATTTTTTGAAGTCCCAGAGCCGCGTTCTGGTGCTCTCCGTCAGAATTGCACCCCTGTCAGACGAGACATATACCCTGCTATTGTTTAACCTCTAAGTAATTACATTCAATATATTTTAGAATTGACAGGAATTATACAGATTATAATTAATTTCAATACATAAATAAAACAAATATGAGTATTTAAATAAAATAAAATGCTTAAAAATAAACTCTACCATGATTCATTTCTGTGAGTGCACGTGATGACACGTTAGGCTCGTGTTGTGTTCATGGACCATGACCGTTGCCAGGAAAAACAGGCACTCGCTTGTTTAATTATTTTGCGGTCTAGATTTCTTTAATTTTTTTCTTTTTTGCGTGTGTTTATAAATTACCTCGAGGGCCATACCAAATGGTCTCGCGGGCCGTATACGGCTCGGGGGCCAGAGGTTCCCCACCTCTGCCCTAAACCTTGACACTGGGTGTTCCTTACCAGTTGCTGCCATTTCATTTAATCTCCCTAACATACTTATAATTCCAATTGTATTATGCTTGGCAGTATGTTTTAATCATCGTTGGCATAATTAATATCCAGCGACCTCTCTAAAATCAATAGGAGAGATCTCCTAATGACAAAGCCTTGTCAAGAACCTTTAATGACTATCATCAGTCATTCTTTATCTATTGATATGCTATTTATCATTGACTCCACTAATGTTCTGTTAATAACCAGCCAATATCGAGAGCTAGAATGGCAGGGGAAAACACAAGCATCCACTTGTTAAAAAATGTAAATCATGCACCTTTTTAAACAATAATACACCTGAAAGATAAATGAGGAAATGTGCACATAAGCACTTTGCTATAATTAATCCATTGTGTATATCTCATAACATAGCTATTATTCCAACTGTTTCCCACCCTGCCAATGCTGTTAGACAACCACTGGTGTATTTCCATACCAGAGAGTATAATTAAAAGTTGTTCAGAAGTGCTAATTTGGCAGACCAGCTACAAAAAAGCCCCTGGGCAAGTTTGGAGGCACCTCATTATCGGATGGAGAGGAAGACGCCAAGAGCCAGACAGATTGCTGCCAGTTAAAAAAAAAGAAAAAAGGAACAAGTCATTTATTAAACAATGGCTATTTTACTTGAAGCTGCCAGGCATCAACAAAACACTCACCTATTTCTCGTAATGCTGCTCTCTTTGACACTTCAATTTATTACCTGTGCCTTGGCCTTTTTTACGCCAAGAGGTTTCTATTAAAATGTGAAAACTGGAGTGGACATGGAGCTTTTAAATTACAGGCAGTACAGATAAGCTTGACAATAATAATGTAATACCCTGGCACACTTATACTTAAAGAGCCTGTGACACGAGTTTCCCCCATCATCCAAACCCATCAATTTGAGTAAATATTGTCCCCTTGAAAACCGTTACTGAACTGATTTTGGATATTTGTACTTTGATAACCATTAATCTGCCCTTCAATGTTGACCATTTTCTGGATCTTCTCGGGGATTCTTCAAGTCCCGCCAAATGATGTGTGACGTCATTGCGGGCACAGCGCTCCAGCTGCACCGTTCAGGATCCCAGCAGCTGCATGTAAACGCACGATGGCGCACACAGCAGCAAGCTCAGACAGCGATGACAGTTTAATTTTGAACGTGTCTGAGAGCTCATATGAGGCTGAAGGATCGCTTTATGTTGTATCTGTTAGAAGTTTAGGAATTAGGTGCGTCAATATGGGCGATCATTCGGTCATGTAGCCAGTGGGACTAAAAATCATCCCGGGACTCTCGACCGGCCCACTTCGGTACCGCTAGTAAATTGTCAACAGCGGGAGGGGGGGATGTCAGGGGCGGCGGGTGCTGTAGATAGTAAATGTAAATATGTAAATATTTGTGTCACTGCATCCTGGTAAAATACAAATATAATGCAATGTCTGTGTCTAGTTGACATTAGCGCTGCTAGCCACCTGTGCCCTGTACTACGAAGCCAGTTCAACATACCCTGGATATATTTGAGTAATGTGGTGGCCACCTATTAACCACTGGGACATAATCCAATCTTGGAACTACAGTGGGGGCTATTGTTTCCACACGGACATGTTGTGTGTTACCTTTATATGTTGTGTGCCCTCCTGGCTCTTTCTCTTGTCGTCCTGGGCTGCGACCCGACAACACCTGCATTTCTGTTGCTCATTAAATACAGCTTTGTACCTTCGATGCACCGCCTCCGACTCCCATATCTCTCGGCACTACACTGGTGACCCTGATACGTCTTGGGAAGTTTCCGAGACGGACCCGAACACGGCAAAAGGAACTCGAGTTCCTTTCTCGAAATGCCGGGGATTTTTTGGAGTCGACCGTGGCTGCTACAGGCACGCAGACTGAGGCTCGGTGCGCGCCTCGCCAAATGGCTGGGGATGTTGCTCGCCATTCCCGCATCTGCCTTCCGACTACGGAGGGGACCATGCACGACCTGCTGGGTCGACCAGCAACCCGATTGCTGCCTCGTGTGTTGGTTTCTTCGGGGCGTGCGGCTGCACGTCCCGGCTGAGCTAGCTGACGACAACTAGCAGCTGTCCACGTGGGGCTAACGACGGCTAGCAGCTACCAATGGCTGCCAGCTACCGGCTAGTGCTAACGGCTATCGGCCTTTTGAGGTTTTTTTCTGGTGCCGGAGAGAAGGTTCGACCAGCCGGTTGACCTTGTGTGGACACTCACTGTTTCACCACCTCGACGGCGGTTCCAGACGCCACTCACGTCCATCGATGCCTGGGTGGTGCACTCCTGGACCCCGTCTCGCCTCGACAGCGGCTTCGGACGTCGCCCACGTTTTCATCCGCGCCTGGGTGGCGCACTTCTGACCCTGTCTGGCCTCTTCCTTCGCCTCGGCGGTTTTCGGACGTCGCCCATGCCTTCATCGGCCCGTAGGTGGCGCGCTCCAGGACCCTGCCTGGCCTCTCCTCTTACCGCGGCTCACGGTTCGCCTCACCGACAGCTACCGGCTAACCGCTAACCACGACAGCTAACGGCTAGCAGCTAACCACGACAGCTAACAGCTAGCAGCTACCGACGGCAACAGCTAACAACGTCAGCTAACGGCTAGCAGCTGACGTCTCCCCTCGCCTCGACAGCGGCTTCGGACGTCGCCCACGCTTTCGTGGCCCGTTCCATGGCCCGGTCCTCACCTGCGGCCCCACCCTCCTCGGCCCTTGTGGTGTTTCCTCTACGGACGTGGGGATATATATATATTTTTTTGTTTGCCATGTTTGTATTCTGGGGGGGCTTGTGTGGTGGCCACCTATTAACCACTGGGACATAATCCAATCTTGGAACTACAGTGGGGGCTATTGTTTCCACACGGACATGTTGTGTGTTACCTTTATATGTTGTGTGCCCTCCTGGCTCTTTCTCTTGTCGTCCTGGGCTGCGACCCGACAACACCTGCATTTCTGTTGCTCATTAAATACAGCTTTGTACCTTCGATGCACCGCCTCCGACTCCCATATCTCTCGGCACTACAGTAACAAACAAACTAACAACAACAAACTAACAAATGAGTTCTCGCTAAGCGGTCCTACGACGCTGGTTATCAACTCGGTAAATCAAGCCAGGGTTTCTCTCACCAGCTGAGAGCGCGTTCACGTCTAAGACACGAGTGGATCTGACTTTAATTACATTTGACTCGAATGTTTCGTCAACATAATATGTTGCTTAAAATAATACTTCTGCATACGGTATGTGACACTGTAAGTGTTGCACGGCCAGATACGGCTGGAGAAGCTGACTCAGATAAGGAAATATATGATATATTATTATATTATATGATCTGATTGATGATGTAATATGAATGATAAGTGCGACACGTCGGCATCTTCTCTGCATACGGCAGTTTAAACTGTATTTCCTTTATCCTGTAATATGACTTGAGAGATTTAAACTCCGCACACTGAGTTGATCTCTTTTCTATAGATGCCGGAGGCGTAAAAAAAGTTATTTAGCCTTCCCAAACCTGAGCCTCACGCGCCGCCTATGGGGGATGTGCTAGTGACTTATCCGACCGGCCCACTTCGTTACCGGCCCATCGGGATTCGTCCCGATGGCCAGTCCGCCACTGCACCCAGCCCACGTAAACTGTCAACGGGGGGAGCCTCGCTGCGGGGAAACGGTGGACCTGGTGTCCCGATCGGAGTGGGAATAATAATAATAATAATCCGTGCATTTTATCCATTAATTTCCCCAACATTGTGGTGAAAAAACCACACGTTTAATCCATGTTGGTGTACTACAACTACAAAAAGCATCGGGTGGTTTTCTCATCAGGAAATGCGGACCGGCTCAAACAAACGATTTTTAATCATCATTCTCACGATCATTTAATGTATCATATGTTCGCCGAATTGACATGAAAGCACTAATAAATGTAGTTTCATCCACTTGAGTTTACAACTACAAAAATAATCGATTTGTTTTTATATCACATCCTACGGGAGGAAATTCAGCAGCTCTCACTACCGATTTGTAATCCTAATGTAATATCATCTTCACCACGATCATGTATGTTTATGTTCGCCGAATTGACATGAAAGCACTGACAAATATGAATATACTGTAGTCAACTTCATTAAAACATTATTAACGTGCCTAAACTCAGTAATTCACCATTTCTACGCATGACAACACACTTTGTCCGTGTTTGGCTCTCTCGCAGCACAGTGAAGCGTTCCCGCATTGACGTCACTTCCGGCTTCCCCCAAAACTTCAAAATGAGTCGAAGGAATTTCCCCGCGATGTTCGAAATTATTGATATTTAACGGAACGGAATCGCTTTTTCTTTTTTAAACTGACGGTTCGAGATTACTAGTAGCCCAATATTTCATTGCACAACAGTTGTTGGGATGCTGTCACAGGCTCTTTAAGGTATCAATATAGTCATATATCAAGTGTTTGGTTTGTAGTTGGCACGGCTCTGCCTATATCATATTTCTTCCTTCTGACACAAAAAGATAATTGGCAATAAAGGATAGAACTGGATGAAAATAGAACAATGCCATGTTTCTCCTTCAACTACAAACTAGAGTGCGTGTAACTCCCCTGTAATCAGTAGTAGCCTACATCAAGGCATTCTAACAATGACGCCTTTGATGCCATTTTTATTTGTCTTTCTTTAGACTGGTGGCAGGATGGCAGCTACACTGTATATGCAGATGCTCTTTGTTAACTGCCAGCAATGATAAAAGGAGTAGAAGCACACACCAACCTGGTAATGTAAGGACTTCTGGCAGGGCTACACGTTGTTGTTCTGATTTAGCTAGTGCTCTAACTCACTAGTTATAAATCACAATGGCTCCTGGCGTTTCTCTTTGTTTTCTCTCTACTGTTCTGTGTACTTGCCCCTGGCATTTTGTTCACAATTGCAAACCATATTGTTCAATTTAAAGTTATTGAAGAGGGAAAATTAACCTTTCCCAGCTAATGAGCTAACACATTAGCTTGTGATCTTATCTTGGTTGCTAGCCGGACCATTAGTCTTGAACCATACATTTGGGAAAAATTAAAATGACGCCAGACGACAGTGCTTGAAGCTGAATTATATCTCTTGCAAATATCCCAGCACTCCATTTGTTGAAGGTATTTCAACTCATGACGAAAAAACCTCATGGTGGTGCTAGAGAAAAAGTTTGGGTATCACCAAAGTTGTATTCATCTTAGGGGACAATACATGTATGTATACATTTCACGGGAATACAAAGTATAGAGATACTAAAGTGTCAAAGCTGGGGTTTGGATTATACACTTATTGGAAACAAAACACATTGACATCTCTGATTCATTTTTCCTTCATGCATTGAAGCTTTTTTCAATCGCAACACCGCCATTATGCCATAGCAGAAACAACATAAACCACCTTATTAAATCTGTGTGAATTCCTCAAACTGAAACCGGAAGCTTAATGTTTTTGTCTTGAGTGAAACTGCACCTCTGTATGCATTTCACAAATAAAACCTTCTACCTCTCTATGAGAATAAACCTGCAGAACTTTTGAAGTGCTGCAACACAGATGGACCTTTTTAGGAACAGCTTGAGAGGACACAGTGATGGAGATTGTTTTTACTCCATTAAGCCGCTATCCTCCTTTCCCACCTAAACACAATCAAAGGCTCTATATTATCAATAACATCTCTCACTGGAAATACAATTTCAAGGTCTATTTGATATATGAAAAGGCAATGGTGCATCTCATTTCTAAATTCCACTATGGCATTTTTTATAGAAGTCTTTGATAATTGAGGTGCAGTGGAAAACAGAATAGAGCCTAATGTTGATCAACTAGTTCAACACACCGCTTCCTGTTAGAAATGGCATCCTTCTCAAAATCTCCATGGTTTATTAACATTTAATAAATACATTCTCGTCTTATAGTGTATCAAAATCATATTTGCTGTAGAAATGCACGAGACCGTTCGTTTATTACAATAGCTTCAAATGACTTATTGGACACTAGAGATCCAGTAACAAAGCAATTAGCAAATAGTTCTTAAACAGCCATGAACAGTCTTAAAATGGGATGTGATCATGTTCGCTTTGGACAGAACCAGGCAATCTGTTTCCCCCTGGTTCCATTCGTTGTTTTTCACAATTTCACTTACAGCAAAAAAGCAATAAGAGTTTCCAAACATATGTAATTAAAGTCTTCAGTGAAGTAGTTGTAGTTAGCTGAAATTAAAATACTGCTTGTGCATCTTTGGCATGCTTATGACTACCATCATTAGTGTGCTTTTGTCAGTGTAATATTAAGAAGAAAAATGCCAGATAACACATTTAACATTAAATAGTTCTTGGTACAAGTGCACAAGGCAGACAATGTATAGATGGAAGCAGGTTATTTGTAGAGCAGCGAGCAGAGAGTAGGCAACTGATGTATCAATCCGTCTTCCTGAAAAATACCTATTGCCAGAGGAGTGAGATATACAGTACACCCCTGAAGTGACAAACAGTAAGGTGGTTTGCTTTGTTCAGCAAAAAACAAAACAAGTCTGGTCTGCTGGTGTACTGCAGAAAACACATTCATTTGTTTAAGAAAAGGCTTGGCAGGAACACATGTATTTGTCATGGACAACACGGAGATTGAAGGAGTGATTGAGTGGCCTTCAGTGAGTGACCCAGTGAAAGCATTACTCACGATTGAAACATTGTCGGCAGAGCCAAGGCTGAAAGAGAAGCCGAGGGGGCAGGAACCTCTGTTTGTGCCTTCAGGTGTAATCCATGTACTAAAGAAGTAAAACAATACAGAAGGTACATGCATTGTGTTGCAATTAAGCTGTTTTTGAATGTCAAAAAGACAAATCCTCTTGCAAATAGATTGGTTACGTCCCCTATAGGGTAGAGGAAATCAACATACACCAGAATGGAATTGGTAATAATTATAAATGGCTTTATTATAACAGGGTGTAACAAAATGGAAGGCACACAGCCTGAACAAACAAAAGGGCCAAAAAGGCGCCGACTTAACTAAGAAACAAACAAAGGAAGGACTCTAACAAAAGGAGCCTGTTTACATACAAAGAAATAGGTAATAACAAATTAAATAGAAACTAAAACCCTCACTGTCAGAGTGGTACAGTCTAAATAAAGGAAGCTGTAAAAAAAAACACAGCTGAGGCAAAGTACAACTATCACACAATACTAACCAAACAATACTAACCTAATCGAGGCACAACTACTCACAATAATACTGTTCAACACGGACCACACAAGTTAACCACTGTTAACACATTTGCACACAAACGAGAGCAACTAGCGAGAGGCATCCGCTCACACAGCAGAGCCTCCAGAGTGATGATTGTCCCCAGGCTTTGTAGTCATCTCCAGCAGGTGTGCGCCGGCTGTGCGCTGCGATTGGAGTGCGTCGGGCCCGGCGTGCTCCAATCACAATCTTCAGGGGGCGGACCAGGAGATGGCAGCCAATGACGTCAGGGCAACCGCATAGCTCATTTACATATCACACAGTTAAGACGACCAGGAAGGCAGCAGCCGTAACAAGATTGTTGAAAGTTGTTTGTGATTTCCGTGGTTAAAGGTGCCTTCTTTCCTATTTTTCTTCTCGAACATACCATCTTCAGCTTTTATTTTTCCTGTCTCAAAACATCTCACCGAGGTCTCTATTTTTTTGACATTGCACGGAGAATATTGGGGCTTTAGTGCTGCTTAAGTGGCATTTTCATCCACTGCACCCAGGCTATTTTTCTTACCCGTTGTGTTTTTCGGTGTCACACTGCGAACTATGTGAAAAGAGGGCCACAGAAGTTGGCTGCATTACTATAGTGCCGTGCAATTTGGTGGAAACTATCTCCTTGATTGTTACTTACCTCAGAGGTTTGGTCTAACCCTTGCTTGGAACCCATGAAGCAAGGGAGTTGTTATATTTAGACGTA
This sequence comes from Gymnodraco acuticeps, assembly GCF_902827175.1. NCBI lineage: Eukaryota > Metazoa > Chordata > Actinopteri > Perciformes > Bathydraconidae > Gymnodraco > Gymnodraco acuticeps. Next base: position 1,914,427 of record NW_022990021.1, read on the forward strand.
CAAACACTGAAAGACAAGGATATTTTGCCCTGTATAGCTTTTAAAAGCAGCCAGTCAGCAGAAATAAATGAGATGCATTTATCTTTTACACTACACATACTTGTGTGTCTGATTGTAATGTTTTCTGTGCTAAAAACATCCTTCAGAGTGTGTCATATTGGGGTATGTTGGTGTAGCATTATGCTGCATTAGAGCCTGCCTGGAGGATGTTACTTTTTGGTGGGCAAATGATTAGTTACCGCGCGTGCATCTAGCCATAAAACAATCTATTATCTTGAGTCACCATGTGTAGGGCTTCCCTTGGGTTGACTGCTTTAGGGATAAGGGGGGGGCGGAGGAAGCGGAATGAAGAGAATGCTGTTTCTCTGTTTCGCTGTGTTCAAAGCCCACCCATTGGTGAAACACAGAAGGGATGAAAAAAGGAGACCAGGGAAACGAGCACAAGAAGAATGACAACTGCAATGAAACAAGTGCACATTAATTAGGTAAATAGCGTGTTTTTGTTTGGTTCTTTGTGTGTGGGCGCTGGGTCCTCTTAGTGGGTGGGCCCCAAAGCAAAATAATGGTAAACAGATTTAGATTTTTACCATGTTGCACAAAAACAAACAAATCAAAGGCTGAATGAAGATATTTAGCTTTTTTTTGTTCTATTGTAATATCCAATGGCACAAGGCACACTATTTGTTAAAGGCAAATACCATTATGAATTAAATAAGTATTATGCCGTCTGGCAGGCGGTACCGCAGCATCAGGAAAAAAAACACCAGACTCAGGGACAGTTTCATCCCACAGGCCATAAGACTATTTAACACCTTTTTTTATTGTTGTTTTTATATTTAGTTTTTTATGTCTTGTAAGTTGCACTGTTGAGGATCTAAGTTTTTTTTATACATTACATACTATACTAGTTGTGTATCTGTTATGACAATAAACCTTTGAAACTTGAATTGAATTGAATCTTGAAATGAAGGTTATGCACATACGTATTGGTCTACAAATGAGTATTCTCCAGGTTTAAGAAAACATCTCTGTCAACAATCACACTACAAATATTTCATTATATTCTGTTGCATCAGTTTAAATGAATTGCAATTAGAATTGTATAGCCTCACAGAACACAGTATTCACATTTACAGCTGGCAACCTTGTGATAAAAAGCTCTTTCTTTGATACACAGCTACGCCAACTCGCACTCTCAGGTCAGCTGATCAGTTGCTCCTGAGGGTGCCAAAAACAAAGTCTAAGCGCAGAGGGGACCGTGCTTTCTCTGCTGCCGCCCCTAAACTGTGGAACGACCTGCCCTTGTTAATCAGACAGGCTCCCACACTGTCTGTTTTTAAATCCCGTCTTAAAACCCACCTCTTCTCCTTAGCATTCGTAAACAAGTAGATCGTTGCTTTTATTTGCTTTCAGTGGTCTATCGTTTTTTATTATATGGCTGTTTTTTATTATTTTTATTATTACGTTTATTCTGGTTTGTTTTGTGTTTGTATCTTTTATTTTAAATGTATTTATTATATGTTTTGTGAGCTTATCTCTCTGTACAGTACTTTGGTCTGAAGGTTTTAAAGTGCTATATAAATAAAGATGGATTGGATTGGATACACCACTACAAAGAAAATAGTTGATACTAGCAGAAATGTCAGAAACCAAGCCGGTTAATTTGTCATTAATTGTAGCACACATGAAACCAGGATAGCACCGTTTCTTTTGCCTAATAGCAGACACTTGCATACTACAGGTGCGTGCTAAAATTGTAGATGAGTTACCTGCAGGTGCTGAATCACACACTGCAGCAATTAATCCTCAGATTTTGGATTCCTGCCAGGCTGGAGGCTACTGATTCATTCACCCTGTTTCCACTAAAAATATCTTTCCTGCATTAATATCCTTGATATATATCAGCTGCCCTATTTTCCTTAAACATAAATCCAGGATTTTGCATAAAACTGGAAGTCTAGTTCCAAAGGTGGCATGTCATGAACCAAACTTTACTCTCTTTATTTGATTTAACAACTTGTGAAAATATTTCGGAAAAAACAAGTATGGTAAATTCAAAGGCACTCTATCACCGAATACACAGTGAAGCCAACGCAAGCATTTGGTAAAAGTTTGGTCATTCTAACGACCAAAAAACTGCTATAATTCTGATACATTGGCCCTGTGTTCAAACTTAAAGCTGATAGTAACAACTGTTGGTACTTTGCAAACTAGCTGAACTCAGCGCTTCAAACTAATTGGAGATGTCAATCACAATGTTACCCCACATGTGTGGGTGGCGAGAAGCCACAGCTGCATTTGATATGGATTTTGGGCTGGTATTTCCTTGAAACATGTCAGTTACTGTCACTATTTAATGAACTGCACACAAAATAGTGAGTTGTGATCAAAGGATGCAGAAATACAAGGATGAGGCGGTAGTAGAGCAACACATGTCTGTGAATGGGAGTTTGACTGGTTTGCTTTAATGGGACAATTTTCATTTATGACTTTATTTTTTCCCACTTCTCATGGGTGTAGACATTTTTATTTTGACTTTCAAATGGATAAACTGAAAATGTGATATCATTACATTACATATCACTTGTTAGACACTTTTATCCAAAGCGACTTACATACTCAATACTGTGGGCAATCCCCACAGGAGCAATTTGGGGTGAAGTGTCTTACCCAGGGACACAACATGCTGACTGCAGTGGGGTTTGAACCTGTGACCCCCTGATCCGAACACCAACACACAACCCACTGCACCACACGCCTCCCTGATATCATGTCATCATAGCTTGAGTGTAGGATTGCCACTGATAAGACAACTATATTCTTATTTTAGAATACAGCCTGGATTTTATATCTAAATATTTTCCTGAGGCTGAAATGTGAATATGAATGTGCCAATAGTGTTCAGAATGCAAACTAAAATCTTCCTCTGAGAGCAGCTGCAAGGCAACAAAGACGAACTCACCCGCTCCAGCATTTGCATGACTCTTGGAGCTGTTTTACCAATCAGGAAGTTCTGGAGAAGATTGCAAAGGAAGTTCCTTTGATATGATCAATCAACCACAATGCACTGCATGATGAATATGCAGCTAAACATGGTGCTCCTCTCACAAGAGGGAAGGGTTTAATTAAGATTCAGAGTCTGAATCCAACCATAAAGGCACAGCAGTAACAGGAAGCAGGAAGTTGAAACAATTATCACATGTAAAATGGTCATATATTTTGTCGATATGCAAAAATGAACTGAATTCCCATTACAGTTGAATCTGACAGCCAAAGGTATCTTCACAAATAATTTCACAGCTGTATCACATCCTCACAACTACAGTAAGTGCAACCTCTGTGATAGCCCGTTAATTGGTAGGAACAATTGCTGTTTCAAAAGTTCTCCAAACTTGAATGAAATAGATGCCTCAAACATCTCTCCCCTTCACAGAAGCAAGGAGATATTCTACATCCATTTAAAAGAGATTTTTTTTTTTTACCCCGAGGAAAAAAATAGTTGTCTCAACATCATCTAAATTCAACGGTTCTGTAGCTCTTGACAACATCTGAGCTCTGTGCTGTGAACGTTTAAAGGACAACTGAGCGTTTAGGTCTTTTGATAAAAAGGCAGTTTGAAATAACTTTTATTTCCTTAAAATGTTGCAGCATCATACTTTCCTCTTTTTTCAGATGTTGTATTGCACACAGTAGAGCTTCATTGCACTTGGAAATGAAATGAGATGTGACAATCCTTCACACATTGAGATGTCTGTCATACAGCCTAAATATACAATTGGTACTAAATAAATACTTGACATTTCAATAATTAAAAGCTATGCAGACAAGAGATGCCAGCTTTGTCAGCACATAAGACAAATGACCCTCTGAGAGTAAAAAATGGCAACATTGTAGGTCCGATACTATGAAAAATGCATGCGCTACAATGAAGTGCATGAGGGAGCACATTTAGTTGTAACGCAGCAGGACTTACTAGCTATCCAAGGACCAATATTTTATGATTTAAGTGCTCTAATGACTGCCTTTAAGGGGCAAAGGCATCATTAATAATGCAATTTGCTTGAGGTTTTCTCATGCTCGCCGTCCCAAACTGGTCTAATTCCCAGCGAGCCTCCATTAATTCACTGTTTGCCCAATCAAATGAAAAGTGGCAGTCAGCGTCGGGACTCGTTCCTTCATGAGTTGGATCTGATTGCGCTTCGGGCCCTGTCGGTGCACGCAGCCTGATAAGAGGCTCACACTGCGATCAGGCTGATTGCAGAGTGATGTTTTAGCTGCCACTGATGCAGAGCCTATTGTGCCTATCAGCCTGAATAACAAGGTTGTTATGAAAAACGAGACCGACTCCGAACTAGGGTGTGTGAGGAATAAGACGTGAGAAGGATAGGATTTTGGAATTGTTCTAAATAATGATTGACACAGTTGGTTTTCTTTTGCTATTTTACAACAATTAACAAGCTTCTCGCCTCATTTTTCTCACCTGTCATTACTCAGTCTGTCATTCTTTATTTAAAGTTGGACTGAAAGTTAAATGTATGTTTGATTAGAAATCAGCATATAAAGTGTTCCTCTTTTTTATTGCCAGAAATAAGCATAGAAAGTAAACATATCATTTAGGTTCATATTCATATTTTCAGCAGTGACAGCGACACATTAGACTCCTCCAAAGAGCAAGGACATTTGGTTCCACCTGACGATGACTGTACTGTTATCACACTATAACGGCAACACACAGGCAGCCAGCAAGGGGGGTGACATTAAGTCTCATCCCAGTCCCACTTACATCATTAGTTCTCTTCTATAATATGAGATGAACACAACACTCACCAGGTGTTTAATTAACATAAGTGTCTTAGTTGTAACCAGTTTAGTTTGCTAGCTTCCACACTGGAACACAGCATCACAAAGTGTCCTCCCACAAGTTAAGTGATATAAAGAAACGCACAGCTTAAATTACGCACAAACGAGAAAAAACTGGACACGGCGTCTCCTGGCAACGCCAACTCAAGTCAACTATTGGCATCAATGCGCACATAAAGGCTTGCTGCTAGATGCTGTTTCCAGAAATATATGTCCAAAAATTATCCTGTTAAATCTACCCAATAATCACAGCATCATTAAAGTATTTTATTTCCTTAGACAAAAAAGTGGAGTCTTCATTTAAATGTAACTTGAACTGAAAAGGAAGACAGGCTAGCTCTTCCGGTAATTCAATCACAATCAATGTAAGTGATGAGCAAGCGTCTTTCCATTCAGCAGCATAAATCAAAGTGTACCACACACAGTTTCTAACTGAGCTGAGTTCCTTTTTAATACTGCGACCAGAAGGGAAATACACCATCAGTGGCTGCTGTAGGGTACATGGAAGGTTATGAATGTCATTACAGCCCTCTGTGGACTTTGTGGTGAACTCATTCAAAGTAGTTCATAGTCATGGTTCTGAAAAGCTCAGATCATGGCCAAAATGTATTATGGCCGTAACAATGAGGTGATGTGGTTCTGGCCACTTGTAATGCTGTAGATAATAAGATAGGCAAGGGACACAATGAGAGGCATCAGAACCGACAGCATGGAGAGCCTGGATTAGACCACTCTATGAAAACAGAATCACTCGTGACAGACTCTCGTGGCCTTTCATAGAGACGGCTCACAATAAGGGAAAGAATCATTCCCAGTCATTTCTCTTATCAAACTCCTCTTTTCATTTCCTAAGCTCACTATTGAATTTTGTCGCCCAAGCTCAAAATGGGTGATGGGGTTTCTTTTCTTTGTTGTGTGTCATCCACATACTGGTTGTGCTCAGAGGTTAATAATGAAAGTTAAAAGAGCATTGCATATTAATGCCCAAGTCTATTGAGCCACACGGCTGAGAAATAACTGTCTTTCAATGGAAGATTGCTGTCTAAAAAGAATGAATATAGGACATGTTGGCTTATTCCATGCTTGGCTGGAATCACAATTCAGGGCTTCTCTCGTTTAGATTTATAGGTATCAGTGATAACGTAAAAAGACTTTATTTCCAAAAGGAATGCTTTGTTTAATTTAGCTGTGTTACAAAAACCCAATTTATTCCATTCTAACCTAAGGATTTTCAAATCAATCCTCATTTAGCCAATATTTCTCGCTGTAAAACATTGACAGTAATATACTGCGTGATATGTGCAGGTGTTCAGTAACACGCTATTGTGTGTCTTGTTCAAGGATCTGTCAAAAAGCATTACTCATGCATATGACTGTTCCTCCTGAGAGTTTGACAAGTGTACGGTTTCTGCATAAACAATGTCTGCCTTATGGACAAGATAACAGAAGTATGAGTCTGTAACAGTGTTCATTTCTTAGACTAAAACTATTGCAAAATTGGAGAAACTAATATGTCATAACTGTAAAAAAAGATGTAAAATCATACTTGTATTCTCGCAATTACTATAACTGTGTACTCTTACTGACAATTGGCCAATAAGCAACAGTAAAACAACACAGGCAAATAATGAAGACTGGCAGCTGACCACACCATTATTAACAAAATAAAATATGCAAAGGTGAGCTAAGATGACATTAACAAGAGATGTGGATACAAGTAGGCTGACGTCTGTGTTTGAGGGACTCAAATGAATCTGTTTTTCAGCCAAAATAACCTTTAAACCAATTAAACGTTTTAGTCCTTTTTACCATAAGTCACACAGGTAAGCAAACAGGCTTTAAATACCAGCAACACTTCCAAATGTTAGCGTATACAACTAACCTGCACAACAATGACAAAGCAATATCCAAATCATTAGTTTTATGTTTGCATTCTTATCATCTTGTTCCTTTAAAACACCCTTTCTTAAATAATTACAAATGTAAAACTATGCAACGGATATTTTCACGATTTTTAGAAACAATAAACGTCAGTGTTACATTTGTCCTAAAGATTGTGCTCCCTAGAGCTATCGGAAAGATCATTATCTGTCTATTCTAACTAATGCACATTTAAAGAGCTTTCCCTGACAAGAGGTCACTGAAGGTTGTTCCACTCAAGATAACACAAAGTGCTTCAGCGTGTCTTATCCAGATTTACTCAGTTTGATTACAACTTAGCATATCAGGCTGCACAAAGCATGTGTGTGTGTGTCTGATGATATGGGCCATGGCTGATGTTTTCACCAACGAAGGCCATAGCCTACATCCGTCATATCATAAATTCAGTGCTTGATGAAATGAATGCTTCCCTCGTGTGTTGGCCAATTTAGATAATCCTCTAAAATGTCACTGATGCTAATATGCTGTGAAATATCACAAGCTTTCAGAGCTAATTGAAGCAGGGGTATGGATCTTTATTAAGATCGATATTCATTCATTTATCATTCGTCATGTTTCCACAGACAAAGATTGTTTATCTATATTAAGTCCAGCTGAGGCAGCAGTAAAAGAGATGTTGATCCTCATATTTAGACTACAATCTTCCAGCAGAGAAGAAGTACTGGATAGAGGGATTTATTTGTGGCACATGGAGGATACAAGATGGAGGGAAGAAAGATAAGAAAATAAAGAAATGCCAGGTATTGAGTGGATTTGAAGGCAAGGCAGGATGTTGTAAATCCACCACAAGTTGCCCAAATCACTCGGGGAGCTGTGTTATCCATTCAGAACTGCTGAGTGGGCTCTTCCATCCGGCAGGTCAGCTGTCCCTTTGGCCACCGCTGATCCCATCAGCAGCGAGTCTATAAAGTATTAGGACAGTTGGAAACTTCCGGCTTAGTAATGAAAGTAGCAAATTGTATTTAATGCTACATTTTTGCCAACTCATGTAGAAAATATAACTCAATATGACCTAATCAAATTATGAAAGCTTTTACATTACATTTCATGAAGGCTACATTTTTTTTCTTCTATACCCCTGAGCGGAAAGTATTATAAACATTGGCATTGTCTCAGAATAAAAGCCTTCTAAGATGAGAAGAGATCGTAGGGAGATGTAGATAGCTATTTTCCTTTGTGCTTTATGTTAAGTAGTAATCCGTAGCAGATGTTAGCATGCTAACACGCTTAACTAACATGGTTAACATGGCGAACATTCCCTTTCAAATATTGGCATGCTAACACTGTCATTTAAGATGTTAGTATATGCTCATGTTAGCATTTAACTCTCTACTCATAACACATTTGTCAAGATGATAAACATTTAAAATGCATTTTTCTTTGTAATTTTTAGTTGCTAGGGGTCTTCTGCAGTGTTTTTGCTGATTGCGGTTAATATCTGCTCTGTACTGCTCTTGGTCCCCACACATGCTACCCACAATGCTTAGATATTAGAGCTGCACCTCCTGTTAATTAGTGCTACACGCCCAGCTTATAACCTGCCATGGAGAATCTAACAGTAGCAAAAAGGGCCAAGCTATCAGACCTAACCCCATTCTGCAGTGAGGCCATGACCATTTTGACAAATTTGAATGAAGAAATCTGCCGCATGGAAAAAAACACCCTCAGGCAGGGAATCATTTAAAATTAACAAGAGAGATGATATTGTGTCACCGTTACAAGGTCAAGACGGTAACATCATTTGTTTTGCTGAGTTTTTCCTCCAGCATGAATCACTTCATCCTCCCAGTGTGTACTCTCCTGCTCCGTCCTTCAAACACATCCTGACCGACTGCTGTAATTGCACCATGACAGAACCGATTCCTCATCCCCATCAATCACTCCAATGGAGATATGGGCTTCTTCCTAACATGACTACTCCCACCCTCCGTCCTCCCTCCTCCCTACCCTCCCTATATATATATCCCTATACCCTCCTGGTCTGCCTCCATGTTTTACGGGTATAGTGATAAATAACAGATCCAATGTTCAGTCCCCTTCCTCACAGCCCAGATTTCCTGGCCTGCATCCTATCGGGATTGGAGCAGAAACACAGTGCATTGAGTGATATATTGACCATGTTGGGTTTGTGACAGGTTTTTGTTATGTTAGTGCTGTTGGGCTGCCTTTAGGCACTCCCACTGTGGGCTTTTTCAAGTTTACTTTGTGCTTTTTGGGCCATGATTAGCGGATTGATAAAAGGGACAATATGAAAGGTAAACAACTCAGGGAGTGATCAAAGTATGTGGTTAGAACAAATGGATTAAAAGGTCATTAAAACATTGGAAATATGATAAAACGAAATCCCAGTTGCATTAGAATTAAAGTTAGCCATTTCAGATCAAAGTATCCTGCACAGCCACTGTCTGGACAAATACAGTAATCTGGGACTCCTCAGATCTGCAGGGGAAAGATAAAAACCAAAGCCTTGGCACTTATAACCAGCGTGTTTTGCTGCACTAAGTGATTAGTCTCCACAGAACCCCCGACCAGAAGTAAGATCTTTATGCCCTTTAATTAATATATATATCTTTGCACAGTGAGTCCTTTGTTACACGGAGAAAGATTGGGAAGTTCACAACCAGGGTATTCTATTCATAGCAGTATGTACAAATGAGTCACTGGAAAGCCTCTCTTCATCTGCACCGATATAAAGCCTGTTTGTGTTGTAGGATATTTTGTTTCTTATCAAAAGAACAGAAAAAGAGAGTTTGCTTACAGAGCCGCCTGATAGCATCTCACTTTCACAGCTATGGGAGAACTCTGGATTCACAGAACCAGAGCACACTCCATACAAACACAAAGCAAAGCACACTCAAATCTGGGTATTCAATTCAATTAGATTCCGCTGTACTTGAGTGAATGAAAAAAAAATCTGAATTGAAATCTAAATCCATCGCTGTGTTGAGCTTGTATGCCTCTGTTTTTCCATTTATTTTTGAATTAAAAGATGCTGCTGTAGCTATTATAAATGCTACCAAAGTTGCCCTTGAACGAAGAACTTTGCTCAGAAGTGGAGTGTGTCCCGTGGCGCTGCGCTGCGGCCGCACATTGCCCCTTTGGATGGGTTAAATGGAAGAGGACAAACTCCCCCACAGGGATGAATAAACAATAACTAGGCCATTAACCCCAGCTGTTCCTGTAACCCTAAACAATGAAGTTACTCCAAATTAGGTCGATTAAGTCGATAGGGACTTGGCTTGGCAACTAGAAGGTCACCAGTTCAAGTCCCGGCAAGCCCAAGTGCTACAGAGGTGTCCCTGAGCAAGGCACCGTTCCCTACACCGCTCCCCGGGCGCCGTTCAAAATGGCAGCACACTGCTCCTAACACAGGATGGGTCAAATGCAGAGAAACAATTTCCCCACGGGGATTAATAAAGTATATCAAGTGTTTTCAAACTGTACTTTACAAGATGATGATTGACTGGCTGTTTTGGTTTAGGAAGCTGCTTCCCGTAACTTTTCTAAGGAACCATCTGTTGCACCCTCCCATGTGGTTGGGAGTGTCCCGAAAGAGCCTAGAATCCTATTGCATTCGCTACAAATATTAGCTGATTGTACAGATGCTTATAGCTTTTGTTGTGCTGGCTAACAAGGCTGAACACCTGCCAGGAACACGGTTTCTTCTAGTCATGTTCCTTTAGACCTTTTTTCTGATGTCAGTGCTGTTAATGACACATTGCTCCCATCCTTTTCTAAGATAAGCACACATGTATGGTCAAGTTAAAAACATTTTCAACTAGACTAATGTCCTCTTTTGCATCTTCCACACAGATTCTTCCATTTACTTTGTGTAATAAGGGCAATGTACCAAACAAATGCACAACATAATGTTATTGCAGAAAGATAGCTTTGATTACCTATTTATTTATATAGCAATATACCATGTAACCCCATCCCTTAATTAGCCATTTATAGCTTCTACTTATATCGAGCGATATAATTACTAACAAAGCACTTGTATACTAATAAAGGACTGGCTTATCTAAAGCCAGTTGAGTAGCACTTGAAATGTTTTGGCTCTATGAAACCTGATATATGATTCTGTTTTCTTCAAGTTTGTATCTTCTTGGTCGAATGCACTTATTGTAAGTCGCTTTGGATAAAAGCGTCAGCTAAATGCAATGTAATGTAATATACAGGTAATCAAAGTTTATTAAACTAACATTTCAGTTTTTTACAAAATTAAAGGAACGTTGTATTGCCATATGATTTTCAGTATATTAAAGTGGACCTATCATGCTATATTTGAAACATATATTGTAGGGCCATACCTATATAAAGTATATAAATATAGTTTTTTTTTCAAAATACCAAACAGATCCTGCATTTTAGCCATGCCTCATTTCGCTCTATTTGCTCTTTCCAGTCCTGTTTTTGCAGGGGGCTGATTCTGTGAGCTGCAACTGACCACGTCCCCCTGCAGGAGAGGGGAGTTGGCAGTTACTTTGGCATTAGGGCAGGGATATCTAGATACTTTCCAAGGTTTGACATAATGAATTGTGCTACTTTTAAAGCAAGCAACGATGTTTTCAAATCTGTAATCAAAAAGCTCCTCAAAAACACTATCGAAGCAGTTCCTGCCGTTAGTTCAAACAGTAACAACGGACTATTTTTCTTAGCGGATGCATGTCAATTTAAATCAATACAACTATTTTTTAAATCAATAAAATTATTTTCTAAATCCATAAAACCATTTCAATTAATATTGGGAGTCATGTCGTTACTTTGTTGAGAATGTGGCCATGTAATAAGCGGGATCATGTGCAGCGACTACATATGATTATATAGAGTCATTATTCATTTGTTTTAAAGCAGGAGGCGCAAACGCTTGCCTCGGGGAGGGAGAAAAAGAGCCACAACGGAGAATAAACAGAAGGGCAACCATGCAAGGGAAGTCTTCTTCGCTGCTTTTGTGGCAGACTACAGCGCCACTTACAGGCCTGGCATATGTACTACAGCGTCTCCAGCGCTTTCGAGCAGCAATGGCCGGCCGTGGCCCAACCTCTCATTCCCCTGATAGGTGGACCAATAGCCGTAGCGCCACCGTCCTGACGTCAGGACAGTGTTCAAATCTGGATCAGTCTGTATCAGATCTGTTGCAGCCCCTTTTTTTAGAGATTTGGGTATGGAGGAAAATAGAGAGGTTTGTGTTTTCTGACACTTGGTGAGTTCCCTGGAACACCAGGGACACATATTCATGTATAAAAGACGTACAAAAGTGCATTTTGCATGATAGGTCCCCTTTAAATTAACACTGAAACAAAACCATATTCCAGCGTGATGACAATTTACCAGGAAAACATACTTTTACATTTTTATCAAAGATCCACACCAACAAATTGCATTTTATTCATGTCTCATTTGTTTTTCTCAAATGCCATTGACTCTCTCCCACAGTAAAAGTGTTTCCTAATGAGGTACTTGTGGCCTCTCCTGTTGGTGTCAACTTTGTGTCAATTTCAATCAATCAATCAATCAATGTTTATTTATATAGCCCAATATCACAAATGTTACATTTGTCTCAGTGGACTTCACAGTTTGAACAGAATATCAGTATGACAATACGACACCCTCTGTCCTTAGACCCTCATATCGTACAAAAAGAAAACCCACAGTTTAAAAGGAAAAATGGGAGAAACCTCAGGGAGAGCAACAGAGGAGGGATCCCTCTCCTAGGACGGACAGACGTGCAATAGATGCCGTGTGTAAATTGAAAAGATAATACATTTGCAACATAGGTAGTCCAAATGTCTGTTCCTCCAATCGAGCTCGAACCGAGTTTCATCTGTCAGCCTTTGACTTGATGTGCTTCATTATTGAGAAGTGCTCCTAAACATGCTTGCCATTGAGAGTGAAAAGCGAGACTCTAGTAGTTGTTTCCAAAATGAAAATCTTCTTAGTGCTGTAACTTGCATCGCATCAACTTCTGCCTACTACTACTACTACTACTGCTGCTGGATGCTTGAAGCCTACCCCTGTGTCCCTCTTGCCAGTCCTCGCGGGAATAGCTCCGGCCGGCCTCCGACGGGAGGCTGCCACCCTCGCCCTGGCCAGGAAAGCCCAAAAGCATGACTGGCACATCCTGCATAACACAACAACGAGAGCAGCGCCCCTAAGTAGGCTCAAGTCCCGCCTTCCCTTCAACAAGGCAGCACAAGAGATTCTCAATTCCACCAATTGCATGGTTGGCGGCTGCTTGGAAGCAGGAGTGGGAGCTAGCCGGGCCCTTCCGCATCCATCGCTACATCTGGGACCCAGGAGATGGCGCCATAGGAGGAGACGACCTACCACGCCGGCAATGGACCACACTAAACCGCCTACGAACTGGGGTCGGTCGCTTCAAAACATCAATGAAGAAGTGGGGCCTGGCAGACAGTTCTGCATGCGAGTGCGGTGACCCTGAACAGACTGCCGAACATAATAACCACCTGCCCTTTATAGACCACCCTTGGAAGCCAGCCTCTTCGACTTAGGACCAGAGATGCGGGCATGGCTACACGACACCGAGTTGGACCTCTGACGTTACACGAAAGAAGAAGAACGGCTGCCCTCAACGAATACTGGAATTTCAGTGCACAGCAAAAAAACTAACTCTCCACGATCTCCACGATCATATCAAACTTTCTCCGAGAAAGAGACCAATTCCTCTTTTTAAAAGAGATTGTAATCTTATTCTGGTTCAGGTTACTTTATTTGTACTTGTAGATATATTTGGTTTGCGGTAAAAACACATTGCAACACACTCTGTTGTAGAACATGTGAATAAGTGAATTAATTGGCATTACTTCCATGGCATCAATGCAATATGGCTACAACTTGTTCATTTTAGGGATGGCTTCTAGAACAACGTTTTTTATGCTAGATTATCACTTCAACTCTCTGGCATTGAAATACGCCGTTGACGACAACTGAACAGCTCGTTGACCCTTTCCTGCGCTCTTCCCACACTTCCAACAGTGTTAAACACATGGTTGCCCTTTGTAGTGTTATGCAGAGACACCAATTTCAATAACTCCTTGTGCTCTTGGAATGTATTGTTAATGGCTCTTGTGTAATTTGCAGTGTTTTGCGTCGTCTAAAGGTGATTTTGAATGTCAACAATGATTTGCGTCACTGTTTGTTCATCTCCATTTCTACTGACTATTGCTTCACTGCTTTCCAGACAAGCTCTCCTTTGCTTAAACTAAAGTGAATAACATAAGATATGAGGACTCATGTTAAGTCCTAATTTTGTTTAATAGACTCTCCCCATGTTGTATTTCTTCTTTAAGGTCAATGATTACGCTGATATAGCTCTGTACATTTCATTTTTTCTGTTAGTGGGATGTTGTAGTGGCAACCCATCATAACATCTTTAATGGCTGATATTTCTGGCACACCAAACACTTTGTTTGCCTCTAAACCCCGAAAACAAAAGGGAATGTTTACTATCTTGCATGGGAGACGTGGTTCTCTCGCCAGTTCTATTTTTTTTCTGCTTATGCTTCTCTTTGTGGCGTGTCGTTGGCAAGGCCATGATCAGACCAGAGTTGCTTGGTTACAGGCCTTGTGTCTCAAGGGATCGCCCTTTAGCAGTGGACAGTATAGTTAGAGTTGGAATAAAGTGATGATAACAAACAAATGCTAGCCTAAATATGTCTAAAATAAATCAAACTATTGTTTTATTTCTGAGAACTCTGTAGTTGTGTGCATGCATACTGTATAAGTGTATATCTTCACATTAATTAAATGTACCTTTTTATAATGTTACTCAAAACACATTTAAACTAATTAAATGAGAATCTGAGTATTAATTTAAGTATGAAGTTCACACGTGTATATAATGCTAGTATTTGCCATGTTGTTATTTCATATTGAGTATTTATATAATGAATTACTTGAAACATTCTATACTGTGATATGTGTCATTATCAAGATACGAAATGACATATCAAGATAGAATGTTTTTGCAATATTTTTGAAGCCCAGTCACTTTTCACTTTATTGTAGCAGGCTTGCTGAATAATCGTTGTGCAGTCTGTATATTTGAATGGAGCATAAAGACAAACAGACTGAGACTATTAGTCAGGATGCTAGTGCATTTACAGCTTCCTGTCCCCAATTTGGATTTGTGAACACCAACAAATCAATTCTCCCCAAGGGGGAAACTACAGAGCTGAGGGCAGAGTCACTTGGTGAACCTTGCTGCAGAAGAATCTCCACTTCATTTTCTCTGGATTTTGCTTGAAGGCTTTAAGAAACCGTGGTAAACTGATTCCTTGCTGTGGGACGAATTGTTCACAAATATTGAGCACTTTCATATTTCAACGATACCACTGGGTTTGAAGATGGATTTCTGCTTTAGGGGACTATTTTTGTATGTGTTATAATCCACATTTAGTGACTTGAGATGCCTGATTTAAAGTTGCATTAGATACCGACTGCCAGTCTACCTTTTCTTTAAATCGCCCCACAAAAAATCTAATATTCCCCACGAAAGAAATCTATGGCCATCTAAAGGCAACCTCCCTTGTTCTCTATGCGCTCAGCAGTGTTGTTTTTAGGGTATAAACAAAGAGCTGCTTCCATTTTTGGGGTTTTTCAGGCTGTAGCGCTAACAAAAACAGCATTCTCACTTGTTAAAGAGAAAACGATGGAAAATGAAAACACAAGGGCGCTTGATCACCATGCATTTTCCTTCACACTAAAATTGTATAAAAATAAAGACAATGTACTTAACAATGTACTTAAGCCCCATAGCTATGGGGCTTAAGTACATTGTCAGAATAAGTGAGAAATGGATTTAACTTCTGTTAGACAGCCATATGCCATACATTTTTGCATACATTCACAGTAAATATTTATTCAGTATGATAGCTGTCTAACAGAAGTTAAATTCATTTCTCACTTATTCTGACAATGTACTTAACCCCAAATAAAATAACCCAATAAAAAGAGTTGTTAAATAATAGTGAAGTCACGTTGTAATAACAATAACTCATCTCTCTCTCGTTTTATTTTTCAGCTTTGCCAAAAGCCACTGTGTCAAGTGTCCTTCCTGGGTTGCCGTCCGGAGTTCTCCAATATGGCGGACCATCTCTCACATGCGCAGTACAGATCGGGCAGGGGTACGGATCGGGTAGTGACACTTCCTAACCAAGTGAAATGACCCGGAAGTACGTCACTGGCAGCCATGTTAAGTGCCGTTCGAATTCTCTAGATGATAGGAAAAGAGGTTTCAAACTTCCTTTATAACCTCCTTTAGCTTAGGAACCACTGGACCTCCCTTACCGAAAGGAGAGGAGAAAATGCTGCCCCACAATGCATTGCAGCCGCAGCATTTGCCGTCACACAACAGTCGGCCGTTCACGGAAACAACCGATTATGACCGAGAAATGATATCATGAAAGTTACGGTGCTTATTAAGCATTTTAAAACGTAGGTGGTAAGTTGCCAAAGTGCTTTGTTTTGAACGTTCATCAGTATTATAATCAAAAAGAGAAATATGAACGTTAGTTTTTACTGAAATGATCAAATAAAGTCAACATTTCACAGTGTTTACTGAGCTGTGTGGAGTTTGTTCAACTTTTAAAAGATGTTTGAATGGTGATATACACAGTGATAGATGTTAAGGACTAACGTTTATAATAAATACATTTGTATTTATTTTAAGATATTTTAATAGTTCATACAATCATACGTATTGGGATCATTTGTATTAATGTAGACCGGAGGGAGAGGGTGACGAGCATAAGTTTCACTTTCCTTTTTTATTTCAATTCCAACTTTGCTCATGAAGAATATGTTTCTCTGTTGTCCACGTTCACAAAGCATAAAGCAACAGCATCAGAGCACGGTGCAGAGTCTCTAGATGAGTTTACAGTAGTCCCTCGTTCTTATTGAACATCCATGTTGTAGTCCGCTGTATAGAAAACTGTAGTTTCCATAGTTACCCCACAGCAGCAGACGCACATTCATGACGTCCGCTGGCGCATCATAAACACGTCGGATAGTGAAAGTGCAGTCGGATTCTCCGCGGTCTCTTCTCCTAAATCCTTTTGAATTCTCCTATCCACTATCCCTTAACCCCGTGATGTTTCACTCAGAGGTCAAGGAATAGGAGATAGGGTTAGAACTTAGGAGCTGATTATTGGAACGCAACCCGTTTGTCCAGCGGCTTAACGGGACCGATACCGTCCAATCAGGTACCGGTATTGACTTACCGGTTCTCGATACCCATCCCTACAGCGTATTATATGTTATAGTTTGGATTCCTAAAGCTTTTACTCTACTATCCCATCATTCAAGTAATGTTTTTTTTTTTTGGACGGACACAATAATTTAAATGTATTTACTATGTTCAATCTGAATTTACTTTAAAATAAAAAAAAATCTATATTGATTCGGACTCTTCTACATCCAACTCACAGGTTTATCATTGCTTTGAGAAAAAAGATTATTAATTTACCCCTTTTTAGAAGTGAAGTTATGGTCATTTGTTCTGGGAATGTCACAGCTTAACAGGATGCTTTCTAGAATATTTGTCCTTAATATACTTGAAACATTGGAAATGTTGGTACAATAGTGCTCAAGCCTGCGGCTATTACAGCGTCTGACGAGAGAAATCCTAGACACAACTATCATTGTGCTGCCTCTGTAGTCTCTCAGCTCATTATGATTTAAATAGAAACACCAACCACCTCAGATGCTAATGTTAGCCCACATGTCAGCCAAACACGTGATTATCCTTGTTTCCCTGCTTTGTGGACACAGCTGACCCCTCTGAGGCAGATTTCCTAACGTCTAGGGATGGTGGGAGGGAGGAATGTGTGCAGCATCCATATTTTGTCAGCTCTCCGAGTCAGGTGTTTAGCTCTCCACTTTGCCTCCGTTTTTTTGACTTTCCCCCCATCTGTACCTCGTGCTCTGTGCGGCAGTCTGTGGCATTTCAGAACAGGTTAATGGACTTCTAACCCCTCATCACTGATTAGCAAGATTAATCAGACAGCGGAGGCACTTCACAATTCCCCTCCCCTCCGCTCTCCCCAGCTCACTGGCTCTCTATTCCTGCCAGATGGTATCAATGCAAAGCTGAGAGCAGAGGAAAATCAAAGGTAGGGCTTCAGAAGCTTGAAAACCAAGAAAGCACAGCAGTTATCTCCCGCTGTTCAGATGACACATTTACAGGCGTCATGTTCTCTATGGAGAATAACCCCAGGAGAGAGTGCAAATGAGAAAACACTTCACCACGCTGCTTGGATCACAACTTTTATAGCTACTGTGTTTTACATTACACATTTATTGAGATGAAAGCAATGAATGCAGCTGGATATCATGACTACATCGTCAAATAACGTCATAAATGACTTGTTTCATTTTAGCTAAATGGCCTATAAATGGTCTGAATTGCAGAATAAGTGATTGCAAATTCAAAATTGAGACAGTTCAAAGTATTGAAGACATTAAGTAATAATACTTTTAAGGAATAGTCTTAGAGTCTTAAACATATTGCCCTTCTTTGAAGCCATAACAAAGTTAGCTGAGCTTAGCATTATGACTGGAAATGGACTGAAACAGCTAATCTTGCTCTGTTGTAATGTAAAATAATACCAGAACCAGCACCACTAAATCCTTATTACCACATTATATGTGTAGGACTGCCTTATAAATGTGCCGCTAGATGGATATTATTTTACCCAGCATCTCCTTAATGCTAAGCTAAGCTAACCACCTGCTAGGTAAAGCAACACGTTTACAATATAGATGATGGAAGAGCCCTGATGTTCTAAATCATGTCAGAAAAAAGGAAATATAGTATTTGTCAAACTCATTTGAGATTTCCTCCACACAACAACATGGTAGTAAAATGAGATTTTTACCCTGATGATGTTGCGGAAATGAATAGAAAAAAAATATCACCAGTAGCTCTTAATTTAACATCTCACTGTGACTCTTCTGAAATAAAGATCTGCTCACGTTAAGTGGAGAAAATGAAAATTGTCTTTATATTTTAGACCTATTTAATGAACACAAGTATGGATTACTAACCTCTGTTTCTTTGTGATGGTTTTCTAACGTAAAGGCACAGCAGGTTGCATTAGCAGGAACTTAATTGTATTTCCACTGTAGAGAGGAATCAATACACAGAGACGTCCATCAATAACCTACGAATAGTAAAATCAAAGTAGATGCATGCGTAGTTTCAAGTGAATCCCTTATGCATCTATATGTAATTAGTAATGACGGACTCCACCAGTGGCAATTAAAAACAAACTATAGAAATGTAATAACTGAATGCTGCAGATGGTTCAAGAAATACAAATAATTGAAAATAAAAAAGTCCTTGTTGAAAACACTGGAGACACAAAGTCATTCTGCTGAGAATACTTGCACAGAAACAGCGAGGCGACCTGCACGATTACATCCAAGAATCCGTTATTAGTTCAATCACGGAAATGGCACGCACACGTACAAAGCCCTGAAAAAATTCCAAAGCCCTCAGTCAGTGTCATTAGTTGGAAATGTCAAGGTAAGCCAAACATCTGAGAGGTGAGAATTGCAGGGCTGGTGTTGGCCTCTAGAGAAAAAAGACTGCAAGACATATCTGTGTGCTCACCCCCCCCCCCCCTCCCCCCCATTCACTTCCTCTCTGGTTGTGGCAATAACTGTGATGATTCAACAGAGACATGGCAGTCTGCCAGGGTGTTTTTATCTGAGAGCGAAGTGTTGATGAAAGACTGTGCCAGGTATTTTTAATTTTCGCCTATAACACATTGGCGACGTGTTTGAAGAAAGCAGATTTTACGTTTCAATAAGTGTCTGCCATTTGGAACTGCTGCAGGTAAACTCTTAGAAATAACACATTGACTCCATGCCTTTCTGTGTTCCCAAACTTTAAATCCATGATTTAATCCAGCGTCAAATTCGCTCGATTCTGGTTTGTCGGGGAGCACTAATTAAACAGAGCACAGGGAAATGAAAAAAATGACGTTCAGTTGCATCTCTGTCAGACCTCCACCAGAGTCCCACGAGTCTTCTCATTTCAGATTCAAACACACACTAATTAGAGGTCGTTTTGTTGAGGGTAGCCTTTATTTAAATCGGATCAAAGTACAGTTTGTAGCCTTTGGAGATGTAGCATCCATGTATTTTCTTTTGTTTGGTTTATTTAGATTTTCCACAAAAGTCAACATAGAAGTTTTGGGAACCCACACAGTGAGTCATTTTCTTGATCTCCCCTTAAGCCTCACTTTAAAATTCAAAGTACACCTTGAAAGAGAGGCTTTCAGAAGAAGTGGAGAGTGTTGGATAACCTTTAAGTGAAGTGCATGTCGTTTTTATTGTATTTTTAATGAATCACTGCGGTTGGTAGGTGCAAGCTGGTAGATGACGATCTCAGTAACCAGGACAAATCTGTATCTGATGGGCTTTAAGAAATATACTGGATTAAGACTGGTATTAACATGAAAAATAACCATAAATTCCCTTTCAATCTGTATCAGATTTCAAAGGTGCATTCATGATGTTCACATCTGCCACTCTACTATTTTTCATCCCCTGAACAATGTCATTCAGATTAGACTTCACTGGAAAAAGCAATTTGAAATGAATCTCAGATGAATATAACTCATTGAAAATTCTCACCTAATCCTATTTGCCATTCAGGTTTTAAATTGGGTATCAATGGGATGACTAGTGGTTCCCAACCTTCTTAGGTTCAAACTCCTATCAGCTGATCTCAGGTTCCCTTCATTGACACCAAAATGTCATATTATTGTATTTGTGGATTATAATCTGGATGTTATATTTAATTATTATTTATTGCAATAGCTCATGACAGGCCGTGGTATATGGTCATTATATCACAGTTAAGAGGCGTGGTTCGGCCCGACAAACTAATTAAAATAGTTTATTAGAAAATAATGATGTTCAAAATAAAATAGTCCCTCCGTTGCCTTCTGCACAAAACATAGTGTGAGGTGGTTGCTATATGCAACAACATTAACAGCTAGCGAACATATTAGACAGAGAGCGTTGATCGATTATTTGGCCATATATTTCCATTCATTTGTATGTTGCCGTTTATTGTGCACCCACTGAAAAACTGTCCAGCATCAGTAGAATGACTTACGTGGTTACTTGTAGGTTGAGGTTGTACTAGGCTGTTGCAGGGGGGGTTGTTAGACGCTCGAGATTTGTCAATGGGGGGGGTGAGGGAGGCGCTCGTGAATTGTTGTTATGGAAAGAGAGGGGTTTTAGGTTGCCATAAGGCTGTTGACGGTCTTATTATAGGCTACCATTGGTTTTTTTTGCGGCACATTTGTAACGCTGTGCCAACTTGGGCAAGCACGCAGGCAAACTGAAGGATCGAACACAGGGTGGTGAGGTTGAGCGATGGAGAGAAAGGGAGAGAGAGAGATTGAGCGAGGCAGAGAGCGTGTGCAGCGGTCTGCTTGCGCACAGAGCAGTTTGTGAGAGAGCCGGCTTGAGAGTCAATTTCTCTTCAAAATATAATTGATTGCCAGCCTCCTTGTCCCTGGCTGGCTTGCTAGCTCGTTGGTAACGTAACTGATTTCTTCTAATGTGCCTGCATCTGGCGCTGAGTTGCCATATTCCTTTCGTGAACCACTTCCTGATATCCATTGTTGCAGATAAATATAAATGATAATAGCCAAACTAACCTAGCAAGAGTAAACTGACAGGCTGCTGTGCCGCATCTCACTCAAAAACCCACACGACTCAACCCAGCGAAAAACCTGTCTCGCGCGCAGCCTTTCATTCAGAATTTCATAGCAAAATAAAAAAATGATATTAAACCAATCTTTCAACATAGTTTAAAACAAAAATAAATATTAGGACAAAGCCCTACAAATAACAAAAATAAACATAATAATAAAACAATTAAAATGTTGTATTCAGCCCTGATTAAAACAGCGGGCCCAAATGGCCCATGACGCCGGGTCTGGACGGAGATCTCTTTTTCTCCCCCTCCTCTGACAGCCCAGCAGCTGATCTCAAAGCACGCTCCCCTCTCCTGCAGGGGGGCGTGGTCAGCTGCAGCTCGTTGACATTAAAGCTACGTCACAGAATCAGCCCCTGCAAAAACAGGGATGGAAAGAGCAAATAGAGCGAAATGAGGCATGGCTAAAATGCAGGATCTGTTTGGTATTTTGAAAAAAAAAACTATATTTGGTATGGCCCCTACAATATATTGTTCAAATTTAGCATGATAGGTCCACTTTAAGTAAGGGACAATGTGCAGCGAGGCGGTCATTCTGGGTAAAATAACACCCGACAGGCAGATCAGCCTAGATAGGGTTTTTGCGGACCTTTTTGATTACAGACTTGAAAACATCGTTGCTTGCTTTAAAAGTAGCACAATTCATTATGTCAAACCTTGGAAAGTATCTAGATATCCCTGCCCTAATGCCAAAGGAACTGGCAACTGAATATGTTTTGCCGTTTGATGTCTATGTCTGGACCGTTGAGTAAAAAGGAGGGTTTCTGCCCCGTTACTTCTCCGCTGTTTTCTTTTCCCAGTTTGAAAAGCAAACTGTATACCGTTAAATTACAAGCTAGGTTCAAGCTAGCTTACTGATTAAATATCAATATGACACCATTTTGGCCTCTTATTTTTCTCTTTAACTAAAACATTTTCACTATTATATATATTTTGTTCTCAAGTTGATTTTCTGCTACACCCAGGAAATTGCAGAAATACTTCTTGATATAAAGCCCAGTGGAGCTGCAGATTTGGGCGAATATTTTCTATAAGTTTGTCACTGCGACAACATTAGGTGTTGTCATTTGACACATTGTAGTTTTATAATGATCGATTATAGCCGTTTTCTAACTAACTAACTATTTAGTGTTTATTACTGTGACGTCTTGAGGCCAGTATCTGCAGCGGGGAAATGTCAGTTGCAAACATCTCTCCCACTTCTATAAACTCAAATATAAATCCAGAAACATCCATAACTAAACTCAATTTCCAAGCAGACAAACGCAGCCTCAAAATCCATCCTGATCCATTAAAAATAAATTATTTGATTTTATAATCAAAGATACACAGTCCGCTTTGGAGTGCGTGTTCATATATGTTTAAACTGTGTAATTGCCTGTCTGTCGACTGTAAAGCTGAGCAGTTAATTACTTTATTTTATGTGTGTGTGTGTTGACATAGCTGACAGGTGAGTGACATGTTGTTGAAGTTTCCAGCAGATGGTGTGAGGCCTCTTCTATATCGTGAGTGGGAACATTTAAAGAAAATTGGCGTTCAATTCAGTCGTGTATCCTCAGAATGTGAAATTACTTTCTGACGTCTGTCAACAACACTGAACATCTAATGTATAGATGCTGGAAATAGTAGCCTATAGTCTAATTACTGTTATTTATCCATCACAACAATTAATGTGAAAATGTATGCAATGCTGCGTTACTAATCGTGGTGTGTCATCCATGAATCCGTACTCCAGCTGCCTTTGAAGTACCTTTTCAAACGAACTTCAAAGCTCAGGGACCAGTGCTGGTTTTGCACTGATGTCTTACACGCGAGAAGGGTGTAGCACAAGATATGAAGCCTTTCACTGTGGAGCCGTAGACGCTACTAAAGGGCAACCACGGTCACGGTGTTAAAAGGAAGATAGACTTTTAACAAATAACCCATGTTATTCAATAAGTGAAAAATAACGCCTTATTTATGTTCAAGGTCACAGGATACTGCAGCCGACAGTATCCTGCTTAGCACAGGCAGTGAGGCACACTCATAGTAGTACACACACTCAGTCGGGGAAGGTTGTCTCTGCCTCCCAAAAATGATTCATGTGAGTATTTCTTTGGTCTACCACATGAAGCAACCAAAGGTTTTCAAAGTTACTCTGATTGCAACGTTTTTTTCTGAAACCAAACAACCATAAAAGGGGTTTGCAACCACCTGTGACTGGATCCAATTATCTTGCCATGGACTTGGGATGAAATGTCTTAACAAAAAACAGCAAACCTCCTTTCATGTTTGCAAAACTTGAACTTGAGAAAACAAATCTGCAGCAGAGAAGCCGACTGAGGCAGTTTTATTCACCTTTAAAACATTAGTATCCATTTGCTTATTCTGCAGCAATACAAATATGAGTTTATTTAATTGGTATGACACTAACAACATATGTGGCCCTAACAAGAGTGTGGTTAAGTGTCAGAGAGACTATTGCCAATAGTTACAGAGAGTAAATAAGCTGTAAAGTTGTGTAGTGTTGATAAATGTACAGCGTTGCGCACACACAAGCACTTCTATTAGTTCCTTGTTTTATTGTAATGCACAAGGGACATGCACTTGGCTATCAAGTAATTGCTTGATTCTGCCTTTGCTTTTAATACACAGTGATAAACACAACAGTATATCTACAAATAATATTTGTACTTCTGTAAGCAGTCACTTGTGGTGATGCTTGTCTGGCAAAAGACACCAGGAGAACATGGATGCAATGTCCCTGCACTGAAGTAGCCATTGCCCTTTGTTCTCTCTAAATGTCACTTTTTGTTGCAGCTTAATGATCACAGCATGTCGTTTCAAATGCCATTTGGATATGGAACCACTCAAAGCCCTGATGTGGAGCTTTTATTTTGGTCCATGACAATTTATGCCTGAAAATGTATATTGAAGAATGACTGTATCAGTGCAACAAAATGATGCTCTATCAATCTCACCAGCTCAGACGGTGTTTGAATCAGGCTTTGTATTGCATGGATATAGCCATCTACAGGGAGGTCAACGTCAACCACTGAGATCCCTTGCTGATGTTCAGTAAACAGAGATGAGCAAGCAACTCTGAAGGCGTACTAAATGATGATTCCAGCCGCAACAGATTGTTTGATCATGTGGCTGTTGGGTGTTTGTGTTAAAAAAACAATGTTTTTTCAGTGGCTTCAAAGAGTCAGCTTTCTTGGCACAGGAGTTGAGGCGATTTTCAGTTACAGGAAGTTGAACACAGCTAGTAAAAATGGTGGTAAGGATAGGGAAAATAATAGTATGCTGAAAAGTCTTTCACATTGTTATGTATATGTTTTCTGTCTGTTGGCATAGACTGCACACAACAAAAGTGATTAGCGGCGAGTTTTCTGGATCCACTCAGTTCTAAGTAGAGCCACTGCTGGCAGCTGTCTGAGGTGATGCAACTACGCCTCCGGAGAGAAACACAGAACAGCTTATTTATAAAAGCCGAAGGGAAGATGAAAGGACAAAGGCAGCTCGAGTGACCTGTTTGGAGAGGGAGGTTCAAAGTCAACGCGAAGTCATCTGATCTTTACGGGGACAAGGGTAAGATAATGAGCACTGAGAATAGCCCTTGAGAGGGAATCACATAGAGTTCAATTAGGCTTCTCGCCGTTGCTTCTGGCTCAGTCTGACTGCAGCGTGTGCCAGGATGAAGCGTCTTGAGTGTTTCTAATGACAAGAGCACAATTGGAACCCCCATGTTAAACCCAATCTCGAGGATATCCCCTCATAGCCTTGTAAGCAATAAGAGGAGCATGTGGCTTAACTGCTGAAATAAACGCCCAACATGGAATAGCTTGCTAATTGTTTTCACTTAGTTTTTTGCTGATTTGAACTCCTTAATGAGTTTTAAAAAAAAAAAAATTCTCAGTGAGGGTCGAAGGTAGGGGGCGTCGTTATCGTTTATTGCTTCAATTTGTTTCTCTTAATGTGGGCGTATATGAGTTTTCTGATTAAGGGCTACACAAAATGGGAAATAACAAAAATGAATGTTATAGCCCCAAGATGTGTAGCAAAACCCCTCTTTTTATCCTGGTTGGAATTTGTCATTGGAATTCACTCATCTTTTAGACGCTCAGGGCTAAACTAACCAATGTACTGTAAGGAGTATACCACTTTAACAATATTTTATCTTCTCTCTCTCAGGTCAGTCCAGGAAACAAAGATTGTAAGATAAATGTAATTCAAAGTCACATCACCATCTGCTGCACGTACACAAACATACATTTTAAACACCATCATGTGTAACAGACAGCACTGATAAGCATCATCACTCCAGTGCACTAAACTCAGAGCACTGGAGAGAAGAATTGAAAAACATTCAATTTGTTTGGGACAATCTTTATTGACCCTCAAGCATCCATCCAACGCAGCTTGTGGTTAGGTGAGCGTCAAGCTGCAACCAATAGTTAATACTATGAAATAAACAGTTGTTAATCAATTTCAGTTATTTACTTAAATGTCATTGAGTTTCCTTGGAGGTGGCATTTAAATCAATAAGCATACATATATTAAGTAACTATTGTAGCTGCTGAGTTCTTAATGTGCTAGTTCTAGGCTGAAGCATGTGCTCTTTAAGTCTATAAACAAAGTTAATAAAGCAGGGTAATGACCTGAAAATTCATATTGGTTATTATCTTTATTCATATTGCCCGTATTTGTGATACAGACACAATAGGATAGATTGTCATGCCTGCAACCTGAGTATGGAGGGAATGTTTCACCAAATTCCCAACACTATGATTACAATCACGAGTTAATTTCCTCTTGCTTATGAATGAGTGTGGAAGAGTCCTGTAATTGCAAATGTATCTGCAGCTGCGGAATGATAATCATTTCCAAAAATGTCACCATATTCATGAAAGCAGTGCTTACAAATTGCATTAGTGAAACCGATATTGGCTTCATGTGTTGGATGTTTTCCGTAATGATGTTCCTGTACTGTATATCCTTTGCGTGTTCTGTTCTCTGACTCAAACAGAATTCAGTATAACCCTCGGTATGTAATACTTTGTTTTGAATATCACATCTCATAAAACATGGAAATAGAACAAATAAACTTAGAATGAACATAAGAACAGGGGTAGTAGCAATAATTGGAAAAAAGATAGAAACAAAAGTACACTTGATAATAAAAATGAAAATAATAATAGAATGCACAACATTAGAGGAAAAATATACATATTTGCAACGTGCCGGTATACATCAATAAACACTGCAGCAGCTTAAACATTGTTCTTGTCCGTTATCACCTCCGAGGTCTCTGAGGCTATACATAAACACGGCAGAACCTACTCTTCCCATGCAGACACAGAATTACCACCTTTTTTCTGATTACGCATTTTTCAGTTACCTCACAACGTCTTTGCCACGGTGTGACCTTGCTGTGGGTCTTATCTGTGTTTGGGAACAACCTCAAGTTCACCCCCCAAAAACACTTGATTTCTGTGGAGGTCAACAAACATTCCACAGTCTTTTTATCTCAAATCTAATGGACACCTTTGATGTCAAAATGTAACTAAAAGAGGCGTTGTTATACTTTTGGGGTCACTATGTTACACTCACACTTCTATTGGCTAGCACTCCTATACAGTGTACTCGATATGCTAAGGGTCGTTTCCAACACATCTCAAAGGGAGTGACCAATAAAAACAGAGCCAGCCAGCTAACCAATCAGATCAGACTGGGCTCGGTTTACGACAAAAATAAAGACCATTTTGAATATTAAAGCATGGAAAGATATCACCATAGAAGCACAAAATGCAAATATTAACCTTAAAACAAGCACAATATGGTCATACATAATCTGTGAACCACTTGATCTTTTAGGTAGGCTTCTCTTCTCTTGATGTAGGCAGTTCAGGTTTAATTTTATGAGAAGAATTGTCAGACGGTCGAACAAGTTACTAGAATTGTGGAGTAGTATGTAATGGGTCTTTCTGGTGCAGGTGCATATTGCTTTCAATAAATTGTGATTTATTACCAAACGCTTTCTCTGCAAGTGGTTGCAAAGGAAGCATAACACTCTTTAAAGTCTTACCACGCCAATTAAATTGACAGGCAGCTTTATTTATACTGTACAGCACAATTCAAACACAAATGTAATAATGTGCTTGGATTGAGCTAAGAAAAGCATGAGAATGACATTTCCAAAAGGCAAGCACTAACAACTAGAATATAATAAAGTAAGATATAATAAAAAAAATGAAATACAATACTAACATACTATGGGAAAGGCTGAAAACAGTCATATTGCAGTTATAATGCAGTTTAAGTTGTCCATGATGTAACAAAGGAAATCCAAGGTTTTTACCAACATTTGAAAGTGACAGTTTATTCTTCAGTCACATGACAAACTTCTAATAATATAAAAAAAGGATAATAAAGATACCACTTAGGACTTACCATATTTCTACCTGCCCTCGTGTCAACGCTGGTTAGCCCATGGACACTATTCCTGCATGAGATATTGACTGAACATAGCTGAATGTGTCATAATGAAATTATCCGTTAACTTAAGAATACAAATTAATATAAAAAGCCATTTTTAGGACCTAAGCTTGGCATGCTCCGCAATTGTCTTGAAAATATTTTTCACTGTGAACCTCAGTATTTTACTCCTAGGAAACGGACAAACAGATGATGTAATTGTGGGTTTTCACAAACCTCAGAGTCAAGACCGCTATTATGAACATTCTGAATATATGAGTGTGGTGAATATCATTTTTTAACTACCAGGTTCACTAAGGACGTATTCTCACAATTTGCAATTATCACGGAAGCTGTTGACTTTTCTTGACCGTTATAATGTCAAACTAATTTCATACTGGACTTAGGAAACAACAAGAATAACGAGCAATCCTATTGGCTGACCTACAGTGGCCTTTGATATGACGGGGCTCGTGGTATATTAACAAAAGGACGGCGATAAATCATAATAACAGCTGGAGTTGACTTTAAATTTATGGCTATCATTTTTTCTCATGAAGTCATTTGACAAAAAGTCCTTTCTCACTGTGGGGGAAACGTCAGTGAAATTGATTTGGGGGCAGAGGAACTCAGGGTGTAGACGGACACCATAATTCATCAATTTTAAATTCTAATTTGCAGCACATCCCCTGAGATTAGCAGAGTTATAAAGGAAGTGGCACGGCTTCTGACACACTGCACTCTGTGACAAAAGGCTTGACTATGGATACTGTTATTGTGGATTGAGAAAAGAGCAAATCACATTTTGGGGTTTTCAGAAACCATTTTCCAACATGCTTTCCAAACCCATTAATTTGTTTTTCCCCAACGTATGGGCATGTTTATGTTTGGAGAGAGCTGAACACGAGCAGTCGTGCATGAATTGACAGCTACCTGTTTGCGTTCACAGCACAAGGCGATTTATTTATTTTGTCGGCTCAAATGCAGCACGTGAACCGTTCCTGCGTTCATAATCAGCCGTGACATTACAGCTCAGTAGCTCACATAATGGAGGTCTCTCCTGATCACACTTTAAATATTCATGTTCTTGCCGGTGTAATTCACACACTGCAACAGCTATTGCCTTGTTTCCTTCATGGGGCTGACTCCAGCTCTGGATCTCCATGTCATACTACTCCAAGCTTTCTCTGGGGTGTTTGTTTACAGCTCGCTGCTACAGTCACTGCGCTGGAAATAACAGCAAATTAATTTTTCAATAAAGCAGAGAGAACTAAGATTTGCAGCGTTAAACTTGGGTTTAAAACAGTACACAATCTGTGAGGCACTTGTTTGTCTATAAATGCTAGGTTTTATTTCAAGTCATTTTAATATAAACTGCTAATGTTTTGTTTGGCCGTACCCACCATTGAGGTCACCGAGTCCCGGGTTGCGTTCCGATAATCCAAAAATCAGCTCCTAAATTCTAACCCTATCTCCTATTCCTTGACCTCTGAGTGAAACGTCACGGGGTTAAGGGATAGTGGATAGGAGAATTCAAAAGGACTTAGGAGAAGAGACTGCGGGGTTGCGTTTCGATAATCCAAAAATCAGCTCCTAAATTCTAACCCTATCTCCTATTCCTTGACCTCTGAGTGAAACGTCACAGGGTTAAGGGATAGTGGATAGGAGAATTCAAAAGGATTTAGGAGAAGAGACCGCGCTACTTTAGAGAATCCGAATGCACTTTCACTATCCGACGTGTTTATGATGCGCCAGCGGACGTCATGAATGTGCGTCTGCTGCTGTGGGGAAACTATGGAAACTACAGTTTTCTATACAGCGGACTACAACATGGATGTTTAATAAGAACGAGGGACTACTGTAAACTCATCTCGAGACTCTGCACCGTGCTCTGGTGCTGTTGTTTTATGCTTTATGAACGTAGACAACAGAGAAACATATTCTTCATGAGCAAAGTTGGAATTGAAATAAAAAAGGAAAGTGAAACTTATGCTCGTCACCCTCTCCCTCCGGTCCACATTAATACAAATGATCCCAATATGTATGATTGTATGAACTATGAAAATATCTTAAAATCAATACAAATGTATTTATTATAAACGTTAGTCCTTAACATCTATCACTGTGTATATCACCATTCAAACATATTTTAAAAGTTGAACAAACCCCACACAGCTCAGTAAAGACTGTGACATGTTGACTTTATTTGATCATTTCAGTAAAAACTAACGTTCATATTTCTCTTTTTGATTATAATACTGATGAACGTTCAGAAAAAAGCACTTTGGCAACTTACCACATACGTTTTAAAATGCTTAATAAGCACCGTAACTTTCATGATATCATTTCTCGGTCATAATCGGTTGTTTCCGTGAACGGCCGACTGTTGAGTGACGGCAAATGCTGCGACTGCAATGCATTGTGGGGCAGCATTTTCTCCTCTCCTTTCGGTTAGGGAGGTCCAGTGGTTCCTAAGCTAAAGGAGGTTATAAAGGAAGTTTGAAACCTCCTTTCCTTTCATTTGGAGAATTGGAACGGCACTTATCATGGCTGCCAGTGACGTACTTCCGGGTCATTTCACTCCGTTAGGAAGGTTCCTAAGCTAAATGGACTATTGGAACGCAACCCCGGTGTCAGTACCATATGTGCTCGGCCTACCAGATCTGCTGGGGGTCCGTTACGTTTACCAATGACGTCACACATTGGCTGTACGGCAACCCAAGAGGTAATACATAATAATAATTCTAAATAAAACAGGAAGTTAACCTAAATTACATTTAAGACACTGCAACGAAAGTAACAAAAACAATGTAATATCCTTTTTCCGTTTCACATTCTCAGAGGGACTATTTTCTTCTTAGTAGGAGTAATATTTCAAATGTAAGCATTCACTTATTTTGTATTTGTGTCCTGCAGAAGTCAAGATGGACATCTGAAAACCAGAGTAAGAATCCCCCAAACCATGCATGGCTAAAAAGAATAAAAGGTAAGGGAGGAAATATTCTTATTGAGTGAGCTGGTTTTTTTATTTGTATGTCTAGCTCTAGCACACAATCAACATATTAAACCCCATGAAAAATGAGGCCTAACTTTATCTCACCTCGGGGCTCATGATTCTAGCCACTACTTTGAAACATGTATTATTTATAATAAAGACAAAGGAGTTGAATTTACATCATTGTTGAATTAATAAAAGCATTGCCAGGGAGTCGGTGAACTGTGCCGTTTGAAAAGTGCTCTGTGGATTTAATGAATAAAAATCCTGTGCGCTCAACGTCAGCTTCAGAGTGACAAATGAACTGTTTGATCTCCAACAGACTGATGCTCAGCTTGCATACAGTGATAACAATACGCTTTGAAGCTGCATCGCTGAGATGTGCCTAGTCACTGCGGTTCCCTTTCGCATGCACGTACGCACGCACGCACGCACGCACGCACGCACGCACGCACGCACGCACGCACGCACGCACGCACACACACACACACACACACACACACATAATAATGCAGAGGGGGGAACAGAGGAGAATAAAAAGGATGTTAAAACATGGAAGCTGGGAAAACGATGACCTGTGGAGGATTGTACATTCAAACAGTAACAGAAAATAGGCTCATGATTATTTCATGCAACACTTAAAACAATGTTATAAACAGGTTGAACTTAGTGCCACAGGCGTTATGTCACCGTGCGTGGGCTTGAGGCAGAAATATAAGTTTTAAAATATGTTGCAGGTTAAATCTGTCTTCATTTAACATGGTGGCATGCCAAATAAAATGTTTTAAAATGATATATTTGTCAAGCTCAGTGCCAGACTGCTTTGGAAGTTAGATCTGCATTTCAATCAGGCAAACAAAGCTCTCTATTTAGTGAGACGCTGCGCTCCTGCCTTCTGGCGCTTAGCTCAAGTACGAAGATGAAAAGCGAGAAAACACTAACAATGTTGTGAGGCACGCAGAGTAAACATGTGACTGTCTCACATCTCATTTTGTATGTTGGAGGACCCAGTTTGAGGCTGCAGCAGCATTAAATAATAAACAGTCGTTCTGTGGTTAATAGGTACGAAGAGCCCGGCCGTTAGATGTGACCACTTTCAACTCTGGATCTTCTTCTGGTAGGACCGCGGCCCGCTGACAAAACTAGCTACAACTGAAGTGTCCCCAAGCGACTGCCACGCCTCCTCCTCGCCACAGTCCTTCCATCGTCATGAAAAATAAAACAGATACAACACCCCAGCGTTAGGGAAGCTTTCAACCTCTGCTCAGCCTCTGCTTTAATATTTCATAGCCTCCTCTTACTTATTTTAGTGGGAATAATTGATCTGGAAAGAGCACTGCCACGGAGATATGAAAGGCTCTGAGGAGCTGGGCAGAAAAAAAGCTTCTATTATGGTTTTGACAACTTGAGATTCTGAGGCTTTTTTTTCCGCCACTGTCTGGCTCTGCACCGACAAATGAATGTTAAACCACAATTTGGGATTTGTTGGGGAGGAAATGCATTTTAAAGTGTAGCTGCATTCAGAAAGACACAATGTTCCACATCTTATTGACCAGCTAATGGATAGGTTTCTTTTAAAGGTGCATACGAGGGTTTGTGTGCTGTTGTTAAGAAAACATCCCCATCAGTGAAATCTCACTCACTGCAGTCCTTTTACTTTAGACAATACCTACAAAAAAATAAATGTATTCAGTTCTTGTTTATGGGATTGACGGTTATTGTAAGCATTGTGCTCCTTCTTATTCTAGTAAGCAACATGGGGAGTCTGGAAACACAATTGATTCTTTCTCAGGCTGAGGGCTAAGGCCACCCAGGGCCAGGCAGTATTTATCGATTCACAAAAACACCTCCAGAGATATGCACCTGCAAGCATCTGGCCCCTTGTGAATTCCCACTGCAACCCAGACTAATGATTTGTAGCAAAATGAAAAAAAGAAGAGTGTGTCTCAGGCGATGTTTGTGGGGGACAAGAGAGGGAAAGTTAGTTAAACTAAGTTTCTGACAGCGACACAAAAACAAATAAAAAGGTCTTCTCGGAAAAACAAGAGGTTGACTCGTCCAGCCATTTCCCCCACCGAGGGTCTTTTTGCTCTGACAATTATCTCTGTTATTATCAAAAGATTTTCTGTTTAAAGTGATGGAAGAGGTATTCAATATGTTTCTGTGTATGTGACGCTGAGTAAAGGACATAGAATACCTCAGTGACTGGTAGCTCTGCAAGCCAATGGCAGGCCAAGACAAATAAAGTCAAACGGCCATTTATCATGCTGACAGTTGAAATCCCATCTCAGTAATTACAGCTGATGGCCAGCCTTAAGATCAAACTAATCATTTCAACAGAGGAACAAATGATGTGGATCCAGGGACCATGGATTGCTTTAGAGATCAATGAACTTCATCAGAAGGCAAGTTGAGCTGAAAAACAATAAACAATTGTTTCACGTCCAACAATACATTTACTGCATGTGATGGATCTGGACAGCCTGGCCACCTTTCTTCGGGACACTGGAGACAGGATGGAATTAGAATGGGAGACAATCGATGCACTGGCGAGAGGACAATCCCTCCCTAAACGCTGTTCTTGCATTGACTGGTCCGCCACATATCATGCATTGTAACTCCATCCCTCATACGTTATGGGTTTATAGATAACAGCGTTTCTTTTTTTAAATGTGTGGTGTAGTAAAACCTTTGACTAAAAATAAATTATACCTGGTATTGCAGTTTACATTTTGGGAAATGCAGTATTTGTTAAAACATTTTTACATGATTTTATTTTGCTTCATTGTCGCAATTTAGGTGGAAATATTGATCTATTTCTGTAGCCGGATAGAGCACCGGTTAGCTTAGCTTAGCATAAAAACTACACAGCCAGCCTGGCTCTGTCCAAAAGCAACACAATTTACTTAAAGGTCCCATGTCATGCTTTTCTGGTTATTACCCGTCCCCTTGTGTGTTATGTACAGTGTTGGGACTAACGTAAAGCGTTACTGTAACGCCATTAGTTAGTTGGCAGTAACTAGTACTCTAACGCAGTGATTCTCAAACTTTTTTCAATAATGTACCCCCTTTAAAAAAAAAAATCAGCCAAGTACCCCCTGATCAGCGCAAAAAACGATTTGTTAGGGACAAAATGCCTATATAATGAGGTACAGTACAGCGTTGCACCATCAGAGTCTGATTTATTAAAACAACAACCTTGTAACTGAGAAACACTTAAATGCTACATTTCAAATGTTTACAATCCATCACTAAATTCATGGCAAACCCATTTTAACATCATGCAATAACATTAAAACGACATTAGTTGCATTGAACTGATCTTTTTAATAAGTTGTACTTACAATTTAGTGAGAAACATGGTCTTGTGCCTCACTGAGGATCTTTGTCATTCTGACAGGGAGGCTAACTGCAGTTATTACACTTCATGTTTTGAAATATGTGTAACTCTAGTCTATTGATATAAAACCCACACTGCTCAAACTTCATTACTTTTCCTAAAATTGGTATATTTATCCTTTTTTTTTTTTCATTAACATAAAATAAATCTCACGTACCCCCTGCAGTACTCCAACGTACCCCTAGGGGTCCGCGTACCCCCATTTGAGAACCACTGCTCTAACGTATTACTTTTAAAATGCAGTAACTCAGTTGCCATTACTACATGGTGCGTTACTCCGTTACTGCGTTAGTTTTTTTATATAGTCAACAGCCAGGCGAACAGAGATGAGAACTGCACTTAAGTACAGTACTTGTGTAAATGTACTTAGATACTTCCTGTGTCACATGCGGGACGGGCTGTGGGCGTATTAGTCTTGTTAGTAAACAACACAATCATGGCGGCGGCGGAGCTCAAGTCTAGTTTCTCCACCTGCAGATATTCTCACTATTTCACTTTTGTCGAGCACAAAGAAAAGAAAGTTTCTGTTAAATGTAAGTTGTGTCCTGGCGGGTCAAAGAGCCTATCTACTGCCCAAACCAGCAATTCAAATCTCTTAAAACATCTGCAAAAACAACATGCTGGGACGAAGCTAGTAACTAAGACCGGCGGCACAGACTCAGCCGACGCCACTCCACCTCCACCTACCTAAGCAACAGCGGCTGGATTTTAACCGAGGGACTGCTAGCCAGGGAAAAGTCGATAAAGCCATTGCACGGTATGTTGTAAAACACATGCAGACTATTGCTACAGTGGAGTCACCCGCTTCCAGTGAGCTAGTTAGCATGATACCATGTCCGGGCGGCACACGGCATATGGAACGGAACACTTTTTCCAACTACCTAGAGAAAGAATATACAAAAATGGAAAGCCAGCTAATATCGATGCAATCCAGATTGCATATAATGCATGTCAAGTTGATCGACAGATTGTATTATTCTCCAATGCAATAACAGTACTGAAATGAAGGCTATAAGGGCATTAATGGGAGCCCCTTTTTTAAGTAACCAAAAAGTTACTTTTCACAGTAACGCATTACTTTTTGTTCTAAGTATAAGTAATCAGTAAAGTAACTGAGTTACTTTTGAAATGAAGTAACTAGTAATGTAACTAGTTACTGGTTTTCAGTACCTAGCACAACACTGGTTATGTAGCTTTTTATGCATGTAAACGGTCTACAGAGTCATAAACCCTCAAAGTACACCCTGTAGCGAGTACAACTCTAACACAGAAAAGACATGTCTATGCTGCCCCAGAACGCCTCGTTGGAGATTTATCTTTTTCCATTGTTTAATTCTTGGGTATAGTGACGTATTTCGGGTATAGTGACGTAACGTAACTGCTCCGCAGATTGGTTCAAATCGGAGCCGTTACGTTACGTCCGCGGAGCCGTTACGTTTGGACGAATCCGCGGACTTCCTCACACACACACACTTGGCGGGACGTTGCGAGGCTCGCTGCTGCGAGGAGCGGGATACTGTGAGCCGGCTCACTGGTGTGGGGTCTGCGAGACAGCGTGACACCGCGGAACTCAGCCTGGGCACACTCTTCGTACTCTTCGTACTCTTCGTATCTTTTATAAAGAGAAAGATATGCGAGTATTCTCACAATTCTGAACCCACAGTATATTCAACAATCATACTGAGGAATCTGTCGGAGAACAGGGACAGGCATACACATTTCATCACCAACAGCAGTGCCAATAGAACACAATACAATATATCCAGTCTTTTAAGTTAAAGCTACAAAAGAGAGAACAATCTTCTCTTTAGGCTCACAGATGCTTCCTTACTATTTTAGATGGACTGTACATATCTAAGGCTAGATTTTCTCTTTTAAAAAACCTTAAGTTCCAACATTCATCCTTCCAGGTTGTAATCCTTAAAGATCCCTACCAAAAAATAATTTGTGACCTTGAATATATTGACTAGTGTCGCTATATAAAATATTTCAAAACAGCCGATCTCTGTCTAACATGCAAATGCGAACACATTGAATTTGTCACAACACAAAACTTTGAGTTTGTCATTACAGAGAACAAAATATTTTTTCCAAAAGGCTTACCCACATTTTGTGCTATTATGTGTTTAACTTCTTCAGCGACCTTAGTAATACATGTTTAATAGCTAAAAAGATTTACATTGGTGTAAAATTTAAATAATTGGCACACACACAAACTCCCAGCCAGGCTGCGGGTGTGTGTGCCCAGGCTGAGTTCCGCTGTGTCTCGCTGTCTCGCAGACGGCCACACATTTTTGATCTGTTCTAAATGTAGCCTACCTTAGAGGAATATTTTTCAAGTTTGTAATACTCTTATCAACATATGAGTGGACAAATATGCTTTATGCAAATGTTTGTTTATTATCATTGGAACAATGACAAATATTCTCCTGAATATTTTCAATACCACAACCTGGAACCTCTCTCTCTCTCTTACACTCTCTCCCAACCCTGTCTACTTCTTTGCACTGAGCCATGCAGTTGCTCAAACATACAAGCCTGTTTACAGCAGTAGCGTAGGCAGAAATGTACTTTAGGGTGGGCCTGTAAAAAATAGGGTGGGCCAGATTTTTCTTCTGCGCATCAGAAGCTAACAACAATCCCCGCCGGTACCGGTGGCAGATTACTTTTAGAATACTTTTGGAATACTTTCTTTTTCCATAACAGATGGGTATGTTTTGGTGAACAGGAGACACGTATTTTACTGTTTTAATGGCTTATCAAGAGCACAAACACGACATCTTGGTGTCATTCTGGACAGCTCTCTCATCTGCACCACACATAAAAAACATCACCCGGACTGGATTCTTTGTACTGTCTTAAAACCTTTCCTTGGAATATGTTATGAATTGTAAGGTGTCCTTGGGTGCTTTGAAAGGCGCCCCTAATTAGAATGAATTATCATTATTATTATTATCTGAAACGATGTAGCCTAATAACTTTTAAAACTTTTCCCAGTCACTTGCCCCATGCATTCCGCAGCAGCAGGCCATTCACTTTGATTTGATGCCGTTATAAATGTCATCATTTCGACAATAAAGAAATGCTACATAAATGTTATCTTGCACATTTTATCTATCCATCTCCGTTTCTAACTTTCAATATATTTTAAAAGAGATCTCTCTCATCTGCGTGCGGGGCGGGGGCGGGGCCTCACAGACACGCTGCATTTCTCTCGCTCACAGACATGCTGCAGCGCTATGCAGTGTGCACACAGTTCTGCCGGTAATGAATATTACATTTTGTGAGAACTTTTGCACCAATAATTCCAATAAGTATTCCAAAATGTATTCACTTCAGGTTTACGAAAGTAACTGTAATCAGATTACTCGTTTTTCAAATGTAACGCCAGCTGAATACACTTGATTTTTGTATTCTGATTACGTAACGCCGCTACATGTATTCCGTTACAACCCAACCCTGTGTATATCTCTCCGGACTGTCCATCAGCCAACCTGATCTCACCAGAATGCGTGACTCCACCACGACTCCTTAACACCGCATTGCGTGGTAGAGTCACGCATTCTGCTACATTTACGTGTCGGCACCACGCAAAAAACCCCAATGTAAAGTGAATGAGGCTCTTTTGTCGTGGTGCACACACGCATTTCTACAACGTCCCGCAGTGAGCTTTTATTCTATAAAACGTTTTTAAAATCTACTATATAGCTTGTAGTAACTCACGGGAGACTTCTTTTATTTTATTTGTATTCATAATAATTTTTATTTTTCGTCAGAATGTAAAAATTATATTAGTTACGAATTTTTGTTTTAAAAAAACAGTGCATTGTGTGTAATACAATTGTGATTTTTATTAAATTAGTTAGTTTTTAAGGAAGGCCAGAGCTTCAGCTGTGTCAAATAGATTGTTCCCTTTAGTTAACGTTATTTAAAAGATAATGATCATGTCCCCTTTATTGTATTACGAGCGTCCATTCCCATTGGATAACGGAGAATTTTACACCCGGAAGTAAGTATTCTCCTTACTGTCGATTGATTTTACAGTGATATCTGAACTACTCATCAACTCAAAAACACCAGATTATCCTTGTTAATTACACAACATTGATTGGTTTAAATTGTGTACAATGCTTTTGTATTTTTGAGGGAACCGTGCGGCAGAGTTTCCGTTAACATTTGTTTTCTTCTGACAGCCCAGCAGCAGGAGACGTGGGGAGAGGGAGGCGGGGCTATTTCATCGTTATCAGAAAATGATCGTATAGATCGCTGCTAGATGAGGGCAGTGGGGGCTCTTCTTGGAGTCTGGCTTTTTTTTTTTTTAAAACCAAAGTTCATTAGTGAACTTTGAGCCATCATTTATTTTGCAGGCTGAAGAAACACACTCCTCAATGTCAGTCTTGGTACTTTATTGACAAAGATGACGACACCCTGAAATAGAGCAATGCCGCAGGATAAGCTGATAAAGTATAACATGAACAATATACACATATATTCACATACATATATTAAAGACACACTAAACGGTAGTGGAAACAGTCTTACATGTGTGAGTGGATGAACGTCTCAACCCAAGGCGGAGTGAATGAATAACATGTGGGCTAACATGGCCGCTATGCAGTACCGGGTCAAAGCACGGCATATCCGGGCAGCGACAGCAGTGACGCTGCCCTCTAGTGGCCGGCGATACACTCTTCATCCCCCCCAGACCGGAAAACTATGGGCCGGAATAGGTTAACGGTCTAAATCCAGCTGCCGGACTCGGGCTCGTACCGTGCAGGCGGCCTTCTCACGCGGCCTGGCTGAGTAGGCTGGGGTAGCATCGGCGGCGACTGCGGCACCGGAGCGCGCAGAGGATGCTTCGCCAGCAGGTGCCGGTGGGGGAGCGCCCCTATCCGAGTCGCGGGGTCCAACAGCCGGCCGCTGAGCGATCCCTTGGGGCGTCGCCCAGACCGGGTGGACAGGTGGGGCCTGATGGCCCAGGGCAGCGGGCGGCGGCAAGGGCGTAGCCGGCTGTTCACGGGCGCAGGGTGTGGCCGGCGTATAGACCCGGAGGAAGCGCCGGTTGCGCAGTGTCAGACGTCCCGAACCGTCAACCCTGATCCGATACTGGTCGTGGCCTGGCGACTCCACCACGATCCCTGACCTGTCCCATTTGTTGGGGCTCGGGCCTTGCTGGTTCTGGAGGAATACTCTTTCGCCGAGTGCCAATGGGCGGAGCGGTCTTGAGTGAGTCCCCAGGGACTCGGCGGTACGGGACATACGGGTCCGAAGGGCGTCCTCCTTCGCCGCCCATGCCTCGCGCCATAGCAGGCGGATGTGCGGGTTCGAGAACTTCTCGAGGCGGTTCACGAAGGAGAGCGAGCCACGAAGGGGGCGGCCGAAGATGATCTGCGCTGGCGAGAGGTTGCAGTCGGGGTCAGGTGTGTTTCGCAACTGCAGCATAGCACGCAGGAAGCGGTCCTGATCAAGGCCGCCCGACGGGCCGGTGTTGGACATCAGGAGGCGCTTTGCGGTCTTAACCGCAACTTCTGCCCTCCCATTCGACTGCGGGAAGCTGACGGACGACACCCGGTGTTTGACGTGCCATAAACGGAGGAAGTCCTCAGTGTGGCTCGCCTTGAATTCTGGACCACCGTCGCTCGAGAGCTCCTCCGGTACGCCGAAGGTGGCGAAGAACGAACGGAGGTGATGAACCAGGCCGGTTGAGCCCGCCAGGGCAGTACCTGCCGTAGAGCTCAGGACCTCTACCCAGCCCGAGAGGCGGTCCCCGACAACTAGGTAGTGGCGGCCCCCATAGTCGAAGAAGTCAGCGAACACCGCTTCGAATGGCGTGGACGGGGGTGAGGACGGCAGGGGGGGTGTAGCCGCCTGTGACGGAGCATTGCGGTTGCAGTCTGCACATCCGTCCCTGGTGGCCTGAATGTCCCCGGACATCCCGGGCCAGTAAACTATGGCTCGGGCATGCTGCCCCATCGCTGAGGTTCCCTGGTGAGCGGCATGGAGATGCTGAAGGACTCTCCCACGGAGGGATGGGGGGACCACAACGCGGTCCCGATAGAGCAGGACGCCGTCCTGTGCGTAGATGGACTCACAGACCGATGACAGACTCGCCAGGGCAGGGTCATTCACATTAATCCCACCCTCCTGCTCGATGAGTTGGAGGAGGTGGCCGAGGCATCCGTCAGCCGCTGTCTCCCATGCGAGGAGGGGCCAAGAGACGGCTCCGAGCTCCCGTGCGTCGTCGCGGATGGAGGCCATGAGTGCTGACTCCACGGCGTCAGGCCCGCTCGGCAGCCCCAATGAGAGGCCGTTTGCTGAGCCCGAGGGGGAAGGATGCCTCGACGTGGCATCAGCGGCATAGTTGCTCTTGCCGGGTAGATGCACAATGTCAAAGCGCCATGGGAGGGTGCGCTGCTTGAGTCTGAACAGGCGCGAGTTTGTGATCTCATCCAGCGTACGGTCGCCAAAGATCTTCACCAACGGCTTATGGTCGGTGACCACGACGAGGTTGTCGGACCCCTGCGTGAAGTACCGCGTCTGTTCCAGACCCCAGGCCACAGCTAAGGCCTCTCCCTCGACGGCCGCATAGCGCTGCTCCGCAGGGGACAGGAAACGCGAGCCCGCGAGGGTGATCCTCCATCCACCTGGGCAGCAGTCCGGTATGCCCGAGGTACAGTGACAGTGTTGCTGGAGCAGGAAGTAGCCTATGCCACGCATGGACCAGTCGGGGCGGAGGCAGGTACGCTTCTGCATGTCGTAGATCTCCACGCCCTCACGGATGGCCTCCATTATGGCATGCTTAGACGCCTGGAAGGCCTCCTCCAGAACGGGGGACCATAGGAACACACAGCGTGGGCTGAGGAACGGCTTAAATGAGGCCATCGTGTCACGCAACTGGGCATAGTTGGCCACCTGGTTGACAAGGCCGAACCAACTCCTGATGTCTGTCGTGGAGCCAGGGGTGGGGAAGTCACGGATGGCGTCCAAGTATTTCGGGAGCGGTTCGATGGTAGATTCCGACACCCTGAAGCCAGCGAAATCGACACACCTCTCCGCGAACTGGAACTTGTCTGAGTTCAACACGATACCCGACCGGCCGACAAGCGTCAGGAAGTCGATGGTCCTCCACCAGTGCTGCTCCAGGTCGGTGTCATAGTGGATGGTGTCATCCACGCAACGTTCCTTGCGTTCATAGTCCGAGAGGACGGCATCAAACCGACGGTTGTAGCCATCCCCTGATGACAGGAAGCCCTGTGGTGCCCTGGTGTAGCGCCAATGGCCGAAGGGTGTGATGAAGGTAGTGAGGTGGCGATCCGACTCACGCAGGGGGACACTGTGGTAGCCGTTCCAGGCGTCTGTGACGGTCTTCCAGGTGCCCTTCGGGACGCGGCGTGCAAGGTGGAACGGGGACTCAGTGGCGAAGGTCTCACGTTGGCAGAACTTGCTAAGGGGGGAGAGGTCCACGGTCCTACGTGGGGAACCGTCGTGCTTCCGAGTGACTACCATACGATGGCACCACGTCACAGGCTCGCCGTATGGCACACGTTCAATGACCACAAGGGCTTCGTCCCGCAGTAGGTCATCGTGGACCCTCCGTTGCCAGTGTAAAGGCACTGTAGCCGCGGTGTGACATGCCCTAGGCGTAGCTGCGGGGTCCATGTGCATCTCGATAGGTGGCCCCTCCATGTATGGTAGTGCTCGATGGGGGCAAGTATTGAACGTAGACGAGGCATATCTCCCGAGTAGCCAATCTTTCATCCTGATGTTGTTCTCTGGCTTACAGGGGAACGGCAGTGCTACGGGGCGCGCCGGGGGGACCGTGCGCTGAGGACATGTGCACTGGGCGTCCCGGGGGTCACCTGGCCCCACGCAGCCGCCGTTGGCTGACCTCGTCGCATTGACGGACAGGGGCAGGCCTGTCGTGTCAGCCGTGTCAGGGCTACGCCTGTCCTTGTGCCCCCCTGCAACGTCGTCCGATGGGAAGTTCACGGGCAAGAGGCCGAGGTTGAGCAATGACTCGTAGGAGAGGTACATGGCCCGGACCGAGCTGCTCACGTATACCATGGAACGGCAGGATGTGACACGCCCCCCGCTGCAGGTTGTCGAGAGCCTAGCGAAGAACGCTCCCTCGATGGATATAGGGGAGCGGTTGGCGGCTGACAGGCTGAGGCTGACGGGTCGCAGGTCGTCCCGCGAGAAACTGCAGGCCAGGTACTCCTCCAGCGACCAAAGGTCCGACTGCGCGCCAGTGTCCGCGACGGCAGATATCCGAGCTCCGTCGGCCGTGCCCCGGTTGCCGGTGCCATCCCTCAGCCCGACTGGCATGTCCATCGAGACGGTGATTAATGCTCGGGGGTGGTCTCTCAGCCTGGCCCGTCTCCATTCGCCCTTGGAGAAGATGTGGTGCTCGAGTCTGATAGGTGCTTGCCTGTTGACACATCCGTGCGACGTATGGGCGCGGTGCCAGCGATGGCTCCTGTGACGTTGGCCAGAGCGGGCCCCGGCTTGCACCGACGAGACCTGGGCGACCGGCTCCGACCCCATGGCGGCCTGTTGACTGTCGGACGACGGCTGTTGACGCCTCTGTCGTCGGCGGGCCCTGTAGCAGCCGATGCACACCTGGTGAGGCTTAGGATTCCACCCGCGAGGCCCCTCCGTGAAGACGTTGAAGACGCTCTTACATTCCGGGCACGAGGCACGTCTAGCCCCGTCCGCAGGGCTCGGGGCGGGGCTCGTCTGTGGAGTCGTCTTCAGGCGCTGGAATGACGACATGGCTGATAGGGAGGACGACGGGAGGGCGTTACGGGCCATCTCTCTGTTCTCGACGAGTGCGATTACGAGATTAACTGGCTTAATCAGGACGTCAGGTGTCCCCAGCGTCTCGCGGCGTATGTCCGAGTCATAGATGCCATTGATCAGAACATCACAGATGATGTGGTCGGTATAGTCCACGTCCTTACCACACTCGCATACCGCGTTATATGCGCATGTCTCTGCTTTACCCCGCACTCTGGCAGCAAATGCACGGAATGTCTCATCGCGTTCCTGGCGGAACTGAAGTAGCTCGGTGCGCAGGACACATGTAGCGACTGGGATGACAGCTAGGGAACGCATGACGGTGATTAGGTCTGGCAAAGGTCCGGAAGCGGCGTCGGGGGCGGCTTTCAACAGGCTGTCTCCAAGTACAGACCCACCGCACTGAAACAGCTGGAAGGGGGCCTGGGCATCCCCTTTGCCTGATCCGGCACGGAATACGTCCCAACGGCGGATAAACACGTTCCATTCCTCTATCGATACGCCTACATCCACTTTGGGCCGATCGAGTCTCGGGCCGTGAGGGGCTGGGGCCTGGGCTGGCGCGGCCATGATAGGCGCTGCGTGCTGGTGGCTAAATCCATGAATCGTCAGTATAGCAGTGACGAGTGCTTCGGATAAGTCTTGGGATTCGAACTCGCAGCCGGGGACAGGGCATCCAACAACGACCATGGTGTCGTCATGAAGAAACACACTCCTCAATGTCAGTCTTGGTACTTTATTGACAAAGATGACGACACCCTGAAATAGAGCAATGCCGCAGGATAAGCTGATAAAGTATAACATGAACAATACACATATATTCACATACATAAAGACACACTAAACGGTAGTGGAAACAGTCTTACATGTGTGAGTGGACGAACGTCTCAACCCGAGGCGGAGTGAA
Organism: Gymnodraco acuticeps; assembly: GCF_902827175.1. Classification (NCBI taxonomy): domain Eukaryota; kingdom Metazoa; phylum Chordata; class Actinopteri; order Perciformes; family Bathydraconidae; genus Gymnodraco; species Gymnodraco acuticeps. The sequence continues at coordinate 1,958,543 of NW_022990021.1, forward strand.
TGAATAACATGTGGGCTAACATGGCCGCTATGCAGTACCGGGTCAAAGCACGGCATATCAGGGCAGCGACAGCAGTGACGCTGCCCTCTAGTGGCCGGCGATACACTCTTCACAGGCAGCTCTCTGCCTCTCTCACGTTATTATGGTGCGCGCCGGAACCAACAATCAGTTTTTACCGTAAATGAGTTCAGTTCAGAGGACAAAGCACATACAACATTAATTAAACTCGATATTTGTTCACTTGAATTTCACTTTGAATGCTTGGATATTCTCAATGGGTGAATACATTTTTTTATAATAATAAAAAATAATAAATAATGAAAGATTTTTTTTTTTTTAAATGACACCAAAGCTTTCTAACGGCCCGTCTACACTACAGGCGTAAAAAAATGCTTTCAACGCTTCGCCCATTCATTTGAATGGGGTGACGTAGGATATTTTCAAACTTTGCCGAACTGCATTGTGGGTAGCATGGCAAGGCGTTGCAAGCATCGCGAGCGTCTATCGGCGTCAAAAGTTGAACAATGTTCAACTTTTGAGGCTCGATGCTCGCTCGAAGCTGGCGTCAGCCAATGAAATCCCGTTTATGCAAATCTGCCAGTACAAGCGGTAGCCAATCAAACCGCGTGTATGCTGGGAGAGACTACGCAGGTCATTTCCTCATATTCAAAAAAATGGAGGGAAAATTCATTATAGCGGTAGTGAATCACCCGGTGCTGTATGATCAGTCTCTGTTCATCTACCGGGATACAAACCGGAGGAGCGAGGCATGGAGGGAGGTGGCAGAGACAGTGGGTGAAACTGGTAGGTTTTCGCCTGTTTGGGGATTTTATATCCAGTTTACTTCGTTTTAACATTGCTATTGCTTTGTATGTCGGGGGCGGGAGATTCATGTGATTGGTTGTTGGTCGCGTTGCTCGCAAAAAATCGCCAAGCCACAGACACGCCCAGCTTCAAGCTTTTTCGACGCCTGTAGTGTAGACGGGCCATCAGGGTGGGCCAATGAGTAAACTGGGTGGGCCTGGGCCCACCCTGGCCCTATGGTGGCTACGCCACTGGTTTACAGTTGTCGGCAAAATGCCGCTCCTCTGTCTTCATAACAGTCAAAGCATGAGACTGAAGTTCCCACCTAGGGTCCAAAAAATGCGCTGTGATGTGCAGTCGACACGTTGGATGCGATCCGAATTATCTAACGCAGCCCCTCGTCCTCCACAATGTTAAGCTGTAGCCACCCATTTAGCTATCGCTGTTGTTGTTGTTGTTGTCAAACTTTCAAGCGGCAAGCGAGCGGCATCAGCTGTCTGCTTGGCTTGCTGTTTAAAACACCTTTTTTTGTATCCATATCTCTGCTACAATCTCCCACCATCCAACTAACAACAACAACAACAACGTCAAGCCTTTGTGCTCTGAAACTACAGGGCGTGCCGAGGAGAAATACACATGCGTTAATCGCACGTTAAAATAATTAGTGGCGTTAAAAAGAAATTGCGCGTTAACTTGACAGCCCTAGTTATAACACGTCAATTTCACTTTTTTACTAGATTTTTCATGCAGATTTCAAACAAATAATTGAATATGTGCTAAGCTAACTGGCTGTTGTATGTTGTCTGGATGTTTTTGTTCTTGCTTTACAATGTTACAAACATTTTTTTGGATAGCCTAATGTTTTTGGGGGAATCTACTTCGGAGGACTGATGCGTTTTTGTTTCAAACTCTGCTCGTGAAGCAGAAGCATTTCTGCAGAAAGCTATATAAATAGAGTTTGAAGGTGTCTGCTCTGTCTCCAGTTTCATTTGGCCATAGTGTGTTTCTCAGGTTGCCGGGGGGAAAGTGCTGACACTGTGATTTCGCCATCTGCTCAGTGTCCTGAGAGATCCCCGGCTTGCTCATACATCGGCTGTCTTTCCGTGGTGAATATGTGGGATGCTGTGATATACTTCTAGCCTGACCTCTGCAGTACATGTATTATACACTGTGCTGGGGAAAACAATCTGTAAGTGTTAAGAAATATGAAGGACAGTTAATGAAAAAACCTTCACTTGATGTACTGCTGAGATACTGCTATGCTACGTCACCCATTATGCTTGGCTCACATCCAGAAGAATCTGTATTTTGGCAGGAAGATGAGAGAAAAGGTGAAGAACCAGATGGATACACTCCATTTGTCCTTTAAATATAAAGAACCCTCTTTTACTACACACCATTTATTTATTTCCAAAACAATTAAAGTGGAATTTTGTATTAAATGCCTTTTTTAAACTCAGTGAAAAATCTCCTTTCTCTTCGTATCTTTTGCAAAGAGAAAGATATGCGAGTATTCTCACAATTCTGAACCCACAGTATATTCAACAATCATACTGAGGAATCTGTCGGAGAACAGGGACAGACATACACATTTCATCACCAACAGCAGTGCCAATAGAACACAATACAATATATCCAGTCTTTTAAGTTAAAGCTACAAAAGAGAGAACAATCTTCTCTTTAGGCTCACAGATGCTTCCTTACTATTTTAGATGGACTGTACATATCTAAGGCTAGATTTTCTCTTTTAAAAAACCTTAAGTTCCAACATTCATCCTTCCAGGTTGTAATCCTTAAAGATCCCTACCAACAAATAATTTGTGACCTTGAATATATTGACTAGTGTCGCTATATAAAATATTTCAAAACAGCCGATCTCTGTCTAACATGCAAATGCGAACATATTGAATTTGTCACAACACAAAACCTTGAGTTTGTCATTACAGAGAACAAAAGCTAGCAAGTTCCTTCAGCAAAAATGGGTTCTGTGGAAAAATATATTTATTTTTCTAGGGTTTGGCAAAATATAGATAATATTACTGTGGATATATTATATCGGTGTGATGAGGCGAGATATTGTCTTAGGCAGCCTTTTATGCTGTTTTATGCACAGAGCTGTCTAGCCAACCAATAACCAATCATTCTTATCTTATTTTTTTTAATTGTTCTGATTTTGTAAATATTTCTGGATGCACGTATAGTCAATCCTACAACATTGTCGCAAAATCAATATTGATGTATTTTGTAAAACAAGTTGATATATATGATTTTTTCCAAAAGGCTTACCCACATTTTGTGCTATTATGCGTTTAACTTCTTCAGCGACCTTAGTAATACATGTTTAATAGCTAAAAAGATTTACATTGGTGTTATATATATATATATACACAGTATAAGAATATATCGATGTAAGCTAAAAATGTAACAAAACCAGTCAGCATGATGCAAAAGGAGGATAATTGAGACTAGAATACAGGTTTTGAGTTTGTAAGTTGTTTATCTCATGATTCTTTAATACACCCCCTTTCAAACCACTTAGCCCAAAAGCCAAATCCATTCCCTCTTGTTGCCCTGAGTGCAGCGAGAGCACATCTTTAGCTGGGAGCATAAAGCACTGTTCATCGTGACAAACTTCAATTTAAGTCTCAGTGCTGACGGTGCCAAACAGGGACTAAGTGTTTTTTGTTTCTTCTTCACATGAATACTGTCACCCAGTTTCATTTATCATTTATTAGCCCTTGTTTCTCTTTATTGCTCACAGAGTAACCGTTTGTTGGTACCTGTCAGGTACGTTGTAAGCTTCAGAACAGGAACAGTTCTCATTAGATTTGCCAGAGGATCTTCTTCAGGCCAACTGTTTCATAGCAAGTAGTTACAGCTTTGAAAATTGAAATATTTAGCAAATTCTTACGTTGTAAACATAAAGGAACCCTGCAGAGGAGGCCTTCATAGTGTTCCCTGCCCTTTAACATGCTCCTGCGCTTCTCTCATGTGCAAAATATACGCTCTGTCAATTAAATGCATTGTTCTCAGCCAGCATTGCAATCTAAGCTGAGCCCTTCCTTTGGGGCAGGAATTACGGAGGTGTGACTCCACCTTCCCTTTAGAGCGATGAGCGTGAATGGCATGAAGACAAACAATAGTAGCGAGAGCGGGGGGACCTGCCCCTGCAGCACGGAGCCTAAACAGCATTGATTGCTGTGAGTCGCTCTGAGTGGTTTTGATAACGTTTCAATAAATATTGAAATGAGCACGACTCTGAGGGCACTCTAGCGCAGCTGGATTGACAACAGTTTGGAGAGGAGTTTCTGTGTAGACGCACTGGGTGTGCTTGTGACAGAACAAAATGTATTTTGGCACCTAAAACTTTGGTCACATGAAATGCAAACAGTAACAGCTCATGCCGAAGTGCTCATAGCAATTCTTCAATGAGATGGTTTTCAGATTGTTGTTAAACATTTTACAGAAGACCGGGTCAATGAAATTGCACAGTGACCACAAATTGTAAAATCCAGGGCTTTTCTTAGCTTTTGACCATTTCCTGCCAAAAGGCCATAGCCTGGATCTTATCTCGTGCCTTGCAGCATGCACATTGAGCTGCCACTGCACCCCATAGGTCATTGCCAGTGACTGAACCGTGAAGCTCTTCAAGCACTGCATGGTTAAATAAACCACACAGTCCTTTCTGTGCTGCGGTGTAGCCTTGGACACTTTGTTGTACATGTGTCTGCACATCATGTTCCTTCACTCAGTGGTGTGAGTGTGATTTGCAGCTTGGCTGGCATCCATGTCGGCAGTCTGCTTCAGAACTGATCAAATAGCCTCACTAATGGCTTGGGATGATGACAGTGGAGGACATTTCTTTCCCAGCTGTTATGAGAAAACTTATTTTCAAACAACAATTACTTATAGCTGGCACCAAACAAATGCTTAGAGTTTAGACCAATTGTGTAGAAAAAGTTCTTGCAGTAAAACCACCATTATTCTATGTGACAGCTTACATTTAGTTTCTCTGTCTGATCGACTTGCATTGAGCTTTGCTATTTTAGCTGCCGGGCTGGTGGAGATGTGGGGCCTTGAAAATCAGCGAAACATGGGTAAAGCAATGAAAGATTGATTATAGTGGAGAACTAAGCTTTGACACCGAATGTGAAGTAAATGGCAGAAATGAATCCACAATTACAGGTTTAGAACGGCAAGGATTTGCGAACTCTTATCTTGAATTGTCGACCCAAGACTATTGATTCTCAAGTCAACAGCTCAAAGAGTGGCTTGAATTGTACCAAAATTGCAGTTTTATCTTTGCCCAAGTTTCTCTTTTATCCCCCAATTGCAATGCACTTTCCTGCCTGAAAGATGGAATTAGAAGTCCAATAAAACCATGACAATAAATTGCTCCTCTGTATCGTGTTCTCTCAACAGTAGAGTGCCTCAAGCTAAAACATAACAAAAGGCAATTTCATGAAATAATTTTTCCCACAAACGATAACTGCACTTGGTGAAATTTGTTTTGGTGCAAGCTTCACCTTGAACAGAGGCTCTCTAGGCTCGATCATTTAGCTTCAGTATTTAGTTTTCTGAACATGTTCGACCCTGTATTCTCATATTGCTCATTTATATTTGGTTAGCATTACCGACTTTGTTCTGATGAATGGCAGTTAGATTTCAGTTTATTTACATCTTAATATTCATCCCATTCAGAGTTTAAGTCCCTTAAGTCAATGAATATGGTCCTGATATCCAATATACTAATTATATAATTCTTAACATGTTAATAAACAAGATCATGTATGATTTTCATAGTAAAAATAACTATAGATCAGCAATATTTGACATACCCCTCATTATATAAAATGGTGCTGTTGGCCATTATGGAGGAAAAGGGCAACTTCCCAGAATGCAATTTTAACCAATGACATACCACTGGACAGCCCATGATGTCTTCTGCACAGTGCAGCAGGGATTGATAGAGAAGCTCAAAAGATTAAAAGGAGATGCTTGTGAACAAAATGTCCATTACAGAAGACATTGGTCAATTGGTTGGGTCTCAGGAGGACTCCTAAATAAAAACAATATTGATACTTCATGTGAGTAAATATATAGCAAGAATATTGTAGCTCACCTTAGCATAAAACATGGAAAGCGTTAGCCTGGATCTGTCCAAATTGAACTAAATCTGCCTACTGGGAACTTTTAAGCTTTGTAATTAGCATGTTTTTCTTGTTTTTTTACTGGAACACAAACCAAAGTGTATCAAATTCGACTTGCTTGGGTCTGTATTGGTTGCCTGGCAGCCTCAAAGTCTAGAGAAGACTGTTGGAAGTCACTACCTGTCCAAGAGATAGTACAGCACATTAGTTTACACTTTGTGTTGTGGGGATGGTTACATTTGGTTATCTGCAGCATGGCCAGGGTAGAAGTCTCCACCCAGTATCCAGTTTCTTTGCTAAGCTATGCTTACCATCTGCTGGCACTAGATTCATATTGTCTGTGTTGATATATGGGTGCTATTGAGCTTTCTAACTGTCAGAGAAAACAAATAAGTGTATTTCTCAAAATGTTAAATAATTATTTTTTATATTTATATTAATGTGGGCACACAGTAAATAGACACTATCTGTTCACACACGTCTCATGCAGCTGTAGACTCGTCTCGCTATAAATAACTGGGAGGCTGAGATGTTCATTAAATGAAAGCTATGGCAAAAGATCAGTCTCATTCATTCTCTAGCAACATTTGGTGACTTGACCCTTTGCTGACTCTGCTTAATGTCTGAACAATATAGAGAGATGGGCCATAAGAGTCACTGTAATCACACCTTACTGACAACAACGGGCCATAACTTCAGCAAATGACAAGCGATTTGGACCAATAGGGAAAAGCTACCTCACTGCAACATTTCACCTTGCAACTGGATGTATCGCCGATGCTGAACAGCACAGATTGCTGCTGGGATGAACAAAGCGTGACCCAAAGCTTTACTGGTGTGGACGACTTTGGAAACATGCCAGATAGTCGAATATTTTTGAGGGATAATGGGATTATGAGGGCAAACACAGCCTGTCAGGGTAGGATAAACATTAATTGTAAAACTCAGAGGTTTGGAATTACAGGTTAATCTGCCTAAGTGTGAAGCCCAAGTTCAATTGGAGGATAGAGCTTTAAAAATCCTTTGTTTTGGGCCCCCTCACAAGTCCTTGTAATGCACTGAGGCAGCACACGTAACCACATTGAACAAAACACATTGCAGTGCGTCAGTGCACAGCAAAGGACATAACAGTAACTCACTCTACAGTCTTGCACCTGCCTAATGACTGTCATGTCATCTTTCCTGTCATATAGTGTTCCTTCTTTTTTTTATCATGAGAAAGGCTCCATTTTACAAAAGCATTGCCTGAGATGGCCTTGGCAGAGTCCCTAGGTGCTTGGATTCCTGCGCACACTGAGTGGCTCCTGGATATCCACTAAGCTTGTGGACAATTACAAACACACACAAGGTCACAGTGGAGCCACGTCAGCCTCCCACAGAGCCCATCTGATCCAGCCTGAAACGCAGCAATTACCACCCCCTGCGTGCCTCCGTGTGGGGCTGCAACTATTTCATTATTTATTTGAACAAATAGGATTACGGTTGGTCTGCGGTGGATTGATTGTGACGAGGGATGAGAGGCTCCGGAGAGCTGGGTGCTGTGGCCCGGGGTTTGCTGAGCCACTCTGCTGTGTCAAGCGCAGCGCTTGATCTCCTGTCTTGGTCTCTACCACTTTTCCTGGACAGTGGAGCGTCGCTTTGTTGACATATGCCATCTGCTCTGCTGCGCTCCCCGCACCGATAGATTGGGAAATGTGTTTGCCGGTTTGCTTGTACCTCTTCTCTGAAAATATACGTTTATGAAACCATAAAATCTGTCATATCCTGTGAGGCATAGCACTCGCATCCGACAGCAGTTGACAGCACATTCACATCCTCCGTAATGAAATGCTTTTTAGGCACTCTCAAAAAGATTGTCACTCACAACATGGGTGGGTTTTAATTTAGTTATAAAATAAATTTACATCCAAATGATGATTAATAATGAGGGAACAATTTGACACCATAGAAGTTTCAAATCACTGCCAAATGAATTGCTTTAGGAGTGCTATTAAGTTACCAGCTAAATGAAAGTGCTATGATTGAAAGGGGGAATATGAACAGCTCGAACATGTAGATGTGTTGGCTCCAGCACTCAACCACTTATTCTGATGCCTGAAGTATAGGGAATGGACTTTTCTTTACATCATTATACTTTGATGTGTTAAAATGCTTACATCAATGTCGGGTTAGACCCAGCAGTGCAGAATCTCAGGGTATTTTGAAATCAATAGTGTAAGGTTAGGAGAGCAATCTGCAGAATAAATAGGAGAAAATAGCAATTCTGATGTTTTGGGAAACATTACCAACAGCAATCATTTTCATTCAGTGCGGAATGTGTGGTCCCTCCCGAGTAGCTAATAGCTCATCTCAGATGGAATTTGACCTGGCAGCCCCCCCCCCCCAAAAAGGCCCTCCTTTGAAGTGATGAAGCCCGGGGTCTCTGCGGTAGACTTATCTGCTTCTGGAGATTGATCGAAAGTAATTTTTGGCCCCAAGAAAACCAGGGAAGAATGTGATAGATAGCTCTGCCCCTCTATCTCCCTGATGGCGATATTAGTCCTGATTAAGATGAATGGGCCTTCTCTGTCTAACCATGCAAATGCTTACCGCTGGTGCCATTTATCCAAGAATGTGAAAATGCAGAAACGAGAAAAGCATGCTTTTTCTTCAACTGATCTTTGGCTAGAAGTCGTTTTTGCTGGGATAAATGACACTGCCTTCAGACAAATGCCATCGTTACAGAACTACCCAGATATCCTTAATGTACGAGCGGCCATGTCCCTGTGACATCCGATTTGGTAATGGGGGATTTGAGGCAGAACAGGAAAGTGCTTTTATCCTCGTATATATTAGCGCCTAGTCATCCAGATATATAGTGAAGAGAGCATTTACTGGGCTCTCCCTGCAGGCTGCTCTAAGCTGCGCTAATTGATGTTGATTAACCAAATCAGCTGTAGAGAGGGCAGAAGGACAGCCTAATCAAGCAGGAGGTGTGACCTCTATGCTATAGAGCAGCCTAATGAATAAACAAAGCCAACAGATATGCTGGGCCAAGCATTCTATAAATGCTAAGTGAGTTAAACTGCCAAACACAATAGTGTTAATTGATGTTAAATGCAATCAATACATATGGCAATGGAAATTACTCTCACTCTGCAGTTTTTAAGACAGTATTGATATTTTTAATTAAACTAATTTGTTAATCCCTTTTAGCAGTGAGGCTCTGTATAAGGATGGCAATGTTGGCTGCAGAACATTTAGTATTTTGACATTAATGTTCCCACGATGATCACTTATGAGCCTCAATGGATTGCAACACATTCATATAAACATCCTCCCCTCATACATCAATTGTAACAATTCTAATCTCTTAACCTTTACTCTAGATCCATCATCAGAGTAAGATACGTGATTGTCCCACTCTCAATAGCTTCAAAGGTCAACGCAAAGAATGGTTGAGAAACAAACATCCATGCAATCACCGCTAACTTTAAATACAGGGGTATCTTCTCTCGCACTTTATGTATCTCTTGTATCCTCTCTTGCACTTTATGTCATTGCTGCTATATTGTATTACCATGTGATAAATACTTGTATATGCTGCTCTTGCTCTTTTTGCATATCATGTATTTGATTTTGCTATGTTTGTAAAATGTCATTTTCTTAAATGTTTTATGTGAGGGACTACGGGCTTTCAGATTTAGCTCAAAGCTAAATCTGGCATATTTACGCTTGACACATTTGATTGTGTTCATTGATGTCATTGTCCCTGCTAAATAAACGATTAAATAAATAAATCAGGCCACATTTGTATTTGTTAAATAATTTAGTTTAGACGTACTAACTGCCTTTGGAAAGACTAATGACATTTCCATCAGCCTCAGCTGTACTTTGTGTCTAATGCTAAATTAATAGCATGCTAACTAAGATGAGAACATCCTTAACAATATACTTGCAAAACATCAACATATTAGCGTTACCAATTTGCCAACATTAGCATTCGGCTAACAATATGCCAAAAACTCGTATTTCCAGTCGATGAGAAGTTAATCCTCACGGTCATGTGAAATCCTCCTGACAATCTTTCGGTGGACATTGTTTTAGCCTTGGTTATCAATTAAACTATTTAACTCACCTGTAATCTGTGGATCTGAAATGAGCCAGAAACTGACATAAGTTCCCTATGTTTTTTTATAGACATTGATAAGACATGATAAAAACATATAAACCAATATTATTTGGTTATCAATCAATAACCAAGACCTGACCTTAACCTAAACGCCCCATGAGCTTGAGCTGTTGAATGTGTGCAGAATGAATTGAAGAGTTCTCTGAGCATACAAAGAGGGCAAGGTCTTTTTCAGGAGCAAGAACAACTTGATCATAATGAATACACATTAGTGGATAGATCCAAACAGAATGTGGTAACCATCATTTGGTTACACAATATTGTAATGCAGGTAACATGACCCTAAAATGAACTGAGTGACATGTGTCTGTTTATTGAATAACTCCTGCATATTTTTAAAGAAACTTTTTCTCAAGTCTTTTGAATACAGTTTATGGGTGCAGAATCATTTAAGAAGTCATTCATGCTACATATGTGAAACTTTCAGATCATGAAATGCAGCGATGCAAGTATTTAAATTGTCTTCAATGCTTGGAATTTCCTTGTTAATGCAACCAAATGGGAGCAATGTTTCTGCATGGCCCAGCCGCACAAAGCAGAACAACATTTTGTATTTCATATTGTATGTTTTATTAGCAATATCCTGCAATGTTATGTCTTAGAAGTGTAGTTCTACCTTACTTAACATTGTCATCAGTGCTGTGGCCACAGTTTTGACCAATAGTAATCTACCAACGAGAAGACATATCTTTAAAAATGTTTTCCAACTTTCCCAGTGTCCTCACTGTGGTCTGTAGAACTCAAATCATTGGAGCACTTTGACACGATACTATGTTGCTCTGCTGAGTGGTGCAGAATTGAAGCTGCCAATCAAGAGGCAGGAGCCTGAAGCTAATCAATCCAAGCAGGCCATGATGTGATTTCTTCCTTGTGGAGAATTGAGCAGCCTGACAGCCTGTAGGACGGTTGGATTCGCTCACCTCCTGCAGCCTGCCTGAATCACACAGCTATTATAACACATGTAAATGTCTCTTGCACGCCCTGTTTAAAAGGCTGTCGCAATGCTGCTGCCACATTTACATAAAATGATAAGTAAGTGATAAGCACTGGCTGATATTAACAACAACACTCTCTGTTTGAAATGGGACCAGGGACTGTTTGCTTGGTGGGACATTTTAATCACATTGCTATGCTTTTTTATGCAGAACCCAATTAGACACCACTGTTTATTTGTCTAGAGAGAGATACACGTTTGCTAAAATGGTAACATCATTCTCTAATGACATGGAGGGTTGCTCATGCAAATGAACAATAATTAAGATGACTAAAGGGAAAAGTCCTTTGCTAATCTGTACTGAATGTGCTTACCTTTGTTTCTCCCATTTTCTTCCTTTTGGAAGAAATGAGTCTTTTAAAAAGTGTCCACCAGTCTTATCCTGCTCTTGACTTTGAGTTTGCATTATATGACTTTAATAATGATGCTGGTAAGATATGTTCTCTGGTTGGCATATGATTGGAGGAATAGTAAAGATATTTTGGTAAGTACGCTTATTTGCCTATTAGCAAGAATGAGATGAGAAGGTTAGTTTGGCTTGAAGTGCACACGTTACAAGTTAAGAGTGCAGGAAGTCACTGTTCTTGTTGTTATGATGCTTCGGATGGATTCAGACTATTGTTTCCAGTCTTAAGGCTTAGCTAAGCCAATCAGAGGCTGTCTCCTTACCTTGCTGCATTGAGATTATTCACAAGAGGCAATGGAGTGGACACTCCTTACCACTTACAAATTCAACAAATTAGAAATGTCACTTTTTGACTCAATAGTACTATGGTAGGAAATATCTTGGGGAATGACAATTTAGTGGAGAAAAAGGCAATACTTGAGGTGAAATGTTCCTTTAATCTGTTATTTAGTCAATAAATCAGGATTTGGCCGTATCTTTTTAGGACCAAAACTGACAAATATTGAACATTTTTACATTTGTCTGAGTATGATTTGAGGAAGCATTTTTCAGCATATGCCATCATTCTTTGATTACCTCTCCAAAAATATTACAGAAATTATTTGTTATACTGGCTCTGCTGCAAGAGAAGGCATTGGCATTACAAATCACTGGTTTGTTGACACGTTTTTGTAATCAGATTGCTTGATCATACACCGTTTTGGCAAACCGGCAGTTTATCTGATGTTTAGCCGTTTACAGGAAATGACATAAACTTGTCTTAGATGTGGAAACCCTAATGCTATTAAATTGATTATGTGACATTGACTTTTAAGGGCATGTCTTCATTCAGTAGCAAAATATGTTCCCTGTGAGGGAAAAGTTTCTTAGTTTTTGTTAGAAACTTCAGAATTAATTAGAAATCACATCAGGAGATGTCAAGGGATTTACTTCAAGGCTCAGCAAGGCAGTCCTTTTTCTGAGGCATCCTTCAGTGAGGACAGCCTGTGTTCATAATTCCATTTTTCATCAAAGTGTTTTAATCTCCACATCCTCAGTAAGCTGCAGACACATCTTAACAGGGAATCCACTGTCCTTATCATTTATGTTATTCCCTACTGGTCTTGCCTAAGCAATTTTAAACTTTAGAAAAGTTTAGATTTTCTCCTACAAATTGCAAGACAGGACTGCTTACTGTGCGTAATTACATTTCAGGTTTTCATAATTTCATGATTTGGCTGTAGAAGTGACTCCCATCGACTGAATCCAATGCATTTAAAGTAAGTCAGGAGTATCACTTGAAGAAGAACTTCACGTTGCCTGTGAGTCAAACTTGCAACCTAAACAAAGCAGGAAACCAGAGAGTTATGCAGGGGAATATGGTCACTCCTAATGCAGACTCCCTTTGAAGTCAGAATGTCTGCGGTCTGCAGAGCTGCTTCTTCAGGCCAGGCCTCCGAGCTCCATTCGGTTTGCCAGGGAGGAAATGATGGCAGTCCAACAATAAGGACATGCTGCAAACCTCAAAGGACATATGGAAATGAAGACTGCTCGATGGATTTTAATGCGTTTTCTCTTACCAACCAGAGACCCAATTGGTGATATAAAGTTTAATTATACTACAAAAGTAAACTTGCCATTTGAGTTAATGAATCGCCAGATTTACTACGTACCATTCTGAGGGGACCATGAATGTCTGAAACAAATGTCATACCAATCCATTCAGTAGCTTGAAATGAATTCTGGACACTAAATGTCTGTACAAAATTAATTGCTAATTCATCAAAATACATCCCTTGGGCAATGAAAACTATGACCTTATTGTGGCATTAGATCAACAGTCTGAATTACAAAAGTTGTAGTTTATTCCTCAGGGGATCATGACTATCTCTGCAAAATGTTATGGCAATCCAAATAATAGTTGATGAAATTTCACTAAAACCCAGAAATATCAAACTTGTGGTATAGCTAGAAGAAATGTCATACAACCAGCAAAGCCATTAGGATGGAAAATGTCATGGCAATCGATCCAATAGTTGAGATATTTCAATCTGGACCAATCGCTATCCATAGTCATGCTGGCCAAAAGAAAAAAATATGCAAGAACCCTCAGTATAGTTATTTCTCTAAACACAATAACAGCAAAAAGGTAAGACACAAGAAAGAGAGTTTGAGAGATGAAACCTTTGTACCATGACTTTCCATTTAGTGAAGGATTTTCCTCAGGGGAAGATTATTCGCAAGCAAATGAATTTGGCCTGAAAGGCCACCATTCAGAATTCCTTGGCTATTACAAGAACACAGGAAATCAATGAGACATTTTGCTGTGAACTGCAGATGAACCTGCACTTGCGCTTGTTTATGGATTTTAATTAGGGCCAAATAGACTCATGAATTTATGTAAAACCCTCGTACGCTAGTCTGCGTACCTCACAGACGGAGCTGGGGGAATGGGGCTAGGGTTGCAGGCTGTGGAAGAGGTCTGTTTTCTCCTGCCAAAACATTGCATGAAGTGAAGCAGGCACAGTGTGCTCTGCTCTCTCTATGTCTCATCTTTTAGTCACTTTTCAGAGACACTGCAGTTTCCCACTGGATACTGGTGTGAGTGACACTAGAAACTCATCTCCTTTTCCCCTGCCTCACGCCAACAAGTCAGCCGCACAAGCTGACGAGGTTTAAAACTATGAATAATGTGCACCTTTGAGAATACACATCCTCTCCCAGACTCTTTGATACGTTCACTGCGAAACGACGACTTTCAGGTTCAGATTAAACCGCAGACTCTATGGAAGTTGCGAAAAACGAGTGGGGGGTGGGGGCCTTATACCCTTTGAGTTCTCACCATGCATAGAGCTTAACCACAGCAATGGCAGTAAACGGTGTATCAGCCACGGTGTGATGTTGACTTTGGCACCCTCTGAGAAAACCATATGTCACTCTTTGGGATCGGAATTAGTTTTGAGAGCTGTTTATTCGCTTCTGTACAGAGTCACCGTGTCGTGTTACACAAACCAATATCTGCATAGCTGTATCAGCAAGTGGGGAAACAGGACCAAATCAATTCCAGCAGAGGAGGCATTGTGTTGTGACTGCAGCGCTGCCAGGCACTATTGTGAGCTTCAATTGGCTCTATGTGTGGTTCACGGTTTTTTAAATAGATTTTACAATCTTCCTGTCACCTCTCATAAAAGCGTACCTTTTTTAAATTCAAATGATCCTTTTGGGAGGCTGGAATTAGCGTCCTGAAATATTCATGACATGTTTCAGAACTTGTATTGTACACCTCCAAGGACTTGAACAGGTACTGTATCAACGCGGCTTGTGTCTGTAAATGTTTCATGGGCGCTGTGCAGCAGAACTAAGATCAGTTAGTCCTCAATGTTACTCACAGATACATTCAATCTTTCGCTTGCAACTGATTTTTTATTAAAATCATATTATTATCCTTAAGAACCATTGCTCAGTGTCCTACATCTGAATACCGTGTATGTTTAAATGCTTATTCTGGTTTATAACAACCTACGTGTAACCTATTTTCAATAGAATTAGATGGGGCAAGAAACATTAGCGGTGAGAGAACAGTTCTAAACCAGTTATACCTTATTACTTGTTCTCCTAAAACAGAGCAATCACCTGATGGGACCTATTGTCCTGGGATTGATTAGTATCTACTAGGGGTGCACCGAATGGGAAATTCTTGGCCGAAACCGATACCGAAAATAGGAAACAGTTGGCCGAAAACCGAATGCCGAAATGCCGAAAATGATTAATAGAAATATATATATATATATAATGTATACATTTTTTACCAATGTTGTTCAGCTACCTGATTATGGAAATAGACATGATTATGGCAAAACTTAACTTAAATAATAATCACTATTATGGGTCCATAAAACATTTATTCAGCACTTTTGAATGCATACAGTACATTGATATATGTCATGTATTATTGCTAAAAAACATTATATCGCAGTCTTAGTGTCGCCAACTCGTTTATAATAGGCAAAGACAACAAATGCGTCTATGATGTATTTTCGATCAGACGAGATCTCTCCCCCGTCTGTGTGCGAGGGGGCGGGGCAGTTTACACACACGCAGCTGCTACATGCAGCGGAGCACACTGCGGAGATGGCGGAGAGAACGCGCTCCGAGGTGTGGTTAAACTTTACCCGTCTCGATGTGGAGAATACTTGTTACCATAAGTGCAATAAGAGTTTAGCATGTAAGCACGAGCAATTTGTCTAAACATTTAGCAAAAGTGCACCGCATGCAGACGGAGGAATGTACCGGGTTCGACCGTCTTTCTAGCAGCGCTGTAGCCCCATCCACGAGTAACGTTTCCTT
The DNA here is from genome assembly GCF_902827175.1 of Gymnodraco acuticeps. Lineage (NCBI taxonomy): Eukaryota > Metazoa > Chordata > Actinopteri > Perciformes > Bathydraconidae > Gymnodraco > Gymnodraco acuticeps. The sequence goes on from NW_022990021.1 coordinate 1,974,394, forward strand.
TCAGGTGTTATGTATGCTAGCAGCAACACACGGAGTTAACTACATTATACAAACATGGGTTAATGATTAGAGGAAACTGAGTTATTTAGTTTGTTAAATTTCAGCTATTCTGTTTACAGTCTGTCATCAGATTATTAATACGATTTGTTAAAGGGCAATCTCGATGACAAAGGTCAATATCCCCCCCCCCCCCCCCCCCCCCCCCCCCCTGTGAGCCAGCCGCGAGCATGGTCGCCGCGTCTTTATTACGTCATCACAACAACACGTTATGTTACCAACGTAAGCCTGTTCTGACATTCGGTGATATTTCGGCCGAAAGCCGAAAGGGCCTTTTTAACCATTTTCGGCCGATAATTTTCGGTGGCCGAATATTCGGTGCATCCCTAGTATCTACAATTTCACCTTACAAGTGATTTTCCTCACAATGTTGATATGAAACAGTTTTGAAGGGATGGAAAGCATAACATCATTTTAAAAGTGCACGTAAATGAAATATAAAATGTAGATTACTAATGGCCCTAATGACCCTTTAACCTACCGACTGTCTCATTGTCTGGCTGCTGTGTTGAATACAGTGTTATTAATTTAACACATTTCAGATTCATTTTACCTTCAAAACGTCAAGCTCAACACCCAGTTCAACAAAACAATCTGAGGATTTGAGCTTTGGTCAGTGACATTATAGGGAAGTAAAACAAACATGGATGCTACTGACAATCATTGACACCCTTTTCTTGACCCTCTTGACAAAGGTCAGCCTAATTTCCTGTTTCCTGTTCCTTGTTTGGATACTCGTTGGCAGTGACATCATGCAAATGTAAAGCAGTGTTTGAAAATATGGAGTATTAGGTGGTAGGGATGCACGATATTGGTTTTTTGAAACCGATACCGATAACTTCCTGCTTCTCAAGACCGATAACAAAAAAAAATGTACGCCACTAATTATTTTAACGCGATTAACGCATGTGTATTTTTTTTTCCTCGGCCGCCCCGTAGTTTCAGAGCGCATCGAGTTTAAAATACCATCTACAAGCTGATGCTGACAGCCCCGCTCCTGCCGCCCGCTTGTGGCAGACCACACTTCCACGCTCACCGGCAGGCACCGACTGTTATTAGTTATAATGTGTGGCCCGAGCGAGCGAGAGAGAAACCTTACGTGCATTGTTGTTGTTAGCATCTGGTGCTAGCTAGCTGCGCTAACGGATATACGGAGCTGTTTAAATGAAAACAGAGGAGCGACATTTCGCCACAACTGCGCCGAGCATTTGACTTTATGCAGGAAGCCAGACAGTGAGACATTGTACGACATGTCAGCACGGATAGTGCGCAACATGATTGCAGCGTCCAGGCAGCTCCGGTTCGAGCATATGCCTTGAGTTGCACATAGCTCCAACGCCCATACCACCGACGACATGTTTGTTTACTGTCCTGGCTTCACGAATTAGGGAGCGCTGGATTTGTGAAAAACTCCCCTATTCCTAAACCACTAATACCACAGTACTGGCAAAACGGGAGGAGCCGAGTGAAAAACAAGCGTCCCTCATCCCAATCCACCCACATCGCAGTATTTTTTTCTTTTTTTTTACCCAAAAAATATATTGTATATTATCGGGGCTATTAATACTGGTATCGGGTTTATCGGGATGACGTCATAATTCATAATATCGGACCGATAATTATCGGGCCGATAATTATCGTGCATCCCTATTAGGTGGTAATAATGATACATTCCAATGAAGGACATACATATAGGCCTACTGCACTTGTTAATATGCTTACAACTAGGGATGCTCCGATCGCCAATTTCGGGGCCGATCGCCGATCGGCGGAATCAGTATCGGCCGATACCGATCGAGTGGGCGGGGCCTACATGGAAGATTTAAACATCACTTTAAATCTTCCATTTAAAGTGATGTTTAAAACTCAGTTAATGGGGCTCATTCACTGGAGCTTCCACAAACAACAATCAACTTAATTATTACATTCAAATTATGTACATTATTCAAGTTTACATTCACTTTGGATAATAACACGGGAGAAATTAGCGGAAGCGCTCTCTGTTCCTCTCTCCCTCCCCCCTCTCCTGACAGCCTGTCAGTATCTCATGCAGCTCACTGATCCAGTAATGAGCAACAACCAATCACATGAATCTCCCGCCCCCGACATACAAAGCAAAAAACCCCGGGGATTTTATGCGAGCAATATATATATATTAGGGCCGGGACTTTAACGCGTTAATTAAGATTAATTAATTACACAAAAATTAACGCGTTAAAAAAATTAACGCATTTTAATCGCACTTATTTTTGCACAGCGGAACGTTTCTCACTGGATGAGTTTCAGGCGTACCGATTATACTGGAGCACCAACTAACGTTCATGACTTCAGACAACAACAAACCACAGTGAACAACAGTGGGAAATGTTGTTTTAAAAAACGGACGGATGGAAGCGTCGATAAGAGCCCGGTTGTGTGCAAATTATGCAAAAAGGAATTCGCATATCACCGCAGCACATCAAGCAGTGGCGGCGCCAGAGATTTTCTCTAGGGGGTGCTGTGGGGTAGCTTGACGTTTCATAGAGGGTGCTCAAACATTTAGGGTTTCCCATTAATGCACCAGCGCTACAGTTGAATTTTCTACTGCAACACTCCCCACGCACACACACACAGTGCACCCGCGACTGTTACAATGAAGGCTCGATAATCAGCTCACGGCATATAGGCAGGCGTAAAGTGCTATTTTTACAAGTGGGGAGCGGACCTCACCTCCTCTAGGAGGGTCCTCACCTCCTCTAGGGGGGTCCGGGGGCTAGCTCCCCCGGGAAGATTTTTTGTTACATATTTAAGTTAAAAGCATCAATCTGGTGCACTTTGAGAGCAACATTAAGAGATCTATGGATACATCTCAACACCCATACGAAACATTACTGTCAACAGATTTTCTATTTCTTTATAGATATTTTACAAATCACTCCCCTTTTAAAACAATCCGTTTGAGACCCACTGAGATAACTAGACTAAAGTTAACTATCTAAACACTGAGAGAGTCCTTTACTTCACCTGAGTTGAGGTTACCTGAGACTCTCCGTCTGACAGGAGAGAGTTCTCCCTCCACCTTGTTGTTGAAAAAGCTCCTTATATCCATTAGCTTGGCTAGCTAGCACCAGATGCTAACCACAACGATCTCCGGTAGATACCCACTGGTGCGCGAGGCGAGCTCTCTCGCTCGCTCGCGCACGCACGCACACAAAATGGCTCGTGCCACACACACACACACACACACACACACACACACACACAGAGCAGGGCTTGAATGAAACACAGAGACCCAGAAGTAAGCTACTTGTACTCACGAGGCCTATTATGTGCAGAATCCCTCTCGCTTTCAGTTGGTTTTGATTGAGTGTCCACACGTGGTCATTTAAGGACTAAAAAACGATCAATTTTTCACTTTGCTGTTAGCAAATCATTTGGCGCTCTAGCTAACAGGAAGTCAATCAAGTGTCACAAAGTAATTTAGCCTATGGGTAGGTCAAAAATTGAATGGGTGCTGACCATTGGCCTAATCATATCACCTGTGTTGGCTTTATGTTTTTGGTCAAAAATGTGTTTGTTTCACATATGCATTGATGTAATCAATAATATTTCTAATTTAATTTAATAAAAATAATAATAACAATTTTTGAAAAAAAAAAAAAAACACATATTTCTTGGGGGTGCTTAGGGGGTGCTTTGGCAATCCTAGGGGGTGCTTCAGCACCCCCTAGCTCCCCCCTGGCGCCGCCCCTGCATCAAGCCTCAAGTATCACCTCAATGCAAAACATATAGCAGCTAGCGTGGAAGCTAGCGTGGACGTTAGCCTCTTTTATCGCGTTCACACCAAAAAGAGCCGGTACTAAAATTAGTTAATGAGAACCTTTTTACCCCGACGAAAGTCCCTGCTAGAGAGCAGAGAGCTGCTAGAGAGCAGGGACTTTCGTACGGCTCTCTTGTGAGAAAATAGCTATATTTCTGATTGGCTGGGCGGATTGCAAACCACGCCCCGTAAAACTCCCAAAAAGTTTTGTGAAGCCGCCATTTTATTATCCTCGCATTAGCATTATTAGCATTAGCCCAGCGCAGAAACGCAGAGAGACTAACTTATGGCAACACAAAATAAAACATGGGAGCGGTGGAGATGAGGAGGTGTCGGCATTCTGGCGATATACTCGGAAGGCTGCTGGGACTCCCAGCAGCTTCTACTGAAGCCAGTCCCTAACTCCGGGGACTTCCGGCCGGGGACTTTGGGCGGCAGTATACGCCGTGAAGTGGTTTGCGGCCTGCCAGTAAACCCAAAGCAGAAGAAGAAGAAGTGACGTCAGCGGCTTCATTTGCCTAATCCACCCCCAGGTTCAAAGAGTTCTCATGAACTAAATTCTCATGAACCTTTGTGGGAAAAGTACTGCGGTGTGAATGCGCCTAATGGTATACTAAAATCCATGTGAAAAAAAATTGCTTCTCACTGTTCTTAGGTCAAATATGTATATGCGATTAAAAATACGATTAATTTCGATTAATTAATTACAAAGCCTCTAATTAGATTACTTTTTTTAATCGAGTCCCGGCCCTAATATATATATAAACTCCCCAAACAGGCGAAAACCTACCAGTTTCACCCACTGTCTCTGCCACCTCCCTCCATGCCTGGTTCCTCCGGTTTGTATCCCGTTAATAGTTCTGGTCGTAAAGAACCGGGTGATTTGCTACCGTAATTTCTCGTTTGGAATATGAGGAAATGAACTGCGGTCTGGTTCTCCCTGTGTGTGTGTTTCGCTGCGCTTACCTGTCCGGCGGGCGGAGCTGCAGGATTTCTGCTTCACACACGTTGCATACCGCTATTGTACTGTCTTTTTCGGACACCTTAAAGGAATGCTATGCTCATGACACTCATTTTTAAATAATTATCATTCGATAAAACAGACCAGTCTCTGCCAGTCTCTCTCTTTTTTTTTTTTTAATCCGATGACATTATCAGTGATTTTAAACTGATTAATTACCGAAATAACATCAACACTGTGGGTGGCAACATTTTACCGGACGTGACGTAAACCATGCGTTTGGTTTCGAGGACACGTTGATGTTCATGTTATTTACTGTAGTTACTCTCTTCAAATATGCCTCATTGTATCGCGAAACATTGCCACAATTCTGATAGGAACAATCCACGGAATGCTCGGTTCCATCTGTTGCCAAAAGGTAAGCGTAGGAAGTACGTTCGGAGGCAGTGGCTAGCGAAATGTGGCCGGCCCGAACCGAAAGATCCACAGGCGCATGTATGCAGCGAACATTTCAAGTTTCCGGACGACTACTATGAGTATGATAAAACATAACATGGGATTTATTGAACAACCATTACTTAATGGAGATGCAGTACCATCGGTCTTTCTGGTGTCATCACCGACCAGGACACCAGTTCGGCCAGTTGAGAAATCGCCCTCTGCAAGTGTGAAGCGACGGAGGACCAGAAGTAGTGCTCGGAGTAAGAATAAGGTATGTTATGGCGCATTTCCATTGCAGCGGGTAGCCCCGTTTAAACTTCCTTTATCGTCCAGGCCAGGCCAGTTTTTGGTGGCCTTTCCATATAGCGTAGTACCGGCTAGTGGGTATTTCCCCCCAGTTTTTCCGGCCCCATAAAATCGTGGTTCTAGGGCCAGGGACAACGAGGCTGAGTATGCTAAACTAGAGAGGGAATCGCTAGCAAGGGTGGTACTACATGCATACATATCTAGTAATCAAAATCATTGTATCTACTAAGTAGTACTAAGTAGGCTCGAACCTGTATGGCTGAATTCCCCCTTCCAATCTCTTCATATTGCTCAAAACTTCGCCATGTTTTCGTGTGTTTACAAAGTGAACGCATGGATGACGTCACGACCATCACGTGACTACTGAAAATGGGCAAAATGGCAGCGGCCTGACGGAATATACAGGTTTTGATAAAAAAGAGCTATAAAATCATTATTTACCGGGGAATATCGCTGATTTCTTCAGGGTATGGTTTAAACATAATGTTTCACTAAATACTGAAGTTTTGATTAATTATCTAATGAGTGGAGCATTCCTTTAAAATAATGCCAGACCGGAGAAGCCATTTTGACGAGCATGTTTTGCCGCGCACAGAGAAAAGTGTCATGTATTTTACGGCTCTCGCGATCGGCATGTTTAGAGAGCACCGATCGATCGGTAGAGAGTGAGTATCGACCGATCTCGATCGGTGACCGATCGATCGGAGCATCCCTACTTACAACATTGTGTATTACCTATATGAACAATGGCCCAAACTCTAAAAGTATTTAAGTAATTTAAACTGGATATTTCCTTTTTTTGATACAATGTATTTTTTTGCTGAGTTTTCAGAAACTGTGGTAATCTGCACAGGTCATGATCCCCACTATGAGCTTTGTACATTTGTTTGAGTTTTTCTCTGTTTTTTTATAAAAGATCCAAGCACTTCACTATACAAGGTCAACTAAAGAACTCTGAGGATGAGTTAAAGGAAACTGGAAATATAAAACATCCTTTGTGCTATAGCACATTCATCTGCTATAGCACAAAGGATATTTTATATTTCCAGTTTCCTTTAACTCATCCTCAGAGTTCTTTAGTTGACCTTGTAGTACAGTTGAAAAAACATGAGTACCTACTATTTGCGTCTGATGTCTTCAGCTGCCGCTCAATGTCAGCTGCTGTGTGTTCTTTCCATTGTACAGATGCTATGGAGAAACACAATGCAAATGTCACAAGTGATGTATAAGCTGCAAAGACAGAACAGTGTGCGCACCAAAAAAAACACGCAAACTGAAATGAACGGTGTGAGCGATGATTCGAACACTTCAGCAAACGACAACAGATGTCAGTCCACATTAAGCAGCAGGTATTAGGGACATCAGACAGATGCAAACGCCACTGAAAGGTAACACAGTGCAGTCGTTCACAACACATGCCAAATAACAATTCAATGAACAATGCAGAAACATTTTCTTGCAGTATGCTTTAAAATCTTAAGAAAAAACAGTATTCTGGCACAGCCTTTTTTTACAATGAAGGAAAAAACACTGTTATGCTTTCAGGCTACTCACATTAATAGCCTTGGAATGTGATGATCTTCAGTTGTGATCAAAAACACTGTAAATGAGGCACTGAAGAACTGAGAACTGCTCGCAGAGGTCTGATATCATGGTGTGATAAACAAAGCTTACACGATTGTTTTTATTGTAGAAATGTTTTCCATCTTTGTGTGTGAACATTATGAAGTATTACCATTCTCATCAGGTATAGTATTTCCTGTTCTATAGACAATGTAATGGTTTTAAGGGACCACTGAAGGTACCTTGAGAATACTGGAGCCGCATGCTCTGTTTGGAGGAGACTGCTGTGATTGACAGACGGCTTCACAGAAACCATCTTTGAAACCTGAACAGTTGGAGCCAATTTTCCCTGTGCCTTTACCCAGAGGGCCGGATGCAGGACACAGGCCTGCCGAGCAACCTGAGACCCTATGGGGGGAGGGGGGGAATTGAAATTCTCTGCAGGGAAAGAAAAAGGGGAGTCTTTCAAGGGGCCTGGATCGCACCACCCTTTGCTCCCAGCATGGCTTATTTTTTGATAAGGGCATTCGCTGTCAGCACACAACTCTCCTTTCAATATGTATGCCTGGAGATTCTGTTTTTTCTCAACAAGCAAAGCCGAGATTTGCAAAGCTTCAAACAGACAGTGTAAACAGCAGGATAGCTGCTACACAAGGCGCAGAGACACTCGGTGCCACCTGTCAATCAGTGGTGCATTCAGGATCCATGTTGGACACGTTCTTGGTAATCTACTGTTTATCTCCTCTGATCAGATACAATGGGAGCCAGAGCCTTTTCTTATCAAGCTCCACATTTGTGGAATCAGCTTCCAGTTTGTGTTCGGGCGGCAGACACCCTATCCGTTTTTAAGAGTGCGCTTAAGACCTTCCTTTTTGATAAAGCTTATAGTTGGGGCTGATTAGATTCAGCCCCTAGTTTTGCTGATATAGGCTTAGTTTGTCGGGGGACATCTTACTTCTTCCTTCTCTCTGTCTATACCTGTGTACTCTCATGTTCCGATTAACCCAGCTTCCCCAAATGTCTTTCTCTTTGGTGTCTATATACGCCGGGATCCGGAGTCATGGATGATCCTGCGCTCCTGTGTCCTGGATCGCGAGCCCTGGATCTTGAGTCGTGGCTGTGGTCCTGGATCATAGGTCCTGGATGGATATCCTTGTGGATTCATCTTCCTATTATACACACATGCATTTCCAAACATTTGGACTACCTATGTTGCAAATGTATTATCTTTTCAATTTACACACGGCATCTATTGCACGTCTGTCCGTCCTGGGAGAGGGATCCCTCCTCTGTTGCTCTCCCTGAGGTTTCTCCCATTTTCCCTTTAAACTGTGGGTTTTCTCCAGAAGTTTTTCCTTGTACGATGTGAGGGTCTAAGGACAGAGGGTGTCGTATTGTCATACTGATATTCTGTACACACTGTGAAGTCCACTGAGACAAATGTAACATTTGTGATATTGGGCTATATAAATAATTATTGATTGATTGATTGATCAGATGTGCTTGGAATAGCGCTAGGCAACCAGCGATAAGGAACAACTCGAGGACCTCCCGCCCGACCCGAGGCCCTAACAGCTGCGGGTGAGAGTGATTAGAGTGTCGGTTTACTCGGGTTGACATCATTCCATCACTTCCACCACCAACCAAGGCCTCCTCTAATTAGGACGCTCCGTTGAACTCCTTCTCCGCAATGGAAGTCTGACAGGGTAGAATCGACATGCTGCATTGTGGCGATAAGGAGTTATTCCTGTTAGTTTTGGAGTAAAACTTCAAAGGATGTCGGGTGAGCAACAGGAAAACATTCCTCTCGCTCAGAGGCCATTTGGAGAAGCGATTTTCGAGTGACGACGGGACATAACGCAAGTGGAGGCAACAAAATGAAGATCAAATTAGTCAGAAGTACTCTGCTGAGAAACGTGGAAGTGGAACAGATGGGCAGTTAATGGAAGTGCAAGTCTGGTAGAGCTGAGAGCAGAGGGGAGCGCACTCAAACGAATAAAAAGTTCCTATTTTGAGGTTTTAAACAAGATTATTTCTTCGAAATAATCAGCCTTTTAGCAAAAGAGATAGTTACACTGTTTCCTTCATATCAGATAATATCTTATAAGACAAGGTTGATGACCTAAATCAGAAAATGCTTGAAAATAAACCAGTTTCTATTTAATAAATCCTTATGCACTTGATTGCGTTTTCTAAAAAATACATATTTTATGAATTCCTGTATAAATGAAACGTCAGAAGTTCTATAAGGACTTTGGGGTAAACAGTTCTTGCCAGTGAGGCAAATCCATGCACTTACTTACATTTCATTTACATCAGAGGATTGCTCTGATTCCTGGCAATATGTAACACAATCTCTAAGTGTTGAAGTAGCTGAAGTCAAACACATGAAAAGGTGGCAGAAAGACATTAAATAGGGATATCTTTTTCTAAGTTCACATGTTTGGATCAGGGAATAGTTTTAGGTTCTCAAGCTGCTGCTGCCAAAGAATTCCCAGCCTCAGTGTAACTGAGTAAGTTCTGGCCTGAAAGCACAATGTGGTTAAAACTCGTAGCCCGCAGAATCCTAACAATCATTTTATCTCCAAGGATGATAGTGGCTCAGTGTTCAGATCAAATATACAAAAGTAATGCACTCAGCTGCCTTAGCTTTTTTCAGCACTCTCATGACCAATCATAGGTTTTAATTTCATCCTTTTTTAGGTTACGTCTAAAAAATATATGCCAGTTTTCAGTGCTTTTTAAAAACAACTTCTTAAACGAGCATGTGAGGAACACTTCAACAACAACTGAGCGACATGTTACGTGGCTAAGCCTTATGTGGACATAGCATAAGACACAGTGTCATAAAGGAAATTCAAGCATGGATTTAGGTTTACATCTTGCCGCTATCACATCATCATAATTTGGGCACTCTTAGGAGTCTGCGTGTAGATGAGGCGGGATAACCACTACTCATGATGGCCAGTACAGTGAAACTCAACTATTTTTAATAAGTTAAGTAAAGTAGACATTGTATTTGTTTTCTACTGAATGAATGGCAATCTATAGACACTAAATGCCATTTTGATTGTCTCCTTAGTCCTGAGGTTTTATTTTGAAAATCTGAACATTATTTATGAATCAGATGAGATAATTATAAGTATTTATAATTGGCATGTTGGTCCTGATGTGTTCCTCTGCAGTGGGACAGTTGATGCAGGGAAGCCACATTAAAAACAAAATCTGTTGAGAAGTCTAATCAGTTTTTGTTGTTGATAGTATGTCATTAAAATCTGTCGGTTGTTTACAGAGTTCTAAGCATCCTTTTGATTCACAAAGTACAATCTTTATGTTTATGAAGTTATTTGACTGATGTGAGCTCAAGATTATCCTCACTGTTTAAATGAAGACAGCTGTTTAGCAGTGCATTTCCTCTCCATATGGACTGTTTGTCCTAAGAGAGATTACTGTTCGTGTTTTCTGCAGCCATCCTGATAAGGCCAACTGTGTGCCTGTAGGGTTTGCTTTTGAGCTGAGGGAAGTAAAAAAAACACATCATGCAACAGTGTTCCCTGAGGGATGGCATGCTGCAGAAGACACATGTGAACCGGGTATAGAGAACACGATCCATCATTAAATGAAGATGCCGCGCAGAAACCTAACACACACAGAATGATGTGATCAATGAGAGTGCAGTGCCTTGTGTTAGGACAGTCAAATGTCACACATTTCTCTAAGGGGAGATGCTTTTGAGGCTATTGAATGCCTCTTCGGTTGCCTCAGGAAATCTGGTACAAAGACATGCAACTGAGACTAAAGATAAAACTGCAAATAAACATTTTATGCAAAGAAAGTCATTTTAAATTTAAAAACAGGATCTAGACTGTAATGGTTATTATCTTTATAATACAAGTTCATGTTATTTCCACACAAAGGCTGGTATAAATGTCAAGGCTAATCATGGTCACTCTTAGCGAAAGTAATAATGAGTTTTATTTTTAAGTACCAGTTTCTTATAGCAGGGTTATATTTGTTCTGTTTATTATAAGGCCAGCAGCTAGTTAGCTTAGCATAAAGGCTGCAAGCAGGGAGGAAACAACTAGCCAAGCTTATCAAAATGTTAAATTATTCCAATTAAGAAAACATATCAGAATAATGGACTTGTTCAACAGTTTGGGATTCAAACGTTTGCTTTCTCACTGAGAGTCAATTGAAATAAATATGACTTCATATTCAGCCCTCAAGCTAAAAATAGCAGCCGGCTAGCTCAGCATAGAGACCTGAAGCACAACAGCCAAATTAAAGTACAATTAAATAAATAGTTTGACAATTCTTGAAACCGATCCTTCCATCATCAACATATAGGCTATAGATTTAAATATATTCTCTCATTTACATTTGAGTGTATTTCCCATTATCTACTTCTCTTCATTGTAGCCTATTTATCAAAAAGTCAAAAACAAACGTGTGTCTATTAAGTGCAATGCATATCTTTTATTATAAATCCAAAAAGAGTGTTTTATTATTTGGCTTCTCTAACCTCCTGCTTTTAGCATGGATTTAACATAATTAGTAACATCACATTATACAGAGAGAGAGAGATGAGGAGAGAAAGCTCAGATTTCATCGAGAGAGCTCTCTAGCGCTAATCTCTCTCTCTCTCGCTCTCTCTCTCTCTCTATCTCTCATCTCTCTCTCTCTCTCTCTCTCTCTCATCTCTCTCTCTCTCTCTATCTCTCTCTCTCTCTCTCTCTCTCTCTCTCTCTCTCTCTCTCTCTCTCTCTCTCTCTCTCTCTCTCTCTCTCTCATGAGCGATTAGGCTGGACTTCTGAAGCCACGGCTCCCTCTACAGTTTGTACAGTGATAATTTTCCATCCAGTGCAGGAAAAAACAATCAAACTGACTGTGTTGAACAGTCGGGGGAGACACACAACGGAGACGCGTCCGGAGATCTCGCACACATACACAGCTGCACACGTGAGATGTGTGTCTCAATCGGCATCGGATACATGCACAACCCGACAGACACATTTACATCTGGATCGCTCATCATTCGGGAGGCTGATTTACTGTTTCCTACGGACAAACCAAAACATGCCTCATTCTTTGAATACTTGAGGAGTGACGACAACTTTCTTCTCCTCGGACTTCACTATACTAATCGGCGAATATAGGAAACGTGGAGCTTTAAAAGAGGACAGTGACGGATTTGACAATGCAAACGGATCAGTTTCCCGATCAGGATTTGCAATTTTAAGCAGCAGCCAGTTTGGAGCCTCCGCAGCGGGGGGAAACCAAGATGATATCCGCCGAGATGCGTGGTTTCCTGAGGTTCCTATCCGTGGATGTTGCGGCTCGGTCGGGCTGCACACGGAGCCTTTGGGTGTCTGTGATTGGACCGGACACAGACTGGGGCTGACTGATTTTTGTCAGAGAGGAAATGTTTTGTGGAGGGGATCAATATGAGCTTCTGGCGCACGCGAGAAGGAGAGATCTTTACGAGCACACTTATTACTATGAAGACGGAAGCAAACCTGCAGGACTTTTTCTCTTGGATTTAAATTCAAAACAGACCACAAACAGCTTATTATCGACAGACATTTCTGTACAATCAATCTGATGTTTTTTTTTGGCTTTGCAAACTGTTGGAAGATTGTTGCAAGTGGATGTGGTTCGTGTTTCTTTTTGCACTGAAGTTTTCTTCCTCTCCTTTTTGAATATTATTCATTGGACTACGATATTGCACCATTTGAGTTTTAAAATATATATTCTTCAAACTCTTTTTCCTCCAACAAATCCTGGTCTTTTACAACAAAAAAAACGACTAGAGTTATGGGTAATTTTAACAATGCTTTTATGAAGACGAATACATAATAAATAATTTCCCTTAGTTTTAAATGCAGTAAAATGTATTCACACATGCCTGGCAACATGGCAGTGAACTGGGTTGTATATTCAGTTGTTTTACTTCCACTGTTCGCAGTGGGGACAGCTCTCTCCGGGGTCTTCAACGCCACAGACAGAGACATGTTTTCAGATGACTTGCTGCAGTGGAAATTTAAGTCGTCTGATTCCCATCCCAATCTATATTTTAACCAAGTGGATGTGTTGCACTTGAGGCAAAGGTCCTCCACCACCCACAGTCAAATATTTAAAGTCATCCGAGCGGCTGCGCTCACAATGTTGTCTAATGTCCCCTATTACATGCCCCCTGTGAAACATGCGGAGTTTACAAGCAAGTGGAATGAGATTTATGGGAACAACCTGCCTCCCCTGGCTCTCTACTGCCTGCTGTGCCCGGAGGACTCTGCTGCCCTGCAGTTTCTTATCAAGTTTATGGACAGGATGGCTGAATACCCGGACTGGAAGGTAACCAGTGCCCCCAACGACGAGGTCCCCACTGCGCACTCTCTCACTGGGTTTGCTACTGCTTATGACTTTGTTTACTCTTACCTGGATGAGCGACGGAGGGATGTTTACCTCAAGAAAATTCGATCAGAGACAGAGGAACTGCTTGAGGTGTCGAAGCACAGGGGGTGGGGGAAACAGTACCTCCAAAATCATCAAACCACTAACATATTGGCTGTCCTGATTGGTGCAATAGTGGTTGGATCACATGACTACCCAGAGTCAATGATCTGGAAACAAGTTGCAGTGAACTACATGGAGAAAACTATGTTTCTCCTTAACCATGTTGTTGATGGGTCTCTGGATGAGGGAGTAGCCTATGGGAGCTACACAGCCAAGTCCATCACACAGTATGTCTTCTTAGCTCAGAAACATTTCGACATTGACAACATGCAGAACAACTGGCTGCGGGAACACTTTTGGTTTTATTACGCTACTCTCTTGCCGGGGTTTCAGAGAACAGTTGGCATCGCAGACTCCAACTACAACTGGTTTTATGGGCCGGAGAGCCAGCTTGTTTTCCTCGACTCATTTGTCATGAGGAACGGGACGGGTAACTGGCTGGCTCAGCAGATTAGAAAGCACCGACCCAAGGATGGTCCCATGGGGCAGTCGTCTGCCCAGCGCTGGGCTACACTTCACACAGAATACATCTGGTACAACTCCCACCTCACTCCACAGCCTCCACATGACTTTGGAAAAGCTAAGATGCATATTTTCTCAAACTGGGGCGTGGTTACCTACGGAGCAGGGCTACCAAATGGCCAGGGTAACACTTTTGTCTCCTTTAAGTCTAGCAAGCTGGGTGGCCGTGCAGTCTATGACATTGTCCATGACAAGCCTTACTCTTGGGTAGAGGGCTGGAACAGCTTTAACCCAGGTCACGAGCACCCTGATCAGAACTCTTTCACTTTTGCTCCTAATGGACAAGTATTTGTTTCTGAAGCACTTTATGGTCCAAAGTACAGCTACCTTAACAATGTTTTGGTGTTTAGTCCGTCTCCTACCAGCCAATGTAACAGTCCGTGGGAGGGTCAGTTGGGGGAGTGTGCCAAGTGGCTGCGCTGGACTGATGAGGGGGTGGGTGATGCCAGAGGAGAGGTGATTGTCGCGTCCTCACACAGAGACACCATGTTTGTAAGTGGGGAAGCGGCGTTGGCTTATTCCCCTGCTATGAGACTGAAGAGTGTGTACAGAGCTTTAGTTTTGCTAAACTCTCAAACTCTGCTGGTGCTTGATCACGTAGAAAAGTGGAGTGATTCACCTGTAAAGTCCCTCAGTGCTTTTTTCCACAATCTTGACATTGACTTTAAATACGTTCCTTTCAAATTCATGGACAGATATAATGGCGCCATGATGGATGTGTGGGACGCTCATTATAAAATGTTCTGGTTCGACAGCCAGGGTCACAGCCCTGAAACCAGGATACAAGAGGCAGAGCAGGCAGCTGAGTTTAAAAAAAGGTGGACTCAGTATGTCAATGTCACTTTTCCAATGACAGGCACTGTCAGCAGAGTAGCTTACGTGTTACACGGGCCATATGTCAAAGTGTCTAGCTGTAAATTTGTGGATAATAGCAAGAATGGCGTGAGACTTTCTTTAACCTTAAATAACACAGAGACGATAGTGTCCATTGCTACAAACTACAAAGACATAGGGGCTAGGAGAACTTATCTAGGATTTGGAGGTCACTGTAAAGTTGAGGATATAAATCAAATCACTCGATATGGCCTTGGGACTCAACTTATCCCTAAACAAATCAGCACTGATAATCAGCTATTTGACTTTGGATTCACAGTCAATGTAATAGCAGGGGTTGTTCTCTGTGTGGCCATAGGATTTTTGACTATACAGAGAAAGTTTTATGTCTGCTTCAGCAGGCTGATGCGTTACACCCTCCTCTCTGTGCTCATTCTGTGGATAGCCGAGCTGCTGTTTGTGTCTAACAGCTGCGATCAGCTTCTCTGTGGGGTTAAATGGAAAGGTGCGGGCGCCAAAAGTGAAGTAAACAAACAAATCGCACTGTACGAGCTGCACCGGCTCCCCCTACCCACCGTTGTCATAACAACCCTTCCCGGATCGGGGTCAGAAATACTCAAGCACCTTTTCTACAACAGCTCAGACTTTGTTTACATAAGAGTTCCCACCGAGCACCTGGATATCCCTGAGACAGAGTTTGAGTTTGACTCTTTAGTCGACGCCTGTGAGTGGTCAAGGTCAGACGCTACGCACGGACGGTTCAAGATTATTCAGGGCTGGCTGCATTCGCTGGTCCACAACACTAAGCTGCACTTGCAGAATATTCAGCTGGCTGAGGGCAGTAGGGTCAAACAGCCCCAGAGAGGTGACCCCTCAAGGGACAGAAAGAAAAGATTTAGGAGGAGAGAGCCAGCGTCTGAGCTAAAGGGCAAGCTGAGAGCAAGTCTGGACAGAGATGCAGAGTATGTTAGGGAGATGAGACGCCATGTTGCGGAGTACCCTAACGCCCGAGTTGTCCTCAACATGCGGAGCGGAAGCTGGGCGCTTAAACTGCCTTTCATTCAAGAGGTGGTGGGACCTTCCTTGAGGACAATCTACTTGGTGAGAGACCCTCGAGCATGGATTTATCTCATGGTTTATAACAGCAAACCCAGCCTTTACTCTCTTAAAAACATCCCTCAGCACCTTTCCTTGATATTCAAGGAGGATGCTGTGAGTGACAGGTGCCCATCTTCTGCGCCAGAGTTTAAAATAATCCAGAGGCTCCTGTCCCGTTCTGAGACAAACCCCATTTTGATACTGGCTCATCTGTGGCTGGCTCACACCGCAGCGCTGCTGAGAGTCAGCGAGAGCCTCCCCGAGGAGTCCTTCCTCCAAGTTAAGTTTGAGGACGTGGTCAACTTCCCGCAGGAGACGGCGGAGAGCATACACACATTTCTGGGGGTGCCTGTGTCCCCCGCAGCCCTCAACCAGCTTATCTTCACCACCTCCACAAACCTTTACAATCTCATTTATGAGGGGGACATTTCACCAGCCAACATAAACATGTGGAGACAGAATATGCCTCGGAAGGACATGAGACTCATAGAAGATGTGTGTGGGAGTGTGATGAGGAGGCTGGGTTACACCAGGTTTGCAAATTAACTTGCTGGTCAGCTGATATTGAGCTGTCTTGTTTACTGTAGCTGCTATTGAGTTCTGTAAAAAACTTTTTTTTTGCACTGACTTTACATTTCAAAAAGCTGTTACAAGTTGAGGAGAAACTGCGTAGCATTTCTGTTTGTTTGGGTATTGTTCAGACCATGGCAACACATTTTTGCGAGGGAGGAATATTTTACATTAAAATAAATGGAAGGGAGCTTGTGTTTTTATTTTACCCCTAGGAGCCCTTCACACTCATGTTGCAGTCTTTTATTGAGTGAAACTTAAGACCTTTGCTGTCTTACATGCAGAGTTGGATTTTAGCATACCTTTTTATTTGACAACAGCTCAGTTTCACAGTAAATATTATGTAATGTTGGTTTTAGTAAGAGATGAGATTCCCTAATCTGTGATGTCAGAGATGTTTGCACATAATCCATATCTGTGATTACATTTTTTTTGAGCATGGATCAAAAGATTTGAGCTGGTTTGGAACAAATTCATTATGAAGCTCATTAAGAAGTAAGATTCATATGTATGGACAGTCTTCTTATTTGTGGCTTTGGGAGATCATTTCCAAAGAGTCATTTGGCTGTCAGGAATTTAATATCTGATCTTTGTGTGCCGTTTCCCTTTAAAACTACGAAATGTTGCAATGTATAAACTCTTTTACTAGGCAGAGAAAAATACAGTATTGCTTTAATATAGATTTATGAATGACATGGATTGTATTTTCATCACTAGACGGATTTTAGTTTAGCTCAAAGATGTTATGATAGCTTTGTGGTTTAGCACTTGTGCAGGAACTCTTTTTATTGTATGTGGGATACAGTGCATTTCGGATATATACAACGTCTGAAGATATGTGAACCTCAGAAGATATAATATGTAGAAGGAAGAAAGTTAGAAGTATTTATGGATTCCAAAGACACATATCCCAAAGGATCGGGTATGAATAAGATTATTATAACTCCCTTTAGCATTTATTGAATAAGATCAGAGGAAAGTGCTTAATAGGGATCAAACTGGAGAAAAAAAAGAAAACCTGTCAGCCTTGACACATTTCTAGTCAAAGCAATTTCCAAAACACCCCCCTCAGCTACTCATAATAATCTGCAAAATGCCATAACGGACGCTTGGCCTGTGTGCTATTGTTGTGCTGTCTGTCTAAAAGGCCTGGAGGAAATGCAAACAGTTTCCATTTCCTGTCGTGGTCAATCAGATATCCATAATCTTTCTAGGCCTTTGTCTTGAGAGAGTTCAGCGAGCAGTGAATTGAGCAGGGACTAAACATGGGATGAATATTAAGTAACGCTACAGAAAAAAAAGTCAGAGACCATTACTCTGTGATGTTATGCTCTTTGGCCTGGCCAAACATTTTTTTTCTCAGTAACCTTCAAAGCTTCAACATTTCTGTACTGTAAATGGATCACATGTAACATGCACATGGCTCACAATCATACGCTTTCCCATTGCTTTCTGAACACACAAAACCATACTGTGCTCATTTGGAAAAATCCATCTTTCCTCAACAGTCCTGTTTGTTTTTTTCTCTACGAACACTGAAACACTTGACTGCCTGTAAAAAAAATCCCTTTGATGTTTGTGGTCTTTGAATGTGTAGACTTGGCAGACATGCTTTCACTTTGGTGTTGCAATCCTGTTACCAACTCTGTTTTGTATTTGCTCGTGGGGATATGGTTCCTTGCTTATGTGGCCTTGAATTACAATCATTTTCTTTATAACGTTTTTTCTGTGGGGCTCCGGAGCAAGAGGAGGAGATGTAATGAAGACAATAAATTCATAAATATATCAGCAACCACTCTTTTGTTTGGTACATTGAATCATCTTGTGCTTTGAAAACAGACTGTACCATGTGATTATGTGACATAAATCCTCATTAGCTTCATATAGGGTTATTATACTCATGTTTAACCTCTATTATCTATCACTGCAAAAGACGGCATACATTTTAATAGTCTCTTTCCCTGTTGGTTACTGCAAAGCCACTTGTAAAACGTGTGCAGACGTCTCTGTGCTGCTGCCACAATTATGCAGCATTGAAATCTCCATTTTATTAGACATGGATGACAGAAGCCTAATTGCTTGGGTGACGTGCTTGACAAGGAGGAGCCAACAATTAAAAACATGTCAGGAAATGATTTTTTCACGCTCTGACTGAGATGGGACTTTAACAGGAGCAGCCTTAGAAAGAGCACATGCCGTATCTCACATCTCAGACCAGTCACAATGAGTCAGTCATTTCATTACTCATTTGTTCTTGATCCCTCCTGTAACACTCTGCTGTTGGCAGGGTCCTCAGTCCTAATCCTTACATGCATAGACACATTCTTCACTGAGAAAAACCTCAGGCAAATTCTCGGGAAAGGAGGTTTCTTCAAGTTCAGGCTTGTTCTCGCCAGTTAGGTAGCCTATTTTGATTTATTCTGCAATCATGAAATGTTGGAGTATTAATATTCTCGTTATCAAGTCTGAATTTGACCTTCTTATGTTCAGATTTAAAGTGTGTGGGAGAAGTCTTGAGGTAGTAAGTGGCATCAAGTGTAGAAATACTGTTACAAGGGAAAGTCCTGCTTTAAAAATGATACTGAAGTGCTCAAAATGTGCTTAAAGTCTACAAGTACATTTCTTTGCAGAACGGCCCTTTTCAGATAATGAGTATTATAATATTTAACTATAATAATTAATTAATGTGTATTGTACATCACTTTAAAATGTGATGCTGTTTCAATTCCTTATTTGACACTTTTCAATTTGACTTGGTAGTAATATCAATTACAACCTCAATGAAAAATAATTAATAATGTGTATTCATAATCCAAATCTGTAAATATTAGTCAAATTAGTATAACGTACTGTAGAAGTAAAAAGTAGCCTTAAAATAGTATTTTATAGTTATCCCACTACATGAGTAAATGAAATGATATTACAGTATGTATTTACATCACAGTTACAGTTACTTTGTGCAGTTCACTTTTTGGTGCTACTTTCTCCCAAATAGCTTGCAATTTCAACTTATTGCCTTATAATGTATAATTAATAATATACTGATGCTTTATATAGATCAATTATAAGCCATTATTGATAACAACATGTGGGTGGCCAGGGTTTGAAAATGATTAATGGTGGTAATTATTCTCCTCCATCAGGCAGTGAAATACATTAAATACACACCCAAGGAATATACATTTTAAGGTACTTTAGGATTTTAAGGTATTTCTACTTTATTTTTTCGGAATCTAATCATGTCATGTTTAATAATATCTCTCACTGTCGCCATTTTAATGTAGAAAAAAAAATATTTTGGTACCTCTTGAAAATGTTTCCGATATGACTTCCTTCGCTTAAGAGCAGAACACTGCAGGTCATCTGCACCACAGTCTATTTACTCACTACTAACACCTACAGCTGGAAACTTGATGGAAATCAATAATTTATTAACCTACCAAAGGATTAACTAAATGTAGATTACTGACTCACTGACCTCTGACCCTTTATCAATGACTGTATTAGCATGTATGACTACAGACTTAATGGCTTATTTGAAAAAGATAATAGATAGTTCATAAATGAATTGTCATCCAGATACGCTGCGGCTGAAAAGGCAGAGCGAGTGTCCTGAGAGAGGGGAACAAACAGCAGGCAGAGAGAGGTTGGCTAGCATCATCCAGTTATTGGCTTATAAACTGATCCATAAAGAAAAATAGATAGTTTATGAACCACAATAAACATTTTCTACCATTTTATAAAGCCTGTATATTTCATGATACTACTTTAAAATAGGTCATCCTGTATATGACATTTATAGTTTGTAATTATTTAATTCATATTTAATTAAACATTTTCATAATACAAGTACACTGAGAACAGTGTGATGTTTCCCAGGTTGTGAAATCTTAGTCTTATTAAAAAGTTAATAAAGAAACGTCCCCATTTATGACTTTATTGACATCACTTCCTGTCAGATGTGATGTTTATCCTCCCTTGCTGAAGGCTAATAAGAACACCTAAAACATTAACTATTTATGAATTGAGTAGTTTTTACATCCTGGAAAACCACACGTTTCTCTTATTAATGTTGTATAACTGATCTATAAAGCAATTTGATTTATGTATTTACCATTAATAAAGTAGTTATTTTAAACACTTTATAAAAATAGTTAGGTGCTACTCACTTTATATTTGTGAGATAGAACACAGGGCACTTTATCTATTGCCTTGCTTTCCCCCATAATCAGATTCACACGTTAAATCTATATACTGAACCAATGGAATTAAACTTCATCTAAAAAACAGGATTTAAATTAAGCTGTATGTCTGAGTGTTTATTTCCCTTCTGGAAATAACACTGCTTCTGCAGGGGAAGACAACCATGCTTTATGTAAACCTTTTGATGTGTGATCACAAGAAGCAGATTTGCAGAACAAATTTAAGCTCCAAGGTTGTCTCACAGATTATATTCTACGTTTGATAAGCAATACGTAATCACTGCATGAAATAAGGTTTTATATAGAAAATGATGAAAAGCTGCATTATAATCTAATTCTACGTGGCGGCTCGGGTGACTGATGAAGTGGCTCTCTCAGACTATTAAGCACATGGAGGTTATCCAGATAGAAAAGCCGACTCAATTTCAGCTGACTAGTCATACCCTTCGCCGTTCCACCTTTTTATCTCTCGCCACTCGTGAGTCCGAGTCCCAGGAGAGCCTCTCCCTCGCCGGAGGCCATCGCTCCTGCCACTGCTCATTAATTAACCTTTGCTGCAGCCACCATCACTCAGACAGCGGCCTGATATTCTGAAGAGGAGCAATCATCAATACCGCGTACGACTAATGTGCTGGAGAATTAGGCCGTTGATGGAGAGCAGCACCGTCATTGTTTTATAACTTCAGTATGAATTCCACGTCTTGTGTCAGAGGACACGGCACAATTTATACTTCACCGACAAGGTGTAAGCAGCTGGCAATGCCCCTCTATGTTCAGTCGTTTTCACTTTGGTAAACAATGCCTGTGAGGTCCGCACACCCCACTGTGCACATTTAACTGCTGATGATACTGCTGTGTTTGGATATGGGAAGGCGCACGTCCCGGGAAATTGCTATTAATAAGAGTTGACTTGTGAGGAAATATGGCGCTTTGTCAATTTGCAGCTTGAGGCGAGTCATTTCTGAGGTGAAAATGGGATCCTCCGTGCCAATAAAGAACAGCGGCAACTGCTAATGAAGCCCAGTCTGGTGTTATAGCGCTGGGAAATCAGACCTGATGAGACATTTTGAATTCCACTTCTGGCAAATCAGAGTCTAAAATACTCCTTAATGCTTTACACAGTCCTCCTCATTGACATTTTTCTCTCACTTCAGTTTGACAGAATATATAATCTCACACTGAATTAGTCGAATTTAGATAATTCCATGTTAACTGTCAAGCTACACTATTTCAAAGAAGTCCATAAAGATGTCAAGGTCTGCTGTGCTTTTCAAATATAATTTCTCCAATTTGCAAATACTTGTTCTACTTTATTCTTAAAAGTTGAGAGTTTATTTGACCATGCCTCTGTCTGAAGGTCCAATATAAGTGTATGGAAATTGTATTTTTCCTGCATAGCAACATGAAATGACGTTATGACTGAGGCCTTTCCTTTGAGAATTCTTTGACTTTGGAAGTGAGGCCTTCAGTATAAACCATCTTAACCTGTCTCCCTTGACAGTTTGCTTAATCCCCTCTCTTGTTCTCTCTATAACAGACCGTTTCTTCAGGGCAGGCGGAGCTCTGACTCTTGGAAATTGAGCCACTGTAGTATGACTTTGTGCTGGGCTCCTCTCTTTCTCCTATTTCTACTCATGTGGTTTGCTTGCAGTCAGTGCTTGAATTGGAATGAAAAAGGTGCCAGTACTCTAAAATCAGCAACTTTTTCAAGTCAATTTTATATATACAGCCCACAAACAAGAATTTGGCTACTATAATGCTGGTGGGTTTGTCTCTTTACTACTGTATATTTTAGAAAGGTTCACTGTACTTAACATTTTTTATGATAGGCAGCGGATATGGCTAAAGCTCAGTAAGGTTAATATTAACTGAATATATAGCAATCAAAGTCTAGATCTTCTGCTGAAGACACATGAAGCAGAGACCTTTCAGGTGAGAGCCCCTCTGGTGGTGTTCAACATTAATGACAAGGAAACAAAGCTCTGATCAGAAGCATTTTTTATAAAAAGCTTTAACAAAATTAAGTATTTCTGTACATTTTGAATGCAATCTAACTTTCCAACTCAGAAAACGAAAAAGTGCCAAAAGTCTTCTCACATGGCTGAGCTGCTTTGCAATATACTTCACCACTGAAGAATACAAATATGTATAAAGTAAACTATGATGCAATCTAACTTTCCAACTCAGAAAAAATGATAAAGAGCATGAACAAAGAACATGTAAAAACAAATGCAAAATGTGCACAATCTAAAATGAGAAACTGTAACTGCAAGTAACAAAGTCTGAGCCATGGTAAAGAGTTACATTGAACACCAAGCTGATCAGATAACTCCCTGGTTGGTCTCAAGTCCTTCTATCTCCAGGATCTGTACAAATCGGCACATTATGCCAAAAGTCTTCTCACTGGGTGAGCTGCTTTGCAATATACTTCACATTGTTAGAAAAGGCTCCAGAAGGCCTTGGGGACATCAGTATCAGGGGCTGGAGCTGGACAGGCTCTTTCATCAGCACTTCTCCTTCCCTTTGCCAGCCAGGACCTCACATACTGTTCCGGATTGAACTGTCCTAGTGATGGTCCATTACATTTAATGAAAACCAGGCTGGACAGTCGGCTGACAGAGAGAGCATTCCTTTTTGCAGTAAGGATATCGTTCATGCAGCTGAATGCCCACTCACACTCACTAGTGGAGACAGCGATGGTTCAGACTGCTTTCAGTAGAGGCTCCATGGCAGCAGGTGTACGGGATGCCCTGGTTTCCTTGTATTCGCGAAAGCCCTGAACAGTCTCTCTTCTGTCCACTTTCAGCACTTCGCACAAACGTAGCACCTCTACGTCCCCATACTGTACGTCTAACTCCTCTTCAGGCCAACTTCCAGGATGGATAACTTTCATGTCCTGGATTAGCTGATTGTCCCGGGCCTCCCGGCCATGTAATGGGATTTCTCTTGTGCTGACATGAGAGGAGGTTGTGGAAGTCATTCTGTGTCTCAGATTCTCTACCATACTGCGGAAAAACTGACCTGCATGAATCTGTACAAGCCTGCCATTCTCACGCAGGGCAACACCCTTGAAGGACTTCTCAGCTAGAGCTGTATGAACTGTAGTCATGTGTGGGCCAGGCATGGTGACCATGGATTCAAAAACTCGTATTTCTCGAGTTAAGAGCCTATCTGCTGTAGGCAGTGTCATCTCTCTTTTTTGGAGTTGCCGAGAGAGGTCGCTGAGCTCTGTGAGCGCATCGTACATCAGTCCCAGATTGCTGACAAACGTTGCAGATGTGAGCACATCATCCAGGCCCTTGTACTTTGCTCTGTCTCTGGAATCCCTGCTCGTGTCGTTTGCAGCATTTGTGAAGTGATCATGAAGCACTCGGTAGTTTTCCCAGACTGCTCTGACGCTCCTTTCACTTGAAGCCACCCAGCGGATGGACAAAATACGCCCTATCACCAGGAGATGCTGTCCGACTGCTTGCGCACACTGCGCTAACTGCCTCTGATTTTTGGGGGAGGCATGGAACAAGGAATAGAGTTTGTCAAAAAAGATCTGGAAATGATTGAGCCCTGAGACCTCCTTGACCACATCCCCAACTGCCAGCTCTAGACGATGATTGGAGCAGTGCCACACAAACAGGCTTGGGAATTTACTACACAACTGGGTAGCAACGCCTGTTCTCTTCCCTAGCATGACTGAAGCCCCATCACATGCAAAAGAAACGAAACACTGACCTAAAAAGTCCTCGTTAAAATCTCTTCCAAGACACTCCATTAACGCCTTTGTGATGTCATCAGCCGTTGTTCCATCCAACTCGATCAGCTCCCAAAAAAACGTTTCGGGCTCAGCATCAGCTAATGCTGAGCGTAGACACACAACAAGCACCGTTTTACCACTAATAGTGGTAGATTCATCGACCAAAACACAGAGTTTTCTTTGGTTTTCTGTAATGTCTTTTGCCATTTTTTTCTTCAGCTCATGAGCTATGTGGTCGATGATTTCGCCACAGGTTTTATTGGAGTGCAAAACCCTGCCCACGTTCAGCCCATTCAGTTTCTGTACATTCAAATCAATTGGCATGTCTGTGAATGGCCGGCTATGTTTGCCAATTTTATATGCCGTTCGAAAAACTCTGATAGTGGTGTCTAATTCAGATGTATGCATAGACTGCACTTGATGTTGAATAGTTTCACGTGAAGCAGATGTAAGGATGTCAGCAGCTTTTACATGGGCTTGTGATTCTTTATGTTCTTTGATTTTTTTTCTCAGGCTAGCTTGTTGTTTGCCCTTGTCAACACCGAAATGAGACACTGCACACTCACCCCATTCAGTTGACAGTTTCAGTCCTTGTCCAGTGTGTATTCCCAAAGATTTGACATCTCTGCATATCCGACATCCTAGCTTCTTATCTTTAAGAAGGAGCCATGCATTGGTCTTGCAAAAATATTGCACCTGGTCCGTTGTCCAGCAGTCAGGTGCATCGCTTTGCCCGGTGTTGGTGGTGGCAGTTGCGCCAGCAGCAGCTAACGTTAGAGGCTCTGGAGGAGGCGGCGGAGCTAGTGCTAATGCTAATACACTAGAACTTGGAGCAGGAGGATCAACCAAAGAAAGCTCCCCATCAGACACAATTTCCAACACAGGCACAGCATTCTCTGTATTTGAAGTTTCTTCCGACGACAACCGCTGTCTTTTTGCACTTTTATTAATCCACGCTAACATTTTAGAAATGCTAATTTGTGACGTGACTTGCTTTCCTTCTCTCGGGGGCGTGCCTGCTCTGTTCTATCACTCTACATAGCCACCCACTGGGTGGGAGTTGCACTGCATAAACACAACACACGTGCATCTAGGTATGTAAATTGTAAAGCATTATAACATGGTTTTACTAACAGTTTTCAATATGTTGTTACTTCGGCATTATTATTATTATTATTTTGAAACGTGTATTACTATTAAATCACGGTCAAATAGGTTAATTTTGACATAGTCGTTTCCACCACAGTATTTACATGGAGAAGATAAGCCCCGCCCCCTCTCCAGCACGTTCTGTTTGAATGACAGGAGTAAACAGCTGACAGCCGCTGTGAAACTCCAGCGGTTAGAGCGATGAGAATGTCCGTTCGGCACCTCATGACGCATCTACTGAGTACCGGGCGGCTGTATATATATTATATATATATGGATGTATAATAAGAACGGCGGGAGAGTGTTGAGTACTGGCACGGTGCATGAGTACCGGAGTACCGCCAGCATGCCGGTACTGAGCAAGAAGTGCCGGTACTCCATGGGTCAGAACCAGAAGTGCCGGTACTGCGTACCGGTGAGTACCGGCCCAATTCCAGCACTGCTTGCAGTGCAAAAACCGGACAGAATGATGTGTGAGCTGGAAAAAAAAGGATGAAAAGGAATGATTTAGCTGTTATGATGTGAGTTTACCAATTCTGTTATGGAAAGGGTTAGCCACTGTTGTAATGTAATGAGCTGTTTGTGCTTATTAAAGCAAAGAGTGGCTTTTCGACAGTGTTAGAGGCCTGATGTTATTCCGAGGAGTAGGATTGAATCCAGCTGGCTGCTGGACAAACAGGTGGGGGAGAGGCCTTTTTCCTGGATGACACACTATGTAGTCCTTCATTACCGGGACCAAGAAACCATAACCCGCCTGTCAAAGTGCTGCCGCGGCCACCACTCCTCTGTACCATGTGTAGCCAGGGCATGTCTGCAGAGGAGATCATTCCATGTACTACACAATTGTACTGATAGGAGAGGTTAGAAAAGAGATGAATTCATGTCATACAGTTTTAGTGGGGGCGTCCCATCCGGCCTAATTACATCAAGCATGAGTCATTGATCTCCAATTAGTGGAATTTATGTCTTGAGGAGGAGTAACGGCCCCTATGACATTGGTCACAGTCTGCCTCGGAAATGACAGCAGAGCAACAGATTGGTGTAAAGTCTTTAGAAATGGAATGCAGGATTCTTTCCCCCGGTTCTCTCTTACATATTCTCATCACATAGGCTTTTGATGGAGAGGAAATGGAAAGATACTTGCTACAACAAAGAATTGGCAGGAGTGGGAATCTTGCACTGTGTGCTTCAGAGATAAGACAATCATTATACTCTACACAGATTTGATATCATCCCCTTTCATAACTGTCCCACCCAGCGTGGCTATCTAAGATAAGTAACTTAAATCAGGTTATTTTTCCCTTGGTGACTTTGCCTTCAACCCTAAACTGAAATTCCATCACACTATTGGCTCCGTATAGCTTCCGACAACAGTGTTTTATTTTTAAAAGAGACATCTTGACACTGACAGGCGGGGGACATTCGTCACTCTTCTCTTATCCCCCGCAATTTTTAGCTGCAGAGGAAGCCAGATGGTCAGATTCTCTGCTCATATGGTTGCGTTCCTTAGAGATCATCATTCTTGGCTTGCTTGGCAGAAAAGAATTACAAGAGTGAGGAGATGCTAAGAAATGAAAATAATTGAAAAAGATGGGACAACACCCCCCTTTCTCCTCGTAGGAATTTCACTCATTTACACGTTGATTCCTAATGTAAGAAACAACACTTGACAGGTGGGAAGAAAGAGGCGGAAAAACAACAATAAAAAGAGGTGTCGCAGCCTTGTAAGAGGTGATAGTAAAAGGTGTCATCATGGCTGCTACAGAGTGATGATGATTTGTGGATGATACCAACTGTTAAATTGTCCCAGATAAAATGACAAGAAGGGTACAGAACGACCTCCAGAAAGAGCTATTTTAAGTCTCCAAATGGTACAGGACAGTCTGTCCACAGCTGGATTAAGCTGTGTGGACCCGGGGCAAAAATGTGCTTCTGGTTACCCAGTCAACAAAGACAAAATGTGATTAGGCACAGATTAACAAAGCTGTATATACAGAAATAGTCAAGTAATTTTTTTAGTAACCCAATATCAATTTTGCCTCAGGGCGCTTCAAGCAACACCCTTTGTCCTTAGACCCTTGCAGCAAATAAAGAAAAACTCCCTCCAAAAACCATTAAACAGGGAATAAATGGAAGTAACATCAGGAGGGGCATCTTGTGTTGTGTGTGCTGAAAAACCACAATTATAAATGACAATACAATCCAATTGACAAACTGTTACATATAATGTGAGCATATAAAGATGAGCAGCTTTTCGGTGTTGCCTGAGCCACTCAACCTCCTCCGTATTCTAACCTGGAAAGAGGACAAGCTACACAAACACGCAAGAGCACATCTCCAGCACATCATTCACACAGATAGGAAGACAAACAAACACACAGAGAGGAGAGGGGGAGCACACAGCCGCGCTCCAGAAGAAGTGACTTAAAGTTATTATCATTATTTCTTCAGCCGGACTGGAAGGCTTGAATAATACATTGCGGCAGAGACTAACCCCGCCAGCCAAATAATAAAAGAATAAGCAACTCATTGAAAGTTAAGGCATTAAAGATGAGTTTGGATTTAAAGGCCTCAACCCAATAAGACTTTAAAGATGGTTCCAGAGGAAGGGGGAGATATCAAGATGGCAGTAACAAATCAAGGGTGTTTCCACTTAAAGGAGACCTATCATACAAAATGCACTTTGTGATGTCTTTTATACATAAATATGTGTCCCTGGTGCGTCGGGGAACTCACGAAGCGTCAGAAACTAAAACCCTCTCTCTTTTCCTCCGTACCCAAATCTTTTAAAAACGGGTGTACAACGAGCGGATACAGATTTCCATCCGAACTGACATGTCCATCCGAGGTGACGTCGGCGGACCCACAGAAAGTTGCTATCAGAAACAATGCCTGACGTGTTTTGGACGTAATCTCATCTTTGTTTACATTAGCAAGCCTCGCTAACACTCAGAGCTAACCTGTCCTGTACTGAAGAGCACATTAAAAAGCAGGAAATTAAAAAAGCACTCAGCTTGTGATAAACCTGTAAGAAAAAAAGCATTTGAGCTCCATACTGTTTCAGAAATAATCCTTGATGTGGTTTAAACAGGATGGCGTTTTATCACAACCGAATTTAACTTTATCTCTGGTAGAATTCTGATCAGGCATTAGCTCCGCCTCCTCTTTGTTATTTTTTCAAGCTAAGGACCCAAAATCTACGTTTCTCTAACAGGGCTGCACAAGAGGGGTTTGAGCAATAAGAAGCAAGGCTACAATGGGTGATCTGTTTGGTATTTTGAAAAAAAAACTTCACAGACATGTTTTATATAGGTATGGCCCTACAATATATTTTTCAAATATAGCATGATAGGTCCACTTTAAGTGAGTGTTACTGTGCAAACGTAGTGAAACAAAAAAATACTTTACAAAGAGGATTATTCGGGTGATTATTCAAATATTTAACGTATCTATGTCATCGCTATCAGCTTGTATTACCTGGGAGGTTGCTTTTTTTTTTCTAGAAAACACAAAGAAAACACTAACAGCCATACAAGCCAATTCATAAGGTGAAATGCCTTAATCTCAGTCAGACCAGACCTTCACGGACACGTAATGCATGGTGCAGGTGCAAAAATCTAAACCTTAAAATACATGTGGTATCTTATAATGTGTTGGGTACTGTTAGGAAAATATCACTCGTAGAGTCGTCACCAGCTTGAGCTTCAATATCAGGATACATGTATTTATTATCCTTGCAAGAATGGAAGTATACATCACATACAGAGCTGCATGGGACAAAATAGTTCCCAGAACAGTGTCCTTGACATGCTTATATACAAGAGAGGGTGTATCACAGTCACAAGATGCAGAATACCGGTTCAAAGCAGTATTTCATGTTTAGTTCAGATTAGCGAAGGCCTGCATAAGCAATAAACATGAAAGTCATATGTCTATCTCCATAGAGGCTGAATCATCATGTTAATCGTTGTCACATAGCTATCATATGCCTAAAACAGTGTGTCCTGACGCTCTTCTAGGTAATCATACATCTGGTTACGTACACAGCTACGTAGGGCCTTTGTTATCATGTGTACTCTGATATTAGAAGAGTACATTTAGTATTCCCAACAGATACAGTGTTTGGATGTATGCAAACACAGTCACAGTAGTTTGTTTAGAGTAAATTGGCAAGTATGTACACTGTAAAATGTTTGACTGTAAAATTACAGTAAATTACTGGCTACTAGTTGCATGGATTTCACAGTAATTGACAGTGAATATTTTGCAGTAATTTACTGTAGATATTTTACAGTAAATTAGAATAAAAGTACAATTAAATACTGTGACTTTACAGTTCCCATGCCCATGGAATTACTGTGATATAGCAGTACAAAGCTGTGGTATTATGGTACCTTGATGTACATCAATTACAGTAATTACCTCTATTTTCACACTATTACTGTAGAAGTAATGCAACACAGTAGCCAGTAATTTACTGTAAATATAAAAATGTAAATAATACAATAATATATTGTAAATCTGACTAGTTCACTGGGATTTTACCATAACTATACAATTCAATCAGCTCAATCAACAAAGAAAAACAAAGAAAATGCCCATTTTAACTTTTTATTATTCCATTGAAGTGCAAAGTACATTTCACAGTGTCTTGGACATGTTGTTACGGCCCCAACCTCTACTCCACGGTAGTGGCTCGTGCTGAGACCCGCAACATGAAAGAATACACACAATAACCGGTACTTGGTAACGAGCATTTATTGATAATCAGCCGTTTGCTCACACAAGCGAAACGGGAAACAAAAAGAGGCAAGGCAAGGCAAGGCGAGGCGAGGCGAGGCGAGGCGAGGCGAGGCGAGGCGGTTTCTGGGAATTTGTTCCAGATATTTGGAGCATAATAACTGAACGCTGCTTTACCATGTTTAGTTCTGACTCTGGGGACAGAAAGCTGACCAGTCCCTGAAGACCTGAGAGATCTGGATGGTTCATAATTTAGCAGGAGGTCAGAAATGTATTTTGGGCCTAAACCATTCAGTGCTTTATAAACCAGCAGCAGTATTTTGATATATATTCTTTGACACACAGGAAGCCAGTGTAAAGACTTCAGAACAGGAGTGATGTGATCCACTTTCTTAGTGTTAGTGAGGACTCGAGCAGCGGCGTTCTGAAGCAGCTGCAGCTTCCTAATAGATTTTTTAGTGAGACCTGTGAAGACACCATTGCAGTAGTCGAGTCTACTGAAGATAAAAGCATGGACAAGTTTTTCCAAATCCTGCTGTGACATTAGTCTTTTAATCCTAGATATATTCTTTAGGTGATAGTAGGCTGATTTAGTAACTGTTTTAATGTGACTGTTGAAACTCAGGTCAGAGTCCATGACTACACCTAGATTTCTGGCTTTATCTGTTGTTTTGAACATTGCAGACTGAAGCTCAGCGCTAACTTTTATACGTTCTGACTTGGCTCCAAAAACCATTACCTCAGTTTTATCTTTGTTTAATTGGAGAAAGTTCTGACACATCCAGTCATTGATTTGTTCAATGCACTTACTCAGTGTTTGAATTGGAGCATAGTCTCCTGGTGAAATTGTTACGTAAATTTGTGTCTCATCTGCATAGCTATGGTAACTAATTTTGTTGTTTTTCATTATCTGAGCCAGTGGTAGCATGTAGATGTTAAAGAGAAGAGGCCCCAAGATGGAGCCTTGAGGAACCCCACATGTCATATTTGTCAACTCAGATGTGTATTTACCTATAGAAACAAAGTTGTTTCTGTCCTTTAAGTAGAATTCAAACCAATTTAGAACTGTTTCCGAAAGTCCCACCCAGTTTTCCAGTCGGTCTAGTAATATGTTGTGGTCAACAGTGTCAAACGCAGCACTGAGATCTAATAATACTAACACTGAAGTTCTGCCACTGTCTGTGTTTAAGTGGATGTCATTAAAGACCTTTACAAGAGCAGTCTCAGTGCTGTGGTTTGGACGAAAGCCTGACTGGAACACATCCAAACAGCTATTTAAATGCAAGAAATTACTCAACTGTTGAAAAACAACTTTTTCAATGATTTTACCTAGAAATGGGAGGTTTGATATGGGCCTGTAATTGTTCATTACTGAACAGGGTCGGCTCTAGAACAAATCGAATGGGGGGGGCAATCATTTACCAAGGGGGGGCACACACTGCCGTCAACAACCAACACACAAACACCAACGCAACTTCAATTTAAAAAAACATGCTGTAAAGTCTATTGTCTTTCATACACATTGCAGGGCTGTAGTGCTATTTTATAGCGCACCATGACTTGTGTGGGGGAAACTTCTGTGTAGCACTGCAGTGGGAGTCACCGACTCATGAAGGAGACACGGGAAGAGCAGGAGTTTGATGTCAAACACTGATGGTTTATTTGGAGCTTCGGGAGGAGGATTCACATCACAAGTCACAGCAGCCACGATCTGACTGCATGGTAGAGTTGCCACGTCAATTCTGGAGCGCCTCTCTCTCGTTAGCCCATTTAACTGGTTTCACAGAGAGTAATCAAAATATTTGAGAAGATAGCCTAAACAGTTGGGAACACTGAGTGACTTGCGTCTGACACTTATGGCCTCGAAGATTTCACACCTTGGAGTCCACAAACACAGAGAAGGAAGTGTCCCAGTGTACCCACAACAATAAACCATCTGTGACCTAGGGTTGCCCGGTCATAGAATGGGAACAACAACATCATGGCTGAAGCAGCCTATCTCCTTAAAGGAGATAACAGACGTCAGGGTTGGTCATGCACGTCATATCTAGGAGTCTAGGACAATTATTTCCCTAACAACTTGTGCATACATGCACGGTTGTGGCACGACCACCAAAACAGAAACATATGGACATAGGCCACCATATAAAAAGTGTGCAAATGTATTTAGTATCCTATCCATGTGAACATGTTTTAGGTGGGGGTGGACCTAACCTGCTCTAGGAGGGTCTGGGGGCAAGCTCCCCCGGGAAGATTATTTTTAAAATATTGAAGTTAAATGCATCAATCTGGTGCACTTTGAGAGCAAAATGAAGAGATCTATGGATAGCCTACATCTCTCAGCAGCACCCATATGAAACAGAACTGTAAACAGATTTACTTTTTCTTTATGGATATTTTACTAATCACTCCCCTTTAAACTGTATTCTTGTGTTAATGTCCTATAGTATTTCATACCCGTTTTTCATTTATTCTCTTATTTTTTTAATAACTATAATGATCATATAAAGGTGTTCCTCGCAAATACTTGTTTACATAAATGGTGACCAAACCGTTTGAGACCCACTGAGATAACTTACACTAAAGTGAACTATCTAAACACTGAGAGAGTCCTTACCTGTGGCTGAGGTTATACGATCTTCTCAGTCTGACAGGAGAGGACTTTCCTCCACCTTGGTGTAGAAACAGCTCTTTATATCCGTTAGCATAGCTAGCTAACCAGATGTGAACAACAACATTCCACGTTACCGCTCGCGCACTCACAAAATGCGCTCGTGCCACACACACAGAGCCGAGCTTGAATGAAACACAGAGACCCAGAAGTAGGCTACTTGTACTGTACTGTATATCATATTATTTTCGATGGCTTTACTGTATAATCAGTTTAACAGATCACCACTGGGCTTTCATCTGAACACACAGCCACGTAATGATAACAAAACAAAAGTCGGGGGTCATTGGTCAAGCAACACACCAATCAGAGAGCAGCAGTGAGCACACCTCAGGCTGTGTTTTATATTTGTATTCTTTATTTCTGATGTATTTCACACAAACAACCTTTAGTGGAAACGTTTTCACAAAAAACAAAAAAAACGGCAAAGTGGTAAGGCTTGCCCACCCTGCGTTGGGGGGGCACAGTGACTCATTTGGGGGGGCATGGCCCGCGAATGACCCCCCATGACGCCGACCCTGTTACTGAAGCATCTAGATTATTCTTTTTTAAGAGCGGTTTAATGACTGCAGTTTTCAGGGCCTGTGCAAAAATACCTGAGTGAAGAGATTTGTTTACTATATGAAGTAGATCTGAGGCCATGCAAGGCAAAACATCTTTAAAAAATCCTGTTGGAATAATATCAAGGCAGCAGGAGGAGGATTTCAGAAGTTGTATAATGTCCTCTAGGTTTTTATCATTAATCTGATGGAATTGTGTCATGGTGTTTGAATTGATGTTAAGTGGACACAGAGACAACACATTTGCTGTACCTGATGCAGAGGCACTGACTGCTTGTCTGATTTTCTGAATTTTGTCAGTGAAAAAGGAGGCAAAGTCATTGCACGCCCTGGTGGATAGAAATTCAGAGGCTACTGACACTGGGGGGTTAGTTAGTCTGTCGACAGTAGCAAACAAGGCACGTGCGTTGTTTTTGGTAATGATGTCAGAGAAGAACGATTGTCGTGCGTTTTTCAATTCCAAATTATAAAGGCCAAGTCTCTCTTTATAGATTTCAAAGTTAACCTGGAGATTTGTTTTTCGCCACTTGCGTTCAGCTTTTCGACATTCTCTTTTTTCTGTTTTCACGGTCATGGCCTTTCTCCATGGAGATATTTTCTTGCCAGACACTTCCTTTACCTTAGTTGGAGCAATGGCATCTATAACATTTTTTTATTTTTTAATTAAAATGATCTACTAGCTCAGGGGTGGCCAACCCGCGGCTCTCGAGCCGCATGCGGCTCTTTGCCTAGTTTCATGCGGCTCTTCAGTTCATATCGAATTGTATATGTGTGAGTTTGGGGGAGAGACACTGACTCCTGACTAGTGTTGCACGGTGTACCGATACTTGAAAGGTACCGCGATACCCTGCCGTTAAAAACGGTACTATTCCTCCGTTTCATTAGTATCGGTACTTTAAGAATGACGGGGGAAAGTACTCCGGTGAGAAAGCGCCGTTTAATAAGAGCCGTGTGTGTTCAGCGCTCTGCTTCCACTCCCTGCACTGCAGCCGTGCCTGCAGTCCCTCCCTCTCAAGCACGTTCTAAGTCCCTCCCCTCTCTCGTGCACGCGCTAGCTGCCAGAGCATGTGAGAAAACGAGAAGCATGGCTGCAAGTGGGAGTGCAACTGCCGCTGCGCCTCGGCTTGTTGACAAAAAAGACGCCAGAAGCAACATTTGGAAGTATTTTAGCTATATCTCTGACAGTGAGGGCAAGCCACGGACACCACGAGGCCCGTCTGTGAGAAATGTATTAATTTGATTTAATACGAATTATTGTCATTTGTTTTATTTATTGTTCTCATTGTTTAAAAGTGTGTGTTATGGTTATGGTTCTGGTGTGAAATAAAGCACAATAATTACATTTAAGGCTGTTTCCCTTTTTTTAAGAAAAGTATCGAAAAAGA
Source organism: Gymnodraco acuticeps (assembly GCF_902827175.1). Lineage (NCBI taxonomy): Eukaryota > Metazoa > Chordata > Actinopteri > Perciformes > Bathydraconidae > Gymnodraco > Gymnodraco acuticeps. The sequence continues at coordinate 2,009,513 of NW_022990021.1, forward strand.
ATCGGAATCGCAATTCTTGACTTGGTATCGAAAACAAAATGTTGGTATCGTGACAACACTAGCTACTCCTGACAGTTAAACATGATATTTAGTAGGTCTGTTAAGTATTGAATGCTGATAATTCTGACGTAATTTGGCCGGTCAAAGTTGTTTGGGCTCGGATAAAATCGCTCCGTTACTTTCGTCCCGTGTTACTTTCGTCCCGGCTCTCCCTACGTGTGTATGTGTGGTGTCAGGTGTCAGTATGAGAGGATGACAGCGCGTCTAATTTTGATGTGGCCCAAGAGCCAATCACAATAATACCTGCGATGCAGTGAACCAATCACCTTTGAGGGGGGGGAAACCTATCGTTGATTAAACACTATCCAGTGTTTCCCCTACCATTGTCTTGGAGGGGCGCTGCTTCCCGCCAACGGATCCCCGCGCCCCCCCTGGAATTCAAGGTGTTTAAAAAATATATATAATTATTATTATTTTTTAATATATACATAGCACCAAATTGCAAATAATCTATAACTACTGTCACTTTTCACATTGAACATGTGCTCTTTTATTAAATAAACTAAACGCTTTCATTTTAAGTTGTGAGTTTAGTGTTTTTGACCCTAAGAAACACTGATGCATTAATCAATAACAATAATCCACAGCTCCTCTCTCTGCTCCAGAGGATTTAAAAAATATATATCCCAATGCCACAAAAATGCATCAGTGACGTGGTTGAAATATTGTCTCCAGAAAACAAAAAACTGAAACAAGCGGTATCAGTGACTGTGTGTTTGATGTGGCTCTTTGCAGTAAAATAGAAAAATATTGGCTCTTAACCTCTGACTGGTTGGCCACCCCTGTACTAGCTCATTTACTGAGATGTTAGCAGGGGCAAGTGTGGAAGAAAAATTCTGAGTAAACATTTCCCTAGTGTTTTCAGTTAAATATCGCTTTGTGGTTACCTCTTTTTGAACATTTTTGTGAACAGAAATAGAGCTCTCAAAGAAAATACAGGAATGGTCAGAGAGTGCAACATCAGTCACCACAACCTTAGAGATATTCAGACCCTTTGAGATAATTAAGTCCAGAGTGTGCCCCTTATTGTGCGTGGGCTCCGTCACATGCTGAGTCAGTCCATAGCTATCAAGAACACAAAACAGTTATTTTGCCCCTCTGTCCTGGGGGTTGTCAACATGGATGTTAAAATCACCAACAATGACTAGACGGTCAAAGTCAATACACACTATAGACAGCAGTTCAGTAAAATCATCAAAAAAGCTTGCACAGTATTTGGGTGGTCTATAGATATTTAGGAACAGAGCTCGAGAGGAGCATTTCAGCTGAAGGGCCACATATTCAAAAGAAGCAAAGTTCCCATAAGATGTCTTCCTGCATTGAAGGGAATAATTGAACAGAATAGCAACTCCACCTCCTCTCTTATGCATTCTTTCCTGACTCATACAACTAAAGTTGGGAGGGGTTGATTCGATAAGAACAGCTGCACTGTTATTTTGTTCAATCCAAGTTTCTGTTAAAAACATAAAATCAAGATTGTGCTCAGTGATAAAATCATTGATTACAAATGTTTTTCCTGCCAAAGACCTGACATTTAATAAAGCTAGTTTACGTTTGTTAAACACACTATCAGTCATGTTTTTTGTAACAAGCTGTGGCTGACATGGAATCACTGCTAAATTAGATAAACTCACACAAACGTTTGAGCGCTTCCTGTTTCTAAGATGATTCACCGCTCTTTCTGTCCCCAGAGTCAGAACTAAACATGGTAAAGCAGCGTTCAGTTATTATGCTCCAAATATCTGGAACAAACTCCCAGAAACCTGCAGGTCCGCTGCAACTCTGACTACTTTTAAATCCAGGCTGAAGACTTTTCTTTTTGTCGCTGCTTTTAATTGAACTATTCATATCTTAGACTGCACTGTAACTTTTATCCATGTATTTTTTCTTTTAATCTTTATTTTATTAGCTTTTCTTTTTAATGACTGATTTTAAATGCCATTTTCTTAATCTCTTTCATTTTTTGTAAAGCACTTTGAATTGCCTTGTGTTGAAAAGTGCTATATAAATAAACTTGCCTTGCCTTGCCTTGCCTTAATCTATTACCTATCAACACAGATATCGGCAAAGCTATAGGCAGGCAGGGCCCTGGCATGTCCTGGAAAGAGTTGAGAGTGCCATACGCCCTTGAGCCTGGACCCAGCAAATATCAGTTTGCAGCGTTTAGTACACACACATCCTTATCAGGCTTCGGAGACTGCAGATGCCCTCTCGAAGGGAGGGGAGGCGGCCGACGCAGGCACGGTGATGGAGACGTGGGAGATGGTGCAGGGGTAGAGGACATGCTGCCAGGGGGGGAGGTGGTTGACGTAGGCACGGTGATGAAGACGGGGGAGATGGTGCGCGTCTCTGCGGTGATTTTGGTGGGCGTCGTTGAGGAGCGGGGGTAAAGGACATGGTGCCAGCCCTGCGTATCGCCTTAGTTTGGTCTTTGAACTCCAGGAAGGAATCGGTGCCAACCCTCTGTATCTCCTTCATGTGTTCAACGATCCCCAGGAGGGTGGGCGAGGGTGAAAGGGTGAACGGAGTATCCTCAAAGGCGTTGACAGGGGGGGGGGGGGGGGGTGACAGGCAGTGGAGACTCCTCCATGTGTCTCCCATAATCAGAACATTCCTCAGGAGGGTGCAGTGATAATTCTTCAGGGTTTTCTGTGCGATGTGTTGTGTCTTTCTCCTGTTTTGATTCCTCTTGTTGCTTGTCCTTGGCAGAGGGAACAGATTGATGACGCAGGCAGTTGAATATGTTAGAGATAAACAATTTCACTCCTGATTTGTTCAGGCAAACTCCATTTGCCTCGAAAAGATGTCTGCGGTCCCAGAAAAAGTTAAAATTGTCAATAAAATGAACAGAATGGTCAGTACAGACAGTTGAAAGCCAGGTATTCAGTGCAAACAATCTGCTGAATCTCTCCACTCCTCTTCTGACTGGCGGTAGAGGGCCACTGATGAACACCTCTGCATTTAGAGAGCTGGCAGTTTCCAACAAACATTTAAAGTCTTCTTTCAGCACTTCTGACTGTTGTTTCACAACATCATTTGTTCCAATGTGTAGTACCACATTCTTCACAGTCGGATGTTCAGCCCCAATATGCAGGATCTTTTCAGCCAAGTCAGAGACCACATCCTTGGGAAAACAGAGTACTTTGGTGTTGTTCTTATTACACAGACCTTTTACATCTCTTACAGCAGAGTCACCCACAATCAGAGTTTCAGGCCCAGTCGTTAGCTTTCCCTCTAGCCTTTTACTTTTGGAGTAGCTATTGGTCCTTACCCTGCTGTGTGAAGAGGACAGGTTATCCAGGTCATCAGATCTCCGGTTCTCGGTCAGCGGAGCGTATCTGTTCTGGATTGGAAGTCAACAATTTTTCTGAAGAATGTGCTGACATGGGGGTTTAAATTGCCATGCCTCTTTTTGGCTTTCGAGCCCGTCTCAGGATGAATGCCCAGGAAGCACCTGAAAACAATAAGCCAAGACAACCATTTCAATTTTACATAGATGTATATGTTGCATCATTTATTTTAAGACACATGCAGCGGTGCCCCTTTCAATTTAAGTAAAACCTGCACCAAAGAAAGAAATTAGTATTTAAAGCCAAGCAAGAGTGATGAAAGCAAGAAAATCACTTAATTTGTTGTGTTATCACAGAGGATGGTCTGAATACAGTATTTTACTGTGAAATATTACAGTAACATGTTGTGAAATCCTGGTAATCATTTATCCTGTACATTCACAGTAATTAACTGTGCCTGTATTGATTTCACTGTGAAATTCAAAATTACAGTATTATATTGTGAACATTACAGGTAAAGACTGTAAAGTGGTAAAACAGTAATTTATTGTAAAATATTACAGCTAAATATTGTGAAATCATGGTAATATTTTACAGTGTAGCAAAGGAGAGTGACCGCCTCCATGCCAACAACATTTGCAGATGGGCGATGCCTTTCCAAGATAAAGCCTCCTGTGCCTGTTTTAAACGCAGACAACACTCGTGGCTTATGACAGCAAGAAGTGGAAGATAAAAAGCAAAGCGCTGTTTGTTTATCACCCAAAGTATCAGTGAAATCAAAGAAAACAGGAGCCTAATAGATGTCGCTTCAATGAGATTTCTTGGAAGTTTACTAGAAAGGGGCATCCATCCCTTGTTTGATTGCCAAAAAAAGAAAATCATACTCATAATTGTAACTGGCACTACACCTAATTTAGAAACTCTAGAGCTCAAAGTGTGCTGGGTAATTTACTGTACAGTATGAATAAACTCGGAGATTAACTCTGAGTTTATTTCCAGCTCTTCCTCTGGCTCTCTGGGGGTTGTGTCTCAAATCAGTGCTGCAATTCCACTTTCAAAATGTTTTCAAACCGGGACATTCTCCTCTGTCACAGCAAAGTTGCTTTTAATAATTCATCACTCCTTACAAACCTCCTCTATTCCCTTTAAAATTCCTGCAACAGAGATTAGCAACCTGAGCTTTTTCCTGAGACAGAGAGGTGACACGGCTGCATGCTGGCTCTCGGGGTGTTTACTTATTGTCATTTGTGTGCTTTCGCAAACACCCTTTGACAGGTTTTGATTTGACTGGAAGGCACAGATGATGGCATTACTTTAATAACCAGCCGTGGTCACAGTGGCTTTGCTCCTGAGCGGTGACTATAATAGGAGTAATGTGTGGATGCTGTCCCTCTGGCTGGGCTGCCTCATTAAATGGCTGGAGAAGAGTGACTGGCTGCAGGGGCGATGAATTATTGATGAGAGAGCCTGATTAATTGAAAATATCCTCCACCACAGGGGAGGGTGTGTGCGTGCGTGGGCGTATTTGTGTGTGCAGTAAGTGGCTTCATTTTGAACTATAATCAGCTGACGCCTATAACGCAGTTTGATTCTGCACAGGCACACTGCAAAATATTTACCCCATGTGCAATCACAAATATGAACTTTATGAATTATATTATTCATATATAAGTCAAGGTGGGAGGAATAACCCTAGGCAATATGCACACTGTCAGTTGTTATTAAACATTAGGAGATATTTGTGTAGCATGTCCCCTGTTGTTGCACCTGCGACCCGGGACAAGTGATGGAAATAAAAGATGAAGCAACAGGACAGAAATGAATTAGCAAAAGTAATCAGTCGCTAACAACATCAGAGCGGGTGTTTACATGCTGCGTTCCATTTCAGGTGGATCTGAAGGCGAGGTCGAACCTGTGTCTCTCTTGAGAAGGAGACACTCTTTCCTCACAGAGGTTAAAACGATGCATTCTGGGCGCCGCTTGTCAAGTCGTAGAGTCAGACATTTCCAAGCTAATCACCAGGAAGGTTCTTCAAATGGACTACAGAGTTTAAACACAAAGGTAAAGTGTCACAGTGCGTGGTTGTTAAACTCAAACACAGCAAATGTCAATCAAAGTACTGTTTTTGCTATACCACAAGGAAGTTTCAACCACAAGTATTCATACATTCAGTATTAATCTTTATATATACAGTCTATGGTATTAACGTATAAAAACTGAAATACAAAAATGACAATGCTAGAAAGAGCCATGAAGGCACATTATATAAAAAGAGCTACTGCAATTTGTCTATTCACTATAAGACAAACAGGTAGAAATATAGCTAATCTGAACAAATCTAAATACAATTCTTGTCATGATAAGATGTTAGTATGGAACATATATTATTAATAAAAAAAAACTTTTCCTGCTAAACCTGGTGATTAACATCATATCAGGGCATATAACACGTTTTTAGTAAATATAATGCATCCAACAGTGGCTATGTTGGTTAATAGAACCTACTTTACTTTCTTCTAATGTCCAAATGTTAAACAAATTGAACATAAAAAGGGGAGAAAAGGCTCACTCTTTGGTCAAACTGCTCACAGCTCATGTTCACACACTAAAGCAATATTTTGTTACAAATGAGGGGACACACCGACATAAATAGGCATCACCACAAGGCCATCAGGAGCTGCCAAAACAGCCTCAGGGCTTCCTGTCAAAGAGTCTTCTGTTCCCTACGGGGGCAATGCACCCCATTTTTCCAAACCTATTCCCTGTTGTGGTTTTCTGATGACGGTGGAGAACGGGAACAATGTCCAACATGTCAGTCAAATAATTCCCAGTTGGGTCAAATCTGGCGACATTGACAGCCCTAATATATCATTCACATCATTTCCATACTCTATTTTCCATTATTTTCTGACCTACAGTATGGTGTCATATATGGAAGCAATATGACATGATCACAGTAAAATGTTGACATCAGAATACTGCTATAAACAATTAAAACAAAAATGTTCCATCCCTGACCGAATCATGGATTTGTCAAGGTATCAGATCCCTTTATCACAACTCTGACGTTGTGACCATTTTGTTAACTTTCTGAAACAACCACGCTCATTTCTCTCCAGTACTGACTGGCTGTGTGGAAATGTGAAAGTGTGTAGAATTTGAACTGTGACGAGCTTTCAAGCATGATTTGTATTCACACTTCAAGTACTTCAGTCACATTTTGTGTAAACAGACGGGTGACAAACAACAAAATGCCTTTTTTGGAGAGACTATCCAAAATGAGTCCCTATTATGTCCAATTAATTTTATTATAATATTTTTGGCCACATGGTTTTTGTTCCTTGTCGAATAAGAGAAAAGCTATTTGGCTTTAAATGTGGTCCAACAACATGTACGGACTACTTTCTTCCAAGCATCCGTCCCACATTTGATGCATTTCTTGGCTCCGGACGGGCCTCGTCAGCCATTTCCGACTGAAACAAACGTGGACTTTGGAGGATCCAGCTTCCTTCCCATCCTTTGTCAACATGCAAATTCAGTCCATTCTCCTCACTGAACTTCCATTAAGACCCATCAAGGCTGCCATCAGGATTCTGTCTGAAGTCATGCCAGGGGAAATTACAAGCCCTCCTGGCAACCGCCAATAACAAATGACTTATATATAAACCCACATTGATTTGAAATTCATAAAGGCAGAATAAATTACAGTCTGACTCGCTTTTAAAAACGCTTTAAGGACATAAACTCATTTTTACCTCAGTCTGATGTGACATTTACTGACTCAAATGAACATCATTGCATATGCAGCAGTTACCTCCATTGCACCCATATATCAAGGTGATACCAAGTGTGGGGTAAACCTTGCTTTAAACACAGCCCTGAGGCAAGTATGCGACTAAAATATTATGCGATAAGAAAGAGGTACACTACTACTTAGTGCTGCAAACGAGGAAAACATTTCTAAAAATGTTAACCATAGAAGCAAAGTGAGGAGTTGAGACTGTGTTGTGCGAAGAGATGTTTTTTCTCTGAATGTGAGGCTCTGTGGCAGCGAAGGCAGCGTAATGAGTCCCGGAGCTGAGGCTGCAGTCACACCATGTGTACATTCATGTTAAAGGTTGGCCACTTAAGCAAGCCTCTGCTCCCTCTGGAGAAACGTCAGATAAATAGTAAAAAAAGACGATAGAAACAACACTCAGTTTATCGTAACGACCTGATGCTGAAATGATCAGTATGTGCCAGCGAACGCCTCACAGACATTTAAAGCCTGCACAGATGAACTAATTGAGACCAGGTGTGTGCAAAACAAACAGGTGTGCAATTAAAAGATTTCTTAACTCCCAAAGGAGGAGAAATGTAGCCTATAATAATCTTAAAACAAATCCAAATGAAAAGCCCTGCGCCATCAACATATTGTTGCTTTTAAGTGCTAAAAACAAGTGTTGAGATCATTCTTCTCCCAAAGCCCTTTGGGGGCCAGACAATCCAAATAATCCATTACGCCTCAGACTGAAGTGAAAGCCTCTCGGCTCCTTGGGGTATTAACCAACTCCAATACCCATATAATGTAGTTCATTAACAACATGTCCACGTAAGCTAGAAACACCTGACAGTGTTTGATTTCATTTGTTAACTTTAAACGCAGCATTTAAATGTACAACTTCAGCTCTTTTCTCCACATGAACCTTTATCAGGATATATAAGTATAAAAAAACACAACCAATGTTGGCAATTGTCCCCTTGTTAGATAAGCTACTTAAAATCCAATAGAGGATCTGATTATTGTTTTTTCACAATATCTTTAGTTCCATTTCATGGTTAGTTACATCTGCAGAGTATTGCAGTACTAGAAGTGTTTTTTTTCTTTTTATTCCTGATTCTTTATTGATATTCCTTTAATCATCAAGTTCTACTTTCTTAAATGATGTAGAGTCTTGCAGTTTCTTTAGGAAAGACTTTACTATGTTAACGCCAATACAATATTGAATATATGGCATACTTCAGGCAATTTCTATATTGTTTATGAACAATATTACTCTTTATATTATTCAGTGACTATAAAAGTGAGCCCCAAGATACATCTTTAGCTTCCTTCCATCCCTGAATGTTGTCTTTTGATTCATATGTCTGAACTCATAAATCCAGTATACTCCCTGAACTGTAACATTTCCACATTAATGTCCAACAAAAAGACTAGACTTAGTTATATTTATATGTTATTGTTGTGTACATACATTATCAAATATATCCATTAAATTAACAACCCTAGAGAAATATATGTTTTCCATCAAGTTAAAATGCTATTTCTTCTGTTGCCGTTGTTTTTGGAAAGAATATATGCGTGAATCAGCTCCTTGCCCTTCTTAGAAAAATGTTCTGCTATATTTTATGTCAAAAAAGGCTTGAAGGTGTTAGCTATTCTCTATCACATCATTTGTTTTCGCCCCTGCTGTGTCCTTCTTAAATGGCCCTTTCTCATCTAAAGACCACTGACTGTAGATAATAGCTTATTCGTCCACACATCAATCAGATTCTCTTTAAAGATTGTCAGCCTGCGTTTTGGTTTGCTACTAGTAATGGTGTTTGCTCAAAGTGTGGTCATAATAAATGAGAATCGTGCCCTTGTACTGAAAATTTAATTTGCCAACCTCTGCGCATCAAGATAAAGGCCATCTATATGTATTCTCATCTCTACAACTGATGTGTTTTCCCTCAAGGACGACTTCATGTTAACAGAGAGTAGGAAAACATTTTCCTTTTTCATCCAATTGGACGTAATGTTGCTAATATCCTTTACTTCCTGTCTGAAATTGATCTAAGTTATTGTAAAATAAGAAGAGACTTTTATAAATTACAATCATTTCAAGGTCTTGTTACCAAAGGGTCACCATTTTGATATGCATATGACATTTTTTTCCATTGCGCTCTTGATAATACACTACCTCCCTCACTGCCAGTGCAGGAGCTTGAAGGATTGAAAATTAGATTTCTTGATTTGATATCATTTTTCATAAAGGTTCCTCAGCCCAGGCAGATTGTGGAGCCAACGTTTGGCAGACGTAATGTCAATATCAACCCGGTTAGCTGTGTTTGCTTTGGTTGCCATGCCAATTTACTTTCGACTCTCATCAGGGTTATTGGCAAGTAAGCTGGGTTAATATTTGATGGGAAAGAAGATAAATTAAACAGGTCATTTGCTGTTTCTAGACAGTTCTCATTAGAACATGCAATGTCTCTCAAGTGCTTATCAACATCAATCAATGCTTTTTTTCAGCAGCATTCAAAAATAAATAATTAGATGTGATTTACAATGTTATTTGCCGCATGAAGGATTGTAAAATCTTTTTAAAACTGCATTCCTGATCTTAAGAGATCCACTTTTACGCTACTGTGAGTATTGAATACACACTAACACTATGTATTGTACACTTAGGTGCTATTGTTGTGCAATGTCCTTGAGTTTAAGAAAGATGCTTTGGATGTTTAAAGTTTAGAATTCATCATTTGTTGTCTACATTATGTTAGCTGCAATATGTATTTATAATCATTGCAAAGTGACTGTGCATTGATCAATATATAAGATTAAATGGATAAACATGGGCATTACTGACACACAATGTTACCAAAGTACAATTATTATTATTATAAACCTACTCTTATTTTCCTTGCTATATTCCAGTCCATATTATTTAACCTTGATGAGTTCAGTTCAAGGTCATCCAGGCTGCTCAAGTCTGAAGCAGTATCCACGTTTTTGGCAGAGATGCTTCAAAGAGGCTTCAAAGCCAGACTTCAAACACAATCATAGCAACTTTCATAAAAACACTGACAAAGTGTGACTTTTAATAGCATTCATTCACTCATCAAAAGCATTTTAAATTCAGACGCCTTTTAAGAACATTTCTCGTACTAAGCCACACAGCAGCCACACAGCAGTGGAAACCACTGATTATGGTTAAATCCAAGGAGCAATGAAACAAGCTTAGACATCTCACTAAGTATGAGTTGAATCGTTAGGCTCAAACATATTTAAAAAATATGTTATCTTATTAACATTTTCAATAAAAATGAATTGAAAACAATAGTGTGTACAATAACAATCAACAAATTAAATAAGATAAAAAAGGTTTTACACAAATATTTTTGCTGTTTTTATTGTTTGGCCCTGTACAGAGTGATCTTTCTGTCAAATGTTCTATTGTGAACATAGGCCATCATTAACATAGGAGACCAAGAATCGATATTTGCTATTTTCAGAACTTCACTTTTTCTGTCACTATTCAGACAGCTATCTAGAGTGGCCTATAGATCATAACAGCCTGCCTTTGTGTTGAAATGTTCCTCTCAAGGAGGTGGTGATAAAGGTGATGGCTGACACCTGTGCTAGGTGGAGTTGTTCTCTCCTGGTGTTGGATTGTTGTTTTTGTTGGATTTTAATTAAATGTGGTAGTTTGAACAGTTCCCACTTCTCCATGTTTAACTATTAGTTTGATTAGAAGATGGATATCACTGTAATATATATTGGTTACATATAATGCTATAGCCAGCAGCCAGTTAGCTTGTTAGCTTAGCATTAATACTCAGAACATAGGGAACCATAGGGAAAAGGGTGGTGGTGGCAAAGTCCATAGGGACTTGGCTTGGCAACTGGAAGGTCACCAGTTCAAGTCCCGGAAAGAGCAAGTGCTACCGAGGTGTCCCTGAGCAAGGCACCGTTCCCTACACTGCTCCCCCAACCCTGTCTCCTAAAAATTACGTTCCCACAGAACTAAACTGAATTCTCAATTACGTTTAGCTAGAAACGTATTCTCTCCCACGTTACGTTCGTTATGAACGTATCTCTAATACGTTATTTTCTACATATCTTCTAGAAACATATTTTCTCCCACGTTACGTTTCTTATGAACTTATCTTAAATACGTTTATTTGCTACATATCTTTGCCATTTATTGTCTTGCTTATAATAATGATAATAGTAATTTATAAATATCATTTTAGAGCACACATTTGAAATCAGTAGGCGAGGCTGTAATTTCGCCAGCTGTTACTCTCATGAGCGAGGCAGAAAATAATACTTTTAACATGCCAAAAAGCTGCTGTGTCGTTTATTGCCCCTCAAACATTAAAACAAATCCAGAGTTACGTGTTTCTGTACTTCCTCTAAGAAGAAAGGACAGTAACAGAAGATCTCTGTGACGCCAGATGTGGTGTTGTTAATGCGATATGATATCCGAATGTTTTTATTTGTTTAGGATGGCCGAAGACACTACACTACCCATAATCCCCAGCTATCGTTTGGGACTACAGTCCCGTTGACAAACCCCGTGATTAATCTTCAAGCTCTGGGATTGGATGTTGGAGTGGTAGTGCGCCAAGGTTACGCCGAGCATGAAGCGCTTTGAAATGGAACGAAACCACGGCAGACTATTCAAAACTGGACTCGAGCGCCCCCCGAGAACTACACATGCTGGCTATTGTGTTTCGCAACATGTTCTCTATGGCACGTTTCTACTGGGAATTGTAGTTTTAAAAGATGTTTTCGTTTTTCCCAAAATTAGAAGTTGACAGTATTACACTGTGTACAGCCCTGGAGGTTTAGTCGATTGGAAACAAATTGGTGTGTACACATTTAAAACATGTAATTACTAAATGGGGGAAAATCGCTTGTATCCATAATGGGCAGCATTAATATATACCCACACGACAGCTCATTGTTACTTTGTAATTCTACTCCACAATTCAGAGGTTAACCTGGTATTTTTACTCCACTACATTTATTTTAGTTACTTTGCAGATTCTGATTAATGATGTGAAATATAAACAACCCTTCAATCAGACTTTAGTTACACCTGAGTAAAATTCAGGGAAAGGTGATTGTCAAGTGCCAACAATCAGGAAAGATATTTTATTGTTGGTGCTTGAGAAAACTAAACATTTATCTGCAGATCTCTATAAAGTATATTCATTAATCGTTATTCTCTACTAATAGTTAATTAAAGACTGTATAATGGCTATTTTGTACATCCCTTTCAAGATTTCAAGATTTTCTAAGGTTTATTGACATATCATATACACAACTACGGTGTAGTTATGCAATGAATGAAAAACTTGGGTCACAGGTTCCTCAACAGTGCATTACAAGACATCTATCAATATGTGTGTATACCTCCACCATTAAACTGTCATATTCTGCACATTTCTTATACTATCTACATACATACGAGTATAATTAATGTGTATAATATCAGTTAAAATAAGTGCTTCAACATAGTTAACATTGCAGGAAAGCAATATATTAGACGTTAAGTACTTTGTCAGGCTTAATATTTATCTGTAGATAGATACCCCCAAAGCTTTTTTCTTATTTGAAAGAAGACCTTAACCTAAAGTATTCTTTAATGTGTTAATAAAGGTTAATTACACTGAACAAAAATATAAACGCAACACTTTTGTTTTTGCTCCCATTTTTCATGAGATGAACTCAAAGATCTAAAAAAAATTCTATATACACAAAATAACCATTTCTCTCAAATATTGTTCACAAATCTGAAAAAATCTGTGATAGTGAGCACTTCTCCTTTGCCGAGATAATCCATCCCACCTCACAGGTGTGGCATGTCAAGATGCTGATTAGACAGCATGATTATTGCACAGGTGTGCCTTAGGCTGGCCACAATAAAAGGCCACTCTGAAACGTGCATTTTTGCTTTATTGGGGGGGTCTGGGGGAGTCCGAAAACCAGTCAGTATATGGTGTGAGGGGTAGGGTTAGGGGTAGGGTTAGGGTAATGTTGTGAATCGAGTGGCCCATGGTGGTGGTGGGGTTATGGTATGAGCAGGCGTATGTTATGGACGACGAACACAGGCCACTCGGAGTCGATTCACAACATTACCCTAACCCTAACCCTAACCCTCACACCAGATGTGGTTTTCGGACCCCCCCAGACCACCCCAATAAAGCAAAACTGCACGTTTCAGAGTGGCCTTTTATTGTGGCCAGCCTAAGGCACACCTGTGCAATAATCATGCTGTCTAATCAGCATCTTGATATGCCACACCTGTGAGGTGGGATGGATTATCTCAGCAAAGGAGAAGTGCTCACTATCACAGATTTTTTCAGATTTGTGAACAATATTTGAGAGAAATGGTTATTTTGTGTATATAGAAAATGTTTTAGATCTTTGAGTTCATCTCATGAAAAATGGGAGCAAAAACAAAAGTGTTGCGTTTATATTTTTGTTCAGTGTAGTTTGTCTGTTTTGCACATCCTCCTATTAATATCTTTGTACATCCAGCATTAAACTGTTTTATTGTAGAGATCACTTACAGTATCTTCTTGATTTTTTATATTCTATATTTCTATCATTGACCTTCTACTTTCACCCTATGAAAGTATGTACTCTTAATATTTTTTTCATCAAATAACATTATTCAACAAAAATAACATTATTCAACACAAATAATTCAATAACGTGCTTTAACCACTAGGCGGTGCACACAAGGTACACACAATAACTTTGTATTATTAGTGTAGGACACTTATGTATGTATAACATCTGAAGATATTTAGTTTTATTCATGTTTTTACATAATTTTACAGGATATTGCTATACTATTTCTCATGTTTTACTTCTACACATTAATATCTGATTTGTAAAACATCACAGACAGAAAGGTATATGTCATTTAATGGTAAGCTACTGAAATTGTGATTCCATAGATGTGTCTCCCATCACCCAAATCCCCTGACTATTCATCCAATCAGCGAGTTGAGGATCTTTCCTACGTCTGTTTCCGGTATTGTTCCTGTAATGAGAGTTCACATTTATGCTACATTGAAGGGTGGAATTGACTACACATCTTCAGAAACATAATTTGCTTCAGATATAACTCATAGCAAATAAAGTATACAAATATAAGTAATAAAAAGATAAAACACTGGCATGTAATTTACGTTAGAACGCCCACTTTTGGGGAAACCATGACGCTGTCATTTGAACGGCGATCAAGCCTGAAGCCACAGAGATTTTCTGTTACTGTCCTTTCTTCTTAGAGGAAGTACAGAAACACGTAACTCTGGATTTGTTTTAATGTTTGAGGTGCAATAAACGACACAGAAGCTTTTTGGCATGTTAAAACTATTATTTTCTGCCTCGCTCATGAGAGTAACAGCTGGCGAAATTACAGCCTCGCCTACTGATTTCAAATGTGTGCTCTAAAATGACATTTATAAATGACTATTATCATTATTATAAGCAAGACAATAAATGGCAAAGATATGTAGAAAATAAACGTATTTAAGATAAGTTCATAAGAAACGTAACGTGGGAGAAAATATGTTTCTAGAAGATATGTAGAAAATAAACGTATTTGAGATACGTTCATAACGAACGTAACGTGGGAGAGAATACGTTTCTAGCTAAACGTAATTGAGAATGCAGTTTAGTTCCGTGGGAACGTAATTTTTAGGATACAGGGTTGGCTCCCCGGGCGCCGTACATAATGGCAGCCCTCCTAACACTAGGATGGGTCAAATGCAGATAAACCGTTTCGTTACATACCTGTACTACGTAATGACAATAAGTTGAATCTTCTTCAATCTTCAACCCACTTTTTTAAATCTATTTCCAAAGTACAATTACTAATCGCCCCTTTGGGTTTTTGTACTGATTGAATAAACTAGATGTAACATGTTAGGATAGGGAGCCTTAGAGGTGCTTGTAGGTGGATTCTGTTACATTCCGACAAAACAAGGCTAGATGCCTCCTTGTGTACTTAGCTTTATGCTAAGCTAACTTGCTCCAGCTTTATTATTAAGGGATCTTCTCATCTGTTCTGCCACATTAAGATAATGAATAAGCATATTTCCTATTAATGACCTACAGAAAATGTTGAACGTTGTCTCTTTCTCTTTAGCTTGACAGTTACAATTTAGGTTCTTGCTGCCTTTTTGCGCTTTTAGGAAATATCTTCGTCTTTCAGGGTTTGAGACTTGTCAACACATGCAAACAGGTGCAGACACGCTGCAGTAACTGATAAACAAGATTCTGGTGTTGCAACAGGCAGTAGGCTCTTGAAAGAAGAAAATCAGGTTATAGTACTTGCAAGCAATTGTGAGAACAGAGACCATGAACATAAATGTTTTTATTGGGTCATTCAGGACTGCCTACTGTCGTTGTAAAAGCCACTATAATGCTGTACGAGGACAGGTGAATACATGGAAAGCACTTACAGGTCTTGTTGGGTGTATTTAAAAGTGCAGTAAGTGGTATTTATCTAAAAGAGCCTTTCGCTTTCTTCTTCCCCCCTTCAACTCTTTCTGATTGCAGGTGCGGAGCCAAAAAGTCAGATCAAAGCAGCTCCTCTCCTCTCTGACTGTTTTGAAGATGCATGATGTAAGCTATGTTTTTGTTGTGCTCCAGTTTGTGGCGCCGCAAAGATAAAAATGAAAAAAATCGTTGGCAGGCAGAATATATACAGTATGATCATGCCTTCATTAACATGATAGGTCAAAAACATCCATAGCATCTTCTCTTCTCTTGTTATTAAAAGTGTCCTGTGAAGCTGACATTTGTGGGGATATGTGATAACTACACTAATTTCACAGTATGGCTCCTGCTGATGAATCATATTATCTCAGCACGAGTTGTTCTGTACCACACAAATAATCAAATCAGTCTTTTAATTTGATTTTAATCAGTCAAATTATTCTCTCTTTTTTTGGCTCTCTGTTGAAAGGCACTGATTAAAGAAAAAATAATGCTTCTACACGGAACACTGATGATAAGCTGAGCCTCTTCACAGCTGAATGGAGACTTCAATCAGAGAGCATAACCCAAATCCTAATGATATGTGAGGGTGTAAAACAGTTATTTGACTTGAAAGTACTTTCTGAACAATGTTTATGAGTTGTTCCCCACTGTTCTTCTGTCAATCCTGCCACTACCTAAATTCAAAGTCCATTACATGTTATTTAGTTGACTCTTTCATCCAAAGCAAGTTACATTCACTTCAATAAATACCCATAACTTTTTCGTTAGGAATTGCACAACTTACATTTAGTTTGAAAGTAAATCTGCTTTACAAAACAATTCCAATATTTGTTAGAACTCAAGGGTACACACTTGTGTTTATTATACAGTATATCTCATATAACAACCTCCCATCAAATCCCATTGTTGAATTGAACACTTTAACATTTCTTTAAACATCTTTTTGCTTACTTTTTACAAATATAATTGTGTATAAGTCCTGTTATATCCTTATTCTAAAACAGTGGTAAAGAACACCAGGAACATAGTTTCTTGGCACATTTTTTCACGTGTCCATAGCACACTTAAGCCCCTCACTCGGTAAAACAAGAGAGCACAGATATCAAATATTAATATCTGTGAGAATGTCTTGCAGCGGCACTCATTTGCACAAATACTTACATTTTGGGATTCATTCCACTGCTTTTCCTCATAATCAGCGTTCCTACTGAATACAACAGAGGGCCTCATTCCAAGTCAGTATTATGCCCAGTAGGGTTTGCTAAAACGACCCATTAAACCTCCACTGTAGAACCGATAGGTGCTGTTAAATCGTTCACAGTGATGCATTTTGAAGATGTAATTATGTTCCTCAAATAAAATAATTTACTCTGCGCATTCCGGCCAGCCAATCTGTAATTATTGCTGAACCCAGGTCTTATAACATTTTAATCAGGCTGTGATATTGAACTGCTCGAGGTGTAATTAAAAAATGAGCAGGAATTAAGCACCGGCACATGCGAGGGGAAGGATTGGCAGGACTGTCAAATACAGAAAAATGAGCGCACTGGGTTTCTCATTTGCACTGTAGATTACTTTTTTGCAGGAAAACAATAGGATTATTGAAAGCAAAATGTGACCCAATGAATAATACATGATAAGCTAAGAAAATAATGGCAAGTCGAAAATAGGCCAGACAAATGCTCGTGAAATCACAAATGAGAGGTGGCTTTAAAAGTGAGAAATACAAGAAAGCAGTGGAAGCAGGTTAATATCGGGGTGCCTTTTGTGTAGCATAGTTCCTATTTTTTACGCTGTGATTGTATTGCGACCTTTGGATTCGGAGCAAAAACCAACAACAGGAGCAAGGGCACACCGGGGAAAAAGAAGCTTGCTATTTACAGCCGTGCTGACACTGGGATTGGCCCCAGGGTCCCTGATGCTCGGCGCGAAGTTTGTCACAGAGGCAGTCGCCCAGGTGACAACGAAGCAAGGCACCCTTAGAGAACTCATAAGACTATCTCCAGGCATCATTACAGAGCTCTATTCTTACCTCCTGGCTTCTCCTGCGAAAATGATAAATTAGTCAGGGGTTACTCTATTTACTTTTTGCACTCCGTTCTGATTTAGCTCTACACCATACATTTACATTTGATCAGTGAAGTGAGATGCTTGAGAAAGACTCGAGGAGTATGAGGGGCCATGCAATGGAAACACTTGGCAGCCCCGCGTGTAGAGGTTGACGTCAATGTCGAAAGTGCTATCCTGTGACAGGCGAGATTAAATATTTAAAAGTGTTGATAGTGCAACCGGAGAGTGTTCCTCTGCTATTAGAATACAGTCTCTCTAAAGAGGCCTTGTGGACAAGAGCTGTTCATTTCCTCCTGCCTTCGTCTCTCGTCTTCACGCCCAGAAACCAAACCCCTGTGTGCATTCAATTATCCTCAATATAAATACAAACTGAAGTTTTTTTTCAACGATGTTGTTCCTACTTTCTGCGTCACAGCAGAAATGGAGTTATTAATATATGGTCTGTTTCGCTCTGCAAACATGTCTGCAATTAATTTTCCTAATCAACCAGAATGTATGGTGACGTTTTTTATCAGAGCCGTTTTAAATCCAATCAATCAGCTTTGAGTTCTTGAAATTAGATCATAATTCTAAATCAGTGCAGTCAGCCTGTCGACTTCGCCAACTATCAATTTCTGGATAAACTGCTGGGAAATTAGGATGGACTTTACATGGACTTTTACGTTTAAGTACATGGACTTTTAAATGTAATTATAGGGTTGGCTGTGCGCAGCAGTGGTGGGAGGTATCAAAAAACTGTTCTTAATTTGCGCTTTTTACGCCTATATCTATTGCTTCAAGGCAGATTACAATATCTCCTTGTATATGTTCTCACATAGGTGTATTTTGTTCTTTTGGGGGGGAAATCAATCACTTCAAAAAGACCAACAAGATTTTGTGTAAAATTATCAATTACTGGTTCCCTGGCTCCACGCTTAACATTTCCAGACAACAATCAATGGTACAAAAATAATTAATGATCACAAAATCTACATATATTAATGTTTTATTATACTGTATCATTAATTTCTGCACCACCGTCCAACTAACCCTATTAAAGTGGGATGCAGAGTCCCAAGGTTTACTGTTAGCACTTAACCTGTGTTTTATTCTGCACAGAGATGGTTGAATTGAAAGATACATATTGACAACTTTGATGACTTGTTAAAGGAATTTGAATCCTATATTCAGTGCATTTGCAAAGACTGTAACTTAACACTTGTACTAAAACACAAAAGACTGGATCTCTTTGATTTCTCCTCCTGAACTGCTTAAATTCCTTTTTTAATCCTGAGTCAGTGAAAGGCATAGCGCTAGAGTGAATCAGATATAATGAAATAAAAATGAGCAATGAATTCCTAAATTCTTAATTAGATTTTCACATTCTTTCAAAGTTTTCTTTTAGAGAAATTCTGAAAATGTAATACAGAGTGACTTATGATAAGTTTAACTGTGTCATCGTGTCCAAAAATACATCACTTGAACTTCTAGAAAAGATTAAAGATAACCTTAATTAAAGCCAGGTGCCATATGAGTCATTGCAGGTCTCCCTTGAAAAAGAGATCTATGATCTCAATGGGACCAATCTCGTTAAATAAAGGTTAGAAATGAAATAAAATGAAATTCCTCCACCTACAGTGACAAAGTAATGGAGCCATTTATTTGTCTTTCTCTGACGCTGACGAAATACCATTTATTCATGAAACATTGTTAAAGTAGCTTTACCCTCATTGATCAATAATACAACAGAAACATCTTCAAGAGAGGAAGAAAGAAATTAGTCAAAAGTGGGGAAGCGGCGTAACTTTTGATGAAGCTTTTTAATGGAGTATCGGGGAATGGGAGATAAGCTGGGAGTGGTAATGGAGAAGCCCCCTCGGGATGGGCCAGCCTGGAAGCCAAACCACCTCCGCAGATTGGATTAATATTGCATGGCTGCTTGTGCAGGGCCTCCTAACTTGAAGGAACACTGATTGCCTCATACACTCTCTCACATTCTTCAAAAGGAAAAGTTATCAGGATTCTACAATGGAGCAGCGACGATGAAAACAAAGCCTGCTTCATCTCTTGAAAAAACATCAATGGCAGAAAAGCTTTCAAATGACTCCTCTGAAGGGGACAATAACAAAGAACATGTGACAAGGATCAGTTATCCCTTATTTTATCTCGCTCTAATGGATACATGAAAGATGTTTTCGCTCTTCTGGAGACATGGTGTGGTGATAGAAGCACATTTGTTCAGACTCTTCGGCTTTGTGTGAATAACGGGTTCAACAAAATCGGTGCTTTGACAGAGCCACATTGTGTTGTACAGCGGGGAGCTGCAACCTTGTGAGATCTGCATGTGTCCGCCTGTATGCTGCTTGAGATGTATACACAAAAAGTATGTCACAGATTGTAAAGCCCCAGTAAATCACATTTCAGATTCTGAGTGATTCTCCTTATATTAGTGACTATAGTTGTGTGTTTTTGAAGGGCAATTGCTTTTAAGGAAAATGCTTTATGATTATGCAGTCATGGCAAAATAACATACTTTTTATAAATACAGTCTATGCATGATACAAGGCCTCTTTGTGGACTGTTAAAAAAACAGCAACCTCTTAATGTCAATACATTTTATATACTTCCCCAGTTTAAGTGATATTGAGGCTTACACCTATACATGATTAAGGGTGTCACCTCTTTGATTGACAGGTAGGTGCTGTCAAAGTTGTCTCCTCTGCTGTGCCATGTAAAACTCTTTTTTTAAATCTCCTTTGTCTACTTGGTTTGGTGCCAACTTATTGTCTGACGAATAGATTCAAAGATGTTAAATAGTAGCATAAGATATGAGACGTTGAAGTTCAGTCAGCCTGGACTTGGAAAATGGAGCATTGCTGGATCAGGTCCCGGAATGGAAGAAATAATGTGAACTGGGACTTTGCCAGTTCACCTGCTGGGCACTGAAGGGGTTTATTTAGCAAGGTCCCACCCCCCATACTGCTCCAAGGATGCTGTTGTGATTCAATTAGATATGACCAATTTCAATGTTTAATGTTTTCTATCCATCTACGTAGAATAAATACATATTGTAGTCCTACCCTCAGCTCTGACTTGGTTTGTGTTTTGTTAAATATGGCTCCATGTTTGTGTTATAGGTGCTATTCAGAAGTGTTTTGGTGCAGCTGCAGAAGAGACACGTGGAAACATTTCACCATCGTGTTCCTGTCGTCAGGTAGGCTACAAGCATCTTACTGCTTGCTGCTGTTTGAAAACATGCTTAATTTGCTTGCTCACTATAATGGGAAAGGTTATTTCAAGTCGTGTTTGAATTAATTAAGGGAGCACTGTTTCTCATTATGTTGCTATGAGTAACAGGCTTGAAGATGATCAGTGTTATCTTGTTGTTATTGCTTCAAGCAATTAGATTATGAATATAAAGCATTATGTGTCTCATAGGGGCACTTTGCTTTTTTATATCTCTTTCAATTATTTAGATGATTGTCTATCAGTGTGTGCATTCTAAAATAACAAACATGAGTAAAAAAGTATTTTCTACAATTATGTTTGGTGGACTTTGGTTAAAAAAGTTCTCTATGAGAAAACCTTTATTATTGTATACATAAACCACCAGATGCAACATAGGAAGATGAAGCAATTGCACATTCAGGAATAGTATTATCATTAATATCGTAGTGACTAAATGTATCACTTCTACAAAGATGCATGGAAGGGAAATTGTAATTATATTGGATTTAAGGTCCTGATTTAGCATTTAACAAAGTAATTAAGAATCGGAAACACAAAAATAATAAAATAACAAAAACAAGTTTATTTGTTTTTTATAACTGATCCAGATTTAGGAACATCATACCAACCCACTGAAAGGAACATCCACAACATATGGATAATCCAACCAGTGCCATGCCGGTTTCCTCAACAGGAGATGACGAAATCACAGGTCCATCTCCTCAACATCTGCCCACCACCTCAGGTAATACTGCACAACCCAACCATACTCTCTATCTCCAGCAGCAGATCCAGGAGACCGGCCGTCTGTCCTCACAGCTGCTGCTGACAGAATTGAAATGAAATCCAAAGGGCCATTTTAGACCAGCAGTAGGCTGGTTTATTAGTAATTGGCTAGGGCTGAGTTCCGGGGCACTGCTGAAGTGCCCTTAAGCAAGGCACATGACCCCCAAGCTGCTCCTTGGGCATTGTTTAAATAAGAGCTCTCAACTGTGCCTAATTCTATGAAGGTTGAGGTCTACATTTTAAAGTGTGTGCAATGCTGTGTACATGGGTGAATATTTAAGGTTGACTTGATTCAAGTCCACCATTTCCATTTCCCCATACCATTTCCATGTTTCATACACTTTTCCATTTCCATTTTCTATTTGTATAATTCATTCAAATTTAAAATCATTATTCCTATTATCTTATCTATTTACAGTTTTTTTTAATGTAAAATTAAATATACAGCAAATAGTTCATTTTCATTTAGTGATATGAAAATGACTTAGGTACTTGACACTGTAACCAGAGGGGGGGGGGGGGGGGGGGGGGGGGTGGTTTGGGTTTGGGGGGGCCTAGTGGAACACGTTGCTTAGGTCTAAAAACATTTGAGTTACGACCCTGAATTAATTTGCTGCCTTTGTTTTAGTTTGAGGATTTTTGACTTCATGCACATATTTAAACGGCATGAACTGCCTCTTTAACAAAATGTTTCAGTCATTGTCTGCCTGAGTGATATTTGTCAGTCTGATGAGAGATCATGTCAGTGGGTGAATCACTGAATGTATGCTAAGTTATAGCTCAGACCCAAAGTCATGGTTCAGACACATACTGTGTATTGTCCCTCTCTCAAAATGTGCTGACAACCTCCCTGTTGTGACCTCCCTGGTTTATGACCCTCTGTGGCCCCTCAGGGATCTTGCAGAGGATGACAAGGCTCACATTCACCTGCACATTTGTCATGTTTTTTCTCCTGCGACTTTTGATGAACGAGAGGAGCATTTGAGACACCCTACCCTTTCTCTGTCACGCACAGTAACCGTGCACTTCGAACACCGGTGGCAGCTTGTGACTGCGCTGATCTTCCTCTCGCTACACTTGATGAGCGCTTAATTACCCTGATCACCGTTGATTTTGTGAAATGGGCACAGTGCGTGATATAATTCTCCACAGCAAAACTAAACCAAGGAGCACATTTGGACATGAGCATTCAGCCTCGTTGATTTTTACCGTTATACACTTTGGCAGATGTTGTTTGTTTTTTTGGAGTGGCATCATGACGCCCAAGGTTTCTCTCAGCAGTGATTGATTATGTTCTCAACTGTCGATAGCAAGTACAAGAGTAGCTTAGCTCACACTTCCAAAAAATCTGTTTTCATGAAGCGTCTAATAACAGTTTGATGGAGTGCCTGTCTGTTGCAGGTAAACAAATCAATGAATATGAGGCAATCAATATGGAAGTGAGACTCCACTTCAGTATCAGTGTCTGGGGTGACTGCCATCTTCTGGCTGGCACCAATAACTGCAACTCCTTACCGTCATTATCAACAATGTCCATATGGTGGTCCAGTGGTGGAAAGTACATTTACTTAAGTACTTGTTACTCTAAGTATTTCCATTTGCTTCCACTTTATCCTTGAATTCCACTACATTTCACAGTATTACTTATTTGTACGTTTAACGTCTATGTTACAGCTAGAGCTAGTTACCCAATTTAGACTTTTAATCCAGCACTCTTTCCATTTTAAAACAAATGATTTGTCCACATTTAAGTGGTTCCCAACTTGTTTGGCCTGTGACCCCTTATGGAAAGAAAAAAAAAAGTTGAGTTACACACATCCCGGAACTTTCCCACAGGAGTCTATTGCATAACATGCTCAAGTACTGTGTCATCCATAAAAATGTGTGTTTAGACAGGTTTCCAACTGTTCATCTATTGACTATTGAGATTGATGATTACATATTCCTATTCCGAGCAAGTGGGGAACATTCTCCACTGATTTCATTCACTATGACTTCGCTAAGACACTAGGTGTTTCTCAATGTCGAGGACACTTCCTTTGTAGGACATGTCTTCCGACTCACTTCCTTCAGAAGCGAGGCAAGAATCCTTCCTAGCCTCGGAAAACGAAGAATGGTGGAACACGCTAACAGGTGTGCGTCATATGCGAGGCCCCTCATTAAATGAAGCGCGATTTCCGCCAAAGATTTGGAAATTGGTCCGTGCGCAAAGCATTGTGGGGATTTTAAGACCGTAGAGGATACACTGTGGGTTTTTGTGGGTTTTTCTCTGGAAGTTTTTCCTTGTACGATGTGAGGGTCTAAGGACAGAGGGTGTCGTTTTTTCTCATACTGATATTCTGAACAATCTGTGCTTTTGTATTTGCTGTAAAGTGTCTCTACTGTAGGCTAATTTTATTATATGTACAGCACTTTGGCTCGACCATAAATCGTTTATAAATGTGCTATATAAATAAAACTTGATTTGATTTGATTTGATTACACATGTGCAGCCTCGACATTTCTCGCTACGAAGGACGCAGGGCTCGGTAGAATTCCAAGGAGCCTGGACATTGGAACAGTCCTTCGGCGGAACTCGATGACGTAGCATCCTTGAAATAGTGGCTTTGGAGCATCCTTCCTTGACATTGAGAAACACCCACTGAGTGTATAGGCTTACAGTAATTCAGCGCATACTCATACAGGGAGGAACCCATAATGACATTGAGATATTTTAAGTAACTGATTCTACAAGAAGGTTGACGCCAGGTGTTATTGCAGAGTTTTAAAAAGGTTTTATTTATATTTCCAACTTGTTTGTTGTTTTAACGGTAATGCATTAGCAAGAGACAGAGTAGAACAATATATAAATGGGAAGTGAGTATTATCTAGATGTGCAAGGGGAAGCATTCATGTCGCTCTGCCAAAAAACATATAAACCAAAAGTCTAACCGGACCCCGGAGACGTCAGCTTTGATTCTGCAGCTTGCCCATCACCTCATTCATTATTGCACAATTCTGTATGTTACAGCTCCTCTAAGTCAGTGGTTCCCAACCTGGGGGGTTACGGTTAGGGTTAGGGCGCCAAAAATCGCAGGGGGGGCGCCAGGCCTCAGATGATTTGAGGCCAAATATCATATTTAAACTTTTTTTTTTTTTGATTCTTTTTTTTTTGTTTACATATAATTGTAACGCAATACATGATTGTCACTAAAAGCCTTGTCTCTACATTACAATAAAATATAAAAAATAATTGATCAATTAATTTGAATAAAGATTCGACTTAGTAGTTATTATAGGCATAAAATAATTCTTTTTTTAATATAAATGTTTCTTCTGCCTGTAAAGTGTCCAAACCAGGCTTTGCTGGATAAGCGCATTTTTAAAACATAGTTATTGTCCATGCCGGTTTCAGATTATTTGTCACAGTTGCTCCGATCAGATCGGTCTCCTCCATTTTGTAGATTATTTACGACTATTGGATCCACATAAACACATCCGCCGTCCTTTAATTTCTTCATACAGCGGGAATCCAAATGAATTAATCCTGAGTCCAATAACCATCAAAGTCACTCCAATAGTGCTCCTTAATTACGCTTTCATCCTCCTTTAAAAAAATACTTCACATACATCCCGTTTGTGACAGTAGTTGTAGCATTTTTGAGACTTTTAAACTTTAATTACCGCTGTTTCCCCCCTTGTGTGTGTGTGGGGGGGTGGGGGGGGGGAGCAACTTCCAACAGGAGTCATTTGGGGGGGCTCTTGGGAAAAAAGGTTGGGAACCCCTGCTCTAAGTTATAACCTAACAAGACATGTTCCAGTCAAAGCTAGACTCATAACATAAGGCAGGTAATGTGTAACAACAGCAGTTGATTTCCTCACAGTGATGCTTCTTAATGGCAAGCCAGGGTAAATGCACCACTTCAGGTAGGCTTTCCAATCTCAACAGTAGACTTCATTAAGAAAGAAAGGGATTTGCAAAATGTTGGACAATGGTGTCTTTTATTTAATGTATGGAAAGATATGGATACACAGAGGGCTCCAGAGATCATAATGAGCTTAGCTTGAGACATTCTTTGAAATCTGATCGGGGATGATTTTGACATTAGCTAATGCTCTGCCTGCCAGGAATACAAATTAGATAATGAATGTTTACTGTAGGTATTGATTTGAAAAGAAAGCCAATTCAATCAAGAGTTTATAGATGTTGTTGTTATTGAAATAAATGAATAACATACATCCCATTGAGAGACAGTGAAGTAGAAAGTAAATGGAGCTTTATTCTCAGCATTTTTAGAAGCAAATTTACCATAGAAAAGTAATTGCAAATAAGAGAAAACAATACATTAAAACATACAAAAAACCCTTATGTTCTGTTCATCAACTTTAACACTGAGTAATGTTGTTTATCATTAAGGCTTTAACCTACCTCATTGTAACCCGATGGGACATTCCTCCACTAACTTTAACTCTAATTTTGCCAAATGGGACCTTACTGGGCGGTGGTGGCGAAGTCCATAGGGACTTGGCTTGGCAACTGGAATGTCACCAGTTCAAGTCCCGGAAAGACCAATTGCTACCGAGGTGTCCCTGAGCAAGGCACCGTTCCCTACACTGCTCCCCGGGTGCCGTACATAATGGCAGCCCACTGCTCCTAACACTAGGATGGGTCAAATGCAGAGAAACCGTTTCGTTCCATAGTACCTGTACTACGTAATGACAGTTGAATCTATCTATCTATCTATTACTGACCACAGGCTGCTACCAGCTAACCGATAGCTCTTCTGCTAATTTTCTTCCGGATTTGTTGTTTGCATCACAATATAGCATTATTAGGGGAAAAAACATCCCAAGAAGATCTCTTCTTATTAAAAACAAATGCCAATCGTTCCCAGGGAAACTGGATGTTATTATTCTTGAGCCCTTACACTACTACTGGGTGTGCGTTAATGTAGAAAAATGAAAACTGTCACATTTTCTGTATTTTATAATCTATTTGGTACCGTAATATCAGATATCATGTCCAATGTCTACATTTGAACACCTTTTTATCCTTCGCTAAAGACGGAAAACGTACTTTTATCAGTTAAATAATAACCCCAAATTAGTCATTTAGACTAAAATGGTTTAATCTACTCTTACCAAAACAGGGTAAAAACCTTTTCCCTTTCTTATTTAATTGATGCTTTCACAGGTTTTTCTAAAAAGAAAAGTAGAAGGCCTGTAGAATTAAATCCTGCATTGGTGTGCAGGGGCCACAGCTGTATGCTCCTCTGCTTTGGGCAGGAAGAGCTTGGGAGTTGCCTGGAAGCATCCATCTTCATCCTTGTCAATTACGCCGTTAGCGGGCTGCACATCTTCATTTCCAATGTGGGCACTGTCTCAAAGTACTTCCCAAAGTCACCGTAATCCAATTATATTCTGGCATTCACTATGATACAGCCCATTAGAAAAGCCTTAATCAATGTGAGGTCTTCATTAGAGCAATTTATGAATATTCATCATGACACTCGGATACTTTATGGGAACTCGAATCCCACCATTTCCCCCCGTGGCGCCATAACATAACCTGGCTTGGGTTTTATTGCCAGGTCTTTAAGTGGAGGGGTATGATTCTGCATTTAATGTAAGGTATTATGAAGCTCTCTCCAATCTAGACCTTATTTAATCCACTGATAATACTTTAGAGTCAAACATAAAATAAAATGTGTGGTTATAGAGAGGTGGATGTAGGGCTTTTGACTCCTTGATGCTCCCAATTAGGAATCTGCACACTTATTCTTCCGGGCACTGTGCATAAATAGCTAATTGCTCTGTAACCCTCAAATTGGTTCTCTCAACGGAGAATAACAAACAGCCAATAACTCATTCAACGCTAAGTATCCATTACAAGTGTTTTCCCCTTTATCTCCAAGGAGACCACACACACACACAGCATCCTACTAAACTCAATCTCCATTTCATAGTCCACAGCTGATTTTTAAGCCACTGGCAGCCTAATGTATTACCAAAAATCCTCCTGCGTAGATAAATGGTAAATTAGAAGGTGGGGCAGCTTTTGTATAATGCATGTAATCCAGCATTATTTGAAGAGGTTTATAATTATAGAGCAGAACATGCCGTTATCACATCCAGGCTAGCCGCTGTCCCCCTAGCTTGCAAAACTCAATGCAATGTCTCATTTAACATTTATTTTTCTTTCATCATTGTGATAAAATGAAGCAGGCTGTTCTGGGACTTTCTCTAAATGTCTGGCAGCAGCAGCATCTGCAATTAGGACTTTAATGCTTAAATAATTTCCAACTTTTTATCTGTAATATCTTTAGTCTGGAATCAGAGTTAAGTCCTCTCGGTCTTGCTGTTATTAGAGACATGTTTGACCTATTCACTACTTATTGACTCCGCCTTGAACTTGTCTTTGGGCTTTTGGGAAATGGTGTCCAAGACCAAAAATGTATAAATGTTAAATTCACATGCATGCAGTGGTGGGAAATCATTTAATGGATATGGTGCATACAAAAACACAGTTAAAATGGTAAATTGTAAGAAAAACAACCGAAAAATATAGAAAAACTATTTACAGTAAGAAAACACTTTAACATTAAAGGTGGGGTTGGTAATTTTGGAGAAACCAGCTTGAGTGCGCTAGAATTTGAAAATACACAGCCGGAACAAATCTGCCACTTCCTCACAGAGCCCCTCCTCCAACACACACGAACGCGCACATGACCAATGAGGGCACGGGATAAGTTTGTGCACAGATGGAAGGCTGACAGGCAGGTAGGCCATCCAGTTATTTTAGCCGGGCTGGCTAAAATGATTGGTCGTGCTTTTTATAGCACTACGGCTTCCACAGATGAATTTTTTTATGGATTTTTTGTCAAAGCGCTTAAGATATTCATTGCTATCGGGATGTTAAGAGCATTCCATGGAATATAACAAAAAGTGTATCTCGATCCGGCTTCTCAAACTTACCTACCCCACCTTTAAGATAGCGAAAATTATTTACAATTTTATATAAATATATTAAACATATCAACAATAATATCAAGTAATTCAAAATATATGATTTTGAAATGAAACACAACACAAATGTTCACTTTTGGTACTTCTTCCATCACTCCACATATGAAGTGAACAACTCATGATATTCTATAGAGAGGTGCTGGATTTAGTTATTGCACATCTCAATGGAATGGAACTTTAATTAGGTTTTGAGACTTCTGGAACAGACAGAAGTTCCGGTTTCCATTCTGCTCTCTTATTAAAAGTGAAATGAAATGCTAAACACCATTCTCATAAAACCCATTAAATATGACGCTGGAGACCTCTAAGGCTGAGTAAATAAACGATATATATTGTTTATTTTAAGCAAAACAGAGGTGATTAAATTAGTTTTGACTTTGAGTGATTATTTTTAACAAACATTACGTCACTTAAAGTTGTTTTTTGTGACAGCTCTCTAACTAGCTGTGATCTTTTTCTCAGCCTTTATGCTGAACTAAGCTAATTGGTTGCTGGCTGTATTTTATATTTTATTGTATATTTAACATACCTCACTTATATGATATTTGCATTTGTATAGGATGTTTTACACAACATATAATATTGTGGTATTTGAAAATAAGTCTTCCTTTAAGCATGCAGCCAATTAAAACAATTAGTGAATACATTGAAATAACTTCATACTCCAATAGATAGATTCTTAATAGATTGGACAGCTCCTTTAAAACCAATACCCGCTGCTCTGCTGTCTGTCCTATTTGTTTTGTCTTTGCAAATGTACTTTCTGATTGGTAATGTGAAATAGTGGCATGGAACCACTTAGTTACCTCATTTGCATTTTCCGTCAGATTTTAAATGTCACACATAATAAGCTCAACTCTGATGGTTTTAAAATATAGCTTATTATGCAAACTAATGTTTGTTTCTCTCTCAGATCACATCCAACATACTACACCCTTCAACTATGCTGACTCACTGATTAGGATTCATTCGTTAAATCTCGGATCATTCACGGCCAATCTATTTCACTCCTTTTCGTTAAAGCCCATTAAAATGCATGACAACATAATTGTTCACAGAAGCTGAAGATAGCTCCCACTTAACTGCATTGATGTGTACATCATTTAACTGTATGAAGAGAAATGTTTTCTATTTTTCCTGCAAATGACTTGTATAAGCAGCACGTTTTGGTTTTAATTTCAGATACAATCCAACATAAAGCTTAGGATCTGTGGCACTTTGTCAGTATTGTTAAACTGTTGAAATATTAAAGCAGTGAGGTTAAAGCGACGGCGTTTAAACATTATGTTCTCTCAACAAGCGAATAAAGTGAATGAATAGATATAACCTAAAACCCCTGTACACCTACATGTGTTTCTGCGTCATCCGACCCTCGCTTTTGTCAAACTTGTTAGGGTGGCACGAATGACTCTTCATCAATATTCATAATACAAAGACGTCGGTGACAGGGGCCGTTTCTCAATCTCGAGGATGCTGGCTTGGTAGTCGCGTACTTCCAAGTCACTTCCTTCAGAAACGAAGGAAGTATACTTCCAAGCCACGGCTTCGGAAAACGAAGAAGGATGGAACAGGCTAACAAGTGTGCCACTCTCTCTAACGGTTTCAACATAAACTGTACCGAAAATAAATACCTCACGATGTCTATCTAATTATGAACTTGCTTTACTTTCACGGAACACATTTTTGGTGATAACAAATGTAACAAAGTAACATATTTACCAACACATGTTCTACGCCACTACATACTTACATTTAAATGTGTGCTGCGTCGGTTCAGCCATTCTCCGCAAGGGTTTTTGAAATTGGTCCGTGCGCAAAGCATTGTGGGGATTTTAAGGACGCGAAGTCTACCCATGTGCAGCCTCGACATTTCCCCCAAACCAAGGACGCGGCCTTGGTGGAATTCCAAGTATGCTGGACATTGGAACCAGGGCCGCCCCTGGCCAACTTGGGGACCCAAGCGACATTGTGAGACATTTTTTTTTGGAAACAAAGTAGGCTACTTTGCAAATATAATTCCTGTTTATTATTATTATCAACACAGTTACTTTTTTATACAGTGAGGTAAATGTGCATGTATGTTGTTCAGTATGCGTTTACAGGTGAATATGTCTGCATTTCCTGCCAAATACTAGCCTAAAAAAGATTAAAATATAATTAATCCAAATAAACTACTTCTACTAATAATAATAATAATAATAATAATCATAATCAATTCAATAATATAAATACTATATTCTTTTATTATAATAGTTGTAATATAGTCAAGACAAAACATGCTTATGACATGCTCAAAAACTGATATTTCTTAAAACCTGTTAAACCCCGAGCCATGTTTTTCAGGTTTCAGGCTCGAAAATGACATTCCCAGAACAAATGACCATAATATCCCTTCTAAAAAGGGTTAAATTAATAATCTTTTTTCTCAAAGTAATGATAAACCTGTGAGTTGGATGTAGAAAAGTCATATTCAATATAGATGTTTTTTATTTTAAAGAAAATTCAGATTGAACATGGTAAAAAACTGTAAATTATAGTGTCCGTCCAAAAAATATTTTGTACTTATAGTGAAAACTAACCTTGGATGATGGGTTAGTAGACTAAAAGCTTTAGGAATCCAAAGTACAACATATACTACGTACCCTGTATCAAGATTGATGCAAAACAAGTGATATTTGATCTTTTTAGACAGATTTAGCAAAAAAAAAACCTCTTCTGGGGCCATTTGGGTGGATTTTCCATATCTCTGGCCCCCCTTGCTGGATTTTGACATGTGACATCTCTTTCTGACCGTCAGAGCCAATGGAATCGAGGGGAACTCCCACATAGTCCTTATTTGGTAATGTGTGTGTGTGAGACTACCGCATAGCCTAGACCGGAAGCAGCAGCCACTCTGGTGGCTACCATTAGCAACTAACTTTTGCTCTCCGATTTTTACATAAAAATGGAATTATGGATTATAAATGAAATAATTTTTTTATACAGAGACGTTAAAAACCTATGGATTAGCCGATTCAGCCGCGTTTTTTCTCGTTTTAATGCCATTGAACACGTCTTTTGATCAGATTGACAGCTACGGTGAGACGATCTCCCTAGAAACTCCGTAAAGGTACGTGTTGTGATGTCTGTGTTTGCTTCCCCTGTCGCGAGTTCGGATGACTCAGTGATGATACTATATACCTACATAATATGTGGAACCTCAGCTTTAATCGGATATCTTGTATGTGCAGCTACGATAAGTAATAAGGGTACTTTTATCTTGAGTTCTGTGTCAATGTCCGTTAGCATTTTTCGCTAAGGGGTCATTTAGATCGTCAATTAGCTGAGATTATTTCCGTTAATCTGGTATAACACATGAATAGGTTCTTAAATATTAAGATCCCCTGAGACACAGTGTCGTGAAAAAAAAAAAACAGGGTCCCTGCAGACGGGGACCTTGGGTTTAACAGGTTAAATCTGTATTCAAATGTAGTTCCCTCTGTCAGCAATGTATCAACAACTACACACACATTTCTATCAGTATTTATCTGTGTTGTGGTTGACATGATGATGACTGTTAGGAGTTAAGGGGAGAGGCTGAGCATCACCATGAAATGTGCAAATTGACATAAAAATGAATAAAAGGGGAAGAAATGCTCCATGTTTTTTAGGCTGGAAACTTTGACTGTAATGTAAGCCAACTAGACAGACAGTTTATCACTCGTCCTCCTGTACATTAGCAGATAAAAGGCATACAAAACTTGATTGAATGTTAAATAAAGAATGCTGGAAATAACTGCATCTCCATTAGCCTATATGCTATGCAGAGACTGCCTTCTTCATGTTGTGAATTGCAGCTGATGTTTTAATATGGCAATTGGCAATTTCACTTACAACATTCGCAAGTTGTACATTTGACACATACAATAACCCACCTTCGAGTGATGCTCTAGTTTCTTCATGTTTTTGTTTTTTTCCCTCTTGCTTGCGCCGGACTGAAATTCACCGACATCTCTTCACGGTGTCGGGTTACAGACGTGCTCCCCTTGTCACCTCTCACTCTCACGTGTCAGTGGGGGTGCGCGCGGAGAACTGCGCACAGCAGCTGAGGCCCTCTGGGCAAGGCGGGGCCCCATGCAGCCTGCGTGATTGGCCTGTAGGGAGGGGCGGCCCTGATTGGAGCAATACTTCGGCGGCACTCGATGACGTAGCATCCTTGAAATATTGGCTTGGAAGCCAGTATCCTCGAGATTGAGAAACGGCCATGGTGTAATTCGCAGCCTGAGGGCTAATCAGCCGCAATAATTGGAAACACCTGTGTGGGGGAGCAGGGACTTAATTAAGTTGAATCCTCAGCAGATCCTGTCACTCTGCAGGAGGAACCAGAAACAACAAAGGAGGGTGAGCTCTACCTAGTGGCCAAAGTATATAATACAAAATGAATATATCTGATTGGATAAATGTTCCTATTCCCTTATTATATAATTAGTTTGTATATATTTGCATAGTGTGTGTGAAAAACTGCACTATATGCCCATATAATCCCATTAACACTAATTAATTAACACACAAACAAACATTTCTTAATTATGTATTTCGTATTATTCATTTTAATGACTTATTGTTCCTATTTTTATTAGGGTGAGATGTTTTGAGAGTATCCCAGCATGCATTTGGATGTAAAATGGGTAGACCAAGCTGTATTGGACACATAAATGCCCCGATATATACACATGCAGGACTATGCAGTTACATGAGTTATGATCTGATTCTGATGTTTTTTGACAGAATGATCTTATTGCCAACATCTTCTCACTCTACATTTTTGTTCTCAGATTTCAGCTTTGTATTAAGGGATTTCCTTAACATTTTCATCCGTGCTTTGTCATTTTTATATGGCTTTTTATAATAAACAATTTACATTTACATTTTTCAGACAGTTTGTTAACACGTAATCACATACATACATGATTAAAGGTCTTCTGCATCTGCACACGTGGGTCAAAATGTGTACTTGCAGATAACTTCCACTAGATGGCATCGTCTTCAAGTAAATGTTTTGTTAACTACAGTACAATACAGCAGTCTCTCACTTTATATACCAGCAAATGACCTTGTGCTGTCCATTAATTAAAGCATTATAATGTTTAAAAAACATTCAGTACCTCCTTTCCTATCTCCCTTAGGTCATCAATGAATCAATTAAATGTCATATAAATAGCTACTAAAAATGTCCTTCATTTAAGGTGAGATATCAGTTTGATTTAAAAACAAAAACAATAGATAACTACTGGAATACATTTAGGCAACCTTTACAGGACAAATCAATATTGCACAACAACAAAAAGTGTTGACAGTGCCTCGTCAAAACTGCTTTTACCTTAAGGGAAAACAGAAGCTCTGACTCATCTCCCACAATGTGTTAAAGTCTCCTTACCGTAGTTAAGAGCATCCATCATAGTGAAAGGTCATTACAATATGAAAAGACCCATAACAATATTCGGAGCAAATCTGTCATTCGATATTCTGAAGGAGCGGTGTACTGAAACCCTGTCTGCACGTCGTTCATTGATCTGAGCGTGAACACTGAGTGATGCAGAAAACACGCTCTTTATTGGAGCATTTGTCTGGGATCCTATGTGTTCTGCCTGGTGGACTTTGCCTCAGGCAGCAGTCGAGTGTTTCCTTGAGGACGAGCCCTACTGTTTAAGGAAGGTCAAGCGCCACTGCAAATCATTAACCATCCTTTTATTTTCCTTCATTTCTCCCTTGTATCGATGAGATCTGAAGTGACAAGGACAAGAACTCTGTGTTTGAATCTCATTTGGAACCATTTTCACATATGTCTTTTTTTGTGTGGATGGGGGGCGGGAATTGAATTGCAGATGTCACTGTAGCTATATAACCTCTGCATCAGAAAGGGGGGGTACCTAGGGGGATCAACATACAAGGTTAAAGCTGTATTTGTTGGTGAAAAATGAAAGGCTGCTATATAAAACAGTGTGTTTATTAACATTTTAGAGCTGGCTGTCCATCAGATTCTTCCATAGGACCATTGAATCATGTAATTTCTGTCATGGGTGAAAGATGAGGGGCTAGCAAAGCGGGATGGCAGACCTCACTAGTTTCACAAGCACACAAGTAGACTCTGAAAATACACCCACTATAGTCTCTCCCCGTATGATAAGTGCGGGAGATTGCTTGCTTGAGAGTCTTTCATTTCACATTCATTAGAAAGGTTCTTAAATTAATGATGCATTGTCGACCACGCGGTGCGATAAGATGCTATAAACAAGCCAAGGATATTTATGATGCCGAGGAGAGCTTTATCACCTCCTGTGGAGCTCATGCCAAGTGTACAGGGCTCATATACACATATGTATGACATGCTATGGTTTACTGTGCTATTCATATCATCTTATACTTAGTCCTTGTTATACATTTTGTTCTGGTCATGCATTCCTGGCTTACACAACAAACATATGACTATTCCTCTGGTTTAGTTTGTTTTATGAAAACATTACTCTTATAACTTATAAAGCCTTTTGAAACATTCTAATGGTTTTAAATGGTTGCACCGAGCAACATTGGCATTCATTTGGATTTGTGTGAAGTCCTGTTTTAGCTTTGTGTTGCAAAAAACGTATATTTTAGCTGCTAAATGCGACATTAAGATGACCAGCTCGTGTCTGTCGTTGTCAGTCTGCCATTTGCTGCCGTTACCAGTTAAACCTCCTTAATGCTTGTTGTGGGAAGGGTCATAATGCCATGCACCTCCACGCACAGCAGCTGTCAATCACAACTGTCAATCAGTTTTCTAAAAGTAGGCTGGTCCTACAACAATTAAATATGTATTCAGGCTTTTGACTGTTGGTTTGACAAAACATATCAGATCAGTTGGACTCTTGGATCTCCACAAACAAATGTTATCAACAACAATTATTTGATGAATTGTTTAATAAATACCATCGATAATGCAGCTCTAGTGCAGTACTTTTATCAGAGCTTGCTGTAAAGGGGATTAAATATGTGGATTTGTTACGATAAGCCTCTTCTTTCACATGACACATAGTGAACGGATCCATTGTTAACGTGAACATATGGATATGCTAAGCTTCAAACCATCAGGTTCAAACTATATATAAAGTATATTCAAATATAAAGAATAAATGTAAGAGATATTTCCAGGTTGTACAAATAAAGTGTGCTACAAAAGTATCGCAAACATACTTGAGAACATCTCAAGTCTTTTCTTTCTTTCAAGTTGGAACCACAGCTAATCAAAGGAATGGAAATGGATTGTAAAGCACCTTCCTCAGTTGAATAAATGGAACCTGAAGTGAACATTATTTTCTGTAATTTAGACGCTCTGGAGCAGTGAAAGAGAACACTGTCATGCAGATCAAAAGTAGTCAATATTAAAAGTATTCGACACATACAGTATGTATATTATATAATGATGTAGAATATGAATACGATTAAAAAGGTATCAATTGTTTATGGCGTTATTTTGACGTTGAAATGAATATGCCTCTCCATAGCTGTCCCTGAAATACACCCGACAAACAAACCTGATTTGCTCATGCCTTAAAATAACAATAATAATACATAATGCATTAGTGTATGCCACATGGATGATGCCAAGTGTACATCCCACTTCATTAATTCATCCATAATGAGTTTTGTAGCATGTAGGAGCAACTACCTTAGAGGCAGCCCCAAGAGTCAAAGCTAATTAAATCAGAATCTTAAATCCCAATCTACGCACATCTGCTTTTGTTTGCGGAGTAAAAACGAGCTGCACTCACATGAAACACACACTTTGTCTATCCTTTATCTAGATACTAGTAAGGACACAATTCAGCTCAACATGTATACTCCAAAAGACCACAGGTTATTATTTTCTGCACAAAAAACCCAAATACGATCCAAACCAGTAGGTGTCTCTGCGACACAAACAAATCCTATTTTGTTAGAGGAATTGCTTCATTGAAAGCCATATCAAATTGATCTCTACTGTGTGTGTATACACTTTTGAGAAGGCTGAAAATACAAGTTAACACTAAGTTCAAGTGTAATGCCCTTTGTTAATTGGTTGCTGGAAGTGTGATGCACATCTCTACATTACAGGAAGTGAAAGCTGCAGGTGGCTGAGCGAGGCTTTGTTAATCTCCCGCTGTCTGTAGTTGCCGCAAAGTCCTCAAGGACATTATCAGCACGCTCATTTGTGAGCTGACCATATCTCGCTATTCTCTCAGCAAGTGATTAAAAACCTGGATGTGCATCAAAGATATTGAGTGATGACCTATATATATACAGTCTATGGTGATGACGCAACCTCTTTCACTGAGGTGTTTGCAGGCCTAAATAGAGGTGATTATTCTGGGTGTTATAAAAGTTTCAGTCGAGGAAAAAAATTAAACTTTTTTTGCCTTGGCCTCATAAATTGTACATTACTGACTGCCCTGCATTTCTGTTGATTCAACACATGCTGTAAGTAGTATCAAAACAGATCCCATACATATGCATGCTAATGTTTCTTGAATGAGGAATCTGCGTGCTTGGATATCCTTGCAATTGTTTAACAGTAAGCAAAAAATGTAGAGCACCATGTGCCTTAATGTTGTCTGCCAGGCCCCTGCGCTGTGGAGAATCTATGAGCAGGGTGAAAATTACCATCTTCCATGCTCTCTCAGAATACTTTCGCCCGTGGTTTATCTCTATAAGAGGAGCAGTTTGAGTAACCTAGCGCAAACGTCACAAGTCGTCATTAATCATGTGAGTGTGTCATGCATCACACAGAGGTGGTTTGCCGCATCTGGTCTTTAGTCATATATCCTAATCATCACCATATCAGCGTTCCAAATCCGTCCTCGAATACATTATTCAAATTTAGTTCATTAGAAAAGTCATTTCAGCCGACAGTTAAGTCCACCTCAAACTTGGAGAACTGCCCTAATGACATTATGTTTCATTGTAATGCTCTGCTCTTGCACTGGGAATATTGTAGCCATTTACTATTATTCATAATGACATATACATTCCCAAAATATCAAAAGAGGCAAGTGAAGTTAACTTCTCACATTTAAAAATAAGTATCTTAATATTTTAAGAGGTACTTCTAGTGTCTTACTGGCCATTCGCTTCATGATAAAGACATCATTAGCAAAATGAGTTTAAAATAAAGTACCCTTATATTGTTTTTCTATTCAAGAAACCATCATTGACAATAGAATGTCTTTATCAGGACTTCCAGGACACACTGTGTGCACTTTTATATCAGCCTCTTATATAATTGCATGACAAATCAATCATAAAATTGTTGTTTAGATTGTTTTGACCGATAGGCACCCTGAGCCCCCGAGGAGCCAAACAACCAAATAACTACAACACACACTAAAAATAGCAGAAATAGAAAAAGGTGGCATTTCTAGCTGCAGCAATACTCCTGCAGGTATGTTTGTATTCGACCGCTGTAATGTGATCTCAAGCTTGTAATCTTACTATTCTATATTTTATAGGTCTGTACAAACATCAGTGAAGGTTCCTGTTGACCTTGAATCAATTCGTACTGAATCTCTGTGTAAGTCATTTAGGTATTATAGGTGTTCTTTTACTGCAAAACTGTCTATTTCTTGACAAATGCAACTGGAGCTATACATCTTGCCTTGGGGATTAGCCCGGCTTACACTGTGGAATGCTTACCAGAGACAATGCATGATCCATCTGTCTGCAGAGAAAGTCTTATTCACCCTTCCCTGAACTAATCTCACATCGCTATAACTACAAGTCTCAATTCACCTGTTGACGGAGGGCTGGAGGCGGATTTTACCCCCCGAGTCAAACATCACATCTCCGCTTTATTCACCAAGGACCAACCAAGGAGATTTCATGTGGAACATGCAGCCCCTGAGGCCTAATTTAAGAAATCCATGATTTTTTTATTTTTGTTACAGAATGACTGTTCTGTGCATCTGTGCTCCTGTTGGCTTTGACCTCTCTTGTCCTCTAAATTGAAAAGCCTGACCGACTTAACAAAATCATTTACAATTTTTTTTAAATGGGCCTCTTATTTTATGTTGACTCTGCTCTTTCGTTATGACCTACTACAGCCAAAACATTTTCAAATATACATCTGGCCCTTCTACAGCAGGCACAGGACTCATTTCCATTTTCCCTGCCTGCAGTGAAAAAAAGAAATCAAGCTGCTGATGATCCTCAAGTTGACAAAGTGGATGGGAGAGGATCATTTGTTTCTTTCTAAGCCTGACTTGGGAATTTAATGTGAAAAACAAAAGAAGCTATAACAGTGTTGTTAGGCTATTGAGTTGAAAGCATGAAAAACATAATCATTTTGAATCTTCTATTCACAGAAGCCCTGCACATACATTACACATTATATAAACTGCCAAGAGCAGAACATATGTTGTTTGGAAATAATAAAGGTTGAGAAACAATAAACCAATCAAACATAGTTATATTAATTATGTTTGTTTGCCATCATTTGAATTATATCTCAAATGTTAAAGTCAGAATTTCATTATACACAGTTTAAGTTCTAATATAAGTGTACATTTGCTCTATATTGCATTGTTCCAGAGCCATCACAGGAACAGCATGGCCATTATCATAACTCGGGTATATGCGCCTTCCCAAAAAAGCATGTATTTGCCCAATAAATTAAGGGAATCATCCTTCTACTTTTTAAGCAAAGTAATCATATAAAATAATAGACATTTGCATATATTCTTATAATTATGTAAAACGTATTTTGTAAAAACCAAATATTATAAAAATATTACATTACAAATAAAATGACCTGCATTTAAGGTGTGACTTAACTACATGTATGGAATTATTATGAGAAAAATGTAGACTGAAGTACTCATTATGCAGAAAGGCCCCTTTTTAATAATTTATATTATTAAATCATTGGATATTTACCTGCTTCATAAAGGGTATTTCTGGACAGCTTTATCGTTAACAATCCACCTTTTTATCAGCTGATCATATGTTTTGTACACAACCTTACAAAGCAAACAAGTTAATTTGATCACTGGGACTAGCAGAGTGTGATTCTGATCAGCCGTGACCCATCATTCTTCACCAAAAATGGTCTTGTCTTGCCACCCAATGTAGCAGATAATGGTATTATTGTTATTGCATTGTTACTGCCTGCATTGGCCCAGTTGGTGTTTATTTTC
Source organism: Gymnodraco acuticeps (assembly GCF_902827175.1). Lineage (NCBI taxonomy): Eukaryota > Metazoa > Chordata > Actinopteri > Perciformes > Bathydraconidae > Gymnodraco > Gymnodraco acuticeps. The sequence goes on from NW_022990021.1 coordinate 2,049,385, forward strand.
TAACACTCCATGTCCACAGACTATGGCAGTGATCCATCCTGACAGCCAGTGGCTGAGCGACAGATTCCACACAAGAGGGAACCCCAAGGTAATCATTTGCATTTGTTTTTTATTGCAATCATTAGGGCTCCCCTGCCGGGCCTCAGCACAAGTCTGAGTGTGACAGACCCCATGTTTTATCTGAGAGTCGGGGGAGGTATGTTGCTGGGAGGGAGCCGAAGAGTACAGTACGCTGCACTGATAAAGAAAAAGGCTGGCTACCATGCATCACAGAGACACTGACATCTGTGTGTCCCTATGTGGGCTTTGTGGAGTTGGAATACAAAAGAGTTTTTCTAACAGACAATCTGTGATTACAAATGCAGCAGATAGTAATTATCATACTAACTTGTATTGCCAATTGCCCCTGACAGTGTGTTAAAGGCATTTCATTATTTTAATTTTGCATCATTAAAAGCAACACTGCTGACAGCAAAAGGGCACACCAGAGAGGAACACTGTGGGGAACAAAAGAATCCTTGATCAAGCTGGGCACTGTGCTGCTGACCCCTCCTGTCCCCCAATGGAGACCTAGAAAGATCACAAGTGGTGCTTGAATGCCGAGCTCCATGGCTGTGCATCGGGATATAAAGATCACCTAAAGCTCCTACTTTTCTTTTAATTATCTAGGGGACAATAGGGCTGCATGCTCTTATTCAGTATTATCTGCAACAAATTACCTTAAGCTGGAAAACCACCTATTTTCACAGTGTAAATCCTAGGTGGCAAGTTCAAGTGCTAGAGCCAAGAGTTTTCAACAGCGATATAAATAGGTATGGTCCTTACAAAAAAGTACCATGGTATTAAATACTATTCAATAATATTTTCAGGTTAACTAGGGTACCATCCGTGCCACAACTAATCTAGCACTTTGAAATGCACTGCAAACTATCTATGAAAATACCCTTTGTGTGCTTGTTGGTCGACAAACTTTTGCTCATTCTTGACTTGTAGCATTCTTGGATTTAGGCCCGTGTCAAAATGATTTCTGAAACATTGGCCTGTGCAGCACATTCATTAAAAATGATCCCTTGTTTGAATGCACTGTGTCACTAATATACCCCTGTGCTTGTCACTGTGAAAGCAGGATCATTACGCTTTGAAGAAACAATGGCAGGGCTCTAGGTGAGGTGGAAGAAGCCTCCCACGCCAAGTCCAAACTTTCCACCACAGAGTATTACACTCATTCAGCTCATTAGAGAGCAAACTAGCACATTTCTGACCCTCTTGCTTACTTGTGTGTCCTTGCTAGCAGGCTACAGATGCACCTCTTAATAGATGCCTAGGTCTCCACTCTCTTTTTGTCTGTGTCCTCCTTATCTCTGCTCCCTCGGAGGAAGTCTGACCCCTCTCGCCATAGCTGCTGCTTCTCAATCAACGTGGCACCAACCCCCAAGACTCATTCCAATTTGGTCTAATTCCCACGATACAAGAGCAATTACTGAGTTCTGGCCATCTACATCCCTCGCCACACTGTATGCCACAAGCTCGTCACAGTGTTGCATTACTGAGGAAATAAAGTTCCTGACTGTATATGCGTAAAGGACAGGTGACACATCTGTAACAACTCAATATATAGATCCTGTCGGCTGTTTTGTACTTTTTAATTGCAGATCAAAGTCAAGTTTTAAATAGGTAAACATAAAATACAGTTTTGGTTATCAACTTACGTTTTTTAGCTTCAACAGAGGCACAAACAAGCTGGTTATCACCTAACATCTAGTTTGTACACATGTTGCATCTGTCCAATTCTGTCTTTCCCAAAGACATTCTGGTAAAATGATTTGTTGTTTAGGGGATTTAATCACAACCAGGCCATATGGGTGTACCAGCTACTAACAGGCTACGGCATATGCTGAGTGCTTTCAGTTGCCAAACACAACAGTAGAAGGATAGAGGCCTTACCTGAAACCCTGCTAAGCTCAACTTCCCAAAAATAAAAAGATACAACCTGTGACCCTGACAGTGTTTCACTCGTTTGTTGATACGAAGTGATGGAAGTGGTTGTGTAAAAAAGAGAGACAGTTCAAACCCTTGCTGCTTTCCCACTTCCACACATCTGGCAAATTGCTTTTGAAAGTGGGTGTTCTTATTGGGTTGTCAGTTTCGTGAAGTAACAAATATCGTTCAACGCAGTCCTACCACCCCTCGTTTTTTGACTTCAGAAAAGTGTGGGTGGATCAGTTTTCAGACATAAACTGACCATCTGGCAAGCACTCCGGATGATCATATTGACAACTTAAAGTGGCAACAGACAAGAAAAAAACACATCCAAAACTCAACAGTAAGAAGCTCTCCTAAGTATTCGTGAGAGAGTCCTTGCTCATCTCTTTGGCAGAGGTCACTGGAAAGGTTACCACAGTGGGAGGGTGCCAGGGGTGGACAAGATCTGTGCTGAAGTAATGAGGGCTCTAGATATCAGGGTGTCATGGTTGATACATCTCTCAAATGACATTGAGATTTCAGGAAGGACTAGGGGGCTGGGTGGGGGTCTGGTCTTTGAAGGGCCCAGAGGGTACATTCGAATAACCAGATCAACAAAGCCTTTTTGGTAGAAGGTGTAAAGCAGAAGAAAAAAACCCAGAAGATATTGCTTATCATGTCTTTATAGTTTTATGCTCCTAAAAAACACCTGTATTCCCCAAGGGATCCATTGGGAATTGGGGTTGCTGCTGGTCTTTTAAACCACTCTTGCAGCCTTCACATACAGTAGACACTGTAATCTTGTTCATTCAAGGTAGAGGTCAATCTCCGAAGTGTCCTACCAAGTGTCGAAATATCAAAAGATGTGCAGAGCCTTGATATCTACAGTAGGCAGTACATCTTCAGAGGCGGACATCTCTTTTGCCTTTTTCAATGTGGTTTGCTCCTCAAGGTGATATAGTCAGGATCAGAATATCTATCTACAAAAACTTGCCCTACTAAGATAGTGAATGAATTCATCATGTATTATTGGGTCTTCTCAACCTCTGAAGGTAACATTGGGAGATTTACTGCATCTATAATAGTTTGAAGCAGTGGCCACAGTAATGCAATTTCTGAGTGTGGTGATAAATAGAGGTGGTCAACAAAGAAAAGCGCTTTAACAGTCAGTCCTTGTCCGGCTAAAGTTATATTTAAGGGATCAAAGGAATGATGGCGATGATGATGTCCTGTTAGGGTCAAGTCGTTCTGACAGGGTGACAAGCTCAGCGATCCAGCCACTGCAGTCTGCTATTCCATATCAAGGGGAGCTGGTTGGGATGGTTTGGGCTTTTTGACGCATCCTGCTAAAAGTGTAACACAATGAAGACCAATGACAAGATATTTGGACAATTTACTGAATGGATATTAACATGCAATACATTCCCCACTTTGTATTAAATGTCTTTGATCCCTGTGATCAACCTTTTAACTCCACTAAACATTTAGAGGCCATTCAGGTGCTTTGATTGAGCGCTCTTGTCCATCCTAGCTCTAAGCTACAATTAGGAAAGAACTGCGTTTTATAACATTGGATTTGTCTTCCCCTTTGTCACATTTACAAGTCTTCTTGGAACCTTGATAGAGGGTGATAAAACAAATCACTTTACTCTGACAGATTATTGTTGTTCCTTATTGTTGACATGGTGGATGACTTTCCCTGAGATATCCTCAAATGCCGACACTTGGTTGACATTTGTTGTTTTTAACCATAGACTGTATACATAAAGGTCTTAACAAGTGTTTGAAAGATTGTTAGGAAATGTAGTAAAAGCATTTATGTTTCCTGTTTGATGAATTGTAGATGTTATTTGGTGGTTCCATGAATTATCTAGCATCATCATCAGGTCAATTATATTTTCATGACTTTGGTGTATGTCCAAAAACTTCAAATAATAAGAACTTTGTGTTGAGTGATACTTGAAAATGCGAGAATGCTAACATCTGCTACGCTATATGGTAAACATTATACCTGCTAAACATCTGCATATTAACATTGTTATTGTTATATTATGAGCATGCTGTTAGGATAGAGTCTTGGAAAGTTGCTAACATGGCTTTTTACTATAGTATTGACTCTTTATCCTATAGATTTCTTTACGTATATATACAACTTTAAGCCTTATTATTTACCTACCTACATTATAAAGGGATTTGCTGCAACAACAGTCTTCAAAAGTGAAAAGAACCTTTATGAATATGTAGGATGTTATTAGGTTACATGATGGCAGGTTGTGGGTGGATTGTATTTTGCAGCATGAAACATAAATATTGGAAACTGAATATATTGTATAGTATTTTTTTGTAAAATACATGGTTTTACTTTTTAAAATATAACTTTCTTCCAGCCAGATTCACTACGACCAAACATTGGAACTATTTCTGCAGGCAAATCTAAAGCTCAAAGTTTGCAGCAACTCAATACATTAATACTCTTAGGGATAAAGGGTTAAACACATTTTTAAAAACCAAAATGTATTTATTTTTACCCAGACTTGCTGAACTGAGGGTATCTGTGCCTTTCACACCCACACACGCGCCACAGCAAGAATCCTCAGTCTGTCCTCTTCATTTTCATTTTGAACATCATTTATCAGGAAGATAGCGAGCCTAAGATAAAAACAACATTTGTCAAAAATTACTCCTGACCTTTTCTTCGTCGCACAATAAACCTCCCTTCTGTTTTTTAGTAAATCAGCTCTAAATGAGAACAGTTTGTAGCTTGCTCTTCACACTTGGACCTTGTTAACAAGACACTGTGTCCTCCTGCATCTCCCCCGTTTAAACCTGTTTTGCTTTGAACTTTCTATTTATAAAAGTTCAAAGATACTGTCTCCTCGGCTTTCAGAAAGTGTAGACTACTGAGACTCTGAGGGTGATTCACAAACTGTTTGATGGGAAGTTTTGTTATAAACTGGAGGTCAAGCCTAGGTTGAACATTTGTATGTTAACACCTGTTGACGCCATCTGTGCCTTATCTTGTTTTGATACACGCTTTTGTATTTGCTTCTTAATGAGGACATATATTCCTATCAATAGTTACATAATGTGTTTACACATTTAATGTCATGTTTTAAAGATCACAGACAGTTAATATCTTTATTTTCACAACTGTTGGTGTTGGAGTTAGATGCTGCGTATCACAGCGCACTGAGATTTGTGACAAACTATAAAGCATTAACCATCACTGTACCCTGTATGCAAGGGCTGGTTTGCCTTCGCTAACTGTACGGAGGCTCAGTCACTGGTACATTTTTATATATAAAGCCATGTTAGGGAAACTTCCATCCTACATCTGCTCCCTGATCTCACGGAGAATTGTAAGTGGCTACTGCCTGAGATCGCATGCTGTAGTTTTATTAAATGCGCCAACTGCTAGGACTGTCTTAGGGAAGACAGCTTTTAGATGCGCAGCTCCTCTGTCTTGGAATAGTCTGCAATTGAAATGGAAACTGAGCAATCTGGTGCCACTAAATGTTTTGAAAGCTCGGTTAGATGCTACTCAATCGGAAGCTGTTGGTACCTGTCCATGTGGATAGTTATGTAAATGATGCTGTATATTGTCCTTTTGTTGTTCTGTTTATGTTTTTATGTTTCATGTGGAACTACTTGAGCAGGTCTCCCTTGAAAAAGAGATCAATGATCTCAATGGGATACACCTGGGTAAATAAAGGTTTGAAATGAAATGAAATTGGATGTCATCTTAGTTTGATTGTTTATTTCTCATATACTGTACAACTTCTAGTTAAGTCTGAGGCAAGGTACTTTAGTTAAGTGGGATATAAAGTCTGCAAGTGGATAGAGAGGGATTTTAATAATACTAGATCAGACAATAAGTCTTAATAAACACGTCTGTATAGTCCCTAATTCCCTGGAAATGTCAGGACAATAAGGCAGCAGCTGTTTGAAAAGGCTGGCTAAATAGGAACATGTCATCCAGAGGGATTACTTCCAAGGCTTTAATATGTTGTGGAGGAATTGTGACCGACACCATGCTGCCCGTGTTTTAGATATGCTACATACGATACTGACAGACTACACTATATATGTGTAGGATTAGAACAATTGTGTAGTGACCGTGTATTGGAGAGAAGCAGACTCAGTTTGTCAAATGTCTTGCATATATTATATTTAGCTTTAAATCCTGAGTGAACAGGATTCAAGATTCACTTCTGTCTCATTATAACGGCAAACAAAAGAAAAAAACTGTCCTGTGCCATAATGTGGAATGAAATGACTTTGCACTGAGCAGATATATTGTACAATGAATTGTAAATGATAGGAAATGTGACTTTGATGGTAATCCAGGATGATTTCCTGAGGATCATGATGCATTTGTGGCTCGGAATTCACTGCGCCATCCGGATATAAAACTCAATCAAATGTAAAAGTGTAGACAGGCACTGTAGAAACTGTTGTTAGTGAACAAAGTCCCAAATGAATTATAGCTGTAGCGACTGAAGGGTTTTCATCGAGACACCATCATGATTTCTGATGCTGTTATTCTAGCAGCTCATACATTCTGACTGAATTTATGAAACATCATTCCTAACAATGACTTCAAGCTGGCTAACAATACTCCTCCTCACCATTGATGGTATCCTTGATGGTATGCCTATCTTGACAATGATCAGTGTTCTTAATCTACAGTATGATGGCTTTTCTTAAAGGATTTCTTTTTGACAGCATTCTTATTGCTCTCTTGCAGACCGCATTGATGATTAATACCACTTGTATGTCTTTTAGAAGCCAGTTAGCTTAGCTTTGTATAACTTCTGCAAAGAAGGGGGGAAAAGTGAATACAATATATCAACCAGCACATCTTAAGCTCACCCATTAACACAGTGTTTAGAATCTTTACATTTACCAACAGGGGGTGACTACACTGGTTGCAAAAAGATTACCATTTGTATAGATGTCTATGAGAACGTGATGGTTTATCTCATTTGATTTATTACATCAGTAAACCTTTTCCTGACTACGCTAATGGTCACTGTTGCTATAGTATCCATTGTTCTTACAAAGCTTTTTATAATACAGTTTATTTAGTGAATAATGGTCCCATTTAGGGTAAACAAGACGATAAAGCAGTGTATGCTTTAGGGTGCTGCAACTTTATGATTGAAAGGTTGACACGCTTGTCCAGTTTCAGTTCAGGAAATTACATTTCAGAGGTTTGGATGCCTAAAAATATCTTGTTTAGCATATATTTATTATATATAAACAGTATATATGGTCTCTGTGCTAAACGTAACTATCCGTTATCTATCTGTAGCTTCATATTGAGCAGACACATATGAACACAGTAACAGGTGTACCTGATGTACAATGCCAGAAATGTACTCCCGTCTTTTTAGGGATGAAAGATGCTCATTCTGTGTCTCAGTCTCCTGTCAGCGGTGGAGTTTACCCACCGCTGCTATTATGATTCATCGGGGAAATCAATCAGGATAGCTTAATCGGCATGTTGTACGAGCCGCACGCATTGATGCGCTGTGCTGCTATCGCCACCATTTTTAATGTTCAACCTCAGAGGTGTCTTCATCAACATATTAAATAACAGGTGTTGTTTGTAATGGATTAATTACAATTCTCCATGGAGAGGGGGGGGGGGGGGAATTGCGAGGCAAAAACTGAATTATCATAATTAAGTCATCATTGTTCTATCGATATGAAAATAGCAAATTGCCTGGTGGTAACTACTGTATACGAGTGTAATTATGGCTGTAAACAAACTTCTCCCTTCATGCGAATCTGCTGCTCATCTTAAGATTGCAGCTGGATACCACATAGAGAGAAACATCTCTGATTGATCCTTGGAAAACTCATTCTTCCAAGGATCTCTACAAATGTGTGCCAACAACTCATCCTCTGTTCACCACAACATACAGTACAGTGCTAACCAACCTGAGCACACATTTCTCTTGTGGTTTACACACAGTGCTTTGCATTGCTCTGCATCTTTGCTTTTTGCATCATTCTGTTCTGCTAGTCTGCCTTTGCACTACCTGTATTCCTACTGTCATTTACACTCGCATAATATACATCATATTTAGGTTGTTCTTTACATATATTATATTGTATATTTGAACTTTGTTTTATGTGTAAATCCAAAAGCGTATTATGTAACATTTCCTTTTTTCCCACAACATATCTCTTTTTACGCATGCATTAGTGTTGTCTGCTAGGAACGGTCAACATTTTCTTTTTGTACAGTTTTATGGAACATTTCCGATACATTTTGAGATTGTAACTTTATTTTAACCAGACAAATTATTTTAGTATTCGGTCGTCTAGATCTTTAGTCTTTAGAGACATGCTGGGCAACACATTGGTGACAGCCAATTAGAATTTGAGAAACACAAATTCTAAACATTTAACATATTTACATATTTCTTCACCTGTTTAACTCCTCATGTCTGTTTGTTTTTAAGAGGAGACCTCTGCGGAAATGTGGCTTCTGGTTAAAGCCAATTAAACAATGTTACAGTGACTCTAAGGTCGGATCATACTTTTTTCTATTGATATGAAAAGAGTCAATCGCAGGGTGCTTACTGTTTAGCAATGGAAGGTGTTAACATACATCACACGAATGAAACTGTATATATTTATGTATCTTCCTTGTACAAATAGTATTGTTGCTTTAATATATATATCTTTATCATCGTGAGTTTAGATTTTTGAATACATTTTTCACATCGGCTCTTATGAATAATGTAATATTTTATTCAGCTCCCTATACTGTGCTCTGGAAAGTAAACTTATACATTAACTAGGGTGCAAACTAACAGCTTTTGCAGATGTATTCTTAAAACTGATGTTTTGCTCCTGCTGATGTGTTGATTCAGTAATTAAGATCTGAACGTCATGAGCTCGACACCTAAAGAGCTGTGTATCTTTTGTGAAGTTTCTGCACAATAGGTGTTCTGACAGGAGCCCTGACACGACTCAGAAGAGTTTAATACACTACCAGACATCTTCAATCCTCTGTGCCTTTCTACAGTACCTCTTACTTACACTCACACAAACATGATCAACTCTATACGCATCCAAATCCTTCAGCCACTTGATTGAAATCTAATCCTCCATCTGCAGGAGGGTCTGCAGCAGCCAATCAGAGCAGCATCAGACAACAGCAGCGGTTATAACCAGATGTTATTAGTTCTACACTTGTGTTTACATACAATAATCTCATCATTGTCCGCACCCGGATTATGTACATAAACCCATTACATTGTTTACAAGAAATGTGAGGAAAGTAGCGCAATTCTATGTTAATCCAATCTCACAGCTTGTAATTGACTGAATAGAATAATTGCTGCTACCGGAAACGAGTGATGTCAGTAAGCTACCTTTGGTTTTTACTTAAACTCCCACTGATTACAGCTTTTTAAATATTATTGGGTGGGTTGATTTGAGATACTTTAAAGCCTGTATTCACCCACATTACACAAATAAAAACAATGAACAATGTGGAATGAACAACACTCTAGCATGTAATGTATACATCCTGTATACACTTGTACTTTCAGTTAAAGAGTTAAAACAAGATATAACAAAAGACATTAATAAGTTGCACTATGGGAAGTTTAGTATTGAGTGTTAATGGAGTTTGACCAGGATATTCTGGTGTGTATTTTGATATTTTTGCATTCTAACTCTTAATGGAATAACCCTTTAAATGACAGTGTATTGGGTTGTTTAAGTCACAAAAATCAATAGTCTTAAAAAATAATTAAAATCTCAGGACAGATTGTACTTTTTGATGGAAATGTTGAGGTGAATGAGGGTCATGCTAATAGTTTGCCATGTTTATCCAGTGGATATCCCGGGCATCTTTATATATTTATTTATTACCCCAGCTTTAGGGCACTGCATTACTTAATCTGTAGAATTCTCCTTTGATTGAGTATTTTTTATTATTTATGGTCACAGAAATGTAGTTGTGTGCCTTACAACAGTTATACATCTAGAGATCTTTTAATTGAACACATCAAGACAGCTCTTTCATACTGTCGTACATTAAACAAACACTATGTAAGTCCTTCTTAGACGACTGAAATTTGATAAATAAAACATGATATTAGCTGTGGATGTTGCTCTGCTCACACACACACACACACACACACACACACACACACACACACACACACACACACACACACACACACACACACACACACACACACACACACACACACACACACACACACACACACACCACACACACACACACCACACACCCACACACACACACCAAAGTTACATAACAGCAAATTAATGCATTATAAACTCTGAGTGTAAAACTCTCCAGAGTGAGCCAGAGATTTGTCTGATATAATGTATCAGGAGACGTATTACCTCAGGGACTGTCGCCCTACCAGGCCAGCCATGATAAATAATGCAACACAAATACATCATGACGATGTTTCTCTTTATCCAACATGTGTAGCTGTCAACTTTGATCAATAAGGACGCACTAAAGGCAATGGTATATAAACACAGGCCTTTTTATGATGCATGCTGTTGAACACAGAAAAACTGCAAACAAGACATTTAGATGCAAAATATTCCAACCCTAAAGGCTTGCACAATCTTTAAGGTTGACCCGGGGAGTGTTGTTGAGGCGGGAATGTTATTTTTCAGAGAAGTGCTGAGCGGTCGTTGCTGCACAATGATGTTCTCCAAGGTTCAAGGTTTTCAAAATACCAATTTATATCAGACATTGACTGTATGTCCACTCACCGCCGCCTCATACACAGACCACGTAATAAGATGGATGATTTGAAATTCAAATTCCTTTTCTCTCATCTCTCTTCACACCAGTGAAGTGATCTGAGGACCCACCCATTAATTTCAGCTGTCAGATCAAAAAGGTATTCATTTGCATCGCCTCATATTAATTTTCATCTCACATGCGGAGTTTTCATTGTCTGCGAGATGTTTGAATAATTAAAACAATTTGGTGTTGCTGTAAAGAATGCTTCTGCTTTTGAAGATGTATGTCAAGGATGAGAAAAGGGATATTGACAGCTCAAAAACATACCTTACATTGTTTTATCGCACTGATATTTTCTTTATGTGGGGAAAATAGCCTATAAACTTTACTTTTTAACTGATGACGTTTTAAAAAAAAAACTGCTGCAATGTTTCTCTTTGTTGAAATAGCTGTATGGTATTTCTGTTTTTGGTCACCTTCATCAAATGTGCAAGCTGAGTTTTAAAACAAAGGTATGGTGAACTAGCTCAATACTTAATATAAGCTCGTTTCATTTTGCTGTATATATATATATTTTTACAAATACAGAAGTACAGTATGTGCATTTTCATTCACTTGCCTTTATGATTTTTTGAGTTTGCTAATGATAATACATGTGTGCAAAACCTGAAGATACTGTATCACAAAACGTTTTGAGTTTGGAAATTGGAATATCAACAAAAACACTAAGGAAATACAGGCTTGACTTGAGCGTCCGTCCACTAAAGAGACAAAATTGAATCATGCGAAAACGTCAAATCTGTGTGGAGCGATAAGGAGACCGTAGCAATTGACATCATGTTTCTGTATTCTGTTATTTTTGTTCATTTGATATTTGACTGCCACTCTTTGAATTACATCATCTCCGAACCATTGCATCATCTTCTGCAATGGTTTGACGGCTGCTGACAGAAGAAATAGTGCCACCAACTATCTTAATATTACAGTATTGGATAGAAATGCATATTAATTAGCATTTCCTTTCATTCTTTCTCTAAAATGTGTTTTTTAATTTCTGCAAAAGTGGATAAAAAACCAGGAGATAAGGAAGTAAGACCAGTGACGAGGATTAAAGTTGGAATTCACCTACAAAAGTCTTCTAGTATCAATAATTCCTCAGTTCTAATGACACATTTTGACCTAGCATTAGCTCCTCAATCTGCCGCAGTCTTTCTTCTTCTGCATTCATTCCCCTCCCTCTATCTGAAACCGGCACGTGTGATTAGCATCAGTGAACTCAGCTCTACTCTCCGAATTAGAATCCTGCCGCCATTAATAAAGCGCAGAGAGAAAGATGAAACCGAAGCCTTCGACTGTACTCCTCATGTGGTGCGGCCCCAGAGATCCACGGTGCCCAAGGCTCCCAGGTCTTTTTTCTGACGCATCTTTTTGATGTAAGAGTCAAGGAGGGCTCTCTGTATTCCACAGGCAGCCTCGCCCCTTCCTGACCGGGCTGTAATAGCCTATAATCAGAGATATATTACTCACTCCTCAGGAAGGGGCTCAGGGACCACAGTCATTTGCCATTTTAAATTGATCTGTACTTTTGGTTTCTGGTCCGAAGAGACAAAATCTCTCGTTTTCAATTTCCACTGGCAATATATTACTATCTATACATTATTAGTGGAATATCATTCTGCAATCTGCATATGCATTTCATTGCAGCACGGAGATGGGCAGGGATTTTAAATGCAGACTACAGATTGTGTCAGAGAGAACCGTGGGATAGTATTGAACTTCCTCTGGGCAAGCTCTCTCCCAGTTGTGTCTCTTCCTGCCCAAACATTTTAACATCATCCCCTACGCGCTGGGACAGAGAGGCACAGAGGAGGGTTTGGAATGCTTTTGGCTGAGGAAACAAATTAGATTAATCTTTATCTACCAGCCACCCTCTCCTCCTGCTTCACCTTCTCTCTTTTCTCAGCAGGAGGCCACAGTTGTGTCACTCCTGTCTCCTCTCCCGTTTCCCTTCAGACAAAACTGTCCGTGCTGATCATTCTCACCATTGCACGACAGAGTGGATATAAGGAACCAGAGAGAGAGAGCTTAACATCTTGTGGCCAAGATCATGAATATATTCAACGCGCTGCGAAAAGACTGCGACCCAGCTGTTGTAGGGATATTTCATATTACCATCTTCCACGTGCGAGGCAATAAGTGTGTGAATGAAAGCAATGCATATTATATTTTCATTGTCACTTTCTACACAGGCAGCTGTGGGCTTTTATTTGACTGGGTTTAAGAAAGAAACGATGTAATAATCCTACATTTTGCTGCATGAAGGTAATGTTCTCATTCTGGCGGAGCTCTGTCAATATTCCCTCACGACTCTTGTTATAATGTACAATAACTGAGTAGCAGGTGTGTACCACACAAAAAAAAAACACATTTCAGTTATATTTCACAAGCTTGTTGAAGTCTTGAAGCCATTAGTGTTTTAGTACAGCATGGCTATGCAATAGCAATATGACTGAGGATAATATTGTTCAGTACATGGGAACAAACTTTTTCGTTTATGCCATTTATGCATTGCTTTACATAGCTGCAGGGCAACTCAAGTCATCCATATAAAATTGAAATGCAGATTTTAATACCTATACCGTTGGGTTACGTATTGTAACCCTTGTTATATTAGCACAGGCGGAGCCTCAATCTGAAGAGCAACTAAAACAAAACACGGGAGTGTATCTTGTTCTTGTGAACACTAATGTTATCCACAGCATACACAGAGACCACGAAGTTCTTAAGGAGAAAACTAGTTGCTAAAACAAAACACGTTAGTGTACCTTGTTAGCTAGCTGACATTAACGTTACACATTGCACTCATATTACTCACCGAAACCTTGTAAAGCCGGTCCCGCTGCTCTTACAGAATCGACTAACTCCCCTTTCGTGTGTGTACAGCTCTCAACATGCCCAGACTTGTAGTGATGTTCACCTCGTTTTATACTTTTATTCTCATTCTGAAAGAAACAGGTGAAATTTGCTAACGTGACGGCCATCTTTGTGATGGTGACGCGTATTGTGCGAGACCAGAGACCTGTAGTTCACTGAGCGGTTTCACACAAAAAAATGTGTAACTTCACAGTTTTACGTCACATTTTTATTTTTTTGACTTGCAAAATGTTCTTTTAAATTGACAAACATCATATGTGTCATTCGTAGCACAATTCAAACGGGATCAAAAGATAACCTTTCTCTCTCCATTGACTTCAATGTATAATTTTCCGCTTCCGGGGTCCCATGGAGGCTCCCGGAAAGGGAGGGACTTCGCCTCTCTATACTGTCCAGAGCCGGAAGTACTCAGGGAACATATTAACATGTTTGGCAAAGCTCCAGGACTGTTTACAGCGTCCTGAACACTTTACTGTAATCAACTTGTGAGTTATATCTCTCACAGGCTCCGCCCTCTACTGGACTCTATGGGCTCTCGACCTGAACACACTCCTTAGGCTCTTGGGCACAAAGGAGGGGTTAGGTCTGAGTGTCGCGCCGCTCCGGTCACCCCGAATCAGTAAACAGCTCGGGTGCACCGACAGAGCAGTTAACTCAGACACTCTTTTGGCTGACGTTAAGGCAAGAAGCAAAGCTGTCTTCCACAACAGTGCTTTTAGGGAGGAGAGCTCCAGAGGCTCAAATGGTTCTAAGACCAGAGCTCCGAGCACTAGGGGCAGGTCCCACTGCGGGGTGGAGGCGTGCACTACTGGGCGCAGCCACCTGACCCCCTGTAAAAACCGCAACATCAGTGGTTGACTAAAGGCTGACTTGCCGCCAAATCCCTCATGGCAGGACGAGATGGCTGCTGCATACACTTTCACTGTTGAATGCGCAAGCCCTCTGTCCACCAGTAACTGTAAGAAGGAAAAAAATAGAGCCTAACTCACAAGATAGGGGCTCTATTCTCCTCTCCTCAGACCATCGCTGGAATCCTAGCCACCTCGGCCTGTAACAGGCTGTGGTGGCTCCAGCTCTAGCAGCCTGGATAGACTGAATAACGCTGTCAGACAATCCACCCTGTCTCAGCCTGTCCCTCTCAGGAGCCAAGCCTTTAGAGGTTGGCCGAGAGTGGGTAACGCCCCGATTGCACCTGCCTCTTGAGACATCGCCCCCCAGAACTGGGGAACCGCCCAGGGCTGGCCCACCTTCATCTGTGTCATCTCTGAGTACCACGGCGCCCCGACGCGGTCCGGAGCCACTAGGATGACTGACAGACGTTCTCACCTCACTCTCCCCAGGAGAGGGAGAATGAGACGCAGCGGTGGAAAGGCGTATAGCAGCTTCCTTGGCCATGGCACGTGTGCAAACGCGTCCACCCCCAAGGGCGGGTCGTCGCCCAGGGCCATGGAGAACCACAGGGCACAGTGGTTGTTGCGCCGGCTGGCGAACAGATCCACTTCCGCTCTCCCAAACTGGGCCCAGATCTGCTTCACCACCTCCGGGTGAAGCGTCCATTCGCCTGGCAGGGGGCCGCCCCTCGACATGAGGTCGGCCCCCTTGTTCTCCAGTCCCGGGATATGGAGGGCTCTCAGGGCTAACACCACCTCTGAAGCCCACAACCACAGCCTCTCCGCTGTGGTCAACAAGGCGGCGGAGCGGACTCCGCCCTGCCTGTTGATATGAGCCACTGTGGTGCTGTTGTCGCTCCTGACCATTACAGGTTGCTGTGTCGAAACTCTGTTAGAGCCCAGCGCCCACCAATAGCCCTCTTCAGGCAGGTCCCTCCCCATCCTGTTCTGGATGCGTCCGTGAACACTGTGATGTAGGAGGTCATCCGTCCCAGTGGAGACCCCTCCGGAGGTGATCCGGGGACCCCCAAAACCGGAGGTTGCCCTCCACTGAGGGGGGGATGGTCACCAGCCGCCGTTTGTGCCTCTTGGGATCCAAACGCAGGCTGGAGAACCACCTCTGCAGGCGGCGCATATGCAGTAACCCCAGCGGGACCACAACGTGAGTAGCCGCCATGAGACCCAGAGTCTGCATGACAGTTAAAGCTGTCACTGTCTCCCCCTGTCGCAGCCTGTGAACCGCCCAGAAGGGACGCACTTCTGCTCTCTGACAGGGTGGCACGTAGCACGCCTGCATCAAGCACCACTCTCAACTACAACGCCTGTTGGTGAGGTATGGGGGTGCTCTTTTTTCAATTGATCGCAAAGCCTAATTTGGTTAGGTGTGTGATCAATTGTGCTCTGCAAAACATTGCCTGCTCCCGGGACCCAGCCATGACTATGAGGTCGTCTAGTAAAAGGAAACTCTCATGCCGTGGGCGCGCAGCGGTTGAAGCGCTGTGGCCACACATTTACTGAACGTGCGTGGGGATAGGGAATAGCCCAACGGTAGTCTGTTGTACTCGTAGGCTATCCCCTGGAAGGCAAAACGCAGACACTTTCTGTGCTCTGGAGCAATCTCTACATGAAAGTATGCATCTTTCAGGTCGATGGTGGTGAACCAATCGCCTGGCTGCACAAGCCCCAGTAAGTAACTGTTTCATAACATGCGGAATTTCCTACAGGAAATGTGGCGATTCAGGCCGCTGAGATCTAGAATAGGTCTGAATTCTCCTGTCTTCCTGAGAACCAGGAAGTAGGCTACATGGAATAAAGATCATTTTCTCTGTGCTGAGGGTGCACAACAGACACAGCCTGTTTCTGCACCAGAGCCTGAATCTCTGCTGAGAGGAAACACATCTCCTCCTGGGAGGACAGATTTACCTCTTGCATGCCCATAAAAGAGGTGGGTGTGGGACACCCACAATACAGTGGTCCATGTGATACAGTGGTACAGTGTATAGACATGTGGTACAGTGGGACGCTGCAAAACTGGAGTGAATGGCCCCGTTTCAGCGTCCTGTCCCTCCACCTTGTTAGCACACAGCTGAGTTTCCATTCCCCAGAACATTGTGTTAATGGACAAGCCCTCAGCTGTGGGGCAGCAGCTATGAAGCTGTGATACTCTCTGGTGACCCGTTCCGCCGCAAAACTACCCGCGAAGGGAAGATTTGCCCATGGAGGGTTGACACAGAAAGGGCCGATTATTTACTGAGAACCCTGAACGCACCGCCGCGCGCTCTTGTGTGAGTGCGGGCTCCGCCATAATGCAGCCTTTACCACTACGGTAAACTGCATTGGAGTCTTTGCTCTAGGCGTAGTGTGTTCCCTGACAGTAATACGCCGGCCATAATGTCCCTGTACCCGCATAGTGCTCTCCTTTAGATAGCACTCCCTGCGGTTCATCCCTCTCATCTGCGCATGCCCAGTAGCCACCTCCTTTACAGGAGCTACAGCTGGGGCAGCGAATGGGGAATTTGTACGGTTAACATTGTGTGTCAGTGTAGCCTTTGTGGAAACAAAAGACACTTAGATTTGGATACAGATTAACCTCATTCTTATTAGAAAACGTAGTGATCTGTGCATTATACAGGGAGGAGGCGGGATTCGCCCCCTCGTCCCGGGCGGAGAGATGTTCTCCCCCCGCCAGCCAGATCCGTAAAGACGGAAAGCCCGTCCCCGTGAGTGCTGGCACGCCGGTTCCACGGGGTGGGCCGAAGAGGTGGAGGGCGCCGCGGGCACGGGATCTCCGTGCCGTTACCTCTCCCTTCGTCTCACCTCTCTACTGAGGTCTTTGAACGCACCGTGGCCCGCCCTCGGGGGGCCGCGCACGCCGTCACAATGCCGTCTCTTTGAAACGGACATTATGGGGAAAAGTGGAATTGTGGAGAGAAATGACGTACTCTGGGATAAATGCAATAGTCTTTACTGAATGCATTTTTCCCACACACACACCTCACTCCAGAACTAGAGTTTACAAACGTAAACCACCGTTCTCTTGCGGGGGTCCCTGAACGCACCGCGGCCACTCTCACGAGGGCCGCGCCCCCACGTATTAACGCTGTATTTCCCATTGCAACGGTGAAATGCATTCATCGGAGCTATTATACCAGGCAAGGTGTGTTTTCTGACAACAGCACGCCGGCAATAGCATCTCTTGAACCCGCACAGTGCTTTGACAGCACTCGGTTTATTACACTCACATGCACACGCCCACCTGCTGGCTCCCTATACTGGGGTTTACAGCAGGGGCGGGGAGTGTAGGACAGTGTTTCTTGCTCTGGGAATGGGCAAGAAGCAGCCACGCTGCGACTACTCCTCATCCCGTGAGCAAGGAGATCGATCCAAAGAGCCCTTCCGTAAACACGGGGGCTCCCAGGAGATCAACACGATCCTCTTTGGAAAGTGCCACGCGGCGTGATATCCCAGGGACATCACACAACGGGCAGCGGCGGCGGCCTGTGATGAAGTAGGGTCGACCCTATATCATGTGAAGCCACCGAGCACCGGTCCCCGGGGGAACCGGGCCTGGGGCAAGGCCCGTGGACCAAGCTACTTATTCGGCCTTGCGGCCCAATAATCGCTCTGACCTGGTGAGGCGGGAGCATCTCTCGCAATGAGTGAGTAGCCCACACACCCGCCGCCATGATCATCATCCAGGGAGAGTACAGCCCTGGGCGGTGGACTTCCATGGACGCCAGACCCGGAAGGAATGGCGAACGTGAATGGCACCGCCTCGGCCATATCCTGGTCCCCCAAACACTCGAAGCAAAGGTGGTGGGGATCGGCGCCCCGCTATTTCAGCCAGGGCACGAAGGACAGGCCCGGGTCTCGAGCAGTGGCGACTCCCTGGAGGTATGATAACTCTTCTTTCAAACGTCTCTCAGTCTCTCGTGGAATCACTTCCGCTGCTGAAGAGAAAAGGATGATAGTCAGGAGGCGAGGCCTCCTTTTATACGGTGTGATGCGCGCGCATTCAGGTAGGCCCGCCCAAGGCCGGCTACGTCTATAGAAGTCTCAGTGGGAGAATGCTCGCAGGGTAAGGTAGTATCCATAGAGTCCAGTAGAGGGCGGAGCCTGTGAGAGATATAACTCACAAGTTGATTACAGTAAAGTGTTCAGGACGCTGTAAACAGTCCTGGAGCTTTGCCAAACATGTTAATATGTTTCCTGAGTACTTCCGGCTCTGGACAGTATAGAGAGGCGAAGTCCCTCCCTTTCCGGGAGCCTCCATGGGACCCCGGAAGCGGAAAATTAAATGATACATTGAAGTCAATGGAGAGAGAAAAGTTATCTTTTGATCCCGTTTGAATTGTGCTACAAATGACACATATGATGTTTGTCAATTTAAAAGAACATTTTGCAAGTCAAAAAAATAAAAATGTGTCGTAAAACTGTGAAGTTACAATTTTTTTTGTGTGAAACCGCTCAGTGAACTACAGGTCTCTGGTCTCGCACAATACGCGTCACCATCACAAAGATGGCCGTCACGTTAGCAAATTTCACCTGTTTCTTTCAGAATGAGAATAAAAGTATAAAACGAGGTGAACATCACTACAAGTCTGGGCATGTTGAGAGCTGTACATACACGAAAGGGGAGTTAGTCGGTTCTGTAAGAGCAGCGGGACCGGCTTTACAAGGTTTCGGTGAGTAATACAGGGTTGCCAACTTTGGGTACCTGGCTGGAGTGAGATTTTGATATCATGGGTTTAATTACACATACTGTATGCACACTAAATGACTGCTATCGTGTCAGTAGCGGGATCTTAGCATATATATAGGATATATATACGAATACACAATATTGGACACAGACTATAAAGGGCACACAGTTTCATTCACTAATGAAAGTTAAACACATGTTTGTTTCCACTGTTTTATTGTGTGCATAGGCCTGTCGCGATAAGCAATTAAATGACTTATCGTAGGATAAATAAAAATGAACTCCATAACTTTTCTGACCTCGATACATTTCCATTTACATGAGGATGTGACTAGCAGTTTGAAAGGATGTACTTGAATTATTATTATATATTATATTATGTCAGTGGTCTAAAATGGTCATACAACGGTGCCGACAATATTATCGTTTATCGCAATAATTTCCGGGAAAATGTATCCAACAAAATTAATTATCGTGAGAGGCCTATACATGAAACACACACACACAAACAAATCTACAGACTTACTCCAAACTGTCAAATATATTAATTAACGCACTCTCACTCTCATATACTCGTTGACTCTATTTTGGCCTAGTAGAACAATAAGCAGTAGACTTTTACTTGTTATCATTTCTACTGGATCTTAGATCTGCGCATGCGCAATACTGGTCGGGGATTGACCAACCGTCTCCCACTGCTCTGCTGTCTGTTAACGTTAAGAGTGGTGGGGGCGGGGAGGGAGCGGATCGACAGCTTGAGCAGCTGTCAACTCAACATTGTAAATAACCAAGCAAAAACGATTGCCGGTTCATCTTGTTTTTGCCGTGAGAATAGTTTGGGCAGCGTGAGAGCGTGAGATTGAGAGTGAAAGCGTGTGTCACACGCCAGATGCGTGAGAGTTGGCAACCCTGTAATATGAGTGCAATGTGTAACGTTAATGTCAGCTAGCTAACAAGGTACACTAACGTGTTTTGTTTTATCAACTAGTTTTCTCCTTAAGAACTTCGTGGTCTCTGTGTATGCTCTGGATAACATTAGTGTTCACAAGAACAAGATACACTCCCGTGTTTTGTTTTAGTTGCTCTTCAGATTGAAGCGGCCAGTTTTATATGGACTATACTGTATGTGTGATCTCCTTTTACACCTCGTTGTGTCATTTGAGTTTATTTGCTGTGTGTAGATTCAAGGATTTTGGTTATCTTGTCAATTTGTTTGGTTATCTAGGCACAGCTGTGTGTGACTTCTTCTGGTACACTGGTATGTATTTTCCTAATGTAGAGAGCATTGATTAATTAATAAACTACACACTGAGTCTAGATCCTGACCAAATCCTTTTTTTTGTTGATCAAATGTTTTTCAAAAATGTATACACACACATTTAGAAAAATACAATGTACAATCACAACCAATACAACACAAATTACAAAAAATACAGAAAAAACAAACAATAACAACAATCAGACAAGAGGACAAAACTATGTAAAACTAAACCCTCCCACCCCCAGATCCGGACCATCCTTGTATTATTGCTCATTCAATCTATTATAGCATGCTAACAAATGGTACTTACTTTATTTTTATAGATCTGCATGGGAGACGATGGCGCGATGCAGAGCGCTGTCTGTGATTGTGCACGGGGGATGTACAAATGCAGCCACGCTGCAGCATTGGCAATATTTGCCATGTGGCAGATCAGCTCCACAGATGTTGAGTGCCAGTGGAGGAAGCCTGGCACTTAAAAAGTAGTCCAGCCGGTGTCTCAACTTTACCAACAGCGAGAGGAGACATACAACCCACTGGCCAGAGACTGCTGGCCACTGAGGGGCGCACAGTGTGGCATGGCATGGCTTTTGTCACCTGAGCCAGAGCCGCGGCCTCAACATCAGGCCATTGTCACCGTGCCGGAGCTGGAGAAGGAGCATGGGGGTCGGGGGCTTGAGGCAATTCTTGCCTCGATTGCGACTGAGCAGAGACCAGCAAGCTGCCTTCCAGACAGCCACCGTAGGACAGCGGACAAATCCTCAGTGGCAGTTACACAGGCGGGGCAGGTTCACAGCCAGCAATTTTGGTGCTGTGCTGCGGTCGGGACTTTCATCCACTCCATGCGCGTTCCTCATGAAGAGGGTGCTTGGGGGGTACAACTTGGACGGAGTCATGGCTGTCAACTGGGGGGTTGTAAACGAGGCCGAAGGGGTGAAGGCTTTTGTGCAGGCCTATCGGGTGACAGTGTTCGAGTCTGGTCTCTTTGTGAGTGAGTCGGGTGTTTTGGGAGCACCCGATGGACTTGTGCAGCCATCTGCCCTGCTGGAGGTGAAGTGTCCACACAGCCAGAGGAACATGAGGCAGAGGCAGTCGTGGAGGCAGTCCAGTTACCATCCTTCTGTCTCTGTGAGGAGGGTGGGTCATATATTCTCAAGGAGAATCACCCATACTGGCACCAGGTCCAAGTGCAGCTGCACATCACAGACCGGAGTCTCTGCTACTTTGTTGTGTGGACCCACGAAGGAGGCGATCATCATCCTCATCCCCAAAGACCCTGCATGGCATGGAAATCTCCTCCTCCTGGAAAAACTATACACCCAGCATATGCTCCCTGTGTTGGCCAGTAGAGAGGAGGACATTTAAATAAACATACTCTTAAGGCGAGACACGGCAGGCAAAAACATCGTTTTTCAAGTACAGGTCAATATTTTGATTCCATAACATGTTTTCTTTCAGGGTTTTGGAAGGAAAACGTACAAAATACACATTTAAGTGTTTATTTTACTATAGTTTGTCTATTTGCGTCTGTAGATTTCTCCTAAATTCACCAAAAGTTAGCATTCTAACGTAACATAAAGTACCGCGACCGCTGTGTGCACCATGTCAACAGAGGTATCGCTGGAAAGCTGTGTCTCTCCTGCACAATCTCATCGGATCCAAATATGGTCATTTCCTTTGTATCAGCAACCAATCGTGAAAGCACAAAGGGGTCTTAAACCAAGAAACGAAATCTCATTGGCTGGTGTCAATTTCTGACAACGTGATTCGTTCAGATGCGTCACGTGGTGTGCTAAAACACTTCCTGGTTAGCTTTCAGCTAGAAATTGAAATCTCAAAATGCAAAAAGAACGGCGAAGACGTTCACAGAGTTCACAGAGAAGACGACAACAATTGTCACTTGCACGAAGCAAGGTTATAAAAAAAAAAATGACCCTGAACATGAAATACCTTCGATGCGCAAGCTGTCATCCAAAGAACAGAGGGTTTAGCTAGCGCCTCACTGCAATCTTTAAAGTTCGTTTTCTCAAAATGAGTTTTTTCTCCTACTCTGAGTTCGAAATTTCAACTTCAGTAGCACGTACATACACCAAACCTTCCAGTTATATTCCTATCAATATTATGAAGGCTTTTACAGAAGGGTTTGTTCATATATCATTCATAGCCTGAATTATACAACATTATATACCTAAAAACATGGCGAAAATGGATATTTTAGGGCTGTTGACAGTATTTTCTGATTTATGGAGTGATAAAAAGAGATATCCAATATCCCTTCTGTAAAAGCCTTAGATACTAATATGACTACAAAATGAAACAATAATTTTGAATCTGGCTATATCCAAAGTTCAGATTTCGATTTCTGAAATGTGTTAAAATATGTGCATATTTAATGAGATAATGGCAAATTTGCATATTTAAACATGCTATTTCAGAAAACTTGTAATACAAAAGACAATTGCCTTATTCTAAGTAATTAACTGGAGATATTTCTAGCTGATACCTTTAAGTTAAAAAAATTACCCTATTCACCTGGGGTGTCTCGCCTTAACACCCTCGGACTCTGCGTTGTGTTTCGTATGTGTGATGGGGTGTTATGCAGAGGGGAGGAAAACAGGACACAGCAGATTGGGATTGTGGTGGAGATGCTGAGCAGTTATTTAATTGTTGCATGTAATTATTATTATACTGCGTGCTTCTTAGTTATTCCATATTTTGCTGTAACATGGATCTGTATGTAACTCTATTTACTTGTTATCTACCACACTTCCTTCTACATCATACACCATCATTATACATGATGGTGTATATAGGATATATTTTTTTTTGTATACATATCTGTAAATTGTATAATTTTATTTTTCGTATTTGGGATTGTTGGAAAGTCTTTTTGATCTCTGTCTATAAACACAAACTGAGTAAGATTGACAATAAAGTTGACTTTGAATTTGAAAAAAAAAAAAAATTCTTTATGAAAATAGTTGACTGTTCAAATGAATCCAAATGAAACGTTGGACTGAACTACAACTACGCCTTTAAATCTCTACGGACTGTTTTTCAGTGGGATGGCAAGTTCCTATCTTTAAACATTTATTAGTTTTTTCTCAGAACAGATTTGATTTTCTGAAGTTAATTTAACTTTGCCGACCATGTAAGGTCATTATTAAAAAGGTACAATCAATTTGTTTAGGGTGACTAAAATAATGAAAAACATTTCATTTGGATAATTTACTGAGAGAATAAGAAACTCAATGATGCTCTACTCACCTGTTCCTTTTTTATAAAGTGAAACAGTTGAAACAATAGATTTTAGTAAACTTAAAAACAACCTTCTCCAAAAGCTATCAAGGAATATACCGAATACTTGTTTTAGAACTTTATTACATATTTTTATATAGTTTGAATGATCCATAATTGACAGAAGCTTGTGTTTACACTGACCTGTTACTCATATATTAATGTCTTTGTAACTTCAGTAAACCACTACCTCACTAATTTATTTCATTCATCACGGTTCAGTAAACTAAGTGATACATGAACCAGTTTGAAAACAGCTAAGCTGCCTTTCGTCCATACACTTGGCCCTTTCTCTTTTCCATGTGGAAAATGGCAGCTGCATATTCTGCTTTTCTTATCTGGCTCCCTGTCTGCTCGTCTACAATGAGAAAATTATATAATTAATTACTAATAATCATTTAAACCTTATATTACCAATATTTCACAAATTCTTCATGTAAACTTAAGAGCTCAGCTGTATGTTGAGTATGTCAACTTTGCTTGGTTCATCTTACTGGGGGGCAGCTACACGGATGTCGGTGCAGTCCACAATCATTGTGCCGTTGAAGGCAGAATGAATTTATTATTGACTCCGAATGAAGCACAACTTCATGTCATACAATACATTGACTTTATTTGTAATTGTGTAAAAAAATATGAGCATTGATTAGCAAGCAGGACCTGCAGGAACAGAGAATGGTGATGGATGGAGCTGGGAAGAGAGAAGAATAAAGAAAACGGATCAACTTTATTATCGGATATTAAAAATTCAATTTCAAAACAAGTTGCCGCTCCTACAGTTTTCTAGTATGTAAAGATGATTTCACATGACCTATGCAAAATATCACACTCAATACATGTGTGTCTCTGGGGGGTGCATTGTGCCTTTGATGTATATAAATAATATACCATAACCAAATACTATTACGTACAGTGGAAATCAGGTTGCCAGAGCAGGTCAGTCCAGTGTGCATGTTCCTCAGGATCTCAGCAGTTACAGGTGAGGTACAGAAAATAAAAGAGAAAAAGGTCAGTAACAACAAACAGATTGACTCACCCTCACTATCATCACAATGAAACACGTCCAGAAGAATGTCATGCAAAGCTGCCTGCCTTCCTTGGACTCTCCCTGAACTGCCTGATCTTTTAATGTTCAATGTTAACCATTTGTGCAGATAGCATTAAGTAGAAAAGATCGCCGATGCTAATGTGACATTAGCCTACCTCCCGCCCCCTTAGCACCTGGTGGAGGGGGCGATAGGCTACTCTTCAAATGTTTCACAAAATACTTACCATCATGACTACTCTTACTGTTTAACATTTGGGTTTACTTCATGTTAAGGCTCATGACAAGGCTAAGTAATGTAATGTAATGCTAACTAACGTGCTCGCTACTAGCTAGGTAGCTAACTTGACTATGTTCCATGCAAAACATGTATATTACCTGATTCTTTCACACACAGTGACGTCACGAGCTACCCACAATGCAACACGCGCCATATAAATATATAGAAATGCGCCATTTTCCTGGAGGTGCTAATATCCTGGAAGTGCAAATATAAATAGCTAGCTAACTAGCCAGGCAGAGCGCAGTAGGTTTTTTTTTCTGAATTAACGACCGAAGAAATCGCTGCATGTCTTCGGATTACATCTCTGGACGTCTTGAGGGGTGTGCTTTAGGTCGTTACCAGCGTAAACTAGAGCTGTGTGGGTTGTTACAGACTGCCTGCAGATGTATGGAAAAACGACAGTGGCCTTCGTCGATTTTGGCTGCATCTACGTCTAATTTC
Source organism: Gymnodraco acuticeps (assembly GCF_902827175.1). Taxonomy (NCBI): domain Eukaryota; kingdom Metazoa; phylum Chordata; class Actinopteri; order Perciformes; family Bathydraconidae; genus Gymnodraco; species Gymnodraco acuticeps. Next base: position 2,074,958 of record NW_022990021.1, read on the forward strand.
AGGAAACACCAGGTGAATACATAGCCGCGGGAAGTAGGGGTGCTGGGGGTGCTGCAGCACCCCCTGTTGGCGAGTGGTGTACATTTGAAAAACTGAGTGACCACCTAAATAAAAATTATTAAACTACATAAAATAGTTATGATTTTACTTAAAATAAAATTAGCTGTATACAGTAGCATATAATAGTCATAGTATATATTTGTATATATCAGGTGGCTTGAATTTATTTTCCAAATAAGTAAAATCCGAGTCATCTAGGTCGTAGGTCTTGGGAGAGTGACGTAATTGACGCAACACACACAGGATTTTGGATTTTTTTCTCCAACAAACAACCCAATAAAAAGAGTGGACCACCAGCTACTCCTCAGCCCACCACCTCTACAACTAGAGTAATATATATATATATAAATTATCCATTATCTCATTACATTTGCGCATATTTTAACACATTTCAGGAACCGAAATCTGAACTTTGGATAAAGCCAGGTTCAAAATTCTCGTTTCATTTTGTAGTCATATTAGCATCTACTGTAAGGCTTTCACCGAAGGGATTTTGGATATCTCTCTTTATCACTCCATAAATCAGAAAATATTGTCAACAGCCCTAAAATATCAATTTTCGCCATGTTTCTACGTATACAATCTTATATAATTCAGGCTATGAACAAACTATTCTGTAAAAGCCTTCATAATATTGATAGGAATATAACTGGAAGGTCTGGTGTATGTAATTGCAACTGAAGTGGAAATTTCGGACTCAAGAGTAGGAGAAAAAACTCATTTTGAGAAAACGAACTTTAAAGATTGCAGTGAGGCGCTAGCTAAACCCTACAGTTCTTTGGATGACAGCTTGCGCATCGACGCACTCCGTGAAGGTATTTCATGTTCGGGGTCATTTGTGTTTTGTATAATCTTGCTTCGTGCAAGTGACAATTGTTGTTGTCTTCTCTGTGAACGTTTTTTTCCGCCGTTCTTTTGCCATTTTGAGATTTACATTTCTAGCGGAAAGCTAATCAGGAAGTGTTTTAGCACACCACGTGATGCATCTGAACGAATCACGTTGTCAGAAATTGACACCAGCCAATGAGATTTCGTTTCTTGGTTTAAGACCCTTTTGTGCTTTCACGATTGGTTGCTGATACAAAGGAAATGACCATATTTGGATCCGATGAGATGTGCAGGAGAGACGGAGCTTTTCCAACGATGACATTGTGCAAACAGCGATCGCGGTACTTTATGTTACGTTAGAAATGCTAACTTTTGGTGAATTTAGGAGAAATATACAGATGCAAATAGACAAACTATAGTAAAATGAACACTTAAATGTGTATTTTGTACGTTTTCCTTCCAAAAGCCTGAAAGAAAACATGTTATGGAATCAAAATAGCACAACATCTAAAAATTGACCAGTGCATGAAAAACGATGTTTTTGCCTGCCGTGTCTCGCCTTTAACAAACAATTTATGCGGCTCGTATCGCTGACAGCCGGGCCCGGCCCGGCACCGCCTTTTAAAAAAAAAATGTAAACGGCTCCATCCCCACTTTTGGCAGCACCCCCTGAGCAAAATGACTTCCCGCGGCTATGGGTGAATACCCCACTTGTCACAATAATATTATCATGCCATTGCATATATGTGGTATTTTAGAGTTGACTAGATATTGATTAAGGCAATAGACTATGATATTCAGTACAGGAAGCTTAGCAACACCTAGAAGGTGTACGGCTGCTTGCACCTCACGTAAAACGGCGCAGACCGGAAGTACGGTGTCGCGCTCGGCCCAATACCCGTATGTGTGTGTGAAAGAATATGTTTGGTCCAACGACTCTTGGTCCTTTCATCAGACGGGAAACGATAGAACGAGCAAGTGGTATGATCACTTTTGTGATTCCAACCTGGTACAAAGCACACAGGCATCTTCTTCTTCTTCTTCTTCTTCTTCTTCTTCTTCTTCGCTTTAATTGCGAGTCGCAACCAATCTTGGAGCATTATCGCCTATGACATCACTTACGCGACCCAGAATGGGATTTGGGATTTGTAGTCTTTCTAGTTGCGTATTTTTCATAGTCTTATATTTCAACAGTTTTACGACAAACTGTGACTTTTTTGACATGGAAATGATTGTTTAAGATTGACAAACATCATATGTGTAGTTCGTGGCACAATTCAAACGGGATCAAAATATACGTTTTCTCTCTCCATTGAATTCAATGTATAATTTTTCGCTTCCGGGGTCCCATGGAGATGGGCGTGACTTCGCCTCTCTATGGAGAGGCGAAGTCATGCCCATCTACTTCCGGACCATGGGACCCCGGAAGCGAAAAATTTACATTGAATTCAATGGAGAGAGAACACGTATCTTTTGATCCCGTTTGAATTGTGCCACGAACTACACATATGATGTTTGTCAGTCTTAAACAATCATTTCCATGTCAAAAAAGTCACATTTTGTCGTAAAACTGCTCAAATATAAGACTATGAAAAATACGCTACTACAAAGACTACAAATCCCAAATCCCATTCTGGGTCGCGTAAGTGATGTCACAGGCATGCTCGGTGATTTATAATAAGACTCGTAATTAAAGCGAAGAAGAAGAAGATCTCATAACTGATTTATTCCCTCCAATAAATTATAGATCGCTAAAAATAAATTCACTTTTACAAGATGCCTGTGTGCTTTGTACCAGGTTGTAGTCATAAAAGTGATCATACCACTTGCTCCTTCTATCGATTCCCGTCTGATGAAAGGACCAGGAGTCGCTGGATCAGACATATCAGGTAATATCATAATATACATGTTGTGCATGGAACATAGTCAAGTTAGCTACCTAGCTAGTAGCGACGAGTAGCGAGCACGTTAGTTAGCATTACATTACTTAGCCTTGTCATTTTTAGTAGCCTTACCATGAAGTTATTATTTTATTACATGAAGTAAACCAAAATGTTAAACAGTAACCAAACATGATGGTAAGTATTTCGTGAAACTTTTGAAGAGTAGCCTACTGCGCCCTCCACCGGGTGCTAAGGAAGCAGTTAAGGGAGAGTCGAAGGCAGGCATGGAGCTTTGCATGACATTCTTCTGGACGTGTTTCATTGTGATGACAATCTGTTTGTTGGAAAGACAGTCGTTGTGTGCTTATTGAGAGAAAATTGTTAGAAGAGATAATTATTCAAAGTGTTGTTACTTTAAAGTGTTGTTACTGACCTTTTTCTCTTTTATTTTCTTTACTGCTGAGATGTTGAGGAACATGCACACTGACCTGCTCTGGCAACCTGATTTCCACTGTACGTAATAGTATTTGGTTGTGGTATATTATTTATATACATCAAAGGCACAATGCACCCCCCAGAGACACACTTGTATTGAGTGTGATATTTTGCATAGGTCATGTGAAATCATCTTTACATACTAGAAAACTGTAGGAGCGGCAACTTGTTTTGAAATTGAATTTTTAATATCCGATAATAAAGTTGATCTGTTTTCTTTATTCCTCTCTCTTCCCAGCTCCATCCATCACCATTCTCTGTTCCTGCAGGTCCTGCTTGCTAATCAATGCTCATATTTTTTTACACAATTACAAATAAAGTCCTTGTATTGTATGACATGAAGTTGTGCTTCATTCGGAGTCAATAATAAATTAATTCTGCCTTCAACTGCGCAATGATTGTGGACTGCACCGACATCCATGTAGCTGCCCCCCAGTAAGATGAACCAAGCAAAGAGGGTCCCCATCATGCCCAAGGACATCCAGCTGGCCCGCCGCATCCGCGGAGAGAGGGCTTAGACTGACCTGAGACCAGCACACCCAAACACAACGGCTCTTTTAAGAGCCACCTACATTTTCAAAGAGTTGCAATCCTACGTTATTATAATGATTAAACTGGTTCATGTATCACTTAGTTTACTGAACCGTGATGAATGAAAGGGAAATGAGTGAGGTAGTGGTTTACTGAAGTTACAAAGACATTAATATATGAGTAACAGGTCAGTGTAAACACAAGCTTCTGTCAATTATGGATCATTCAAACTATTAATATAAAAATATGTAATAAAGTTCTAAAACAAGTATTCGGTATATTCCTTGATAGCTTTTGGAGAAGGTTGTTTTTAAGTTTACTAAAATCTATCGTTTCAACTTTTTCACTTTATAAAAAAGGAACAGGTGAGTAGAGCATCATTGAGTTTCTTATTCTGTCAGTAAATTATCCAAGTGAATGTTTTTCATTATTTTAGTCAACCCTAAACAAATTGATTGTACCTTTTAATGATGACCTTACATGGTCGGCAAAGTTAAATTAACTTCAGAAAATCAAATCTGTTCTGAGAAAAAACTAATAAATGTTTAAAGATAGGAACTTGCCATCCCACTGAAAAACAGTCCGTAGAGATTTAAAGGCGTAGTTGTAGTTCAGTCCAACGTTTCATTTGGATTCATTTGACAACAGTCAACTATTTTCATAAAGAATATATATATTTTTCAAAGTCAACTTTATTGTCAATCTTACTCAGTTTGAGAGATCAAAAAGACGTTTAAATAAAATTATACAATTTACAGATATGTATACAAATATATATATCCTATATACACCATCATGTATAATGATGGTGTATGATGTAGAAGGAAGTGTGGTAGATAAGTAAATATAGAGTTACATACAGATCCATGTTACAGCAAAAGATGGAATAACTCAGAAGCACGCAGTATAATAATAATTACATGCAACAATTAAATAACTGCTCAGCATCTCCACCACAATCCCAATCTGCTGTGTCCTGTTTTCCTCCCCTCTGCATAACACCCCATCACACATACGAAACACAACGCAGAGTCCGAGGGTGTTAAGAGTATGTTTATTGAAATGTGCTCCTCTCTACTGGCCAACACAGGGAGCATATGCTGTGTGTAGAATTGTTCCAGGAGGAGGAGATGTCCATGCCATGCAGGGTCTTTGGGGATGGGGATGATGATCGCCTCCTTCGTGGTCCACACAACAAAGTAGCAGAGACTCCGGTCTGTGATGTGCAGCTGCCCTTGGACCTGGTGCCAGTATGGGTGATTCTCCTTGAGAATATATGACCCACCCTCCTCAGGGAGACAGAAGGATGGTAACTGGACTGCCTCTGCGATGGTCATGTTCGTCTGGCTGTGTGGACACTTCACCTCCAGCAGGGCAGATGGCTGCACAAGTCCATCGGGTGATGCTCCCAAAACACCCGACTCACTCACAAAGAGACCAGACTCGATTCTAACACTGTCACTTGATAGGCCTCCACAAAAGCCTTCACCCCTTCGGCCTCGTTTACAACCCCCCAGTTGACAGTTGGCGATGTCTCTGGCCAGTGGGTTGTATGTCTCCTCTCGCTGTTGGTAAAGTTGAGACACCGGCAGGACTACTTTGGAAGTGCCAGGCTTCCTCCACTGGCACTCAACATCTGTGGAGCTGATCTGCCACATGGCAAATATTGCCAATGCGGCAGCGTGGCTGCATTTGTACATCTCCTGTGCACAATCACAGACAGCGCTCTGCATCGCGCCATCGTCTCCCATGCAGATCTGTAAAAATAAAGTAAGTACCATTTGTTAGCATGCTATAATAGATTGAATGAGCAATAATACAAGGATGGTCCGGATCTGGGGGTGGGAGGGTTTATTTTTCCATAGTTTTGTCCTCTTGTCTGTTGTTATTGTTTGTTTTTTCTGTATTGTTTGTAATTTGTGTTGTATTGGTTGTGATTGTACATTGTATTTTTCTAAATGTGTATGAATACATTTTTGAAAAACATTTGATCAACAATAAAAAAAGGATTTGGTCAGGATCTAGACTCAGTGTGTAGTTTATTAATTAATCAATGCTCTCTACATTAGGAAAACACATACCGGTGTACCAGAGGGAGTCACACACAGCTGTGCCTAGATAACCAAAATCCTTGAATCTACACACAGCAAATAAACTCAAATGACACAACGAGAAAAAGGAGATCACACATACAGTATAGTCGATATAAAACTGGCCGCTTCAATCTGAAGAGCAACTAAAACAAAACACGGGAGTGTACCTTGTTCTTGTGAACACTAATGTTATCCACAGCATACACAGAGACCACAAAGTGCTTAAGGAGAAAACTAGTTGCTAAAACAAAACACGTTAGTGTACCTTGTTAGCTAATGTTAGCTAGCTGACATTAACGTTACACATTGCACTCATATTACTCACCGAAACCTTGTAAAGCCAGTCCCGCATGCTGGCTCTTACAGAACCGACTAACTCCCCTTTCATATAGGTACAGTTCTCAACGTGCCTAGACTTGTAGTGATTTTCACCTCGTAAAATACTTTTATTCTCATTCTGAAAGAATGTGGTGAAATGTGCTAACGTGACGGCCATCTTTATGTTGGTGACGCGTATTGTGCGAGACCAGAGACCTGTAGTTCACTGAGCGGTTTCACACGAAAAAATGTGTAACTTCACAGTTTTACGACACGTTTTTATTTTTTTGACTTGCAAAATGTTCTTTTAAATTGACAAACATCATATGTGTCATTCGTGGCACAATTCAAACGGGATCAAAAGATAACCTTTCTCTCTCCATTGACTTCAATGTATTTTTTTCCGCTTCCGGGGTCCCATGGAGGCTTTCGGAAGGGGAGGGACTTCGCCTCTCTATTCTCCCCTCACGACCGTCTCTATTGCACTTAAAAGGTCCTGTGGCCACGCATCAACACAACGGCTTAATTCGAGTAAACAAGTCACTTCAAAGCCGCAAAGGTGTCGCGGTAAATCCAAATTAATTAATTTAGTTATCTGTTAATTACATTGCGTCATTAGAGCTGGTTAAAGTGAATAATGGCCTGCTCCACCTGTTACATTCTAGGTGGCATTTTATTGTAAGTGGTAGATTAATATTTAAGTCTTTGACATTGAAGAGGAGCTCATTTAGCTACACTCCAGCATGTGTTTGCTCATGGCTCATGTGCACTCTCATCGAAAATACATTGTTCATTATATACACTGATAAAGCTCTGGTTCTTGACAATAATAAACAGTACTTATTGACAATTACAATATTTGTTCAAGGCGATAAATGAATGGCAAATAGACAATTGTAAACATTCTAATATTAAATCATATACATAAATTAATAGCTGCTTTTTGTAACTCCACATGGCCTGCAGCAGTGGTTAGATATGACACAACGGGCCCCTGGACGCAGACATCGAAATGGCCCTACATCCTTCTACTCTATATACTGTAGGAGACCATTTGGTTTTGTCCTTTTTGAATCTCTGTGGATGTTTTGCATATTTTGTTATAGTTTACTCTCATTTGCATGTCTTTTTAGCCATGTTGTGTCTCTTTATGGACACTTTGCAACTACTGTCATTTTGCATATTTAGGTGGTTGTTTTTTGCTTCTTCCTGGTGGTTTGATGTATCTTTGTGGCACATTGCATCCTACTGTTGACAATGTTGCATCTCGTTGGTATTTCTAGGTCAATTAGTGTCTTTGTGATATTCTTTTAGCCTCTGTGGTATCATTTTGTGTCTCTTTGCAGTTGTTTGTTGTTTTTTTCGGGTCAGTTTGTGTGTCTTTGTGGGCCCCTTGCATCTTATATTGTCATTTTGCATGTCTTTTAAGCAATTTTGTTTGTCTTTGTGATTAATTTCAGCCTCTTTGTGGTGATATTATTGACTTTCCAACAACACATTTGAACAGTCACCTGATACAGAGATTCTGGGGCACTCCTCACCAGTAACAGGCACCCCTGTTAAGCAATCCATATGTGATACTAATAAGCCAACTACCTCTCAGTTGGGTGGGGGGGATAGCGAAGGCCAACCAGAATCCGCGGGGTTTGAACTACCCTTGTCCTGCACCCTGACCCTTGTCATAATGTCTGTACATGATGTCAGAGTATCATGACCGTTCACAGACCATCCCTGCCTCTTCCCCCGGGGATACCACCACACAGCAAGATAGGGACACTCCAGAGATATGGTCTTATCTCCTTTTATACAACTACAGTAGACAACTTGTACAAAACCTTATCAGTGCCACACTGTGTGTATCTCCCCACATTTCCAGGGTGCGTTTGGTCCAAATGAAATATGGCGACAATGATCTAGTAGCCTGATATTAGAATTGGCAGCAAGATACTTAATGGAGCCAGTGCGGCAGAATAATGTTGTAGTTGTAAAGCCTTTGTGTGACATCCAATGACTGTCACTGCCTGTGTTGACCTAATTCAATTTTCTTTTCAATTACCTGTAGTATATTACCATCACGGCCACTGGTATTGTGGTATAAATCACCCGGCCGGACCCTGTGGCTACAGCAGACAGGCACCCCACTGGGTGATGTAGAGCTGTGTCCTGTCCGGCCCCGACTCCCTTAAATATATGTTAGATTAAAAAAAAGAACACTCCCGACCCACATTTGAGCAGCCAGACTACGCCACTGGGCCCTCTCATAGGGACGTAATTACAGTGTCTCAAGGTTACACACAGACACAACTGATAGCTGAGAACAAGGCTCAATGAGTTCTGGGAACGGAGGATTATTATTTGGGGATGTGTAATTAAAAGGACCTCGGTGTAATGCATTCCCAGTCTTGCGTCTTGGTTTCAATCTGTACACCTTAAAGAGCTTGCGGCAGGTTCAATTAAGTGAATGGCGGTCAACGAGTGGGGGGCCAATGACTGGTTTGTGTTTACAGTGTCACCTCAGTGTCCTACTGAGGTGAGAACATTGATTTATTCAAGAGGGAAGAACCGACAGCGAACAGGTTTGAAAACACCCTTTAATCAATAGGCTGTTCATCCAGTGTGCTTAATGTGTGAGAGGAATTAGCCGTGCTGGCAAATGATGTGGGTGCAGAGCAAAACTAATACAGTGTGTGTGTGTATGCTAAATGAAATGCCATGTGAGGTTCAGGCTTCTGAAAGGTCATGCGCATCATTGGTGAAGGTGTGTCAGGGTTTTATTGGCAGGCCAAGTCAAGGTTAACAGGATGGGCTGCTGCGTGTCTTCTTCAGCAATGAATCCCTCAGCCACAAGCTAAGGTCCTGTGTTTTAGTTAATTCATATATTTAAATGTTTAGACTTGTCTATTTAGATTCAGACTGAAATATTTTACCAGCCAGCTGTTTGATGGTAATATGGTCATGTATTTGTTAATTCATATCACTAGAGTTTTGGTGACCCCCTAATTTTTTCCACTAGCATCTTAATGAAGTTTAAATTAAATATTTATTTTTATTATGTCTGAACATCTTTTGGTTGGCATAACATTTGGTAGAGACATTGGTGCTTTTCACATTTAAATATAAGAACTTCTGGTAAATATAGCATAACATACTGAAATAAAATGGTGATTGGAAACACTGTTACACAAATATCCAACACTGCCTCAAGAAAAAACCCCAAACAACTAAACAACATACATTACATTTTGAGGGAAGTGTAGTCTGTCTTCCACTGGATCATGGCCGTAGTTTTAAAGAAATGAATAACTTGGTTGAGTTTAGGAACAAAACTCGGTAAGGTTTAACAAAAGATAATTGTTAATAATGAGTCAATTTTGACTTTTCGTTTCCCGCAAGACATGAACAGCGGCATTCAATCAAATGTGGGGTTGTTGTAGTGCTTTTTTGTTATTTTTGTTATTAAGTAATAGACAATACTTGATACAGAGCTGTGCATCCAGCAACAAGCGCATACAGAAAGCATGATTTCAGCTTAGCTCATACAAACTTTAAATAATGGAAATGTATACTACATATTTGTCTACACAGTGCAGACAAATGATAGGCTAAACAAAGGTGGAGTCATGCAGACAGCTGCACAGATATAATGGCTGAGAGAGAGTATTTGTAGACATGTGAGTAATATAGCGTTTCTGACTTTGACGCACAGGGTGGACAGGAATAGCTGAAACCAATGTCTTTCAATAAAGCGACATTTGAGGGGATTCAGTGAGTATCAAATTGAAAGAATGTTGGACAGGGTTGTAAAGTAAGGGGGAAATGTCCCATTGCCCTTACTTCTATAAGATTCACATTTGAGTGCTGCTAAGCAGCTTTGTTAAGGTTAGTTATTTAAATCATATGCCTGAGTTGACTTGTCTTAATTCATGGTCTTAATGAGGATGATTACTGTGTTTTCTTGATGAAGCTATTAAGAGAACTTACAAAATTAACTGTAGCCAATGGCAAAACACTATTTGCTTGTGAACAGAGTTGGGTGTAACGCGTTACAAAGTAACGCTGCACTGTAATAACCGTACGCCGTCGGTAACGGAGTAGTGTAACGCGTTACTTTTATAATTCGGTAATCGCACTACAGTTACTAACATTGCCCCGACACGCGTTACTTCGTTACTTTTATAAAATAATCACACTCACTGACAGACAAGAGGGGTTTCCGCCGCAGGTTTATATACATGTAATCTGCGCGACTTGCGAGACCACATCTCCACGTGCAGTGCTGCATAAAGTATTTTCATCTGTAAAATGTAAACTTATAATACATCCATGGTAAACTCCCTCAAAGGGGCCGCTCGCTCTCTTTTGTTGATCGCCCTCTCACGGGTGAACAGTTCAATGCCCCGCTTCATTGTAGGAATTCTGTCATGTCTCTACCACTTTAGTTTGACCATCTCTGTTACTAAGTTATGGAATACTAAATAAATAAGTAATTAGATACCTTACCGTTACTGCGCTCATAAAGAATGATAAGAATAATGCGTCTTGAACTGGTTTCATTAATTAGTGTCTTGACGTTTCACAGACTGTTAGCTTGTTGTGGTAGGCTGGTAGCCTATTTTAGAGCATATAAAAAGAAAGACTTGTGTTATGTCTTCCTTAATGCAATAGTAATTGGGGGTGCAAGTGGAGTCTCGCAGAGGCAAAACTGTGGCGCACTTACACTGTAGGTGCGCCGCAGTCTGCGTGATCTGCCTGTAGGGGCGGGGCGGCCCTGCGAGTAAAGTAACGAGTAAAGTAACGAGTAAAGTAACGTTACTTTATGTAGAGAGTAACAAAGTAGTGTAATATATTACTTTTTTAAAAAGTAATATGTAATATATTACTTTTTTTTAGTAACGACCCCATCTCTGCTTGTGAATTTCTAAGACCTTTACCTTCATAGTAAACTGCAAGTTATAGGCTTTGCAATTGTCAACAAATGGTAAGCACATACATGAGTCTTACATCCAGGTAATATATCCACTGTAATGGTTTATTACATGTTGTGGCTTTGAATAAAAGTGTCAGCTAAATTAAATGTAATATAATGTTTCCCTTTTGTTTTACATTTTTTTATTTCAATAATTATTTGTGGAAGGCTTTTTTAATGTTAGGTACAGCAGACTATTTAGTAAGAAATTATCGCCGGTCTGGATACTAATTATTTACTACTCCTAACAATTTAATTTCACGTTTTTCTCTAGTATTTTCAATAATAATTAGGGGTGCACCGAACGGGAAATTCTTGGCCGAAACCCATACCGAAAATAGGAAACAGTTGGCCGAAAACCGAATGCCGAAAGGCCGAAAATGATTAATAGAAATATATATATATATAATGTATACATTTTTTACCAATGTTGTTCAGCTACCTGATTATGGAAATAGACATGATTATGGCAAAACTTAACTTAAATAATAATCACTATTATGGGTCCATAAAACATTTATTCAGCACTTTTGAATGCATACAGTACATTTATATATGTCATGTATTATTGCTAAAAAACATTATATCGCAGTCTTAGTGTCGCCAACTCGTTTCTAATATGCAAAGACAACAAATGCGTCTATGATGTATTTTCGATCAGACGAGATCTCTCTCCCCCGTCTGTGTGCGAGGGGGCGGGGCAGTTTACACACACGCAGCTGCTACATGCAGCAACACACTGCGGAGATGGCGGAGAGAACACGCTCCGAGGTGTGGTTAAACTTTACCCGTCTCGATGTGGAGAATACTTGTTACCATAAGTGCAATAAGAGTTTAGCATGTAAGCACGAGCAATTTGTCTAAACATTTAGCAAAAGTGCACCGCATGCAGACGGAGGAATGCACCGGGTTCGACCGTCTTTCTAGCAGCTCTGCAGCCCCATCCACGAGTAACGTTTCCACGTCAGGTGTTATGTATGCTAGCAGCAACACACGGAGTTAACTACATGATACAAACATGGGTTAATGATTAGAGGTAACTGAGTTATTTAGTTTGTTAAAATTTCAGCTATTCTGTTTACAGTCTGTCATCAGATTATTTAATACGATTTGTTAAAGGCTCAGGGCAATCTCGATGACAAAGGTCAATTTCCACCCCCCCCACCCCCCCTGTGAGCCAGCCGCGAGCATGGTCGCCGCGTCTTTATTACGTCATCACAACAACACGTTAGGTTACCAACGTAAGCCTGTTCTGACATTCGGTGATATTTTTTCGGTGCTAAAACCCTTTCAGCCGAAAGCCGAAAGGGCCTTTTTAACCATTTTCGACCGATAATTTTCGGTGGCCGAATATTCGGTGCATCCCTAATAATAATATAACGGCAGTAACAGTTTTTCTGGCCACTTGGGGGCAGTGGAAACAAGCTGTAAACACCGCAATGATATAATAACTTTTTACGTTAATATGTATTATGTTTAAGCAAACAGTTCACAGATCTAGCAGGTTTCCTTTAAATTAAAAAATAATTAATTATTCATATGAAATAAGACATGGTAAAGCCTTTACGTTTTTTGTAGATCCTGTGTGAATTAAATACTTGAAATAATACTGTAAGAACATTTAAGTTATCTGCTTGTGATAATCAATTAAGAATACATTACTTTCGTTCGTTATATTTTACATTTGATATACTCACGATTTGATTCCATTGCATGGTTGTTAGCTCTCTCTTTATAACATCAAACCTGTATTGATCTGCCTTATCAAGTTGGAGCGGAGCAGAGAGAAAAGTCACGTTTTCTTGGGAAAAGGACAGAGCTGATGGGAGGCCTAAAGAGACAATATGTGGCACTTTATTTGCATTAAGCAAATTGAAGTATTAGTTGTAAAACATTTATCAGAGGCAGAGCTGCTTCAGACGCAGAAGTAATCTTGTTAGTTTAGTTAAACCTGGCAGAGTTTAATGACCAAAGTGTGTCTCTGTCCCAGTTACGCCAAGTTTATTATAAAAGATTTTCCTACATAGTGTTTGCCAGAAATACTTTATTCTTTAGGGTGTTTAAATAAGGACACTTCTAACTTTAGATCTATTTTAGTTTTACTTTATTTATTATGCTGCTTTCAGCTATTACGCTCCGACCCACTGCAGACCCTTCTATAGGATCTGAGAAGAGCAGACAATATTGACATTTAAAAGAAAAAAAAATACATTTTTTTTATTATTGCTTTTATTTTTTACAATTTCTTGATTTTATTATATTTCCTATATCATCATCTTAATTATTTATTTCACTGTTTCGAGTTAACAATTGGCTGTTGATCATTATATTTTACACCTTATTGTTATCAATCACTTGAAATTGCAATTGCTTTACTCTGAAGATAGCTATATAAATCAAGTTGGTTGATGATTTGTAAACACTGATGGATAGAGCTAATATATAATTAATAAAGTGCCAAACCTTTGTTTTTTTAACCCCAAATACTACTACAGAAATGTTTATACCAAGCGGTGTTGTCCCATCCTTAACCTTACTGTCGATTATATACTGATTGCACATGACACATTGAAATAATAACACTACTGTATATGCAGTACCTCACATGTATATCTTAAACAATCTGATTGATCTGAAAACGTATTGATTTACTTACGGTTTGATTAAATGATGGATGAAGCTTATTCCCTTACAAATATCTTCTGGCTGACAGAACAACTATTCAACCAGAAATCAGACACGTCTGATTTTAGCCTGTTATCATGCTGATCATGCAATTACATTGATTTTTACTCTTAAACAGTGAAATGCTGAACTGTCGAGCCCAGCGGTTTTTCAAGAGGAAAGCACTGCAGCAGGCTGAATTAGACAAAACACAGTAGGGTTCTTTTATGAAAGGAATGGATTTTGATTGGCTTATTCCAGAGATGTTCACAAGTCTTTTTTTGCAAGTCCAAGTCAAGTCTCAAGTCTTTGGTCACGAGTCCAAGTCAAGTCTCAAGTCTTTGTGGGGTGAGACTTGATCAAGTCTCAAGTCTTTGGTCACGAGTCCAAGTCAAGTCTCAAGTCTCTAAAAAATAAAAGTCTCATGTCTCTTCTGGTTGTAATAAGCCTTCTATTGTCTGCTGCTATCCAGTCTGTTAAGAATACTGCACAGCTATACCTAAGAAATTCAAAGCATGTACTGTATTATTATCACTCCTATATCTATTAGCATACAGTATCAGTACTGATTAGTTGTTTGTTATATGATCACCTTAAACAGGCTATTGCAATGCAATATGAGGAAAAACATCACACTTTAGCTAAATGCAAACAACTTATAAGCAAAACACTTCAGAATCAGAAATCAGTATCACAAATACTTTATTAATCCCCCGCAGGGAAACTGTGTTAAAAGTACTTAAAAGTAAACATTTGTTCTGTGCCATTTGCAACTAAAAAACTATTGCTGCAATATTATCTGAAATATACTGAACTGATGATATTAAAACATGACTTGTTCCAAAAGAGATATCTACCGTTAACACCATTTACCAGCCAAATGCTGGTAAATCATGCAAGTGGCTGGTACTGTATGTTGCACGCACCAGCCACAAATAACAATGGCAATCTATCTATTGAGTGGCTGGTAAAATTTCAACATTCACTAGGCTAGCCATTTGGCCAGTAGACAAAAATGTTAAAATTTGACCTCTGCAACCGTATTGTTTAATTACACTGGGTCTCTAATGACATATTTTAAGTCTACTATAAATAAACATATTCCTCTATCCTCTCACTCAAACCCAGTGTAATGGTAACCTGATAAACCTGTAACATTAACGTTACGTGGTCAACAATAAACCTGTAACCTGCCTATAAACCGACAGATATATTTATTAGGGCCGGGACTCGATTAAAAAAATTAATCTAATTAATTAGAGGCTTTGTAATTAATTAATCGAAATTAATCGCATTTTTAATCACATATAAATATTTGACCTGAGAACAGTGAGAAGCAATTTTTTTCACATGGATTTTAGTATACCATTAAGCGCATTCACACCGCAGTACTTTTCCCACAAAGGTTCATGAGAATTTAGTTTATGAGAACTCTTTGAACCTGGGGATTAGGCAAATGAAGTCGCTGACGTCACTTCTTCTTCTTCTGCATTGGGTTTACTGGCAGGCAGCAAACCACTTCACGTCGTATACTGCCGCCCAAAGTCCCCGGAGTTGGGGACTGGCTTCAGTAGAAGCTGCTGGGAGTCCCAGCAGCCTTCCGAGTAAATCGCCAGAACGCCGACACCTCCTCATCTCCACCGCTCCCATGTTTTATTTTGTGTTGCCATAAGTTAGTCTCTCTGCGTTTCTGCGCTGGACTAATGCTAATAATGCTAATGCGAGGATAATAAAATTCACAAAACTTTTTGGGAGTTTTACGGGGCGTGGTTTGCAATCCGCCCAGCCAATCAGAAATATAGCTATTTTCTCACAAGAGAGCCGTGCGAAAGTCCCTGCTCTCTAGCAGCTCTCTGCTCTCTAGCAGGGACTTTCGTGGGGGTAAAAAGGTTCTCATGAACTAATTTTAGTACCGGCTCTTTTTGGTGTGAACGCGATAAAAGAGGCTAACGTCCACGCTAGCTTCCACGCTATTGATTGATTGATTGAAAAGTTTATTAACAGCTTGTATATTGGGTACAGTACAGTACAACTCAAAACATACAATTGTTAAGGGGATGCAGACCAGAGAAAGACTTTCGTCTTGTTTACATCAAGCTAGCTGCTATATGTTTTGCATTGAGGTGATACTTGAGGCTTGATGTGCTGCGGTGATATGCGAATTCCTTTTTGCATAATTTGCACACAACCGTGCTCTTATCGACACTTCCATCCGTCCGTTTTTTAAAACAACATATCCCACTGTTGTTCACTGTGGTTTGTTGTTGTCTGAAGTCATGAACGTTAGTTGGTGCTCCAGTATAATTGGTACGCCTGAAACTCATCCAGTGAGAAACGTTCCGCGGTGCAAAAATAAGTGCGATTAAAATGCGTTAATTTTTGTGTAATTAATTAATCTTAATTAACGCGTTAAAGTCCCGGCCCTAGTATTTATGTATGTAACTATGTATTTTCCTACGCTTAACGTTAGCCAGTAGATAGATGGTGGCAGCGGAACGTAATGATTAACGTTACCGACCTTTTTTATGTCATGTCAAGAGTTGGATGTCAAGTGTGACAAGCAAACATTCACTCATCTTTTCAAATATCCAGTTACAAAGCTAGTAGCAAGCTAAGTTAACATTACATAGCTGATGCTGAGCTAAACATGTCAGGGCATGACATTAAGGATTTTGGGAGATGGCCCTGTGGGCCATCTAAGCTAATTTACAGATGGCCCTGAGTCCAATAGAGATGGCCCTGAAAAATGCGCGCGGACAAAATGACACACGAAAGGTTTGGGGGACCTGCAGGTCTTAGATGCTGTCTGGTGCATTCTCTAGAATTATAAGATGAACCACCACAATATTATATTGTACAATTTCAATTTTATTCTTAATTTCACTTCTTCTTGTTTGTGTTTGCTGATTCAACGACTGATAGTCTTTCAAGAAAGTGTCAATGTCTGACTCGTCTATGTCTGACTCATCTGAGTCGCCAAGAGCTTCAGCCAAGCGCTTCTCGCCAGCAGCCACATTCTCTGCCTCAAGTCCGAGCTCGTCAGATATGGCCTCCTGGCGCACATTCTCCTCCTGCTCGGCTTCCTGATCCATAAGAACCAGGTCTTGATAGAGGTCGTCCCGTATCTCCTGCTCCTGCTCCTTCTGCCACGGGTTGAAGCCAGGGCGACGAGCCCTATTTCCTGAGGTCCACCACTTCTCCACGGCTCCGGCAGCATCAAAGTTGTCCATTGAGGGGCCCTCAATGGAGGAAAACATCAGGCGGCTGAGCTGCTCAGTACCCAGACAGGAACGCCAGTCGTTCTTCACCCTCTTCATGCAGCTGAACCCCCGCTCACACACTGCAGTGTTGACTGCCAGAACAAGGTATATTTCAAACAGTATTGACAGCCACTTATACTGTTTGCATCTCTCAGTGTCACACAGGATGCCAGAGAAGATCTGTGGCATTCGAAGTGTGCGGGCTGCTGCATAACTCTTGTAGAGGATGAACTCAGACTTCAGCATTTTAGTTGTAACACTGTGCTTGTCCATCAAGGGCTGATAATGCTCACAGATATCAGCAAAGTCTTGTTTGCCATAGGCAGCCAGCTCCTGTCTGTCAAAGGGCCACTGACTGGGGTTGAAGATGGAACATTTTGAAGGGACACTCCCTTTCTGGAGATTTTGGAATCTTTTCTCCAGGTGCTTGATGAGCACATCTGCAAACACATACAAAATGTCAAATTATAATCCCTGTCTCTGGACCACCATAAAAAATCATTTATATCATAACAAATGTGAAATTATATTCCTGTCTTTGGACCACCATAAAAAAATTATCTATTAAAACATGTTATGCCCATATTTACTTTTGAAGAAAATATTATTGGGCACATACCTATGACTTTCTTCCGGAGAAAGAGAATCTGCCCTTCGTTGACATACTTGAGTTTAGTCCCTCGGAAGAGGCCGGTTTCAGCTGCAGCTCAGTCTTTCTCTTCTTCTTTCCAGGTTGTTCACCTTGCTTTGGTGGACTAAGAAACATTGTAATACACTCTGACTTTAAATTATTTGATCATTATGTATTCAGCATCAGAATCCGTAACAAACTGAAATTCCCGCGAAAATGTGGTTGCATTCGATTCATTGTCCGGGTAGTATTCAGTTGCGCCACTTATGTGACAGACAAGAATAGTCAATTCTAATGTCTAACACTTAATGTGGAGAAAGAGATGTCCTGTATGAGTTGATTGTGCGTTGATCTGTTGGTAATGCCTCGGGGTTCCGGTGGGCATGTAAACAAATGCATAATGCTGCGCTATACTTTGCGGCCTCACCCGGTTGCATAGCGACACTCATTGTTTAGGTGTCTTTTAATAAGCAGGTAGTCATATCATTAGCTAGAACTAGCTGGATCTGATCGATATGAACATAAACGCGAGTGAAGTCTAATCTGACGGGAGAGAGAGATCAGCTGCTGCTGCTGCTGAGGAGTCGACACGCAGCTCTGCATAATCACATGCAGCGGTGAGCGGACAAAACACACACACTTCAGGTTAGAATATCACACGTAGCTATTTTAATTACCTCTCAAACCACCTAAACTAGTTATAGTAGATGTGTTTTAGTTTTACTGTCGGGTCACTCATTACTGGATCCGCGAACTGCATGATACTGGCATAATAGATTGCCCGATCGGGCAACCAGCAGGTGAGGCTTCATTGCCCGAGCTAAATGCTAGATGGCCCCGGGCGTGCAACAACATTAACATTAACCTTTCTGTTGGTCGCTTGTTAGCAGACCCTTCACGCGATGGCAGAGCGAACAGGTACAGGCAGGGCCCATAATGATAGCCCTATAGTTTAAATCTACTACCCACATATGGAAATGAGTTACTATTTAAAAAAATTAATGTATTTATTAATGTATTTAGGAACCTATCCATGTGATTTTTAGCCCTATAGTTTAAATCTACTACCCACATATGGAAATGAGTTACTATTTAAAAAAATTAATGTATTTATTAATGTATTTAGGAACCTATCCATGTGATTTTTAGTGGGGGTCGACCTCAAATCCTCTAGGGGGGGTCCAGGGGCATGCCCCCCCGGTAAGATTTAATTTTTTATTTTGGAGTTAAATGCATCAATCTGGTGCATTTTGAGGGGAAAATAAAGAGACTAGATCTATGGAAACACCTATATTAAACAGAACTGTATACATTTCAATAATCATAAAATCATGGCCATAACCAATAACCTACCATATCCAATATGAAAAAAACACTGAAACTTGTTTATTAATTTATTTTTGGTTCATTTATAGTTATGAGTGTGTCTGTGCTCCTGAATCAGCCTCTCCTGTCTCCCTCCTCTCCCCCCTGCTCCTCTTTGAGGCAGCAGCAAAGACTAGTTTTCTCTCAACAAGTTTTAAAAGTGTATCTTACCTTTTTTCACCTAGTTAACTTTTTATTTATTTATTCATGCATATTTTACTAATCACATTACATTTCATTTAGCTGACGCTTTTATCCAAAGCGACTTATAATGACCGATTACAGGGACATTCTCCCTGGAGTAACTAAGGGCTAAGTGCCTTACTCAAGGGCACACTAGTGGTGGTGTTCCTGGCGGGATTTGAACTCACAGCCTTCCGATCTTCAGCCCACCTCACTATCCATTAGACCAATCACTACCCTCTCAAATGGAAATATGTGTTTACATAAATGGTGACCACACCGTTTGAGACCCACTGAGAACTTAGACTAAGTTAACTATCTAAACACTCAGATAGTGCTTTACCTCACCTCAGCTGAGGTTATCCCGAGCTTGAATGACACACAGAGACCAATCAAGGGCTTTGATTTATGATCTGTATGACAGTGGCCATGTCGGCAGGCCACATCATGTGGACAGCCAGTCACCCTGTGTGAGGCAGGCCACTTAACAGGCCAGAAGGAGGCGAGATCAGAGCAAGGGAGCGAGGGATCATTGTCTACAAGTTAATCGATCGCAGATGGCGTCATGGTCACGGACGTATAAAAAAATAAATACATTTAAAAAAACAAAAACCTAAATGGGTCGCGAAATATACTTGGGCGGCCGTTAATATACCTGGGCGGCCCGCCCAAGTATAGTCTATGTGTGGGAAACCCTGTGCGCATGTGTTCATTGCTAACCGTCCATATGCGTTAATGTGACTGACCTCTCCGGGTGAGTTTTCAAGTGCCTGATGAAATTTGACGTTGTTGCACCAGCATCCTTGATTTTAATATTGCAGACTTTGCAGTGTGCGCTCCTTTTGTTGGTGCCGCCGGCGTTTTGTTCGAAGTTGTTATAGTTGAACCTAATTACAAGCGGTACAGCTGCAGGTGTGCCGCCGGTCGCCATGGTGTTACCATGATGTTAATGTTAATGTTAAAGGTGGGGTAGGTAAGTTTGAGAAACAGGCTCGAGATACACTTTTTGTTATATTCCATGGAATGCTCTTAACATCCCGATAGCCGGCCCTGCTAAAATAACTGGATGGCCTACCTGCCTGTCAGCCTTCCATCGGGGCACAAACGTATCTCGTGCCCTGATTGGTCATGTGTGCGTTCGTGTGTGTTGGAGGAGGGGCTCTGTGAGGAAGTGGCAGATTTTCTCCGTTTGTGTATTTTCAAATTCTAGCGATCTCGAGCCGGTTTCTCAAATTTACCTACCCCACCTTTAATACGCCAAAAATAGAAAACACAATGATTGTTCACGAGTCCCAAAACACGAGTCCAAGTCGAGTCCGAAGTCTTTTGAGCAGGAGTCCAAGTCAAGTCTGAAGTCTCTGTGTGCGCGACTTAAGTGCGACTCGAGTCCGAGTCACAGACTCGAGTCCCCATCTCTGGCTTATTCTAACCTGATCCTTCAAAATCTGTAGTTCCCAGCACTGCTCATTGTTCACTCCTGTTTTGCTATGAAAGCAGTCAAATTGATGGATACTTAGTACTGGCAGCAGCCTTTAAAGTACCCGACATGTATTTGTGGTTTGTATAAAGCCTTCAATTTGACCAAAAACCTTAAATGGCCTCAGTGTTTTGAATGTTAGACACAGCCTGATGCTTTATGAGCATTCATGTACGTTTTGATTTGAGATTTGTCTAGGATGTATAAAGTGAGAACTTCCTGGTGAAACTTTCAGGGAAATATTTTTGTAAGGACAGTCTATATTTAGGCAAATTGACCCAGCTGGTAATACATTACATACAATGAGAAAAGAAGCACTAGCTGATATTGTCCTGACATTTAAGCCTATTAAAGGGAGACTAAAAACAGACTATAAAGTCACAATAAAACCTCTTGAATATGAATAAGCTTCAACCCGACTTAAGGCCTGATTATTCATGTTTTATTGTTCATTTGCGGTGTTATTCCTAGAAACAATAGGCCTTTGGTCATTGTACCCTAAATAAATGTAGTAAAAGTGAGGAACAAGAAGTATAAATATTTAACAGAATTGGCTTGTTGTTCTGTAAAATGTGTTTACCCTTGCGGTCGTTTGTTTTTCAGCCATGTGGCTTGTGTTGGAGTTTCCGAGTGGGATGGTTGAGGGCCTGCCAGTGAGACAGTCCATTTAATATTGAACTCCAGCCAGCCAGCATGTCATTGACGGACCATTAAAAAGCCCACCCTGTAGATAGTTTGCTGTCAATTGTCCAATCGGAGCTCTTTATTCCGCTGCAGAAGTGTAGCATGGCCTATTTTTTATTGCCCCCCATCTTCAATCATCCTAGTTTCCGCACAGTTTGCCTTATATATACATATTTATGAATTAATTAATAATTATTCAGTATCTGAGCGTAAGGCATGCAGTGGTGATATAAATGGGAACATACTATTCAAGGGAAGTGTTTGTGCGTGAGTGGTTGAACAATGCTTGAAGAAATTCTATAAAATGCGACGCCACAACAGAGCAAGAGATAAAGACAAAGACAAAAGACAATACAATCTTCAGGGTGCAGTTAGTCAGCACCATCCCCATCAGAGCAGTTTCAACAACTTGCCTCATGTGTAATTTTAGAAAATGTCAAACACCGTCAACACCTTGTGATCCCCTCTCCTACAGGTGGTATCACTTTATTGCTCTGGTAGCTGAACGATGGATTTAAAAATGATGCGATTTTAACTATTGATTCATCATTGCAAGTGCTTTCTGCGGAAATGTAAATATACCTATGTTTTGTTTACAAGAAACTCCACAGGGCACCTTGTTATTTTTCTCCTACGGCTTGTTAGGCTGAGAGAGGCTCCTCTCATGTTGACTTTTCAGTGCCCAAAATGTACAGTCTGTTTCCTTTATTCAACTTCAGCTACTTATTCAATATGGATCTACTCACATGCCTTGAATGTAGATCAAATAGATAAACAGAGCAAATAAATGACACAAATATCAGTCTCCTGGGTGGATATTCTGTATTGATTTGACCCCTGCATCCTCCCCAACCTCCTCCTGTCACGGACAAATGCAATCTTTGATAACAAATGTATGTCAAAAACAAACTTTATCAAGGCAAATATATTGGCAGTTTTCGTTATGGTATCATAATTATAATTCATGCTGCTTTGAGTTACACCTACATACATGTTAGGTTAGGTACAGTTAAAGAAACTGTCACTGTTTTTCCAGATTATGTTTAAAGGAGATGTGTATGGAAGGAGGAACATAGCGTTATAGTCGTGAAGCAGCTGCCATCATAACACTTAGTCCTTAATAGAACAGACGGCAGGCAACAGAGGAAGACTGCAACAACACAACAACACCACTGCAGCCTTCACCGTGATAGAATGATGATCATTATGTTGAATCAACGCCCGAAAGAATGTCCTGTAATATTTATTGTAGGAATGCTGTATTTGACTGCATGTAGGTGTTTTTAATATTACATTACATTGCATTTAGCTGACGCTTTTATCCAAAGCGACTTACAATAAATGCATTCGACCAAGAAGATCCAAACTAGAAGAAAACAGAATCATATAAGTACATCAGGTTTCATAGAGCCAAAACATTTCAAGTGCTACTCAACTAGCTTTAGATAAGCCAGTCCTTTGTTAGTATATAAGTGCTTTGTTAGTCATTTTATCGCTCAAAGTGGAGTCGAAAGAAATGAGTTTTTAGTCTGCGCCAGAAGGTGTGTAAGCTTTCTGCTGTCCTGATGTCAATGGGGAGCTCATTCCACCATTTTGGAGCCAGGATAGCAAACCCACGTGTTTTTGCTGATGGGAACTTGGGTCCCCCTCGCAGTGCGGGTGCAGCGATTTGGCCGATAAGCTCTGGGCTACATGATGATAGCCTCATAATGTTGACTTGTAGGGCCAGTGGGACCTGAGGTATGGTAGAGTTCAGTGGTTATACATGATATATTGACCTTTGTTGCTATTAACTGTGGTCTTGAAAAGTCAGAGGGAATGTGGTTATGTTACAGCTGAACCGCAATTAGCAATACATAGTTACCTTGTTATACTTTCCTCACCTCTGTGTTCCTTTGTGCACTTTCTCGCCAAGAACTTTGACATCTATGTAAAGTGTTTTGATCTCCATAATTTGTTTCTCCACCAAGTAATTCTGTATCCAGTGTATCATCCAGTGTCCTTTTTTGTAGTTCTAATAATAAGAGAATAGTTTATATGTTGTGTAAAGTTATCTCAGCCCATGGATTTTCACTTTGCCGTAGCAGAAACTTCAGCAGAGAAGAATACAGGGAGCAAAGGGCTATTTAAAGAAGAATGACAACATACACACAGTTTGTCATTTATTTTTGACCACTGGGACATGTCAGACAGCAGAGCACCTGAGTGTAACCACCACAACCTGTATACATCAGCACTGACTGTGTGTATGTATGGAAGTGTGTTTATAAGAAACGCCGCTTCTGCAGTTCCACTATATTAGTTTGTCCTCAGCAGGGCAGGAGACGGCATTGCCATGTATCTGCTGACAGATCAGTCTCTCAGCAGTGGGAGAAACCCTTATGTCATTGAGACTGCACAGCTCACCCCCCTCCCCCTCTGAACAAATGAGATCAGAGTAAAAATGAAAAGCATTATTACTGCTGACATCTTTATCTCCGGTCTGCCTTATTTAATAACCAATTTCTTTCAAGGCTTCCTGGAGGAGTTTATCCTTTGGGCAATCCTCTCTTTACAGCCGAGAATCTGCTGTTTAGGTATGTACACTCTGTTGCCAGAGGGGATGAAGATGTTTCATAGCTGTTAACCATATAGTCACATGTTATGGTTATTCTAATAAGCTCAGGGGGGGTTCATTGGGCGAAGGTGTTTAGAACACAGCACATGTACCTGAGGGAACGAGAAACATTTCTTCAAGGACATTTGCATAATGTGGCATAGCATTTTTATCTTTGAAAGCAAGACAATTAGTCATATGATTTATAATTTATTCAAATTGTGTGCCATTACTCTCATGTTACACATTGTACATGTCCAAACAGAGGACTAATATAATGTTGAAACACACTATGAATAGTCTTCACTGACAAGTAAACAAGACCAAGAGTCATGCATGCAGCTCTGTGAGGCAGTGCTTAGGCACAGTGGTGTACTCAGATTAATGCCAATGTAGTCATGCAACAATCTTTAGCAGATAACATTTCCTTTTTAGTTCCGGGTGGATTTTACTGACAATAGTTAGTAACTCCTGATGGAACTATCAGTAGTTTTGCAGGTAATGTACAAATGAATCATAGTCCAACATAGATTTCTGACATATAATAGTGCTAGTATCACAGTCTAATTCATCCAGCAGATAACGTGAATGTCTGTACAAAATAGCATGGCAATGCAATAGTTGGTTTTAACTAACCAAGAATTCCTCCAATACATCTCTAGCAATTTTAGAGGCAGTCCATCAGAAATTAGTCAAAATATTTCAGTCAACCTCATGTTGGCGATAAAGGAACAGTCAGGGTATAACTAAAGTCTTTGGGATACATCTTCTGGGCACTGTACTTTATTACACTTTATTACATTTAATGGTTATCCATTCATTTAATCATGAGCTTATTCACAAATGTCAAGAGTTATCTTCTGGGGATCAATAATGTCAGGGGAATCAAATAAAATATTTGTTGAGATATTTAAGTGTTGATCAAAGTAGGGGACCAACTGACTAACATGCCATGCTGCTGTGTTGCTCTAATGAATCATTGTATGCTATTTTAGTTTTCATTAATGTTCTAACAACAGGAGTCTGTGTGTTGACATCTTGATGGGGGCTCTCGGCTATTAGCTATCAACATTGACCTTTATACTATAGACTCAGCATACAGCAGTATACACTCAGAGAAAGAGTGTGTACCTAGCTCTAGTACTCTCCCACAGCACTCCTGTATTGGAAACTGATTTTCACTGATGAATGAAGTTTAAGTTTGAGTACAACGTGTGTAGTGAAGAGTTTGTGATTGATAGAGGATTTACAATTAATGGTACAGCAAAAAGGATCAATTGCAATTAGGTGTCTGTAACACACTGTGGCTGATAAGCATCCCCGCCATCGATCAACATGCCAACACCACAGTGTTGTGAACCTGAGGCGGTCCACGTCTTCTCACAGCCAACATAATTGACCCCACAGGGTCAATGAACAAAGCACAGGATTTGTCATAGCTCCGGGATGATCCCTCATGTGAAGGAAAACAGCAGGCTTTGCATTTGCAGTCATTTTTATTTGTATGCAAATGCTCAGTAATCTGTGAAACCACTGACACAGTCGGGGCAATATAGTGGCATCATGGCGTAGTCTAATGCTAAGCATGAAGACTGTAGGATGTTTTGAATTATTCTGCATTCTCAGCAAACCAAAGATTAGCTCATGGAGTAGATTGTCAAAACAGAGCTGAAAATGTCAAATCTGGCCTTCTGACATTTTTTCACTCCTCGTGGTTTGGGCCAAAGTTGGATTTTTAATAACATAACTTTAAACTTGTATTAAACAATTCAGAGGATTTCTGCTGTCTAAACCTGTTTATGCACTGAGCCTAATTCCTCTGCTTTGATCAGTATGTTGCTTTTAATCATGTGAATGTTCAGAATCCTTTTATAGAGAATGCCGTCTTCTTTAGCTTATGTTTTGCCCAATATCATTAATCGAATAAATTAAATGCTTAAAGAAAACATTTTATTTGAATACCTTGAGGGAACTTTATACTTTCAAATACGTCCCCAAATCTCTAGGTTTGAAATGGTAGAAGAAAATGTGACTTTTAATAGGAAATTCATGTTTTGAGAAAGCAACATTATGCAATACAGACAAGAATAGCTCACTATCTAAAGCAAAACAAAAATAATTGTTAATTCCTGCCGTGCATTCTGAGTTCTGTCCTGCGAGCCGCCATCAAACGCAATATTTTGTATTCAGTAGTCTCTGAATTTGAGTTGCTGGGATAGCCTTATGGCGCGTTTCCACTGCAGCGGGGTAGCCCCGTTTAAGCGTCCCTAAGCGTCCTCGCTCTGGCCTCGGGCTGCCTCGCTGGCCGGCCCAGGCCGTGGCGCATTTCCATTACAGTTTAGGACCTGGGGTAGCAACGCAGTGTAGGCGGGGCGATCGGCTTTGTTTTTGTTCACATTTCGAGTTGTTCCGTCGAGCTCCCGCTGGATTTGATCATCCCCAATGAGATGTAGGAACGTCGTCACCTCCTCGGTCGACCACGGTGTGCTTTTCTTAGAAGTAGCCATTTTTGTAGCTCCTCCGTTTACAAAATGCTGTGCATAAAAATGCTGCAAGCTTGCTTCTAGATATATATGCGACGCTAGGGATGAACTCGCGCGCAATCTTGTGACGATTCTCTCTGACCAATCAGCAGTCGAGAGTGTTGACGTCACTAGTTCAGCCCTGGCCCTGGTCTGAGGGAACCACGATTTTATGAGGCCGGAAAAAGAGGGAAAAAGTACCCGCTGGCCGGTACTAGGCTATATGGAAACGCCACCAAAAACCGGCCTGGCCGCTTGAGGACGGTTAAGGACGCTTAAACGGGGCTACCCGCTGCAGTGGAAACGCGCCATTAGTCTACTTACAGGGGTGCCCAACCAGTCGATCGCGATCGACCGGTCGATCGCGAGGAGATTCCCAGTCGATCGCGAGATGTGTCTAAAAATAGAACAACAACATTCTGTTTTATCGTTAATGTCCTGTAACATAATCTTCCTGTGCCAGAATAATGCACTTGAACGCATCAAAGCTTTGTGATTGGCCGCGTGACCCCATGTGTCGGGGCGTGGCTGGTGGGCAGTGGGCACTATTTCGCTGACGTTGTTGTCCGACCGTGTCAACAGTAGTGATGGGAATTTCGGCTCTTCTTGGTGAGCCGGATCATTTGACTCGGCTCACCAAGAAGAGCCGGCTCTTTCGGCTCCCAAACGGATCTTCAGTTTACCACTTATTATACCTTTTAATTAAATCAAATGTAGCCCTGTTCAGACTAATGATTTATATTTGTACACATATATCACTTAAATTAGTCAATACATCCTTTGTACTGAAGTATTCAAAAGTAAAAATTACATGTTTAATATAAATGATTTGCTGTGGCCAATTGTTTTCATTGCATTTACAGACCCAATGAATGCATTGACTTGCTTGTAGAACCACACTACACAAAACAGATAGCAACACCTATAAAAACTATTTAAAAAAAGGGGCTACTGTATCGACCTATATAAAGTATATAAATATAAGTTTTTTTTCAAAATACCAAAAAGATCCTGCATTTTAGCCATGCCTCATTTCGCTCTATTTGCTCCATCCAGCGCTGTTTTTGCAGGGGGCTGATTCTGTGAGCTGCAGCTGACCACGCCCCCCTGCAGGAGAGGGGAGCGTGCTCTGAGATCAGCTGCTGGGCTGTCAGAAGAGGGGGAGAAAAAGAGATCTCCGTCCTCCGTGTTTTATTTTTATAGAAGTAAGAAGAGAAGTAATGGGGCAGAAACCCTCCTTTTTACGCAGCGGTCCAGACATAGACATCAAACGGCGACACATATTCAGTTGCCAGTTACTTTAGCATTAGGGCAGGGATATCTAGATACTTTCCAAGGTTTGACATAATGAATTGTGCTACTTTTAAAGCAAGCAACGATGTTTTCAAATCTGTAATCAAAAAGCTCCTCAAAAACACTATCGAAGCAGTTCCTGCCGATGATACGTTAGTTCAAACAGTAACAACGGACTACTTTTCTTAGCGGATGCATGTCAATTTAAATCAATACATAAAACTATTTTTTAAATCAATAAAATCATTTTCTAAATCCATAAAAGCATTTCCATTACTATTGGGAGTCATGTCGTTACTTTGTTGAGAATGTGGCCATGTAATAAGCGGGATAATGTGCACATTGCACATTGCATAATGTGCCTTCATGCCGATCTAGATCCCTCCGCAAAAATGGCTCGTTCGCGGGCGGGAGAGCCGGCTCCCGTCGTTCACTTAAAAGAGCCGGCTCTTTGAGCACATCACTAGTCAACAGGAGTGACAGTCCGCTCACACACAAGACCGCAATTATGGCAGAAGCAAAAAAGCCCAAAATATATAATTTTCACTCCGAGTGGGAGGATGATTATTTTTGTATCTATTCCAATTCAAAGTCCATCTGTCTCATCTGCAATGCGAGCGTGGCTTTATCGAAGAATGGTAATTTAGGAGCGGCATTTCAAAACAGTGCACAAACGCTACGAGACGGAATTCCCTCCTAATTCTGCCCTACGCTCCAAAAGGGGAGGGGCCTGAGAGGACAGCTAAATGCACAGCAGTCCATTTTCACCAGGCCCAACAACAAGAGCAAGGCTGCTACCAGAGCATCTTATCGTGTCAGTCACGTTCTTGCGAAACACATGAAGTCTTTCAAAGACGGCGAAGTTGTGAAAGAAGCATTCCTGGAGGCTGCCGATGCGTAATAAAAATTAACAGTAGCATTTCAACAGGTTTTTGATATAATACAAACTCAAGTTAGATACCGTTATTAATCAGCTGTAAGTTTTAGTTTGTTTGAACTTATTCATTATAATTATTGTACAAAATGGTATAATAATGCAAACATTAAGATCTGTTCTGTTTAAATTGATTATAGTCTATTATCAATTCAGGTTAAGAAACTAGTGTTGCTTGCATCCTATTTTAAAGGCATTTATTTTTATATTCTACTAAAATGCAACAAAAAAGGGTTTGATTATATTAATGTTGTCTCTTTTATTGCACTTTGGCAGCAGATTCCTGTGCAGCTTCAGATCTGAGTTGTCTTATTAGTAAGCCTCATTTATACTTTTGTAGCAACACTATGTGTATATAATGGCAAAGAAAGGGTTCAGAGTATTTTATTTTATTCCTGTGTCATATGTGGCAGCACTGTTCAATGTTTCTTGCAAACATTACCCACTGTAGTGACGTGTGAATAAACTCCAACTCTGTATCAACAACACTGTTGTGTAACTTCAGTTAAATACTTGTATGTGTGTAGATTAGAAAGAGGTAAGATAAAGGATCTGCAGTATTTTATGAAGTATTCATCGTACAATGGTCAGTTTTATACAAGTAGAAGTGTGTATTTACCTGGCTGTCAGTAATGCCTCTCTATTTGGACTGGTAGATCTCGGCAGACTGGCAACTTTAAAAGTAGCTCTCGGTTCAAAAAAGGTTGGGCACCCCTGGTCTACTACATCCATCTTGCTTCCCTGTGACCAGACATCCGCCAGGTGCAGCTGGTAATGAAACAGCCTTAGGCCCAGCTGGGTTAGCTTAGCTCCCATCTCAGTTCGCCTTCCTCTCTTCCTGTAGTGGCCACTCTGCCAAGTTGTCACCCCTGTGAAACATAAATTGTCGAAAATGTTAAAATGTTCTAACATTATTCAAACGACATCCAAATCAAAAGTCAAACGTGTGTATAAAAGATTTTTCCATTTGACACATTATACTTGTTATGCTAATTAGCAACCATTGTCCCTTGTTCACTGCACTGGTGCTTAGTGGCCTTTACTGACACATTATCATAGTTTTTCATATTTTATTGAGACGAAGTTTTGAAAATGATTTTGATTTGAAAGACTGGCTGTAATTTAAATTCACACTTCACACTTTACAATGGGTCCAATCACAGCAGCAGCAGCAGGGAGCTGTGCCCAGAGGGATTGTTGACCCTGTCATAAGGCTGAAGTCTTTACAAAAAGGCAGAGCAAGAAGAACTCGAGGAAGGATAGATTTGGTGGGAAAAAGGAGCATTTTGGAACTGAGTGAAGAGCAGACGCTAAAGTGAACAAGATAGAGAGCAGCTTGGCAGGAGTGCAGGCTGGAGCCAAATGTCACAATATGTCAAAATGTATCCATTGTATGTAGCTATTAGACACAAAGTCAGCATGGTAACATGGTTCTGTATTGAGCTCAAGCTATAGGTGGGGCTCACAAAGGTCTGGCAATGCTGATGTTTTAAATGTAAAAAAATAGTTTAGAGTAATGGGTATTTTAGGATAGAACTTCCCACCCCACACTTTTTATTCTGCAACATTAACTGTATAGCTCTAGACACCATATACGGTTATTAAAATGAGCAAGCTGAAACATAACGTGATACACAAATGGATATATAATAATTACAATCAAGTCATATGATATATCATTCTGATTGGGCCATCATGTATACTAGGTTTCTAATATATTTTAATGGTCATCCTTTTATTATTAGTTTACTATTTTAAATGCAGGTATTTTAGTTGAGTATAGTGGTATTACTTTCACGTAAGAAAAAGTTCGGAATTCTTTTTCCACCACTGAAATGTAGTGTGTGTTTGGAAGGAATCAACACACATTGCTGATAGGAAGAGTGCAAGAGTTTCAGAAGGCAATGACAAACCATACTTTGTACGAGTTTGCATAATTGATTGGCTTTCTTGTCTTGGTGTTGGGCAGAAATGATGTTACTCTGGTCCTGATTTGATTTTCACACCATGCCTTGACTAAAGGAGATCTGTCATTGCTGGGCTGACGCAGAACAAGATCCATGCAATGCTCTGACTCCGTAATCTCTATTCTGTGGACAGGTTTGATCCATTTGTGCCGAAACCTTTCCAACTGTGAGATCACTGATCTTGACCTTGAATCCCTCTCATGGATTAATCTAGGCAACACTACCCCGGAGTTTTTGCAGTGCTGATTTATGATATTGATATGTTTTTCTGCACCTGTGCACCTTAACATGTTTCTTATGAGAGACTTTTCATACAAGCATTTGAACATTATAACAATTTCATTTGAATTAAACTTAGAGTTAAGAAAAGATCAGTGTTCTATGAAACAACAACGTTAAGTTAAAACAACAACCCACAATTTGCAGCTAATTATCATTATGTGTATAAAACATTAGACGTGCATTTCCTCTTATCCTCCCTCATTATACACTTTCCTTTTTGTTATGTAATATATAATGTAACCAATTAACATGCATAATTAATTACAGAGCTTAATGAGGCCATATACCAAAAGAGTCCTGAGTAATTTACATTACTGTAAATCAGGTAAATAAACTATAATATCAAATATTAGCAATGGCATATTTGGGTTTAAATATCCACATATTTTTAAATTCATTACATCCATACGATCTAATCCTGTGCAAATTGAATATGTGTTAAATCTCAAACTGACAAATAAATAGCAGACAGTGAATATCCAATCTAAAGCTGTGATTTCTCCTGGTTACAAAGCTCTTAATACCCCTATAATGCAATATGCATACTTGCAATGCACAGCTTAAAACCAGCTTCTCCGGGAAATAAAACTGAACAGCTTGAGCAGAATGCATTTATTATTTCCTCAAGCTAAATACAGAAAAATGCCAAGCATAACAAAAATGTAACAGCCAGACGTCAATGTAGTTTGGGTTTTTAAAAGAAAATAAAATCTCACTTTTATTGGCCTTGTCGAAGTGCCAAGAGGATTACACAGCTAACACTGGAATCATCATTTCCTTTCTCGTTCATAAAGCAACAGTATGACTCAGGCTAAGCGGGTTAATACCTTGAGCGTTAACAGCTCTGTGTATGTAAACATTATTCAATGTAGAATCAACAGATTTGCTTTGCGACTATAGTTTACTTGGATGTCTCTTTTGCTCTAAACTAATCGACTTCTGTAAAAAATTGTGGCTAAGAATAATTTCCACTGTTTTAACACCATTTTAATTTGAATGAATATATTGATAATGTTGTTACTGTGACTGTCAAGCTATCTATTTCAGCATCACATATTCAGTAAAGTTACAATTTAGCATTTTCACAGTCCAACTGCACCGTATATTGCAAAGTTTGGCTTACTTTACATTGTGCTTTCTGTTCTTTTTTAGTAAAAATGTTAATATTAAAATGTTATGTATTGTGCAAATTCATAAAAATGATGAACCTGCCATCAGTGATTTTAGCTATGAATCATACATCCTCTGAAACAATTGCTCTCCAGTTTATAACAAGAAACAATGGCTTTATTAGCTGTCTATCTAACACTGACATAACCCACTAAATTCGCTCTCAGAGAATGTAATGTTTCCAACCAATTAGCTTTAAACTGAAAACCCAATAAAAGGGTCTTAAAAATGCACTTACTGACTGTATTCATGATATTGGGCAAGAGAGCTGCATTTCCTTGGCAAAAGTCAACATAAAGCAACAGCATTGTATAGTATTTCCCTTAGAGGTGTTTGCATTATAAATTCAAATGTATCTAAAATGGATATGCAACTAGCTTACAGAAAGACAAACAACAAGCAACATTGTGCTTTGATATATGCTTCTGTTCATATTGTAAATGTTTAATCACATACAAGAGAGAAGGATATGAAGATGAAGAATAACCCACAAGCTTGGCAGTAGCCGGAGTATTATTTTCCCTAAATAAATAAAAAATTGGACGACGGAGTTGCTAATTTTACTCTAACCTCGGATACACAAGCATCTTTGCTCTTTTAATGAAACCTACATTACAAACTAATGTAAAAAGTAATCAAATCAACAATATATGTGTTTGCCTTATACTGTAAGAGCTTAATGAAGAAACGATAAATAAATATCACTTTAATAAAAAAAAATGTTTTCATGTTTTGCAAAGCTACATTTCTTTGCATTTTAAATCTTGTGGCTGAACATTTTTTTCTGACCGTACAGTTGGTAGGCCTTCATCCTGATAGGCTTCCACTTGAAGGATGTTAGCACTGTACTCCATAGGATCTGTCTGTTTTTGTTACGGCTCCGTGTCATCTTTGAATTGCTGTGAGGAAGTGAGACATGACGTATGCTTCTGTCTCTTGTCATCATGAAATAATCAGAGGCACTGCAACTATTGCAATTATTCAATTTATTCTGATGATACTGATGTTCCTGCACTTGTATTCTTTGTAATCTATGATGCAATAGTTACACAAGGTGCATCAATAAAACATTACACAAACGTAAAAGCCAACAATCTGTGGGACATATGAATATGCTAATGAGTTTATTTAAATTTGTAAATGCTTTGAAACTTCACTAAAGACGCTCTCTTTACATATACTGTACATCATTAGACTGACAGAATAAGGTGATATACATTTGAAGTGGCACTTCGTGAACCCATACAGACTATTTAATCTTCAGTCTTAAGATGTCGAGATGAGCGAGTGAGATGTTCAACTCTGCTGATTATGAAACGCAGACCAAAGAGGCCAGATCAAAGGGAAAGTGAGAAGAGGTAGAGATTTGCAAAGTCAATCCCCACCACCCTGTTAGCTTCAGATACACTGCTTGATAAGGACTCTGAATCGATATGCTGATGGACACGGTGACAGAAGCAGTGTGGTAATGTACTCCCCACCAGCGGTGTTTTTTCATGTGTTGTGTTGCAACAGGATTGGTTCCAGTGACTGTGTTTTCCAAATGTACTTCTTACATTTTTAAATATTAATTCTATAGTATGTCATTTTGACTCTATTAAAAGCTTTGTGTACTTTTGTGCATGGGAGGTTCTAAGGGGGGATCAACAGGGGCCAGTGCCCCTGTAACACGGAGCTTTGACCCCCCTGTGGGCCCCTCCAAAAGAATAAATCTATGATTATGCAATTCCTTTTAAATACTAAGTTACTGTGCTTTTTTCAGTAGTGTAATTTAGTGTAAACTAAGTTACTGAAAAAAATGTAGTGACTAAAACAAATCCCAACAAATATTAAGAAATAAAATAAAAACAAAGTTTGGCTGCATAAATAATGTATTTATTACCCCAAACTTATTTTAATGTTCTGTATCTTGGGCCAATGTAAAAACTAAAACTAAAATATTAACAAAGTCAGTGACACAAACTATGTCACTAAAATGCTGACACATCTTTAAAAATATCCTTCTTCCTGCATTCAATGGGCCCCTCTCATTAAATGATTGGCACCATCACGCCCCCCCCCCCCCCAGTGAAGTTTAGAACCGCCACTGCTTTTGTGCGAGTGCATTACACATAAGTTGCAATGAACCACACCTTAATGCTTGCTATCCACGGTTTGAATAACTACACTTTCCCATACCCAAGTGTACACATCCAGATAAATAAATGAATAGTTTCTCAGTTTAGTGTGTATGAAGTTGACCTTCCTTTACACGGCCCTGACCTCAACACCATCCGACACCTTTAGTATGAACTGGAAACCTGATATTGAGCTGGGCCTTATCTCCAACAGCACTGGCTAACCTCACTAATGCTCTAAATGTGAGTAAATCCCTGCCGCTACTTTCCAAAATCGTATGGAAAGCCTTGGTGCAGGCAGACTCCTATCCATGGCTTTGGAGAGAAATGTTAAAACAGGATGTTCTGGTGTCCACACACCTTTGGTAATGCAATGTTTGAAGTGATATAAAAGAGCCTTCTATGATACTTCAATGTATTTTACTCTTTTGTACTAAAGGAAGACTTCTGATTTTTGACTTGTGCTTTAAATAAAGTATTTGTATTTTAACTTGTAAGTATACTTGAGAGCAAGCTCCACAATAATACACCAATAAATAGGATCCACATCATGACATCGTTTGTATTGGAGGCTTCCTGATATAAATGTCTACTCTGCCAGAGTGAGTATCAAACTATTTTCTTAGGCTGAGTGATTTCTAAATATACATTTGGTGAAGTGCCCCCTATTTTTGAATAATTTTTTCACCACAAACATATCATTATCTATTAATGATCAGTGTAGAGTTCCCTTATCCTAAGAATCGACCTTCTTTTTTTTAGCACCTTTTTGAAGTGCACCCAAAACATCACGCAGCCTTTACAAAAACACCATAACTCACAAAGGTCACCATTCTCCTCAATTCTCTAAAAACTGAAAACATTTTTCTTTGGTGAATGTATTGAGACAAACTATAGCCGATGTGATTCAAAATGTTGTTTTCCTCGCCTGTCTAATGGAGATTCTGCTGTTACTGACAATAGGCCGTCAAGAAAAGAAAGTCCCCCTCCTCCTTCCCTCTCTGCTCTTATCAGCGGGGGGAGATTGAAACTTTCAATTGAGTTTATCGTATCAATTGTCCAGACTGACATTCAGGGTAAGGACTGGCAGTATTGTCATGGTCCAGGAAAATGAGTGCTCTTAAACGGAGACGGAATGTCAAATGGTTGAATGCAATAATGTGAAGGACATTATTCAATATGATCTAATAACTTTATATTACAAAATATATTTTTGTACAAATCATTTGGGGGATCAATCTGAAATACATTTGGGTCTGAAAAGTGAAGCCAATGCAAGTGCGCCGTACACCTGCATTCTTTTAAATAGCCAACAGGGGGCGACTTTCAAAAAGAGGTGAGATTGAATAAAGGTCTGAGAAAATCACAACATCTCAGTATAATGTTTGCTTATGAGGTTATGGTCTCAATCATTAGAACAATAAACGTTTTTAAAACAGCATGATGTTTATTGGGAAAATATGGTCCCATGTAACATACAAAGTGCCATACAAAGACAAATCCTGCAGCAAAGCAATTCATTTAGTCAAATGTTGGAAAATAACTTTCATGGGAATGAGTTCATTCAGTCATGATTGTTTTGTGTTTGTTTTAAGATATACTAAAGTGAAGCTTGATCTGGCCATTTTACCTGGAGTCTATGTCACAGGTGTAGTAAGACAGAGAATAAAACCTTTGGGAGGCTCACCGTCTTCTTTAAAAAAAACTAAGTGCAGCCTTCTAGCCTGAGAGGAATGCACAACATCAATAAATCCCCCAAAACTATAATACAATATTAGCTAATCTTTTTACAATTCAGAATGACATGGATGGGGATTTTTTTTAACAGGTGCATTACTGCTGAAGTGCCTTGGGGCAGAGATTAGCTACTGCACCAACACATGACTGGGGGACTGAATAAATAATACCACGAGTATACTGTGACTGGCTACTGTGAGGACTGACTGCTGCTATCTGAATATCAATATTAAGCTCATACTGTATATCCCCATAACTGACATTTGTTCACCCTCAGTTATTTGTGCAGCTGATAAAATAATGTCAGAATCTGTAATCATTTGTAAACTTATTTATTATTTATTATAGAATAAGTTACCAGCAGTTACCAATCTTTAACAGCCAGGGCAATCAACTTCTCCATGCACTAACATCCACCCACATGTTGTGCTAATAATGGTTGATGAACAGTGTGTTGCCTAAATGCTGTAAGAAAGGATGGTTAAAAGTCACTGGAATATCAACTCTAAAATTGGTTGCAAAAATTAGTGTGGCAAAAGTTAACAAGACATGCTGTCCTCGCCACTTGTCAGCTTGTGTCAAGATGCCCTTTGGCAAGTACTTTCACTTCCAATGTCCTCAGATGACCTGCGTGAGACAATTAGTGGTTTATAGTTTGCAAACGTCCTTCCCTCTGTACCTGGGTTGGGCTTAATAATGTTATTTGCTTGTTTACTTCAAAACATGTTCTGAAAGGGGCCATATTTGTGGGTTTTCCCATTTCTGTGACCTATACATGTTTGTGTGCATGTAAATGGTCTGCATCCCAAAGTTCCTCCAGAGGGACTTTTCTCTGCCACACACAGACCCCCTGCCTGAAATGACTTGATTGTGCGCCTTTGTTTACTCCCATGACATGGTGACATCACTATGTAACACTTGCTCTTCTCTTGGCTCGAGTTTCAACACATTGTATGTGATACCTGGGCTCTCATTTCAGACAAAGGGAGAAAATAGGTTCTGCAGCACAGGCAGTATGGGAAAAATAAAGACCTGTTTGAACATTAAAGCATGTAAACATGAACAATGAAAATGAGTGTAATAGGGCCCCTTTAAAATCGAATAACAAAGATATA
The DNA here is from genome assembly GCF_902827175.1 of Gymnodraco acuticeps. Lineage (NCBI taxonomy): Eukaryota > Metazoa > Chordata > Actinopteri > Perciformes > Bathydraconidae > Gymnodraco > Gymnodraco acuticeps. The sequence goes on from NW_022990021.1 coordinate 2,112,129, forward strand.
CATTTGGCTGCAGTGGTGTTCTCTGTGTGTTGCCACTAGAAATAGTTACAAACTTTGAATTCTAATGGACAAACACTCAGTTAACCAGCATGTACCACATGGTCCTATGTTCTCCCAGATCAATAATAGTTTAATATGGCACAATAAGGCAACCTTTCAAATGGTTTATGTTCTCTATTTTTTTCCCTTGGTCAGATATATGTTTCCCAGGGAAAAAGCACATAGGCTACAGCTTATAGCCTAATGATGGTATACCTATGCCCCGTAAATTGCAGGAAAGACTGTTTTCTACACTTCACGGTAGCTGAACACTCTTTGACCACTCAACCTGCATTCAAAACATCCACCTCCCTTCGTTATTTTGCAATTCAAACTGCGAAGCTAGCAGTTACCAATCTTTAACAATGTTAGTTTTGATTAAACCCAGGGAACCTGCAGTAAGGATAACCCCGACCAAAGCTTGGAACTGAATTGCTAGTATCTGTTATTTCAGCACTCCCATCATTGGGTACACTTCTCTATGTCATGATTCAAATCATGGGGTACTATACAGAGAGCTTAGGTTACATGACAACCAGTTGCTATGACACAACAACTGAACCCATGAAAAGAAGGATTGCTAATGCTAGCTAGACTTCCTTAGTTTAGTATGACCAACATAGCATGGAAATACCAGGAAAAGTAATGTGGGTTATGTGGCTATGACAGCAAAGTATGCTATTCCACCTCATTAGCTTGAGCTCTCCGAGTGCAATGTAGACAGAGATCATTATGCATAATCTTTAATGCTAAATGAGTACAAATGTATTTACAAAGCCAGCAGTATGTGAAGAGTAACTGACGAAATAATTAAAGGAAACATATTTTATAGATGGTACAGGTAGTGTAGTCAGGGTTTAAGATTACTTAGTTAGGTTGGAAATATGGTTGCTGTTTTAACACCCTCATATATTGAGTAATTAAGAAACTTCTTAGTCCTTAGTCATACATGAGATACTTAATGAAAACGTGACAAAAAAAGAACAAAAGCTTCACCTAATCAAACAAAAAATATTTCTCAAAATGGTTGCCAACGGCTACCTGAAAACTTGCTTTTGAGCCCTGGTAGTAGTTAATATCATCTCTTAGCAACACCAGGTCTCAGATGTCAGTCTGCTACTAAGGAAACGCCCACACAGAAATTCAAAGCTTATAGGCTGTATACACAAATATTTATAACTGCTTTTGGAAGTGTAAAGTTAATATTTCCCAGCCTAAAAGAGGATAAAAATAACTGTATTGCACAGTGCATTCAGACTGCATGGTATGTGGATTTTATGTGTGCAAGAAATGCCTGAATGTGAAAGGGACATTTCAGAGGATGAGATGCAAGCTACTGTAAGTGGACTCTCAAGTTCCCCAAAATGCACTTTCCTACTTCAAATGGTGGTCTGCAAGGCAAATGTATACAAATAATTAACCATTGGATAAAATAATATGAAAAGGAGGCCATTGACCTACAAATACAATTAAGAGGAAAAACACAAACTCAAAAATAAAATGTAGCCTATAGTATAAGGGAAATGTATAGCTATTGTAATTATTATGCTGTGAAGGGGTAATGTACATTTAAATTTGGGACAAACCATTTTTATTCAATGGCACCTTGGCCGGGTGATGTCCTTTTAGTAAGGTGATAGACAGAAGATGTATAGCTTGAATTTGCATACTTAATTGCTAATTTAGTTCGGATAATACAATTGTTTTTGTATGCAGAACGTTAGTGTGCGATTTCAGTCAAATCCTCTAGCACAACATGTTAGCCATTTACCTGGTAATGGTTCTCAGAAGCAACACACTCTCATAGAAAGACCTTGAAGAACAGCTCTTAACTGCTCTGCCCAATCATTGCTGCAATATGGAACAGCTGTCTACCAGCAATACCAGCACAAATCACTCATTAATCACCTGTTTATCTTAAATACTGCAGCACGGAGGTGGCCTGAAAGGTGCCAGCAATTTTATGCTTTCATTAGCGGCTCACCGTGATGATTACCTGGAGGGTATTTGAAGGTGATATTCAATTTTTTAGAGATTGTTGAGATGTGTAACCTGTGTTTAAATGCTGTGCAGGAGTAGCAACATATTCATTATTTGGTAAGAGAGATAAGGAGCCTCTGCTGGGACAGACATAAGATGACAAAGGAGCTGAGATGTTGACATCATCCCTCTTGTCCTTATATAACGCGCGCTTGTCGCAGGTCTTAAACTTAACACTTTTGTTCATGCCCCCAGAGGTGGCTGCTTTCCCACCAACTCAAGGTAGAGGACATTGTCGGGACGCGGCAGCTTATACATGTTAATGTTCCCTTTTTCCTATTCCACTCCTGTTAGATTGATGGCTCAGCAGTGGTTCTCATTGATCAATCAGACACAATCTGCGTCTTAAATGAACCCGGGCCAGGGGGATTGTGCATTCTTCCAGGGGAACCATATCCCTAAGGGTATGACAGTGTGCTGCACTGGATCGATTGTTTTCAACTTATTTGTGTAAATACTTTGTAACCTTGCCGATATATCAGCTGCATTTCTTTGCCACTGTGTTAGAGAACTACAATAGATATCAACCCAGCCTGCCGACAAAAGGCCCTGGCTTGTAATTCTCATCTTTGCGGTCAAGTCTAGAGAAGGATTATAGGAATGATGAGAATTAATTATGCATTTCATCAGCATGATGGATACCGCACGTTCAACTCAAAACTATATTTCCCCTGAGAACAGAGAGAAGTCTGCTCCTTCCTTGAGTGACTCCTTTGAGAAATGCTGTCAGTTCTCCCTCTAAGAAGATGAAACTTTGCTGGCATAAAATAAAAAAACACTGATATGACTTTCTCACGATAGTGTAGATATTTTTACTTCTTAACACCATGTGGACTATTCTTAAGTATACTGAATAACTAAGAAAAGAGACTGCATAAATGACACCTTAGTTTTGAAACACACTTTCTTTATTCTAAATAACTTCAGGACATTTATGACGATAACACACTTAGGTTGTATTCTGCTTTGTATGGAAGTTTTGAGAAAGGGTTCAGTCTCTCTGAAGCACATATATATCCAATTTCCAAGGAAAGATTGTAGAATAGTATGTATTTAAGTGATTACAAACTGTTCTGTAATCACAACCAATGATTATGGTTTAAAGTATAGCATTAACTGCATGGTAGCACATGGCATCCATGTTGTTGATATGTAGTTATTTTCATCTTACTGTGATGAAGTTGTGGAATAGGTGGCCGCCGGGTACAGACTTATTTTCCCCAAATCAGAATGCCCATTTCATTTTCTGCTCTCAATGACGTCCTCGATATTACTCATCATATATTAATAGTAGTCTCCTGGATAATTTCACAATTCTATAGTTGTATGTAATGATCCTATACGTTTATGTAAGGGCTACAAATAATTGAAACCTATTCTTGAGAAAATGCTTTGCCACTAGGGGTGTAACGGTTCACAGAAGTCACGGTTCGGTTCGTACCTCGGTTTGGGGGTCACCGTTCGGTACGGTTCGGTACAACAAGAAAAAGCAACAAAAAAGTCCCAAATGCATAATTCCAGGTTTGTTGTTATTTATGTTTGAACAGTAGTGCAAGTTTCAGTTTTATTTTTTTAAATAACTATTTTTTGAATAATTAACTGTATTAAACAGTTAAAAACAAACCATACACAGTACACTCAGGTGGCCATATTATCTATAATGGCTGATGTCAAACAAAAAGGTTTCATCAAGCTGTAAAGCTAAAAAGAATGTCTTGAAAATATGACATCATAAATAATAAGAAAGTGTTTCAAGAGCGCAAAGTCGTTGAAAAACATATGCCAAAAGCTTCCGTTATTTATTTTGGTCTCACGGCGGGGATTAGCTGTTGAACTGCTGTTGTCTTTTGCCGGGCTCCGGTGATTGGCAAATCTGGGTGATGCCTTCTGATATGATTTAGCATGTTTGGCGTGTGTTACCATTAGCATACCGCACCACTGTAGAACAACGGCGACACACCGTCCTCGACCACTCGCACTCCATCGTTATTGTAGTCCACAGGGAACCCGAAATGTTCCCACACAGCTGATTTAAAAGAAGCAGGTGGGTTCTAGCTCCTGTGTGTTATCTGAAATCGCCATACTAACTTTTCTTCTTCTTGTATTTTGTTCGTTTTGTTGTTGTGTTTCTTCTTGTTCTTCATTTGTTGTTTAAGGGCGGCTGGCAAACAGCTTTTAGGCGCAATACCGCCCCCTGGATTATATATAGTGTAGTGGATACTGCCCTGAATGACAGACTTTTTTCCCACTCGTAAAAAAAAATGCGTATTCGTCGTGTGACTGTGTGTGCCGAACCGTGACGTCCGAACCGTGACGGTACGGGACGAATACGGATACCGTTACACCCCTATTTGCCACCGATCTTTTCCTGTTAATGAAAGCTTTAGCGCAAGTTCAATAAGGAAGACCTAACTCGAGTCACTCACACGTCACTCTATGGCTCCCTTCCCCCCTCATTAAATATGAGGGCGTCACGCCTCAGCAGCCAATCGCTGCACATGCTAAATGCCTTAAATACCTGCTCTTCCTCCCTGTCAGTTGTCATTGCAGATGATCACACGCAATGGTAGTTGCAATACAATACTGCTTCTCGTGAGAAAAACCGTAAGAAACAACTAGCTCAAGATGTCCAACTCGGACAATTCGGAACACGAACCTTCTCTGGAAGTCTCCGATCCCGGTTCGGCTCCCCACAGCGGCTTATCAACAGAGGAAGACTTCCTCATCGCCCGGCTCCTGCAGCAGGGCTTTCCCACAGCCCCAGGCCTCACTCTCTCTCAGCGGCGATAGCTCTCGGACCAGGTCTCCAGCGTAGCTCCCCAGTCCGGGGCAGCAGCTCCAGCCAGCTTCCCAGAGAGCAGGACGAGGCCGCAGCCGCGGAGGTAAAAAAAAAAAAAAAAAAAAAAGGGCAGGAAGTCGAGCCCTCCAGGATCCCGTCCCCCTCCAAAAAAATCCACCCCTTCTCAGGCTCGCCAGTCCGGGAGCGTCACACACCCCTATGGAGAGTAGCGCGGCCGGCTCCCTGCAATCCCTGGCTAGCTCCATGATAGCTATCGATGCTCGCCTCCAGGCTCTGGAAGACTCCGCCACAGGAGCTTCAACTTCCGTTGCACTCAGGTACTAGTTTTTAACGAAAACGTTTCCACTCGACCCTTACACAGGGTTGGGTCGTAACGGAATACATGTAACGCTGTTACGTAATCGGAAGAAAAAGAAAGAAAAAAAAAAAAATCAGTACATTCAGCTGGCGTTACATTTGAAAAAACGAGTAAACTGAGTGCAGTTACTTTCGTAAACCTGAAGTGAATACTTATTGGAATTATTGGTGGAAAGTTTCCTCGCAATGTAATATTCATTACCGGCAGAACCGTGTGCACAGCGCTGCAGCGTATCTGCGAGCGAGAGATGCAGCGTGTCCGTGAGGCCCCGCCCCGCACGCAGATGAGAGAGAGAGTTCTCTTTCAAAACATATTGGAAGGTAGAAACGGAGATGTTTAGATAAAACGTGGAAGATAACGTTTATGTAGCATTTATGTATTGTCGAAATTATGACATTCATAACGGGATCAAATCTAACTGAATGGCCTGCTGCTGCCGAATGCATGGGGCAAGTAACTGGGAAAAGTTTTAAAAGTGATTACATCGTTTCAGATAATAAATAATAACGATAATGTATTCTATTTAGGGGCGCCTTTCAAAGCACCCAAGGACACCTTACAATGCATACACTTTTCCAAGGAAAGGTTTTAAGACAGTACAAAGAATGCAGTCTGGGTGAGTTTTTCTTTTTATGTGCGGTGCAGATGAGAGAGCTGTCAAGAATGACACTAAAATGTTGTGTTCGTGCTCTTCATAAGCCATTAAAACAGTAAAATACGTGTCTCCCGTTCACCAAAACATACCCATCTGTTATGGAAAAGAAAGTATTCTAAAGAGAAAGAAGAGGAAAAGAGGAAAAGAGGAAAAGATAAAAAGAAGATGAAAAGGAGAAAATAAAAGATAAAAAGAAGAGGAGGGAGGAAGAAAAAGAAGAGGAAAGGAAGTATTCTAAAAGTAATCTGCCACCGGTACCGGCGGGATCGTGGTTAGTTTCCGATGCGCAGAAGAAAAATCTGGCCCACCCTAAAGTAAATTTCTGCCTACGCTACTGGTCCGCACAGCAGCAACAACCAATCACATGAATCTCTTGCCCCCGACACACAAAGCAATAGCAATGTTAAAACTAAGTAAACTGGAAAAAAATAAATAAATCCCCAACAGGCGAAAACCTACCAGTTTCACCCACTGTCTCTGCCTCCTCCCTCCATGCCTCGCTCCTCTGGTTTGTATCCCGGTAGATGAACAGAGACTGATCATACAGCACCGGGTGATTCACTACCGCATAATGAATTTTCCCTCACATTTTCGGAATATGAGGAATTACCTGCGTAGTCTCTCCCAACATACACGCGGTCTGATTGGCTAGCGCTTGTACCGGCAGATTTGCATAAACGGGATTTCATCGGCTGACGCTTCTGCCGAGGCGCCAAAAGTTGAACATTGCTCAACTTTTTTGAAGCGAGAAACGCCAGCAAACGCTCCACGTCGCTTCCCAAAATACAGTTCTACTAAAAGCGACGTCACCCCATTCAAAGTGAATGGGCAGAAGCGTTTGGAAGCTGTAACGCACGCCACCGTGTGGACGGGCCGTCACAGTGGCTCTGCGCCAGAAACATCAACAAATAAATAAATAACTAAAAAAAAAAAAAAAAAAAAAAAAAAAAAACATTCTGGAATATCACCCCTTCACTCCCATTAACATCCCTCAGCTAGCAGCTGCGCTATCTACAGATTCCGTGTTTGTTGACTATCTCCCGTCATGGCTCTCCCAAGGCTTCAGGGTAGGGGTCCTCCCATCTCCCACAGTGACTTTCGTAGCAAGAAACTTACAGTCAGCCGCTAAAGAACCCCAACATAGTTTTCCCAGCTCATCGACAAAGAACTTCTCAAAGGATATATAATCGGTCCTTTTAGCTCCTCCCCCTTCTCAGTGTTCCGTTCAAATCCCATCGGAATAGCCACACGTAAATAAAAGGCTGATTTTCGATCTGTCCGCTCCCTGCTCCGGCCCATTCTGCAGCGTCAATAGCATCATCCCTCCAGATCAGTTCTCCCTTCACCATGCCTCAGTGGATAATGCAATAAAGATGATCAAGTTCACAGGGCACGGAGCTCGGCTCTCCAAAGCGGACATTACCAATGCCTTCAAATCATCCCCATTCATCCGTCTCAGTGGAACTTGTTCGGTATTAAGTGGGAGTCCAAACTCTATCTTCGCGTTCGCCTGACCTTCGGGTGCAGAAGCAGCCCCTGCATCTTCAATTCCTTCTCGGAAGCGCTCTATTGGATCCTGCTGAACATCGTCAGAATCCCCTCCGTCCTTCACCTACCGGACGACTTCCTCCCCATAAACCCGCTCAGGGATCTCACTGGCCAAGCTTAAACACTGCTTCAGGAGTGAGGTGTCCCTCTCTCCAAAGAGAAAACGTTAGGTCCCGTCACACGCTTAGAGTTCTTAGGCATCATCCTCGACTCCATAGACATGAAGGCGTCTCTCCCCTCAGACAAATCGCAGCGCATCCAGGACATCACCAAGTCATACTGCGAGCAACAAGTTTATCACAAAACAACTGTCGCTCTCCCTTCTCGTACACCTCAACTTCGCCATGCACATCATCCCCCAGGGGCGCTCGTTCATCTCCCGCCTCCTGGACGCAGCATCAGCGGTCGACAACCTCCATGACTGCGTTTTCTTAGACGAAGGCTGCCGCTCAGACCTTCGGTTCTGGTCCCTCCTGCTCGCCCACTGGAACGGAATTACTTTATTCTACGATGGCCTCGTGCGTTCCTCTGACTCAATGAGGTCTTCATGGATGCCGCCCATCCATGGGTTTTGGGGGGTTTCTTCCAGGGAGAGTGGTTCGCAGGGTCATGGCCCCGTCAATTTCTACCTCAAGACGGTGGTCCTCCTCCGCCTTCACAACCTTCATTCGTCCGGACATCAGCGCCGTACGGGCTTCCCAAAGATCTCTCAGACCCTAACTATGGTAGTTATACATATAACTGGTGGTGGCTCAAACACATTCACAAGTATACATGTCTCACTAAGGTTCCCGATATTCAAAACTGCATTCCTGTCCTAATTCCGCGGGCCCCGCCCACAGGGAATAATGTCTCGTCTCACGCCGCAACTACAGGTAACGGGCTTCATCTCCGGCACACAGGTATTTCATTCCCAGGTCTTGCTCAAACGCATCAGTGTAAAATGTATTTCCTGCAGTCCGCGTGGACTCGGGTCACCGTACACTCCGGTGTCAGTTACAAAACAAAGGAAATAAAGAAAGAGTAAAGATATATATATATATATATATATATATATATATATATATATATAGCCTGCAAAGTCAGGCGTGGCGGAAGGCCACCGTACACTTCGGTGCCAGTTACAAAACAAAGGAAAAGAAATGAAGAGTAAAGAAAAATATATATATATATAGCCTGCGAAGTCAGGCGTGGCGGAAGGCCACCGTACACTTCGGTGTCGTAGCGGAAGGCTACCGTACACTTCGGTGTCAGTTACAAAACAAAGGAAAAAGAAATAAAGGAAAAAAAAAAATATATATATATATATATATATATAGCCTGCGAAGTCAGGCGTGGCGGAAGGCCACCGTACACTTCGGTGTCAGTTACAAAACAAAGGATAAAGAAAAAAAATATATATATAGCCTGCGAAGTCAGGCGTGGCGGAAGGCCACCGTACACTTCGGTGTCGTAGCGGAAGGCTACCGTACACTTCGGTGTCAGTTACAAAACAAAGGAAAGAGTAAAGAAAATATATATAACCTGCGAAGTCAGGCGTGGCGGAAGGCCACCGTACACTTCGGTGTCAGTTACAAAACAAAGGAAAAAGAAATAAAGAAAAAAAATATATATATAGCCTGCGAAGTCAGGCGTGGCGGAAGGCCACCGTACACTTCGGTGTCGTAGCGGAAGGCTACCGTACACTTCGGTGTCGTGGACGTTGGGCCACCGTTACAAAACGAAACCGCTCGCTCCTCGGCGTAGTCAAGCCCTGCTGGCCAGGCATGCGACCCGCAGGTCGTTTTCAGATAAGAACCGGCACTGATTTCGGCAGTCAGAGTCTCAGCATGACCAGTAAGCTCCGGCAGTGATTCCGGCACAGTGTCCGCTCATATACGTGTTAATCTATTATCTCTCCTCCCCAGATCACCAGTCACCCCACAAGGTAAGCAACTCAGTTCATCTCAGTATTCATACTTCACTGGTTTTGGGGATTTCATCGGAGCGGTGCTTTCCCTCCTGAATGATTATCCTGCAAACCGGGGGGCCTAATCGCCAAACACCATTACATTCTCCTGTTTGTACTATCATGGCAATCATTTCATTCATATGACGTGTAAACAATAAATATGTAATTCTTACATCACGTCTCTCCGGGTTGAAATGAAAGCTTTAGCGCAAGTTCAATAAGGAAGACCTAACTCGAGTCACTCACACGTCACTCTATGGCTCCCTTCCCCCCTCATTAAATATGAGGGCGTCACGCCTCAGCAGCCAATCGCTGCACATGCTAAATGCCTTAAATACCTGCTCTTCCTCCCTGTCAGTTGTCATTGCAGATGATCACACGCAACCCGCCTCCACCCCTCTCGCCTCCCGTCTCCTTCAGGACAAAGCTAAACCTTCCTCCTTCAGACTGGTCTCACCTACTCATCACCACCACCAGTGTCTAGACCCCGGGGATTTCATCGGAGCGGTGCTTTCCCTCCTGAATGATTATCCTGCAAACCGGGGGCCTAATCGCCAAACACCATTACATTCTCCTGTTGTACTATCATGGCAATCATTTCATTCATATGACGTGTAAACAATAAATATGTAATTCTTACATCACGTCTCTCCGGGTTGAACTATGTGGAAGACATACGAATCAGAATAGCGTTTTTGTTGCACCTTTGTAGTCGTAGTTAAAGTATTTTGTTTTATGCTGCTTGGACCTTTGACTTTTCATTAATTGAACAGCGTTTCAAGCATTCAAGGATTATTGATTTTGAAACTAAATGTAGTAACAATAACACAATACAAACTTGACGAAAAACAAAACAAAATTGAATTTGCATCAGGAAGAATGTAAAAAGCTGTAATATAACTGTGTTAATTTTTCGAGACAGTATGAACATTAAAGCCATAGGAGGGCTTTAAAATAAATACTTTAGGACCCAGAGGTGCTCACAAAAGCCATTTTCCAAATATCTATCTATATCTATTTTTAACTGGCTCTTAACTGCACTGATTGCCAGCCAACCAGAAACAAGTAATTATATAATAATTGTTCATTGTCATTCCTGGCTATTGCAGTACTTATAGGAACACTTCTAAAACAGTTCTGTGGCCCATATTTAGGCTACATGCTTTGTTTATAAGTCTGTAACGTAATTCCAAATATATATATATATATATATATATATATGTACACAGATGATCAAATGCACTTGGTGACATTCACCTTATCTAGTTTGCCTAGTTAGCCATTGGCATTGTCAGACATTTGAGTTCATAAGTTATTCCAAAATAGAGAATATAGATACAAATGTATATATGCAGCTTTCTTGAGTATTTACAAAGAATCTGACCAGAGAGTAATTTAGCAGCTGATTATGTAGATTTATGTTCTCTGTATATCTAGAAATCAATGCAACTTTTATATTGTGACCCAATTTATTTCCCCCTCCATCAGCCCAAGCGTTGACAAATGCACATGTGTCTCGTGAGGAGGTGGCAGAAACTGTGAGGAGACGCTGATGATTCCTGTCGAATAGAGAGATCCACCTCAGGCAGTGTCAGCTCTGTCCTTATTTGTCATAAGTGTCCCCTGTTTCCCATGGCTAAAGACAAAGGCCAAAGAACGTATGAGGAACATGCATTTTTAATGTGACATTCTCATCAAATTCACCACAGTGGACTGAGCAGAATGCCAATGACGCTGTATTCTTCTTCCAATTACAGCGAGACGATCATGCACTAATATAAATGTAAGCTGTGAAGGGCACAACATGACAGAGCCTGAACAGTTCAGTGCTCCTTCTCTTGTGAGCTTGAACTTGTGAACTTCATATTGATGTTGGTGTAGTGTTGGATTAGGCAATAACTTTAAACTTTAAAAATACATTAATCAAGGGAGCACAATAGGGGGAGGAACTGGGGGAAACAACATTGTACGCCTGTGTGAAAACATCAGTTTAATGTCAGAGCAACATTATCTTCTCTGTGTGCCTCCTGTGAGGAGAATGATGTCTTTGCTGATAGTGAAAAATACCGCATATAAGCATGCAGTATATCATCATTATAACCTATATTATTTATACAACATGACATCCCTGTGAATGCTGATTTGACCAGACTCACCTTTATCTTGTTGCAAATATGCTGACCATTACTCTGTGCCCATTATTTGACAGGCCTGAAATGTCACCCGAGACTGAGAGATAGTTGGAATCACCTCTTCGTTCCGAGAGAGGAAGACAGCGGGAATGTAAATAATCCTTGCTGGGACCAAAACCGTAGCTTTCATCTCTGACGTTCTTTTGCAGTGGTCGCTCCACACTCCATCATTATAATGAGGGAGGTTCAATTAGACAAGGTCTACAATGGTGGTTTTAAATGTCACAGAGCAGGTCCTGACATTTCTCTGTTTGATATGGAATCAGAATGGGAGCAGAAGAGTTCACAGGGAGAACTAATCTCAACTTCGGAAATAACAAATTCCACCCTGTCACAAAGCCCTGAGGAAAGGCTGGCGCGGCTGCTTTGGAGACTTTTACTCCCCTACAATGCTAGGTTGCCCCTGTTAAATCATTATAATGAATGAATCTATTAGTATTGTAATTAGCCCTCTGGAGGTTACCATGTGTATGAGAAGCATGTCATGAAGGCTCTTTTGGTATTTTAATCGAAAGGTTATTTGGTTGTCAAATCAAAAATGACTCAAGAAATAAAAAACGTTACCTGTGGTAATTGGAATGACCAAAATGACCAGCATGTCTGTAGCAAAGGGCAACATGGATGTAAACGCTTTTCCAATATTGTTGTTATAACAATGTAACCTCATTTCAACGAGGTTGGACAGCCTGATGCATAGCATAATGATATGTCATATTAAAGAACAGAAAGTCATCAGCTAAATTATCTATTTGCTTACATTAGAAAATAATTGGGTGCTGGGACTTGAAGGGCCACATTTATATTGATTTTATAGCAAATTCCACGTAGATAATAGTGTTGAATCCACCCACTCCAAACTTTTTTCGAGTCAAGTCTAGTTACAAGGAGTTACACAATCATCAAGAAGTAAATAGTCAATAAATAGTGAGGGAAGAATCTATTAATAGCAGTATAGGCTTATTTTTTGATGGTTAATTGGCTGTATTTTACTCTATGTGCATGTGTATTCTTACTTTGCGTGTAAAAGAAGGTTATAGATAGATAGATCTTTATGGATGAACCCATATTTTGGGTGTGTTGGTCATCGCTCTTTTATTGCGCTGAAATTAGTGGTTGGGCTATGTTTTTTATATCCTATAGTGTAGCAGCAAGTCATGTAGGCGATGTTTAGAATAGTATCAACATGAAAGTCAGCGCTTATGAGTGCTATAGCTTGAAAACACACTGAAAGGGATGTTGGAGTACAGCTTTTGCCTCAGTGATGTATATATCTGAATGAATATGAGCAGCGTTTGGGTAAAAAAGGTAGTTAAATCAAATTTGATTGGATCGTAGTTCTAGATTTTACAAGTACAATTCATTAATCAAATTGTAAGAAAAGGAGAATAACAATACTCTTTCAAAGATGTAAATGAACAGGCTACAAGCCAAAAGAAAGTCTGTCTTTATATTATTGACCGAGTTTGCTAGTCATCCTCACATTTGAAAAGGATACATTTATGCAACAGTTTAAGATGAAGTATAACATATTCTAACATTGTACATGAAGGAGTGATGTTTCTATAAAAAAAACTCAAGGCACAACAACGAATGCAAATCAAGCAATTAACACACGTTGACAGAATAAGAATATTTTTTCTTTTTTAATTCTCTGTCTTGAAACTGTCACTTATACATGAGTGTTGATAAATCCAAGTTGATCTATCTTGTTGCTGTTTTATAGTTTTAATTCGCACAATTTTAGCTCCATAGCTTCTAAACTCACTTTTTAATCAACTCACTGTCATAGCAATAATACAAGACAAATGAATGTGTTTTATATTAGGGTTAATGAGGAGACAAGTACAATAAAACATGTAAAAGTGGACACCGAGAAACATAGAACAACTTAACATGTATCAGATTCAGGATTAAAGAAAAATATAGTAATACAAAACTGTCATGAGATTTAACAAAACCCTAATTTAAACTATATATAATGTGTGGATGATCGTTCTGTACTGTCAAAGCCTAATGTTCAATAATACACTTTTCGCTTAATGTGATTTGACTTTAACATATTCTCATCCGACAGTTTTAATATTCTATATCTATAATAACGGTCAGTTAGATTATGTTTCAGGATTGTTTTTTCTTTATGGCTTAAGAGTGATATGTCCACCTAGAGTAAATGAGGTGAAGTAGAGTTGACTCATCCTTTATGTACCACTATGGCCCTGATAACAAGTACATGTTAACATCCGGGAGACTGTGGAGGACAAACAACATCACAAGTGATTTTGCATACTCTGTGTCATGACAGGTCATTTAAAAAATGTGACCATATCAGGAACAGCATGCCCTCTCTTCTTGAATGTCAAAAAACAGACTGTGGCCCTCCTATCACTCTCAGAAATAGTGGTCATACAGTGGATGCATTACCATCCCCTCCATGCTCCAACTCGCCTCTAATAAGTGCTGGATTGTTCACGGAGAATGGGGAGGAAAAAGGCGAGAGGGGGAATAGATAGAAATCCATTTGTAAGTCTGCGCTGTGACTATTTGCATGGTGATGAAGGCTTTGAGTGTTCTGCAGGCTCCCAGACAATAGAGCCTGTGTTTGTTCTTCCCCAGGAAGTTTGAGAAGGGCAGAAAAGGGGAGAGAAGAAGAAGAAGAGGGGAGGTCTTCAGCGCAGGGGATTACGCATTGTGAGAACCACGCGCATTCGCTTCTGCTATTGTGGTGACTGAATTGCTTTCCAGTACCAGGGCATTTAGTTAAGCAGATTGTGTTTCTTCAGACCCCTAGGATGATCTCCTTACAACGATTGGTGGCAAGTAACTCTGGGGACAGCAGCATCACACGAACAGGTGGGTGTAGGTGGTGCGTGCTATACATCTTGTTACAGATCATGTTTTGTCAGAAGATATTTAGATTTAATTGAATACATTATCTATGAAAGGATGTTTCTAGCAATTCAAAGAGTAAAAAAGGCTTTAAACATAAAAGTAACAGCAGGAAGGCTGAAATCTATAATACATGAAAGAGTCCTGGGAATTATTTGTGTTTGAACAGCAGGAGATCAGTATGTTTCTTGTGATTACTTCTGGCTTGCTGGTGGTAACCTTATAATATTTGACGAGGATGTTTTAAGTGGTTAGGAAATAACTTGGAAGCCTTTTAGTGAAGTGTACCAAAGTGATTTTCCAGAGTTGACTATTTGAGGCCTCTGTATGAGTTATCCGGTTGTTTATCCTACATTGACTGAACTCTATGTACTGGCCTATAGTACGTAGCTACAATACACACGCCTTTAGTGCATTCCACCTTTGAGTGAAAACATTTGACCCAGATTATTCAACATTTGGCGAGGTTCAATAATGATTTCTGTGACCTTTCCTTAAGGTGACAATTTCATTGAAATACCCCGTCTGTCCAAAATACTGGTAAACGTACTCAAGGACAGTAAACATTAACCAAAAATACCCCATTTGTAACTAAAGAACATCGTGAGTTTATAAAGTACACAACCATGGCCAAACAATGTAATGTGTGGGAACTGTCAACATGATGCTGCACTATATATCCTCAACCATAGGCCCATAGATATACTGTAAGGACTGAAAAGATTTAGACATTGCAGTTTGGTTCTGCCTTTCGAAAAATGTCTGCTCTCTATATGTTGTCCTCGTCTGATATTTCTCAAAACTTTTTATTCTAAAACTCTTTTTTATCACCATAATTAAGTCTTTATAGATAATTGCCTGTAATTTAAATGTGTCCTTTTTTTGTTAACATCAGTTAATTGTTTTTGATGGTGAAAAAATGAATAATAGGATGGAGTCCCATTGCTGATAAATGTCAGAGGAAATTCGTGACCCTTTGCTAAACGATAATGATTTCCACTTGTGCACATAATAAAATCAGACAAATTACTTACTACGGAGAACATGATGGCTTGACATTCCCCCGTTGGTCTAGCACAGTCTTTGAACTCATTTTAGGTCCTGATTTTCTAACCATAAATTACACATCACTGTTATTGTTTTACGGAGCTGAACAGTAAACAGGTCCCATGATAGGCTCCCAAATTACCAATTAAGGACATATTGTCTTGGGAGGGTGCTTTTAAAGAAGCGAGGCTTAACAGATGGATATGTCTTCAAGATTGCGAAAAGTCTATATTTAGATCCACTGACACGGTTTAAGCTTTACAGATTTTAATTTCTTTCTCATAATGCATAAAAAACGACCCAACTATTGCTCACATAAAGTTAGCATTACTTAGCAGTTAGTGTCGGGAGTGCATTTGATGTATATTTATGTTTCATCCACAATGTCAAGTAGAGACTTCTTCTTCTTTATTACTGCGTTTCGACATCTTTAACAGCATCCTGGAACAAAACAGAGCGACACTTTATTAGCTGGAACACATCACCATATAGGAATATATGTGGCCGTCTCAGCACATCTGGTGCTTAACATTGTGAGACTCATTGTCATTATGTCATGTGGCGGAGTGGCGTACTATACAGTACATACAGGCTACAGGAGGTCTGCTGGAAATGGGAGCAAGGCCTATTGAGCTAATGAATGGCTGTCATCCGCAGGCCACTCAGCATGTCATGTTCAAATGAACATTTATTTTGAAAGGAGAAAATTGACCTTAGAGTTCAACAGCGATTTAACATATTTTTAGTTTCCTTGACATTTCTCAGACCGTATAGGCCTACACCTGAAAATGAAATCTGATGGATTTATAAAGGCTGTATATGTCTATTTAATATTCACCACATATATTATCAAACACTATCAAGATAGCTGTCACACATATATATATATATATATATATATATGTGTATATACACTGAACAAAAATATAAATGCAACACTTTTGTTTTTGCTCCCATTTTTCATGAGATGAACTTAAAGATCTAAAACATTTTCTATACACAAAATAACCATTTCTCTCAAATATTGTTCACAAATCTGAAAAAATCTGTGATAGTGAGCACTTCTCCTTTGCCGAGATAATCCATCCCACCTCATAGGTGTGGCATATCAAGATGCTGATTAGACAGCATGATTATTGCACAGGTGTGCCTTAGGCTGGCCACAATAAAAGGCCACTCTGAAACGTGCAGTTTTGCTTTATTGGGGGGGTTTGGGGGAGTCTGGGGGGGTCCGAAAACCAGTCAGTATCTGGTGTGACCACCTCACGCAGTGCAAAACATCTCCTTCGCATAGAGTTGATCAGGTTGTTGATTGTGGCCTGTGGAATGTTGGTCCACTCCTCTTCAATGGCTGTGCCAAGTTTCTGGATATTGGCAGGAACTGGAACACGCTGTCGTATACGCCGATCCAGAGCATCCCAAACATGCTCAATGGGTGACATGTCCGGTGAGTATGCTGGCCATGCAAGAACTGGGATGTTTTCAGCCTCCAGGAATTGTGTACAGATCCTTGCAACATGGGGCCGTGCATTATCATGCTGCAACATGAGGTGATGGTCATGGATGAATGGCACAACAATGGGCCTCAGGATCTCATCACTGTATCTCTGTGCATTCACAATGCCATCAATAAAATGCACCTGTGTTCGTCGTCCATAACATACGCCTGCCCATACCATAACTCCACCACCACCATGTTCCACTCGATTCACAACATTGACATCAGAAAACCGCTCACCCACACGACGCCACACACGCTGTCTGCCATCTGCCCTGAACAGTGAAAACCGGGATTCATCCGTGAAGAGAACACCTCTCCAACGTGCCAGACGCCATCGAATGTGAGCATTAGCCCACTCAAGTCGGTTACGATGACGAACCGGAGTCAGGTCGAGACCCCGATGAGGACGACGAGCATGCAGATGAGCTTCCCTGAGACGGTTTCTGACAGTTTGTGCAGAAATTCTTTGGTTATGCAAACCGATTGTTGCAGCAGCTGTCCGAGTGGCTGGTCTCAGACGATCTTGGAGGTGAACATGCTGGATGTGGAGGTCCTGGGCTGGTGTGGTTACACATGGTCTGCGGTTGTGAGGCCGGTTGGATGTACTGCCAAATTCTCTGAAACGCCTTTGGAGACGGCTTATGGTAGAAAAATGAACATTCAATTCACGGGCAACAGCTCTGGTGGACATTCCTGCTGTCAGCATGCCAATTGCACGCTCCCTCAAAATTTGCGACATCTGTGGCATTGTGCTGTGTGATAAAACTGAACATTTTAGAGTGGCCTTTTATTGTGGCCAGCCTAAGGCACACCTGTGCAATAATCATGCTGTCTAATCAGCATCTTGATATGCCACACCTGTGAGGTGGGATAATAATAATAATAATAATAAATAATATTTTTATAGCGCCTTTCAGGAAACCCAAGGTCGCTTTACAAGTCGGGTAGGGGGGGGGGGGGAGTAGGGGAAAAAAGGCAGACAGGTTAAGGGGGTGGGGGGGGGAAGTAGCGGAAAAATAAACCTATTAAACTAACTATACAGTGGCGAAAGCCTTGGTAAAAAGGTGCGTTTTGAGGGCTTTTTTGAAAATGTCCAGGGTTGGGGCGCTGCGGATTTCGGGGGGGAGAGAGTTCCAGAGGGTGGGGGATGCCACACTGAAGGCTCTGTCACCAAAAGTCCGCACCCTGGTGCGGGGGGTGGAGAGGAGATCCTGTCCAGATGATCTTAGCTTCCGGGATGGAGTGTGGTAGCGGAGAAGGTCAGACAGGTATTGGGGGGCGAGGGCATGGAGGGATTTGTAAGTCAGAAGAAGGAGTTTATAGGTGATACGGTGCTTGACTGGGAGCCAGTGTAGGTGGATCAGGGTGGGGGTGATGTGCTGCCAGGGCTTGGTGTGAGTGAGCACCCTGGCAGCCGAGTTCTGCACATACTGGAGCCTGTCCAGGGCTTTACTGGGAACCCCGAACAGGACTCCGTTGCAGTAATCCAACCGGGAGGAGACGAATGCATGAATGAGGGTCTCGGCCACGGAATCAGAGAGTGATGGTCGTAGACGGGAGATGTTCCTGAGGTGATAGAAGGCAGACTTAGTGACGGATTTGATGTGTGACTGAAATGAGAGAGTGGAGTCAAGGATGACACCCAGGTTACGGACTTCGGGAGACGGGGAGATGGAACAGCCGTCAATGTGGAGGAGGAGATCCCCAACCTTCCGGAGCAGTGCTTTGGGGGCCACAACCATGAGCTCAGTCTTCTTACTGTTGAGTTTGAGTTGATTTGCTGTCATCCAGGTTTTTATGGCGTGGAGACAGTTGACCAAAGACTGTGGAGGGAGCTGGGCGGATGGTGAGGTGCTGAGATAGAGCTGAGTGTCGTCAGCGGATGGATTATCTCGGCAAAGGAGAAGTGCTCACTATCACAGATTTTTTCCGATTTGTGAACAATAATTGAGAGAAATGGTTATTTTGTGTATATAGAAAATGTTTTAGATCTTTGAGTTCATCTCATGAGAAATGGGAGCAAAAACAAAAGTGTTGCATTTATATTTTTGTTCAGTGTATATATGTGTATATATATATATATATATATGTATATATATATGTGTATATAATAGTATATATATGTTTTACTAGCTCCCTAAACCCTATGCGATTGACAGACCTGGACATGTGAGCTCACCCTTTTTCTTGGCATAGCCATTCTTTCTGCAGAATTTCATCATTTTTTCTACCAAAGCTCATCTTGTTAAATTGGCACTTAAACATCTGTTGACCTGTGCACTTTTCCAGCCACATCCTTAAAGGCTGAAGAGGTTTTAAACAGACTCCTTGGCATATTGGCAGATGAGCAGTTGCTCCGAGTAACATCATCGAGGGCTGTTGTCTAGTTTTGGCTCAAGGCGTTCAGTTTGGGCGCGTACTTGGCAGCCCTATGAAAGACCATAACAGCTCACGACTCACTGGTTACTAATTGGACTGTCAGTCCTCAATGCTCAGAGATATGAATACGGCCCAGAAATACATACATAAGCACAAACAAGTACTCTTGTTTGCATTTTGTATGGGAATTGTATATCATTATAAAAGCCTGTATCAGTAATTGATTTTACAAACTCATTACAAATGGGTCTTGACAGCTAATTTAGTTTTACAAGATTAAACATGAACATTATGGGCTGTAAAAGCAATAATACTGCAACTACTGTAACAGCTCGGAAAACATTGCAATATACTCTATATTCTACATTTCCACTGGGACTACCCATGCTTAAAATGCATGCGCATATGTTCCCTTGCATCACTTTGAATACAACTTCCACAAGACCCTATAGGTTGTAAAAAAAATGATATTAAAATGTTATAGAATAATGGCTGATGTGATTCCTAGCCCTTTTCATCTGATCCCACAGATTGCTGATGTATGGGTTGCTGCATGACAAGAGAGTTGTATTCAAGGGTTCATAGCATGTTCAAATAATTGATGTCAGTTTTCAAAGCAAACTGTTAAAAGTCAGAAAGGATAGGTTTGAAACTAAACTAATGATAGTCTACACCTGCAGAGAGGGAAAAATGAATTTCTCTTACTTAGAGAAAGGAAGTGCTCGACGACAGTAACCTTGTTAACGTAAAGATGCCAAAGTTGTGATGGCATATGTTTGTCTCTTTGACAGTGACATGATTATTGTTGCTTGTAGAAAAGAACAATAATTGAGTGTCAGTCTAAATAAAAGGAGTTTAATGAATTTGTTGAAGTTAAACTCTGGTAACTTTGTCAGTGTAAGATATTGTATTCCTTGTTGCCCTGACTAATTTGCTGTCTTGTCTGACTTTCATTGTCCTTACACTCTTGACCCTGATGGAGATTATAATTGATGCATTGATTCGAGTCAGAGTTTGTCAGAGCCATGTGTCTGTTTTCCATGTCTGGGGAGACATTGATCTAATTACAAGTCTTCATTAGTTAGCTGCAGAGCGCAGTGTCATGTTTAAGGAATGATGTGCAGGGCTTGCTCCCCCCAATGAAAAACAATACAGGGCCTTGTTTGAATTCAAAACAGCAGCCTGTTTTCAGCCACCCATGCTGCCTGCAGGATGCAAGACAAAAGAGAAAAGAAAATGGCAGACAAAGGGTTTGTTTTTCTTGTGTAAGATGTGATTCTGACTAAGACTTTCTTGCTTGAATTAGCTATATATTTGAGTTGTTCTGGTGCAACGGTTTTGACATGACTATAGTTACAAATAAGACATTTAATTAAAACAGTGGTTTGCAATTAAACCCCACAGCCCTGGCTCAGAGGAATTACATAATTTCACTGATAATTATATATACGTGGATTCTTTTAGCACGCACTAATGTTTTTAAAGAATATACCTGACAATGTTCAGGTATATTATAGTTCAGGTATAAATACAGTTTGTATTTACAACAGTGTCACTTGCAATGGAAGAAGTGGCAAACATTTATGTAGCTAATGTTTACTATTTCAACCATTTATAAGATGAGATTGATATATTAACATGTAATTATTACTTTTAGCTCACACATGTCAACATATTATCAAAAACAATCACAGCAGTAAGACTTGTTTTTATGACTAATATAAAATACAATCACCTTTTTCATGTATTGCTTATTAACTCTATATATTGATAAGTGAGATTTACCTTTCATAGACTTAATATTGAATTATAATTTATCATAGATAAACCAAGCCTTTAAATTAAGACTTGTCATTATGTACTGATACAGGTGTGAATTTGAACACTTGATATCTGGATTATACTCTACAGAGCTAAAGATTTCAATTTCCTCTTTTGCAATCTCTGCGCACTGCTGGACATTTCTCAAAGCAACCGTTAATTCAATTGTTAACTTTTATTCCAGAGATATGAGCCTGCACATGAACCACATCATAACGAGATGGGATACAGCACTGCCGGGATCATGAAATACTGTGCTGTTGAATGAAGTATTGGCAACACCGGACCAGTGAAACCTCTTCTGTCCATTAACCATGCAGTGGAAGGATATGCACGGATGGACAGTAAAAATGAGCATGCCGAGTGTTTTGGCCATGGTAACGGTCTTTTCCATTATTCCTGGTGGGGTGCTGAGTGATACGAGAAGTACTCAGGGTCTGGAAGCCCAACAAATAGCCCAAGGGTCCACTCATCTGCACCGTCGCCTGAAGAGAGGCTGGATCTGGAAACAGCTGTTTGTCCCCGAGGAAGATCCAACTCCTCGTGTTATTGGCCAGGTACCACCACAGATTGAATGTCCTCCATGTCCTTGACACGCTATTTCCTATAGTAAATGCATGTTTTTCGTTATAAAAATGTTTTAAAAAAAGCTTTCATCATACCCCCTCCTCTTTTTATAGCTCAAATCTGACTATGACCGTGGTGAGTTTTCCATCAAGTACATATTATCAGGAGATGGTGCCGGAGATGCGTTTGAGATAGATGAGTATTCTGGTGAGATACGGACACTGAAGAAGCTCGACAGAGAGGAAAAGGCCTTCTATGTCCTTCAGGCCCAGGCAATAAACAGGAGGTCCAATGAACCAGTGGAACCCCAATCAGAGTTCATCATCACGGTGCAGGACATCAACGACAATGTCCCTCAGTTCCAGAACGAACCATATGTGTCCAGCATCCCTGAGATGTGTCTAATTGGTAAGCTTTTAATGGGCAAACAAACTGATAGCTCATGAAATACCCATCAACCACTGTTGTTTTCTCCTGTTATGCAAACGTGCATGCTTACCTGCATTACTAACACCCTACACCTAAACCCTACAGTATATGTGCTTAGCAGACATATATTAGTATCATATCTGTAAATATAGCAATTATAGCAGAATTTAGTAGCCTCTAGAGCTCACTTATTACCACACAATATCTCATCCTTGTTAGGCAACCAATAAGATACTGCTCCAAAACATATACCCCAAAATTAGGAATTAGCATATATACGACTTGGTTTGAATTTGGACCTTAGGGTTAGGGTTAGATATAACCTGTTAATTAGTCAAAGTTTGAGGTGCTACAAGGTGACTATAGTTACTTATGTATGTATACAGCTGCTTCTCGACCAGTTTGTAAAGCAAGCTCCAGCTTTGTATTTACCACAGAGGTGTGAGAGTGCTGTTGATCTTCTCATGAATCTCTTTGTTGAAAATGAATAAGCATATTTTTGTATATGTATAACTATCCTTACTGCCGAGGAGGACCGGGACACAGCTCTCGCTTTGGGAGTACAGAGATTGGATGGCCCTGAGTAGAGACCCCCTCACCCCATACTCCCAGTAAGTCGGACACATTTCCGGTGAGGGTTGGCCTCCGCCAGGGCTGCGCTTTGTCACCAATCCTGTTTGTAATATACATGGATCGGATTTCGAGGCGTAGTCGTGGGGGAGGGGGTCTGCAGTTCGGTGGACTAAGGATTGCACCACTGCTTTTTGCAGATGATGTGGTTCTAATGGCTTCATCGGTCTGCGACCTTCAGCACTCACTGGATCGGTTCGCAACCGAGTGTGAAGCGGCTGGGATGAGGATCAGCACCTCCAAATCTGAGGCCATGGTTCTCAGCAGGAAACCGATGGACTGTCCACTCCAAGTAGGGAATGAGTCCTTACCCCAAGTGAAGGAGTTCAAGTATCTCGGGGTCTTGTTCTCGAGTGAGGGAACAATGGAGCGTGAGATGGGCCGGAGAATCGGAGCAGCGGGAGCGGTACTGCAGTCGCTTTACCGCACCGTTGTGACGAAAAGGGAGCTGAGCCAGAAGGCAAAGCTCTCTGTCTACCGGGCCATTTTCGTTCCTACCCTCACCTATGGTCATGAAGGATGGGTCATGACCGAAAGAACGAGATCGCGGATACAAGCGGCCGAGATGGGTTTTCTCCGCAGGGTGGCTGGTGTCTCCCTTAGGGATACGGTGAGAAGTTCGGTCATCAGGGAGGGACTCGGAGTTGAGCCGCTCCTCCTTCGCGTCGAAAGGAGCCAGTTGAGGTGGTTCGGGCACCTAGTTAGGATGCCACCTGGGCGCCTCCCTAGGGAGGTGTTCCAGGCACGTCCAGCTGGGAAGAGACCAAGGGGTAGACCTAGGACCAGGTGGAGGGATTATATATCTTCGCTGGCCTGGGAGCGCCTTGGGATCCCCCAGTCAGAGCTGGTTGATGTCGCCAGGGAAAAGAAAGTTTGGGGCTCTCTGCTGGAACTGCTACCCCCGCGACCCGACCACGGATAAGCGGGAGAAGATGGATGGATGGATGGATAACTATCCTTTAAAGCAGTCTCTTTAAAAAACATCAGAGATACTAGAATAGGCCTATTAATAGCATGATTACATGTTTTATGGTTGGTCTGATGTTTCAAAGAGTTATGTGTTTAGAATATTATTCGTACAAACAACCGTTTTCTTTTTTTTGTTTTACAAATAAAAGCAAATCATTTTCTATCAAGCAGATAAAACAACTTATCAGCTTTATTATGTATAAGGATATTCTTTTACAAATGAATTTTCTTAACTTAAATCTTAAGGAAAAAAGGTTATATGAATGTCTGTCATCTGTCCCTATTCAGGAAGTTAAAAGTATTGCATTCTGAACCCTATCTTGGATGCCTTTATAGATATATTTCTTAAATAACGTTATTATAACCACTGCCCTTTCATACCAAAACATTACCATTTCAATTTATATGTAATCTGCTTTCGCGGGGTAATATCTCACCCGTAATAAATCATAATGCATGTGACTTCGGAAAGAGAAAGAGAGAGGGGAAGGTTGGTCTGCAGGCAACTGAAAATAAGAAAGGCTGTGTTAAAGGAGGCAAGAGAGAGCGCTTTCTGGAGGAAAAGAATGAGATGGAGAGAAAAGGAGTAGCAGGTGGATAGTGAGAGAGATGTCGCTATAGGGCTTAAGAGGTTGTCACACACACACCTGCACAGCCTTACTGAGCTGTGCAAGACCAATGCTCCCCCCACAGGCCCCTCCCTAACCCCATTTTCAACAGCCCTCCTCTAACCCTACCTCAACCTCACCCCCCTCCCTCCTTCCATTTGCACTGCTCCCCCCCTGAGCCAGACAGACAGACCCTGCGGGACTGTGGCATAATCACTTTATTTCCCCGTCGACTGGAACTGCTGCCTGAGCTAACTCTGACTGTGTGATCCGTTCCCCCCACCCCCACAGGGACCACAGTGGCCCAGGTGACAGCCACAGATGCTGATGATCCCATGTTCGGAAACAACGCCAAGCTCATCTACTCCGTCCTGCAAGGAGAACCCTACTTCTCAGTGGAACCAAAGACGGGTACCACTTTTTGTTAAGTATAAGATAAGATAAGATAAGATGGACCTTTATTAATCGCCGTGGAAATTCAGTAGTTTACACAGCAACAGGGTAAGATTGAAAAACAGGACAGCACAGATTCGCACATACATTTGAGCTACTTTCTTGAAATACTATTGGCGAAAGTTTGGGTATTTAGAAGTCAGTAACACTCTTCCCACACACATTGTTGACCTTGACTGAGAAGGGTTGGGGGAGGGCATTATTGACGTAAAACAAAAAAATGACTTGCAAATTAATGCAATCTGTGAAAGGTCAAACCTGACTTTTTTAGGGAAACCAACTGATGTCATTGAGGAGTGAGCAGCAGTCGATACTATTCTAGTGTATGGCTTCAGCTGACCAGTAAGGAAAGGGCTGGAGATATTCTATATTCTTCTCATTGTCAATATATGCAATTAAGTGATCCAAAATGCAAGTATTGTGTGTGTTACCAAAGCCTAATATATGTTATTTCTCTGTTTCATAAAGCCCCTTTGTTGTTGAAATGCTAATAAAACACAGCAGCCACAGTGCTGCACTGTAGTGATCCATGTTCCTTCATCGCAGAGAACATTGGCTCTTTACAGTCCTGATAATGTAACACACTGATTACACCACATGTATATTAATTTGCTTGTGAAAATATTCTCCTCCAGTGCAGCCCTCATTTTCGATTGCGTATAAACAAACAAATGTATGACCTTTTTTGTAGGAATGAATGAACTTACAACAGATAGACATGAATGTATTGAAAGACACACTGACATATTGTTAGCAATGATCCCTCCCCGAAGAAAATAAACATAAACACCTGCTTTATCCTTCAAACAGTTGTGTTTATTGGCATTGTTAAATCGCCAGATGGCTTAAATTAGGTTGGTTTACAGTACAAGAAGAGGAGACAATCTATTCATCCCTGAGAGGGAATTAAAAGTTTTCATTCTGTTGGTATTTTTACATATTACACATAAACGTGATCTACACACATGTAATGATGAGGAGATAGGGCTAGGGTTATTGTGATTGAGGCCTTCTATGGCAGGCGCCCAAAACAGCACGACTGATTAGACATTGCGGTTGGTAATTGGCTTCTGAAAAGTTCATTTGAAAGGATGATTAGAGGAATAAGTGGTTAAAGTTATGACTTGCAAAGCAAAATTAGCATTTACATTTTCCAATTTCTGTTACCCGTCCCCTGCAGCCTCCACTTTCGCCAGACAGAAGAATCATTAGTCATCTTAAAGCCATCTTGTATTTCTATGGATCGATCCAATATGTAAACTTAACATTTATGATGGTAAAGTGCTCTCGTAGAATGATTGAGACAAAGTTGATTTTGTAAAGAAAACACACCAACAGATACATTTCATTCTGTCTTTTGTTGACGCTATATTTGTCCTTCTCCTCACCTACAGGGATTATTGTAACATCTTGGCCAAACATGGACCGCGAGGCCAGAGAGCAGTACCTGGTGGTGGTGCAGGTGAAGGATATGCTTGGCCTCAGCGGCGGTTACTCCTCCTCCACCACCGTTACAGTAAGCCTGACTGATGTCAACGACAATGGACCTACTTTCCAACACCGTGAGTCACAATATGAGTCACAGTGATGCAAACACCAGGCCACACACACTCTGGGAATCAATGAAAGAGCACAAAGCGTTGCAGACTGCGAGGACATATTTAATATTATACCTAAGGGGCATTTATTTGATCACACTTCTCCGGTTCGGGTGGGTGGTTTGCATTCCGCTGTACACATCTTGTTATTCAGCTGGCAGCCAGAATTAAAAGGAGACAGTCGAAGAATGAGATCGAGCGAACAAGACGGAGATGGGGATTTTCATCTGCGGGTGCACGTGTAGATGCGTCGCCCACTGGATGAATTTAATCATTCACACATGAAAGGACATTTGTCATGACCTTTAGAAACAAACCTAGCATTCTCAGTGATAAACCCCACTAAATGAATGCCTTGGGAAGAAATCAATTCTTTAGAAAGGAGAAAGATACCTTAAACTATTAATGTTACATTTACATTCAGAGCAGGTGCTTTCCTATGTATTCAATGTTGAGTCAAAAGGCCCTATTAATATTGTATGACCTCACTTCAGTTTTGAACCCTGTTTTGTAACATAATTGGTAATTATTATCAGCAGGGATAACATTTTGTCAGGAGCAGCTGGTTCCTTTCGAGTTCCTCCCAATTGTGGCTGCCATCCAAACAGAGTCATTTAAAGACAGAATCACATTTTCTCATCTTCTTATTAGAGTTAGGATTATATGGAATTGCCACAATTTATCAGTGACTAGCACAAATTGACGCTCACCACAATGTCCTCCCTTCTTATCACTTTACACCAGGGGTGGGGAACCTTTTTCCTCTCAAGGGCCATTTCAATGTTTTCAACATCCTCCGAGGGCCGTACAAATTATTGACCTCTGCTTAAAAATACTAAAATCACAGCCCACTCATTTCACCTTTCTTTCATGCTGTGCAAAGAAAAAGCAACCTCTTAATCCAGATATCTTACCATGCATGCACATGCACAGTTGTGGCATGACCACCAAAACAGAAAGATATGGACACAAGATGTGTGCAAATGTATTTAGTTTCCTATCCATGTGAACATGATTTAAGTGGGGGGGACCTAACCTCCTCTAGGGGGGTTCCCCCGGGAAGATTTGTTTTTAAATGTTGAAGTTAAAACCATCAATCTGGTGCACTTTGAGAGCAACATTAGATCTATGGATACATCTCTCAACATCCAGATGAAACATAACTGTAAGCAGATTTTCTTTTTCTTTATGGATATTTTACAAATCACTCCCCTTTTAAACTGTTCTTGTTTATTAATAACAACTTTTTTTACTGTCGTATAGTATTTTATACCTGTTTACTTTATTCTCTTATTTTTTTATAACTATAATGATCATATAAAGATGTGCCTTTACCTCACTGGTTGTAGAAAAAGCTTCTTATATTCGTTAGCATAGCTAGCTAACCAGATGCTAATAACAACAAAGTTATTGACTGTATGATCAGTATGACAGATCGCCACTGGGCTTACAACTAAGACACAGCCACGCAAAAACTGCAGCATGTGTACGGCTCCTTATGGGTACTGCAATTTTTGGAAGTGCCGGAGCGGAGCTGCGTTCTGGTACTCCCCGAACTACACCCCTGTCAGACGACACATATACCAGGTGAACATGGTGATGACACGTTAGGCTTGTGTTGTGTTCAAGGACCCTGACCTTGGCCAGGAAAAACAGGCACTCACTTGTTTAATTATTTTGCGGTCTAGATTTCTTTAATTTTTTGCGTGTGTTTATAAATTACCTCGAGGGCCACACCAAATGGTCTCGCGGGCCGTATACGGCCCGGGGGCCGGAGGTTCCCCACCCCTGCTTTACACACTAGGAACCTCTCCTTACTAGCCATTAACAACTCACTGTCAAGTTCAGTTGGCAAAGCCTTAGTAAAGAAACTTTTAATTTGTTGTTTTTCCCCCAAAATGTGAGTTGTCATTCTGTACTGCAACAGTACCAATTTGGTATCTTCGGGATTCTGTATTCCTTTTGATAACATATTCCAACATTCTCTGTGTAATGGTGTCAATAGTGTGCTTAAAAGATCCTTATTTTTTCAGACCTGTACACTTTTGCCGTACCTGAAAATGCAGCTGAAGGCACCACAGTTGGCAGGGTTATGGCGTATGATGGAGACAGTGGCATCAATGCTAAAATGACCTACAGTCTGGAGGATGACCTGGAGGAAAGCTCCACTTTTATCATCAAAACAGACCCCAGTCACGCAGGAGGGATTGATACTGCTAGCCAAGGTGAATGCATACGGTGTCTAATATACGAGTTTAGCATATTTTTCTTTTAATCTTATGTTTCATAGTGTGGGTGGGCACAGAGGCCATTAGGTGCTGAAACATTATTTGTAGAAAATAAACTCATTTTTTAATCTCCGGCGTTTAGAATATAATTAACATCACTGACACCAATGCGAACACAATTTCAAAAATCATTACACCTGATAGAGGGCATGGCAGCACATTCTGGCTCTATGCACTCACACAGACAGCTGGCAGACACAACAACAGCAGCATCAAAGCCAACAAGACGCAACAGTGTAACAGCCTGGCACAGGGACCCAGCCATCCCACACAGTCGTACACCTGGCAGCAGCAGCAACAGCAATATCCACTTCTCTCCAAGTCACAAACGTAGCAGCACAATAAACTACAGGCTTCAAAACGAGAACAGAGAAAGTGATGATAGCATTGAAATTAGCCTATTTTCAATCAATGACTCATAATAGTGATTACTTTTTTTGACAGGTTTTGTTCTGTAGGGTGACAAAGGACTTCTATCTGAAGATTAACAAAATATCCACCTATTAGGACAGCTAAAGCTAATAAGTAATGTATTTGTTCAATATGCATGTAACCCGGAAATGTGCTGTGATGAGCAGATTTTTAAAAAAAAGGCTGAAGAAATGTTGAGGACTATTACTTTAGTAAAAGTATGGAAATACTCTATAAAAGACATGCCTTGAAAACCTTTATTTCAATAAAAGCACATACATATTAGCAAAATAATAAATTAAAGGACCCTGTATGCAGAATGGCTGTACACTTATTATATTTCTGGATTATAATAATTGATGCATTATTGTTTTATAATTGTAATGTTGCAGCTGTCAAAAGTGGGGCAAATTTGAATTGCTTGATATACTTCTAGGAAGCTTAATATATGATTATAGCTCGTAAATTATTAGTTTACTTATATTTCGTGTACAAATCGAAATCTACATAGTAACCTTGTGAAGCTGAACCTATCAAATGATGATCAGTATACGGTGCAATATCTGCCCCAAAATGTAGAAGAAGAAAGAAACATGGGTTGACTCAAGTAAACGGCAGTAACCATTGTTGAGGAAACTTCTGTGTAGCTATGCAGTGGGAGTCACCGACTCAGGAAGGAGACACGGTAGGAGCAGTAGCTTTGATGTCAAACACTGATGGTTTATTTGGAGTTACGGCCGGAGGATTCACATCACAAGTCCAAGAGCCAGAGGTTCTGACTTCACGGTAGAGTTGCCACGTCAATTCTGGAGAGCCTCTCTCTTGCCAGCCCATTTAACTGGTTCCACAGAGAGTCATCAACATGTTTTGATAAGATAGCTTTAGATAGTTTGGGCACACTAAGTTACCAGCTTCTGCCACTTATGGCCTTGGATATGTCATGCCCTGGAGTCCTCAGACAACAGAGAAGGAAGTGTCCCAGTGTACCCACAATACAGACCATCTGTGACCCAGTATTGACCGGTCACAGAATGGGAACAATAACATTATTGGCTCAAACAGCCTGTGTCCTTAAAGGAGGTAAACAGACATCATGGTTTGTCCTGTATGTCACATCTTGGCGTCTATGATAATTATTTCCATAACAACCATAACATTGTGCGATGTACTTAAGTTAATGTAAAAGGACCTACAGTATGCTTCATACTTTTTTCATAACAACAGTATGCTTCTCTTTTATAGCACATGAGATTTCAATTTAGTTGCCGTGATAATGAAATAAAAAAAGACATTATTGACTCTGTCTCTGAATCACTTTGGGAACCCAATAATGGTTTGCATGCTGTTTTCTTATTACTGGCATAATAATGGTAATCAAAAACCCAACAATAGTTAAGTGCATTCTCACAGCTTGTAGCTTATTGACACTGGCTAAACAATGTTAGTGTCCTGCTCCCACGGGCATAATCATCTGTCTTAAGTACAAGTTGGCAAAGCATATTGGAAAAGCTGTTACTCTTTGTGCTTGCTTTATGATCAAGAACATTGTGTTTTCTGCTTTTAAAATCCGCGGTAATATAATGAACCTTTTTAAACGCTGTTTTTTTTTTTCTTCACAGCCGTTGGACTATGAAACTAAAAGACGTTTTGTCATGGCCGCAGAGGCAGTCAATGACCATGTGGACACTCGTTTTCTGGATCTAGAGGAGTTCAGGGACAGAACAACGCTCAAGATTATTGTGGAAGATGTGGACGAGCCGCCTGTCTTTCTCTCCGAGGTGTACGAGTGGAAGGTTCCTGAAAATGCAGCTGTGGGAACTGTGGTTGGCAGTGTTAGTGCCAGAGACACTGACACAGTCAACAACCCCATCAGGTACAGGAATGTGAACCGTCTAAACCAGAAAGAATGGGATCTGCCACCCAAGTATGGTAATGACAAGGTAGATACCCAGGCTGGTGGGGGCGGAACGTCCCCAGACAGCTCCCTCCACAGGGTGAAAAATCATTCCATTTCAAATAGTGTTACTGGCTCGGTGCATCCATTTTACCCTTGATCTCTGGATACCCTGTACATGGTCATATTTATCTCATATTACTTTAATAGGAAATGAGCCCTGCTGAATAAATCATACCGATTTTTTTTTTTTTTTTTTTTTTTTTTACACCTCACAGGCTTTTCTATCTATTGCCTTGGTATTATCACAAAGCGACGTGGCTAGGACGTGGGAATTTAATAAAGCACCGTACGAGGTGGCATATGGAATTGAGATTTGCAGTCATTTGCAAGTGGGGCACATTGCAGAGGAGACGGCAGCAGTACCGGTGCCTGTAGTCCATCTGAGCTGAGCTTAAGAATGGCAGGTGCTGCATATCATCCTCAGCCTAGCGTCTATTAATGTCCCTTCGGAGACAATGTTTCATTGATTAATACATTATAGCTGACATTTTAGGGGCTTCCATAGCTCTACTAAATATGATTAAGTTTGCTTTGGTCAAATTAGCTTATTTTCCAAAGTTGTTATCACAGAAATGAGTCATTACTTATTATGTTTTCACTCCTGGTTACCCTTACTCACCATGGTGTTATAATCACTTATAATAATGGGTGGTAAAGGTATGATAGGATGAAAGATTTTCTTCGTTAACAATTCAGTTGTCTTCGCCCGTGGATGATACATTTATGTCTTTTAAAAGTCGTTTTTTATCCACTATCAGAAAACAAGTCACTTTTTCTGTAACATTATTTAATTGAAGAAAGACTGCAGAACATTTCTCTACAGATTTGTCCTTCTGTTTTTAAATCCTATTTCCTCACTAAAAACAAGGTCAGGTTATTTATTGTCTTAAAAAATATACAAAATTGTGTGTTAGCCCACTGTGTGAGATGCTTTGATTCACAGCGTTGTTGTCACTAGCTTGTGTGTGTGCTCTCTTTGTTGGATTTCTGTCAACAGATACAAACAATTGAGCAGTTTGCCTAATTAATCTCCCTGTGATATCACAATGTTTTGTTTGCCCAGGGAACGACCTTGCCTGCTAATGTGTGTATCTGTCTTTTTTCTTCCAGATATTCAATTGACAAATGGAGAGATAACACAAAAGCTTTCAAAGTAGACCCAAACAATGGAACTATAATTGTCGCTAAAGCATTAGACCGAGAGACTGCAAACTGGCACAACATTACGGTCGAAGCCAAGGAAACGAGTAAGGAGAATTTCATGTATTGTACAATGGCCTGTTGTTAATATGGCCAACTTATGGCACCCTTTGTCAGTCACATATCCCAAATAGTTCACAGAACTGTGTTAAGATGAACATAAACAATGTCTAGAGCACCGATTCCCAACCTGAAGTAGTATCTTGAGAAACTACAATTAAATCAAAGAAAAAATCATTCAGCTGATACCCCAGAACAATAACTTTCACAAATGAGAATATATGGAAACTAAGCAGGCAAGAGAGATCTTAATTGTAAACTAAAGGAACAATAACATGGTTGACACTGTGGTTGTTAGACATTATGTAACTACTTTTCAAGCAGTTTCAGGAATTAAGAAATGGTTGAATTTGTAACGGAACCTGACTGTTTTTAATGAATTAACTTAATGTATTTTTTTTATATGGCATGTTTGTGCCTCCGGCAAAAGACTGGTCTAACATAGTTGGCTTAAACTGTACATAAGCGGTAGGCTCAAAGTAGCTAAAGGCTTTTCATAAACATTTTGATTTGTAGGCCTACTCCATAAACCCTGCACTGTGTATTGGCTTTAATATGTAAAAATGCTGATTGCTGCTTGAAATAAACATTTAAAGGTTAGTAATGGATATATGAATATATTGAAATCAAGGTAAAAACAAGTGATATCAATTAAGGGATACTACAAAAAGTTGGGAACCACTGATGTAGAGTAATGCAAACCCTAACATTACTGTACCAGGATTTACTATTTTTGAACAATGGTTTGCTGTATAGTCTGTCTTAGTTTGGAGAAAGCAGTGAAAAGTGAATGCCCATTGATTTTGCTCCACAGTCATATTTAAAGAAGCAGAAACATTTATCAGTCTAAAATATTATTTTGACAGAGCTGTTACAAAGCATTTATGATACATGCACCCAGTGGACTTCAGCAAAATGTCTATCTTCACTACTGCAGCGCAGAGCCATTTATCCTCCTCTGTGGTGGTGTTCATCAAAGTGCTGGACATAAACGACAATGTGCCAAGGCTTGCAAGAGATTACCAGCCGTATATCTGCGAGGGAACACAGGCGGGAGAAGTATGTATATTATGATGCACTGATGTTCATGATTTATTATAGCAGTGTGGAATTGAGAATTTCCATGAAATGGACAGTAAAAGTTCTCATATTGCTACATATTGTATTACATCAATGTAGTATTTTGGATTCAAAAGGAGCCATTTTGCAATTGTACAGCACTATACCATGTTACATTCATAACACTGTCATCTGCTGACTGAGATTCTGAGAAATACATTACAATGGTATGCATACAGGAAATTCCACTTGTTCTTTCTCAGTAATGTGTCTTTGTGTCTCGCAGCTCATTCAGCTGCTCAGTGCTGTTGATCCGGACGACCCTGTGGAGGGACACCATTTCTACTTCTCTATGGTCCCCGAGAAACACATCAACCCAAACTTCACCATCAGAGACAATCAAGGTTATTATTAACAATGGTGGAAGAAGTATCCTGATAGTATACTTGAGTAAAACTAGCATTAAAGTGAATGCAGAAGTAAAGCAAAATAAATATCAGCTTTGAAATACATTCAGTTTGCACAATACTCATTATGTAGAATGAGCCATTACAGTATATCATTTTATTCACAAATTATTCATAAAATCATATCATTTATGTTCCAGCTGTAGAGTACAGGTTAAGCTTATTCCCATTGTTTCGAGTCTTTCTGACTATCTTATCCTGAGCATGAAATAAAATAGTTTCATTATACTTGCACCAGGAAATGTTCTCCTCCAAATAATGGACATTTTTACATTTTGGGGCTTTAACCTGAGGGACAAAAGAAAACGAAAAATATAACACCTAATGACACCTTACTTAAAAGTCCCATTTGATGACTGGGAGAATGATAGTGGGCTGCGGCTAAACCACCACCTGTATGATCAGTGGAAACTGTGGGACAAAGGCAGAATAAGGGTTCATTTTCATAATCACAATCATTTTTATAACACTAGTGTTTCTTCCACATTTTGGAATGAAATCCTTCAGTTGGTTGTTCCCTTTTTGTGGCTGACACATTCCTCAAGTAAATACATTGAAAGTGTCTGCTTTGAAGTCAGTAGCCAGTCAACCCTTTCTCAAAGTTTATAATGAAATGGGCAACAAAAATCAAGCAGAAAATATGATTCAAGTTTTCAACAGTGGGATGTTTGAATGTGCAAATGAGTGGGGATGTACTGTTTGCAGGTGCAGTGTATGGGTGATTGCCTAACAACACATCAGTCCAGTCAGCATCCAGGGAATTAATAATGGATCATATATATTATAAAACACATTTCCAAATTTCACAGGGCATATTTGACTCTGAAAAGTAATTGTTAGGTACCTTGATGAAGTCTTATGGGGACTCTGAAGTATACTTGACAAATGTACTTTTGTACACACTGAAAATGAGATTTGACAAGGTGCTCCAGACTTTCTGAGAGCTTGGATTGAATTTTAAATCACATTATGTGTGTCAGTTGAATTCCCCCACAATCTCAGCACTCACGGTGGAAGTGCTACTCATGTTTTTTTTAAAGAAATTGAAAAGTGCACCTCTCTACATTTCATTTTTAGACAATACAGCCGGCATCGTGGCACGCAGGAGTTCTTTTACGCGCAAGGATCGAACCCAGTACCTCCTGCCTGTTGTGGTGACTGACAGTGGATCTCCAGCTCTCTCCAGCACCAACACTTTAACCATCAGTGTATGCAGCTGCCAGCCTGCCGGCCATTGTCCCACAGGGGGGGTGGAGGCCCTCGCCCTGTCTATGGGGGTCAGCCTGCAAACCTTGTTAGGAATTGTGGTCTGCTTTATCACACTTATAGGTAAGAAAGCATGGTCTTATCTTGTATTCACATTCAAGCCTTGTCAAGATTATCAAACTATGGTATAATAAGGATGTGTGAAAATGTGCACTCTGTAGATAGACAGATAGATACAAAGTAAAGATATAAAGATGGAAGTATAGATGTAACGATAGATGTAACAAACACACACATACAGACATTCGTAGATAGATAAATCTGTGATATTGTCTTGTAAAAAAGTCATTCTCTTTCAGCGAATCTGTTGAGCTAGAGCAGCTCCAACTCACAACATTTTGGCAAGTATGTAAACGTGTGTTAAACAGCAGGATTTTTTCATTAACACGTTTGCACTTTCCTTTGAATTCCTTTTTTTAAAACTCACCAGCGTGCCTTTAACACACTTATAAAATGCTGAAAGCTTGCAGAGCGATGATGTCAGGTAATGAGCATATTGGTTGCAATACATCAGTAGCAATGACACCATGGGACATTGATGGGTTTGCATAGTGAAGAGCTTTATTATGACCTCGGCTGCTGTGTGTCCTCTCTTTGCCCATCACATGAAAGATTAATGACAATACCTGCTATGCTAACATTCTGCCGGATGAGAACAATACACGGTGAAAACACGGCAGAATAATATAAACTCTTTTAGCATTCTGTGCCACATGGAGCAAATACAAGAAGTCTTCCTGTTGTGCGTGAGCTGAAATTAAAAAAGGTAATTCATAACTTCATTTGTGTTCAAATAGAATTTTACATCCACTATAAGTTACAGAAAAACAAATCTGGCTGCTATTATTTGTACAGTACATTTTAAAGCTCCATCAGGCACTTAATACGCGTTTTTTTATCACTAAGCTCATGCCCTGGTGTATGTTGGTAATGAGCTCTTGCTGTGTCGTGTCTGCAGTGCTGTCAATTCTAATGCTGGTGGTGAGGAGGCACAGGCGGAAGCAACAGGAGAAGCTGGAGGTGGAGGGGAAAGAGCTGGAGCTGCCTGAGACGGTGTCACAGAAGGTGCTGTATTACGGAGAAACGGGGGGTGTAGGAGCCGACCTCAACTTCTGCCAGCCTGCGGTCCCGCTGCGCCGCCACCCCAGGAGGAGGGAGAGGAGGCTGCGGAGGGAGGACGTCAGGGCCAGCATACGCATGTCCCTCAGAGAATCCCACCTCATTGGGCCGGACGACGACGTCTTCAGGCAGTTTATTCTGGACAGGTTGACAGAGGCTGATCTCGATCCTTACGTCCCCCCATTCGACTGCCTAAGAACCTATGCTTATGAGGGGTCGGGTTCTCCCACAGGGTCCCTGAGCTCGCTGGACTCATCTACAACGGAGCTTGAACCTGAGCAACCTGTTAGTAATCCCAGAACCTCCACAGTAAGACTCACCCCTTGGTATTGGGGAGGAGAGGAAGACACCATCTTCTGAGGGTCTCTTCTTCTACTCTTTCAATGGCTGTTTCTCTAATCTTTGCCATGATGGACAAGTTCACTTCACTTCCAATGAGCGATCAGCCATGACTAAAAGTTGCATTTAAAGGAAAGGCCCAGCATTATGAATAATTCCTTGTCGAGAGTTGTACCTGATTCATTAATGTGCGCTGAATATAAATCAAAAGCAGCCTGTCAGCTTAGCTTAGTTTAGCATGAAGACTGGACTCTTTTCGGAGGCTTTAGTTGTGCTATGCCACTTTCATCATCTAATGTCTGCTTTCTTCAGTCTTCTGTTGCTATGTTAGGCTAACTGGAGCCTGGTTGTAGCTTTATATTTATCATACCGATATGAAAAAAGTATTTAATTCTCGTGTTGCTTCAAGCTAGAAAGCATAGTGTATTACATACAATGACAAGCCATTCCTCTTAGATGAAATCAATCCATAATGATTACATTATGTACGCATCAATTCTGTGTACATTTCTTTGAACATTGAGAGCATTTATGACTTTTTATGGCTAATATGAATGTTGATGTTAGACTTTGTCTTAGTGCCTTCAAATCTAAGAGCAAGGGGTTTATTCTACACTCACTTCTATGCAACAATCAAATCCATCTTCGTCCTACATCGTAAGCCATTTGTATAAATGCTAAAACAACCTGTATTCTCCTGACAAGCGACCTCTTGTAGTTGTGCAAATAAGGACTATCCTCTCTAAATTGCAAAGGTAGGATTAACATGCCGACATGTTGCGTGTTCGTTGCATTTTCCCTCAACTTCAGAAACTGCAGTCCAGTGATCTACCAAAAATGTAATGTAACTCTTCCCCAAACCTTTAAGCTGCATTATTTTTATTTTATTTGTATTTTATTTAGTCCGCTTAGGGACAGTGGAACAAGCTGGAAACACAGTATTATCACATTATTAATTTGTGGCTGTTAAAGAGTAAAACAATGGAATTCATGCTTTAATTATTATAAATATTACAGTGATATTACACTCACTGTATAATACCTACAGTATTACTGATCAGTCAAATACATGTTTATGGTACTACTAGACACTTCTTATCTAGTTTTATATTTGGTATTTTGGCTCATAACAATTTGTTCTGTACATTATGTGTATTGTTGTATTTACCCCTACGAAATGATATTATTTAATGCATATTCTTTGGTTATGTGAATGGCAACATCATTTTCAAATAGAGATTTTGATTCCTGATTAGCGTTTTCTTACAGAAATTAAATGTTACTTACAGAAGACTATCCATTATATATGAACTGTTTAACATGGATTATGCTGTATGATATGACTTTCCTTTTTGTGAAGTCATGGGAGAGCAGATCACACGACTTGTGTAAGCCAATCAGCAGCGGAGAGAGATCACATGGGTGATTGGCAGCAAAACCTCAGCAAAGTAAGAGAAGATTTGAAATGTATAAAGAGAGTCTTATACAAGAGCACTTTAAAGATAATTATAATAATATACAGTGCTGCGCTCTCTTCTTCCTTCATGGTCATTTAGCGTACAGTATTATTGGAAAACAGTATATGAGCGCGTTATTGTGTGGGTGGCTGCTCGTGGGGTGACTCAAGGTAATTACAAGGGGCTCAGGTCCAGCCTCCTTCACCTTCTCATCCACTAATTGGGCTGTTTGCTGTCTGCGAAGGTCAGTGTTTAGACCAGAGAGCATACAGTTCTCACTGAAGGAGGAACTGTATACAAAGACATACAAACATATTTGGAAAGTAATTGGAAAGCCTTGGGCAAAGATACAACATAAGGGAAACAACTAATTCTTTGAATCTATTCAGCTTTTCCTTTTTCTGCCGTGGTTACTTTTATATAGGTGCACCACTCAGCAGGACATTTTCCAGACATTACTGCAACTCAAAGTGAGCTTCAAATAGCTTTCACTGTTGGAAACAATCTATCTGGGCACTGCAAAATCATTATCTCACAATGGCTTCTAAAGACACAGATGTTCAAAAAAAAAGTCTTTTGAAAGTGCTTTCAGACCAATCTCCACAGTCCAACATGTAGGTTATTGGATTTGCCCATAAAGGCCCTGTTATAATTTCCTTTTCAAAAAGTACCGTAATGTCAAAAGTCATTCAGCTCTCGGTGTCATTTAACCTTCTGAATTTCTGTCATTACCCATGGTGAATATCACGGGTAATTTAACCTAACAGCCCTTTTCTTTGTGTAATTATACCCATCACAGCAATGTGAAAGATTTCGCTCCGTCGACTGTCTCTGTCCTCTGCACAGGTTATAGATTCAGCTCTTCTTTTCAGAGCCATGGCCAGACTCATCACAAAGCCCCACAATGCTCACTTGAGGGTCTTTGAGAGGGGGCTCTCATTTGGTACACGGTGAGTTGATTGAAAAGATGCCTGAAAGGTTTTTTGAGATCCATTTTTGTAAAGAAAAATAAATCATTACTTACATGTACGCCTCAAGGTTTGGCTGATCAATTAATTGATGTGCAATTGGGGATTATACAGTTACTGTAATTAAAGTGTATGAAGATTAATATATAGATATTCTGAGTATTGCAACGTTTTTTTAAGTATATGTTTATAATAGTTGTAGACCAACAATCGAACAAAAAAGAATTTATAGTTGAATTAATGTTATAAAGTTACAATACACATAATTGTCAAAACTGCCAGCCTTTTTTAATTCAACATGACCCCATGTCACCCCACATGAATGATTTTAAGGAATATGTAGTTTTGACCAAGTGAGAGCCCTTCTTAAATTAAACCTATATATTATCTGATCTCTGCTAGCACAGTAAGAAACTTGAAAAGATGAATAGTTAGGTTGGGAAATATATGTGAATACTGGATATGCTTATACATTACAACTTGTCATTGATTATCCACACATTGTCAAATTGCAAGTTATTAGGCAGGAACAGGACATTGACTTAAGCTTTAACATCACAATAATACATATGAAATCATGCTCAACACTATAATATTTAAGCAAGCTATCAACACCAATAGAGAATACTTCCATGTGTGAGCCTACACAGGCTGTTATCACAGCATGTGTGCCGCTGTCAAATCTGACAGCAAATGTGTTACAAGATTATGCAAACTTTAATATTTCTGGCATTTTCAGAAAACATTTCTGGCAAGTTATGTCATGTGAGCCTTAACCACTCTGGTCCATTAACTTTCCCGAAATGTGGTGAGACTAGGGGAATGTCACACTTCTAAGAAACAAATTATAAGTTGTAATGCTGTGCTAACGATTTGGAAAGTATAATTGTTCATCACAATCTAATGTTTGGCTGTGTTGGGTGGTAATGTGTGGCCTTGTTTACAAGACAGTTGGTAGTTTCAAATCACTTGAGGCAAATTGATTATTATCAGGAGCATTTGCAAGATTCATTTAGTTTTTGGTTGATGGACCTTGCTAAAAATACAGTTTTAAATTAGAAATTGACATTTGCTCAACCAACTCCCCTCTACTGTGATTACATTGTGTATGTTTTTTACCCTTTTCAAAAATGTGATAGTATAGGTTTAACCTTGTCCATATCTTGGTGTTTCTTCCCAGCCAGAGAGTCGAAAGGGAATTTGACACGTCTGACCTGATGTGGGGTCACGGCTAATGTGATCGCGTAGCTAGTTTAGATTAATTTGACAGGGTTCTTGTGTTAAATCAGTCCGCTGGAAACTTTTAAAAGTCAGCCAGGTCTCTTTTCTGTATATACAGAGTTTTCCATTTGCGTGATCTTCCATGGACTGTGGTCCATCTTCCAAGCAAAATCCACAATAAGAAAAGCTGCTATTACTTCAATCTGAAATGAATGACCTATTGTGTACAATAATTGTGTGTGGAAATTTGAACGGGAACACAATAAATTGAGAGCTTAAATAATCCAATCTTTATCTATTACAGCTGACACTAGCATGATCAGGTAGCTAGCTACAGCTGATAACATCTGCAAGGGACACCAAAAACATACAGGGACACTAATCAATGTTATCTTGCCATTGCCATTATTATAATTGTACATTAAAAAGCATACATGCTGTGAGTGAAAGGGGACGGGACAACTCACCTTTTAAATAAAATCATTTTACTAATTGCCATCTTATTAAGAGGTTATGTTTGACACAACGTAGGATCAGTAAGACTCATTTAAAATCCAAACTAAAAGTGAATATACAGCAAATGTGCAGAAACAATCAACCTACACAGGTGTTAAAAAAGTGATTAGCATATGTGACATTGAAGCCCTCATTGAACACACCAAAAGAGAACATACACCTCATTGTAAGCTTTATGGTGATGATGTAAACTAAGACAGTATCCATTTTGTAAGCACCAGCACAATTGGTGTCTTCTTTGTTAAATTAGAGAAAGCAGATCAGACTGTGACTGTTGTGTTATTGTAGAGTTAGTGAGCCTGTTGCTAATCACCAATCATCATTTTGACTCCAGCATAAAATAAACATAAAAACATGTCCTGCCATTTCCATTGACAAATCAAATTGCAATTCACAGCGGCTCATACAAAAATCAACAGCAAGCTACATACAGTAAGAGCCAATAGAGTGGTGTTGTGAGAGGTCATCCTTCAACTAAAGACTCTGCTTCAAAACCAAACACAGCCATCATTATCACTAACAAAGTGTGCTTGGCACTTTGCTTCTATCATTTCCTGTTTCCCTTTTAGTGGTTGGGACGCACTTTTTTGTTTAAGCTAACGAACCTTACACTCTGATAAAACGTACAAATAATGAGCTCTCCTTGATGAGCCAGTTGCTTTTCAGTTAATTAAAAGGCCCTGATACTTTGCTATACTTCTAGAAGTAATTTCTTACATGAACACAGTAGCGTCTTCCAAAAGACAGTTTATCTTCCATTAGGAATTTCTGAATGTCTTGAAATAGAATATCCCTTCCCTTTGGCGGACACAGTTTTCGCCCTAGAATGCTGAACTTATGCATGGCGACACATGTTTCGCTGTTGTGTTTAAAATTGCATAAACACATCCATGTGAGTACATAGTCTTATCTTTTGGGGAATTTGAGCTCTTGGGCTACAGAGTATA
The DNA here is from genome assembly GCF_902827175.1 of Gymnodraco acuticeps. NCBI lineage: Eukaryota > Metazoa > Chordata > Actinopteri > Perciformes > Bathydraconidae > Gymnodraco > Gymnodraco acuticeps. The sequence goes on from NW_022990021.1 coordinate 2,153,875, forward strand.
GTGTATTTCAAGCTGCAATCTCCAGTCCTAAAGAATAGAGCCAATGCATAAAACGGTGTTCTTTGAATGGCCACCTTGGGATAGCTCCAAAAGAAGGTAATCCCTGTTGGCCCAACTTTACAGCAGAACTATCTCTGCTATGCCAGGTAACCCAAGCGCTTCAGCTAATGTGGCTAAGTTATGCGTTGTGGGCGATGCCAAGATGGCGACGGGAGGAGCCAACCATACTGAATTTGACAATATTTACTCCTTAAAAACCTATGGTTGACATCACAGAGACTGTTCATTTTTGATACAGTCTGATTGCCATTTGGAAAGGGCTCCCTTAGAAAAACTGATGCACCAATTTAGAATTCAGTCAATTGAATCCGATGACAGTTGAAGGGTTGCTTGGTTACTTTCCAACAAATATGACCTTATATTCTATTGAGCAAATTAGTAATTATTTTTGTGTACATCTTTACATTGTTTTCGTAGGAAAATGCTGCATATTATACCTTTTAATTGATATTAAACCAAGGCTTCCAAATAATTGGTTATCCTTTGTTCAGAAATAATGTCCCTCATTTGCGATGGGACTTTTTCATCGAATTAAAATACGTGAAAAGCTATTTTCAGAGTTTGGCTCATTAGATCTAATCTTTTTTATGAAAGGGAGCTGCTGAATTAGGAATGAAAGACTTTCCACTTATGATACATAACATATCCACTTGATCTGATATCATATTGTTCTTTCCTTAGGTCTTTACTATGGCACTAATATTATGGAATACCAAAGACTTGGGGTTCAAAGTGAAAAGTCCCATTAATAAAGAAGAGATTACTTTCACTTGCTGTCAGGGTCCTGTGCCGCTAAAGGATTGATGCTCTCACATTAAATCAGCCCCTTGAAAGGTCCTTCCAAAACTGTATGAGTGCCAACTGTATAGGTAATTTCTTTCTCTATTTTGTTTTACTTTCAGGGCATGTTCAGTGGTATTATCAAGGCATTGATGTAAGGATGTTTGCTTTGTTGTTGGCTTGGTCATTCTTTCCAAATCTGTATTTGTCATTGGTTCTCTCTCTCTTTTTTCCTTTCCTACTTTCGTACTTTCTTTCCTTCCTCCATTTCTCTCCTCTGAGCCACAGGGTTTGTTGTTCACTTTTTGTTGTCTGAACCATCATTCAAAATGCAGGGCTTTCTTCTGACAGGCACTGAAGCAAGGAAATGAGAAATGACTTACACAGTTTAGCTCCTCTTCATTTTCACTCGCCTTATTATTATCAAACACATGCACTCCACGTTCACACACGTACACGTGCGGGCGCGTGCATGCACACACACACTGCACGCACTTTTCACAGATGATTAGTGAAGTCTCTTCAGCAAAAAGACACCCAAATCTGTAAAGTCCTGAGAGGTTTTTTGTCAATGTCCACACTCATGACATACAATACATTTAGTAGACTTTGACAGTTCAGAGAGCGATGGCCCCTGCTCACCACAAATTAGCTGTCATTCATAATTGATTAAAGTCCGAATGTAAATAATACATGGAAATTGAATTTTATTTGGGATGCCATGTCAATTACATTTTCCTAGGGCACTGCTGAGAGTGGATGTAAACATGGCTGCCTAATTGCAAAATGATTTGCCAATGAGATTAGGCTAATCATGTTTAAGGGCAAAGAGAGGCTGGAGGTGTCACAGGTTTTTATTATTTCAGTCTTTACACTTTTTCTCGGATCTAATTCCAAATGCAGGGCATGAGGAATGGATGGAACAGGTCTCTGGTTTTGCTCTGAAGGCAGCACTTAAAATCTGACACTGATATTTTCTGGAGGATCTTTTATTTTTTCCTGAGGAGAATGCACAAATGGAATAATTATACTTTTTCTTCTCCTCTTTTTACCTCCTTAATGCATGCAGTAGAATGACAATTGTGATTTATTTTTCGTTGGAAAATGATCCAAACAATCAGACCATCCATCAATACACACAGATGATTTACTCTGGAAGGTTTTACCATCTGTTTCCTTCTCTCTGCTGTTTATAATATGGAAACAAAGCATTTTAATAGAGCTGAAACAGGAAAAGGACTTCTTTTAAATGCAAATACTTGGCTCAAAGTGCCTTACACTGCCTTAAAACTGAATAGATTAAACAAATCACACTAAACACAAGATACTTAGTCCATGTTAATATTCATCATATTCAGCTTCTTAATTATTATGATCAGTTATGGAATATAGCCTAAGTACCAGGAATGAAAGTAAAGAATGATAGTTGCTGTAACATAGTTGTGTGTTACTCATGAGTTATCCTTAGCATTATTGTTTAGAAAATGTGCTGTTCTTTTTTTAGAGATTTTAATTAAATATTTGTTGGCGTTTTTTTGTATAAGTGTTGTTTTTTTTCTTTAATAATGCAGGGACTCTGAGCTGTTATATGTAGCCTTTAATAGGCCTTGTTTAGTGGCCATTCTTTGGCCAATGGGGGGAGGGGAGGGGATTTGGGGCAAAAACCAATCCGGGCGGGTTCCATGGGAAATCAGAAAACTATCAGAAATAAATACAGCGTTGAGAATGAGAAAAAACATTGACACGGTCTTAGAGTCCAGTGCCCTGAAACATTGAACACTGCAGCCTGTGATCGTTTAGTATTTAATAACTGTTTTCCATGCACATAACATTTGTGATTTTACTGAAAAAAATCTAAAAAAGGAATAATAAATTAATATGTTTGTATTTCACCTTCGGTCGACACCATCCCTCGCTGCTGTTGCTTTTATCTGGATTTCCCCTTTACACATTGCTCCAGCAGAGAACAACAACACCCCAGTCAACATTTTTCAAAATATATAATTGAGTGTGTGTATACGATACACAGCCTCGGGTCGTGTCCCCCCTCCTGTTGGTTGGTTGGTTGGTTGGTTGGTTGGTTGGTTGGTTGTGAGAAGTGTGGTGCGCTGATTCTTCGTAGCAAATCAATCACATATTGACAGTGCTCTGATCAAATGGGCGTTGAGGATTGTCAAATTGACAGGTAGACATTGACTGCGCTCTGATGTGATTGGGCCGTGTCAGATTGACAGTAGCCCAATGTTGTTGGCGGGGCACAGGGGGGGTGGTTGGGGCCACACTTTAATGACATCCTTCCTTTGGTGTATCTGACCCTGTATTTACCCTTGGCATTGTCAAATAGTGTATTCAGTGTGCACTTTAGTTTAGTACAGCCAATTCAGTTATCGTAGGCAGCCAGCCACATGTCTCTTCTTGCATTTTGGATGTCTGCGTGTCTCCATTGTGTATGCGCATATTGTGAGGCATGTGCACTTGGAGTCAGAAAAAAAGCCATCGATGCAGTCCTCAGAAGTAGCACATCATTAATAACGGAGGGACCTTTGAAGATCCTGCATAAATGTCTAATTAGGTTTGGTAACCTTTAGGAAACTCAAGTGGGTGAATACTAAACAGGCCCGGAGATCTTGTACTGCATGGCAAACTAAGCACTCAACATGTGGGAGAGAGCACTGACATTGAGGAGGTTTGTTCCCCTGCCTGAAAGGGCATGCAATTTAAGTCACATTACAAGCGCGTCTGAACTCATTGGCCAATTTCTAGCCAATTTATCGTAGTTACCATTGTGTGTATACACGTCATCGTGGCGGTAGAACAGAAATATGCAGGTTTTGTTGTGCCCTTCATGCTGTGTTGATCATTGTTCAACATAACTGTGACAAGCGCGGGTGGAATTAGGCAGACCCCAAAGTTTGAGTATTCGAGCCACCAGCAATGTTTGTTCTGATAGTGTTAGAAGGATGTGACCTGGAAAATACTGTGAGGGCTGCTTTACACTATAATGTCATTGTCTCTGGCTTATTAAAAGATGACAGCACTTGACAATCAAAATTCTGCCATGTTGTGTTATAATACACGTTGCTAGTTAAGCTCCAATCTTTAATGTCAGGTCAGAACATTGCTGTTTCACCTTGACTCTTGCTAGTTAACAACAGATCTCCTTAAAAATAACAAAGAGTTGACTTTAATAAGTGTTTGCAATGAAGAAAGAGACATTTAAATATGTTCTGTACAGATATTTCGAAAACATGAAATCTGTCAAATTGAAGTTTAATATATTTGGATTGAAAGGCATCAAATCGATGTTAAATTGGAAAACAACAAAGATTGCCAAATGCAAATAACGTCACCGGCTCAAAAGAAAGTCTATATTATATATGGTATCTGCTATATGATAATAGTGATAATATTACTCGATTAGCATTACTAAACTAATGTTGACAGTTTTTTTTTTAACAACATTCTTTTGTCAGTACACCATTGACACTTTCTTTTTTTCCACTTACTTCACCAATATTACAAAATAAATAAAACAAATGATAAATTACTGCATTGGGTTGCTTCTGCACTGGAACTCAATCACATTAAAGTTAAACATAACTCTCCAAATCACATGGCAAGTTTTTGAAATCCATAGCAGGTCATAGTAAATATTGTTATTAATGCGCCTATGGTTACCCCCGTATTCCCTGACTTTACTCCTATATATATATATCTATATAGTGTACAGTATATCACTCATAAAGTATATTGCATGCAAGGTTGAGACATGTATACAGTATATCATTGTTGTGTCTCCCAACTGATTTCGGGCTGTGTAGATTTTTCTAAAAATAGCCCCAGGGTGTCCCGGTCATGATACCTTTATCCCTGCTATAAAGCAATATAAACATACACATCCAAAGACATACATCACAGGCACTCCAACATATTTATCATATGCACCCACAGACACACAAATACAAACACACGCGCACACACACACACACACGCAGGGTTGTCAGAGCGCGGTGTTAAATCAGAGGGGCTGTTAATGGAGGCGGACAGCTTGGCTGCTGTTTCATCAAAGTGCGGAGGAAATGCAGATCTGTGTCCTTCTGTCTGCTGAATTTGAAACAGAAACCATTAGGGATTAGACAGCCTTTACCACCGAACAGTGACTTTCTAATGGCCGTCCACAGGAAATATTTACTCACTGTCTCGCATGTGTTGATCCGCCCATCAGGAGCCTAACTTGTCCCCTGGCCAGATAGCTTTATTTAGCTGCCAGCCATGTCGCAACCTTGAGTTTTTTTTAACGTATTTGATTGATACAAGAAGCCCTGAGTGGCTCAAACTTTTCTCCCCCGCTGTGTTTGCTATCTGTGTTATGATAATAGAAATACTGACTGGGCCTGCGATTTTAGATTGCTATTGATTATAAAGCAATAATGTGCTCAAATAATAGTTTATGTAAGGACATATCTTCTCACCATCCCATATATCTCTGTGAATTATATTGTTCATGGCAATATTACAAAATATTTTACAATTCCGTATGACATTTGCATTCATTTAATATAACATATAAGGTGAATTGCCCTAATGTGGGAATGTTTTTGCATTTCAGACTTCGGGAATATATTGCGATATGAAGCCGATACAATAAATCAACATTAAGTACCATTCTGAAATCCCCAGGATGTGTCCTAATCAAACCAAAAGAGAAAATGCAGATATTACACTCATAAAAGAAATGGTAGACATATAAGTACTCTTAGTGCCAAGTTGTCTCAGACAATCTGCATTTCCTAATGTGGGACAGTTCTGTGCAAAATGTGGGACACTGAAAAGTCTATGTTAAAAAGCCTCAGACACCTTCATTCATGTAATAAAAACATCTCAGGTCAGTAACACTCAAAGCTAAATGTGCAATACCATGTTCAGCTATGTTACTATTTATAATGTTATTGTTTTTACAACAGAAGATGTTTTTCTTTAAATTGAAGTTAAATGCATCAATCTGGTGAACTTTGAGGGCAAAATTAAGAGATGTATGGATACAGCTCTCAACACTCATATGAAACAGAACTGTATATATTTCAACAATCCAAAAACCATTAGAATATGCTCACAACCAATAACACATATTTGATAAACTCCTCTCTCCTATCTTTATCTTACCTAGTCTGCATTCTTTCTTTTTTATTTATGCATATTCGACTAATCACTCCCCTTTTAAACTGTGTGTTGTTTTTTTTACTGACCTATAGCACATATTGGAATGATTTCTTAATTTAGGCTATTTTTTACAATGTGTGTTGGAAGGATTTATTAAATTACTATGAATATTTGGGCTTAAATTAATTGCCATGTCTTAAACTCAGACATTTATCCCTAACATTATCTCTGACTTTGTCATACCATTTTAACAGAGATGCAGCCACCCCCAATTATTTAATATGATTTGCCCTTCACCTTAAATATCTAAAATAATGCATTAGAAGACTAAAACCCTGTAAATAACCATTGCTCTTGCACAATCCATGCCCCTTTTAGACCTGTCCCACATTAGGCAAATCATACTGTCCCACTTTGCAAAACATGTTTCCTAAAGTGGGACGATGGAACATTTGATTGAAATAAAAAATATAGAGTATATTTACACCATATTATAATATGTTCTGATGAACAAACATATCATAAACACATCCTGATAAAAACTTGCAAGATTGTTTTATTTATACGAAATTTAAAACCTTAACATTACATTTGTCAAAACACTATGTCATTGACCTTTGGGTGGTCTTCACACATGGTACTTCCTGTTTAAAGGTTTTTCCACCATCATCTGTGATTGGACATTTGAGAAGTCATGTGATTTTGATCGCATGACATCACAGCTTGTGTTAACCCGTAGTTTCATTGACTCTCATTTGTTTGCGGAAGACTTACACCCATTTGAGCTTAGGTGTCCCACATTAGGGTGTGTCCCACATTAGGGCAACTCACCCTGTTTGTATTAGTGTTGGATTTTGGTATTTACCTTGTGATTTTATTAAATAAAACACCTCTATGATTTTCTAGAAAAATATATCATAAGGATTCATATTGCAGTGATATGAAATTATATTTCACTTGGTTATCCATATTTCCTGATTCTTTATTTACTTGTCCTGGTAAACTTTGCCCCCTTAAACTGCTAAAAATAACATGCTAAAATGATTGTATCATGTTGACAATATATGAATTACTACACTCTTCACAGATTATTTTAATCTGATGTCATGAAGAAGACACGTCTCATGTTTCAGATTTCACAAAGACATCATAAATTTGATATTCCGTCATTTATAGTCCATATAACTTAAACATGAAATATGGTAAAAAATAGGTAAAGAAGGTTTAGGTACACCTAAAGTTGGTCAGATATAACAATATTCCTGTTTTTAAAAGGATGCTAGAACCAGCTTGGCACTTTTAAGTATTTGCATCAGTTGATATACATATATGATATTGTGGTGACACGTTATTGGACATAATTCACCTCTCGTATTGTGTTGCCACACGGACCCTTTAGTGGGAACACCTGTAGCGTTAGCTTCCATTCCTGCTAGCTCATCAAGCAGAGCAGTTCATGTGATAACCTCTCTGTTATTAATGGCTAATAAAGATTATAACTCTGTTCTTAATACACCGCCTCCGACTCCCTTTTCCTGGCACTACACTGGTGACCCCGACTTTTCCGAGAAAGTTTCCGGGAAATGAACGAGCATGGCTGAACGCGATGTGTTCGTAAAGCTGCCGGAATTCTGGGAGCACGCCGCGGAGGCATGGTTCGCACATGTGGAGGCGCACTTCGCCTGCCGACAGGTCCGTGACGGGGACCTGAAATACTACCATGTGGTAGCAGCGCTGGGCAGCTCTGCGTCGTTCAGGTTGGTGGGATTCATCGCAGCCCCCCCACATCATGGCAAATATGAGGCGATTAAGGCCCTTCTCCTTAAGACATTTAGTTTATCTGCTAAGGAGAGGGCTCGCCAGTTACTTGACATTCAAGGCCTAGGAGACAGCAAGCCATCTCAGCTAATGGAGAAAATGCTAAATCTGCTAGGGGGGGGGGAGGATCCCCGGCTTTTATTCACCGAGATTTTCCTGCGTCACTTGCCTCCCTGGGTACAGACGGCGCTGGCCAACACGCCTGTCACGGAGCCCCGTGCTTTGGCTGAGGAAGCGGATCGTTTTTTCCTGGCTACACAACAGCCCGGTGCAAAGACGTTAGCCGCGACGCTCAGCGGCCCACCTGCAGTCAAGAAAGCGTGGCGGAGGCCGGACACGGCTGTGGCGAGCCGGCGTGGAGATGCCGGAGAGTGCGTTTACCACGCACGTTTCGGGACAATGGCGAAGAAATGCATCGCTCCGTGCAGCTACAAACCCCCGGGAAACGGAGGGGCCGGCGCTCAGTAGTGGCTCTGAGCGTCGGCGGCACGTGCAGGCTCCTCTTCGTCAGCGACAGCGTTTCGGGGAGCCTGTTTCTATGTGACACGGGCGCTCAACGGAGCGTAGTTCCAGCGTCGAGTGAAGACGTCGCCCGTGGGGGGGCACGGACCGCGATTGACGACGGCTAACGGCGGTCCCATTCGCACGTACGGCGTGAGGCCTATGTGTCTGCATCGGAGGACAGCATTTCAGCTGAGATTTCGTGACAGCGGACATTTCTTTTCCCCTCCTCGGAGCGGATTTTTTGTGTGCTCATGGACTCTTAGTGGACGTTAAGAATAGGCGTTTGGTTGATGCCTTAACGTTTTCTTCCCTCGTGTGCACACTTAGAGGCGCAGCGTACTGTCAGCTCGGCTGTCAGGCTCCCTGTCAGGGGCAGACACGTTTCTCAGACTGTTGGCCGAGTTTCCAGACATGTCGCTACCCACCTTCTCTGTGCTTACCACTAAACATGGCGTGGAACACCACGTCACTACCGGGGGGCCTCCTGTCTACGCCAGGGCCCGGCGGTTGAACCCTTCTAAGCTGGCTGTGGCGAGGGCGGAGTTCGCAACCATGGAGCGTCTGGGCATTGTCCGCCGCTCCGACAGTCCTTGGGCTTCTCCCCTGCACGTCGTTCCCAAACCGAACGGCGGGTTCCGCCCGTGCGGGGATTACCGCCGACTCAACGACGCCTGACCGCTATCCGGTGCCCGCATATTCAGGACTTTTCGGCGCATCTGGCCGGTACGGGGGTGTTTTCCAAGGTGGACCTGGTGCGTGGATACCACCAGGTGCCCATGCACCCCCTGGACATTCCCAAGACAGCAGTAATAACGCCTTTTGGACTTTTTGAGTTCCTGCGGATGCCTTTTGGACTCAAGAATGCCGCTCAGACGTTCCAGTGCCTGATGGATTCGGTGCTGCGGGACCTGCCGTTTGTGTTTGTCTACCTCGACGACATACTCGTCGCCAGCGCTTCAGTGCAGGAGCACCTGTCCCACCTCCGAGCCCTTTTCACATGGCTCAACGAACACGGATTAATCATCAATCCTGCAAAGTGCCAGTTCGGGGTGTCGGACATCGATTTCCTGGGGCACCGCGTCACCAAAGGCGGTGCGACACCTCTGCTAGCGAAGGTGGAGGCTGTTGCGGCTTTTCCTCGCCCACTCACAGCCCGGTCGCTTCGTGAGTTTCTGGGGATGGTGACTTTCTACCACCGTTTCATCGCCCGGGCCGCACACATCATGCGGCCGCTGTATGAAGCATTGAAAGGCAAGACCCCCGTCCAGGAGATCGACTGGACAGCAGAGGCGGACAGCGCTTTTGCTGAGGTCAAGATCGCGTTGGCTCAGGCGGCTTTGCTGGCACACCCATCATCTACGGCTCCCATCTCCATCACCATGGACACGTCGGACTACGCGGTCGGCGCAGTGCACGAGCAGTGGGTGGAGGGCGCTTGGCAGCCGCTCGCCTTTTTCAGCCGCCAGCTGACGCCTAGAGAACGCAAATACAACGCCTTTTACCGGGAGCTCCTCTGACTTTATTTGGCCTTGCGGCACTTCCGTTTTATGCTGGAAGGCCGTGAATTTACGGCGTTTGTCGACCACAAGCCGCTCACCTTCGCCATGTCAAAAGTGGCGGAGCCTTGGTCGGCACGTCAGCAGCGGCAGCTGTCCTACATATCGGAGTTCACTACGGACATTAAGCACGTGGCTGGCAAGTCGAACCTGGTTGCTGATTGCCTCTCCAGGGTCGTCATCGATGCCGTCCAGTTGGGCCTGGACTATACTCGCATGGCGGCGGACCAGGTCACAGATCCCGGCGTCCAGGCTCTGAAGGTGGAGAGCGCGGGGCTGCGCTTGGAGGACGTGGTGTTCGGCGACGCGGGCATTACTCTCCTGTGTGACGTCTCTACGGGCCTGGCGCGGCCTATCGTCCCTGCCAGCTGGAGGCGTCCTGTGTTCGAGGCTGTGCACGGCCTGTCACACCCCGGCGTTAAACCTTCAGTACGTTTGGTAGCGGCGAAGTTCGTTTGGCAAGGACTGAAAAGGGACGTGAGGACTTGGGCCAGGGAGTGCGTGGCTTGTCAATGCGCTAAGGTGCTCCGCCACACGAAGGCCCCGTTGGAGCGTTTCCTGGTGCCTGAGAGGAGGTTTGATCACGTCAACATTGACCTGGTTGGTCCATTGCCTTCCTCTCAGGGGTTTTCCTACCTCCTCACCATGGTGGACAGAATGACCCGGAGGCGGTTCCGCTCGTTTCGATATCAGCCGCAGACGTTGCCCGGGCCTTCATTGCAACGTGGGTGTGTCGTTTTGGCACCCCGTCAGACATTTCCTCAGACAGGGGCTCTCAGTTCACGTCCGAGCTCTGGAACGCTGTGGCAGGCGGTTTGGGGGTTAAGCTGCACAGGACTACCGCTTATCACCCTCAGGCTAACGGCCTCTGCGAGCGCTTCCATCGCTCCATGAAGGCGGCCCTCAAGGCCGGCCTTACGGACGGTAACTGGGTCGACAAGCTGCCCTGGGTGATGCTGGGCCTGAGGACCGCACCTAAGGAAGATCTGCAGTGTTCTACAGCGGAGATGGTCTACGGTCAGCCGCTGAGAGTTCCGGGGGATTTCCTCCCAAATGCATCAGCTCCCTGGTCTGCCACGGCCCAGCGAGTTTTTCTGCGTGACGCGGCGGAGGCTTTCGCTCCAGTCCCGACTACTCAGCACGGTGCGCCAGGGTCTCGAGTTCCCGCGGAGCTACGCTCGGCTGGGCACGTCTTCATTCGTCACGACGCACACAGAGGCCCCCTGCAGCCCCCTTACGATGGACCTTTCCGGGTTTTGGAACACGGTGAAAAACACCTGGTGGTCGACATGGGCGGTAAGGCTGAGCACGTCTCGGTTGACCGGGTGAAGGCTGCTCACTTGGACGTGGACCGGCCGGTGGTGCTGGCTCGGCCGCCGAGACGGGGCCGACCCCCGGCTTTGATTCCTGTCAAGGAGTGTGGACCTGTTGTTCCGGTCCCTCCTCTGTCAGGGGCCGCACGGGCGGAGGTCGCTGTACCGACTCCGGTGCGCAGGTCTCGTGGGGGCAGGCGGATTGTTCCTCCCCGCCATACGGATTTTGTTTACACGTGAATTCTGGGGGGGGTTGTGTGGTGACACATTATTGGACATCATGGATATCATGTTGACAATATATGAATTACTACACTCTTCACAGATTATTTTAATCTGATGTCATGAAGAAGACACGCCTCATGTTTCAGATTTCACAAAGACATCATAAATTTGATATTCCGTCATTTATAGTCCATATAACTTAAACATGAAATATGGTAAAAAATAGGTAAAGAAGGTTTAGGTACACCTAAAGTTGGTCAGATATAACAATATTCCTGTTTTTAAATGGATGCTAGAACCAGCTTGGCACTTTTAAGTATTTGCATCAGTTGATATACATATATGATATTGTGGTGACACGTTATTGGACATAATTCACCTCTCGTATTGTGTTGCCACACGGACCCTTTAGTGGGAACACCTGTAGCGTTAGCTTCCATCCCTGCTAGCTCATCAAGCAGAGCAGTTCATGTGATAACCTCTCTGTTATTAATGGCTAATAAAGATTAGAACTCTGTTCTTAATACACCGCCTCCGACTCCCTTTTCCTGGCACTACAATATACCATTTCTCTCATCGTTACATACTATTTGTAACTATTCTGCTTCTTTCAAATCTACTGCTTCTTCTTGAATTCCCAATACCAACTTTTTTAAATATCTAAATAGTGGATAACTGCAACATCTCTCTCTCCTTTAAAAAGAAAATGACAATAAAATAGAAATGTTAATAAAAATGTTCCCGTCATTACTTTCCACTCCAACAGTTCATTACAAAGTAGAAAAGCAGTATGAATAATAAAGGCAGAGAGAGTCCCAAGTTTAAACAATGTATATTACATTCACATTTACAATACAATTTGTAAATAGGAATCATATTGTATTAAATATTTGAGGGAAATAAGTTGTATTTTGTGTTTCTCGTTTTGTTATTTGTTGTTATTCAAAGATATAGTTGTCTCATATGGTTGGCAATATGTGCGGTGAAGTATACAAACATATAACTATGATGACCCTTTGTGTACAAGGTTATTATTATTTTGTATTTATCTGAAGAAAAGATTATTTGTGTTTGATCTGCTTTGCACAGCTGGAAGAAATGACATCTGTATTTAGGAGAGATTGTGAACCGCTGTAATGTATTTATTTGCTACTTTCACTAGTGGTACTTCTTCTTCTTCTTTAAACCAGATTAACCCTGCTGGCTCATCAACACCTTTCCCATATAAGAGTTGAGTCATTTCTGGCCTTCCATGTTTATATTTCAATTTGAACCTCTAAAAGAGAAGTTCAGCTTCACTTCAGAGCAGCTACCTATTTAGTGTGCACGACAACAACACAAACAAGTTAGACTTTGTGCCATTACGGATGTCAAAACAAGGTATTAACTAAGACTAAATGCTGGAGCCATAGCAATTCCATCCCAGCGTAGGAACAATCGACCAGATGTTTTGTCATTAGATATCAAGGCAACGCAGTTCATCTCCACCATTCAACAAGGACATAGTTTTTACAATAGCATTTAAACGAATCACTTTAAGGCTGATGTTATTTTTAAGAGAATCCATGTCAGCCCTTCGGAAACCATATATGCATTTTTTTCGCGTTCCACAATCTGTCTCCGGCGCCTTTTCACTTCAAGGTGAAGGTCAGAGAAAGAAGTGTCTATTGTCTTCCTTGTGCATGTACTCGAGCCATAAATACAACATTTTACAAATTAATATAATCACGTAAAATACCATTATTGCTCTCCTGCCTCTCTTCATTCTGCTCCCCTCTCTTGAGAACAACAAAGAGAAGGTGTCAACTGGTTGTGCCATATTGATGGAGCCTCTGGTCTACGGAGACCTCTAATTTTCTGAGTGAACGGTCCCAGAAAGAGCTAATGATATGTTAATGCTGAATGACAGACATTAGGGAGTCCAGATGACGGCAATTACCTCTCAGGGACGTGTCTTGTGTGGTTTTGTCACGCAAACAAACTCCGTAAATACAAATAACTAGCGAAACGCAGCTGAAAGGACTCCGGGGTGGCTGACAACAATGTCATGGATCTGAGAAAAGAATTGAGGAACTGGAGACCATGCGACTTAAACTCAAACAACAATAACGCCTCCACACTTTGTTTAGCTCGGAAACTCAAAAGTGAGCGGCACCTCACTGTGAGATTTACATATTTTATTTCCTATGAGAACAATTATACCGGTGCTTTTCGTACCTTTCCAAAAAATGTCACAAAACTTCATATGAAAACTTTTAGATTGTTCCCTTTTGTTTGGAACTTTTTTCTGGCACCCGTTATGGCAGGAATATGAGAATAGAAGCAGAGGGAGCAGGTTCGTTTTGAACAGTAAAAAGATTGAAATATGCCACGGCTGATTGTTGAATTCCCAAGCTTTACCACTTGTACATATCCCCCTGTGTGAGTTTACCTGTGGATGTATCTGTTAGTATATATGTGTTCCTGTTTGGCTATGCTTAGCTGGAGATTGCCTCCCGCCCCCCTCCTCCAGTGTGTGCAGCATATGGCCATTGTGATGGGGGGTAAAAGAAAATGACAGGCCATTTGAAGATGCTCTAGTCCCTGCTTCATGAATAATGCAGAGGGTGCATCGAGCAGGTTCTCAGCGCGGCTTCAAAGTTTATCGGCCTCCCCCTGCCTCCCTGGGAGAGAGACTACAGTGCTGCGGGGGAGATTAGACCGACACTGAGCACAGACCTGGTCAAACTCAATTAAATACAACCAGGATAATTCCATCCTCTCATTGTGCCATTCGCTTTTATTAGAAAAATAAACCCAGCATGCTCACACCTTGAAGGAAAACAGGCAGTGAATTATTAAGCAGGGCGTTGACTGTGTGCTTAGTTGCTTCATGTAAAAATATGTAAATTAGCGGGTGGCAGAAGACATGATCGATGAATATTTTCATTAATTATGTCACACAAACACCCTCAGATCAGCAGAGAGAAACATCTCCCACAGTGTTCAGACTTTGTTTCGCAGCTGAAGGACGGGAGACGTGGGGATTTAAACACAATGGTGGTACTTCGACGCACATAAGTGGTGTTAAACCGTTGTTGATGGGTTGTAATAGTCCCACTGATAGATGATTTATTACTCATTCTGATTTGATTGTGTAATTCAGCTGAATATGACTCATAACCCCCCCCGAACACCTACCGTAAATCTAGTGTTTGAATATGCATGTTTCCTTCCTCACTTTTCAGAGTCTTTTGAGATCTAATTAGCCCCAAAGCCCCTCCTGAAGGCAGATGTAGGCCTACAGAACCCCCTCCCCCCCTCCATCGAGGCTATTGTAGCATGTAACTATTTTCCATGTCTACATGACAAACAAACACTTATGCCACCCACATATTCTGGGCTATATCAAGCCAGGCTTGGCTAATGATGATAAACCTACGTAAAAGTGCTGCTAATTAGGCCTATGTCGATTATGGCTCATTAATGCTGATGTTGCCCTGACATGTTTTTGCCAATCATCACTGGAGAGGGCTCCAGTGCATCATTTTCTAATTACCTTAATTCGTCATTGTACTGATGCTCCAAGCATGTTTGTATCTGTGGTCACCTGTTTAAAATAGAATTATAGGGAGAAAAAAAGACCCAAAATGAACAAAATACGGTTGTTTGAGCAGAAAGTGGATTGTCCACTCGCTCCTATTCGATTCTGTATGAGACATTGCTCCAAAAAATATCTTGGAAAAATGGATGATGTAATAAGTACTTATTTCAGGGTGAGATTTCAAAGCTCAGAATGGGACAAGTTAGAAAAACTAGAATCCTTTACAACCTGAAAGGTTATGGTTTTAATAGAAACCATCACATTATATAAGTGTGCAAATACATTTGTATGTTTTAAACCTCGCCCCATTGAGTTCCACTGGAAGATCTTGCAATGATTTGTTGTTTCTGATCTCCAGTATCTAAGCATTTTAGTTTCTCATCCTACTCCAGTTAATTTGTCATCCACATCTTTATCATTCTAGCAATTTTGTTGGATGTACACGTACCGATGGATTTATTTAGAGTTTTGGTCCTACATTTCTCATCTTTTGCACCCTATTACCCTAATCTTGCCACTTTGACCTACTTTTCCACTCGTTGCATTCCCCAGGTGCCTCAGGACCAAGCTGTTGCACTCCCACTCACATCTCAAGAGAATTATTTATATTGCCCAGGTCTGGGACCAGTCTAATTTGTGTGGAACTATAGAATACACAAATCTCAGGTCTGACATTTCTGTTGCTGAAGGCAGGCAAACTGTGAGTGCTGCTGAGAGATGGAGAATAAAACATGGCGCTGCAATGGCCTTTGATCTTCCTTTCCCTCCTTTTCTCTTGTTCAAAGGCCCAGTGAGGAGGGGTCCAGCTGATGGGGGGTGCCCCGTCTCTCCACCACCAACAGGCAGACCGGGGTGGCTGACCAGCACATTATTTATTTTGTTCTGCGTGAGAGCAAGAAAGACGCAGAGAGAATTTTCTTTGGAGTTTTCTTTCATGCTGGGTAATCGCAGAAAGAAATATTCACACGCATGCATTAATATGCAGGTCCCCAGTTGGTTTAAAGTAAGCTTATATTCAATGAATTCCTCCATATCTTTGCAAGAGAGGGGCATGTTATACTTAAATGATCCCACCTGAAAGACATTTGTTACCTTTATATGAAATTCCTCGCAATAAATGCTTCTATTTTTGGTTGTTTATAATATATTTCATGTTGTGGTGCATACATAAAAGTAAAACAAAAATTAAATACACAGATAGAGAACTAGAAAATATTAAAATAATAATATAATAAAAATATAGTAAAATATAACAGTATTTACATAGGAAGGGAATAAAATATAATAAAATATGGAATAAATAAATAGGCTACGCCTGGTTTCTACAGACTATCCGGGCCTTATTTCGACATAAAATACACTGTTTTCATTTTGCATTTTTTCGAAATGATTGTTTTCAACATAATTTACTGTTGTATTTTACTATATTTTGTATTTTAAATATTTTTCTAGTTCTCTATCTGTGTTTTTATTAATTGTTTTACTTTTATATATGCACCACGACATCAAGTCAAATTCCTCGTACGTATACCTGGTAATAAACCTGTTTCTGATTCGGTTTGTGCTGGAATTAAATATATTATAAACAACCAAAAATAGAAGGATTTATTGAGAGGAAACATCACTGTTAATCTTCTCCTTCCAAGAGTTTGACACAAAACCATCATTCTAGAAATGACAGAGTCTCTGGATATGGGGCCCTCTGTGTCAGGGCAATCTGTTGATGATGCATTATGATAAGAATTGAGTGAAGTGGCTCTTTACTGCCAAGGGCCTCCAGAGGGGCCCCGACCAACACCAGTAATCAACCAAGGTCGAGATTGGGCCCCGATAGAAGAGGGTCCCTGATTGCTCATAAGTAGCCCCCGGCAGCCGCCATTTAAGACACTCTTCCTGATTTTGATTGACAGCTGGTCAATCCAAATCAACTTCCTGTCGCAGCTGCTATCAGTGCTGGAGTTTACATCATATCTCTATGTTATAAGCTAAAAGAATGTGATACACCAGCTGCTTTTTGCTATAATATCACTAACATCTCTATAGGAACTATCTTTTTTATAAAGCTCACAAAACAAACAGCTTCAGGGGAAACAGAGGAGAGCTGTTTTTGAGTTTCAACTGTGTAACTGTGGCTAAACGACCTCTAAAGTTTTGTTTCTGAGTTTCAGATCTACATTTTTAAAGCACAACAGTTTAAAGTAAGAATCTATATCTTCACATCAGATATCAGCCTTCAAGATATTTTTTCTCAATGTTAATGCAGATAAAATGCAGTTTTAAATGTTTATTCTTCGTTTCCCAGTGAATGCAGCTACACTGGTTGACTTAATGCTAAATATGCTATTGGTCAACCCTCTTGTTAAGTGACTTATATGTAGATTTTTGGGGGGTATTTTTGTATCTTAATCTTCATTTTTGGTTTAAGATTCAAGATTATATCTTGATTATCTATAATGTATTGCATAAAATGTTAATGCCCATGTAATTCTTGTCTTCGGTCATCAGGTAAGCGCCTTCTTACTAAACCTTTTAAATACTCTCTAAATCTACACTAGTCTCAATTATATACATCGTTTGCAATAATTTATTTTAATTCTATATATTGCACCTATTTCATTCTATGTCTTTTCATTCAGCCCTTTTCCTCTATTGTTATGTGTTTGTGACCACGTGGCATCCCAATTAGTTGTCTACTTTGTGAACCTCTGCCTTTTAAAAGTTAAATGTACTTAGCTAGCATTAGCATTAGCGAGCATAAGCTCTAGTTATTATTGTAGCATTGAAATTGCGCAAAGGTGCATTTTATTCCTTACTCAAAAAACGTTTTGTCTGTAAGAAAGAGATGTTTCTTCTCCAAAATGTTAAATATTCTGGCATTCAACTATTAAAAAAAGAGGACAATGTTTATTTAGGTTTCAAGGCGTTTCTTTTACACATGACTCGATTTAGAAAGTTTTATCAAGCAACATCATTTGGTGAAAATGCTGTCCAACTCCACTACAAAAGTGTTTCATTCAATAATTTCCACATGAAGCTTCTTGCTCTTTAAAGCTCTTACATGTGTGGTATTGAATTAGCGATGCAAGAGGATATCATGTGAATATATTTCTTCGTGTTAATTGCATCATAATGAGCACACTGGGACCCTGGTTACTCCTGACTCACACTTAAACATTCTCAGATGTCTTGTTTTTGCCAGGTTCAAAGCTTTGGAAACTGTGTCAATACCTGTAAGGAGATGGCATATTTACCAGGAGACAATGCATAACAAGTTCATTGCAATTTCTTTCATCACTGTGAATCATACAGCTGTATTCATAAACCTCTGAGCTGTCGAGACGCGGAGACAGCACTGTGACAAAACTCGACTACTTTAGAACCCACATCTTGGTCGTGGTGGGTCATCAACTGAGCGGATTGTGCAAGCTTCAAAACAGTTATTACTCGAATATTACTTCGACATGCTATATTATGACTTTTCTTGTCATTTTTAAACGACATACTATACTACGCCTGGTTTCTACACACTATACCGTGCCTTATTTAGACAGAAAATACCATGTTTTTTTGTTGTTATATTTCAACATACTAATATGTCATTTCTTCTGATATTTTCGACATAATACAACAAGTTTCTTTCTGATATTTTAGACAAACTATACTATGTACTTGTTTCAGAACATTTCAACATACTATATGTCAATATAGACACTTTATTACAATTCTATATACATGTAGTGTATACAAAAAAAGCCTTGTTGAACATTAGTGGAGTATAAACAGTTGTAGTTAGAGGTAACATTCAATGTAAATATGCATGTAAGGTATAGTTAAATAGTACTTTTTTGAGGGGTAATTAACTTGATAAAGGGCTGATATCAATGAGAGCAAACATAAATATATATATTAAATAAGAAGAAATAATCTATTAAGAAAACATTTTAAGACTTTTTTGACTTTTTTCTTTGGAAGTATGTTCCAATACTTCCACACTGTGTACGTGTCTTTGTCCGGGGAGTTGCTGTATTTGAATGCACTTTTCTTCCTTGGACTGTTATCCTCGGTGGAGCGCCTCCATCAGGCCTTTCAACTACAAAAGCCTCATCAAAAAGAGATATAAAAGACAACAAATAAATCCCCCTCCCTCTAGTTCTTTGAGCTCCCCACATGCCCAGCGATAGGCACCATTCTCTTTCTTGTTTTCTAAATCATTGATGAATCCTCTTTGATTCCGGTTGTAGTTTATCAGAGGTAAACTTTATTTCTACTGAGCCACGATGGAATGAAACAAATCCCTTCAGTCTTTTAAGGAACTGAATGTCAATTTTATTTTCAGCAAAAAGGATAAAAACATCATTTGCACAATTCTGACTCTTCAAAAATAAATAATAATACATAATTGGTTGTACATGTTGGCACCCAATCGTAACATAATTAGTTTAAGCTGGAAAAACAACATAGCACACTGTGTCCTTTCACCATTATTTAACAAACAAACCAAGTGATTTCATTTCTGAATGACAATATATGTTGGACTCTGCAAACTACAGAAGCAAAATGCAGTTACTTACAAAGTTCATCTAGATAAGGACTGTCACTTCAGAAACAATTCTTTTTTCTGGAGTCTAGTTGGCATGAACCTCGCTATCAAGCACAACAAGGACGGATCCTTCCACAAAGATTTATCATGTAGAAGCCCCCCCCCCCGACTCGTATAAAAGCAGAACAACCAAATGTTGACATTTTAGAGCTCAGAAATCATTGGACTTATAGAAAGGCGGTAGACTCAGACAAACACTACATTGCAACATCTGCTAGATGTATTGTTAGGAGAATAAAATAAATTATTCTTTCCTCTTCCTCCCAGTGAAGACATCAAACCGACATGTCATTCTTTTGATTACTTGCACAACTTACAGTATGTCTTCCATCGAGTGTTTGTTTATTCTGTACGAGTGCAGCTACACTTCTCATATAGTGTCGAGAGGTATGAATAATGTTGAAAATATTTATGAAAAACAGCTTCTCATTACCCTGATCCCCAACCAAAAGAAAAGAAGAAAAAGAAAATAAAGCCCACGGAAATTGTTGTCAAATTTCAAATGAACAGTCAAGTGACTGCTGATTAGCCGCCAGGGACACAGTATGTCATGAGAAACTTCAATGTTTGTTTTTTTAGCACAAAGATAGCAAAGGAATGCATCAAAGCAGAAGAGTGCTGGGCCCGTGCCCATCGCTGGAATGAAAGGACAGGTGCCTCCCCGTAAAAATGTTCCAACATGTATGCAGTCAATGGTTGGACTGGAGCCTAAAATCTGCAACCTTTAATGTCTTTTGAACACAAGGTCTCCTCCTCAGTCAAGCCACTTTTGAAGTCTGTCCAAACTCACCATGGCACGCTTTTGAAGAATCCACACAAGGAGGTAAACAAACCAAAAAAACCTTTGATGTCAAAGTGTTTCTCTTTCAATCTCTCTTGTGTTGAATCTTTTTCCTCCAATGCACTAAGGCAGACAAAATCATTTTTCTCTGACAATAAATTACTCTTTTTTTTTTTTTTTTTTTTTATAGTTCGAGAAATGTTAAGAGAGACATTGAGGGGCTATGAGAAGACACTGGTGCCGTCGCTGTTGCCGTACAGGTCGGCCAGCTTTTTGAACCGCGGCCCCCAGTTGCTCAGATAGTCATAGTTCTGATCCGAGTCTGTACTTAGAGACTCCAAGGAGCTTAGTGACTCCGCCACAGAGCCGCTGCCTTCAAAAGCATACGTCTGTAACGAGTCATAGGGGGGGGCCGACGGGTCCACGTCAGCATCTTTGAGTCGCTCCCAAATAAACTCTCGAAACACCACGTTGTCCGGCAGGGCCTTATAGGGCGGGCGAGCGGTTGATGGGTAATGAAAGAAGGTGGGGGTGTCCGGTGTGACGTCCCGCCTCACGTTGGGGTCCCTGATGATGTTCAGGTTGCGGAGGGTAACCATGTCGAAGGCCTCCGTGTCCTCCTCGCCCCCCCCCTCGTCGTCGTAGCGCACAATGTTCTCCCTGATGTCCCGCTCCTCCTCGAGGATCAGGGGCTCCTTCCTCCTGCGACGCATCGTCACTATCAGCAGCACCATCACTGCGGAGAAGAGGAGAAGACATGTCCGAGTCAATATTCAGTGACTATTCTGTGCCCAGTCAGCGGAAAATATGCAGGAATATGGAACTTTTGTAAGAGCTGGAAACAGTGTGACAGCAACCAGGGGTGATTTAAGCCAGGGGGGATGGCAGAGTGATATGATATACAAAATAACTTTTACAGTACACTATATATATATATGATAGGTATACATTCACTATCTTTTGAATATATGTATACATATTTACATTAAAGCAACAGATTAAAGCTAAAATATACATGCCAAAGAAATGTATACATGGTTAAAAAGGAGAAATGGTGGACAATTGTATCTAATAGATAGAGTAATAGATACATGTCTCACATCTTATTTATATCATAGTTTAATTTGTATTAATGTATTATATACATTTGTGTTCTTTGTTAAAACCTGATAAAAGACCTTGTTGTTCTTGCTTATGTTCGAAATGTAGCTGTTTGCTTATATGTTTTTATTTGTGTATAGATGTTGCAACTATACAGAGCTTTAGCAATACTGTATACAACTATGGTCACGCTATTGAATTGAACTGATAAATGGTTGAAATAGTAAGATAACATAAATGGATCAAAGTTTCAAATTGTGGGCTAGACAGTGAAAAAAGACCCTGTTTAAAACCAAATGAACACATTAGAAACATGGCAGTGGTGTCAGTGAAGGTGTTTTTGACTTCAGATGACTGGGCTATGGGGAGGACACAAAGTTGGGCGAACCACTGCACTATGAATACAATTAGAGTTCACAAAACTAAACCTGCAATGTATCATATTGCGCTCCTCTGAGGTTTCCCCCACCTACATTTAACTTCAAGACTCCAACAAAGTGGAATGTGTGTCCCTGTGAGATCCTACAGAGCCCCTCCTCCAGCCCCCGCTCCCTCAACCATACATTGCTGCTGAAAATAACTCTACGCCCAAGCAAACTGACAAATGTCTAATGATCCTCTATCCATCAACGTCAAGCTGGTGCCAGTGAAATATCGCTCCGTGGGCCCATATTTATTTTTTCCTTTCTCCACGTCTAGCTGTTGCAGGCTGAGGAGAAGGAGGCCGAGGAACCAAATCCAAACCCCACTTCACACCCTCTATTAAGGGAGCAAATGGAAAGGATGGAATGGAGGAAAATGTCACATGGAAAGGCAGCAGGAGATTAATGGCTGGCTGTTTGGCGACCCTACAACAATACTCAGTAAGGTCCCTTCAGTTTAATAACAACTGCTAATATCTGTGAAAACGTATTTAGAGCCGAACGCCAAACATTTCTGTGTTTCCTTTTAATTTTCAGGAACTCTAAATTCTATTCCATTCAGTAGGGTTTCACCAAAGTGAATTACAGAGTGGCACATTGAAATAGAATATTCTCAGTGCTATCCAGCAAAAAGCTCTTTAGGGTTTAATGCCTAGAAGGCAGTCACGATGCTTCACAGATTGGAAGCGGGCCAACATCCAATCACGTCGTACGAGGAGGAGCAGGTGGATGGCCGGGCATACAAATAGTGAGTTTGTGTCAGGTACTGTACCGAGGGTCCTTTAAGAAAGTATTTCCAGACCCAGACAGTTGAGCAAACACGACTAAGATACGCCTCTTCATAACACATGCTGTACACTAAATGAAAAGCAGAAGCAAAGGAGATCCATTTAGAGGTACAAAGGCTTTTTGCAGTAATTGAATTGTTTAAATGATCTACCAGGCTGAATCGATACAGAACAAGGTGAGTTTTCTGTGCTGCCCTTTTCGTACCAGCATGCATCACTTTCTCATTAGAGCGTTTCTTTTTTTTTCAAATGCTGTGTGGTTCTGGTAAAACTGGGACTGATTATTCTCTCATTTTATGTCTCAGTGCTGCAGTTTAATTTCTGAGAGATGTATCAAATAACAACTGTCTGTAGGGAGGGAGAATGTATGTACAGTACAGTATGTGTGTTTCTACGGTGGCCCTGAAGTGCAAAACACCACAGCATTTCAGAAAACACCACAGCATTTCAGAAAACACAGCAGCATTTCAGAAAACACAGCAGCATTTCAGAAAACACTACAGCCTTTCACATTGGACGGAAAGGGTATTCCTTTAGGGAGAACACTTCTTGTTTGTCATTGGACAGAGCCAGCCAGAGAAGCACTGCTGTGATTGGTTGTTTTTGCTGCCAGTCAAGAAATTACGCTTCGTGATGGGTCTCCACTCGACAGCGCAACATGTCCCAACCGTCCCAACACATCAGCCATTAGCTGTTAGCACACACTCAGAGCTCACAACTCCTCATATCTGTTCAGAAACTGGACAAAAGTTCAACATATACAAAACACAGACTGTCGTCATGGTGAATACAGTCGCTGCTTTATTTATGTCTGTATGACGTTGTTGTGAGTGTGGACGGAGCAGCTACAGGTTAGTTTAGCCTGGTAAGGTTGAAAAGGTATTAATTCCTGCTTTAAGTTTTCAGGGGCTTAAAGCACACAGTGGTAAATGAGGTCCAACGGGATATAAAACAATTATCAAGTGAATGAAACTCCTTGGCTAAAATCACTGACAAAAAGTATTCTTAATCAAACTATCAATAGGATAAATGTGTAAGCTGATATTGAAAAAATAATGTTCTGCTGGTGATTCAGAGCCCTTTATGTGACGGCGCAGAGCGTGCTGCTACAGTTTAGCTGCTGATTAACTGCTTGCTTTAATGGCAGATTAATCGACCAGCTGTTCAGCATCCGCTTTACATAAGAACAGCATGGGTCCTTTTCATTGCCAACATATAAACCAAGGTGGACAGAATTTGTTTGAGTATATATTAGAGTAATAGTTTTAATTATAAAAAGTAACTGCAATCAAGCTGCATTTTTAGGAAGACTCTAACCATTTGTTTTAACCTACATTTTAATATGGCTTTTAAATTGGGTTAACTTTCAATTCTCACTAGTATCGTTGTCCATGTTTTACTGTACTTTTAGCGTTTTGCTTTTATTGTACATGTTATTTATTTTATGAATTGTTTTATTTGAACCTATTTTAATTTCTTGTCAGCTTTAATTCAAGGGAATTTCATTAGGATCACTTTAGATGTTTTATCTTGTTCTGTATTTATTGTAATATTGTTTCCATGAAAGGTGCTATACAAATAAAGTGTATTATTATTATTATTATTTGAAAAGCAAAGTAAACACTTGGTATTGGATTTATTCTCAATTATTTAATTTATTGATCTCTAAAAAGTCAGAAAAAGGTGAAACATGTCTAAAGAGCACAATGTGATTTCGTAAACATTATTGTTTAGTGTGACAACAAAACAAAATCAGCTGTTCCTCATATTTAAAAAGGGGAAACAAAACTGTAACCAGGTAACATGTAGCTCTCTGTTTCAGTTTTAACTCTAGCTGACTTGCTGACTTTGTAGTTATACGAGAACAAAGAAACGAAATGGAGGACAGCTGGAAAGAAAATAAAGGTGTCTGTCTACTAGTGTCTAGACACCTGCAGAGGTCTCAGGCGCCCTCATCAACATGACAGATTTCACTCTCCTCCATGGATGACATTGCCACATTCTGCAACCCAGCATGATGAAGGGCATAGAAACAATCAGAATCTACAAACACAAATCCTCCACGTTATTGGCTTCTGTATCAGTCGACTGTATGTTTTCTGCATGATTCAAACAGCTTTTATGGTTCCTTTGTTGCTGATGTTATCTGTCACACTGTTATTTCTGTATCTGTCTGTATTACACTGAACAAAAATATAAATGCAACACTTTTGTTTTTGCTCCCATTTTTCATGAGATGAACTCAAAGATCTAAAACATTTTCTAAATACACAAAATAACCATTTCTCTCAAATATTGTCCACAAATCTGAAAAAATCTGTGATAGTGAGCACTTCTCCTTTGCCGAGATAATCCATCCCACCTCACAGGTGTGGCATATCAAGATGCTGATTAGACAGCATGATTATTGCACAGGTGTGCCTTAGGCTGGCCACAATAAAAGGCCACTCTGAAACGTGCAGTTTTGCTTTATTGGGGGGGTCTGGGGGGGTCCGAAAACCAGTCAGTATCTGGTGTGACCACCATTTGCCTCACGCAGTGCAACACATCTCCTTCGCATAGAGTTGATCAGGTTGTTGATTGTGGCCTGTGGGGTGTTGGTCCACTCCTCTTCAATGGCTGTGCGAAGTTGCTGGATATTGGCAGGAACTGGAACACGCTGTCGTATACGCCGATCCAGAGCATCCCAAACATGCTCAATGGGTGACATGTCCGGTGAGTATGCTGGCCATGCAAGAACTGGGATGTTTTCAGCCTCCAGGAATTGTGTACAGATCCTTGCAACATGGGGCCGTGCATTATCATGCTGCAACATGAGGTGATGGTCGTGGATGAATGGCACAACAATGGGCCTCAGGATCTCGTCACTGTATGCTCTGTGCATTCACAATGCCATCAATAAAATGCACCTGTGTTTGTCGTCCATAACATAGGCCTGCCCATACCATAACCCCACCACCACCATGGGCCACTCGATTCACAACATTGACATCAGAAAACCGCTCACCCACACGACGCCACACGCGCTGTCTGCCATCTGCCCTGAACAGTGAAAACCGGGATTCATCCGTGAAGAGAACACCTCTCCAACGTGCCAGACGCCATCGAATGTGAGCATTTGCCCACTCAAGTCGGTTACGACGACGAACCGGAGTCAGGTCGAGACCCCTTATGAGGACGACGAGCATGCAGATGAGCTTCCCTGAGACGGTTTCTGACAGTTTGTGCAGAAATTCTTTGGTTATGCAAACCGATTGTTGCAGCAGCTGTCCGAGTGGCTGGTCTCAGACGATCTTGGAGGTGAACATGCTGGATGTGGAGGTCCTGGGCTGGTGTGGTTACACGTGGTCTGCGGTTGTGAGGCCGGTTGGATGTACTGCCAAATTCTCTGAAACGCCTTTGGAGACGGCTCATGGTAGAAAAATTAACATTCAATTCACGGCAACAGCTCTGGTGGACATTCCTGCTGTCAGCATGCCAATTGCACGCTCCCTCAAAACTTGCGACATCTGTGGCATTGTGCTGTGTGATAAAACTGAACATTTTAGAGTGGCCTTTTATTGTGGCCAGCCTAAGGCACACCTGTGCAATAATCATGCTGTCTAATCAGCATCTTGATATGCCACACCTGAGAGGTGGGATGGATTATCTCGGCAAAGGAGAAGTGCTCACTATCACAGATTTTTTCAGATTTGTGAACAATATTGGAGAGAAATGGTTATTTTGTGTATATAGAAAATGTTTTAGATCTTTGAGTTCATCTCATGAAAAATGGGAGCAAAAACAAAAGTGTTGCATCTATATTTTTGTTCAGTGTATATGCTTCTTTTTCATTTGTTCTATGAATCCTTCTCCAAGCTGTTAGCATGTCTTCCTCCAAATTCCCTTATAAGAGGCCTTTTAAGCTTCTGCCAAGCCGTCATTATAAAGACAAATCTGCTCTTAATTGATTTCAAGCTCATTTCCTTTTCTTCTTTCATTTGAACCAAGTCAACCAGTGTGATTCCAAATAATGACGCAGTTTAAACACACATTTGCAGGTTACAATGTGCACAGCGAAGCTTGGAGATCAGATCTGGGAAAATAAATGGTCTTGTGTCTGAATAGAGACCCATAAATAGACGCATACAGAGGGGATAACTAGAGACAGAGAGTAAGAGACGGATAAAAAGAAATAAAGATTTATCTGGTAAGCAATGCTCAGACGGAAATAAGTGTCTGGATATTCTGACTGCTACATCCTAATGTCCTAATTGGCCCACTGGAGTATTGAGCCATATAAACAATTGTAACAAGATAATGATCATCTCAGTAGTTCCAATATTTGACTATCATTAAAAAAAAAAATTATATGACATTTACAAAGGAAAAAAAACTGTAGTTGTACCGAAGCATTTTCAGGAATATAACTGCTAGGAGTAGAGGACAAGCTCTGTAATTAAATCTAAAAATATCAACGTATGATTAATGACCACTTAGCTTATGAGTACGTAGAGCCAGAGCTAATGTGCACGCACCTCTGCTTTACAGGCAGGCAGGTGGAGACCGCTCACTTTACCCACTGTTAGGATTGAGGCTCTCAGACACAACTGATGAAACCTCAGAAGAGTGGAGGGTGGCACGCTGAAGAGCCTTCCACTCACAGCCTTCTATTGTAGTTATTAGACTGATGATGGGCAACTAGAATCAGTGCTGCTCTCACCTGATCACACAGAGAGACTGAAAAAAAGTGATTTAAGAGTGTGTGCTTGAGTATTTCCATTTTAGCCTTCTTCAAGCGTCACTACATTTCTGAGGTAAAGGTACTTTTTACTTCACTATGTATTTGGCTTGTTTAGTTACATTATAGAATATGTTATAATACAATACATTACACTATATAATACGTTGAGCTACCCAGCAGTGTTTAAAGTCATTGAAATTAGCTTCACTTTTAGCAGTTCCAACATTAAAGTGATGAAGCCTATTATTTTTAAAACTCATTTTAGGTACTTTTACTTCTGGTACTTTGATGATTTAGTACTTTTGATTTGTGCAATTTGAAATGCAGGACCGTTTTAAGAGATGATTTTTCAACAGAGGCTGTGGTACTTTAACTAAAGTAAAAGCTCTGAGGAATTATTCTGGTCTTTTTCAGCCTCTAAGGACGACAGAAGCCCGGGTTTTATTCCATCTGGTGTCTCATTCAAAACAATACAATCACATGCAATCACAGCCTCAATTGCTATCTACAGATTGAAAGAGGTCTTGATGGAAGAGCATCAAGGAAGATCGGAATAAGGACCGCTTTTAATACAAGGGAAGATGGAAAGAGGGAAGAATATGCACATAGAGGAAAAAGAAAAGAGGCTGATACAATTGAGCAACGCAGGATGATGAGGACAGCTGAGGACACACACACACACACGCACACACAGAGACAAGGCGACTCGGAGGTATATTAAACTGGGGGCCATTAGTTCTAAGCCTGTGGCCTGAGGCCATGCTGTGCAAAATAGAGCCAGCTTTCATTAGCGATGCTGGGTTCAGGGCCGCTCTGACACATAGTTGCTCTTGTTGCTCTTTTGAAGTTTTCATTTATCAAGAAAAGTATGATCTGCAGTAGGAGCAAGGCAACCTTAAAGGGACAAGGGCAGAGATGAGCCCATCAAAAAACGACTTTTATTGTATATACTGTTTAGGTGCTCATCAGCTTTCAATGAAGATCACCTGAGTATTAAACAGCAACTGTGCCCTGATGTGGAGACGCTCCGTCTGAGGGCTTTATGAGCGTAAGGCAGCCAGGAGGTTCCGGCTCAGTGCTGCAGCAGCTATAAGCTTATGCTAATGAATTCTCATGTCTTTATGAACCTGGTATTACAGTAGAACACAGAGGCAGAGCAGTGCCTGCCCTTGGAAGGCAGTATTCCATACAGTACACATCTCTATGACCTTTATGAAACATAATTAGGTTTATAAAATACACTGAAATGAATCTGGGGGAAGGCTGCATGAGCGCCTTTTAGGAAGGAAAAGGATCTCAAATCTCATCACTGACTCAGGCTACCTTCAGGCACTGCTTTCTTTCAGTAAACGCAGGAGGAGCACTGTCACATAAATGACACCAAATCTTTTTTCTTTTTCCCTCTTTGTTATAATTATTATTGTAAAAAAAAGATTTCTGACATGTTCAATAAATTGACTAATAAAATAAATAATAGAGCATATATATTTTGTTTATTTGTGTTTCCAATCAGTTGTTCATACTTTCTCTTTAAGAATAGTGCTATCACAGCTAGTATTTTGGACAAATCTCTCACCTTTTAAAGGTTAAAATATATAGTATTTAATATAGTCAAGGTTACATCTTTGGATGACCATATTCCTTCAATCCATGTTTATATATTTGATCATGTACTACTGGGTCCAGCTTAACTCTAAGGCAATATAAAAAGAATCCACCAAAACCCAGAATACTCACTCTGGTTAATTGATCGTGTTGGCAGGATTTCAGTTGTATTTCACTAGTAGAAATCCAGGCTGCTTTTCAGAGCGGACTGACCCAGGTCACATGCATTTAACAAAGAGGAAATGTGAGGGGATGATATCTCCCTCCAGGTTTGACATGTGCACGACCCCCAGATGCAACTTTGTTTTGGAAAAAGCTTCTCTCAACCGCCCGCAGAAAGCGTAAGAGTGAGGATAGGTCTGAATGAATACTGAGGTGTTTCGCAGTGAAGCATTATATCAACATCCTCGCCACTTAAATCTGAACCTAAAGATGAACTGCAAAGATTGCTGGCTTGAATATACAGTAGTCCCGCTGCAACAAAGCCTACGAGCTGCTTCAGGCAGACGCGTCCAAAGCGATGCGATGGTGGAGTCTATTAAGCTATCAATGCCCTGCCCACTCTTTTGCTTTGCTGAGGGAATGGGCAAACATTATTATGTGGGAACAGGCGGTCAGAGCTGAAAGAAAAGTACTAGGATTTTATTGGAGAGCAGGGGGGAAGATTTGTATCTCAGATTCATTCCACACTAGAG
Source organism: Gymnodraco acuticeps (assembly GCF_902827175.1). NCBI lineage: Eukaryota > Metazoa > Chordata > Actinopteri > Perciformes > Bathydraconidae > Gymnodraco > Gymnodraco acuticeps. The sequence goes on from NW_022990021.1 coordinate 2,183,589, forward strand.
AGATTTATTACAAAGCAAATATCATCTGATTTAGTACATATCAAGGTTTAACATTTTCCAGATGTAACTCTTATTTTATGACATAAAAATAAAGAATGGCTCAAATATTGCCATGTTTAAGAGTTATTCATTTATAATTGTGAGAAATTGAATTTAGTTGTGTGTTCGTTTTTTTTCCTTCTGAGTCCAATTGTAAGGTTAAAAAAAATGATTTTTCATTTTAAGGACATTCTTTAAGATTCCAACCTCTCCAATTCCCCAATATGTGTTGGGGTAGCTCATTTGATTTGTTTTGAACTGCTACATATTTTGTTCTGCATTCACCAATGTTGGTCATATTTCATTTGCAGAACAATGTTCATTGGGAGCCTTAGCTACTTTCTGACATTCAGTGGTTTAGTTATGTTCGTTCTCTACACCACTAGCTGTTTAGGTAAATTACACTTTTACTACAAAGAGCATAGCTACCTTGCTCTGTTGTTGAAATGAAGGACTTCAGCAACTCCTTAAAAAAGGTTTACTCCACACAAAGATGCCGGATTACTGCCTCACTTCATAGCAATATTTGCCTCTTTCAGTTGGCTTTGCAACATCAGGATCTATTAGCTGCTGATACTGCTAAATGTATAATTGCTTTCCTGCAGATCTACATTTGGGAGATGTCTCAGCTTTAGCTTGTTTTCTAATCATGTGCTCCTGCCATTTACCTATATGCTGTAATTGTATTGACGTTAACTGCTAATGAAAGCATCAAACTGAGCTGAGGTCATTTTCTTTTAGTTGTTACTCAATTGCTGATCTGAGGACAGGGAGCTGTGGTGGAATGTAGCTAAGTACATTTACTAAAGTACTTAACTTAACTAGATAGTTACCATGACATTTTATACTTTTACTTCAACACATTTCAGAGCCAAATATTGCACTTTATATAAACTACTATATCGAATATAGATGTATGAGAATTTCCATTATAGTTTGGGCAATTTATTTGTAATACATTCGTTCCAAAACAACACAATAAAAAAAGCCAATTTTAAAACGGCAATAATAGAATTGGTGTAATTTAAATGGGTGTTTGATTACTTTTAACTTCTGATATTTTGAGAACCTTGTTTGCAGATGATACCTAATTTAAAAGACTCTCGTAACTCTTTCTCATTGCTACTTTTACTTCAGAAAATACCCTTAACATTTCTTCCACCACTAGTGAGGCAAGCAACACCATGATCAGACAGTTTGTAAAGGGCTATTTTGGTGAGTTACTGACAGGGACAGTGGCTTAACCTGCAAAAAAACACCTCTACAACAATGACCACACAGAACCTCACACCGGCCTCTCCAGCAGCATGGGACTGTTTGTTACCTCTGACACTGAGGCCGTATGGATCTTACCGAGAAGTGTGATGATGCAGCCCAGAATAGCCACGAGGGCTCCGGTGCTCAGGCCGGTCGCAGTGTAGGCCACGGCTCCACAAGACAGGGCCACGCCGTCCGAGTCACAGTCACACACTCGCACTGAGAGTGTGTTTGTGCTGCTCAGGGCGGGACTTCCACTGTCCACAATCAACACCGGCAGCCGATAAACAGGCTGCTCCCGCCTCCTGAAACCACTCCTCTTCGTCAGTATGGAAGCTGTGTTGTCTGCAGAGAAGAAGGAAAAACATCCATCGGTCGGACTCCAAAAGAAATGCCTCTAGCTATTTGTAATTTACATGTTTATTGGCTTCAAATGAACAATGAAATGCTTATACATGAATTGCAAGAGGTTTCACTAAATTATGCGATGATTGCGGTGCTTTGGTTATGCAGTTTGAAATGATTTGACTGTATTAAAAGCAGGAATGCCAACAGATGGTGTCATTAACACGATTCATTACATGACACACTGTGGCATCTCTCCCTGGTTTTGGCCACCTGCTAATAACAGCTTTGGTTTAATGGTAATAATCGTATATAACATCTTAGAGTATTAGAGAGAAAGAGGCAGCAAGAGAAGGGAAAACATGTCATTACCAGCTAGAAAACAAAACATTTTAATTATGAAAACACTGAATGCTCTTTCAAGTTGAGAACAAATGGTCACATTGGTGAAGAAAAACAGTTGGTTGGTAACACATATGATGTGTCTAAAACAAAAACACTTTTACTGTTACATAAATATATCCAACGGTGGTCTTTAAATGAGATATTCAGCTACAGTACAAACATGTTCCCTTGTGTCACCGCTGAACAGTGTTAGAAGTTCTTCATTGACAGATTTGAGAGTGCAATAACTGTTCTTATTCAAATCTGCCAGAAAGAAAATGAGCACAGTTCCAAAAAAGTTCAATTTGCTTTAACTCTTGGTTAGTTGCCTTAACCACAATCTCTCTTGGACAAAGCTATCAAAAACGGTTTTCCAGCCAAGTTGTTCTTAGTCTGCTGAGAGGTTAGCGTTAAACATCCAGTTCATCATATAACACAGGTTAGCACTGACATCGATTACTACCTGCTTCCATTGTGGAGCTCAAACAAAACACTCATCACGGGGCATTTACCTCAACGAATGTTTCAGTTCTGTATGTTCTTTAAAGCAGAGGGAGGCCAGCGTAATTATTATGCTCTCGAGATATGCAAAGTTCTAGAGCTAATTTCCTTCATCCGCTCACCGCCTTGCGTGTAGGTGGTGAGCAAATCATTATGGTACAAATCATCAGAACGTTTGTTTTTGCATTTGATGAACAATTACAAAATAAGGGGAGTAAGGGCATTGTCATTGGAGAATGATGGTTTCATTTGGCACAGCCAGGCTCACCCGGGGGGCACCAGTTACTCTGAACTTGGTCTCCTGAGTCAGATTGCAGAGTAGATTGTGTCTCTGCGCAGGGCAGATATAGAGAGCCGAAGTGAGCAATGGCCAAAGTGTCAATTGCATTGCTGCCAGGCTCAATTCGAAAGTAAGTAAGCAGCAAATAGACCGTACCGTACTTGACCAACACCCTTTACAGACTCAAAGGCAATTTTCTCTCGGGAGGTTTTGCTTTAGCAGCTTAATGCAGCAGGGTTGATCTCACACGTGGAGCTTTGACAAGGACATAGACATTTAGTACAAGTTCAAATTGGTGACTTACTTCTGCAGCGAAATGGAATAAAGATTATTTAAGACCAAATAGCAATTGCAATTTATCTGCGGTAGCATGAGTGTTTGATGGAGTACATAAAGCCTTGTCATCATATCACATTCTTTCAGTTCTTCCCAGCAGTTTACACCAACATTTTTCTGATTTGAATCACTCCTCTATTTCATATTGCCCATTAAAGGATCCCATGCTTATGAGCATTTAATAAAAGTGATTGGGGACTCAAATCCACCGTCTTCATTTTGTGCAAAAGTGTTTTCAAAAGACAAGTACAAAAACGGTTTGTTTGGAATATATTGACTTGATTTGTCTAACTGCTGGAGGCTTATAGATTGGAAAAAACAAACTATTGCCAACAGCATGGTAGAGAAATAATTAATATCGTCTGAAGTCTTGTTTTTGTCTCGAATCATTTGCATATTACCTGCACTTTCAGATTTCTCTGTTTACAGGCAATATTAAGGAATATCAAAATGGCGGTTGCACCTTTGTTATCTCGCAGAGTGAAGTTGGGGTTTCCGGCAACAGGGGCAGCGAGGGCGAAATAAAAGCGATGGCCGCTCAGAGGTTCGTCTCTATCCACGGCACTGATGGTCTGGATCACCTGAGGACAACAACAACAACACATTCGAGATTAGTTACATGGCCGAGATTTATCCCATCTCACTGGCTGATGAGGTGTTAACTGAAGCTTTAATGAGAAGTGTAAGGAAAACATTGTATTTGCATCACTTTTCACTTCCATTTATTTAAAAGGCAGCATCAATCTTTTTTAAAAGGCAAAGCAGAGTGTGAGTGAGCTGAAGAAAATTAGCTTGATTCTGATTGGAAGATTTGTTTTATAATGTTTGGCTGTGCTGTGGTGTCGTTTATCTCTTCGAGTACAGTAAGTGCATATTTGGCAAAGGGCTTGGCAACCGCTTAGGATGAAGTGTATTTTCTTTTAGGAAGTGATTTCTTCCGAAGCAAATCATTGTCAGGCAACTATTTTCTGTCCCAGAAACTAGACCATAACATCCATTTAGTGAAATAATGGTCCGACACAAAAAAAACACAAAAATTGATTTTCTGTTGCCTTACATTGTTCCTGTGGGAATTAACAACAACAAACTAATGTTTTATTTGTTCCACTGACCACAGCGTTTTTTTATGAATACCATGATGAAATGGTATTGATGTCTGATTAAGGTACAAAATAAAGATATAAAAGTGACATTTTCTTGTTACACATCTCTGTTTTTTGATAAGAGCCAAAGCCCAATAAATGAAGCCATTTTAAATGAAACATAAACATTCAGCACTTTTTATCAACAAATAAATAAAATAGTCATTTTTATAAACATATATGGTTTCATCATCCAAACGCCAGCTCAAGTATTTCCCTTTACACTTCAATTATCTTCAAAACTGAAATATTACCAATGTTATGTTTTTTTAGTCAATATTACCCTGGATTTACCTCATAATTATCATACAAACTATAATGTGTAATTATAAAAACTTTGTATTATATTCTAATTATCATTTTCAGAAATGTTAGTAATGCTACCCTCACCATATAAACAACCAATCTCTACTTCTGCTTTGAAAAGTATTATAAAAGTAATTAGAATCGTTCAATAACATCATCCTGTTCAATCAATCCTGCGCACAGGTAATTATTATTCTACTTTTCAACACATTTTCCAAGTGCTAGAAATGTTAATTTATGGTGGTTACCTTTCTAACAAAAAAATAGGGCTCAACATTGTATTCAAGAGGACAATTAAAGGGTTAATGAACATCACAAAAGGAATCTAATATCTAAAGCACATGGCATTGACCAACATATAATTCAAAAAAATGCTATGGGAGGTCATTCCTCTGACTCTTGTTGATGTTCAAAATAAAATGCGTATTCTATGCAGTCGGGCATTTCTACTTCATTATTACAAGTTGGAAAATGACTCATAATAAGAACTGCTCTTGCCCGAGGCGATGCCAGACAAGCATTCATAACTGAGAGTTAAACAAGTGAACGCCATTTATTCTGTCCCACTTTATTCTGCCTCTGAACTCAGGACTAAACAGTATCTTCCTCACTTTATTATACAGCCCTGTTGACAACTATACATAATGCAGGAAATCAAATTACAAAATCAACCAATCTATTTACACCCACCAGCATGTGCTGTAATGACTTTTTTATTCAAACAAACAGAAAATCAAGTTATCTCTTTTTAGCCAAAGAAAACAAACAAACACTAAGCTTTAATGTCTTCTAGGCAGCAGCACTTAGATTCAGTAAGAAGGGAGAGAAAAAGGAACATTTCACTTGCTGTTCAGGAGGAGCATATCACACACAAACATGCCATATGGACGACAAATGATAGCCACCAAGACGACCATCAAAGTGGGAGTTACGCATCAGCGTCCTTATACATTTAGATCAAGCCTCCTGAATCCTTTGTAGGCAACCTAGAAACGCAACCCTGTGACAACTCACACTCACACCCATGGACGGGTTCCAAGAGATTCTTAAAAGCAATTCACACTAAATGTTCACATCTCACAGCCCCAAACAGCTCCGCGTCAAACATCAAGACATGAACAGAATTATAGAAAAAATAAATGTGGCGAGGAAGAAGACAAAGTAAATGATCCATCAGTGCTGAGACGTGGATTATCAGTCGTCAGCAGTGATTCAATGCTTCTGGTTACAAGCTGTCAGGTATTAGGGGTTGTGTAGGTGGTAAACGCCATCCTGCCAATAATTAAAACTGGCAAGCGGGGGGGATTCTTTCATCCATGAATATTTTACTGTGTTTCTTAACTAAATTACAAATATTTGCTCTTTCATCAACAAAAGTAACCACAAAGTAAGCTTTTTCTTTCTGTTTACTGCTTGGTATTGTGGCACAAAGGGATTTTATATGTGGAGCAGGAATGCAAAGAGGTTATCTGGATAAATCTAGATGTAATTTAATATTAGAATGGCATACACATTTAAAAGTACCATTACACATTACAGGGATGCTTATCAAACTGCTATTGTGTGTTGAGTGTAACTGTTGTTTTGAAGTGATACGTTTTATGTAGTTTTATGTGTATGTCTGTAGACCAACTAGTCCAATTCAGTTTCTGTTTATTTTGTAATTGATCAGAAATGTCCTTACTAAAACGTTTTCAAAAAGAGTCTCAGTCAGATGCTGTATGAGCTTCAAATGTCTCTAGTCTTCAATACGGTGTCTGTATTATGTGATTGAAGACTTCCGTTTAAGTACGTTGTTTTGGTACCACTTTACAATAAGACTACCCTTATAAAGGGTTTACGAAGAGTTTGTAATTCATTTATTAAGTAGGTTGTGAACACTATAAATCATTAATAAGCTTTTATAAGACATGAGATAAACAGAGCACCTGTGACCGGTTGCTTGCCAAATAGTGAGCCCACATTTATCTGTACTCCATCCATCCATCCATCTTCTCCCGCTTATCCGTGGTCGGGTCGCGGGGGTAGCAGTTCCAGCAGAGAGCCCCAAACGTTATTTTCCCTGGCCACATCAACCAGCTCTGACTGGGGGCGCTCTCAGGCCAGCGAAGAGATATAATCCCTCCACCTGGTCCTAGGTCTACCCCTTGGTCTCTTCCCAGCTGGACGTGCCTGGAACACCTCCCTAGGGAGGCGCCCAGGTGGCATCCTAACTAGGTGCCCGAACCACCTCAACTGGCTCCTTTCGCCCATTTATCTGTACTGCTAAACCTTATTAGAAATGGTACTAACTCATTAATAAATGGGAATGTGTTTTACACTTTACAATCAGGCTCCCTTTTGGCAGTTATACATGTTAGTAACTCATAAGTAAATGGTCATAAATAGAAGCCAAGAAACATCAAGATGGAAGGGGGGGGGGAATCAACTCAGTGAACAACAGATACCAAGGATGTTGGCTGATGAAGAAGTAAGCTATAGCCAATTTTTCCAAATAGTGAGCCTGTGTTGATGTATGCAAACTATGTTAGAACTGGTTTATAAATGGTTCTTAATGATTAATACAGTGTTTACAACCTAATTAATAACCTAATTATAAACCCTTTATGAGGGTAGTCTTATTGTAAAGTGGTACCGCTTTTTCTTTATGTTTACTACTTGGTATTGCAGCACAAGGGGGATTTATATGTGGAGCAGGAATGCAAAGTGGTTATCTGCTCTGGCTCAGGAACATTTGGGATATCTGTGTGTACAGAAATGATGTTTGTGTCAGCATCACATCGGCAACACCAACACCGAGCACCTGAACACCCTCGGCTTCATATCATGAAAGCTGCCATTGATTCTGGGATCATAATAACTCATATGCTTCTCATTCTGTTATGGAAATCTCACATCTGATAGAAACCTTTCTTTGTGGTTCCGACGATGAATCCTATACACAATCTGAACCCTTTGATGTCCTTTGAATATCGCAGATAGATTCGGAGCTTATCTCTAGGAAGGTTTCCATTCCCTCTCTGCTGAGGGAGAGGACTGTAAATCATCCTTAAATCAAACACTTTGTAATGTATAATGCCTTTCATTAGTGTGGCTCTGATGCAAGGCCTTCCTGAGAACCTTTGCCGGGGAATTCTCTAATGGGTTGAGAATTAGACAGGAGGAGAGAGGCAGAGATGTACACATACATTCTGCCTGAAAAACATTAACGGCAGCAGCAGACTGGTGCCTGTCGCAAGGCAAGACTGAGGAGGCCTATGAATCACAGAATGAAAGGTTTTTGGAGTTTACACATGGCTGCGCGTCAGATCAAAAAGGATATAAAAGGACAAAGGTGTCTCTGTTTGTCGCTTCGGAGGCGGAGAATGTGCAAACAACAGAGGCATGCTCGCACATTTCCATACACGCTCATCTGTCCTGCAGAGATTGTCAGCTTGCAGTGACTGGCGGTGAATTTGTGATTATAATCTTAAGAATTAGATGCATCTGCTGTGTATGGAAATCAGTACAGGCAAGAGAGCCTGAACATTTAAAATACTGATAACTGTTTGGGTCAGAAATAGTGTCCTAAAACAGCTTGTCCCAACGTTTTTGACCTGTGTAGTTGATTTTTGATTTGATTTGATTTGATTCATTTCGAAAGTGTAAAACAATAATTAAAAAAAATAATAAAATAATAATAATTAAATGAAATATGAGAATTATTATACTATACAGACTTAAGCAGTGTCAAATTGATAAACAAAAATATGACTGACCTACAAATGATATATAAACAAATGATCTACGTAATTACACATCCGAGAAGGGGTGGGAAGAAGTTTACACTTATTTAATCCCACCCCTTCTCCCACAAACTAAATTATTAACATATATATATATATTTTTTAAAATACATTTTCTTTTTTTTCTTGATGTGGTATGACGATTATGATCTATTAGCTGATAGACACAATTACATTTAGAAAATACATTTTGCAGTTAAAAATCAACTTCATAATCACAAAACAGTAAACGACCTCATATCTGCACACATCTTCTATTGACCTGGTTAATTTATTGATCAAACTATAATATTAACTTTTTACCTGTCATCAAAGGTTGCATACTACCAACCTAATAGTTATATTGCCTCTCTCTACTGTTTTCAAATGTTTTTGAAGTGATGTGTTAGGCCGAAAAAAGAACACTTGATTTGTTATTTATTTGCACCATTGTTTTGTTTTTTTGCTTGTGCACAGGACAGGGGAAAAGCCTTGGATTTGTGATAGAAATGTTTTTGTAGAAAAGTAGTGAGACGGACAGTACATCTGTTTGTTTTGTCAAGTTCAAATTTCAACAGTCTTTCTCCAGAATCGCCTCCTATAGGGTAAAATGCCGTAAGCCTGTTTATAACGGTCTTTCTACCGTCTCAAACTACAGAAAAGGTGACTGAGCCTGTAATATGTTTTTTAACTTCTTTGTCTTTGAATAAGTCAAATAAATAAAAGGGTCTATTATTATATTTACTAAGCAAGTGATAAAGTTAGAAGGTGTGGAACTGTCAACAGATTATTTTACACCAACTCAAAAGCAATCAACACTTTTCCAGAACTGCAAATTACACCTTTTTGTCATGTTGTACCACACGCATCAGTACCTGTACTCTGCACAATGAGATTTAAGTTGAACATAAATATAGATGTAATTTAATATTATAATGGGATAAACATTTAGAAGGACCATTACAGATTTGAGCAGGAATGCTTATCAAACTACTAAACTGTGGTTTTGTGTTGAGTGTAACTGTAGATTTTAAGTGATTAGTTTTTTGTAGTTTTATTAACTTAGGTATTAAAAATATGTTTGTAGCACAACTAGTCAAATTTGGTTCCTCTTTATTTGTAATTGATCAGATATTTCCATGCTAAAACATTTTTAAAAAAGAGTCTCAGACCTTAAACTTTCTCTAGTCTAAGCAATACAGAGTCTGTATTTTGTGATTGAAGACTTCAGTTTAGTAATTTGGACACCCATTTCTCCAGACATCACATCACAAGCATCACCTGGATGAGCTGAACCCTCACAGACCAAATACTCACAAATAACATCCTGCCAACTAAAATGTGTGTTTTCTCACCTGGTGCGATTCAAACAATTAGGATTTAATTCCCCTAAACACCTGAAGTATCTTAGAGAACTACAATGACCATAATTCATTGCACCTACGACACGAAGCATCTGTGAGCTGCGGCGTGTGTGTGCCAGACTCTCGCTGCAGAGACAGTTAGAAATGTGGCCTCTATAATGAGGGAAGAAATGTCAGCTAACTTCAAGGCTGAAGAGGGCATGGCTAGACTAAAGGCTTTGGTGTGTGAAAACATTGAGAGATAACGAGCCTGAATAACATTTTCCCCTCTTTGACACCAGCAGAGTAAACACTTTAAAATCCCTGCAACTATACTTATAAGAGTTGTATTGTCTTAAAGTGTATTTATCAGAAAGTAAACCGTATGAGTCATACGTCAATATCAAGCCTTGAATGTTGAACTAAGAGCATAATTAGCAGTGCATCCGATGGGTGACACTTGTTGCCTTGGCGATAGCTGGGGGGAGGAGGAGGAGGGTGGAGGCGGAGGTGGCCGTGCGTTTTTCACACCCTTCCTGTGACATCCTGTGACATCCTGTGACATCCTGTGACATCCTGTGACCCTTCCTAAATATCACCCACATGTGACACCCGTAACTTTGTGCTGAGGGATCAACAGCATTCACACATCCTGTCATTACTCACACTCACAACATTTGAAATGACAATCAACACATGTCATGTTTCTTTACAACTCTCATTTTACATTGATTATCCAAATCCTTTACTGATTTGTTGGCAGGATCCTAACAAGCCCAAACTGCTGAGGCTGAGGTGATCTTCTGGTGAGATCTGACTTCCCCATTTGTCTGTTTTTATAGAACACACAGTATGATGCCTTGCACAAGTCACTCTGCGCCCTGCCATATCCGTTTTCATCTCCCACCTTGATGCAACACCCATATTATAATAAACTGATCATTTGGATGAAGACTGGGGGTGTGAAGGAAGTTCTCCTTCTTGTTGTGTGATTGATGTTGACAGTGGAGGCAGTAATTAAAAGGTGATAAGTAAAGAAGTAAAGTAGGTTTGAAAGTGGGGGTGGGTGAACCAGAAAAGTTCTTTAAAGTCTTTCTTGTCTATATTTAAATTCCAGGGCAGATATGTATAGTACTTGTTAGACGGAGAATAGTTCAATATAATTGGCTTTTGTATTTGCTGTGAATATTCTTGGTCCATGTTTTGTTTGTGTGATGTAATAATCATGTTTTATAAATGATAACTCCGATAATGTACACTATAACCTGAGCCATGTGTTTTCAAACCATATTTGTGGCATCATTATAAGAATGTAGAATTAGCTTTTAGCTTCCCTGTTAGCAGTGTAACCATGAATTCACAAACATCAATCCCTGGATTCCTTTGATACTGATCAAAACCTAAAAAGTGTGAAAATTCTCAAGCAACGTTTTTTTCCCATGATTCCTCAGGTCATTTATTCGAGGTTATTCGCAAAGAACATCTAGGATAATGATATGCTTGTCAAGTATAAGTCACACTGAATTGCTAAAAAGATATGTGTGATGTCTGATTTGAGTCATGACTCAAAGGTATGGATGTTTAGAATGTCTCTTTCTCGTCATGCCCTTTCACAGTTTGAAAACCTTTGTTTTTGACCACCTAACATTCATGAATCTCTGGAGGACACTAAGCCTCCTCAGGGAGGGGCAGTGGAGCAAATTGGGGGCAGCAGAATGCCAAGTCCACTCATGTATGTAATGGCTACACTGAAGTGATTGTACAAAGACCCCTCCCTCCCTCCCCTCCCCCTCTGTGCCATCCCCACTGCTGCTGCTGCCCCCTCCACCCCATCATAATATCAATTAATATTATGGCAGAAGACAGACGCACCGATGATCCGTAACAAGTGGCATCTCTGGAGAGAGCCAGTGCCACGAGACGGCCTTAATTAGGCCTGAAAAATTGCAGGTTATTCCATCCCTGCACTCCCTGTTAATCTGTGCTACAGAGCCACGGAGTGAACCCCGGCCCCAACTGGCAAATGTTATTATTTCATCTTTTGGCAGCTGTGAATAAGCCAATGGGCATGACAATCAGTGGGCGGCCTAAGATTTTCAACTTTACAGGGAAGCACACACTGTTAGTACAGCCAACTGCTCGCTGCTACAGCCGGACAGAGAGTGCACAACAGGAGCATTCTCATTAATTAGGACTAAGGGAGATGGTGGGGTGCACATTTGACAGGTTACAAGTCCACCCAGTCTGTCTGCTAAGAGACAGCAGACACCTAGTTGAAATTCAAATGGGGTTTCACATTCAAATGTCAACCTCTCTCCTTCCCTTTGCTCTGTATGTGTTTTTGTGTGTACATTTCCTCATGGAATTTCCATTTTGTCTGCCTTCATTATTCAGTCTGAAGGTGCAATCCCACCGGTGCATTTGAGTGTTGCCTAAACAGAAGGCTGTATTTGAATAGGATTTAATAGGAATGGGATCAGAGAAGTGAGAACACACACTTCCTGTCTGGGGTTCACTCTGACAGAAAGTTAAGATGATGCAGGAAGTTAGAAAGAAATTCAGCTTTCTTATGTGAGCTAAAGATTTTAAATTTGATTTTCAGACCATTTACATCGAGTGGCAGCCTGTTACAGCAGCTCCTCTGAGTAGTTTATTTTTATTTTATTTATTATTGTCTTTAATATTGTATGCATGCCTCTTAATTAATATTGAGCTACTTTTGGGTCTTTTGCATAACAATGCCAATTTCCCCTCTGTTGGACGAATAAAGGTATTATGATTCTGATTAAACACATTTCAAATGTCATACATTCAAATACCTTATACCAAATGTGTATAACTGTAATTTTGGTCTTTATTGCGTTTATAAGAAACATTTTACGATTCAATCCAATTGACTGGTGATTTTCAGATATTTCACAGGTGAGATATAAGAAAACGCCAACATTGGAGAGAGAAAATACATTTTCTTACCCAATGCTTGTTTGTATTTTAGGATTTTCCAGAACTTAATTCATACTATATACTCAATAACATCTGGCTGGCTGTCTTTTTGTCAAATTCCCCAAGTCATCAGTCAGATTTCTTTGGAACATTTCTTTTAATTTACATATAAAAACACACATAGACACACACAAGCTATTAGCATGTACAAACTAGCTTGTGTCTAAAGCAGCTAATTGTATGACTGCACCACTTATCTACATGTACAACAGTATTTGATTGCACGTCTTCCCAGGTAGATGAGGTTAGAGGCCTCGGCCCCCCACAGCCCCTCTCTTTACAGCAGAGTAGCTCCTAGCTAATCCTAGGGCACCTCACAGCTCAGCTATCACCGGCATTGAGTATGCAATCTGTCTGCTTCAGCTGAGTAATTACAGATTTGCTGAACCTTTTCCTGCTGATGATGCTGTCATGGACCCTGGATATGTCCTGGGGGCCGGTATGATTGTTGGGGAATTACTTAGTTTCAGTATTGTCATAGGCTGGGTGCCATCATTTATTAGGTGCTAGTGGGGAGAAATGTACAAATTAACTGTTGAATTTCCAAGTCAGTGCAGTACATGTTTGCTAGGGTTGCTCTACATTTGATATCACTGAGCAACAGCACTCATCTCGAGATAAGTGGCAACATCGTTAACCAGAAATAGACATTCAGCTGTGGTAGAAATTCATTCTTTAATAATGATTGCAACGAATATGGAGGCAATGTGTATTCCAGCAAGTACTCCGTGCCCTAAGGCGAGAATCTGATTAATTACATTTCGATTTCACAATATCTAGAAATATCTTAACGTCGGTTAAATGATATGTACTAAACCTTTTTTCGGATATAAATCTGAAAAAACCAAACTGCTACAATCCCAGAAAGCCTCACCTGTAAGGCTTCATATTGTGGTCAAGCATCATGCACACAGAAAAAAGCACTCATGAAATATAGTCTCTCATTTTTGCAAATGAAGTCGTTTGCTATTTTTGTTCACCCTCCCGTGAGCACGGTGACAAACAACCCTGAAATAGGAATGCAAATAACATATTTAAAAAGGGCCTAATAGCCATTCTCCAATACAATGCATCATTCTGATCAATTGTACTTATTCAGGTCTACACGCCTCCTCTACCCTTCGCCTCTGATTGTATTTTCCAAATGCCAAGAGCAGACGAATCGCCGCCGCAGACACACAAGTCATTTAACAACAATGAGGCCAAATGCTAAAGACAGGGAAAATGTGATGCATGGCTACAGCTTCTTTTCTTTCCTTATTTTCCTCAAACACAAAATCTTAAAGCCCTCAATTCCCTCTGGGTTCCTTTTTCATGATTTTGTGATGCATTTTCTGCATGGCTGCCCTCCATGGTGATCGTCTTATTACACAAAGCCTCAGAATGGAAAGTCAAACTGCAGAGATCACCAAACCGTCCCAGCATGAGGTATCGCTTTATAGGCCATTATATTATTGTGGATTAAGACCATAGGCACCGTCATTAATTTTGTTAGCTTGAACAGTACGGAATGAGAGTGCCATTTATAACAAATGAAAACACCTACAATACCTGCTATACAATCTAAAGGATGTGTCTCATACTAATGATGCTGGAAGTTCCCGAAAATGACCTCAAGCTGTGAAGTGGGTATGCGCACAGTGGACTTGTTTTGAGGAACAAGAAAGAGCTTTAATGGCTTAGAAAGTCAGCAGATTGTCTTTGTGAGTCAAACTTGAAGCATGGACAGAGAAAAGGGAAGGAAAGCTGGACCGTGTGCAGAGATGTGTCTGTGTCTTACCTGTCCTGTCCTGGCGTTTTCACACAGAAGAGTTTCATAGTCGATGGCAAAGACCGGGGCATTATCATTTATGTCCAGCACCGTGATGAGAGCGATGCCTTTCCCAATTTGGACCGGGTCCTCTGAAAGATAAAGGGAGAAAAGGAAGACATGTCAAAGCAAACTTTATTTTAAACACTTTAATCCTGCCTTAACATTCCCTTGATGCACTTGGCCAAATTATGGAATATTGATATTTTTCATGTGTTTTAATTCATCACAAAGGAGGAGGACAAAAGTGCTGCTGTAATGAAATATGCAGTGTGCCATCCCTACCAGCCCTGCTCTGGATCAGCCAAAGTGATTACACTCGGTGGCAGCTTGTTGTCGTGGGAAGGCTGTGTCTGTGGACGAGCCATTCTGCACTGCAGGCTTCACGCCTCTGTCTGCCTGACACACACTGATGGTTAAATGGCTACGTCTGAGTGCAGGATGATGATTTAGCCTGGCGTCGCCGCCAATGCCGGCAAGAGATGACGCGCTGACATTCGGGCCAGGCTGATTTGATGGTGATAAAAAGGACGTGTGGAGCCTCGAGCCATAGGCTTCTTGTCATTGCCGTGGTCTGGCCAGAGCGGATGAAATTTGAGTGAGTGCAGCTCAAAAGCACAACATCCTATAACCGAAGAGTCCTTCACTCTCTCCAGTTACAAATAACCTATTTACTATAAATACTGTCATCAGCCGTACAGGTCAGTGGATTTCTTACCCAGTCCGTGAACTCAAAGATGTTTTCAGCTGGAAACAGCGCCCGAGTGTCACTATGTGTCAGAAGCCAGTACCTCATGCATGAGGGACTGTTGTGACATTTCATATGGCTATTATTATATGCCTTCTCTTTGAGGCTATATCAGGCGAGCGCTCACACTATGAAATCAACAGAGAGCTGAGCCTGTGTGCTTTCCGATGTAAATGAAAACACACCTTTGAAGCAAAGAATGATACGAAGGGTTTGAAGACAAATAAATACCATTTCACACAGTGTGAAGATGTGAAGGCAGAGGAACTGCCAGGCTGACAGGCTGGTTGTCTTTTTCAACTTATACAGATGTGACACAGCTGTCGAAAGCGCTCTGCCGATCGGGCGCTGATGATTGTTGTCTGTTGTGTTTGCATGATCGCGGGTGGAATGATATGGAGGCTGGAGGGGGAGGCATCAGTGTCCTTTGAGACATTGAGAGATGAACAAATAGGCAGGCGACTCTTCCTCACATCACATTAACATAGTTCACCCGAGGGTGAGGTCACCCACCCTTAGTCAGCATCTTGTCTTCACGACGGTTGGACACATGGAGGTCAAAATGACCGTCCTGTGCGTGAATTAACATTCCCCAACAGCCCTATAACAACCCCAACAACTGTTTCGCCCTCTACACAGAGGGCTATTGGACATTAAGAGGATAAGAGGATAACAGGGCAAATAGTGTCACCCAGAGAGAATGAATAAAACCTCAGTTCCTAGGAAGTATTGGAACCATTCGCTGAGCTTGGATTTTTAAATAGAGGTAGAAAAAAGCAGGCTTACATTCTGTTTTATTTCTTCTGTGGAAAACTGACTGTTAGCTAGCATCCTCAGCAGTTTTAACCAACAACATTGCTACTGTATTAACTTGTTAACATTATAAGTATGTTGAAGAATACAACGTAAAATCAAACTGTTATTTAATTTTAGCCACCTTAAACTTATTTAGCTACTTTGCCTATATTAATTACAAACTCTTATTGTCAAAGTGGAAATTGTTTCACTTTAAATGCAACAAGAGAAAAGGCTTTTAGCATAAGCACTAACTGATGTGTCTTGCGAACATAACTTAATCATGTACCTTTGGCTAGGGTTACTTTAGCAACTGACATTATCCTGAACGCTTAACTCTGATAGCATACCAGATACGTTTTATCATAGCGGGAAATACTACACTAAAACGGGATTTTTGTTAATGTATTTAACCCCACAAACTCATTTAGTTAGCTAATGAATGCTCTTTGGCCTAGTAAGTAATGCTTACATTCAATGTCTTACTACTGTGGGTGTAAGCTAGTTAGCCACGCTAAAATGCTAACACTTGTAACTTATACCTTTTACTATTGCTTTTGTGTTTTAGTTTTTTAATAGGCTTAAAAAGATACCATCCCCTCCAGATTGAGTATACTAGGTGTTAGGGAAATAATTGTCCTAGACTCCTAGATATGACGTGCATGACCAACCCTGACGTCTGTTATCTCCTTTAAGGAGATAGCAGACAGTTATTGCTTTTATTTGAAATCGTATAATTTCTGACTTTTGTTGCCGTCTGTGAGGAAAATAAATGGGGCTCAGAGCCTCAGAATACGGAAATCTGTATTTTAAAATATTTGTTTCCTTCTAATTCGATATTCTTTTCAAAATAACACACTGTTATTTACTCACAAATAACACACAATTATCCTTGCTTTTATTTATTGGTTTAATTCCATAATCTCGGGCTTTTTTGGCGTCCGTCAGGAACTGAATTTCAAAATAAAAATAACCGGAAACAGACGTAGGCCTATAAGGGACATTTCGAGCATCATTGCGATTGTCAACATTTCTGAGTTTAGGATGGCCGAAGACACTACACTACCCATAATCCCCAGCTATCGTTTAGGACTACAGTCCCCGTAAGGTTACGCAGAGCGTCAAACAGCTGTGTGAAATGGAACGAAACCACGCCAGACTATCCAAAACTGGAATCGAACGCCCCCCCAGAACTACACATGCTGGCTATTGTGTTTCGCAAAATGTTCTATGGGACGTCTCTACTGAACGTTTTCGTTTTTCCCACAATTAGAAGTTGCCAGTATTAAACACATTGGTGTTATCAAATGTAAAACATATAATTAATAAATGGGTGAAAATCGCTTGTGTCCATAATGCGCAGCATTAATACCCACATGACAGCTCATTGTTACTTTGTAATTCTACTCCACTACCATTCAGAGGTTAACCTGGTATTTTTACTCCACTGCATTTATTTGAGTTACTTTGCAGATTCTGATTAATTATGTGAAATATAAACAACCCTTAAATCAGACTTTAGTTACACCTGAGTAACATTCAGGTAAGGTGATTGTCAAGTGCCAACAATCAGGAGATATTTGATAGTTGGTGCTTGAGAAGACTAAACATGTATCTGCAATTGACATGAATGGAAACGAGTAATAAAGTATATTCATTACTCGTTATTCTCTACTAATAGTTAATTAAAGACTGTATATTATGGCTATTTTGCACATCCCTTTCAAGATTTTCAAAGGTGTATTGACATACAGTATGTGACCTGCTCTATCGAAATCAGTCGCATTGACCCGAAGACACATTTTGAGTTGTTTACACTGTTGGAAAGAGGATATTCCTAGCTTTCTAATGATATCAGGATTGTTTTTGTACTCCAAATATTAAGCAAAATATGTCACATTATATAATGACTGTCACTGAGTCATCATTTTGAGAAAAAGGTCTTCAAAGTTTTCTCTTCTCTGGAATCCATCAATCTGATTGATTATTAGTGGAGCAAATGATCAAAATACTACGGAGGGAAGATATTTTCGTTGGAGGGGAAGCTCACGAGCAGAGATGGGGTCGTTACTAAAAAAAAGTAATATATTACATATTACTTTTAAAAAAAGTAATATATTACACTACTTCGTTACTCTCTACATAAAGTAACTTGTTACTTTACTCGTTACTTTACTTGTTACTTTACTCGCAGGGCCGCCCGCCCCTCCCTGCAGGCAGATCACGCAGACTGCTAAAGTTTCAAATGTTCTCTTTAGTTCAGTTTCCATTGTCGCATTAGACTGATCCAGATCCTGAATGTTTTCCTATCTGACCATGGCTGTCCTCTGTCTCCTGCTATCTGTATATTTTGCGCAGTCTATCTCTGCTCACGCTGTTGCGTCGGCGTGTTCTCCTGCGTGTTGGCCATGTGTTGCACTGAAACCAGACACCGCAAAGACTTCAGCCGAGCACGTACGAACTGCGCATGCGTGAGTGGCAATAACTCTCCTTACCAGCAGGCGGCGGTAGTGTGTATTCGTCATTCAAAACAGGCAACAACAGGAAAACAGAGAAGAAGAACATTGATATAAACAAACAACAAATAGCTTTGCGTTAGCTTCACCTTAGCATGTGTTCTTTGCAGGTGTTTGTTGAGGTTTGATTATGACTGATTTTAGTAAGTAACTAAGTAACGCGTGTCGGGGCAATGTTAGTAACTGGAGTGTGATTACTGAATTATAAAAGTAGCGCGTTACACTACTCCGGTACCAACAAAAGTAATATTATTACAGTAACGCGTTACTTTGTTACTTTGTAACGCGTTACTCCCAACTCTGCTCGCGAGTGTGTGTGTATACGTGTGCGTGTGTGTGTTTGTGTAATTTTTCGTTTGTGTGTATTGTGTTTGTTTCCCGGGGAAAACCCTCACGAGAAACACCGGCTGTTGTTCTTTCTGCAGTGACGTTAAATTACTCCGTTCTCTGCTTGTAATTATGCCGTTACAAGCTTCAAAGTTGTATTTATCATCTGAATTTGCCGAAACAAGTTTAATATCCTGAAAGCCAAGACTTTGTTTATTTAAAATCAAACAAAACACCCGAACCCCGAAAAAATAGTTTTTTACGTAAATCCACGTTTATTTTGAAATGAGCCGTTGCGACTTCCGACTGATTTCGATTGAGCGGGTCACATATCATATACACAACTACGGTGTAGTTATGCAATGAATGAAACACTTGGGTCACAGGTTCCTCAACAGTGCAAGACATCTATCAATATGTGTGTACCTCCACCATTAAACTGTCATATTCTGCACATTTCTTATTCTATATACATACATAAGAGTATAATTCATATGTATAATATCAGTTAAAATAAGTGCTTCAACATAGTTAACATTGCAGGAAAGCAATATATTAGACGTTAAGTACTTTGTCAGGCTTAATATGTATCTGTAGATAGATACCCCCAAAGTTTTTTTCTTATTTAAAAGAAGACCTTAATCTGTTATTTAATGTTTAAATAAAGGTTAATTCGTTTTTCTGTTTTGCACCTCCTCCTATTAACATCTTTGTACATCCTGCACTAAACTGTTTTATTGTAGAGATCACTTATAGTATCTTCTTGATTTTTTATATTCTATATTTATACTTTCCCCTTATGAAAGTATGTACTCTTAATATTTGTTTAATCAAATAAAACACAATAATTCAATAACGTGCTTTAACCACTGGGCGGTGCACACAAGGTACACACAGCCATAATAACTTTGTATTATTAGTGTAGGACACTTTTGTTTTCGTACAACATCTGAAGATGTGTAGTTTTATTCATGCTTTCACATAATTTTACAGCATATTGCTATACTATTTCAGACTCAGTATTTACATTCTTACATTCAAAGAAAATCAGTAATATCTTTAAAAACTACAGTCCTTTTATATCAGATGTCCACCGTTATGGTGTAAATATAACCTATCTGTGAATTAGATCAAATGTAAAAGTCAGCTGAATTAGTGTTGATACTGCACTGTATTGTGTGAAGAGAAATTGAAGATGTTGTTTAATTGTTGAATATATTTATGATCCACGTCAAGTATTCAGTTTCGGCGGCATTTTCTCAGTTTTTCCAAAGGTCTTCTCATCAGGGCTCTATACATAAAGAACTACGGCAGATCTGTAATATACAATGCAGCCGAACCGTGTATTACAATGCCGTTATGTGATGACTTTCAAAGAGAAAAGCAAGAGCGCTCGGAATTAAGTATTATTTTATTCTTTTAAAATGTTTTCCGGATTTCATATCATATAAACACCGAATCCCAGCATGCATTGCGGCTAAAACATCCAATAAACGAGCTTAAAACCATAGCTGAGGATCTTGGGTAATTGCTCGAAATGCCTACGTCTGTTTCCGGTTATTTTTATTTTGAAATTCAATTCCTGACGGACACCAAAAAAGCCCGAGATTATGGAATTAAACCAATAAATAAAAGCAAGGATAATTGTGTGTTATTGGTGAGTAAATAACAGTGTGTTATTTTGAAAAGAATAACAAATTAGAAGGAAAAAAAGATTTAAAAAAATACAGATTTCAGTATCCTGAGGCTCTGAGCCCCATTTATTTTCCTCACACGCGGCAACAAAAGTCCGAAATTATACGATTTCAAATAAAAGCAATAACTGTTGCTTGATATTGAGTAAGAACATGCTTTTATGAACCACACAGCTTCCGGTCTTCCTCGACCGGAGAAAAATACGTGCTGCAGGCAGTATAAATACATTGCTTTTAAAATCGTGCTGTGCAACACGAAAAAAAGGGGCAAATCGTGTTGGTGAACACGAATCAATAGATTAAAAATCGTGTTGGTGAACACGAAATGCCGTGAGACTGGGTTGCTCAGTGTTCCCAACTGTTTAGGTTATCTTCTCAAATATGTTGATTACTCTCTGCGAAACCAGTTAAATGGGCTAACGAGAGAGAGGCGCGCCAGAATTGACGTGGCAACTCTACCGTGAAGTCAGAACCTCTGGCTCTTGGACTTGTGATGTGAATTCTCCGGCCGAAGCTCCAAATAAACCATCAGTGTTTGACATCAAAGCTTCTGCTCTTCCCGTGTCTCCTTCCTGAGTCGGTGACTCCCACTGCATTGCTACACAGAAGTTTCCCTTACACTAGGTATGAATCTTATTAAAACCAACAAGGCTTTAGCCAAAGGTCAACTCTGCCTGTACAGCAGATTTGAGAGTGTATGCTGAAGGTACACTTACGGCTCTCGATGGCCAAAATGGTGAGGTTATGGACCATGTTGGCCTCTCGGTCCAGAGGCTTGGCTGTGCTGATGACTCCACTTAGAGCATCCACGTTAAAGAAGCGCTCCAAGTCGGTGTTTCGGTCAATAGAGTACCTGGAGAAAAGAGAAAGCACATCAATACACACAGCCGACATACGTAAAAAGAATACGCTTTTTGATAGAGGTATTGATTTGACATTTAGGTGTTTCTTTAAAGATTATGATATTTTTCTTCCATCAATCTGTGCAGCAATATACAGGAACCACTTTTATAAAACCTCAATGTGTTGTGTTCACAATAAGAACAATATAGGATATTTCCAAACAGTATTAATGAGTTTGGATTGTAAATTCAGAAATGCAGCAGAAATGGTATGAGTGAAACAAAACCCTATTAAATGTTTATCAAACTGAGGTCTGTCTGCTTGTCCCTCAGCACACAACACTGATCAAACCCTTTCAATACACAGCAACTCGTATTACTAGAGCAAATTACAATTTCAATTAGCCTACATCCAAAGGGTATTATTACAATGTAATTCGACTCTTGTGGCTGCATTAGTTCCACAATAATTTTAATTTCAGCAGATGTGGTGAAATATATTGCAGACGCTGATAACAGTCACAGGAGCAAAAAGAAGCAATTTACAGCCACAATGGTGCAGTAATTAGATTTTCTGATTAGGATTACTAACAATACTAACAGACCAAGCATGAATACTATACAATATTCATTCAATTAATGCAAAATAGGAGGGGATCTCGAGAGTGACACTGCACAGATTGGTATTGTGAGTGCTTGTTTTGAGTCATAAATGCCACGATACAAGTGTTGTATCGCCTTGACCCTTCGGCAGAAATGCCCTTCTCTCGTTCAAGATGGCATTTCACTTTTGCAAATTCTGCACTCTTTGGCCCTCCCACCATCTGGCATTGTCTTTGCAACATCCATATGGGGGACCTTCGAGGGTCTATGGATTCTGTGTTTGCAGAAAATGTGGAGTAGTTAAATGGATTGTGAAGACATTGGTATTCTTTATTGTCTATTCTAACAAACAGCTCTGGAAAACTTTACCCAAGTCTTTATGAATGAAAGAGTTACATAACAAAATATATTTGACATGTAGAAATACATTTACGGAATAGTAGACCGATCGTAAGTACCTGATGCCGTTGTTGGAGTTGTCTGGGTCATGGGCAGAGACCCTCCCAATTGAGGTGCCCGATTTGGCGTCTTCTGAAACAACCATCTTGCTAAGCGGTGTGGAAAAAACGGGCGGCTCGTTCACATCTTCCACTGTCACCTTGACTGATGTTGTGTCGCTAAATGGGCCCGCGCTCAAGAAGTCGGAGTCAATGTTCCTGTTTGTGGCCTCGATTCTCAGAAAGTAGCTGCTCTTTGTTTCAAAGTCCAGAGGCTAGAGGAGACAGAATACACAACATAAAGTGAGAGATGTTCACTTTTCTCATCAAAATAAGAGAGGTGGCAGAACATTTTCAGTTCTTTGTTGTTTGTACTTGAAGAACACAATGCTAAGGCTATATCACTTTTTCATTCAGTCAAGGTTAAAATAGCAGTTTATATAAATGATTCATACAATGCTGAGGTCCCAAATGAAGATCGGAATGGAAAAAAAAAAAAATACAGTTTAATTGTATCCTAAAAATATTGATTTTAAGAGAGGTGCACAACAAGGTGAAAAACGTTCAGAAATGCTATCTTTTGTCTGGGTTAACAAACTCCTCTTTGTAACATGTAACATACTGCAGGACAACATGGAATTGACACTGTCAGACACTTACTGCGATGATGTATTTGCCTGTGTCTTGTGCAAAACAAACACAGGATCAAATGGGCCCATCTGACTAGAATGGCTAGTGTCCAACAATGGCTGTGCCTCTCCTACAAAAGAGCTGCAGCAATGAACTGTCACATCCATGTGGCCGTAGGAGGCCATTTAAAGTCTTCAGAAACCATGACGTGTTAAGTGTGAGCCATGAGCACTGCAGCATCCTAAAGTGAGGCAAGAAAGTGCAACGGATTTCCTGCGTAAATAAATAAGAGGATTGGTTATACATTTAACTTGAGATGGTTTATTTATTCATGTAGGTGGGTATAGCATCCTGGGTTCCATTGCGAGAGGAGTGCTTATTTTGAGTGTTAAAGTCTCTGTTCCCTTCATCATCCTTACAGTGATGTGTATACTCTCATGAGCAAGTCCGGAGCTGTTATGGTAGTAAACCTGCTTTGATTGACCATGGGATGTTAACTTTAATCTAATGTGTTGGATATCGTCAAGACTGATTTGCCATTAGTGATTATCACTCAATCTAAAGGTGCAGAAGAAATCATGAAATGAGGCTTGTGAGTAAAGAGGAGAAAGGGAACCTCAAAAAGGCATTGTACTTTATATCCTTCAGTAAATTACCCTTGTGAAATTGTATCATTATTTTGTTCAGTTTATTATAACCGAAGAATGAGTAAATCATTGTGCGAGTGTGTTACGTGCCGTAGTGGGTGCTTGTGTGTGGGTGTTTGTCTCTCTCTCCCTTTCCCCCTGATTGTCTCCCTCCAGGTGCAGCCTCTTCCTCAGGTGCTCCCAATTAAGGACCTGAGAAAGGCAGCAGTCGCTCTCTTCCTTCTCCTCTGGCTGCATGTGCGGCATGTGTTGTGTCTTTGTGTGAGGACTGTTGGGTTAACTTGTATTCTGCTCATTGTTAGATGTGCTCCAGTTTACCTTTGGGTATTGTTTAATTTAGTCACTTTCTTTTAGAAGAAAGTTGTTCTGAGTTACCTTAAGTCTGTTTAGCAAATTGGCTGGTGAGACTCTTTTTCTGTTGTCAATTAAAAGACCATCTTGTGGCTTCACAAATCTGTTTCCTCTTTTCTCTCGCCCGGTTATTTTATATTTTTGTTACTTCCCTTTGGTACCCCTAGTCCAGGAGGGAACGTAACAGAGACAATTTCTCCCTAGTTTTACTATCTTACACATTTCCAAATAGTCAAATATTTCTCTTGCAGCCAAATCCCATGAAAAGAGCAAATCTGAGTCTCTCTTTAAAATATCTGACTCAGCCCCATGTACATGAATCACTTGTGTATACCGTATTTATTCATAAATATATCGTTTTATTTAAAAAAGATAAAAGTAAACAGAATATTTTCTATATCTAGAATGGTGTGTGTGGAATAAATACATATACATCTCTGCCTAAGTTCATGGTTATAATGGACCAAATCATCCTGTGCTAGAGCGTGGCTCATTGATGTATTTTTTGACAACAATGGAGTTATTTGGCATAAAGGATTCAACAATGTCAAGTTGCACTACATGTTAATACGATCCATACATTGTTGGTATTCATATCCTTGAATATTTCACATTGAGTGTAAAAACTTCATTTCTGTGGGTTGGCTACAGATTAGTAACATTCTGGAGAAGAAAGAATATAGTATTGTGAAAATGTGGTGTGTCTGTAAGTACGCAGGTAGAAAAAGGGAGCATGTGGAACAGTCACACCGCTTCAATCAATATTCCAAGCAATATTGAATGCCACGCCAGCTGCTAAAGTACAGAGCTTTACCCAACAGCCGGAACATTTTGCCCTACAGTATGTCTCACTGACTTTCAGGAGGGAGGGTGAAGTACCATTTATGGGCAGAAAGTCATGGTACGAAGGTTTCAGTTTCTCAGGCTGTCTTAATTTGTATGTGTTTTTATATGCAGTACCTTCAGAAGGATGACGACCCCGTCTTGTGTGTTCTCATCTGTTGTAATGTTGAACATGCCAGGCCCGTCGCCATCCATCAACCTGTAGTCCATCTCTGCGTTGGAGCCTATATCAGCGTCAGCCGCTTTGATTCTGGCCACCACAGATTGCACCGGCAGCGACTCCAGCACCGTGTACTGATAGTTCTCTGTAAGAGGAAAGACAGGAGCGGATGTTGGTAATGGATGTGTTCATTTCACCGCCAACTCACCTTCAAGCAGCTCAGCTTTTCTTATACCCCCTTCAGCTTTGACTCGGCTGTGTGGCTCCTCAATAATTGTATGTTTCATAACACAGACAGGCAGCAGAGCACTTTGCTTTAACTCCATATTGCAGTGTAGAAGGCAACATAAATGTGAATTATACAAATGAGGTACTAAAAATCCATTTCTGTTGTCCCATTTCTACAGGTTTAACAGCTGAAGGATTACATGTATCAAATTATAAAACTCCCTAAATGCTGTCGGGATGTAATGGGGAATCACTTGGAACAAAAAAGACAAAGCAAGAATTAAAAAAAATGAATGATACTTAGATCCCTTTCAGAGGATGGGATGAATTGTCCACTTGAAGATTCTATTACACAAAAAGTCTCCAATGTGTTCCCTTAGCTTTTGTGTGACCCTTCGGATTGAAAGTACTCTCATGAGAATAAAGAAGGGAATCATATTCATATTCATAATCTCCCCAATCACCATGACAGAGCTCATTACGGGACCTTTCTGTGTTCCTCACGTTGTCTCCCTCAGCCACCGTCTAAATGCTAATCTGCCTGACATTGTTTGCCGCCATGTAATCTTTATAATGGCTTTTTAATTTGCCGTGGAATAGCAGCTCTTTAAAAGACCGAATAATTGCTTTCCTCCCTCCGATTTGCCCCATGCACCTACCTCCTGCATGAGCCTGTCCTCTCATGCAGCTAACCTTGGCTTTCCTTCTCTTCTCTTTCCTTCACTAGCTATAGCTTCTGCACTCTCTCTCAGCTCTGATGCTCAGTAATGGTCTATCGACTCTGACCCCTGACCCTGCGAGCTCCACAGCAGGAGCAAAAAGCCAAAACTCCTCTAATGTCCTTTTTTTCATAGTGTGACAGCACTGGGTTTAAACGGCATTGATCACTTGTTGTGCAAGTTTAAACCTTTCTTCCCCCCAGGGGCTTGCAAATTGACTCTGCTTCATGGCAGTCCAGTGGCGAGTACACCAGCTAGACAGGGGTTGGGCTATCAGCGGTAAACCGATTTCCGGAGCTTCGGATTATCATGAGAGGCACCGCATGCCTTTGAATCTTAAGGCTGGGCCTGGAACCCATTTGCAGCCCGTGAAATAGGCTGACAACAACAAAACGGCGCCTGATTGATCCTAGTATTGAGCGTTGAAGCATTCCCCAGCTCTGATGAGAGGAGCACACCTTGCAGCAAGGCTGCTTTTTAATTTAGACGTAAAAGTCCTAATGTTTGCCAAAAAAGTGTAGGGAATTTGCCAAGACTAAGAGAGAATGGTGTTTGGACAGCAGTTAACAAAGAAAATGGATGCGATGAAGTTAAATGGTGAAGATTTCTGAGTATGTTAAACTTGTTCTATCACACAAAAGGGTTGTTACAGATGAAATAGCAAATCTAATACTTTCTTTTGATGGATTTTCAAGGGTGGAATAACAGCCAAATCTTTTTTTTTTCTTAGGCCACCACGGCATTCATTGCAAAGTATGTCTCCATTTGGTCTGTGTTCAAGTGGTTTTCTGTAGTAATGGATCTTTTAAGCATAATTCAGCTGGATCAAAAAACAAATGTGAAAATCATATGCAAAGATTAAGATGGACTTTTATTAATCCCCGTGGGGAAATTGTTTCTCTGCATTTGACCCATCCTAGTGTTAGGAGCAGTGTGCTGCCATTTTGAACGGCGCCCGGGGAGCAGTGTGGGGAACAGTGCCTTGCTCAGGGACACCTCGGTAGCACTTGCCGGGACTTGAACTGGTGAGTTGCCAAGCCAAGCCCCTATCGACTTCGCCACCACCGCCCCCAAGGTGGTTGCTGGGTAGCTGTTGACAGCATTGCATGTACCATACACAACAAGCTTAATCAACCCTGTAGGGACAATCAGGAACAGGGGTCTTACTGTGAGTGAAGCGAGGCGGGTTGTCGTTGACGTCAGTGAGCGTGACAGTAACAGAGGTGGTGCCGGAGAGCCCCCCCATCTGACCGACCATGTCTTTGGCCTGGATGACGAGCACATACTGGTCCCTCGTCTCCCGGTCCATGTTCGGCAGAGCTGTTCTGATGACACCTGAAGAGAAAGACAGAGGGTCAGACATACTGTTCCCACAGATTAACTCAAGTCCCCTTTCATCATCCTTTATCATTTGAATATATCATTTTCAAACATTTATTTAACATTATGCATGCTTGATTTAATGAAGTTAACACATTATCTATTACCTGAAAGGAATTACCATAAGCTTATAGTGTTACTGACTCAACATATGGACATTTATCTTTTAAATTAATCACATCTGGTTTTTAATAATTTAAGTTAAACACTTTTTCCAAATCCATGTTTATAATGGTAATCATTAAAAGCGTTTAAGGCCTCCAAACATACTACATTTAAACAAACCCCCAATCAAATAAAGCTCAGAGTAAAACATGTCACATCGGAGCAATAGAGCATATTTTTATTTATATTAATATATTTTTGTTAGGATGGCTTTATGATTCATTTGTGCTTTGTGCAAAGACAATACAGGAACTCCATTCTATACTATTTACTAAAAGTAATCATTAAGCAGCAAACTTGAGAGACAGCTGTTCATGATGTCAGTGCAACCAAACATTTCCCACTAACTATGTTTGCTTTAAATTGTTTGGAAAACTAATTCACTATGTCACAGCAACTGTCACCCCGGACAGTGCCAAAATGCAAGTGTTAGTTTTGAATGCAAATGCATCAACAAAAACACAGTATCAAGCAAAAAGACATCAACACAATTTAACTTCCTGCCCTGAAATTAAATATCAAGGAAAGAGGAGTAGACCACTCAAATACTTAAAGGCTTTATTTATGTAAGAAAGGCTGCTCTAAAAGTATTTTATTTGTCTAAACATTATGAATTCAGACTGGAAAAACATTTTCACGTCATCTTTTCAAGCAGTGATCATGAAAGCACATGACTTGAGGTCCATCATGGCTGGTAGCTTGTTTACAGTACAGCAATGAACTGTGAGTCGACTGTTCGTGTGCTTTCAATCCAAATAGTTTAGTCTGGCATAATGATGAGGTTAATGTTAAGACGCTGTCAGAAAAGGGAGCGCATCCAAGGGGACATTTTAGCCACCAGGGAAGGCATAATCTGTCTGTCCTCCTGTCATGATTGATCTGTCATCAGAAGAGGATCAGAGATGTGACAACACTGGCATCAAATGACTGGCATTTCTCCGTTTGTGCATGAGCTGCTGTAGAGACAGCTTGCCAAGATGTGACAACCATACACAAACACTCGAAAGGTTGTAGCCTAGGGAAATATTTTCATTATTTAAATGTTTTCTAATCTCAACTTTATCTACTGACTACAAATGCAAAGAAAAAGTGCACTAATCCTTCAAAAGCAATCACTGTTGCTTTCAAAGTTAATGACTTCCCACACAATGTGTTTCTATCATTAATTGGCACTTATTAAAGATTCATACAGAACATGGAAGATTTCTCATTATGAAACACACAAAGCCACAGCACACACTTTCTGAATAAATAATCGTTTTTGGTTGCTTTATCGCATTCACAGCCTGATTAAGCAGATCAAAGCACGGCTCTTGCTTAGAGTTAGCACCTGGAGAATGTATCATAATCCTTCAAATTAACCAGACATTTGACATGTAATTGAAGTCCAATCTGTAGAGAAAAGGAAAAAGATTGGATGCATTCTAGAATTCACAATCAGCTCTGCCCTTGACCGAGGAATCCTCAAGAATGAGTTTACGAAGACAATTCTCTGATAAATCCCCAGCAATATAAGGTTTATTTTTGATTAATTGTTATAACTCTGAAAAAGGTGCTGTTTTAATTGGGTGCTTTAAACGAATGTTAAATGCTAAATAAATAAATCTCCTCTGAAGATTTCTGAATGATTAAAATGTGGTCCATGCACGCACACACACGCACACACGCACACACACAGGGTATTTGCAATCAAACCCAATCCAGCAACTAAGAAGGAAGGACAAACAAATCAGGGAAAGTGGGTCGAAGGACCTCAAGAGAAAAATGAAGATGCCTTTGACCGTCAACCGCAGTCCTACTTGAAAATAAACAATTCCATTAAGTGTTTAATTTTCTCTCTCTGCCATCATTTATTAACGTCATTATAGTCCCTCCAGCTGAAAACTGTTATTGGCTACTCTAACTAAATCAGTTAGCTAAATTATAGTGAGCTGTCCACTTTCTTTTTTTCCTAAGTCCCTGCCAGTGGGCTTACAGTGGGATGACGGTGGTCAATAAAGCAATAATCTTTTGCTGTTGCTCTGCAAAACATGCCATTTCAGTCCTGCATGGAATAATGAACAGTGGTGCTGTCTCGCAACAGTGGGGGAAAATAAAGTTACCTTTCTCTCCTTTAGTTAAACCTCAACAACATCTGTGTTTTACTTTTATACTTTTGTACCAGAAATGTAGGCATCTGTCTCAGTGTTGTGGATGTTCACCCATCTGCTCTTTCGTTATCTCTCTCAGTCCTCCGTCAATCCTTTCATAACTTCTCAGGCTGCTTCCTCCCGAAGTGTAACCTCACAGCCAATTAAAGAGCACCACCACTGCTCCGGGGCCTGCAGCAGTGACACCCTGAACCCTGTTTATCACCAAAGGTTACTTCAAGCCTTCAATCCAGCAAGGCTCCCATAATGCTTGCTTGATACAAACTGAGCCAAAACTTGTTCTGTTCTCTACTCCATACAACATGGCCATAGGGACAAATCAGGCATGTCTAGACTTGAAAGAGCCATCTTTAAACATCTGCCAGAAGCAAAACTAAGTAGGAAGCAGGATAATGGTTGGATTATAATAGCCTCTGCAATGAAAATGACTCCTAAAAGGTGAAATAAAGTAGAAAAGATGTTAAGCTTTTGCAGACAGCAGTGAGACAAATGAATGCTCTCTCTAAACCATATATAGGCTTCACAGACAATTGATATACTTATTTAATATCAGTGTTGGAGCCTTAGCTGGTGGTTAATGATGCCATGAATCCTGATTCCAGCCCCCTAAAAAACAGAGACATGTTTCTCCTCCCGCCTGGCCAGAAGCACACATACTTTTCACCGAGCGACACCACTAATCCACACGGCGCTGTTTACAAGACTGCTGTTTGTCTGCTGGGTGCCAGCCTCCCCGCTCTCTATCTCTGTTACCCCGTGCGGCGCTGGTGTCATTCCTGGGGAGAGGCGATGATTAAAATCCTCCTGCTGCTATCACGGCACGGCCTCACATTACGCCGTTGACTCCATGCCTCCGGTGCAAAGCCTGACGCATTGTAGACCGCGCATTTATCTAGCTGTCTGCGCACCACTGGCGGCAGACGGGTGGGCCATGCTCCCCCGCTAAAGCCCAGATACTTGACATATGTCTTAGGAAGAGGAAATAAAAAGTGCGAGACTTTCGGAGGAACCCCCTGGCTCTGCGTGTAGCTATGAGAGGTACTGATGAAGGTGATGAACACTTAAACATGAAGGCTGCAGTATGTGATTTGCTGTGACCCTAAGGCAGTCCGCTTACCAAAAATACATCCCATAACACAATAACAGGCCATACAAACAGGGAATAAAACCTCTAGCAAAGGCGGTTTATTACTGGGTGACGTTACAAGAATCATGCTCTAATAACTGGATACAAGGGGCCACAACACAAAGGACCCAAGTGTTATAAACAATATGTTTTTCTAATGTTACGCTGCGTACACATCCAGGTGGTGCTTGCTGTTGGTGATTAGAATTGAAAAATTGCACCATTTTTATATTACAGGAGTCAGCCAGATTGATATCTAGCCTTAAGCTGAATGGTTTCGATGTAATGCCGTCGCAAACACAACAGTCTTTAACAGTCTGTATGTTGTCTTCTCCTGAATGTTGTACGTCTCTTGTTTGTTTTTTGTATTTTTACAAGTAGCTCTACTCATCTCATTGTACCTCTATAATGACAATAATAAAGGATTCTATTATTCTATTCTATTCTCAACGGAGCCACAGCAACACACTTTTTTTAAGTAATGGGATAAAGAAAGGTCTAAAAAAAAAGCCCATGCTTATATCTTAATCACAGGCTCATCACAGCAAATCCTTCTCCCCCTGACCTGTGCGCCAACATTTCCAACGTGATGATTGCACTGGGATTGAACCTGGCCTTTTCCTTTATTTCAGCGATTTCGGTTTAATTAGATTCCCAGTCTGAGATGAGACAAAGCTGGGTCCGCCCAGGCCCCTCTCACCTGAATGCCTGTCATATTCAGATGCTCTGAGAGGCAAGCCATGTCACATCTTAAATACCCCCTTCAGAGTGTAATTAATCCTCTCATTCAAGCACCTGGCATTTTCCACTAACTCAATTCTTCTCTTGTTATTCCTGCCATTGAGGCCTGTGAGCGTGCGAGGCAGTGTTAATGTGCGCGGATAATTGTCTTTAAAGGACTTGCCATATAACCAAGGTGTATGGAGCTGGAGGCAGCTGTTCAAACCTCCTTGAGCCTGCCATCAATTAGAACGCAGTCCTTAACAGCTTTTACAATTTCAGCATCACCTTCAAACTAAACTACAAGCTATCAATCCATATATATCACCGAACACTGTCTTAACTGAGCAGCTTTAGGCGAAGCAACTTATGTATTTTGCCCACATTATGTATTAACCGGAAGTTATTGGAGCTATTCAGGATTAAGTACTTTTCCCAAAGGCACCTTGTAGATTCAATTTGGGATTAAGAAGCAGAGTTGTTAAGCGAAAAAGAACCATGATGCTACCAACACCAGGTCACAGGCATCCCCCCCCCCCTGACCATTAGCCCTCTGCCACTTAATCGCTATTGCAGTATTGCAATTCAGAGTTTAGAGTGTATCTCAGCCCAGGCACTTTGTCAAAGTCACCCTCTGCTCTTGCCCAGGCCTGAGCTGCAAATGGGACTAATTAGTAACTTGCAAAGACAGAATCACAATGCTCATCCAACGACACTTAATCCAGGTCTGCTGTCTGAAAAGCTGGAGTCTCAGCCCCAGAGTGCACTGTGAAAGATACATGGTATTGACATTATGTTGAAACTAACAGTTACCACCAACAATGGGCTCCCTTTCACAGACAGAACTGAAGGCGGACATCATTTTAATCACCTGTAATGATTATAATGCCATTTAAACTGAGACTATGTGTCTTTTTAAATAAACATTACAACATTACTTACTTAGAAAACAGCTAATTACAAGACGGATTAAAAATGAACAACCAAGATTGATTGATATTTTTTTCTGCTACAGCCCACTTTGTCTGACCAGTACCTTACATTATATAATGTTAACTTATGCTAGATAATGTTGTAAAACGATTTTACATGCCATACTTTAACATTTCAATGTTACTATTACATCTTCAAAATCAAGGCAAATATTGTCACTATCTGGGAACAACCACTTGTGGCCACTGATAATGTGAATAATTGATCATCTAAATCTTTAAAGTTGGTATCCAAAGCTGTCAAATCAAAGTTTTGGAATTAAAGGTACAATATTTGCATACAAAAATAGTATAATATAATAATATATAAAGTATAACTAGCATAAAAAGGTACCAGCAGTATTATATGATTATTACTATATAAGTATTTGCATTTTGAACTTAAGTACTACACTTGTCTAAGTATACTTACTAAAAGGAATGTATTTACTTTGTAAAAATCCAAGCATTGTGTTTTTAACTTTTCATTTAAAGCATAAATAAAATCTTCAGAATGTGCTCATCTTGAAGGTTAAATATACAAAGGAGTATGTGCTTTTGAAAGGAATACAGGATATACATTATATTTATGTACAAGCATATTTTGTGTTTTTGCAATTAAAATGAAAGTAAAATAGTGTCAAGGTGCAAGGACACACACTCTTACATTTGAGGATGCAATGTAGGTATGTAAGCACACTGAGAGCTTAACAAAACAAAATAAGACTGAGATCAAAAGGACATTTCTGCATGGTTTCAAGTATGTACATAGAATTCCATGTAGCATATATTACCACCGGTTATAATCACAATCCACTGCAGAATACAGGCCACTTACAGTGAGCAATCATAACCCATTAAAGCTTTAGAAATATCAACCTTGGGGTTTAAAGAATCCACTTAGCTTAATGAAAAACACGTCAGCAACCAAGGAGTATGAGCTCTGGTCATTGAGCGGAATGTCTCTAAGAAAAACATGATATGAGAGAAATGTCTACTTTATGGGCCAGGCAAGCTGTTTGAACATCACTTAAGTAAATGTCTGCTCTCGCTCTAATTGGTATTGGTGTCATGAAGTCTCACTTGAGTATCATCGAGAATCGGGTTCAAGTGTCCTTGGCAAACTTTGTTAAAGTTCATTGAAGAGCCAGATGCAAGTGGTTAAGTTTGGATCAGTCACTGTTTAAGAAATGACTGCTTGGAGACAACATGATCAACTAGAGAATGCAATTCCTGAAGAAATTAATAGTGGGAAATCCTGAAAATCCTGAAAAGCTGACGCTAAACAGCTATGCTGAAATGTAATGTGTAAGAAGAAAGTGAATAATTTAGATTGAAATGATACATGAACACTGGGGGCTTGAATGTGTGATGAGAGAAGAAAATAAAGTAAAAAGGCTTGGAAAAGCAGCAGAATATTTGAACTGCAAACTTTAAAACTAACTTGATGGCGAATGATCTGTCGCCATGCCAACAGCATTTGATGACATCCCATAATACGCTTAGATGCGTTGATGGCTGCATCGTTACCAAACCTGTGAAGTTTTGGGCCGTTTGGAGCATTTTCACTGAAGTTATGAGAAAACCGTGTTTCATGGCGAGCATTGTGTTGCCATGGCAACGTCATTTGAAGAAATCCCAAAACTGTCCCGTAGATGTCTTCACGGCTGGACTGTTAGCACACATGTCAAGTTTGAGCACTTTTTGAAAATGTTCATAGGAGTTATAGCGACATCATCTTTTCATGGAAACGGCATATGATGAAACCCCATAATTGACGTAGAGCTGTTGAGGGCTGGACCGTTAACCATTATCTGAAGTGTGGTGCTGTTTTGACCCTTTTCATAGGCGTTACGACAACATCGTGTTTTATGGCGAGGGATGTGTTTCCATGGAAGGGTGAAGCATGTCAAGGAACTTGAGCATCTGAAGTGTACTTTTTGTGTAATTTCGGGTTAATAATGTGGCCTTTTTGGCAGATTAACTAAAGGTGTGCGGCTGCTGTGGTGGGGAAAGATGAGGCTGAATTTACAATGGGGTTTAATGGAGACATGTTGAAAGTTCTCATTCATAACACTATGGGATGCGCCTCATCGCGGAGCAAACAGAAGCATCAATCTCATTACGCCAATCCTGATTGGCTGGAGATCTTGACGTCAGCATCAGGGAAATCACCCCCTATAAGTAGCTTGCGCCACAACGCATGCGCCATTCAAACACCTCTTCTCGCTTCAGAGCACATCTCTATGGTAGCCGGACAAGCTTCACGGTCCACAGACTGAACCCAAATATCCATTTCGGTCGACGGGCGCTTGCCGGCTACTCCTTCTGCTTCGCAGGAAGACGGTAATTACTAACGCTAGTTATTGTTGAAATCGACCTCGCCGCTCTCTTTCCCCGGAAAGTAAGCTAGGTCTGACTTTTTTCAAGCTAGCGTTAGCTTGCTCCCTCACTACCGACACCACGGTAGCGAGGAAGTCTTTTATTTTCTCTTCCCCACGGAGGAGGAAAGGATTAAAAGGAGCATACTGCCACACCAGTCAGTATTCTCCGGGAATAAAAGACCCACACCGTCCTTTTCTCCGGATTAAGGACAGGGTGGTTACCTCTTTTTCTCCCAACCTACCTGTTGAGAGCGGGTCCTCTCCACGCCACGAGGCGAACAAGATGGACGCCCCTCTCCCTCACACCAGAGGAGTCAGGGACTCGGTGGCTCGACTCTGCGGCTGCGGGTTGAAGATCTCGGGCACAGACACACACCAGGTCTGCTCGTCCTGCCTCGGGCTGGAACACGCCCGAGGCGCTATCGACAACCCCGGCTCGTGCGGACATTGTGTCCGCTTCACCGTAAAGAGCCTCCGCCGACGGCTAGCACGCCAAGCTAGCCTGTCGGAGCAGGAACCCCCCATGTCCTCTAACCTGCCGGCCGGCAGTCAAGACGCGGGGACATCTGCCACAGAGAGTGAACCCCTCTCCATGTCGGTCTGGGGCTCAGTATCTGAGATGGCCGCAGAACCGGATTCCCGCGCCCTGGCAGGCCGGGACCCGGTGGCGGCAAGACACGCGGGAACGGGAACCCACGCTTTACCGAGCTGGGGCTCCCGGTTAGACCTCACCATGGTCTCACCCGCGGAGGATGTCCTCGAGCTTCACTACGACGAGGACGAAGAGGACGCCTCGGTGTTCCTCCTGTCCGAGTCGGATGAACATGAAGAGGACATCTTCATGTCATCGGCTCAGGCTGCAAAGCCTGGAGCGAGGGCTGCTCTCCCAGACGATAGCACACCAGCTTCGCCCTGTCTGAGTATGGACCTGCAGGCCGTGTGCAAACGCGCTGCGGCCAGACTCGACATCCCGTGGCCTGAAATGGCCAAGGAGTCCTCCAGGTCCCGCTACGAAGGGAAACATTTTCCCCAAGCAGCGCGGACAAAGAGGCAACTCCTTCCGGTCTTCCCGGAGATGTTGGATGAGGTGTCGGTCTCGTGGAGAGACCGGCCCTTCAGCAACAAGGTCCCAATCCAGGGTGCCTCCTCCCTAGACTGTGACGGAATGGAGAAGCTCGGCCTGCTCCGCATACCGCCCATGGAACCGCTGGTAGCAGCCCACCTCCTACCGAGGATGGGCCCGTCACCAAGCAGGAACCCCACGCTGCCGGCAAAGTCGGACCGATTTCAGTCGACAATGACTGACCGGTCCTACAAAGCCGCAGCGTTGTCCGCCAGGGCCCTGAATGTGGCCTCGCTGCTAACCGCTTACCAAGCGGAGCTCTGCGAGGACCTGTCGGGTAACCCGGGGGCAGTCACTCTGGACGAGATGGCAGCGGTCACAGACATCTGTCTCCGTGTCCAACGCTGCGCCGTCCAGGCCACAGGTAAGGCAATGGGGATCATGGTGGTGCAGGAAAGAGCGAGATGGCTCAACCTCACCAACCTCCCAGACCGGGAAAAGGAGGATGTGCTGGATATGCCCATCGTTCCCGAGGGAATTTTTTTGGCGCAGCCAACCCAGAATTTCGGCCAGCAGGGGAGGAAGAAGAAGCGAGCGGCGTGACAGCCCCTCCTTCTCCCCTCCGTGACAGAGCTGGAAGTCCACGGTTCCCCAGCTCTAAATGTGTTCCCGCCGCCTCGAGAGATGCCTCAACACCATCCTCAAGTCCGCAAAAACACATGTCACAAATCTGTTTGTTCCTCTGTCATTAAACATTTGCCGCTGACGCATCCAGGCTTCAGGCCGAGGGCGCAGCTCAAAAAAATGATAAGAAAAACAATAAAACCAATAAACAGCCCGTCAACTGTTCCCCTTCTGAGAGCAGCTTCGGCATCTCTCAAAAGGCGGATTACAGGCGGGTCTGTGAAGGCACCACCGTCACGCGCATGCGCAGTGCCGGCTGGGGTTTTAAAAGCACCACCGACACACGCATGCGCAGTGCCGGCTGGGGTTGTGAAGGCACCACCGTCATGCGCATGCGCAGTGTCGGTGGGGATTGTCGAAAGGGGGCACCACTGTGTTCAGACACTAGAGGGCCCCATAACACAACAAATAGAGACTCAGAGGGGAAGAGATGTGACATCTCCACTGGCTCTAAGGAGCATGCAGTGGAAGATGCTCACATCATCTGCTTGGGTTTTCAAGACAGTAACACGGGGCTACAGACTCCAATTCGCTGTCACCCCCCCTCGCTTCTCGGGCATTCTGCATTCGCAGGCCCGAGGAGAGTCAGCCCATATTCTGGAGAAAGAGATTCTCTCTCTCCTAGAAAAGAGGGCTATATCTATTGTACCCGCCGAGCAGAGTCAGGGTGGCTTCTATTCCAAGTACTTCCTCGTTCCCAAACGGGGAGGGAACGGAATTCGGCCAATACTTGATTTGAGGGCTCTGAACAAATATCTAAGAAGATATAAGTTCAGAATGCTCACTCACACATCTCTGCTGCGGCTCGTGCGACAAGACGACTGGTTCACATCAGTCGACCTGAAAGATGCGTACTTTCACATCCCAGTATATTACCCACACAGGAAATATCTGAGATTCGCATTTCAGGGGATCTGTTATGAATACAGAGTACTCCCCTTCGGTCTGTCTCTCAGTCCAAGGGTGTTTGTACGATGTACGGAAGCCGCGATAGCCCCGTTAAGACAACAGGGTATTCGCCTGGCGACCTACCTGGACGACTGGCTGCTTCTCGCACAGTCGGAGCAGGAGGCTGTTACGCAGACAAATGTCCTCGTAAAGCACCTGCTCAACCTGGGTTTCATAATAAACACAGAGAAGAGCATGTTGTGCCCCGCGCAGACTATACTCTTCCTGGGTTTACACCTGAACTCGGTGCCCTTTTCAGCTCGCTTGTCAGCGGATAGAGTGAAAGCTTTCAGAGCTTGTCTCGCTCTTTTCCGGCTGCGCAAACATGTTCTCTTCAGATCATGCCTGCGATTGCTGGGGCTCATGGCGTCAGCCATCCTGGTCGTACGACTGGGACGCTTACACATGAGGGAGTTTCAGCGCTGGGTGGCCGCCCTAAAACTAAACCCACTAGAGTGATGGTTACTGTGAAATGCGTAATGGCACTGCGCCACTGGCTGCACCCGACTTTTCTAGTACGAGGTGTGCCTATGGGTGCTGTCCTTTCACGGAAAGTGGTCACCACGGACGCATGTCTGACAGGTTGGGGAGGTATTTATGAAGGTCGCCCGGTGAGGGGTCTCTGGAGCAGAGACCTCCAGCGGGCGCACATAAATTACCTGGAGCTTTTAGCGGTGTTTCTCACCCTAAAACGCTTTCTGCCTTTCCTCACGGGACATCACGTCCTCGTGAGGACAGACAATACGACCACAATATCATATATTAACTGCCAAGGGGGTTTGCGTTCTCTCCAGTTACACACACTGGCGCGCAAACTTATCCTATGGAGCGGTAGGCGTCTCCTCTCTCTGAGAGCGACGCACGTACCGGGAGTGATGAACCTCGGGGCAGATCTACTGTCCAGAGGTATACCACTTTATGCAGACTGGACTCTACATCCAAGGATTGTGAGCCAGCTGTGGGTGCGTCTGGCCAGAGTGAGAGAGCAACGCCACACACTTATCCTGATAGCTCCGCACTGGCCAGCTATGTACTGGCTAGTGGAGATATATCAGCTGCTGTGCGGGCAGCCATGGCAGCTCCCACTACGCAGGGACATACTGTCCCAAGCGGGGGGGGGCGATCTTTCACCCACACCCAGAGCACTTGGCTCTATGGGCCTGGCCCGTGAGTGGTACAAATACAGTGTGACATGACGCTGACCCTGGCAGCTGCCAAGCGAGCCAGCGGCACTCATGCACTATCTGTACAGTTTTCATGCACTCAGTTTGCCCCGGGGCAAACAGAGTGTGGTTGAAGCCTGACCCTGCCTTTATCTTAAGGCGGTCGGTTCGGGTACCACATTTGACATTAAGGCATCCTCCCCGCCACTGTATTCCTCCGGGGAACAGCCGCCGGATTTGCCGTGTCCAGCCCGTGCTTCACGCACGTACAGGGACAGATCAAGGGTGCTTTGTCATAATGACCAACCCCTTGTGTCCTGGGCTAACCCTTATAAGGGCAAGCCTGTTACTAAGCAACGGCTCTCCCACTGGTCTGTGGAAGCAATTGCTTTGGGGCTCATACGAGTCAGAGTTCGCAGGCACCCTCGGGTCCGCGAGCTCTTTCGACTCAGAGTCTGGCTGCATTCTGGACTCTGTCCAGGATGTCTCCCATCAAAGACATTGGTGCAGCGGCGAGCTGGTCCTCGCCGCTCACTTTTGTCTGCCTCCTAACAGGTTGGACGTTCTGCTCCCAGTGTGACTCAAGCAGTGCTGGGCACCTGGTTGAGTCAGAGCTCTACCTGTTAAGTTCTGGTTGGTTTGGTGATTTTCGAGATAAGCTCGTCTGGCAATACGGGAGCTACAATTTCCCATAGTGAGACATCGAACGGAGTGTTATGAATGAGAACTATAGGTTACTTACGTAACCCCAGTTCTCAGAGTAACATGAAGTGAGATGTCTCACCAGACGG
Organism: Gymnodraco acuticeps; assembly: GCF_902827175.1. Classification (NCBI taxonomy): domain Eukaryota; kingdom Metazoa; phylum Chordata; class Actinopteri; order Perciformes; family Bathydraconidae; genus Gymnodraco; species Gymnodraco acuticeps. The sequence goes on from NW_022990021.1 coordinate 2,223,184, forward strand.
CCCTCCTTGCTATGGTGAAGCGAGAAGAGGTGCTTATTTTGAGTGGCGCATGCGTTGTGGCGCAAGCTACTTATAGGGGGTGATTTCCCTGACGCTGACGTCAAGATCTCCAGCCAATCAGGATTGGCGTAATGAGATTGATGCTTCTGTTTGCTCCGCGATGAGGCGCATCCCATAGTGAGACATCTCACTTCATGTTACTCTGAGAACTGGGGTTACGTAAGTAGCCTATAGTTTTTGTCATTTCATGCCCTCAAGTGGCATTTTGTTTAATTATTTTAATTTTTCTTTTAAAGCTACGAGATGTTTTCTACGGAGCCCCCTAGGGGACATGGAGAAGAAAAAAATAAAATAAAGAAAAAAATAAAGAGTTTTGCGAGATCTCGCAAAACCCTGTTGCAGTTTGTAGACGGTCCCTAAGCACTCCCCTCCCTCCTCAAGCTGCAGATTGTGACCAATTCTTGATGTTTAGCTCGGATGACTGCCCGTATCGAACTGTTCTGATAAAAACGACTCTGTAGCTCGTTGTCTACCTTGCTATGATTGTAAAGTCATGTTGTTTGTATTTTTACAACGTTATGTTCATGAGTTATCTCGCAAAAGTATTGCGAGATCGCGCAAAGGTTTTGCGATATTTCGCAAAACATTTTCTTTTTTTTTTTTCTTCTCCATGTCCCCTAGGGTGCTCCGTAGTTTTCCTATGTTTCTCATGGAAAATTATGTCTCAGGAATGTAGGGTTTGGGAATTATGGCAGGTTTAAAAGAAAATATGAAGGCACAATTAAATCTGTCCTCCACTCTGTGACATCACGCACTCTAAATCTGAAGAAGGCCTCTTTACCAAGGTCTGAACAATGTTTAATATCTCTAAAAGTACGAATCAGATTAAAAAGTTGTGTTACACGAATAATGTCGGAAAGATGTGTAACATTTTAAAGTTGGAATGAGGTTTCTGAGTGAAAGTAGGAGCAGTTAGCAGTTGAAGTTGCATGAAGATTGTTCAAGTCTGAAGAGTTTCTCCATTGACTTCCATGTTAACAATGTGATGAATTATGGGATGTATCTCTGGAATTATGAAAGTTATGAATAAGAAAAGTAATAGCCATCGATTCCCGACCGAGCTGAATGTTTTGATGTTTGAACGGAGTTTCTGCGATGTGGAATGTGGGAGAAGAAGAGGTGCAAAATAACCCGGCGGAATAATAAATAATTTCGTGCGTAGCATAACAGACAGTTGGAATGCTGTATCAGCATTCCAACTAAATGAGGCTCATTTTTCAGTCTTTGGTGATCATTCAAATGCATCTTAAAATACAAAGTAGCAAAAGCAAGATCAGTTGCTTTTAGATTTGAAACATTTAAAGTGGTGGGATAATTTTTAGCAAATGTGAAAATCACAAATAAATAAAAAGGTTGTTTGTAAAAGGAAGTTAAAGTTGGTGACACAACAGGATATTTTTACAGGAAACCACCAGAGCATTTTTCAGTGGCTTAATTTATTTATTTCCCAAGGTAGTTCTTCTTGAAAGGTAACCAATTTAAGATGAAGACAAAGTGAACCGCGTGAACACTTCCTAATATTTAATTCAATTACATGTGTGTCTAATAGCTTATCAGGGAGCAATATAAGGGTGAAATTTAAAATGAAATCTATTGAATAAAACTTCTAACAACACATACTTTAAAACAGTAACAATGCTGCTATAAGCCTGCAGGATTTTCCCCTCGACACACAGCTCTATAAACTGTGTTTTTACACCTGGTTGTTATTAAGGTGTTAAACTACATATCTTCACAGTCCCACATGGAGTCACATGTCTCTGACAGCCGTCCATGTTATTCAATTCTGACATCCATACTGCATCTCATAACCATGAGATCCAATCGCCTTCTGCGTGGTTGGAGAGAGAGCCGAGTAAAATGAGTTGTGGTCAGGAAGAGATGGGCGGCAGAAGGCTGAGGCTCTGGCAGGGGCCCAAGGGCTGCGTCTGGCTGCACATTTAGGTATGTGTGTGTGTGTCTGCCTCTTGTTTGACAGGTTAATAAAGCAGCCATTGTCCTACAGAAAGATAACCAAGGTGGGATTTGTCTGTGAGCTTTAAATTATGTGCTTAAGACAACACTCCATTCTTACTCCTAAAAATCACTCGAAAGACATCTTTATTTCACACATTGAAGTGAGTGTTCAGGGTCTCAGAGATATTTGTCACCAGGAACTACTAATCCTTCAATTAATGCTTGTGTAGACATGCTAAAGGCCCGGACACACCAATCTGACAACAAAGAACTGACACAGACGGACCCCGACTGTTGCGTCGCCTGCGTCTCTGCGTTTTGGCCTTGTGTCGCACTGGAACACACCGCAAAGACTTCAGCCGACGGCCAAGAAGCACGTACGAACTGCGCATGCATGAGTGGCAATAACTCGCCTTACCAGCAGGCGGCGGTAGTGTGTATTATTCATTCAAAATAGGCAACAACCGGAAGACAGACTGCGTGATAACCGAGAGAAGAAGAACAGACTGGGTGATATAAACAAACAACAAATAGCGCATGCGTTCCATTTTCACTCTACAACGAGAAGCTCATGGGGCTTTCCCGAACCTGTGTCGAGAGCTGGAGTTAAATGAAAACTCAGATTTGCCTTCTTAATAGTTTGTTTGGGTCCCTCACTTCCGTTTCGCTTCTCATGCACTGATTCGCTAGCTGAACAGCCAATCAGAGCGATTTATTTTACCGACTGCCTTTGGCCGGTATTCGGCCGAAATTGCGTCGGCCCGACAGTGCGGGACACACCTATCTGAGTAGGGCGTGTTGACGCTCATCGCCTTTTCGGCCGAAAACCCACCAATTCAACATGTCGATTGTTGAATCGGCGGGTTTTCGGCCGAAAAGGCGTCGGCCCGGCTGAAAAGACCAATCTGAGTAAGGCGTGTCGACGCTCATCGTCGGCCTGACGCCCACCGACGCCGATAATCGGCCTGGTGTGTCCGTGCCTTAAGCCTCTGCAAACTCGTAAAATCATATATGTATATAATATGTAGGTATTGGAAACTGTTAAAGGAATTGGTTAGGAGGAATATCAAATTAATTTGGTTATATTTCACGTGTAAAAAGATGATGTCTATACCTAGTGTAAGAGTCAAATTAATGTAAATAAAGTGAGTACTGTATGTGGTGACTTGTCAAAGGAACTGGGATGCTGAAGGGTTAAGTAAAATGAGAATAAGTCTAGAATAGATAAGATAAGATAAAATGGACACGTAATAATGTCTGTTGGAGAGTGAACAACAGGACAGTACAGATGCACACCAGGATAATACAATAAATAATAAAATTAGAATCATAAGTGATCTCCTTAGACTTGAATAGATTTGAACTGAAAAGTGCTTTAATAGTTTTGTCATTTTTCTATATTAACAATGTAATAATATGAAAAATACACATTATGTGAAAGAAAGGTCACTTGGAGTGACAAAGTCAAAGAGTGTCAAAATAGATTCTGCAGTTCCCTCTCGCCTTCTACAGTATTTAAGCGCCTATTATTAATCATTGTTTAGGATCCACAACAGGCAGCTGTTCAGCAAAGAATCACAAACAAATGTATTAGACTATCTCAGCACGCAGACAAAGTGGATAATGCAGCTGTTAATAGAAGGATAATATGTAAATAGATCACAACTTGGACTAATATGGCGAAAGGCAACACTTGGGCAAAATAAGGCAAATTACCAGCAGTTTTTCGGTTTCAAATTCAATAAGACTTAAAAGTATCCTTGGATATTTCTTTTTTAATCACCAGCTGAATTAATTGCAGAAAGCAACTGAGAAAAACATTGAAGCACAAATAATTCACAAGTTCCAAACCAAACTAATCTCAAGGAAGGTGGTCGCCCTTTTTTCTTTTTTTACGCATGAATTAGCCAACGGAATAATTTGCTTCTAAGCAGTCATGAGGATTCACTTATCAAAGTTTTACAGCCTGAGAGAAGTCCCTGTGGAACTTCCAGAGCTTAAAGAGTATCCATGAGAAACTTTCTCATTTAGAGTGAGTAAAACATGTAAATGTTCACCCCAAAACATGGAAACACGGAAATGTTCCCTAATGAAAGCTTCAGCGGGAGGCTTCATTAGTCGAAGGTCTTAGAAAGTGAAAAACAACATAGAAATTCTGCGCCGACTTCACAGCCAAGTGTGCGGACATTTTGATGCTCACAACATATTTTCCTCTTTACACACAGAATCCATTATGCCAACACAGTATGAAGTCATTTCCTTTTTTTGTGACATACAATCATATTTCTTCAATGGCCCATTTTTTCCGGTGGTTAGGCTCATGAATGTTTACAGGTCACTGTGGAGTGTGTGAATGTCGAGCATCCCTCATATTTCTGAGGCTGCCTGAGTGTGAAAAACAACCAACATAAATCTCTGCATTGCAGTGGCTTTCACCAGTTCATGAATTGGAACTTCATTCAGTAATACAAAAAAATCCCGCACTATGTGTATGTGTTGCTAGCGAAGCAGAGGACGGGATGATATTATGGTCTGTATTTTTCTGTTTATTTGCAAGAGTGCTTAGCATGAAGTATCCGAGCCTCGGCAGGGCAGTGGCTAATGAGCCGGCTATGAAGATGTAGCGAGGACTGCTGCTGCACTTCTCAGGATAAAACACCCGAAAGTCAACAATCAGTTTTCTTCAGCCCTTTTCTCAGGCTTTTTGAAAAACGGTTTTCTGATTGCCGTTATTATTATTGCACCAATTGACAATACTTCACTACAAAAACTCAAAATCTTGTCAAATATATTTGTCTAATATCTAGTCAGAATATGTCTTTACACTTGCTATAAGACATAATAACTTCAGAAGTAACAATGCAGTGAGGTATCGGGTCTTGTTTTTAGACAATGCGTCATCTTGTTAAGTCAAACATCTTATTTTGAGTTATATCTCAGATTAAACTTATTTTCAAAATCACCAACTGACATCAGAGAACAGAACATTTTGAGCATTTGCGGCTTACATTGTAACACAACATTTCCTGATTCTGGTCAAATATAGATCAAAATAAGTTCTCCCAGCTAATTACAAGATCTGATTTATCTAAATATCCCATCTTATTTCAAGACATCTTACCAAGCACATTTTCACTTGTTCTATTGGCAGATGTTTGTACTAATTTCAAGTGAAAACAGCTTGTTTTCATAATTTACTTTAACTTGTTTTTGGAGCAGCATTATTTCTAGTGTTTATTTTATATTTGTATATTTTAATCGTTAAACCTTTATTAGAATTATGGCATTTTTATTACTATTATCTTTTCCTTTTTATGTATTTTGTACCTATATGTTCCCTTTGTTTTATGGGGTTTTATATTGGTGCATCGATTCAGTTGTCTTGTGTCTTATCTGTTGGAGAGAAATCATTATTTATTTTATTTTCATTATCATACCTTTTACCTCCTTGTGTCTATTAAAATTGTATCTTTTGCTGCACGTACCTGTAAAGTTCTTACCAAATTATCTGAGGGGAATTTCACAACTTGTGATGTGTCATTTTGTAAAGCACTTTGAGCATGTGTTGTATGAAAAATATATAATTAAAGCTTTATTATGTTATTATCAGATGTTTCAATTTGCTGATGGCTAAATTGAAGCACTGGTGTTTTCAATTGTGAATAGAATCCAGCGTTTTTTTCTCACTGGCCACATCTGTGTACCATACGACCATTTTGTTTGACACATACCTGTCTTGGGCTCCACTGAGAAATACGGCTGTCCGTGCACGATGCTGTAGATCACCCTGGCACTGTTCCCATACGTCGGGTCATCTGCATCTGTGGCTGCCACTTGCACTACCATGGTTCCTGTGGGCAGACAACCCTTCATTAGTTTCCAAGACAGCATCAAGAAGTCAAACAGAGCTAAATATGGAAATAGTTATCATATCAACTGAGCATGTGACCAATTCCACTTGAAAGAGAGGGGAAAAAAAGAGTGAAAGCGATGTAAATGTGACTTCTGAGGCGGTAAATAATCTTGTTAGTCATTACTACACTTCCTTTGTTGGGCCTGGTGTTTGGTTTTGAGTTTTTTTTTCTTTTGTATAAAGTTTAAAGCACTTCAGCGGCAGCAACATATCTGACATGTGCTGTGTGCTGGCACTTTGCCTCAAACGCTATAAGAACACATAACACATTGCGTTTGTTGCCGGCTTTTGCAGGGGGATAAAGTGTAACTGCGAACCTTTGGGGAGCATTTCGCCGCCATTGTTTCCATTTCCCCCCCCGCAGATCAGACAGAAGCATCTTTTCCCTTAACTTCAATCTGTTGATTCTAATTCAGCAGCCAAATGGGTTGTGTAACCAATCTGTGCTCTTTTTACCAGGCCCTTCACATACACTGATCCAGCAACTACTAAAAGTCAGAGTGTTTGAACTCGTCCTGCAGTGATTTAGTCTTCTTTCCACTAATTAGAGCTCATTACAACTCTTTACATTCAAAAATGTATTAAGAAAAAGAAAGAAACAAGGCACAGGGAAAACGTTTCTTCTGCCTGTATTATTTTTTCTTATTTTTTTGTGGAAATGGTTGATATAAGCACAGATGGTAACACAGGCAGTTACTGATTTAAGGGTCCATAAACTGCTTCTGGAGAGGAACATTTAACTATGAGAAACGCATCTTAAATGTTGTTTGTTGAGGAGGTTTTGTTGGATTCTGGTGCTAGTACACAGTGCAAGGCAGACCTTCTGGTCTAGAAGGATAAATATAACCCTTAGTGGAGTCAAAAATGAGCAAGTGGCTGAATTGAATGCAAACAAAACAAGTTATGTAGCCAAAAAGAATATACCAAGCTAGTATCTAGTATAAAATAAGAGATAATCCTTTAAATTACACCTGAACAAAATAACCTTATTGACATCTTAGTTAGAAATACAATTATTTGGTATGGCAGCCAGATTCCATTAATGTTGCGATTGATTTATTAAGGTAAAAAACAAACCCCTTCATTTAAAAACGCCTTTAATTGACAAAAGTATAATGTAAGGAGTATATGACTTAAGAGGTCTGCCTCTTTAAAATACCTTAGTTTGAAAACCTTAATTTAATACATTCAGTCAAATAAAATGGCTTTAAGATCATTAAATAAATAAACACAAGTCTACATCTGTACTAGTCAACTCAGACAGTATAACATTTTTTGTACACAGTAGAGAAGTGATTGGCATATTTTCATATCCCTTTTGTTTTAGGGGAAACAAATGTGTGCTCAACATATCAAGCCTGATTTTGTCCTGTACTGCCCTAACTTCCTCCGAGTTTACAAGAAGGCAATTTGTTTTTAAAACTAGACTATGAACTCCGCTGACAAGCAACTGTTGTCCCTGCATGCAGTACAGTATTGTCCTCTCCCACTCTTCCTCCGAGGCACAGAAGAAATCATCAAACATGACGCCGTATATTTATTTATTTTATTGCTTTTTGGAATGCGGTTGATGTGACTTGAGCTGACAGCCGTGGCTTGGAAGGTAAAGGCAGAGAAGCGTTTGAAGATTTCACAGAGAAAACATAATCAGCTTCAATCATTGCCCATCGCTTTCAGAAGGTCGGCTATATCAGCCTTGTTGCTCTTTAATTGTTACAGATTATATAATGCCAAATAACTGATATGAATCTGATAAAAGGGAAGAAAAGCCAATTAACTGTTAAATTATCACAATCAACCAGCATGGAGTCTACGGTTTGCTGTGAGACTGTACGTCAGAGTTGGTCTTAAAGCTGACGCCTGCTGCGATGAAATCATCAACAAAAGACATTTTTGAAATAACCTTGGAATTGAAAAAATAAAAACAATGCCTTTTCCAGCTCATATAAAAAGCTGCTTTAATATTTCACTTTAATAGCTAGCTGCACATATCTCAAGCCTTTGTAGCATTTGACAGAAAGTGCTGCCTTGCAAGTTGGTGATATTTTACTTTGAAGAAAACATCCTAATAAAAATCTCACTTTCTATCATGAGACAGGCTTTTTACCGGATGAAACTGATCATGGAAATTGAAGATTAGAGTCCTCCTTTGTGAATTAACAGGCTCTGGCTGTGGATATGAACAATATATTAGAAGAGGGAGAAGCTGGAGAAGTTATCACCAGGCCGCTCGCAGAAGGACACCTAGATTATATCATCACCTCTTAGTCATGACAGGTTATATTGCAGGTAGTTTAAAACACCAAGGTCAAAGGATGAACGAGAAGAAAGAGTGTGAAAGAGAGCTCGGGTGACGTCTAAATCTCTATTACAGGTTGATAGTTAAAATCACGTCACAGAGGCTGTAAATCAACATTCAATATGGACTCGGAGAGGTTTTATTTTTCTCTCCAGGTTGTCCAACAAACATCCTGTCCTAACAATATTGCCAGAATGAAAGGTAATCTGAGGTGGGTTACTGGATATCAGAAAAACACCAGGAAATTTGAATAGATTATTTCTGCTCCGTGAGGCTGTCATCTGCTACTCAATTTGCCCCATCTGTGTCCCTTCAACATTTGTCCGTCTTCGTGATAGATCAGACCCTGACTTTTTTTGTATTCATTCCCCCGCAGCTGTGTACAAAACAGGTTTCCTAATCAATTCCACATCTTGGGTGACCAACTGTCATCTGCCAGTAATGAAAATAAATGTGGCATTCTTGAATCTGAATGGAAGACAGGTATTCTCAAGCCACTTGCATATACAAGCTGCATCCAACTGTCAAGTACAATGAGCTTAGCGCACACTCTGAATGCAAATTTAAAACCAAGGATGTAACCATTATATTAATACAAACAGCATGTTGTCAAATAAGCACGAGAACACATTTAAAACAATATCTTGGGCTTTGAAATTGAAATGCGATATACAGAAAAAAAAACATAAAACAGTAGTATGAATATTAAAACCTTCTGTTTAAGCTTTCATGAGTATTCAAAGCTGTCACTGTTGATTAACCTGATTATGCACATTCACACCTGCTCCACATCGCTTCAGGGATTATTGCGAATTGAGATCAATTCACTTTTATTTGCAATTGCCAAGAGACAATGAATAACAACACTTTTAAAGAAAGTGGCTAACTACGTGCTGTTTACTCTGTGTCTTTCAAGTAACTCTCAGTGGACATGTTAGTAGGTATGTGTGTCGAATGCAAACAAATCTAACTATTTTGCCATTAAGTTGACTTTTATTAATGGCTTTAATGTTCAATTGTATTGGTTTAGTACGTTAGAAAAAGATTTAGATCATTTAGGTTGTGTTTTATAAAATAACAAACTAATACCTCACTATTTACGGTCTCTACTATAAGTAGTTTACTTCATTGAAAGATCTCAGAAGCCCTGTTTCTGCTTTGGACATTGCATCTTTCAGCTGATCCAAGAGGATTCTAAAATTGTTTATTCAGCTTAAAACATAAAATAATGTTCTCAGCTTTTAAAGGAAATCTTCAGCCTTCAGTTTAACATTTAAAATCACCATATATGAACATTTTCCCTAGACAGGTAGGTTTTAAAAACCAAAACAAATACGTTTTTTCTGATGTATGGTAGAAGCATAAAGTAGAGTAATATGTAAATTAAAGAAAGTATCTTCAATGTTTACTCTTTGAGTCGATTATTTATAACACTGCCTTTGACTATGGCCTTAGTAACACACATGTAATCAAATTTAAATATTGTATACAATGTTACTAACAACAGAACATATATGTGTATGTTTTAAATTGTACACTTATTACATAAAATGCTAAAGTTACACCCCAATTACATTTTATATTTGATTTTAATCCACTTCACCTTTCCATAATCACCTTTTGAATGTACATTACATCCTGGGTCTCCTCTCTCAGGAGTCAGACAGGAGCGATGACAGCTGCATATTGCACTAGTGAACAGTCACTTGAAGAGCTGTGGCCTTGAATTGACATTACATTCTCTTTGCTTGTAATGAGCTCTCAGACTCTCCGTTGGCCCTTCTCCGTGCGGCAGGAGATCGTCTCGCCTCGCAATTGTCACACCTTCAACTGTCCTCAAGCCCTCTTGTCTTTTATTTGACACCCCCGCCACGATTAAGACAAAAGGTCTTCAGAGATCCCAGGGCCGTAAGGTCTCCTTGTATATGGACGAGCACGGCCTCTAATTACTTTAATTAATTAAATTCATGATTTCCTCTAAATTGAACCCATTCATCAGCGGTGCAGAGCTGTGACCATTAATGATTTAAAGACATCTATAAAGGAATTATTGAGGACAAGAGGTTCATGGCCCCCTTCCTCTGCTTTTTACTGATCGCTTTGAGCAGATATTTTCAAAGAGGGGCGATGCTTTTATTCTACTGGTTGTTCTCTCGATTTGTGATGAAGACCTTCACAGGAGCTGGCAGATTAAGTAAAGTGGGAAGGGTAACGCATTCCTCCTCTGTGGTTGGTTTCCGTTTTATCTGCGGTTGGACACGAGACTCCCAGCTCTTGTACTCTAATCCTCTGGTTCCTTAAGCCTGAGCTCTGTACCCCCTGTCGACAGTCAGCTGTGTAATCCTTCAGAGATCTCTCCCCCCTCCGCCTGTGTAGTAAGCAAAGCACTGTTTCCCTTGGAACAACTCCCACTGCCACTGTATGCATGCGGACATCTCCATCTTGACTTTGAAGGATGTGAAAAAAACACCTTTGTTTCGCTCATTTCCATTTGTATGGCGCACACATGTTGGAGGTTTGGAGGTTATGATGATATGCGTGTTTATTAGTGTGAGGAAGTGCTTTAATTTAATATGCTGATAAAACCCAGAAATGTAAAGTGGGTATAATTAATAATTTTATAATAACGTGCACGTGAAAGGGGTCGTGCTTAGTGATTAACCCGCAGAAAATGATCTTCTGCAGTTCCCCCCCCCCGCAGTGTGACAGAGCTTTCATTGTTTTGGTTTTCTGGCACACTCTCACTGGTTTAAAAGACTTGTTTCGAGCTGCAGCAGGCAACTGTTCGCTAACAAGTTCACCATTCTAACTTAAGAGCCCTCTGGAGTCCAGGTGCGCATCATTTTACGTAATTAATCATATATTTTCGATTATAAGGAGTAGAAATATGATTCAGATATCCGCGGAATCGCTGGAAGAGTAGCTTTCCAGTGGTATCTCCTGTGAGACTTTAACCAGGGCACAGCAGCCAATATGGCCGCTCAAAGCAGCTTGACTTTACACTGTGTGGGATTGGTGGATTCGTGTGTCCGTCAAGGAAATCTCGGCCGGCAGCCATCATGGTCTGAAATGACCAATGGACATCGAGAAATCACTAAGGCCCTACCCACCAAGTAAACAAAACATAAACCACGTGTCTCCCATCAGTTTACGTCTGTGAGGGGAGAGAGAGAGACAGAGAAAATGGCTAAAAAAACTTTTCAGTTGCCGACTTCGCTAGAGATTTGTTTCGCTAGCAGCAGTGAAGAACCTGAAGTTTTCAACTCTTCTGAAGAAGAAGAAGAATACAAAGACAACAACAAGGATCCATTTGGACATGGGTAGGTGTAAATATTACAGTAATAGTGTACTGGCAATGTGTGGGGAATACCGCGAAAATGAACAATAGGTTTATTGATATATATTTTTTATCGAGAGTCATGAATTTTTTATTGGGACAAAATAGACTCTCCATTAGCAAACGTTTTACTCTGTGTTAACGTTATCTTGGTGTGTAAAAGTGAGATTACATGTGTAGATTAAATTAATCCTTTATTCGTCCCACAACGGAGACATTTACAGTGACATGTTTTTGCCATCGATTATTTTATCATACTGTTGTGTACAGATGAGACTTTGTCATAGATTTATTTATATGTGTGCCTGTTATTATTTTACCGTCCTGTACAGAGGAGACTTTGTAATCAGATGTAGCCTATGTATATGTGTGTCTGTGATTTTATACTGAATGTAAAGTAACTGGAAATACCTGTGTGTGTGTGTGTGTGTGTGTGTGAGTGAGAGATCGAGAGAGACTCCTTCTCCAACCTCCCAAACTTTCTTTTTATGTGTGCATTGTTATTTGTGCTTGAGCAACATTTTACTTGAACTTTATTTCAATGAAATTAGTTGTAATTATTGTCCTACATTTTAATTTGTTTTACAGAGATGTTTCACAGCTGCCTGGGCCTAGTGGCCCACAGGTGGCGGCGTTTATCCAGCAGCCAGAACATCCATCTGTGCCTGCCCCCAGGTCAAGATCTACTGTGGCTCAAGGGCCTTCACCAGAGCCATCACCACCAAGGACCAGCAGACCAGCATCACTACAGCTGCCTCCACCTCCATCTGCGGCTGCCACCAGGTCAAGATACATCTCAGCACAAAGGCTCCACCACAGCCATCACCTTCAACCCAGCCAGCAAGGAGGTCTCGTGGAGGTCTCGTATAGCACTTGTACACCCCACCTACACAGCAGCCCATGCACCATCACCCCCACCTACACAGCAGCCAGACCCACTGTCTTGGAAGACAGACAAAGACCTTAACACTGTCTTGACATTTATAATGAATAGTTGGTTGAATGTTCTGATGTTCAATTTTGTAAATAGTTAGATTTTCCAGTTTCTTATATTTATATAAATAGTTGGTTGAAAAAAACCTATTTATAATAAATTGTTGGTTGAAAAAAAAGGTTGAATGCTCAATTTGTATTTGTACACATCACATGAACCTTGGTATGTAATATGAAGTCATTATTCAGTCCTAATGTATCTCAGTCCCTGCTGTGGTGAAAGTAGAGTGATAAACACCTATTTTACTCAAAATTCGAATTGAATTTTTTTCATTTTAGACATGAATAACACATTTATATACAGTGTAATTCAAATATTTCACTGCTTTTGTGATCCTAAGACTTTGGTAACCAAATCTAAAACACCAAAACAATTCGATCACATGAGTACATTTGTGTTTTCACAAGAGTTTTGAAGATTTTCCGAAAATCGGATGTCAAATTTTAAGCTTTTGAGCTACTTATCTCATCAAACAGTGCTCTAAGGTGAGTAATTTGCATATATAGCAAGACCAGAGATTGTCCTGAGCATTTTGATATGTAACACATGGGGTGCCATGTTAGAAGAAATACATTTAAAAGGTGATTTAAGAAAACATCTAAAAATCGAGAAAATACCCTTAGACTCCAGAGCGTTAAGAGGTGGTAATATATATATATTTTTTTCACATGTGTTTTTTTGATGCCTTAGGGGGCCAAAAAAATATGTTTTGCCAACAACATAACACCACCTACAACCTAAACAATACCCCAATATCCATCCTATATTAAAGCTTTGACAGCATTTCAGTCATTGAACCAAGCTACTGTTTGTCGCACACTCTCAATATCTCCTTTTAAATTATAGCGGGAGTTACTTATGTCAATTGTATACCTTTAGGATGAAAACAAAGATGATGGAGCAAAAACACATATTTTTCGATAATAACTCAACTTTCTTATTGAAAAGGTAACCCCATAAAATGCTGATGTTTGTGTTTTTTTTAACTGATGATAAAAAGCCTGAAGCTACGTGTTTTTTTAGAATCACATCAATATTATATTGTTTGTTTACACAGTATATGACTTGTGTCACTGAGGACAACTTTGAAATAAAAGTCCTGTTTTCTTTTGCATTTAAAAAAAAGGCAACCCTAGTATAACATATACAGTATACTGTCGATTAAATATGCTAGGTCAAAAATTGGTGGACATTGTCCTAAAATATTCTTTAATATATCCTCAACTGAATGATGCTTGTCCTGCCTTCTTTTGCAAATGTAGACGAAGTTATGTTGATTGTGTATACTGACTAATCTACATCTAATTCTAATCTTTTCAGCACTGGTAGAGGACTGATTGCTGGCTCCCATCTTGATAATGAATTGTATTAAGATGGCAGATTGAAGTGCCTGTCAAATCATTATGTATGCTTGGTATCAAATATCTTGAATTATCTCCCCTCAAGAGGATGCATTGTGACATTGCAAATTACTATATTTAAATAAATGTCTCCAAAAACAGTCAACAGGCGTGAAGCAGAGAAAATACATATAATTTATCAGTCACCTACAGCAATCTTTAGGTTTAAAATGGTGTTTATCATATCAACAATTTGCTGTCAATTGACATCCAAGATAATTCCAGCCTCCATTCCATCACTCAGAGCTCACTTGTGATTAGACCTCAGCTGCCAGCATGCCCCTGAGTGCTTTGGGAACCCTCTGGCAGGAGCTGAAGGGAAGTTAGGGATGTATGTGCTGCTCTGTTTAATTGATGGAGAGGAATGTATTTGTCTGGATCAGACATTTTTCTGAGAGAGCTACCAGAAAAGACCAGCCATTACGAACTCTGAGCCCAATTTGTGGAAAACATGCCCATGGCCTTCAAGCCTGATTCAGACCTTAAGTTCGCATGAGTCAGTTTTTAAACATGCGTCACTCATCAACATTGCTAAACCTGGAGGTCTGTGCTGGTATATGTGAGGTGATAAATATGTAAATTAAGGCACATCAGACTTCATTACAATACACTGACTTTAAAACACTGTGAAATTGCATTTCCACAGCATTGTACGCTCAGTAACACCCGCTTCTTCAAAACCAAAATGTAGATTTAAATAGCATTTAACGGTGAACTGGAAAATTCATACTAAGAAAGAGAAAAACAAACCCTTGAAAAAAAGATATTGCAGATGAAATGTTTTAAGAGCTACGTTCCGGTAAGTTCAATATAAAGAGCAAATATGGAGATCACTCTCCACTCTGTTCCTTATACTCCTGCTCAGTTCAAAAGCCTCTGGATGTTGTTGTGGCTAATTTGCATTTACTAGCATTTTGAGGTGGAGCGTGACCCGTTTATATTAGAGGCAATCTTGACCATGCAGCTGGAAGCAGCAGGTTAAAGACAGGCTCTGATACCATGGCTTCCTGCAGGACAGCATTTAAAACAGACAGATAAAGGAAATATAAGCTGTTATGAATGCTAATGTGATCAACCGCATAATATCTGCTGAGTCATATAACAGCTGTTTAAGGTTTTAAGCCATGCTAGCGGTGTGGCTCTGTAAATGGCAATGTCAGTCACTAGTATATCTGAGCAACTATTGCCTGGATTGCCATGACATTTTGGCAAAGCTCCCCATTCCATACCATGACCCAAAGACTGGGAGAGATGAAGACAAATTCAGTGAGGTGGAAAATTATCAAATGCAGATGTAAGAGCGAGGGCAATTCAAAGATAAAGTAAAAGTATAAGGGGGAGTAGAAAAGAGGAATGAAACTAAGAGGATAGAAATAGGGGGGAATTGTAAAAAGGGAACTAAAAAGGATTTTATTAGGGAGGCTTACCTAAGGGGGACATTTCCGGTACATCAGCCAAGTATGGTCCATCAAGAAACTTGGGCTCATTATCGTTGATGTCCTGGACCTTGACCACAAATTCGGATCTGGGCTCTACGGGGATATTGGTGATGCGGTCTACAGCTTGAGCTGCGAGGGTGTAGAAGGACTGCGCCTCTCGATCCAGGCGCTTCGTGGCGTGGATGTCCCCTGTGTTCTCATCAATGGTGAAGATGGAGGAAGAGCCCTCGCCAGTTAACACATACTTCACCTTGCCATCTCCTTTGTCTACATCTGAGTGAAGCTGAAAGAAAAGGGAACATCAGATTAAGGGACCACAGTAGAAAGTTAAAAAATCTATTGCATTTGCTCATGTTTTAAAGGTCGCCTATTATTCAAAATCCACTTTTTCATGTCTTTTTATACATAAACATGTGTAGATTCTGAAAGTTTCAGGCAAAAATATTCCCTCACTTTTTGTCCTGATCCATTTATATGAAAAAACTGTATGGAAATGAGCTGATAAGATTTTGGCCACTTTATGATGTCATAACGATATTTTGGCTTGTGTAACCATTAGCCAATCACCAACCAAGGTAACCCCCCCCCCCCACCTTATCACCTGAATCTCCTCCTAGAGCACCATTGTGTTCTTTTTAACCAAATATCTCTCAGAGGGGCGTGGGGAGTGGCTCCTTATTTTCATCTACAGTAACAGACAGAGAATCAGCACTTTGGAAACAGGGCTGAAACAGAGGGGTTTATGGGATGCTGCAATGATCTGTTTGGTATTTAGAGCAAAACACTTCAGAGACATGTTTTGTATATATCTGAGAACTATAATATATTGATGAGAAACAGTATAATAGGGGACCTTTCATATTTTAGTGGTGGTGTTCGACTTAATAAAGAATGACTTGAGGGCATTTGTCTTTAAGCGGAACACGATAGTGGTTATTAGATGATGATTACATAAGTGAGGGTGTTACTTCCTATAACATATTCATAGATAAAAAGCTAAATAGATTCAACTTGAGTTTAAAATGTCATATTTGTAAGCCTGTCACTCTTGTATAATGCATAATGATCTCATATTTAAAACTACTAAAATATTTAAACATTAGCAAGTGCAAAACATGTTTGTTGGACAGGCATTTGAATCAGATCAAAAGATCAACACATGCTGCATCTGTGAATGAATCCCATCAAATGAATGGAATGAGATGAAATGAAGCCACTTACTGCAATACCATTGTGACTTGTTAGCGTTTGTAATGGTCATTACGACTGATCAAACTAGTACTTTTCCATTAAAGCCACCAGCAATAACCAGCTCATCTAAAAATACCATACTCAAGCTCTTTGAAAATACCAAAGACAAGGATGATTCGCCAAATGGATGTCATTTCACTTATTTTATGGGAAGCCAAAGTTGCTGCTCCATTGCCCATAATGCAACGGAATAACAAATGTCTTCCCAGAAATCTGTAATTTCATAAACTCGGAAATGTTTTATGCAAAAAAATCTTAGCCTAAATGAACCTGATATCAAGTGACTATTGTTGCCCTGAAATAGTCCAATATATAACAGCCACTGTTGAATGGAAGCCTGATTCAATCTTTCACATCATTTTTAAATGACAGAGCACAGATGGTTGGACAGACGTGAATATTCTCTGTGCGACATATCAATCAAATCTGATAAAGAAAGGATTCTACCACTTTTGACCTCTAATAATCAAAAGCTTGAGCTGAGGCCATGTAGTCAGTTCAGACCTTTTAATGGCCACATAAAACATCCCTTCCTAAAATCAGTGGCGCACAAAATTCTATTTCTATCTTCTATCTCAGAGCATGCTCACACTGTGGAATTCAAATGTTTGTTTCTTGGAGTAGCTAGAATATTAATATGAGCTGTTTTATTGTTCCATAAACAGACATACTACAATAAAGTTGGAAAAGCTACATATTTTTTTAATCATTGAACCTGTGCAGTCACTACAAACAAATCCGTATGGCAGAGTTTTAGTCTCAGAGGAACAAGTCATGAGTTTAAAGCTGAGTTTAAGACCCCTCCTCAAAGTATGACTTCAACAAAAATAATCCTTGAACAACTCCAAAGAAAGAACACTCAAAGCGTCTTGGAGAATACAAATTACCATGACAAGTAACCAGCCTTGAATAATCACGTCTGAAGTCAAAGCTGTCTGAGGGCCGTCAACCCCTTCAATGTTCTGAACTTCAGAGCGATCACAGAATCTAACATGTATCTTAGGGGAAGGTTGTTGTTGGTGTTTTAAAAATGGACAGATGGACTGTTTTGTCTGTCAGTATTTAGCAGAGTGCATATTTCTGCCTCAACTCCAACATGACAACACACCTCAATTAACAGCAAAGCATGCAGAGCAAGCTTTTAGTGGATTTTGACTATTAAATGTGTTTCCTGATTCTCAATATTTGGTGTTAAAAGAGTACAGAATAAACTTCAATTGAACCTGTAATGGTGAATGGTAAATGGACTGCATTTATTAAGCTATTTTCCATTCTTTGTGACCCTCAAAGCACCCTTACATATATACATAACTCAGATATCCATGGACATTCAATCTGGGGAACAGACATTTAAATGTGTGGACAACCATCGACCTCCCAATAAGTGTAATATCTACGCTTCAACAATGTTCTCAACCTTCCTGGTGTTTTGCATCCGATTTTCTCCACATATTTTCTCCAGGTATTTTCGCTCTTGCATTCGATTAAGAAGGGAACCAAGAGGAAATTAAATAAAACAGTCTAACATTATAATGCCACTGACATTCACTTGGAACAAATGATCTAACCATCAATTTCCCAGTGAAACTTCTAGCAATAACAATCCAAGCCTAAGCACTTAATGTATTTGCGTCAATACAACAATGATGATTCACAAAAAGATAGTCCTTTAGACAGAGAGGGTTAGATTTCTGATAGCTGCACTGGGAATTACTCTGTAAACATAAATATGTTGCAAATTGATACCATATAACTAAGGTTATCACATGGGTGATCTTCCAATACTTCTTGGCAGTTGTTATGCCCCTGGAATACAATTAGAAATCGGATGATTCAGACGTGTCCCTAAAATGTTCCCAATCACTGCGGTGCAAACCCACACATCTTAACTGGATAGCTGCATTATAAAAGACCTATTCTAATAGGATAATAAAGAAAATATCATTATTTCCAAGAGCCGGACTAAAACCACATTGCTTCTCTTGGATCTGAGTTTCTCTAAAAAGCATCTCCTCGTCAGCACTCTTGTTGGAATGGTTTGTTTCCTAAAGAAGCATGTGGCGCCATTGTTGAACTCCCTGTGAAACTGAGAAAGAACGCTAGGAATTGCATCTCAAGGCACATTTTCTCCACCAGAAGGGACCATGTTGCGTTTAACTCCATTGGTTACCTCTGCATGGAGATGGGTAAGGCTTACGATGAGCTCGCTGACATGTTGCATTTGGGTTCAGGAGATCTTTGTTGTATACCTTCCACTGAATGATCCCTATTTGAGGTCAGTGGCTAACTATTGCTGATAAAACCATCAGGGTAAAGGCCTGGCATATAGAGTACTCTGATGGTTTCTCAGAACCTCTTTGATGCTACATTCACTAGCAGGAACCACGCCACAACAGTGTGATGTTTGTAAGTTTATTGAAGTAACATGTGAATGATATGAGGGGGGTGAAGAGATGATCTGGGAGGACGAGCTGTGGTCCGTGCAGTGGGAGACTCAGAGTGGGGGTTCCGTCTCCGGCATGATCTGCGTGGGCTGATTACGGGCCCCCAGACAATACCTGGGATTAAAATGTTAGTATATACAGTATATAAATATGCACCGTTTAAATATAAATGTTGACGGGTAGAGGATGTTGGGATGAAGGGATGAGGGATGAGGGATGAGGGATGTTGGGATGAGGGATGTGGGGATGAAGGGATGGGGATGTGGGGATGAGGGATGTTGGGATGAGGGATGTTGGGATGAGGGATGAGTGATGTAGGGATGAGGGATGTTGGGATGCGGGATGTTGGGATAGGGGATGAGGGATGAGGGATGTGGGATGTTGGGATGACGGGTGTTGGGATGAGGGATTAGGGATGAGGGCTGCGGGATGTCGGGCTGAGGGCTGTATGGATGCGGGATGACGGGCTTTGTGATGTTGGGCTGCGGGCTGTGGGGATGACGGGATGCGGGCTGTGGGCTGTCGGCTGCGGCTGCGGGCTGTTGGGCTGCGGGCTGTTGGGCTGTTGGGCTGCGGGCTGTGGGGCTGCCGGGCTGCGGGCTGTGGGCTGTTGGGCTGCGGGCTGTTGGGCTGCGGCTGTCTGGGGCTGCCGGGCTGTGGGCTGTCGGGCTGCCGGGCTGCGGGCTGTTGGGCTGCGGGCTGTGGGGCTCCGGGCTGCGGGCTGTGTCTTGTTGATGAGGATGTTGGGATGAGGGATGTAGGGATGAGGGATGTAGGGATGTAGGGATGAGGGATGTAGGGATGAGGGATGAAGGGATGTAGGGATGAGGGATGTTGGGATGGAGGGATGGAGGGATCGCTCGGTGTGAGTCGGAAGGGGAACTGTATGGGTAGAAGGGAGAGGGAGGGTGGGTTGAAAGGATGGAGACAAACGGTGGCCGGAAGTTTTTCCGGATATAAATAGGGGTGGCCGTGGTTCGAGGCGGAGTTTTAGGCGTGGCCATGCTCCTGAACCTATGTTAACAATTTAACCTCATTTATTTTTATATCCTTACCCCACCTGACCCAGTGCGCAAGAGAACCAAAAGCTGGAGCAACGTTTTTTCCCCGTGAATAAAAAGTCTATAGGGGAGTTTATATTTGAGCAATTTGATTATGTCTTATCATTATGATTATATGTTGAAATCGACAAAACGGAAAGAAAGTATACACACATTCTTTACACTGCTTTTCAATTAATTCCAGACCTCTCTTGTTTGTTGTATGATACAATCCAATTATGGAGCATTCATTTTCAAGGTACACTGTACTCACACAGGATAATGTTGAAACTCTTCCTTGAATTAGTCTGTAAATATCAACATCTCATTAAGGGAAAAAGAACATTGGTACTTCAGGTTTATAGCCAGCGCTGCAGGGGTGGAGAATGATTAGGTCAATATGATATTGGTGGCACTGAAGGAGTAGCTGTACAGAGGATACAACACCAAAGGTATTTTATTAATGGAATCCATCAGGCCCGCTGATAGATGCCACGTTTGAGATGTGATGATTGCATTGGATGTTTCCTTAAGGCTCTCAGCGTGCATACGATGGCTCTCTAATGGAGCTCGCTGTGTTTATTCACCATCTCCTGCTGTCAGGAGCAAACTCCAGCTAAAGTGTCAGTGGTGGTGAGAGTCAACATTTAGTCTTGAGGAAGCCATCCGTGGCACTTTGTTTTCGGTAAATGCCATTGACATGAAGGACAAGGCCAAGGGTCAAGGGTCAAGCACACTATGTGGTCTTTTCAGTGAACTTTTTGCTTCATTTCCCTCTCTGCCTGGCAGGAGAGTACCCAACAGTGCAGCAGCTGTTGCATATATTACATCTCTAAACTATATCAACAATGAGGGCTATATGAAATATGGCAGGGCTTATTAAAGTAGCCTAGGGAAATACTTTTTTCTCATTAATTTAACCTATTTTCAAACTGTCAATCCTTATTTTCTATGGAATACTATTTAATTCAGTGTTAAATAAATACATAAAATGGCACCGTTTAATTTTTGTTTTGATTTTTTAAATAACCATTAAGATATATTTCTGATGAATATTTCTATGAAAGTGAAAATTAAGATTTGAATTAAATGCCATTTCAAAATGTCAAGCAGGTATTTTTGGTTTATCTCCATATTACTTTTACTTAGCACCATGTTGTTAATGCAGAAAATGTAAAGACTACAATTATTTTCTTGGCTTCCCCTGAGCGTAACTCAGCATGAAGCATGGCAATGTAGCTCAAGATCACACCAAGGGATTGTGACGGAGGGGTGGGACTAGAACACGAACCCTTCTGAAATCAAAGCTGACACTCATCATCACTTTGTATGCAGGCGGATCTCCAGGGACCAGCCTGTTAGCTTTGTGTTTGCTTGTTTACCTTGTAGCAAGGGAGAGGAGTAAAAAGCATAAAAGATGATACAACAACCCTCTGGTACACGCCTATCCCATCACAGCTACTGCTGCACAATGTGTACAAATTGTTACTGCATTGTTGCCGCTCTATGCTACATGAAAAGTCATGTTGGAAAGTGTGTTATTCTATTCTGCTTCTCTTTAGGCTCGGCTCTGTGAAACACTGCCAGGAATAAACATAAAATGAACCCCAAAATGTATGTTTCAAACTTTGTATTTCCACCTCCCTTGAGTAGAGTACACATTCTCCCATTCAATGGAGTGTGCACAAATAGATTCAAAAGTCCATACCTACTGGCAACCTGTGAGCAACACTGAATCCGGTACACCAAATCAGCCGCTGCCGATGCTCAAGAGCCCTTAATCAAAAGTCGCCCTGAAGATATTTCACAGAACGGCTGAATGTGGGGGCTTAACGGGGTCTCTACGAGCGAGGTATGCTTCATAAACAACCAAAAAGAAACTGCGGACGACTGCACTGTGGGAAGGCTTGCAGGTTTCTCATGCAACATAAGGAAACAATTGTATATTACATACTTTCTTCCATTATTATATATCCTACAGAAATCAAATAAAAGTTATTACAGGAGACAGCAGGGAGTTCAGACTCATATAATAAAA
The DNA here is from genome assembly GCF_902827175.1 of Gymnodraco acuticeps. Lineage (NCBI taxonomy): Eukaryota > Metazoa > Chordata > Actinopteri > Perciformes > Bathydraconidae > Gymnodraco > Gymnodraco acuticeps. The sequence continues at coordinate 2,245,355 of NW_022990021.1, forward strand.
CATACATGAAGTGCTCATAAAGAAGACAGCAGATGGGAGTAAGAAAGGTAATTATTCTCAAGTAAACGGGGGCTTTGGGGGAGCTGTCACTGACATGCTTGGCTTTTCATCTATTCATTCGGCCATGTTCTGGTGAGTAGCCATGGCGCTGTGCTCGGCGAGAGGCTGGGCTTCCCCTCTTTCATTTCACGTTGGGAGGTGGGGAATAAGCAATCGCCATGGAGAAACTGTTTGCTATCACACAGTGGGGAGATACATGGGATCTGTACACATAGGCTTAGGATTCCTCTCCTTCATTTCAATGAGTAATGCTCACTTATTGGTCTTCCTTATCTGTTATTATGTATTAGATCTAAATGTTGTTGACATACAATAGGGTTTAGGTAGTCTGATCGTATTGGACACTGAATCAATCACCTAAACAGATTGAATTACCATGATCACATGTACTTTGGATTAGTGCTATATTAAATTGAGTCATTCCAATGAGGCAGTTTCTGGTTTAGGGATATACAGTTTATAAAAAGACATTTAAACACTCTCCTTGAATGCTTCATGTAGTTTTTCGAGCAGCCGTATTGTTTTCGGACTCATTTGCAGTGAAACAGTTTTTTCCATGAATAAGTGTCAGTTATTTACTGTGTCACATGAAAACCCTCTCAAATACAAAGCTGCTGGTGGATGCGATATTTTTTCGTTTTTCTTTTCTCCCTTAAGTATCGGAGGTTGGAGGGCCATTTGAAGTGTGGCACTCAGAAATACAAATAATTATAAAGCAAATAGGCAGATATTTACAACAATAGACGGGTCGAAAGTCGATAATAGCTTTGAGGATTGATTGTATTTCTGCAGCATGTTTTTAAGTAAGATGGTTCACCGTTTAAAAAAGAAAGAATATGAATTATTTATACATTTATAATAAAGTGGCTGCGGTTCAAAACAAGTTAAGTAAAAGCAAGTGGCACACCACTGGTATCCATAGCACAGAATTGTATTAGGTGTAATTCTATTTGTATTTACCGAATACAGTTACTACAAATGAAAGAGGGGAAATAGCTCAGTTAGAAAGGTTCAAATCCGGCAAATTACAAATTGCCACATGTCATCCCCCAAAAATCTGACAGAAGAAAAATTGTCCTTTATTGCTTCACTCAAACATATAACTGAAGTCATTTTAAACTGATGTGGGTTTCCAGTGGGGCTGCTATGTTCAATATGTTGCTTAGCTCCATGGTTTACAGTTATATTACACCTAATAAATATGTTTTTTAACAGCAAAGGAAAGTTAAAATATGACGAGTGATCGGCAAACATTTTGATTCTGCAGCAGGGTCCTGTGTAGCATATGACTACACCCTAACCCTAACATGAACAAAAAATCAAAGAAAGGATTCATTAAAATATGTTTTCTTGTTTACATTGAAACACTTCATTTGGAAACACTGTAAACATGTTCAAATGTCTTTCAAATGTTGAGTCTTTGCTTGTGAAATATTATATGGCAGTTCAACTTCACACATTTTAAGAACTTCAAGTTGAAACAATGAAATCAATAACCCCACGGTTTGCATTACACTAAATGTCTGTTACTATATATGGCCAAATAAGGTAAAGCAAGAACGATGTTTCATTCCCAGGTTAGCAGTCTGGATCTCTGGGAAGTGAGATCGAAGGGGATATCTTTGAAATTGTAACTTTCAGAACTGAAAGGAGTTGAGGTGTGAGAGATCAAAACAGTGCGTTTAATCGCGGAGAGCATTTTCAGTATAAAGTGTGAGCCATGTAGGGTAAGAAAACAAAAGCAGCTGAAGGTAAAGCACCAGGAATAGTTTAAGTGTATGCAGAGCAGTGACAGGAGTTGAAATAGAGGTAGTTGAAGTGTCACTTTAAAGTGTAAACATGTGTTGAATATTCATCAAAAGAGCAGCACACATTTTTCTAATTTATTGAACAAAACAAAGAAATATATTCCTTATTCTGTGCCGAAAAAGCTGCTTCAAAATGAGTGAAGAAGGCAGTTGAAACGACTGTTAAATACACACAAACAGATGTGTGTGATGGCTTGACGGCAGGTTCAAAGCAAGTGCAGATAGGTTTTTCAGAGCATAAATATGAAAATGCATGGAGGCTGTTTTCAGCGGGGATATGGCATCTCTCTCCCTCTCAGACTGTTCACATGCGAGAATCGGCTTTCAATCAAAGTCAGAAATGATTTTGTGGATTCTGACTGCCATTTACACACTTCGTCTCCATCCGACGGCGGCGGCTCATATCTGCACCTGCTTGCTGAGTCATAACACTGGGGAGATAATGGCTCTGTTTCCGTGTGAGGAGGATAAATGAGCCTTCTTGGAAATGGGCTTCAGTCAAGATCTCAAAGCCAAACAATGCTATATAAACATGTGTTTCAATCCATGTTCTCAGACAAGTATTTACTAAATAAGTCATTAATGCATCTGTATGTATCCAGATTAAATGAGTGTCATGCAGAGGCGGGAAGTAGTAGAGTACAAATACTTTTCTCGGATCAGTACTTTACTCCACTTCTTATTTTTCTGACGACTTTTGACTTTTACTTCTTACATTTTTAACACAAATACCTGTACTTTCTACTTCTTACATTTTCAAAACAGGTTAGTTACTTTATTTTTAATCTGCGTTTGGTGGCGTGATCATTATTATTTAGAGTCATTGTGTGCCTATTGATTTGAACACGATCCGTGTATCCATCATTTCCTGGTCTTCTCTAAAGAAGAGGGACCAATGAAAACGTTGTCATGTTGCCGTTGCTCAGCATCAAAATATTCATTAGCTAACAATGACATTATTGTTCTATTCATATAAAGGGAGCTCAGGTACTCTTTAAAACAGCTGGTAGTTATGGGTACATTTCAAAGCCCATACTTCTTTACTTTTACTTGAGTAAAGAAGTTTAGTCACTGGTTCTACTTTTACCAGAGTATTTGTAAACACGAGTATCTGTACTTCTACTTGAGTAAAGGATGTGTGTACTTTTGCCATCTCTGGTAACATGTACTGCCAGGTACGTTTACACATACAAGGAATTTGCTTTGGTATCTGGTGGTACAAACATAAATAATCTAAACAAATAAGTTGCAAAGTAGATCAAAAATAAATATATTAGGATAATAAAACAATTTTATTTTTAAGAAGCATTAAAAAGAATGTTAAAGACAAGTATTTACACCAAATGTAAATGTCCATCCATCCATCCATCTTCTCCCGCTTATCCGTGGTCGGGTCGCGGGGGTAGCAGTTCCAGCAGAGAGCCCCGAACTTTATTTTCCCTGGCGACATCAACCAGCTCTGACTGGGGGATCCCAAGGCGCTATATAATAGCGCCTTGGGATCCCTCCACCTGGTCCTAGGTCTACCCCTTGGTCTCTTCCCAGCCACCCTGCGGAGAAAACCCATCTCGGCCGCTAGTATCCGCGATCTCGTTCTTTTGGTCATGACCCATCCTTCATGACCATAGGTGAGGGTAGGAACGAAAATGGCCCGGTAGACAGAGAGCTTTGCCTTCTGGCTCAGCTCCCTTTTCGTCACAACGGTGCGGTAAAGCGACTGCAGTACCGCTCCCGCTGCTCCGATTCTCCGGCCCATCTCACGCTCCATTGTTCCCTCACTCGAGAACAAGACCCCGAGTTACTTGAACTCCTTCACTTGGGGTAAGGACTCATTCCCTACTTGGAGTGGACAGTCCATTGGTTTTCTGCTGAGAACCATGGCCTCAGATTTGGAGGTGCTGATCCTCATCCCAGCCGCTTCACACTCGGTTGCGAACAAATGTAAATGTAACTACACAAATAACCTTAAAAGCTAAACAACTAAAACATTTAGGACAATGAGTATATGGCAAACTAGAGTGTATTATATGTTAAAGTGGAGGTACAAATGTGCAAAACGCAGTCTGACTCACAAAAGAAAGAACAAACGAAACACTTGTTGTTTTGGAAAAAGTGAAATGGTCAAACAGGAAAAAAACATGCTTTAAAAAAGAACTGTGTTGATAAATGGCTCTTAAGCCTTTTAAGACTTTAATTAAAGATCTCTCTAAACACATTCCAATGAATAATAATTAAAAACATGTACTGTAGTGTGGAGAATAAAAAAGATATGATAGATTTGACTAGTCATTAGTACACTCAGAGATATTCTCTCACATATCCCTCATGAGATTATGCATTCAGCTCAATGGTTAAGTCTTACAAGTCGAGTTTAATTAAACAGATCTCACATTTAATTAGTTATCTGACTTATCATAAGTGCACTGCAGATATCTGTAATGTAAATCCCGGCAGAATAATACATTATGAATTATAAAACAGCTTGGCGATTTCTGTCACGTCATTATAGATATGTTTAAAAGATATCTGAAATCTATTTGAAGATATATTGAATGGTTGTTCTTTCTAGTCAGAAAGCAATGGCAGGTATCTTGAATTATACATCTAAAAAAGCTAAGATTGTAATGATTCAAATATGTAATTAGAGATGGTCAAGTGAAAGTTAAAATGGACATTAGGAAACAGAGGATATAAGACAGTCATTAAAAAGTTCCACCCATGGTGATGGAGATGGACACATTCAATATATTTTTGCTGTATCAATACATGAATGCTTCAAAGTGTAGTATTGAACTTCTGGGAGCTTTGTGATCTGGGTAAGGTTGAAAGTGAGTGCCATTTTTCATTTGATAATAATTGAAGGGAGTTAATGTTCCATGGAAGTCTGAAGCCAGTGTAAAATCTGAAGTCTTTACACTGGCTTCCTGTGTGTCAAATAATAGATTTCAAAATACTGCTGCTGGTTTATAAAGCTTTGAATGGTTTAGGCCCAAAATACATTTCTAATCTGCTAAATTATGAACCATCCAGAACTCTCAGGTCTTCAGGGACTGGTCAGCTTTCTGTCCCCAGAGTCAGAACTAAACATGGAGAAGCAGCATTCAGTTGTTATGCTCCAAATATCTGGAACAAACTCCCAGAAACCTGCCGGTCCGCTGCAACTCTGACTTTTAACTTTTAAATCCAGGCTGAAGACTTTTCTTTTTGCCGCTGCTTTTAATTGAACTATTCACATCTTAAACTGCACTGTAACTTGTATCCATGTATTTTTTCTTTTAATGTTTATTTTATTATCTTTGCTTTTTAACGACTGATTTTAAATGCCATTTTCTTAATGTCTTTCATTTTTTGTAAAGCACTTTGAATTGCCTTGTGTTGAAAGGTGCTATATAAATAAACTTGCCTTTCCTTGCCTTACTCTCGAGCTGGTTTCTCCTTAATGACCTACCCCACCTTTAAGTAAGATTTTGAGGTACTTGTCCTTTATTCAAGTATTTCCATTTTATGCTACTTTTACTCAACTACAATTCAGAGGTAAATTGTGTACTTTTACTCCACTACATTTATTTAATACCTTTAGTTACTTTTCATATTTGGAGTAATGATGTGAAATATATCTACTTTTACTTGAGTAACATTTTGATTGCAGGACTTTTACTGTAACAGAGTATTCCTACACCCTGGTACTTCTACTTTTACTCAAGTACAAGATCTGAGTACATCTCCTATCTCTGTACAAAAGTAATACGTTCAGTCATTTTAAAGACACACACTAATTATACAGGGAGACACACAGATGATAAAAAAAAATACTTGTTTTACAGAAAGATAGCATATTTCACATCTATGCTGCTGATCTACTGCCCAACATGAGCTTTGAACTACATTTTAAACAACTCAAATGTACTACCGGGTAATCTAATCTACTCAATAGGATTGTATTTGGAGTAGCCCTTGACACACACATGTTAATTAAAGAAAAGCAGAAGTGCTTCCCGGGCATGTCAATCTTTGTTCCCCGCTACCTTGTAATGGTGTGCCAGCCTTGCCACCATGCCGATGTGTCATCCACATCAATGAAAAGTAATCAAGGTAGCAATCAGGGCAAGCTTTCACTTATTTTGTATTATGTGTCTGTGTTTGTGTCTGCGTGGCTTTCAGCTGCCCTCATCCCTGAGATGCAAATATATGGAGGACAGGAATAGGCATCCCTTTCAAAGTATCATGGAGGCGGAATCAAAGCGCTGTTGTCACAAAAAGCTTCCTTAGATGCTATCGGTGTGACGGCGTGTTTTTTTCATGTGCGAGTGAGTAGAGGATACAACTGGCAGTCTATTAAAGGACGATTCAAAATGTAAACATAAAGAGATCTAGGAGGAAATTGTGTTTCCATATCAGGTGTTGTAGATATAATCAATTATATTTGCATGCTGTAGCTACAATAGTTGTTATTTCTCTCTCTCTCTGTGGGATACCATGTATACAAATAACAGTATTGGGTAAGAAAGCTGAAAAAAACCCAGCAAAAATATGTCTCAAAACATAATTATTGAAATGAATGTTAGTTTTATCAATATGATTGAAGTACCTATTTGGTTTCTACGGTACATGCTGACAAAAGCATATTGCATGTAGCATTCTTATTCCTTTAAAAAAACAAAACTCCTATTTAACATATTAACCATTGGCTAAACATGTGTTTTCTAAGGTAAAAGTGATCTTAACCTTTGACCTCAATAGTTCGTCTCATTTTGTTCCTGAGTCCAAATAGATGTTTGAGCCCAATTAAAAGAGATTTTCTGCAGGCATTTTTTAGAAATAATGTGCAAGTGTCTTCACCTTTCAGCGCCAAATTCAAATCTATTCATCCTTGGTTCCAAGGCCCATTCACAATGTCCACACAGGGGCGTGCTCCTGCAAATCAAGCGTTAAGAAACCAATTAAGAAAAAATGTCCTTGCAGTGGAAGTATAATGAAAAGGAGAAGTTTGTTTGGGGGGCTTAGGGCTTATATATCACAAAATGTCAAAACTACATGCAATAAGAAAAATAAGCTGCCAGGGACGAGTGCAGGACAAACTGTATGGAACAGTTTAGGAGGCCACAGTGGGCTATAAATATCACTTGACTGTTCTGAACCTGTGGACCCAGGCTCACCGTTTCACACTCAAACTCTGGCTCATCCAATGCTACAGTCCACTAAAACCACTAAAACTCTGCCTCTACAAAATCCATATTGATTATAGCCCGAGGTCATGGCGAATTGACATTTTTAAGATTCATTTATCAGAATTCGACACATTTTATATCAACATTACGATTTCCTACTGAACTGTAAAAGTCTATCCGCTGCACATTTCGATAAAAAGCATGTGCTTTAAAATTTGCTAGGATAAAACATTTAGTTGGGGTTTTAGTTTAATTTAAGTTAAAATACATGTTTCTTCATTTTGTAAGACATGCGTTATTGTGCAGCAAGGAGGAGAAAGTGACTCACAAAAGATGTTCAGCAGTCAAAGGATGAACACAGCAGCTCGATGAAAACCTCAAACTACTGTGTTATTATTGTATCATATTGTGTCTGCTGTGTAAAGTACAACCTTGTGATTAGTCTGCTCATAAAAAAAGCAATGTCCTTTGTAGGCGTTTATAAGGTTAACACGTTTTTCAACTTTAGAAAGAGCTCCTCTTCGCCAACAGAAAAGACAGGCCGTTCCAAAGTGGCTGCGATCCATCCGTCTCGCAGCCGCTCCCCATTGGCTGGTGTGTGAAAAAGGAGCTGGCAGTGTGTTAAAACGCCTTGAAACTGGCCAAAATTAGGAGTGTGTTTCGACTGTGTATAGTCGATAAAAAACAAGGATGTCTAACTATATGTGCTATGTGTGAAATGCATTTGATTTGCTCAATTCAAGTATTCAGTTTCATCTATTGACACTGGTTATTAAAACTGCCAAGATGTTGTTAATCTAACAAATATTTAAATAAAAATACACTTTTTCCATTGCATTTGGGTGGTGTCTTGTTGTGCAAATAATTATTATAAAGAACCCAAAAGATTATATTAATAATTTTGGACGGTTTAACTGACTAGGGTAGCATTTAAATTATTTTTCTGGACTTTACTGGGATGGAGATGAAAAAGGTTGGATGAAAGTTCTAATGTGGAAAATGTTGTCCATCATTTCAAATGGCTTGCCTGCCTAAGTTCAGCTTACATAAATGCTTAATAGGACAGCCAATATTCCACTGACAAACAGCTGTAGTAAATGTAAAATAAATCAAATGTGTTCACATGCCTTAAAAAACTATCTTTGCCTTAAAGAAAACAGATAAAAGGTTATTCATAAGTAATAATTTATTTCTCTACTCCCCACATTCTTTGGTGATTTTAAAGCACTTTCATGATATTCATATATTTGTTTTAATGCTTAGGGAAGCGTAATTGCTTATGTTTGTTCACTCCAGTTGTTCACACGCACTCAAGCTCTCTACAGCAAACAGCTTCCGATGATGTTTGACACATTATTATGATTAAAAACCTGTTCAGTGAAGAGTACTCGTGGCTCCAAGCACTCAGAGGTGACCCCCCCGATGACAGTGACATCAATAATCTCTTCTCGGGCGCTATTCACCTACAATACGCAAATGAAGATGACCGACAAGGGCAATGAACAATCCACATATTGAAGATGTGGATCAGGAGAATGATAACCACCTCATTATTGCCCATAAATCACACAATAACAAGAACTGGAGACTGAAATGACTTAACCATTTATGACTCTAACACTCTGATTCTAAGGGTGTGGGACATTGGCATCTCCCATCACTTCCTGTCAAATGTGTACTCTAACAAAGCTGCACTTTGTAACAGGAGGTTCTCAAAGTTTTGAAGAGTGGGACATGAAGTTAAAGGGCAGGTCTCCTCAGTGTTGGGAATAAATACTGTCGATATGCTCCATTTGTTTAATGTGCCATTTCAGAAGTGGAACCGACATGGCAACCTCACCGTGCATACCACCCCTCTGGAATTTGATCAGAGCTAAAACTGTTTACCAATGTTTGGAGTCTGACATTTATTGAAAGTGGCCTTTAGTAAAAGTCATAGCTAAAGCGTGAAGAGGTTTCCTGATGAGCTTGTGAAGCTGCTCTGTCTTCCCGGCCAATAAGACAGCAATTGGTGTTTTAATAAGCAATATATCAGTCGGTCGCATCAGCTCAGGAACAGGTGGCCTCAGAGGGCTCCACCCAAAACCCTCTATATTTACTGCCAAATAGGGATGCATATCGTTGACTTTTTTACGATACCGATACCACTGAACGTTACCGATACTCAACCGATACATATCGTGATACTTTGAAAATGTATCATCCCACAATTACTCCCATGAAGCGCTTTACGATATAGTTAACATGTCAAATTAATATTCAATTCAATTGTGGGACTTCTTGGACCTTTTAGTACTGAACAAACAATGAAAGATACATAACAAATATGAAGAAAACCGATTATGGAATATCTTTTATAACACAGCAGGTGTGCCGCGTGAATAGCACATCTTGTCAATGCAAACAGACCGTTATAATTAATGTTAAACCTGAAATTCGACTAGAGAACAAATAAATAATAGAATAAAGGTCATGAGATCTCGGCATTGCACAAACAAACAAATCTCATCTTTAAAATCAACATTTGCCTTCACTGGTGAGAGAAAACAAATCCCATCACAGTTCATTTGTTGGACTTTTACCTTTCTAGTATTGAACAAACAAAAATACATAAAATATGAAGAAAAACGATTATGCAATCATTTTTTTTTCTAAAGTATCGAAACCGGATCTGATTTTGGTACGGTATACCGTAGCCACCAGTAACCGGTATTTCGGTAATACCGGATACCGGTATGCATCCCTACTGCCAAACACTCTATATTTACTTTGACAGGTGGAAAACAATGGTGGTGCAAATTCAGAATACAATAAAATGTCATTATGGCTTGAATTCCCAAGACGTCTTCGATCCATGAAAAGATATCTGAGCTACTATTCTTGGGTTGATTGCCACTAAAACTACTTGTAATCATATACACATCATCATAATTATATTGCTTTGAAATTTGGTACGGCCTTTCGTGTTCCACTGAGGATACATTATTATAACTTTGATCACTTTTCATCAGGTCAAAATGTGAGTTTGTCTACTTGTAGTCAAGAAGAGGACATATACTTATGTATATAAATAGTTATCCACGCAATAAACCGTATTTCATTTTGTCTTAATTGACATTATTTGATTTCATATTCTGTTCTTGTACATATCATATTCTATTTACATGTATATAGACTTTTTGCACTACTTTTTATTTTATATTTTTTAATGTTGCATTGTTGGAGGAGCTCAGGTCAGATTTTCATTGCCATTTCTACACTGTAGCTTTGAGCATATGACAATAGAACCTTTGAATCTTGAATGTCCAAATGCTTTCGCAAGATCTGATATATATTCACAACTGGGACCTACCAATATGGACACTATGGAATGTTTCCCATCACTCCCCTTCACCCCATAAGACCAGGGCATTAGTACAGCCAGGTAGCTTGGCTATTGTCACAACACCTCATGCATCATGCTGTCAGCTGGAATGGATAATATGGAGCTGAACCTAAAAATCCAGCCCATTACGTTGGGAGGACACACTGAGCAGAGTGGTCACCCTGGACGTTTGAGCCCTATGTCTCCTGTTCTGGTATTATGGGCTACTGTGTTTCCTTCTATTCTTCACATGACATTTGGGAATTTCGGTTGTCAAGAACAAGTCATCTTTGATATTGTCTGCTGCTTGTGGGAAACCAATGTGTTATTCCGGTTGCCGTGTCACTGCCTTAAGTACCCCAGACAGCACAAGAGTGAGCATGACATCCCAGCTGTATGTATGTGCCACCGACTGCTGGTAAGACCCAGAGGCCAACAGATGAAGAGTCAGCTAAAGTTTGGCCAACAAGAAGATCTCATGAGTCCTTGTGGTTCGTGATTCTGAAGCAGACTAGAACTGCATGAATCACCAACATCCAAAAGGGCAAAATAACGGTTTAAAAATGTGAGTATGAAAGTGAGTTCAGATGGATTTTGCTTCATTAAAGTGAAATAAAAGCATTTGCAAATTGTAAGAGCTATGTATTTGGGTATAAAAACTACAATCAAACTTCTAAAACTCCTGAATATAGATAGAAATTGGCGTCAAAATGCAGTATTGGTCTTGCTACATTTAGCACAAAGGCATAAACAATTGCTAGTGCAAAGCTATTTTTAAATGACTTAAGAAGTCATTAAACCTTCCCTTATTTTGGTATTTATTTACATCACTTAACTTCAATATGTCTTTTGAATCACAAACTTGTTTGAAGGAGGCACTCGTGATCTTTTTTGGGATAGATATAGGTCAACCACATAAGACAAGTACAACTGATTTCGGAAAAGATATCAGGGACATACATAGTAAGTAATGAACACCATATGGCTGAATTCCATATTATACCTTAGTAAATTAGATGCAATGTGTGTGTAATGAACATGTATAATAAGCTTCTATTTGTCTTTGTCACGTATATAATTCAGTTCCATCAGCAACCGTGTTTGCACTTCAACATCCATAATACACTCATATACAGACCTATGTGCGAGATGACGATTGACATCAGATTTGTTCACTTCTCTAAGTTAGTCAAGAGGTCAAATAAAAAGCATCTGCTCTACATTTCTCTACAAGTGCAGTTTTCTTTCCATTTGACGCACATTGTCTTCTTCTAGTTAACTAAATGCTTTTCTATACATTTCCAGATAACACACAGACAGATAGACACCATAGAAGCTGCAGGATTCTGTGTGTAAGTAAACACATCTCTTTAGTTATTTGAGAGTTCAAGTGTTTTCAACTTAAAATGTCTTGTAGAGGAATTCTGAGCTATATAATTGTACACCTGTGTAAAGGTCTCTTGACATTAATGTTTTTGATGAGGAATCTGTGAATAAAAGCTACAGTAGGCTTGTCAAAAATCTTACAGTGGTATTCTTTTATCCAATCATTTCTCTGTTAATACCTGTGGATTCTAGACTTCCAAGCCTATGACAGATTCACAAACCTTCTAGGTGAGAATAAAGAATTGAATTCACATGAAATAATGAAAGCTCGTGTTAAGCATGTGTTTTACAAACAATAATGAAATAGTGTCAGTATGCATGAAGACACCACAATCGTTTTTAAAAACGACCTGTGTTTATCTGCATGTGCCCAGTGCAATCAATGTGTCAAATGAAAATGTAAATGCTAATTCTGTTAAGCACACAGGCTCAAATTATGATCTTTAATTGAGTGGATGCCATGTAAAGTAGAAGTGATCATACAGGAAAGTAAAATGGATGTAAATGACTTCCTGAAGCATTTATCCATCTGCATTACAGTCAACAGCTAATTAGAATGAAAGCCTATATATAGCTAGCAGTCAACAACAGCTGATGCATGTCCACACTATTCCATATCAGTGTGTTGATGCCAGTCTCTTTCAATAATACTGCACTGCATCAGACTGTGCTATCTTTCTTCACTGTTAGATGTGTGAGAAATACTGAAAATCAATTAGTCTTTTCCACTGTTTATAAAAAAAGCACACAGCTACAGTTCATAATATAAAGAATGTCACTTTAGTTCTTTCATTTTACAGACCTTTATATTTGCCGGCTGAAGGGCTTTGTGTGCTTTAATTGGATTTTTCTTTCGGAAAGAATATGTTAATAAAAAAGGAGAATGACAGACATTCAATTCAAACACATAACTTCATTTTCCATTAGACTAGAATTAAAAATCTCAGACATTTATAAAAACATATCCAAGGTTAGTCTTCAAATGTCTTGTTTTGAAAAACAAAATATATTGCAGTTTACAATTATGGAAAAATGCGTTACATTTTCAATCATTTAAAATGAAAATTACTTTATAAAACTATACTTTCAAGTTAAGGGTTGATATTTAAACCAGTGCGCCAAACTCTGAGATTGTACCTATACTATTTCTTTACACTTTAGTTTGGTAACTTTAAAAATGGTCCATCTTAGAACGTTGAAGCAATATAATATTGCAAAACTGCCTGAATTGCACGTGTCCTCAAATAATTAACAAGGACTTTAATTTAGTTTATAAAAGTGGTCCTGATATGAGGATTTTTTAGTGAAGCCTTTGTTGATATGTTAGGTTGGCCAGCATTATTTTAGTTCAACCCGGAGAGACGTGATGTAAGAATTACATATTTATTGTTTACACGTCATATGAATTAAATGATTGCCATGATAGTACAACAGGAGAATGTAATGGTGTTTGGCGATTAGGCCCCCGGTTTGCAGGATAATCATTCAGGAGGGAAAGCACCGCTCCGATGAAATCCCCGGGGTCTAGACACTGGTGGTGGTGATGAGTAGGTGAGACCGGTCTGAAGGAGGAAGGTTTAGCTTTGTCCTGAAGGAGACAGGAGGCGAGAGGGGTGGAGGCGGGTTGCGTGTGATCATCTGCAATGACAACTGACAGGGAGGAAGAGCAGGTATTTAAGGCATTTAGCATGTGCAGCGATTGGCTGCTGAGGCGTGACGCCCTCATATTTAATGAGGGGGGAAGGGAGCCATAGAGTGACGTGTGAGTGACTCGAGTTAGGTCTTCCTTATTGAACTTGCGCTAAAGCTTTCATTTCAACCCGGAGAGACGTGATGTAAGAATTACATATTTATTGTTTACACGTCATATGAATGAAATGATTGCCATGATAGTACAACAGGAGAATGTAATGGTGTTTGGCGATTAGGCCCCCGGTTTGCAGGATAATCATTCAGGAGGGAAAGCACCGCTCCGATGAAATCCCCAAAACCAGTGAAGTATGAATACTGAGATGAACTGAGTTGCTTACCTTGTGGGGTGACTGGTGATCTGGGGAGGAGAGATAATAGATTAACACGTATATGAGCGACACTGTGCCGGAATCACTGCCGGAGCTTACTGGTCATGCTGAGACTCTGACTGCCGAAATCAGTGCCGGTCTTATCTGAAAACGACCTGCGGGTCGCATGCCTGGCCAGCAGGGCTTGACTACGCCGAGGAGCGAGCGGTTTCGTTTTGTAACGGTGGCCCAACGTCCACGACACCGAAGTGTACGGTAGCCTTCCGCTACGACACCGAAGTGTACGGTGGCCTTCCGCCACGCCTGACTTCGCAGGCTATATATATATATATATATTTCTCTTTATTCTTTTTCCTTTGTTTTGTAACTGACACCGAAGTGTACGGTGGCCTTCCGCCACGCCTGACTTCGCAGGTTATATATATATATATATATCTTTCTTTACTCTTTCCTTTGTTTTTTTTGTAACTGACACCGAAGTGTACGGTAGCCTTCCGCTACGACACCGAAGTGTACGGTGGCCTTCCGCCACGCCTGACTTCTCAGGCTATATATATATATATATGTTTTTCTTTATTTCTTTTTCCTTTGTTTTGTAACTGACACCGAAGTGTACGGTGGCCTTCCGCCACGCCTGACTTCGCAGGTTATATATATATATATGTATCTTTTTTTCTTTACTCTTTGTTTTGTAACTGACACCGAAGTGTACGGTAGCCTTCCGCTACGACACCGAAGTGTACGGTGGCCTTCCGCCACGCCTGACTTCGCAGGCTATATATATATATATCTTTTTCTTTCTCTTTCCTTTGTTTTGTAACTGACACCGAAGTGTACGGTGGCCTTCCGCCACGCCTGACTTCGCAGGCTATATATATATATATATCTTTTCTTTCTCTTTCCTTTGTTTTGTAGCTGACACCGAGGTGTACGGTGGCCTTCCGCCACGCCTGACTTCATAGGATATATCTTTACACTGACACGTTTGAGCGAGAGCCTGGGATTTGGATACCTGTGTCCGGGAGATGGAGCCCGTTACGTGGAGGTGCGCGTGAGACGAGAAGTTATTCCCTGTGGGCGGGGCCCGCGGACTAGGACAGGAATGCAGTTTGAATATCAGGTACCTTAGTTAGACATGTATACTTATGAATGTGTTTATGAGCCACCACCAGTTATATGCATAAATACCATAATTAGGGTCCGAGAGATCTTTGGGAAGCCAGTACGGTGCTGATGTCCGGGCGAATGTAGGTTGCGAAGGCGGAGGAGGACCACCGTCCTAATTGTTGAAGGGATGAGGTGGAGAGACCTTGATTAGCAGCCGAGGTGGCTGCACCTATCCTAAAGGAATGTCCTGAGTAGGATGTAGGTGATATGCCGGACTTAGTGAGGACTTGCTTGAGGTAGAAAGTGAACAGTCGCAGCGTTAGGGGGGCATTTCCTTTGATGAGAAAAAGTGGTGAGGACGGATTGGTGGGGGGTCTGCAGCGCAGGAATTTAATCATGGAATTAAAAGGGCAGAACGGGGAATTGATGCGAGCCGCGATGACTGAGCAGGCTCCTCCGCATTTTGAGTGTTTGAGGCTGAGACTAAAGTGGTTGGTGTTGAAGACTAGGTCGGAGAGGCAGACGTCTTGGCTGGGGTCGAACGTGAGGGAAGCTGTGGTAAATTCGCCGGGTCGGAGGAGCGCATAGAAGGCAAGTAGGAATACGGCATCGAGCAGTGCGTCGAGATAGGGGGAGAATAATCCTTTCCTGAGTGTGGACAGCATGAGACGCAGGACAGGGAGCGTGATGGGGAGCCTCGGGTCTGCAGCGGGGGGAAACGTCTTGTACAGCCCTTTAAGGATGAGTTTAACGGTAGGGTTGGAGAGTAGGCTGGGAAAGCTAGGATCAGAGCATCGAACGTTAAATTGAATTCCTGCTAGGAGGCTCCGGATATACAGGGGTTTGAGGTGTCGATCGGTGGTGCAGTAGCCCATAAAGGCGCACACGGTGGAGATGAGGACAGGTTTGAGGGGGACATCTACTGAGCGGCAGAAAAAAGCGAACGTTCTCCATGCGAAATCATAGGATCTGAGGGTGGAAGCGGCTAAGCCCTTTCTCATGAAGAATCTGGCCGACTCAAGGTGCCGAGCTAGGGGACTCTCGGTTAGTGCAGAGAGAGGAGATGAAGTGGAGGGATTCCGACTGGTTGCGAGCTGGCTTCCGGGCAGAGGCTCCGGAATGTCTGGAAATGAAAGCGAGAGAGGGAGTCAGCGATGACATTGAGGTGACCGGGAATGTGACGAGCTGTGATGATGAAGTTGTGGATAATGGAGGACCGCGTGATGCTTCTCATGAATGGCATGATGTCGCTACACTGGGAGCGCGCTTTATTGATGATTTCGACCACTGATTGGTTATCGCACAGCACCGAGATGCGTTTACGGAACCACTGGTGACCCCATACGTGGCATGCAACGGCGATCGGAAATATCTCGTGCAGAGCGGAGGATGAGGCATGATTAGGGAATGACGGGGGCCAAGGCCCTGCGAACCACTCGCCCTGAAAGAAGCCCCCAAAACCCACGGATGGGGCGGCATCCGTGAAGAACCTCATTGAATCGGAGGAACACACGAGGTCGTCATAGAAGAAAGTGACTCCGTTCCAGTGGGCGAGCAGGAAAGACCAGAAACGTAGGTCTGAGCGGCAGCCTTCGTCTAAGAGGACGCGGTCATGGAGATTGTCGACCGCTGATGCTGTGTCCAGGAGGCGGGAGATGAACGAGCGCCCCTGGGGGATGACTCGCATGGCGAAGTTGAGGTGTCCTAGAAGGGAGAGCAGCTGTTGTTTTGTAATGATTTGTTGCTCGCAGTATGATTTGGTGATGTCCCGAATGCGCTGCAATTTGTCGGAGGGGAGAGACGCCTTCATGTCTATGGAGTCAAGGGTGATGCCTAAGAACTCTAAGCATGTGTTGGGACCTAACGTTTTTTCATTGGAGAGGGGGACGCCTAGCTCCTGAAAGCAGTGTTTCAGTTTGCTCAGTGAGGTCCCTGAGCTGTCCTGTGGCGGGTCTATGAGGAGGAAGTCGTCCAGTAGGTGAAGGACGGAGGGGATTCTGACGATGTTCAGCAGGATCCAGCAGAGCGCTTCCGAGAAGGAGTTGAAGATGCAGGGGCTGCTTCTGCACCCGAAGGTCAGGCGAACGGCGAAATAGAATTTGGACTCCCACTTAATGCCGAACAAGTTCCACTGAGACGGATGAATGGGAATGATTTTGAAGGCATCGGTAATGTCCGCTTTGGAGAGCCACGCTCCGTGCCCTGTGAACTTAATCAATTTGATTGCATTGTCCACTGAGGCATAGTGAAGGGAAAACTGCTCTGGAGGGATGATACTATTGACGCTGCAAAATGTGCCGGAACGGGGAGCGGACAGATCGAAAATCAGCCTTTTTTTTCCAGAGTATTTGCGTGTGGCTATTCCTATGGGATTTGAACGGAACACTGGGAAGGGGGAGGAGCTAAAGGGGCCGATTATGTATCCTTTGTGGAGTTCTTTGTCGATGAGCTGGGAAACTATGTTGGGTTCTTTAGCGGCTGACTGTAGGTTTTTTGCTACGAAAGTAACTGTGGGAGATGAGAGGACCCCTACCCTGAAGCCTTGGGAGAGCCCTGACAGGAGATAGTCCACGAAAACGGAATCTGGGTGGTTGGATAGCGCAGCTGCTAGCTGAGGGATGTTAATGGGAGTGGAGGGGTGATGTTTTAGAATGTTTTTCCACCACGAGGTTTCTGGCGCAGAGCTACTGAGAGGTTTTGGCTGCGCCTGGGGCACACGGACTTCGGGTGTGCATCCCTGCAGGAACTGCAGATATGGAGAAATGAACAATAAGGTTGAGTACAGACATTTTCATTGAATCTAGCGCAGATTTTGTCTTCGTGTCTCATTTGCACCTGACGGTTTGTTCTATCATATCCAGTATACTGCGTGTGGGAGGCTCTGGGCGCGGAGAAAGGCACTGAGGGGCAGAGGACAGCGATGTGGCCTTGTGCTCCGCAGCTGTTGCAAGAAATAGCGGTTTGCCCGCCGGTAGCCATCACGAGCAGCTCGATGTCCATCACTGACCAGTCGAGGCGGATATTGCTATGCGCTAGGTGAAGCGCTGCTTTACTAGAAAAGCTTTTATGGTACTGATAGAAGATGGATCTCCCGTATCTAAGGTTGATGTCCCCGATGATGGCCATGTACGTATCTAATTCTGCTCTTCTCTCAGGGTAGACAGAGCAGATGACGTCACGGAAGATGCCGAAAGCTACCATGAATTGCCCTATGCTGATATCTCTGATAAGCCTGGGGTCTGCGGTTTTAAAGACGGCGGTGATGTCTCCTCCTGTGGCGATGGCTTTATCGCACTCTGGGGAGGGCAGGATAAGGCTAAGCAAGTTAACATCCTTCCCTTCAAGAATTTTCGACCTAAGCCGTGAGGAGATATTAGCGGCTTGAGAAATAAAAGGCCTACCTGCAGGGGGGGCTGGGAGGGCTGAAGCCAGAGAGTGAGGAGGAGCTGCCACTGGGATGCGTGGAAAACCCTGACCTGGCAACCCCAGCGGGACTGAGGCAGCGAGCGCTGCTCTGAATGCGGCGGAAGTTGACGCTCCTGTGCCGGAGTCTTCCAGGGCCTGGAGGCGAGCATCGATGGCTCTTATGGAGCTATTGAGGGATTGCAGGGCGCCGACCACGCTACTTTCCCCGCTCCCGGCCTGGTGAGCCTGAGAAGGGGTGGATTTGGGAGGCGGACGGGGTCCTGGAGGGCTCGATTTCCTGCGTTTTTTTCCTCCGCGGCTGCGGCCGCGTCCTCGCCCTGGTCTCTCTGGGGAGCTGCTTGGGGCTGCTGCCTCGGGCTGGGGAGCTGAGCTGGAGACCTGATCCGAGAGCTCTCGAAGTTGCGAGAGAGTGAGGCCTGGGGCTGTGGGGATGCCCTGCTGCCGGAGTCGGGCGATGAGGAAGTCTGCCTCTGGTGATAGGCCGCTGTGGAGAGTCGAACCGGGATCAAAGATTTCCATACCAGGTTCGTCTGAATTGTCCGAGTTGGACATCTTGAGCTAGGTTTTGTTTTGGGTTTTTTTTTTTTTCTCACGAGAAAGAGTAGAGAAGTACTGCTACTGCGTGTGATCATCTGCAATGACAACTGACAGGGAGGAAGAGCAGGTATTTAAGGCATTTAGCATGTGCAGCGATTGGCTGCTGAGGCGTGACGCCCTCATATTTAATGAGGGGGGAAGGGAGCCATAGAGTGACGTGTGAGTGACTCGAGTTAGGTCTTCCTTATTGAACTTGCGCTAAAGCTTTCATTTGCCGGGTTTTGAAAATAAAAAGTGAAATCACGCAACAAATACAGAAATTGTGCTAATTTGTAAATCTTAAAATCCTGAGATTTTAAGGACTTACATAATATGGAGAAATTAACAATTTACCACTGACTAAATCCAAGGTAGCTAATGGAAACCCACCCATGACTGACTCAGGTAATGTGACCTTCTTCAGGTAGTCATCACTTGACCTAGACTTTCAGAAAAGCAACCTTTTCCCAGCTTTCTATTTCCCTTGTATTCTCTGTGAAGGACCATCTTTCCATAACCAACAAACATGTCCAACATGGCATTGAAGTATAGAACCAATCCTGAGCCCTGTGACTCAATACTTCCTTTCATTCTTCGGGGAAGGAATGAAAAAGCCTACCTGGATTATACAATGTGATCGAAGAGGATGTGTTGTTGAGAAAGAAAGAAAACACGAGGATAATACCAAATCTTTTATACTACCGGCAGTGCTGATACGATCCAAAGGGATTATAAACAACTCAAACAAGCAGTACTACTTACAATAAAATACCTTATTAAACCCCAACATGAGAGGGCCTTCGGGAAGGAAGACTTTTGATGTGTAAACAATCCCTCCAGTGTTGAATATATTTAGTCTTGAACCACAAAGAAAAGAGAAAATCATTCTCCTGAGTCCTGACGCATTCTTCATTGTGAGGGATATCAAAAGCCAAATTCAATAAGAACTTTAGATCATAGCCCAATCCATCTCTGAATCATCTTTGCATAGCCTTAGCCCCCTGGCATCATTTAACACTGTCAAGACTATGAACTCATCTCCTCCATAGAAAATGAATGGGCTCGGTTCCAAGAACAGGCTATCTTCACAGAAATCCTTCAAACTTCTCTGGAGCCACTACATTGAACTGGATTCAAGCTGTGTCGAATTGATATCTACTGGAAGGACATACAGTGGGGAAAAAAAGTATTTAGTCAGCCACCAATAGTTCTCCCACTTAAAAAGATGAGAGAGGCCTGTAATTTTCATCCTAGGTACACTTCAACTATGAGAGACAGAATGGGGGGAAATAATCCAGGAAATCACATTGTAGGATTTTTAATGAATGAATTGGTAAATTCCTCGGTAAAATAAGTATTTGGTCACCTACAAACAAACAAGATTTCTGGCTCTCACAGACCTGTAACTTCTTCTTTAAGAGCCTCCTCTGTCCTCTACTCGTTAACTGTATTAATGGCACTTGTTTGAACTCGTTATCAGTATAAAAGACACCTGTCCACAACCTCAAACAGTCACACTCCAAACTCCACTATGGCCAAGACCAAAGAGCTGTCAAAGGACACCAGAAACAAAATTGTAGACCTGCACCAGGCTGGGAAGACTGAATCTGCAATAGGTAAGCAGCTTGGTGTGAAGAAATCAACTGTGGGAGCAATTATTAGAAAATGGAAGACATACAAGACCACTGATAATTTCCCTCGATCTGGGGCTCCACGCAAGATCTCACCCCGTGGGGTCAAAATGATCACAAGAACGGTGAGCAAAAATCCCAGAACCACACGGGGGGACCTAGTCAATGACCTGCAGAGAGCTGGGACCAAAGTAACAAAGGCTACCATCAGTAACACACTACGCCGCCAGGGACTCAAATCCTGCAGTGCCAGACGTGTGCCCCTGCTTAAGCCAGTACATGTCCAGGCCCGTCTGAAGTTTGCTAGAGAGCATTTAGATGATCCAGAAGAGGATTGGGAGAATGTCATATGGTCAGATGAAACCAAAATAGAACTTTTTGGTAAACACTCAACTACTGTAGACGTGTTTGGAGGAGAAAGAATGCTGAGTTGCATCCAAAGAACACCATACCTACTGTGAAACATGGGGGTGGAAACATCATGCTTTGGGGCTGTTTTTCTGCAAAGGGACCAGGACGACTGATCCGTGTAAAGGAAAGAATAAATGGGGCCATGTATCGTAAGATTTTGAGTGACAACCTCCTTCCATCAGCAAGGGCATTGAAGATGAAACGTGGCTGGGTCTTTCAGCATGACAATGATCCCAAACACACCGCCCGGGCAATGAAGGAGTGGCTTCGTAAGAAGCATTTCAAGGTCCTGGAGTGGCCTAGCCAGTCTCCAGATCTCAACCCCATAGAAAATCTTTGGAGGGCGTTGAAAGTCCGTGTTGCCCAGCGACAGCCCAAAACATCACTGCTCTAGAGGAGATCTGCATGGAGGAATGGGCCAAAATACCAGCAACAGTGTGTGAAAACCTTGTGAAGACTTACAGAAAACGTTTGACCTCTGTCATTGCCAACAAAGGGTATATAACAAAGTATTGAGATGAAATTTTGTTATTGACCAAATACTTATTTTCCACCATAATTTGCAAATAAATTCTTTAAAAATCAGACAATGTGATTTTCTGGATTTTTTTTTTCTCATTTTGTCTCTCATAGTTCAGGTATACCGAAAATTACAGGCCTCTCTCATCTTTTTAAGTGGGAGAACTTGCACAATTGGTGGCTGACTAAATACTTTTTTGCCCCACTGTACATGGACTGAAGTGTAGTCTAAATGGAGGGGAGATAAGTTGTCTTGCACCTTTAGTATACATTCTATGTATATAGGCCCTGACCTATCACCAGCTTAAATGTCCTTTTGGTTGTAAGTACTGTAGAGGAGGCTTTACAATTGTAAGAAAACACATCACTTTTACAGTAATTTGTATGTACACATTCCTTTTATAGTGTAGAAAGAAAGGAAAATGAGAAGCACAAACAGCATCCCACATGAAAGATTAATACACAAATCTTGAGGCCAGTATGAAAGAACAAATAACAATCAGCACTACCAAAGATCCACCTATCCCTGTTTTCTCTGAAATTGAATGAAAGCTTTGGGGTAAGAGAATGAAAAGAGAATTGATCCACACACCAGCTCTTTCCAATACAGTTGCTTTGATCAGGAATTTCATGAATTAACCCTCGGGCACTGAAGTTCTGATCCTGAGTGGATCCCTAAATTAGTCATGTGGGGTAAACATGGGGGGGCTAATTTTGTTCATTGAAGCATTCAAAATCTAAATGTAAAGCTGTTGCTTGTACCTCAGATGAAGGGAGGCACATTGCATTCCATGAACTATTGGTTTCAAATACGTTGAAATGTAGTTCAAATCCATACCTCCTTAGCTTGAATTGTGATAACTAGCCTCTTCATAAGGTCAACATTTCAATGTGCCAATATTTTAAATTATAACCAAATATGTTATCTATGAAAAACATGTGAATGCAGTGTAAATGCATAAAGAATGCATTGTGACAGTTTGAGATTAGTAGGACCATACCTAGTGGGGGTTAGGCCTGCATTGTGATTGGATATCTTAAAAGTTGGCTTAGGCTTCTCCTAACCTGGGATGTGGAATGTCAGCTGAGCATAATCAGGAAGTATAGAGAGCTTATCCACACCTGTAGTAAATGCAGGACTTGGGGATTTGGCCTGTATGTTATTATCCTGATAAAGATCATATGTCAATATCAGGTGTGAAAGGCGCCTTATGCAATGGAGGAGGGAATATATTTGTACCGAAAAAACACCATCCAATCTGCCAAGGTGAAAAATATGTTGTTGTCACAACATTGATAGTTGAGGCAGGAGATGGAATTCAAATATTTACATGTTGTGATCAAATTGTCATCTATGTGCAAATAAATTAAAAATACACCAGTGAATTCAACACTTGCAAATCAAAGATAGAAATCCTAATAACCAAGAGCCCTACTTCTTCTCTGAGGCTATTGAACGGACGAAAACAAAGTGCGCATTATCTCTGTTGTCCTGCTGCCAAGCGTAGTTTTGTATACAATGAAGCGGTGACAGCATCTTGGGCTGCAACCAACACGGTCGGCAAATGATAAAATACACCTCCATGGGCAAAAGGTACAGAGGCACCATAGTGAATCACCGACATTAGCCCGATGACTGGCTCATACAATACCTTAATAGCCTCGTGTTACTACTGTATGCACGGATTCTCTCTCCACAGAGCAATGAGCCACATCGTATTGCTATTCAACTCACAAAGCATAAAAAAATAAAAGAGTTGACCACATTATTAAAGGCTTGCAAGCTATGACCTGACTTGCGATACATCTTTTTTAGCTGCCACCTGATTTTGTTAGACGATGCCCTGTGTGATATGCAGTTTACATATGTAAACAGAAGAGCCCTGATATAGACATTTCAACACGACTCAAAGTGAAGTTTGTGTGTGATTTCCATGCTTTCAGAGCCAATGCCAAGTAAGGGAGTAATAGTAAAAAAAGGCTATTATAAGAGATTTCCCAGTACATGTAGGTCATTTTTATTCCCTGTGGAAATATAGGCTTTTTTAGGATTAGGCGCTATGATTCATTATGACTGAATTTAATTACAGCAAGAGGTGGCCAATGCACGCCATGGTTTTAACATATATCCATGGGATGGTAAATGTCTAGAAGAGGGCGTGAGGGGGTTGGGTTGTGTAAAGTGTGTGTTTTCTTGTGTGTGTGTCTTTGTGTGGGAATGTGGTAGGAGAGGAAGCTTCAGGTTACTTAAGCAGAGCTGCCATACGTGCACTCGCACACATACACACACACACATGTAAAAGCAGATTACTGAGAGTAATCAAGTTAAGGTGAGAGAGCAAATGTATTTCTACTCCTTCTAGCATAAAAAAAAACAGCCTTACAGTACATCAGAATTAACCGTAAGTGCATTATTGTAAACACAAAGTGCATGCAAATGACTATGAAGACGGTATACCATTAATATAAATCATGCAAACAACCACTTTGTAATAGCAATTCATTATTGTCAGTGGAAGATGGGGTGTCTGTTGTACCTTCAAAGCGCTGTCAAATGGGCTGCAGTAACTCAAACCTATATCAATCATATCATTGAACCTTGTTACAATATGTTTAGCCCTTTTAATGGCATGACAGCATGGGATGGGCGTCCACTTTGGTCCAGACTTAATTATGTTTTGCTATTGAAGGGATTGCCCAGATGTTTTGTATGGACATTCAAGAAAAAAACTCAAATTTGACCGCACCTACTGGAAAATAATAATCTGTTTTCAGGCACTGACACAGAGAGAACTCCAACACCTTTGGACCCTGCGTCTTACATCTTGGATGAGAAAGGGAATGGACTGAGATGCAACAAGGCAGAGAGGTTTTAAGGCATCCTTAACAGTTATAGATAGTATATGTTAACTACATTTCAAGCTGTTTACATTTTTTTTTTATTTTACAATTGAAAGAAGGCTTTATTGAAGGTTTGATTCCTACATATTCATGTTTGAAAATGTGCTATTTCAACGATGTGTGAAAATAAAGGCTAACTGATATTAAAACAAGTTATTTATTTTATAATGATGTCTTGGTTTCAGAAGAGTGGGAATACATTTAACAACACAACATGATTGGAAGCCTAAATTGAATTTTTAAAACAGAATTTGAGCAGAATTTTACAATTGTTGCATCCATAGTTTCAGTATGGGTCAAATCGGAAGTCATATTTCACTTTGTAAAGTGTTAAAGGTGGACACCTTCAAAAGTTATTCTCTATTTTACCACTTCTGAAGACTTGCTCGCGTTTCATTGCATTATCTTGTCTGAATGTGTTTTAATTGACTGAGGACTGAGGTTGGAGTTTACTGGGGTGTTTATTGGGTGGGGTGATAATAAAGTAAAGCTCAGTCTTTCTTTTCTTCCTAATCACAAATATGTAACATCATAGAATGTACAGTATATGTGACCAAATCCTAATTTCAGCCAAGATTGACTTACTTTCTTTCCACGCATGAGACATAATACCTCTGGTTTGGAATCATTGGTGATGGGTTTCTTTAATGGTACTCTCCAACATAGGGTTACAACTCCCAAAAACACAGATAAGGTTATACTAAAACTAGTAATTGGGTTTCACCTTTACAAATCTACCTCTTTTAATCCAATTATTCTTCCTCCGTTAACATGAAAAAGGAAACCAGGTTTCTCACTGAGATAAATGCTTCTGAAATTAGACTAAGGCTGAAAGTGGGGAATAATCAGATTACCATGAAGCATAAATGTTTGTTAAATTCAAAGGAGATCCAAAGACTTTAAACCTGGGGTCTTATAAGCCATAGAGGGTGATACAGTATATATAAATCTCAAAATACAATGGGTAATTCTGTAATGGTGGTAAAAAATGGGAAAGAGGAAACTCAATATCTCCAAATATGTACTTTAAGGTTTTTTTAATACAGAATCTGGCGCATGGGGATTTCTCTGATCCAGTAGCCATTACTCCACTATAACCTTACATGGTAAATAGTTGTTTGCTAGTGTATCAATTCTCAGAATATCAAATTAAGAACCATTAAGAAAACGTTTTTAATGCATCAATCTCATGTCTAATGGTGTATCAGGCTGTATGAAAACCAATTTCAGAGATCAAACTGCTATCATGTCATTCTGATATTATGTGGAATGTAATTAGTCAGTGCATCAAAAAATAGAAGTGTGATATAACATATCTTTGAGGAGCAGAAGTCAAGTAGCATCTCACTTACGTCTCTCACTTCACGTCAATTAACTGAATACAATATTCACTAAAGGTAAGTGGTCTTCTCACCTCTTCTTTACACCACGTCTACGAGGAACAACTGTCAGACATTTAACAGACTGCTTTGCTAAACATGAACTGCTGTTGCGCCCGGCACAATTACATTATTCATCGAAATGGAGAATGTTTGATACGACCATTACGCCAAACATTGTAATCTCCAAGCCACTCGTTATCAATTTTGTAGAGGGGAAAAAAAGAGATAGGAAACATCTTCACTTTTGTGTGCATTCATAGTACATCTATACTCTCAGCACAGGTGGAGGACCTCCCTTGAATTATTCACGATCAGACCTGTTGGGGATGTGAGAAATCCAATACCTCAGCACTACAGGAAATATCCGCAACGCCATGATGAAAGAGGCACATAAGAGGATTCAGACTAAAAAAAAAACATACAATCTATCTCACAACTCCCGTTCTCCCACAATAGACCTTAATATTTAATTAGCTTACAGTATTACAGGCTCCAAGAAAGAGGATTCAAATGTCACAATGATGTACCTTTGTTTCTATCAAGCCATAAACGGACCACCGTAAATTTTAAGAGCTGAAGCCGAGAGGTGAGACAAGGGGAGAGTGAGTAAATCCTGAGCTCTAAATAACAACTTTAGCTTGCCAAAAAGACAAACTGCTTCTGTGATAAGTGCAAACACATGGGAAGTAAATCAATGTACAAGGCCAACACTTTTAAAAACGAACATCTGGGTTATTTCTCTTTCACCTACTTGGACAGGTGTTTTTGGTCAACACGGTGTGGACAAAGTAGGAAGAATTCTGGGATGTAGTTCTTCTCATGCCCTGAGAACAACACATTTGACAGATTTGTCAAATTTAGAATGTGTTTGCAGAAAAGATTCTGAGTTAATGGCTGGAAGCAGCTGCAGACCTGCAATCTAAAAGGTCTGTTTTTGTGCGATAACGCCATATTAGCCCTGTCTCAGGATAGCGTAAAGGTGTACAAATTGTGAGTAATTGACATCTCTCGTTCTCCTGTTAGTATTGCTATGTGTTAGGGCGGGTATGCTCTCACCATTATAATCCTTCCTCTTCTCTTTAGGGACATCATGCAATTCTGAAGGCTTCAAATGTCTGGAGGTTAAACACAACTTCATGACATCGAACCTGCACCATTGTCACTTAAGTCAGAAATGTGTTCAATTCTTTTTTTGTGTATCTTGATTTTTGTCATATTTAAAAATGAATTGGGATAAAAGGACAGAGATTTAAGAACTACTGTACCTGATTTGCTAGAACAACATTTACCAAATGTCAATTATGCTCTTACTTTTGGTTAGCCCCACACAATTATTGTATCGCTACAAAATATTTAGCCTTAACAACCAAACCTTTCAAAAGTAGACAATATTGAAACAATAAGTGCGATAAATGCAACATTTCCTATAGTTTCCTTCTTTTTCACTAGAATCGTGAAATGTTACAGGTCATTTAGAAAAACAAGTTTGACAGCTGAGGTTGAACGATGAATTCAACAATTTTGGAAAACAAAGCTTTTGATACGTTTTCAGGTAACTTTCTGAGCAACTGCTCATAGCCAAGAAAGTCTGGAACGTAAGGATCCGCAAAACAGCCACTTGTCATTTTCGATTACTTTGTTTATGGAGTAAGCAATCTAAATATAAAGTGTTAAAAAGTGAGCTTTGAGGAGCTGGCTCTTTCAGGCTAGCTGTTAAGCTAAGCTAACTCTGCTGGCTTTAGCATCATAGACCGCCTTGAGAGTGGAATTGATTTCTTATGTGAATCCACGTTGGAAAGCAAATAAGCGTATTTTGTAAAATGTGAATTATTTTGCTTTCGAGGCAGTGTCAAACTATCTCGTTTTAGGTCAGGTCATGTTAATGTTAAAAGAATATGGTTATTTACACACTAAAATGCGTGGTGTCAAC
This sequence comes from Gymnodraco acuticeps, assembly GCF_902827175.1. NCBI lineage: Eukaryota > Metazoa > Chordata > Actinopteri > Perciformes > Bathydraconidae > Gymnodraco > Gymnodraco acuticeps. The sequence continues at coordinate 2,273,045 of NW_022990021.1, forward strand.
TTGGTGAACCCATAAATGTGTGCCAAAATATTTAAAAAGACTGAAACCGAGCTGCCATTTCTATAACACACTATATTCCTTTGCAATTGTTAATTAGATGCATAAGGGTATCTCAGTTGCAGCTGGTAATTAATAATTTACAGGTTATTGCATGTTTGAGTTTTGAATCAGCCCCAGTTTACACACCACAGCGTTGACCTTGCTCTGACCTCGTTAATGGACAAAAACTGCCCTGATGTTGACTTCCAGTCGTGGCCCTATATGTGAGAGGGAAGGAGTAAACAATGTCCTCTCCCCTACCCCGCTGATAACTACCCTCTAGTCTGGTTTACACTGCCGTTGTTCATCCTCTTTGATTCCTTGGCTCAGATTAAGGCTTTCCCCACCATCCCAGAGGCCCCCAGGATGTCTCATGAGCTCCCCTCTCTGTGAGCCCTTGTCCCTGGGTACTGTGTGTATGATGTCCCGCCCCCCTGTCAGCTTGAATCACCGTCCTCCCCAGCTCAACATGCTGCTCCCGATGTGTTCGCGGCACCAGCGAATGTGAGTAGACGCTATTGAGACTGACCTTTCTGCAAGAGCACCCTGTGCCCTATGATTCTAACCCATTTGACAGTGAGCGTCTAATAGAATGCTAATGAAGTAACGTGTATAGCAACTGCTGCGCTGTCTCCATTGTAATCATCTGTGGGATTATCCCCTGATGATTATTAAACCGAATCACTGTCATGCGCAACACGGGGCTCATGCTACCGGGTCAGAAATGACTAATGATGCATGCTCGCAAAAATGCATAATGGTTGTGACCAAACTGTAAAACTTGTTGCAATAGGAAAATGAACATTTCCTGTGTCCCATGCGTAGGAGACGGGCAATTTCCCTTTCTTCAGTCTCACTTGAAGATCTGACAGCAAGCTAAGAGACTCTTCCATCAGGGGATGTTTTTTCATTTGAGGCTCTTTTATTTGTATTGGAAGGAGTCCTTCTGTGAGTCTGAATGCAGCCAGAATTATAAAGTGAAGTAAATAAGCCCATCCATTACTCTGATGGTGTGTGTGTGTGTGTGTGTGTGTGTGTGTGTGTGTGTGTGTGTGTGTGTGTGTGTGTGTGTGTGTGTGTGTGTGTGTGTGTGTGTGTGTGTGTGTGTGCGCGCGCTGGCACCTCCCACGATGTGAGGCAACACAAACTATAAAAATGATATGTCCTAAAACAAAAGATCAGAACATGTGTTGGAAGATAACACACCTGCGAACGATGCTTATTCAGCAGAAGCTAGATTGGTACGTGTCAACACTTGCGAATATTTAGTCGCATGAACACCCAGTAGAAAATGCTAATCAAATCATGTTTACAAGTAAGTGTTTGCTAAGTGGATGAGCTGCTGCGGCTTGTTTGCTTGTTTCAATATGTGCGTCACCAATTTGCCGCCGTGCAGTTTGTTCCCTAATGTATGTGTCCACCGGCCTGATGTGACTGCAGCTGATTCCAGGCCAGTACACTTACCCCAGGCACAGTGCCAAGGCATAATAGGACATTTGGTTGAGAAATTCCAATTCTGACAGAAAGCATTAAAGCCAAGCAGAGTGCAGATGAAAAGGGAGTAGCCAGGCCAAAGTGATGACTTCTCATTTCCTACCAACTATATCATATTTCCCTTTGCTTGCAGCCAAATAAATGAACTAATTGTGCAGCGAGGGTGCCATTGTTTGGACAGTGTCTATTGTTTTTCATTTACTTTTAATGCAACTCTGATGTTTTTGCCTATGATCTGTTAGAGTTTTATAGCTGACTGCGTAGTTTTGGCTAAATGTGGCCAAAGAAAATCCATTAAGGGCATTCTGTCGACATGGCGGGACCTTCCATGTCGCTTACACTGAGTCACAAGGTCAGGGTGGCCCGCTCTGACTTTTTGAAGCAGCCGCCACCCTTGTGATACCAAAAGAACACACACTATGTGACAACCGTGATCTTGGGTAACAAATAATGTGACAGCTTCTCAAGCTCCCAGGCAGACGGCCCTGCCTGCGGGGAGTAAGTGAATCGGATTTTGCAGATTCCTGAAAGGGTTAGATTGAGCTCGGGCACGAGGTCAGACGAAAACATGTAGCCCAGTCTGTTGTTTTCACATGCGCCACTATAAACACACAAAAACATGAATCATAACAAATCATAATGTGCTCCCTTTTAGAAAAAGGATGGGTAAATGTGTGTACTCACTGGGGATAAGCATATCTCAACACATCTATGAATTAATAATCAGCATGTTCACGTCCCTGGGGATTTACTAACAAGAAAAGCAATCAAACATAAGGGAGTGTAAAAGAAAAGAAACACTAGAAATCTCCTACTACTACACTGGCCTTTCTTCTTTGGATAGTAAACACAGCACAAGGACACAACAGATGTTCACTGCAAAATACTCAGTCAGATAGAGTGGATATCTGGACACACACATCAGACAAGACTGGATTTGAAGATACTTTGGACAAGACACGACCTTTAGCTGAACTGCAGCAATGTCACAAATAAGCTCATTGTGATTTAGATGCTTTCCTGCAGCATCCCTCTGGCGAGAAACTCAAAGGGAGAACAATAGGACCGTCACATGTATCCTAATTCCGGATGGAGACGCTAATCCAGTTCAGAGGCAGCGAGGAAATGGGCTTGTGAGAGCAGACCCTGCAAATACATGCAGATGAGAATGATTATAAGAGCGGAAAGATGCAAACTAATTTAATAATAAGACCAGAAAATTCTCCAAGATAACAGGGATCTGGAGAGCAATCCAAGACCCATCTGGCCTGCTTACACACTGGAGCCATCTTCCAGGCGAGAGCTGTCCACGTAGAGGGTGGTGCTGAAAGCTTTGTGAACACCACACACAGGCAATGTCAACATATAGAAGGGAATATGTTGTCGATATTATGAATGCGTATCAGTGCATTGTATATTGAGATTATTATCCGTGTATTTTACTTCATTATAGCCACTCAATCTGCTTTATAATTTAACAGTAGGTAATCTTACCTTGCCATACCAGTTTTTTGTCAGCTATAGTAACTATGTACTTCTGTAGTGGTGTGTAACGACTTTTATTTTCTCGATATTCAGAACGTAAGTACATTTGAGATGATTGTAAGTACATTTACTTTACCTTTTTTTACATTTTATACATGTTTCGTACACCTACTTCATACATTTCGGACGGAAATAATGTTTTTGAATGTTACGGCCCGTCCACACAGCGGCGTGCGTTGAAGCTTGCTGGCGGGCGTGTCTGAAACTCGACCAACAACTAATCACATGAATCTCCCGCCCCTGACACACAAGCAGCGGTTTGATTGGCTAGAGCTTGTACTGGCATATGATTCGATTGGCTGACGCTTCTGCCGAGGCTTCAAAAGTTGAACATTGCTCAACTTTTGCAGGGAGCCACGCCAGCAAAGTATGGGCTCAGAACAGTCTCATAATACACACATGCACACAGAAGGATTCACACTTGTATTTCATGATCCGCAAAAGGATCCACACTTGTGTTTTTCAATGCACACACAAATGTGTTCCGTTTCATATACATGTAAATAAAATCCAATTTCAGAAAAAAGTTTTACATATGTATTTTTGATCCTCACATATTTGTTTTCCATTTAAAACCTCTGCACCTGCAAACACAAACCGCTTTCTGTGCACGGACCGCTGTGCATTCGTGTGTGGGTTTTTGAGACTCCCCTGACGGTCAGCCGATTCGTAGCCTACTTGTAATTGTTTCTATCTATAGCCAATCAGATGTCTCCTTCATTCTAAGCCAATCACATGAGTGCGCCCCCACGAGGGTATGATTTATTGCGTTCATGACACTTCATATACGCATTTTGCGCTGTCCTGTCAGCTCGCTAAACAGAGGGCGGAGCTTCAGGTGATCATGCAGAGCTGCGTGTCTCCGTCAGACTCAGCAGCTGATCTGATCTCTCTCGCGTCCGGTTATACTTCACTCGCGGTTATGTCCATATCGATCAGATCCAGCTCTCCTGATCGGCCTTAATAGAGAACCGCAGTGACGCGTCCTAAAACCCGGAAGTTTACCACATCCGGTTCCTTCGATAAAAAGCAATGCAATTTCTCCATAGGATTTTGGAAAATAGCTCCAAATAAGGTCTGTGTTTGACACAAATTGAAGAGACAGATCACGTTTTGTTCTACGACATTAAATACATCAGCAGGGACCCCGCTGGTGATTTTTGAAGAGTTTACGTGTCTGAAAAACGATGGTTGTTAACATGTCCAGAAGTTGTCCAGGCCGTTTTACGTCATTACACCGAACACGTAAAACACTCCCGCTAAGTTTGTTTGCCTTGTTCTGCTTGAAAGCAAGTACTTGCCTCCTGCAAACTGTTCAAACAAACGCTTCAACTTGTACCATTTATAATCTGTATGTTTGAATATGGATCTTAAGTTGGCGTGACGTTGAAGCAGTAGTTCCTTTATAGCATAATGTTAGCATTTTGCTTCTTGCGACTAGATTTATGATTCGAAAGTTATAAAAGTAGGGTAGACATGTGGATATTATCCGGCTGAACAAAACGTGATCCGTCTCTTAAATGTGTGTCAACCACAGACCTTATTTCGAGCTACTTTCCAAAATCCTATGGAGAAATTGCATTGCGTTTTTGACGAAGGAACCGGAAGGAGTTAACATCCGGGTTTTAGGACACGTCACTGCGGTTCTCTATAGAGAGCACCGATCAAACTAGTGAATATCGGCCGATAATGACCGGCGGGGCTCCCCCCTCCGTTGACAGTTCACTGTCTAGCACTGGCTTCGTAGTGCACTGATCGATTAGGCTAAGCTAACCTGTAGCTGCTCCCTCCACACTCTATTCACAACAACTTCATACAGACATAAATAAAGCAGCTGTATTCGCCATACAGGAAACACACATTTAAAACGGTTTTGCCTGCCGTTTTTGTGTACACAAGCATTCATCAATGGTTCGGAAAGTGGCGCTGTACCTTAATAATATAAAGGCTTGTATTTGCGTGCATTTCCTGTTCGGAACGTGGCAATGTACTGATAGTGGAGGTGTCCTGAGACACAGGCAGGCTCCATGGAGCTGTCAGCTCCGGACTGCGCAAAATGCGTACATGAAGCGCAACGTCATGAACGCAAGAAATCTACCCTCGTGGGGGCGTGCTCATGTGATTGGCTTAGAATTGAGGAGACATCTGATTGGCTATAGATAGAAAAAAATACAAGTACGAATCGGCTGACCGTCAGGGGAGTCTCAAAAAACCCACACACGAATGCACAGCGATCCGTGCACAGAAAGCGGTTTGTGTTTGCAGGTTCAGGGGATTTAAACGGAAAACAAATATGTGTGGATCAAAAATAGATATGTAAAACTTTTTTCTGTATTTGGATTTTATGTATATGAAACGGAACACATTTGTGTGTGCATTGAAAAACACAAGTGTGGATCCGGAAATACAAGTTTGAATCCTTTTGCGGATCATGAAATACAAGTGTGAATCCTTCTGTGTGCATGTGTGTATTATGAGACTGTTCTGAGCCCATAGCAAAGCTCCGCGTCGCTTCCCACAATGCAGTTCGGCGAAAAGTCACCCCATTCAAAGTGAATGGTAAAGCTTTCAACGCACGCCGCTGTGTGGACGGGTCGTTAAGGTACCTGTCTGTGCCTGCATTTGACATGAGTATTTCTACTTTATGATACGTAATACTTCACCTTGACTACATCCCAAGGGGAATATTGTACTATTTACTCCAAAAACATTGTGGTGGAATGTAAATATGTATGTTGGGTCGAGTTGGGTCGATGTATTTTCTTTGATTATTTCCACGTTATGGTACCTCAAACTTCTACTCCACTACATCTTACAGGGAAAGAATGCACTTTTTACTTCCCTACAAGTGGCAGCTTTGATTTACTTTGCTGACTTACAATGACAAAAATGACAGGCTTATAAATAACAATAAAATGTTAAAATGAACAACAAATAGCAATTCATACCAGCTCAACAGTGAAATGCTGCTTACATCCATCCATTTTTACCAGAGGAAGTGAAAATAGCAGTGTTACTGAATCTCAGAAATAAATGATGAGTCACGTAGTCGGTACACCCTCACTTAAACTATGCCATTTGTAAAGTTGGGAAGTTTTAAACCTATATATCAGCCAAAACATGCATTACTTTGATCCATCTGCTTGTACCTTGGCAGAACACCTACAGTACAAAGACACATTTGATATACCTTTTTCCTGGAGATTGATTATGATGCAAATTACCTTGTCACGTCGTACACAGGCCTTTTAACTGAAACTGCGGATTTGTTTGAGCACATAGTTCAGCCCGGCAGGAATAAAATACCTTCCTACGCTGCGTTATGTCTTGTCATTTGTTTTACACTTTATATAGGGCACTGGGATTATGTATAACTCACTGCTGTGCCCCAGTGTCTGCAGGTCATTATGGTAAGAGGTTATTGATATGTATATTAGTGTACAGACGCACTAAACCTGCTGCCAGATGTGCACAAATAGGATATGTGTGAATCATATTTTATTAGCAGACAATTTGTTCTTTTTAATATGCATGTAACATGACATTGTAAAGCAGTGATAACACGGTCAGTAGCTTACCTTGCCAACATAGAGTGGTTCATTTCCTGTGTACTCCTCCAAAACGAAGAACTGGTTCCATACCCAGCTGCGTTTGTGCCTGTGCAGGGCCTCCCAGGGGTCCGGATCAGAGTGTGGGGACTTCTCCAGATCCCCAGAGCTGGGATTCAGCCCCCAGCAGCCCCTCTCCCGCGAGGGAAACAGGAGTGCCAGAAGAGCCAGGGCTCTGCATATGCCAGAGCAACACCACCCCATCATCTGGATCCCCTCCAAAAAGCAGCGACGCCAGAAAAAAAAAAAGGAAAAGAAAACAGACAGTACGGCTGAAATGTCAAAACCCTCAAGGTTTTATCCACACAGTCCTGAACCTGTGTTTCACCAAAGAGCAAGAGCAGTCAGACCATGAAAAGAGCACATGGGTTGAAAAAGAGTCAAGCTCTGCATTTTGCTGTCTTGCTCTTCTTTTTTCCTGATTGGAGACGAAAAGTGGGGTAATTCCCTCCACTTAGGAGCCAGGGAGTTGACATTAAAGCTGGGTAACAGGGTCAGTGGTGACCGGGCAGGCTTCAACACAGGCTGTATAATTGGCACCTATCAGAACAGAGAGAGAGGGAAAGGGGGGGAAAGGGAGAGACACAGAGGAGAGAAGAGAGGTACCGTCAGCAAAATTGCCTCTGTGACCGCAGTCACTTTAGGCAGCAAGTAATGTGCTTGCTGATGCAATGATAATGACGTTTTTCACCAATTCTGGAGAGATTGATCAAAAAGGAGTAGACAGTAAATCTTGCACATACAATCAACACAATATCCTTCACCCTCACACCTGGCAAAGATAAATGGGGGGAGGTCAAAATGTTAATAAAGGGAAGATGGAGGGGGAAATGACCCGCAGGGAGATTTCACAGAGAATGAAACAACAGCGGCTGCGTTGAATAACAATCACACGCCATTCAGCTGGCTCCCAATTATCTGGGCTTTACCTCACCAAGGTCATTATTGTGTCACATTTTCTTTGTATAAGAGCGTGGCATAATGGTGACGGGGCTCGCCACTCAACACTAACAAGCCACATGATCTGTGTGGCGAGCTCTCATAACCGAGATTAAAAATAAATCGGAGCTGTCAGCAGCACGATGGCCCGAGTGCTCCTGACCTCTACTCCCAGCAGTCTGTTTGCCGGCCTGAGCACATGCACGATCTGTCTCCCCGCCGTCGTCATGCCGATCCCCCAAGATGCCAGAACATGAAGACTTGTCAGAGTAAAGAAAAGCATCAGTGCCTGACAGATAATGTTCTTCATGTCACAACACATCCTGGCAGGCCCGAGTAGTTGTGCAATTACATTAAACTTCATAATATCGCTGGTGTATCTGCCTAATTTGAAATTCAGTAAATGTTTTGATGGAGGAACATTAAAACACGCACAAGACTTTGCTGGGAGGTTTTCGTAATATCTTGAAACTGACAGAAATGGCATTTCAACTTTAAAGCAGGCGTTTAAACAACTCTGCCACACATATATTTATTTCCTCCCTGACCTCTCTTTCCCTCTCCTCTTCACAGGAGTATTGGCAGGGCCCTGGATGAGGAAGGTAATTAATTGCTTTGGCATAAAGTGACCTCTTTCTTCCCACACAGATTCTTGAGTTCTCATTTTGCTTCCTCTCTGTTCCCCCTGGCTAAATAGAAACAGCACACTCCACTTCCTTGTTTTATTTTGCCATGGCAAAGTCATTATTTGGTGTTAATTACCAACTTAGGAATAAATAATAACAGCGTGATTGTCACCTGTGCAGGCAGCTAGACGGGGTTTGGAAGCATCTAGCACCTTGGAGGTTTCTTCTTTTTTTTCTTTAAACATGTTTGTCTTTATAGTCAAGTTGCACAAAACACACAAACACCTACAAGGCAAGGCTTTATCCAAGAAGCCATACATCTATAGAAATGAACTCCTTTAATGGGGAATGGAATAGGCTGCAACACATGAACGTGCACACACATACAGAGTCACTGCCTGTGCATGACAATGTAGGTGGAAAGTGGAGCAGATCTGGCTGCAGGGTTGTGAAGGCAGGTTGCAGCGGTGGTATTGGGGGGGGGGATGGGCGCAGGGTCAGTTTGAGCCAGGTGGCCAGGTTAATGCTTTCATTACGCTGAACAAACCCCGAGATGGGAGGCAGATACAGACGGGAGATAACACTAATGCTCTTTAGGGTGCAGCAGATATTGGCTTGTTATTAAATGAGCTTTGGCTGATTTGCTGTGTAGTGAATTTGTCGAGATTATTAAGCAATTCATGCTGCAGGGAAAATCAATCTTTTCAATTCATTTTTATTGTTAATTATTTTAAAGATTAAAAGCACCCAACGGAAAATCTAGCTTGAAATTGGTATACTCGCAAACAAGCAGATGAATGTGTGCTTCATGGACTTGTTTCCTCCTTCCTGTTATAGTCAGGTGATTGACAGCAAGCGGAGTGTAATGCACTGCAGCTCTGATAGGAACACACTCGACTCGGGCACAATGAAGTGACAATGAGGCAGAATTTTTTTTTTTAAACTCGGGCAGAAAAAACAAATGCAGTCGTCTGTGATGGATTATCTCACTGGGTGGAAGTTGTTTTTGTACAGGGGTGAAAGCCACTTCCTGATGTCTTCAAATATTATGAGTGAGAGTGGGGCTAAAAACCAAGAAAAAGGAGGAATGCGAGAATTGTACAACACAGAATAATTGCTTTAATATCAGATATCAATCCATTTTAAAGGCCTTCTAACTTGTAATCATTCTGCTTTCAAGCAATGGCAATGTTTTGGTGCCAAATGCTCTAAGAGCTGGTACCCTTTTTCTCATTATTTACCAATATTGAAATATCAGCATAAAATACAATCTACTGGCCAACTCAGCCGATCCTTTTAAAGATAATGCTCAAAGTCCATGCTGGACTCCCTGTGGATAAGCAGACTCTTTGTTGGGGCGAAAGTGTCAAAGCGATGAAGCGAATTTAAGCGAAAACGTGAGATCAATCCGTAAATGTAAAGCCTCCCAGTCATCCCTCGGATCTGTTTCTCTTACACACAGTGTCCTAATCCCATTTGCCAGTCTCACAACAGGATTACCAGTGCTACAGCGGTCAGTAACCAATCACACGCTTCCTCTGATCCATATTCTCCTCAATCATTGAGTGTCTTCACTCGTGGGTCAGAACACACTACACAAAGGGCTCAGAACATAAGTTAATTATGGTTTCAGGCGCTTCATAAAGGCTGTTTGTGATTTCATTTCATCAAATAGTGAGACCTTTTTTGATGTGAGAAAAGATATATGAGCAGTGTTCAACAGATTTCTCCTGCAACGTCCCTCTTTGTTTGACTCTTTCGAGGAGAAAAAAGGGGGCAGAGGGTCAGCGACAGAGCGACAACAAGCTGCTGTTTCTTCAAGGACTCTGACTCCTGATTCGGGATCTTGAACCCTGTTGAAGGGCGGTCTCCTCAAATTCCTGATTGTTTGTCTCCAATTATTTTTGAATTCTTCTGGCATCCTAAGCTTGTATTTGAGACGAAATAATGCTGTTTATGTTTCACGTGCTGCATGGAAAGACACAATGCAACATATAGGCTAGCTTTTGTGTAATACATGTATTAGCCTTTTTTCATTCAATAACGCTTGAAAAGAGAATTTTACAATGTAGCATTATCTTTGAATCCAGAGTGGATCATTTAAAGTAAAAAAAGGCTGAGCTGTGACACTGAAGGAATCCTATCTTGGGCAATTTGTGCTTTTTATTGAATATTCCCATCATAAATAAGCAAAAACGAATCTGTTCAGAGAAAAAGCTAAATATTGTTAGGAATTATGATACTAAAAAGTCCTAAAACTGAGACGATAAGTTCCCCACAGATGCACAGACACAATAACATCCCTCCATGTCCTTACAGCGACACAATAATATAAATTATGAATGCTGCTGATGGGTTGTGCAGAAAACTATCATACACAAATAGTGCACTCACTTTGAGGACTACAGGCTTTCAGTTAAAAACCCACTTGTTTTGTACACACAGAGCTCATATAAGTTGATGTCTTTTGCTTGTAAATAATACGCTTGTGCTGCAAAAAAACGTCATTATTATAAATCACATTATTGCATGTCCTTAAACAAGTGGAACATTGTTCAAATGTCTTCTTCTTATTCCCACTGCAGTTATTACATGTCATGAATTCTGTTGAAACATGTGGAGGTATTAAAACTAGAAATGGAGAATATTCTTTCATTTTAAAAACCCTAATTTGATTGAATGGAAGTTCATTTTTCATTTTTTCGCGTGCTTGCAGTTTTTTTTATTCCGCTCCACATTTATAAAATGAGATGTTGCAGTCGTGCACTCAGCGACTCTTCGCAGTGTAAATCAGCATGGAGCCCCGTGCTCGGCTCCTCACGCGCACGGATGTGACCTGACTGCGTTGACCCTGCTGTTAAGTATCAATCATTGCGCATTTGCTGTCAACACCTGCACGATGCAGAAAAAAGTTCGCGGGGCGCACCTGTTCCCCGAATCGATAAGAGACAGTTGTCCGATACAATAAAAAAAACAGCGCGCATCATTAATACAGATCGATTAAACATCCCTACAACTTCGGGGGTTTGGATGAAATAAAGAAGACAGAGGATGGTGGCAAATAAGGAACATGTTGGGAATCAGGCACACAGACAGTCAAATTCTCAGCGAGCGTCCGCCGCAGGAAACCCCGTGTCCATGGAATACTAATTACAGAATAAGCGACGGGACAACAAATGCACTGAATACATAAGTAGACTAACTGTGATGCATTGTGGGGAATGTTAAATAAACTCTACAATTGATTAAAACTATCCTCAGTGCGCTTTAACATATATTGGAATAATTACTCACCAGAAGAAGGTAACTTCGCCGCGGCACAGATGGTGTCTGCTGCTAAAAGTTGTTTTGTTCACACCACGCACCAAACTGAGAAAAACAGCTCATGTGAAAATGAAGAGTTTGAAAGTTTTCATGATGAAATTAGTCCTGGTGGCAGAGCAGGGCTGCTGGAGATCGGCTACTGGATCGCGCGTAAATGCTCACCCTTGGCGGGGATGTGGCAAGTCTGATCCTTCTCTCTCTCTCTCTCTCTCTCTCCCTCCCTATCTCCCTCTCTCTCTCTATCCTGCGCAGTGCTGCCTCTGTGCAGGGAACCCCAGCTGCAGGCTTTTGGGTATCTATCGCGGTCTTACATCGGCAACAGGGGACGCGCAGCAGCGAGGAGAGTCAGTACGCGTATACGAGACAGGAAACGCTCCCATCTGAGCCAAATCCTCCCTGACTGGAGCGGAGGGAGCCTATCGAAATAGTTTGACCAAAATAAGTTGGCGGGGAGGGAGCCAGAGACACACGCAGCGTTTTGGCAGAGAGAATGAGAAGCCGAGTTTCCAAACCTGCCAGGTTTTTGGCAGCAGATGGCATGTGTACTGTTAAATGATTGCCTCGCTGGTGAGAAGAAAATCAATACTAAATTCTTGACACCTTCAACCAATGATAGGAAATGAACGCCTCTCTGGTTCACATTGAGAATTAATTAACTCCTCAATACAATAATTGCATGTTTGAGGAGCAAATTAAAGGGTGCCGTTTTTTTTAATTGAATAATTCGTACTTTCCAAATAGATTTTTTTCCCTTTTTAACTGCACTTCCTCATCCCTATTTCTGTTTTCCATCCAATTAGCTGCAAACGGAGCCCCTGCAGTGGCAGAAGAATGCACCATGAGGATGGGCTCTGTGAACTGCTGCACCATACGCTTACAGACCTTTGAAAGCAAAACCAGTATTAGTTACCATTTTAATTAGGGACCGTAAACATTGCACAGGCGTCCCCAATTAATAACAGGTGCATTTGCACAGCTTCTCTTCCCGGGCCTCATCAGAGTAAACAGTTTGAACTCTCATTTCTACACATTGATTTGCAATATTTACACCTGTTCTCCCATGAGAAAACACTAGATTCACTTTCAACACAGTCCTGATCATTAGCCATCCTCTGTGGGATTGTCGTGGTGCTAATAGCATTTTTTTTAAACAGAAAACATTTCAATTGTCGCTTAGTAAAAAGGAGCACTGACCCAAACTAATAGAAAGAGCAGCCTCTGTCTGTCATACCTGCAAAAGCAAAAGTGAAAAAGGACACAGGGGACAATGGACAGGTAAAACAAAAGGCTAATATAATGCAATGCTATATATCGAAAGGAATAAACATGGACTAAATAAGGAATCAACTTAAAGGGAGATGGAGAGAGTGTGGGGGTGTGATAATAGAGGTGAAAGGGAGGAGTATTGCAGGAAGGGGGGCTGCAGTTCAGCGGTGAGAGTTATTTAATTGGAGAGTGACATTGGGAGCCGCTCGTCAGCTCTTCCCCATCAATCACCGGCGGTCAGGAGACGCCTGAGGTGATGTGGCCCCCCGTCCCATTCCCCACGGGGCCCCCCGGCATTTAACTGCCATGCCTCCATTACATCTCCCCCCGCCCTTACCTCCCCCACCCCGCATCAGGGTGCTCTGACCTCCACTCACCTGGCCAACTGTTATCGCCCCCCCCGTGACAAACCGCCTGATGGGTCTTTTGTTCAGCGACTAACAAGAACAACAGTGGAGGGTTACTGCAGCAGCTTACACAGCGCTGATAAATATGATCTCCAAGGACGACGCCGTTTTTGCATATTTGCCACTCAGTATTTACATTTAGTATTTATATGCTGTTACGGCTCCGATACAATCAAATAAGCCAAAGTAATACTGACAGCCTATGATAATGTTTTCATAAATGTTTAATTTGATCAATTTAGTTTGGTATGGCTGAAGCTACACTTCTCCATTATGTGTTGTTCACCATCTTAACTGATTGTATTGGCATTGCTTCTCTTCACTGGCATGTAAAGAAAAGCATGGAATAGAGTACCAGGGTTATAGTACAATACATACAACTTGTTGACAGATAGCAGCATTTTTTTAAAGGCATAAATAAAACACAATAAAGCCTTCGTCCAGAAATGTTGTTGTTTATTCAAATCACAATGATTTTAGCTTCATCTGTTTTAACCTTGTATTTAGGCTATAGCTATATCATTATATACCCAGATGTTTTTACTAAATTGACTGTTTATCCATTTGCCTAATTTAGCTGACAATGTATATTCATCCATTGAGCAATCTGTTTTAAATGACAGGCTAACCCTAGCTACACTAACATCTGCTGTTCGTCCATTATCTTTAGCTTTCTTTTAAGAATGTTTATAATATTATTTTACAGTTTATCTCCTACTTTTTGATAACTATTTCCACCTTTAATCCGTAATTTTAAGCTAACAATCCTAACTCTTCTTTCTATACCTGAGGCCAATAAATGTAACAAGTTCATCCATGACTTCAAGATAACTCTTTCAACCGATTATCCATTACTTTGAGCAATTTTAACAATATATCCGGTACTCATTTAAGTGTCCTACGATATTTTACATTACATTCAAGTAGAATTTGATACATTTCAGCTGTTTAAACAACTCTGCTCTCTTGCCATCTACTTCTCAAACACCTTCAATCACCACAGCAGTGCTCTGTGCTTCAGACTCTCTGAGCATACTCTGAAACCTTTCCATGTACCTGACAACTACACACATAACCCCCCTGGGTTACAAGCACCTCCAGTTGTATAGCACTGCTTGAGCAGACATATACATATGGATTAATACTCTTAATCGCAAGATAAGTAATGCTAATTGCTGATCAATTGCTGACCTTCTAAAAGACAATTGACATTATAATTCCAGTAACTGCCTTTTACTATCATTGGAAACAGATGATCGTAACATTGACTGTCCAATTCCAGCTGTAAACAAGGTATTGATTTCCCCAGTGGACTTTTAAACGAAAGCATGTTGCTGTGCTCACAGCTAAAGAACCGTCATAACGTATGTTTTTTTAACAGCACTGCAGACACAAAGCACTACATGGACTGTGAGGCACAGCAATAAAGAGAACAATGTTGAACACAAACACGACTGCTGTCTTATTATGTAGATAAGAAAATCCAAATTATATTTGTAGTTTAATTATTTTTTAAGTTTATGAAAATACAATTCACTACCCTGCATCGGTCTTCTTGTTCTTTGGTGCCGGCGGAGCAATGATTCAGAGCAAGTGACCTTTTTCACACAGTGATCTTGACAGTGGGAACCTGATTTATCTTCAAACTGACTTCCATTTAGTGGTTGTTATGATTAATCTCTGACTCCTTCTCTTCCCCATAATTGCAAAGAGACATTTGGCACACAAGCTCAAATGCCCCCTTCATTTTATTTTATTTAACTCTAATTCCTTTCGTTGATTGATTTTTCTTTCTGTCGAGCTGAGACACTTTCAGGGGGCAGTTATTTTTTGCTCGCAGCGGCTCAGTCAGTGTGGGTTTTGCATTTCACACAGTATGTGAACATGCATTACACTACACAGCGTTCATAAGGCTGCAGAGAGCCGAGGATCAGAGGCGCTGTGATGTTCAAGGGACAGTTGATGTCTGCCTGACTCCGCCACCGCCACCAAAATATAAACTTATTTGCACGTGCTGCATCAAAACATTCTCCTCTTTCAATAACACAGGGATTTGGACTAATCATCCAGCAAGTATTGAGCAATTCAGTTTTCATCGTATGTAAGAGGGTCGAAAGTGAACTAATGGATGACCTAATCACGGGGGATTGGATGTATCGATCCTCATGGTCATATTCTCATTGTCTGTCAGGCCACTGAGGCTGGAGGCGGATACCATTCCTCACGGGCTGAAACCACCATATTCAAGAAACTCTCATTGAGATTACACTAATTTAGCCCATACCTCTTCTGTTCCCCTGGGGGTTAAATAGATTACGGGGGAGGAATGGCAATCCTGCTGATTTGCAGCTTCGAACTCGTCTTCCAGAGGTTTAGACTTGGAATAATTTAATGTAACAGATTTTTATCATCCCTACTCCCTTTTTAGGTATTTAATTTTTTTCCTCAGAAGGAAATGGGGCAGCACGTTGTACGTCTCTGTGCACCCCCCCACATATAAATTGTCTTAATCCTCATTGATATACAGTGTGTTGAAAATGTTGTCATGCTTGCAGATGCAATTTTGCACGCAAGCAAAATTATGACTTGGCAGTTGGTGACACTGACTGCCAACACTGCAGAGACACTCATTCTTCAAGGACAATCTTCTGCATCTGTGCAAATAATCAATGTAACTGAAAGTTTATCATGAACTCGTGGCATTTCTTATATCCCGTCAGGTAATAACGCTTCAGGGAAATCCCACCCAGAAGCAGTGGCGGTTCTACAGGGTGGCAGCTGCCACCTCAGAAAAATGCCTTGCCACCCCAGTTGGCAGCTTTGTTTTGAAAAAAAAGTTGTGGCTCATCGGACATTTATGGAGATGGGTCTGGATGCAGACCGCAGCAAGGAGGCGGATCCTATAGGGGCGGATCCTATAGGGGGCGTTTCCTCACTTTTTTTATCCAATAGAATAATGACACTCAGCAGAAATACATACTGTAGGTGGCAGTAATGCAACTTAAGGGATTCCAGCTGCTTTTATAAATCCTCGCAGAATAAGTCATTCGTTCTTTCAAGATGGCCGAACAACAAGTTGAAACAGCGGTAATAGTATTTTCCAGAGATGCATGTTTATATTTATTGTAATGTCATTTTTCTTAACACACAATTGTCTCGTTATCAAAGTACAACATCGACTGTCCAACCTCATTAAGCGTTAATAAAGTAAATAATAGTTGTATGTGGTAAAACATTTTGTGGTATTAAATGCTAACTTAGCATGATGCTATAAACACGTTGGCCTATAGTCCCATTTGCAACCAGGCCTACTCTACTGTTGTAATAATGTTAAGCTTAGATAGGTCAATAGATTATCAGGCTCGGTAACAATACTGATTTGTGTTACCAAAGCTGATCATCTAATTGACCTAAGGTTAGCGTATATGCTGTGATGCTAACCAGCACTTAGCATGATGCTAGTGTACTGTTGTGTACTGTTGTATTATCTTGGAAATATAAGTAGGCCTGCCCTACATACTGTAACTTAATCAAATAATATGGTATGGATTCAGATAAACAACATGGCTAGCTTGGTTGGTTGAATTGAGTAATACGATGTGCGGTACTGATTAAGGTTGTAACTGTAACAGTTTGTAAATGAACCAGACGAGAGACGGACGCATCCTTTCAGTAAATGTCGGCTGCTAATCAATATGTAAAAATAACACTTCGGATGTTTTTTTTGGGTGGCAGCTGTAGGCTTCTGGCTTAAATAAAAAATAACCTGAACCTACGTTTTAGACAATTGAGTCCTTCTTTTCTTTTCTCATCAGGTGTGGTGACCTGGAAGGAGTACTCTGTGGAGTACACCAAGACCAACAGGATCCCGTTCCAGATCTCCAGCTGCATACAGTGCCGCAACCTGTACAAGGACTCGGAAGGCTACAGGGGACATGGGCGCAGAGGACAACTCTTGGGGATGTACTCAGAAGATGATCTGGCAGGATTCTGCAGCATTGACTGTTTTTATGATGCTGGAGTTGGAGCTGGTTAATAATAATAATTAGAACAGCCAATAAAATGTTTGTTTAATAAAGACTTTCCTCTTTGTATGTACTGTATATATATATATTTGTATTAATCTTACCACCAGACACAACATGAACAAATGAATGATACACATCAGGACAGTAACTTCAACTTCAGTATTTTAGGTGTACAGAAACCTCTACTCATGTTGTTAAATGATATACAGCAATATCTTCCATAAAACGTAGTTGATTGATTTGATTAATAATTACTACCACTGCACAAACAGTGAAAAATGATATGCCTACAATTTATGAATGTGTCTTCTCTGTGGGTTATATACTCTTCATTCTTTATGCAAATTAATTATAATTATTATTTTTCAAAGTTCGTTTGATTCATTCAAAACATTAAAAACAGAGAGCGTCATATACCTTTAAGAAATACGTGGGGGGCTGGGTTCATAACCCTTTAGGAAACGCCCCCTATAGGATCCGCCTCCTTGCTGCGGTCTGCATCCAGACTCTATTGCATTTATGAGAGAAAATCTCTAATGTCCGAGTGCAAGTGAATGCAGCACAAGACGCGAGCCTTGTAACCCCTCCCCCGGCCCTGGAACGAGCGTGGAAATATGATTGGCGGCGATTTCATTTGAACGGGGCAAAACGAGAAGCATTTCGGATCCAAGTACGGAAGGAATGAGGTATTTGCGGTCAGTGGCGGCACCAGGGTATGGCCATACCAAGAAATGGCTTAGCCCCACTGTTACGACCCGCCTCCCTACTCAATAGTAGTGGCTCGTGAGGCAGTCCGCAACATAAAACAAAAGTACACAACACGTAGGCACTAAACTGTAATCGTACATTTATTGCCACAATAGTTAATCATTCCACTGGAGGGCAGGTAAAACAAACAAACAGACGGAGGGGACTTGGGCCAACCACACCACGGGCCGTAGGATCCAGAGCCTTCCTCCCCTACCCAAAATCCAACAGACCTAACGGGAGAAATAAAGCCGCGAAAACCTAATCCTAACACGTCCTCCAGGAAACACAACAAAAAGGCAAAAGAGCTCTGACACAGCAGAGACATACGGAGTAGTGATCGGCTCCTCCTTCTCCTTCAGCCTCCTCTTTTATGTTCGGCTGATTGGCAACTGGGAACACCTGGGCCAAGCTCGGCTGAGTGACAACTGGGAACACCTGGGGAAGGCGGAGCCAGGTGTACCTGCACAGCAGAGCGAACAAAGAGGACAACAAAAAGGGGGGGAGTACGTAACACCCCACCATGAGTTAGTGATTTTTATTTTTTTTTTTTTTTTTAAACAAAACAATCACATCAATCAACCTTAGTTGACAGACGTGCTCACCACCACTCATTCCACACACCAGACAGGTTAACAACACACAATAACTGCTATATTATAAGCGCGACAATGCATCAGCCAACACATTATCCTTGCCACGAATGTGTTTGACCTCAACATTGAAGGCTTGCATGAAAATACTCCACCGCATCAACCTTTGATTTGTGTTACGCATTCTCTGCAGAAACACAAGGGGGTTGTGATCGGTGAAAATAGTGACAGGAATGTTTGATGACCCCACGTATACCTCAAAATGGTTCAAAGCCAGAACCATAGCCTCCTTTTCGACTGTGGAACCAATGGTGGAACACACCCGCTGGTGGGGATTGAATTTCCCGGAGCAGTACGACACAGGGCGCTCCACCTCACGATCAGCTCCCATACACGCTGCGCATCAGGCAAGTGTGCGAAATGAGACTCCATATTGGCCAGAGTCTCCGCAGCGATCGGGGCCTCCGAGGTGACAGGGGTGTCACTTTTAGCACTGGACAGCGCCTCCACACAGGCAGCGACAGGGTTATGAACAGCCCCAGGGCTTATCGTACCCGATTTCCCACCCTCACGCCATGATGGAGGATCCCTGACCGGTCTGTCCAATCCCGTAGCCGTAAAACTGTCGCGGGTGACTGCCACCGCATTCACTCCCGGCTTAACGAGCACTCTGCCACCGGCTAAATCCTTCCCCAAGACCAAATCTACCCCTTCAATGGGAAGACATGGCCGAACCCCGACAGTTACCGGACCTGTGACCAGATCTGACTCAAGATGAATATTATGCAATGGTGAACCCACACACTGCATACCAAACCCCCTCACAAGAACACCTGAACCCACAGCAGACTCCTCAGAGAGGGGCAACACACCCCTTATCATAAAGGATTGCAAAGCTGCTGTATCCCTCAAAATGGTCACTGGAACCCTGTTGTTCTTCCCCGGTAAAGACACCATTCCCTCCATGAGAAACGGAGCAAAAACTTCCAGTTCAGATTTGAGAGACCCTGGCTTTGAAGTACTCACCAAAGCGACCGTCTTTACAGGCTTCTCCTCATCCCGCAAAGCATAACAATTCGCAACAATATGACCTCTTTTCTTGCAGTAATGACAGTGGCCTATCCGTAGATCCCCAATTCACCTCTCCCGGTTTTTCCTCAGCAACTCTTGGCCTGCTGGACTGCCATGGCACTTTAGTGAACACTGGGGTTTCTCTGATATTATTGTCCACAAACCCGGCCTGTGCCCTAGTCCTCTCACTGTAAGTCTTGTGAGTAAGCACATATTCATCAGCCAAAACCGCAGCATCAAACAGTTTCACCGGTTTTTGCTCATTGAGGTATGTGGCTACTGTGTAAGGCAAACAGTTTTTAAATTCTTCCATGAGCACTAATATTTTTAGGTCCTCTAGAGATTTTGTCCCCGTCGATGAGCACCATCGCTCAAACAGAACCTCTTTCTCACGGGCGAATTCCACATACGCTTGACAATCTTGTCTTTTCAAACCACGAAACTTTTGACGGTATGCCTCAGACACCAGCTCATAAGCGCGCAGAATTGCAGCTTTCACCTGTTCATAATCCCGGCTAACCTCCTCAGATAACGCAGTATACACCTCCTGCGCTTTACCCGCGAGAACGCACTGCAGCATAACGGTCCACATGTTCCCAGGCCATTTAAACGTTGTTGCTACACGCTCAAACAGGACAAAATAGCTATCAACGTCTTTTTCGTTAAATACTGGGATAAACCGAGTATACTTGCCTACGTCAAAATCATGAGGTTGCGCAGACCCCAACTGCTGAATCTGGTAATCAGCTCCCTCAAACGTAACTCCGCCTCATATTTCCTCAATTCGAGATTACAGGCGATCTCCTTCTCTCTCAGTCTGTTATCACTCTCGTTCTCTCTAACCATCAGCTTGCGCAGCTCTAGCTGAAGTTGAAGGTCGCTCACTTTCTGAGAGACCTCTGTCTCGTCGTCTATGGGAACGTCTACTTCCTCCTCCGACAATACCTCCTGATCTATAAGCGGAGCCAACAGCTGTTCCTTAATGACTTGTTTGTTGTTCTGCTTATTGACTACCACGTCAAATTTGCCTGCGATCAGACCAAGCTGCTGTTTGCTACATGCATCGAACTTCCCCCGAGTCGGATCACCAACAAACCCCTCCAAGTCGAAATCCATCACTGCAACTCTACGCTATACAGCCAACCAAACAAATAAATGCTGTCAAGGGCCTTTTACAAAGTAATACTACTCACCACCACACCGGTACCTGCCCGAGACAGCCTTTGGACGAGCCCCCATAAGTTACGACCCGCCTCCCTACTCAATAGTAGTGGCTCGTGAGGCAGTCCGCAACATAAAACAAAAGTACACAACACGTAGGCACTAAACTGTAATCGTACATTTATTGCCACAATACTTAATCATTCCACTGGAGGACAGGTAAAACAAACAAACAGACGGAGGGGACTTGGGCCAACCACACCACGGGCCGTAGGATCCAGAGCCTTCCTCCGCTACCCAAAATCCAACAGACCTAACGGGAGAAATAAAGCCGCGAAAACCTAATCCTAACACGTCCTTCAGGAAACACAACAAAAAGGCAAAAGAGCTCTGACACAGCAGAGACATCCGGAGTAGTGATCGGCTCCTCCTTCTCCTTCAGCCTCCTCTTTTATGTTCGGCTGATTGGCAACTGGGAACACCTGGGCCAAGCTCGGCTGAGTGACAACTGGGAACACCTGGGGAAGGCGGAGCCAGGTGTAACTGCACAGCAGAGAGAACAAAGAGGACAACAAAAAGGGGGGGAGTATGTAACACCCACCATGAAAAATGATGTTAAGGTAAGCAAAATAAAGTCCGCCAACTCGCGCGGAGTAAATTGCACAGACAGCAGTTAGTAAGATTGATTTCAGTAGCCACTTGTCTGGAAATACCGAAGACTAGAAACGGTTTTGAAAACTTTTGTCACGTAGTGATCGTCTTCTCAATAGAACATCTTTGATAATGTCTTCTGGCCAATCAGAATCACGATAACGGCGTGGTGTTGTTGCAGGAAGTCCCGATACATCGATACAACATTACGTGTTGATAGAAATCAACACGTAATGAAATAAGACCCCACGGTTTGATGATTCATAGGTGTGTGGGCTGTCTTTCATTTTGACACACAGAACAATGGGGGCTATCCACCCTTATCCACAATGTAAAGTAATTCACAGCCTCTTCCCTCTTCTCTCTGTGAGGAGCAGCAGGTTCAACAAAAAATTAAATACCATTCATTTTTTAAATATGTCGTGTAGTAATAGATGTATTTATTTTTCTTCTCAAGAGAGTACCAGAATGTGTATTTTATGTTAGTATTTCAAAAAATCTCCTGGGGGAGAATCCCCCCAGACCCCCCTGCAGGGGTTGGGTTTTCAGCAGGTCAACTCTTTCACCTGTGGGGAAGTTGCAGGATTGGCTCCAGGTCGCCCTTTTTATTTACTACAAGACAAATGTGCCTTTTTGTTTCATACAGTTCAATTTGGATTGAGACATGGAAATAATCTAAACCTCACGCGTGGCGTTTCACTGTCAAGGGGAGCGTGTATGTAATTACATTGCAAACACTGACTTGAGCCCCACCACTGCATGTGTTAGCCCTACCATAGATTACCCAACACAAATACTCTGGAGCCGCCACTGTTTGCGGTCTACAATGCCAGAGAAGAGCCTGTCAAGTTTGGCTGTACTCAGCATTGAATCAAAACGCACCATAGCTTTAAATCTTAATAAGTTTGTGAGGCGTTTTGCTGATCAAGATGGTAATCGCCACATTCAGCTGTTATAGGCAACCTCTGCTCATGGATGAGTCGATGAGAATAATAAACTGTTAAGATGATGACCTTACGTGTGTATAATATTTTTCTTCTTTGTGGGGGTCTGCCACCAAAAAACAGTTTCAAGTCCTGAGAAAGTCAAATAAGACGATGTGTAAAACTTCACTGCCCAGCCAACAGAAAGTAACCACTTTGATTTAACTAGGCCAGTAGGTAAGGACTTTCCACTGGATAATAACTGCAGCGATGTATATATTTTAGCTGAATACACGTTTTTTAACCCTAACTGATGCAGTTAGTCACTTCTTTAATGTTTGTTCTTTCTGATGTAAAGTCAAGGTTGTAACTGTTTGCAGTAAAGTTGTGGGGTGCTGAACTGTTCTTTTGATTCTTTTGATTTATGATAGTAATTACTTGTCTTTCAAATTTGAAGGAGGGTGAGCAAGCATTTTGAGGAACATTCATCATTAACTCCTCCAACAAATATAGTTTATTTAATAATAACACTGAATATGTGAATCATAACAGTGATTGACAGCTGATAGGAATAATATGATTGTTAATATTATCATATTCATTCAGACAAACATCGATGAGACAGTTAATTCATGTACTTATTGCAGCAGTCTGCATAGATTTGGTACCCCTGGTATTGTTCAGTTAAAATTAATTAAATGATGTGTGCCACCTTATATTTATATGTAAGGCTTTACTGATGTGCCACAATAATGTCACCTAATGTTATTGAGTTAAAATATTAAAATTGTGGCTTTCCAAGTTAACACTGATTGATATGACTGCGATTAAATCAGCATGTACTTCTGCCAGGGGACGCCACCCCTGAAATTCTCCTGCCACCCTCTTGCCACCCCATGAATATTTTTCTAGATCCGCCCCTGCCCAGAAGTAAAGGGATATTCCTTCTTTCTCAAGAAGATCGAGAACCGTTATAAAACAAATAGGGAAATACTCGAGATAGATAACATACAAGTACAGAGGTCAGTCTAAGCAATTTCCCTCCAGACGCGTCACAGCAGGTTCTGAAAGAAAAACGTCTCACAGCAGACAGACATGTTCATTCACCTCACTTGGTGTCGACTGAGACGGCTTCCTGATCCGAATCCTAATGACACAGCGACTTGCTAGCATTCAGTGGTCTGCGTGTCACAGAGCCGTGGCAGCTCATGCTCTCAATTCACACTACACCACATATCTGCCAAATGGGAATAAAGCTGTCAAAAGAGATCCTCCCTGTCAACACAACCATATATATTATGCTGTGATACACTGCATTCAGCTTGTAGGAGTTCTAAAACCTTGGATTTGATTCATGCCTGGCATTATTTCTTACAAAAAACTAAAAAGAGAACTAAACTAAGCTCCACTAATTCAAAAGTCAGTATTCTAAATGTTAGTTGAATGGGGTTTACATCATGGCAAATCCACTGACAATTACCATCCAACCACCGTTAGATCTCTTCAGGTTTTATCAACCATTAATTGCTGCTTTCGTCAACAAAGCTCTGTTAAACCAACTGTGTACCACAACAAATGGTAAACGAACAAAATCAGCACATAGCTGAATAAAGTCAAATTTAAGTGACCTATTTCAGTGGCCAATTCATAAAATGACACTTGTGAAATGCAGATAGGTTTGTAGTGTCAATTTTAACCACTACTGTATATCCCACATATCAAGCACATGTCACTTTTAGTATTCAGCTTTCATGGAGGGCATCATGAAACGTTGATTCACAGCACTTATTCCAATAGAGAACTAGTGTCATTGTGCAAGAAGAGTAAAAGTTCTTGAATCCCAGAGGATAATCTAGACTAAACACTTTAATTTAGCCAATATAGCTAAATGGTATACCCTGCTTTTGTCTCATGCACAAGCCTATTCTCACTCATCTAATAGAAGTTGTACACTATTTAGCAATACAGTGTTAAAGGTATTATACATATTTTCAACAATATATTATAGGTCTCAGATATATACAAAACATGTCTCTGAAGTGTTTGGCTCTAAATACCAAACAGATCATTGTAGCATCCCATAAACCCCTCTGTTTCAGCCCTGTTTCAAAAGTGCTGATTCTCTGTTTTTTACTTTAGATGAAAATAAGGAGCCACTCCCCACGCCCCTCTGAGAGGAGATATTTGGTTAAAAAGAACACAATGGTGCTCTAGGAGGAGATTCAGTTGAGAAGGTGTGTGTGTGGGGGGGGGGGGGTACCTTGGTTGGTTATTGGCTAATGGTTGCACAACCCAAAAAAAACGTTATTACATCACAAAGTGGCCAAAATCTGATCAGCTCATTTTCAGACAGGTTTCTATATAAATGGATCAGGATGAAAAGAGAGGGGGTCTTTGTTCCTGAAATGTTCAGAATCTCTTTACAGAGGGGACACATGTTTATGTATACAAGACATGAAAAAGTAGAGTTAAAGTTAAGCAGAAGTGAGAGTGTATCGGGTACTGTTGTTTTCTGAAATTGGATGCTCTAACAATGCTAGCCAGCTAGAAACAGCGTGGGAAAAGTTGCAAACTTTTGCTCATTGATATCATTGTGACCAGAGCTTCAGCTAATGGAGCATGCTATCCAATATGGGAGCTGTTCTGATCAAGGGAAGGGCATAAAGTAGTTTCTAATGAATTTGGGGATTTGTCCATATCCAATTGGGATCAGAGTGTATAGGTCTAATAAAAAGAAAACGAATGTATTGTTTGTATCAGTTGCACATGTGGTTAATCCTAGGTGACTACAGCTGCCACCGTGTGAAGGAGCCACCATTTTCAAATCACAAAAAGTTCAACTTTCATATCAGAGTCAACAAAGATACACATTTTTTTGTGGAATGTCACAACAAAATTCTCTTCATTCAACCATTCTTGTGGGATCCGGCTTCAAAAGTCTCTCTTCAGTTACAAAACGTCTTTTAAAGAAACTGCTTGTGTTTTCTAATTAAATCGCACCTGTGTTCATTTCTAGTTTCCACATTTCTAGTTGATTTGTTGCATCTCTCGAGCCAGGGTTTTCAATTAGGACTTCCCTGAAAGATGGCAAGTGTTCCAAGCTTTTGACAGCAAGCTTAGACTGCATATCACCCAGATGCTTTTCTTTCCATTTTGAAAAGAGGGAAAATAACATCACCTTGTATTGTGCACAATGAGAAAGAAAGGAAGAGCCAAACAGAGAGCAAAGCACAAACAAGACAGAAATGAGGACAGCATGAGACAGAGACATAGACAAGGGGCAGGAAAAGCGAAAGGCATTGGCTTTGTCATGACATTCTCCTCTGCCATGGCGGGGAAGATGTGTTCACATGCTTCAGTAGTCAAGCTGAAAAACCTAGGCCTGTTGCATTCACTCCAGCAGAGCAATAGCACTCATGGTTGTCTGGCTGGCAAAAGAGCTTGTTATCCCCCCCCCATCCCTTCATCTGTTTGCTCCTCTTCTTTCCACATCCCTTTTTTTCCCCGCACACCACAAGCATCTGCATTCTGTTTGCTTCAACAAGCCCCCCGTTGTTTCCTGGCCTCCGTGTAACAAGGAAACAAGCAGCGCCTTTTTTAGTCTCTTCGCAAGACACAGGTGAATATAAACAGCACAGACAACAGCACCTGATCGTGAACATCAAATCCAGTCAAGCCGAAGTTGCTTCTCCCTCCGATGCCTGAACCGTCCTGCCGGTGACAGAAAGTGAGTCCCCAATCTCAAGAGAAAAAGGAAATGAACAGTGATAGTCTAATGGAGTCAATCAAGCAACAAGTGTCAAATGGGAATACAAAGGCACGCATGAGGAGCCCGTCTGACTGAATACACTCGGTAATGAATGCTGGCGGAAAACTCAGGTCTCTTTCTTCTTATCGGGCATATTTCAAAAGTTTCTCATTAAGTCCATGAGATTCTATTCTACCCATTAAATGTTCTGCCTTTATGTGAATGGGATTGTATGAGCCAAGAATACTTGCTGAGTCAGTGGGTATGGGGCAAGCAGAACAACATACATTACCAATATTCCCTTTTTATTTGACTATAAAGTAAGGCATTGTTTTAAGCACAAAGTAAAAATAGACTTTAGAGGGAGAGCAGTGTTCTAAAGGAAAACAAAGACAAATACCTGCTGTCAAGTCTGGAATAGCTCAATTTGTTCAAATGATTCCGCATGCATGCATCATCATAATGGAATAAAGTTCCAAGATTAAAAGCAAAATTATAAAACTACCTCTGCTGCTTGAGAATCAAGGATGAAACAGCCAGAATGTTCTTTTTCTAAATTGTGGATTTCCCATGATGCCATTGGTTTAAGGTGACCGTGTGCTAAACACCTTACCCAAACAGCTACTGTCCAATTATACCTTGGCAACCGTAACTAGGCACAGCAAGCACCGGATTTTTCGACGTGTTAAAGCAGCGTGCATGCGGCTGTGGGAAGGTTGGCCCTTAAGTGTTTGGAGGCTTATTTTAACATTTGCAAAACCAAAAAAGCCAAAGTGAGGAATGGATTAATTAGCACTACAAGCTGCAAAGGTTAGCATTTCTGGCTATGACAAGGAGAATTTTATAAAATACTTTGTGCTAAACTATCAAATAAAAAATACAGTTTCAAGCATGTCCACTGTGTAGAAGCTGCTGGGTTCTAATAATTGTGGGGTAACATTAGCACGACTTTTCTACTCTATAGTGTATTTGGGGAAATGTAGGAGATTGGGTTACATTTGCCAAACATGTGACGGTGTATAGCTGACATGTTAAATCTGTAACATACATGTAATCCTATCAAAATGTTATCCTGGCACACTATGCAGTATCCACAAATATTCTATTGTCCAAATAATTGTAAAAAAAACATACACCCTTAATATTGATGTAGTCAGCAAGTGCATATTTAACACCCTTTTACAGATTTCTTGTTTCAAATGTTACATTTAAAAGTCAAAGTGCATTTTGAACCATGTGATGGAGCAAACGTTAGCAAGTAACCTTTGCAAGTAGAAATGAGAAACCTGCTTTTGCCTATGACTTATTTCTTCAAAAATAACTAAGAACTTTGAGAGTTATATATGCCATTGTTATTATTGTACATATGTGCCTATAAGCAGGGGGGAGGCGTTAGCAAGCAGGATTTATTTAGCATCAGATGCATTTGAACACTCAAATGCAATTTAAAACACTCAGATGCATTTGAACAATCAATCAAAATATATTTTTTGGTTTAAAGCAAAAAGTGTAAACTGAATATGAGATTCAATGCGCAAAAAAAGACGAGGATGACGAACAATGGTAAAATTCATCATAGTGCGAAATGCTTACAGCATAAATCAATATAAGCAACAAATTGATTACAAATGTCACCAGACAAAGGTCTCCACAAAATAATGCTTCCTGTCCGTACACCATTTCCCACTTTCACTTAACTTGAACTCTATTTTCGAACTTCCAACACTTTGATTTCTCATGTGAGGAAAGAACCCTCCACGTTTGAAATGAGGAAAAGTTCTCCGCTGGTGCCGAAGCAAAGCTCAGTCCGGAGTGGCACAAGTTGATTGAGTTGATAGTGTGAGCGTCTGTAAGCCTTTTCTAGAAAGGCCCCTAGTGGGCTTTCCATGGTTCAGGAGTGCACCGGGTCCACTCTGGCTTCAGCTGACAGGACCCCCCCCCCCCCCTCCCCTCGCAGGTCGCGGGCAGCTGCCAGGATGAAGAGAATACTCTGAGTGGACAAAGTGACAGCAGCTGATGTGGGTCGTACACGTCCGTCACAGCTTTCATTTCCTACGCCATGCCATTGATTCCCTGGCCGGGTGACATTGGTGACACTCTCTTTTAATGTGTTGCAAAGAGCTTGACCTGTGGAGCACATCTCTTGAGGGTGCACAAACTCCAAATCACTTTCTCCCTGGCAGTTTCAGGGAAAACGTCTCCGCACTTTTAGATCTGGGGGACGCTTTCACAAAGAGAGAATATTCAGAGCTGCCCTGAAAAAATCAAAAGTGAGCAAATTACAAAAGGGTGTGGGCTGTGATTAGTTATGAGGAGAGAAAAGCGTTTGACATCATGACTCTACAGGGAGGCGTTGGCATATCATTTTCTCCTGAAACCTGAGAGCAGCGTCAATTTGAGAATTGAGACGAGCGGTCGGATTCCTCGGCGTGTTGTCAAAGCTCTTGGACATATTGTTTCAGCAGAGGGAACGGGTATGAGTGCCGGTGTAGACACAAGCCTGCATTTGGCGAGTGAAATTAAAGGTCATTTTGAGAAAGTGAAAATTAATGTGAGCTATCTATTTCAGCCTTTTAAAAAAAAACTTGACATATTTCAGCCTGACACATTTTAATTAGGCCATCAATAGTTTGGCAACAGTGGCTAATGGTGCAGAAGACACAACCAGGATAAGTTGCCTTCACTTTAACTGTTGTTGACACATTTAAATGGCATTTAAAGCGCTGTGTTGACAAAACAGAGGCTATTTAGACCGTTTTCTACAAATTACCTTGATTTATGCTGTCAATATGTGCTGATTCTGATGTGCTATCGGTACAGAACATATAATAATAATACACTTAGTCACCTAATAAATCAATATCAATACTACCATCCAATGTCATGTTTTCTTTTTCCAAGTGATTTTCAGAGAAGATTGGGCCATCTGTGTAGATCTAGGATACTGTTTGTGATTTAATGACATGTTTTTTTTCTTTCTAGGAACAATCCACCACTGGCACATTTTGGTTTACCAATAGGAGGAACCTTCTTCATTAGCGACACACTCTTTAAACTGTTCCTGCTTTTGCCCCCCCCCCCCCCTCTCTCTCTCCCTCCCGCCTCTTCCCAGAGAATAAATAAGATAAGGGAGAGCAATGAACGCATCCATCATTCAAAGTGGAAAAGGGTAATTTAGCTTGGCCCTCCTGACAGCTTTACAACTTTGCACGCTATTCTATTTTAATTGGCAATCATGAATTAACTGAATGAAAGCCCTGTTCACTGCCGATGTCTTTCTCATTGCAGCTTTTAATTGGGTTGACTTGATGAGTTCCTGAGATAAAACCAGACAATATATTCTCGTGATTGGCAACTCGTTTGTTGCCATATAATTAGGCTACAGACAAACACACGACTGTTTCCTCCTCAGCCAGATTGAGGGAGCGCTACCTACAGTGACATAATACATGAATACATGATGGATACTTCAGACTGGCGTATTGCTTGACTTCGTAATCTGTCATTGTTCTGTCATGTATCCATTTGTCTCGAGCAATTATCGATTCTCCAGATCAATAGAACGAGGTCACCTGCTCAAACTGTCACATCTGTTTTCGTGCCAAAGCGTGGTCATAATTTTACAGGAAAATGGAATAATCAAATTTGAAGATTTGAATAACATGTAAGTCCGCTCAAATACTGTAGAGCTAATTCTTTTTTTCTCTCTTGCTGCTGCTTCTCAATGATTAAAACAATCCCTGAGGCT
This sequence comes from Gymnodraco acuticeps, assembly GCF_902827175.1. Lineage (NCBI taxonomy): Eukaryota > Metazoa > Chordata > Actinopteri > Perciformes > Bathydraconidae > Gymnodraco > Gymnodraco acuticeps. The sequence continues at coordinate 2,302,963 of NW_022990021.1, forward strand.
CCTCAGACTCACCCTACACTTTTACATATAAGGTCAAATGTTCAAAGCTTTTAGAAATAGGGGGAAAAAGGGAATTAAACTTTAATGGGCTGATGAATAAATATTTTTTGTCTCCAGGACTCAGCACTTTCTCCCACTCCTGCAGCTGGCTTAATTAACTCTTCCTCAAGCCTTTTGTAAATGAACACATCTCTTTCAGTGTCCTTCGACATTGTTTTTCTTCTTATTATTATTCTTCCATTCCTTCTTTTTTATCGGTCAAAATGTGTTAGACAGCTTTTTCGTGCAGCAATAGGCACATGGAGGGATGAATAATTATTCAACCTAGAGTCACTGTTTTAACTTACAGTGCAGATGTCTTCCTTTAGATGTTAGTCAGACCAGTTGCTTGAGGCTAGAGCTCACTTGGGATGTTTTTGTTCTCGCCAAATAGTATGCGAATCACTTAAGAATAGAATACTTGTATTTCTGATATTCATAGTACAGCAGGTTAGAGACTTGGACTTAATATCTCTGTTACTGAATATTATATACTCAATTTATTTTTCTTCATTTAGGTGATCTACCTGATTGGTCCTAAACAGTAGAAGAAACAGTTACATTAAAAGCTATCAACATTACTGTATAAGTTTACAAAACATGTATGGAAGAAGTACACTGTAAAAAACAAATGGGAAGTAGAGTTGAACATTGTCTTGTCTGAGGATGATTGGCATTATATACTGAAAACCCAACATACTTCAACTAGCTCAAAAAGATGGAAGAAATTTGGATGGAAAAACGTAATCCGCTTTTTTATTACAGCACACGTAAAAAATAAACAATTGGCAAGACGGCAGTACTGTTGGAGACAATGTTGACAGTTGAATCCCAGTCACTCTCATAACTTCTGGTCATGTGTAAAGGTGAAGGAATTTTGGGTCAGGGTTATTCAGACTCTGGGAGAAATCTATACTATACTCAGGATAGTATAATTGGAAAAGAGGACCTCTACCTCCTTCAAATCTTGACACTAGCGGGTAAAAAGGCCATCACACGAAACTGGTTAAAAAGTGACCCTCCTGGACGGGGTCAATGGCTGGACATTGTTGAAGAAATATTTACTATGGAAAGACTGACCTACTGTCTAAGGACTAAAGCAGAGATCTGTGGACAACGCTGGGACAAATGGACAGTGTACAAGGAAAATAAAGACTGTAAACATTGAGTAGTGGTCCTGTTTTGTGTTTTTTTTCTTCTACCTATGTAGTTGTGTGTGTTATATATTTGGTGAATGGAAAATAAAGAGTTTATAAAACATTTTTAAAAAGCCATCAATATATAGATAGATATATACAGTAGATAGGTACTTTATTGATCCCAATTTGGGAAATGTTTGCGTATATCTATAATATCATTATGGGTAAGGCAGACATAAATGCCACCACCCTACAAACTCTTTCTGAAAATAGCTCTTATTTGAAGGTTCATGCACGTTCAAAATGTGGATAAATCAGTAGAAAAAAGCAAGGCAATGTCACTAAGGTGGGTAAACCAAGGTTGGACTGCCCGGGTGACTTTGTTTCTCTCAAAATGTAATTCCTGACTGTCTTGTAGTGATAAATCACTCACATGCCATTGGACTCAATTTCCCAGGTTTCTTCACAGGTTTCAAAACCCTCAATCACTTTCTGCAACCTGATATATTAAGTTTTCACATTGACCTGAAAACTTGTGATGATGAAAAGAGGAGCCTCAAGTTGTCCGCTCTCTTTTCCTCTGGTGTTCTGCTCCTCTACAGCTCGGATCCCCAAAAGCAGGAAAACAACACACCACTCCACATCCTAAAGCTCTATGATCACACTACAGTCTGCTTGGAAGTAAATTCCCATTCTTATTAGAGTAGAGATGGGAGAGCTTGCCTAAAAATTCCGAGATACTGTAGCCAGCTCTGCATATCAACAACACAAAAGTTAGCACGCTATGGCAGAAACAGGAGTAAATGCCGATAGCCACATGCTAGCTGTACTGTTTGCTCTTTATGTTGTACAAAATATATTACTGCCAACCTCTACTATTAAAAAAAAAAGCAATTTGTACACCTATGCTGTTTATAGTTATTAATATAATTATCATTCATAGTTCCCAAGTCATAGTATGGTATGTTTGATGAGACTTCCTTTGTCAAAAAGGTGACCGCATTAACGTATCATGGCATTGTATTGCCACATTATTATCAACCCATATTTAGAATTTCATTAGATAATTACAGTGATTTATTTGCATTACTATCCATAATGTGTGTTAATAATCCCAACACCTGTCTGGGAGCCTACACAAGACATTTCTGCACAGTCATTTTGGGGACTTTATCTCGAGTTACTCCTGCTGTCAGTCAGAGTGCAGCTACTCTATCTGGCTTATTGTTTGTTTTTTTCTCTTTGGCCTATGCTCACCCCTCAGATTCTGCCCCGTCACATCTGCCGCCAAGTGATAAATGTGACGCTACTCCATCAGAGGATCATTAAATGTCAGGTCCTGCCGTGACAGCGGAACGCCATGGCAGAAAGTCGATGGAGTGGGGTAGGGGGGGGTGGGGGTGTCGTGCTAGTGGAGGAATCGCCTGGTGGAAAAGCCTGCTGGGAAGGATCAATGGCTCATCTAACACCCACATGCCCACTCCTACACCAGGCAGGACCACTCGCACCACTCAAACACTCCCCGCCTGGCAATGAGGTTGTCCGGCTGTTCAGAATGAGGATTCACAGTCAGATGCAAACCACTTGTAGAGATTTGTGGATGTTTGACAAAGATGGTTGGTGGCAAAATGAGGCAAGTCAACTTTTCAACCTTCTATACCCTAAATGTAATCTGAGAACACAGAATGTGTTCAATGTATGTCTAGTAATGTCTGTAGAGAGACAAAATGTAGATTGTCGTAAAGAGTAAATAAGTAAAACATTTGATATACTAGTCTTTTATTTCTCTTATTTCGCTGGTATCCTCTCATGTAAGACAGTAGTATGTGAAGTTTAGCACCCTCATATGGACTATAAGTATTGGATATTAAAGTGTCTAACCCCTCTGGCTAGCATATGGAGCCTCTTTTATGCCCTATGTGTTTGAAGAAAATCTCACAAACACTCTCTATATTGTCATCATGTAAGCAAAAATGATCCAATGCTGTATTTATCTCAAGGAAATTGGCTCAGTCGTGAACTGTCCTTGTTTAGTTAAAGGTTTAGGGGCAGTTTGTTCAAGGACAGAACAAAATAAAGCAGAAAACACAGGAACTCCACAAACCTCTTCAAGTATAATTTATTTTCACAGTTGTATAATTTTTATAAAACATGATGCAAAATTACTCTTCAAACTGAATTAAAATCTACAAACTTGTATTTGACCTTTCGCGGATATTAAATTATCCTTATCGGTCAATGTTTTCTGCTACATGAATCATATTTAAAAGACAAGATTGTAGGTTAGTTTTCCTCTCTGTCATCATGCCCCTGTATTCGACGCACATAAAATACAAAGAAGACACTAGATAAATGAATGGATCGAAATATTTGAAATTGTTTTATTTTTGGCGACAGATGGAAGGGTTGATGCCCCTCTCATGTTTGTAAGGTTATTATGAAGCTAACGCTAGCATCCAGTTAGCTTAAATTATAATAAAGTCTGAAAAAATGTAGGTTAACAGACAAGATTTAACGCCATTCATAAGTTAAAGAGGTATTTGCAAGAGCATTTTTGTTTAATTTTAACAAACAGGCTAACATGCTTCAAAATGGTATGCTAACCTGCTAAAGTTGTAGTTTTAAGGAATGTAATGTTCTGAGCTATTTTTGGAGCAGTTATGTCCAAAACACTAGAAAGACGTTTTCAAGTTTAGTTTTCTGTACAGTTTAAACAAACAAGATAGAGGGTTAATTATGTTCTGCAATTATGTCAATGACAGACTACAAAGGAGCAGCGGGGGGTGCTGCGGGAGTGTCTGCGTGCGCATCTCTCCCAGATGAGCTCAACAGTTTTTTTGCTCGCTTTGAGAGAAGCCAGGCTGGAGGTGCAGAGAAGGATCAGGAGCCCTGCCCTTTTGTTTTAAACAGGGCAGATGTGTGTAAATCCTTTAAAAGGGTTAACCCACACAAGGCTCCTGGACCTGATGGCATCCCTGGCCGTGCTCTCAGGGTGTGTGCCGTTCAGCTGGCAGAGGTGTTCACAGACATCTTCGACAGTTCCCCGCTGCAGTCTGTAGTCCCCACTTGTTTTAAACACTCCACCATCGTTCCTGTCCCCCAAAAGACAAAAATCCCCAGCCTCAATGACTACCGCCCAGTAGCACTCACCTCCATCATTATGAAGTGCTTTGAGCGGTTAGTCAAATCATTCATCACCTCCTCCCTCCCTGACTGTCTGGACCCCCTGCAGTTTGCCTAAAGAGCAAACAGGTCCACAGACGACGCCACGCCATAGCCCTCACCATCCACACTGCCCTCTCACACATGGACCAGAGGAACACATATGAGAATGCTGTTCATTGATTACAGTTCAGCCTTCAATACCATTGTGCCCTCCAAGCTGGACATCAAGCTGAGAGACCTCGGGCTCAACAGCGCCCTCTGTGACTGGATCCTGAACTTCCTGACAGGCAGACCCCAGGCAGTGCGGGTGGGAAACATCACATCCTCTACCCTGATCCTCAACACCGGAGCCCCTCAAGGCTGCGTGCTCAGCCCTCTCCTCTACTCCCTGTTCAGTCACGACTGCGTGGCCATACACAGCTCCAACACCATCGTGAAGTTTGCTGACGACACGACCGTCATCGGCCAGATCACCGATGGCGACGAGACGGCGTACAGAGAGGAGGTCGAAAACCTGACATCTTGGTGCCAGGATAACAACCTCCATCTCAACGTCAGCAAAACAAAGGATCTGATAGTGGATTACAGGAAGCAGCAGAGAGAGGAACACGCCCTCATCGCCATCAATGGGACTACGGTGGAGAGAGTCAGCAGCCTCAGGTTCCTCTGTGTCCACATCACTGAGGACCTGACATGGACTCTTCACACTACCACCATCACCAAAAAAGCTCGACAGCGGCTCTTCTTCCTCCGCAGGCTGAGGAGGTTCAATATGGACTCCAGGATACTCTGCAACTTCTACAGGTGCATCATAGAGAGTATCCTGACTGGCTGCATCACGGCCTGGTACGGCAGCTGCACCGCCCTCAATCGTAAGGCTTTACAGAGGGTGGTGAAAACTGCACAGAACGTCACCGGGACGGAGCTGCCATCCATGGAGGACCTTTACTCCCAGCGGTTCAGGAAGAAAGCCCTCAGGATTATAAAAGGCCCCTATCACCCCAGCCACAAACTGTTCTGTCTGCTGCCGTCTGGCAGGCGTTACCGCAGCATCCGGACTAAAACCACCAGATTCAGAGACAGTTTCATACCATAGGCAATAAGACTGATAAACAACTGAACTGCTGAAACAACATCCATAACATTCATCTGCGACTTAGTAAGTATTTATCTATTTCTCTAATATATCAATCCAATAACTTGCATATAGACTCTTATTGCACTATTTCACTTTTTAAACTATTTTCCTTTTTGTATTTACTATTTACTTGCACTATATTTTTCTGTTTATCTGTGTTATTGTGTTGCACTGTTGGAGAAGCCTGTGACCTAAGATTTTCATCGGCATAACTACACTGTAGCAGTATGTTCGTATGACAAAATAAGGAAACTTGAACCTTGAAGTTTTAGCAGGGCCTATTGGTCAGTCTTTATGCTAAGCTAGGCTAACCATCTCCTGGCTGTTCCTTAATATCTATCAGACATGAACGTTTTATCAATGTAATTTAACCATTGGGACATGGATATCCCAAAATATCACCTTATTTCTCTTTAATAGGAATAGCTATTTGGCCACAAAGCTTATTTTAATCATATGGTTTATCTTGGTGTTAAGACATGAGATAAGGAGAAATACATGTAAATGGCGTGACATTAAATCAAATGTTATATCGTAAAAACATGCGACTGAAACAACTTTAGGATTTGTGTTTCACATAAAAGAAAGCACTTAAATGTATTTAATATGCGTGGAAAATGTCAAGCGACCCAGGTTTATTTGATCCAGCAGTGCATATTATCACTGTTATCGCACATAGGACAGAAAACAAAAGAAAAAGGACAATGCTCATTGAAAAATAGAGCTGTTTTTTCATGGCTAATAGTCCAAAGGCTATTGAAACAGTAATGTAGCCTAGTCAAGGAGTGCAAACAGCCAGACAGGCAAAGGAACAATAGGGATTCATCAAGCTGCAGCCTCTAAAGCCCCGGATCGTGACAGAGTTAAATGAATTGGTCTATCAGCGCGACACCTGAGAGACAGTCTTTGGGAGTCTGTCAAGATAAACTCTTTAGGATCTTGCGGAGGGTGCATTGCAGCAAGGTCATCTTCACATTGCATCAAACAGGGTGCTGGGAGGAGAGCTTTTGTTCTCTTGTGTGAAGTCCCATTTGCCAGAGGTAACAATTAAGACTCATCTGTCAGCGCACGCTAATGTGTTCATTCCTGATTCCACACCGGAAGACTTCATTTGTGGTTTCATGGCCATCATTAAAGTCCAAGGTGTTCCAGGCAAATGTTGCTCCCAGATTGCAGCAACGTCTGTCATTTTTGAGCTGCATTTAAACAGCTATAATAGCAGTTAAGGTAGCAGTCTGCCACTTTTGATGCTGGAACTTCTCTTTCCAGCTTGAAGTAATCATCTACTGAAACCTGAGTGAAAAAGTGCTTTTCAGTGTCACGCGAGTATGGCACCAACCAATCTCCCAGTCTCCCCGCTGTCCCTGGGTCGCATACATGGTTACAGTGAGCTTTATCAGATGTGACAGCTCGGGACCAATAAAGTGGAGGTCTTTAACAAGTGTTCTTTTACCTGAATTTGTACACAGGGCGAATGGAAGATTGTATCTCCCTATCTCGGAGCAATTTATTTCTGAGATTCGTGCGTTGTTTGATGTTTTATCATAGCTAAAGGTCAAAGTTTGCATTTCGGGGTTATCACAGCCATTTTATTGCTGAATGGAAAAAAACTGTGATCAATTGGCAGTCCTGTGTTAAATAAATGTTGGTTACCCACAAGCCAAGGAATATAAAAGCAATGTATACTTGAATCCGAGCATATTTCAAGCCGTAATGAAGTTGCACTTGAATGAGAGGGAGCTGTTTGTGTTTCAGTCCATTTGGGAATAACTGACTGTGAGTCAATTCCAGCAGGTCTTTTGGAGAGTGTGGCGGCGAGATAAAGGCAAGGCAACATTGTTTAAGTCTTGATCCTGATGCGGTACTCCTCTACTGGGGGATTGCATATTTACAATGTAGAAAATCAGCCTCATCCTTTGTCCTCTAACCCGCAACGCGCAAATGCGGAGAGAATCCAAACAGTCTCCCTCCATCTCAAGATTACACTTTGCTTGTTTTCTTGCCCTGCCTCTGCACCCCTCCCCTGGCCTTTTCTCTTTGAAACTCTTTCATTTCACAAACATCTGTTGGCAAAAAGGAATCCCTAAATCTCTCAAGGGCTTTCTTTCAGATTTCATTATTGAGACTGCATGCAGATTTGAGTAACTGCAAATGCCACTTTTTTATAAATATATTTGTTTTCATCCTATCTCTATTTGAATGGTTTTATGAATAAAATATATATGACACAACATACACTAAATGATATGGCTTCAATTTTGCAAACAAATTGTAACGGCTGTAAGGCTGCCTATCACCTATTTTTCGAAATGTTCGACAAAAAAGATAAAAAGTTGTAGATCTTGCAGGCATCCCATAGCAGTTTTGAAAAACGATTTTAATAACCATTCCAAAGTGAAAGTAAACCATCCCAAAATATTTCTAATTGCAAAATCAATGGGCCTCTGTGCTAAGGGAGCTAGCGATTTTATATATACACTGAACAAAAATATAAACGTAACACTTTTGTTTTTGCTCCCATTTTTCATGAGATGAACTCAAAGATCTAAAACATTTTCTATGTACACAAAATAACCATTTCTCTCAAATATTGTTCACAAATCTGAAAAAATCTGTGATAGTGAGCACTTACTGTAGGGTTAGGGTTAGGGTAATGTTGTGAATCGAGTGGCCTGTGTTCATCGTCCATAACATACGCCTGCCCATACCATAACCCCACCACCACCATGGGCCACTCGATTCACAACATTACCCTAACCCTAACCCTACCCCTACCCCTCACACCAGATACTGACTGGTTTTCGGACCCCCCCAATAAAGCAAAAATGCACGTTTCAGAGTGGCCTTTTATTGTGACCAGCCTAAGGCACACCTGTGCAATAATCATGCTGTCTAATCAGCATCTTGACATGCCACACCTGTGAGGTGGGATGGATTATCTCGGCAAAGGAGAAGTGCTCACTATCACAGATTTTTTCAGATTTGTGAACAATATTTGAGATAAATGGTTATTTTGTGTATATAGAAAATGTTTTAGATCTTTGAGTTCATCTCATGAAAAATGGGAGCAAAAACAAAAGTGTTGCGTTTATATTTTTGTTCAGTGTATATTGTATCCATTAACATCATTGAAAGAAACTAACTTTTGCACATAAAATAGCCTTTACACCAGAAAAGAAAACTCCACAGTACAAGGACACTTGTGCATATTGAATCTTAGAAGGAGCCCTTTCAACACAGATGTCTTTAACAAGATTGAGTTCAGAAAGTATGAAGACTGAACTGACATTCAAAGTAAAAGGAAGAAAGAAAAGGATATTCAACCTCTAATCAAAACAGCTCAATGCTACGTTTGTAGTATCCTGTATAGTCCAAAGCCCTTTATAACCAATTATTGTAATTCTTTTATTCATTTTTTAAGGAATCAGCAAAAGGCTTTACATCTTGATGGAAATCACCGCTTTGAGTATTAGTGGTTTTACTATTTCATCTTTTCGGAAATACAGTAGGTGTTCCTGTTATTGTACTGTACCATCTTAGGAAATGTGAATGACACATTGGAATATTTAAATAGGCTTACATTCACGTCAAATCTCCCTGCAAAAACGATCAGACTTCCTATTAAAAAGAAGTGGAAGCCTCACTGCCTTCACTGGCCGCCTCATCGACTGCAACAAGAAAACGTGTGACAGAGAGAGGCAGCTTCAGCCTGTGCCGAAATCCCACTCTCCCTGTGGGACTGAACAAAGCTATGGCCTCCATCCCATCAACTGCATCGCCTGGACTGGGAACATAATGGGGAAGCAGAATAGAGAGACTGGAAGGATGGAGTCCAAATGGAGTTAGGTAGTTATTGTCTTGTGACATTTTGAGTAAAGGAAAATGATGTATTAGTACATTAAAAGAACGTTTTAGTAAAATTATGGGGATTATTTTCCTAAAGTATCTTTTGTAAAAAACAATCCTGTACCAGGATGTCTGAACATGTTAAATCAATTTCAAACTACAGTAAATCCCCACAAAACCACACCAGAATAAATCATTTACTGCCAGGCAACATTTGAAATATCCAAAAAACGTGCCACTTCATCACACATGTTCATTTCCCAGAGCTTTGAGATGCTATTTGTGTGCTGTAGAATGAGGGGAAAAAAGAAGTTTCCTGTTCATTTATATTTGATTTGTTCATCTTCCAGCCTTGGACACATTTTCAATATAATAAGCAGATTCCAAGAAATCAGCCAGCTCTTGCCAAGATGGTAACACTTCAGATCCTAATATCAGTCTTGAATTCATTTGCTTCTCTCATCTGTCAGGACCCATTGTGCGTCTGTTAATGACTGACAGTGACAGCAGAAGCTCTCTCACCCACATAAATAACAATAATAATTATAATAATACAGCCTAACAATAACAGCCGCTAAAATATAGCACTTTATTTGGTGACGTCAAACATGAGGTGTTCTATTTCCGCGGCGTGATTCAATATACAACAGACTAAGCGTGAAGTGAAGGAGTTTTTATTTGAGCAACCTGACACTTAAAGAGTAGAATGCCAGCAATTTAGAAAATGTATGTGTGTTGCCTCGGTGTCCGAGGACCGAAAATACCATTATTTGTGAAGGATGGAAATCTAAGAGAAAAAACAGAGACTGTGGGGCTCCACGGACGTAAAATCAGCTGCTTCACAAACAATAAATGGGTTGCTGACTTTGTGGAACTATGCGATGCTCGCTGCAGGTATAAAACTGTTATTTCATCTTCATCTGGGCTTTCTTGGTATCTAAGTATCTATTCTACAGTATAGGCTTTTTTGTCTAACTTAATTAGGTCTTGTAAAATTCCAACAATCAGACATATTATAATTAAAAGAATATGTCTATTTTGGGATCAAGGCATTTAAATAAGCTGTAAGGGTTGCAGTTTAACAACTTATACAATATTACAAATAACATTACAGAAAAAGTAGGGGCTTAAATATGCATGACATGGAAACAAAAAAATGAACGTTTTAGTGTGCATGCGCCAATGTTGCTCCTGCTAGTTTTGTACTTTTTTCAACTTTTAGCTTTCTTATTTGATTTTATTTGTTAATAACTTCAATGATTACCTTTTAAGCTGTGTCCTCTTTCACTTGCTTGCCGTTAGGTTGTTTCTGTGCTATAGGGAGAAGATAATCACGCTAAAGCCGGCTAGCATGGTGGTACAAGGACCTTTATTGCACATTTTAACTTCAACTTATATTTATGTAAATATGTATTAATTATATTATACTATCAATCAATCAATCAATCAATCAATCAATCAATCAATCAATCAATGTTTATTTATATAGCCCAATGTCACAAATGTTACATTTGTCTCAGTGGACTTTACAGTTTGTACAGAATATCAGTATGACAATATGACACCCTCTATCCTTAGACCCAGTGGCGAACCGTCAGGGCCTTCAAGGTATTCAGAGAATACCCTGGAACACTCAGATAAAACAAACAAAAAATCGATTTAATTATATAAATAAAATGTATATAAAATGAATAAATGAGAATCGTATGGTACGTTTGGACTGACAGTTTGATCAACCAATCATATATTGATTTGTAGCCAATGGGCGTGTTCTTCCAGAGTTTCCCTCGGTTCCAGGGTACTCTAGAAGGCCCGCTAGTTAACTGGCTCGAGACAGAGGATCTAGATCAGTGTTTCTCAAACTTTTTCATTCCAAGGACCACTTAACCAATAAAAAAACACTCGCGGACCACCTAACTCCACAAATATCAAAAAACACATCGTTTTTCTAGAACAGATTACAAATCGCCTGAAAATGCTACAAACAAGTGGCAACATGTGTGATGAAGGTGTTGCGCTGGGCTATATCATGCAATCGAAAGTTAACCTCGCTCCAGTGCGGAGATATTCCTGCGAGAGTGCGGAAAACTGAAATGTATTTATTTATTTCAAATGTGAAATGTTACCAATATACTCACGGACCACTGGGGGCGCTCACGGACCACCAGTGGTCCGCGGACCACACTTTGAGAAGCACTGAATGAATGCGACGAAGCAATTCATGCCGTTTTATTGTTTTTAACGTTGAAATGACAAGTGCAACAGGTGAAGATGAAGTTGTTGCGGAATTGTTGTGAGTACCCTTTTCAAGACGACAATTCAGTGAAAAGACGGACATTATAATGCCGCGGGGGGTGGAGGGGGCGGCGGCGGGGGGTGGGTGTGTCTACAGAAGGTCCAGTTGTGATAGCCACGGTTCGCCACTGCTTAGACCCTCACATCGTACAAGGAAAAACTTCCGGAGAAAACCCACAGTTTAAAGGGAAAAATGGGAGAAACCTCAGGGAGAGCAACAGAGGAGGGATCCCTCTCCCAGGACGGACAGACGTGCAATAGATGCCGTGTGTAAATTGAAAAGATAATACATTTGCAACATAGGTAGTACAAAAAGTACTATGGTGCAATTGTCACAAAACCTAATTAATATATTATTTGATTTGATTTTAAACAGATACATTTTAATAAGGAATGTTTACACCATGGTCGAAGCTACCACTGAACAGATGTTTGTATTTATCCAATACGGAGGAAGAGGTCTCTGATCTGTGGAGGAGTCTTTATACTCGTACTGTATTGCTTGAACCGGACCTAATTAGTTTCAATAATAACTATTATCCTCCAACTGCTACGACTTTCAAAACATCTGCCTATATTATAATAATAGATTTATTTTTGTTAGCGCTTTTACAGGTGCTCAAAGACGCTTTACAGATATAATGAAAAGAAAAACAAATAAATATATATAGTTAAAGTCAAATAAAAATCAAGCAATACAAAAACAATCACACATTAAAAGCCAGATTGAAGAGGTGATTTGTTGTAAGTTTGTTGAAGGTGGTGAGGTCAGTGCAGTCTCTGATGGATTGTGGGAGTGAGTTCCAGAGGGAGGGGTCAGCGACGGAGAAGGCTCTGTCCCCCCAGGTCCGATGATTGATGCGGGTGGGGATGGATAGGAGGTGGCTTCTGTAGATCGGAGGTGGCGGGAAGGGGTGTGGTGGTGCAGCAGGTCTGTGAAGTAGGGGGGGGGGGGGGGCTGGTTGTTGAGGGCTTTGTGAGTAATGAGGAGGATTTTTAAGTTGAGTCTTTGACGGACGGGGAGCCAGTGGAGGTTCTGGAAGACGGGAGTGATGTGGTCAGTACATGAGCGTGCTCCACCAGCTCATGTACTGAGCTCCACCCCCCACCCACCCAACAGAGTCCACCAGAGAGGCAGCAGCTGCGAGACAGTAGCCTTCCCTGCCCTAAAGAAGAAGTGATCCTTTGTTAGCGTGAAGAGTCTGCGTTATGCGCTCCGCAGTAGCCCCCGCTACGAGGCTCCGGCGACTTGACAGTACATGAGCCTGCTCCACTAGACGGGCAATGTTTTTGAGGTGGAAAAGGCAGTCCTGGTGATGTGATTGATGTGGTGATTGAATTTGAGCTGACTGTCGAAGATGACTCCGAGGTTGTGGATGTGAGGGGGGGGGGGATAGAGTGTTGCTGTCAATGGTGAAGTTGACATTCTGGATGGTTTTGGTACGGGATGGAGGGCCGATAATGATGATGTCTGATTTGGCACTGTTCAGTTGGAGATAGTTTGTTTGCATCCATGCTTTTATTTCTGAGAGACAGTTGGTGAGAGTGGAGTGTGTTGTGGGGGTGATGGTTTTTGTTGAGATATAAAGTTGGATGTCATCGGCTAGCAGTGAAATTGTAGGTTGTGGCGACGAATGATTTTGCCAAGGGGGAGCATGTAGAGGATGAAGAGGAGGGGGCCAAGCACCGAACCCTGGGGGACGCCTTGGGACAGAGGAGCAGTGGAGGAGGTGCAGTTATTGATGATGATAAACTGATGTCTGTAGGTGAGGTAGGATTTCAGCCAGGAGAGTGCAGTGTCAGTGATGTTGAGTGATGATTGGAGGAGGGACAGCAGGATGGTGTGGTTGATGGTGTCGAATGCTGCGGTTAGGTCGAGGAGGAGGAGGATGTTCAGGTTGCCGGAGTCAGAGGAGAGGAGGAGGTCGTTTGTGATTTTGAGAAGAGCTGTTTTGGTGCTGTGTTTTGATCGGGAACCTGATTGAAATGGCTCAAAGAGGTGGGATTTTAGTTTTGAGGCAATGACACGGGGAGATTTGAGATCGGCCGGAAGTTGGACATGATGTCAGGTGTGAGTCCAGGTCTTTTGAGAATGGGTGTGACAGCAGCCAGTTTGAGAGAGGGGGGAATTGATCCAGATCTGAGGGAGGAGTTAATGATGGTGGCGATGAGTTGGGAGATGGCAGGGAGGCTCTCTTTATCACATTTGGAGGGTATTGGGTCAAGTGTGCAGGTGGAGTTAATTCCGGTCATGAAGTGGGACAGTTGCATGGGGTCACAGGGGAGAAGTGGGACAGGGGCTGTGAGGTGAGGTGAAGGGGGGGAGCCAGGAGGGGAGGGGGGGGGGTGCTGATGAGGCTGTCAGATTGCTGTAAATGTTGCTGATTTTGGTTTGGAAAAACGAGAGGAAGGAGTTGCACTGTTCTGTGGTGAAGGATGAGGTGGCGTTGTCACAGGGTTTGAGAAGTTTGCTGATGGTGGAGAACAGACGCTTGTGGTTGCTGGAGCCAGACTGAATGAGTTGTGAGTAGTAATTAGACCGGGCTGCTATATTGCGCTATATCATAGTGTTCACGTCGGGAAGGCTGTGGCTCAGTGGGTTACTGCTCAGTGGATTAGTGTGCTGATCTTCGAATCAGATGATAGCAAGTTCGAGTCCCACTGCAGTCAGCATTTTGTTGTCTCCCTGGGCAAGACACTTCACCCCAAATTGCTCCTGTGGGGATTGTCCACAGTACTGAATGTGTATAAGTCGCTTTGGTTTGTGGTGTAATATTTGTTTAGATGTGGGACAGAATTAGAAGAATAGTCATAGTTTGTATAGTGTGTTTGCCCGTACATACAATGCTACTGTATGTGCATACTTCAGGAATGTAATTAATTATCATCACAAAGGCTTCATGTCTGTAGCAAGGCAGCAAAAACATTATAACTCCAACATTGACATCAGCAGCTTCAGTCCTTTCCTTCCACTCTTCACAATAAAAGCCTAGGAAACATTCACTGGATCACACCTCACTAAAAGGAAATGAAAGTCACTCAGAGCCTTCAGTAAGAGGCGATGTCTTATACATAAATATGTAACTCAACAATAACAACGCACATAATCTTAACCTGCAACTTTCATTACTTTGTTTAAAATGGCGCAAATCAATAGTATTGTCTCATATCGCTATCACAGAAACCCCCTGAATTATCTTGATATTATTGATTGCCACCCCCTACAGTTCTTAACCCTTAGATGCACGAGTGACTGGACCCTACACTCTTCCATAAGTGGGTCAAAAAGGACCCGTATTAGAATAATATGTGTTTTTATGCCATTTTTGTCATTTTGGTTAAGAAAAATCACTTGTATAATATTTAGTATTATATTTTGGTTCACACTAGAAATATTTTATATTTAATTGTTCACTATTTATAATTTTAGACATTTTTTTTACATTTTGAAAAAAAAAGGTTTCCCATAGGATTCCATAGAAAATGCATGCGGGTCATTTTTGACCCACTTATGGAAGCTTGGGGAAAACTACAATTTCTTAAAATGTAAATTAAAAATTTGAATGGCATGATATCCAAAACGTGTTTTTTGAGGAATAGCTGGAATATGAAATGATAAAAAAATGTAATTACAAAGATACTTCAAGAATACCACCTCACTGGGTCAAAAAAGAACCACTTATGGAAGCTTGGGGTAGTAATACAAAAACTACAATTTCTTAAAATGTAAATTTAAAATTAGAATGGAATGATATCCAAAACATGTTTTTTGAGGAATAGCTGGAATATGAAATCATAAAAAAATGTAATTACAAAGATACTTCAAGAAAACCACCTCACCGGGTCCAAAAAGACCCACTTATGCATCCAAGAAACACATTTTTCTGACTAATAACAACTATAAAACATTCCCCTGCTGTGATTACTTCATTGTAAATCAGCAGATGGAAGGACTGAAAATGGTTTAATAATGACTCCTTGAAACCACAATTGGACTAGTCAATCACTTCAAAAGTCAAAAAGCCTACATAACATCTGAGGAAAATGGGGCAACGACGGTTGTGCAAGTTTCTGAGAGCGAGCAGAGTTGGGAAGTTGAAACTGCGAAATGTAACAACTATAAGTTTGGGGTGCTTTCTTCATTCTATGACAGTTGTTGTCATGTAATACAGGTACATCACAAAACTGAAAAACAGATTCCAAATCCCTGCCTGGAGGAAACATTTATCGTCTTGAAAGCTCATGGCTATTAGATATATTTTAATGAAATGCAAAACTATCATCACGATATTTTAATTATATTTTTTATTAATTGGGCTGTGTGTGTGCTTACAATAATTATAGAAAGTTTCCTTGAAGTTTTGTGGTCATTGTCTTACATACATAAACAGCTTTACTGTCAAATAAATGTACACAGATTATTCAAAAGAAAAGAACAAATGTATCTCCTCCTCAGACTTTTAATATAATGTAATCTCTATCCTTAGTATTTAAACTCATGTCTCGTATTTATTTGAATATATACATGTTTGTATGTTGTTTTAATGTGGTTTGATTTTATCTTGAAACTAGCATCCGACTTTAATACACTTGGACAAGTATATCCATGCTGGAAAGGTATTTATTTGATCATACACATTTATTGTTTGTGCTGAAAAAAAATTGTTATAACAAAGTAAATAACATACATACATATATTATATTAAAGGATGGTTCTTGGAAAAAAACACTTAATCCCTAATATTGCAATAGTTGAATTGGAGGATGGTCATTTTCCTTGGAGCAAATACTGTTTTAAATACTAATTATGACATAATTATCATATTTGTGGGATGTAATTATGCTTAATTAGAGGCTTTTTACTGCATTCAATGATCCTTTGAAAGCAATCTCTTTAAATTATGTTTATTTATCATCATTATCATATTATTCTTAGTGTAGCTAAAAGGATTGCCGGTTATAAAATATATTTCAATAAGATAATGTATAAATGCCATTTTGTTTTATTCATTGGATGCAGAATGTACAGCACGGTCTGGAAAACAGAATGGCTCTTGTATGGATTTTGATTTCAGAGGAACATCATTTGGTTTGATTATCCCCCACAAAATATACACTATACATAAAAACAACTGCTGACTTGTAATTAGCCGCTGTGCAGCCATCCACAGAGGCACCATGCAGCTGCTGAGCACGAGCCCAAACACAATGGAGAGGGTGTGTATTTACTGCATCTTCTGAGCAGTGGACCATAGCTGTGCACATTATACAGTGTCATGCTGCTGATGCCGTCTTTGTAACTAGGGAAGAGGCGGGAGGGTGCTGTGCTAATTCCACTTGTGCGAGTCAATGTGCCGGTCGGCTCAAATTACGGAACATTGCATTGATTTATGCGGTGTGTATCTTATGGTCAATTGCGAGGGATGTTGAGGTAATTGGTGGCCATTCAACAGACAACAACCCAGCTGGGTGGCCTATCTGGTCCCAGAAAGAGGAAGGGGAAAAAAAGTCATAACAAGAAGCAATTGCTTGTAGTTTAAATTGGTTCCATATAGAGTGCAGCCAAAGTTATCTCAACAGCATCTCTCCACCCAAAAAAAAAAACACAGACTTTAGTATGGAAATGAAACACAAAATGATGGCATTCATGTCCTGAGGGGCGGGTTTGGGAGGAGGGATCAGGACAGGGGGTGATGCAGCCAAGCAGTTTAACCCCTCGCCAATTAGCTGTGAAAGTCCTTTGATTATAATGCAGCGCTACAGACCGGCAGTACACTACATGTCCCTCAACCCTCATTATCCCACTGCCTAATTTTCTGACATAGCTCGCAGTATCTCCCCAGATGTAACGCCGCTGTTAATTACCTCAGAGATGGAGCAGTGTGGAGGGCGGAGGAGTGAGTGAGAGGGCTGGAGAACGGTGGGAGTGTGGAGGAGAAAATTGACTCTTCTTTTATTGAATCTGTGGTATGAACCTGTGGAAACGTATCTGTGCGCAAATCATCCAAAGCACCACCAAAGGGACTTCTGCTGTGGGAGAGTATGCTAATCAGCGCGGTTCCCAAAATAAAAGCACATAACTTAGACAATATTTCTTGTTTTACATTAATGTTCATTGGGGAGAGTGTCTCATCTGACTGCTGCTTAAAGGATATATGCCTACAGTGCCTCTCGGTGCACTGTAGTCAGAAAATATATTTATTTTTGTTAACTGACACCTTACATGACATCAAAGTGCTGAAAGCAGCATGGGTGACTTCCAGGGAAATCCTCAACTCCAGTCTTGTGATTCTATCAAGGTGACATTTCTTGAAAATTCCATCTTCCGTCTCGGCTGAGCGGTAAATTCCTTTGTGACAGCGACCGGTGAGCCAAGCACTCTTCTTGTGCAACTGTGATGTACAAGAGCACTGCTAAAAGGCAAAACACAGGAGTTTCATTATTTAAATCGGAGGAATTAATAAAGGAATAGGGTAGGTTGAGCGGATGTGTGGACCGAAGTTACTGAAAAAGCTTATAAAATAAAAAACAACATGAAAAAGCATTCTTTCCCACACTTTCTCCTTCTCAGAGCCCCACTTCATAAAAGTGCCAAGTGCAGCTATTCTAGTCCCATTTAATAGACCATTACTCTATGCAATTAGGGTCAACTCAAATTGGACACTTTTCTGATAAGTGCATTGTTATGGGGTTATTACAGGATTTAAATGTACTGTTATCACAATGTAGTGAATGTAAGATAGTTTCGCCAAGTTTAAGCTATTATTGTTTTTTTAATTACAAAAGGTCATACAAATAGCAAGCTAACTGAGGGGGATTACGCAAAAGGACAGAAAGTAAGGAAAGGCCCATACTATGATCATTTTCAGATTGACATTTTAGCCTTTGCTGACCATTTACATGCACTAAAAACTAAATAGAGTAATACAAGAAAGGGATAACGCCAAAAAGCATAACAGGACCCCTATATAAGAAATAAGAGTATATTCAGGGATATGCAATGCTTTTTGTTCTACTATGCTCATTTGTAGATTTACATTGTTGCCTTTGCTGACCCTTTACATGCACTAAAAACTAAATAGAGTACAAGAAAGGGATAACCCCAAAAAGCACAACAGGGCCCCTATAGTAAGAAATAACAGTATATTCAGGGATATGCAATGCTTTTTTTTCTTTTAAAAAGGAAAATAAAGTTATCTCTCACTCAGGAGTCAACCTAAAAACAGAGTATAGTTCTATGAAACATGCCCTGTGTTGTTGGTCACAGTCATGGTGTATCTTTACTTTCAGTTCTCTTCACAATATCTGCTCTGTTTTCTTGCATTATGAATCTAAATGGATATTTCTGGCATCAAACAGTGTAATTATTTCCTATTCTCACTGGTGCAATTGGGTGTAGAATAACTTGCTAATGATATATGACACAGTGTTATGGGTTGGAGAGAAGATATAAGCCAGGAACAATATATAACCACTGTGCATGGTAATCAACTGCAGTGTATATTCTGAGCGTCATATAATAATTAGTTTAATGACCTGTGATATTGGGATCAGACTGCACAATATTTATAGAACTTTACTACCATTGATTGATGTCGCAATGCCAACATTTGCCACTAAAATAATAAACCCTGCTCCAAAAAATAACGGTAACGAGAATATTGTTTTTCTATTTACTTATTTTACTTATTATTATGGTTGATCCTATACTCTCAAGTCATTCAGATCATACTTTATTATTGTCAAGTCATTCCTTTCTCAGCTAAAAATCATATTGTATTCGATGTGGATTTTCGGCGGGGGGGTTTCCCTCCTGCTAGTCTCAATATAAAGTATTGGAATTTCACTCCACAACTGCGAAATGGAAAAAATATGAAAAAATAGAAAAAAAACAGTAATAGCCATGCTTGATGTATATAGGAGAATCCACTTGAGATTCATTCAAAGCAAAAGGCAGCGGCGAAGGATTGTCAAGTGTCTCAAAGGAATGTACCACCAAATACATGATTTAAATGGGTCATCCTTGAAGCGGATTTATAGAAATGTCAGTAAAACTTGCTATGTAGGAATTATCTATCTATAAAAACTTTTATTTCTTACAAGGTGCAAAGGGTCAGGAGGTCATTGCCTTTTCTCCAGATGAACAACGAGCGTGTGACCTTGCATTTTCACACAGTTTCTGACCTCACACCACAGTGCCTCGCCTGATTACTCGGTCCGCTACATAGCAGTTAGGAATACCACACTTGACTTCATGATATATTTTTGTCACTGTCTTGTTACCAGAGCTAATAAAATTATACATTCATTAAGCCAACTGTCCATTATGGCCAGCCTGCACATGTAAAGGTTTCAAAGGCTAAAACGGATGTGAGGAAGGTAAGCTCGTAAATGTTCACGTGGGTGTGTGAGCAATAGAAAAGGTGAGCTGGCCGTGGCAAGGTTACCAGTTTCCAATATCTATGAGAGGCCTGTCCATTTATGGGATATTGAGTTTTCACGCAAGGCCCATTTGGGTGCTGTTCCACTGCTCATTTTATCTGATTTACTAGGCCGTGTGTGTGCTATGGCATCTATTCATCTGTGTTTAACATCTCCGGGGCCACGGGTTCACCTGCCGCTCCACGCTCCCACTGGAGCTTATTAACCGCTGTCGCTAACGGGAGCACTCCTAGTTAATTACATAAATGGATATGTACACGCCAAAATGTAGCACATCTTGGTTTTATCTCCTAAATCATTTCACATAAATCTGACTCGATGTCCCCAGAGCAATGGATCGGTGATTGCTTAGTTCACTTCGGCTTCTTGCAGGTTATTTTCTTCTCCTTTTTCAATGCTTAAATGGTGTGTGTTATGCGGAGCAAAATCGTCTTAAATATAAATGAATGAATCAGTAAAATAGTGTGTTTGTTAATAAATTAAAGTGAACTATTAATCAATTGAGTGTTTTCCTTAAAACCCAATATTGATAATGACATTCATATTTAAAATTAAAATATGTTTTACTTAATTACAGAAGACCTGATGAATTATACATATTTACTCTTCTGTGTATTTTTCTCTAGCTCATTATATTGTTCAACTGTTTCATTTTCCAACTGTTTGGGTTGGCACTCATAATGATTGGTCCAATGGCTGAGATAACTGAAAACACTATTGGCTAAATATTAGGTAAATAAGATAAGATAGTACTTTATTGATCCCAATTTGGGAAATGTTTGCGTTGTACAGTAGCAGCATAACAAAGAAATGGCATTGTACAATAAAAATTAAAAGACGAGAAATAAACAAGGAAGTAGAAAATATACATGTTGAATTAACAAGGTATTATAATATAAATCAGCATATATATCATCACCATATCATAAATCATCTTAGCTATAGTCCAAGTTCCACATAATTGTTCCATATATGCTACTGATACATTAGACTACTTTATCAGATGGTTGTGTTCCAAACTAAAGACTTGCTGCGACAGATAAATGCATAAAATAGTCAATTTATTGAACACTTTCTAGACAAAGTACCGAAATGACAATGTTTAATGTGTAGGACAGTAAATACATCTGTCTGCATGGATATATATGGGTTGCAGCTGCTTTATATCCTTCTGCATGCCATTTCTCCTTAACATTAAATTATTGCAGCATTTTATATTGTACATATTTATCATAGCATTTTTAATATTATTGTTTTCAAATGTGTAATTTTTGTATCCTTTATTAAGTTATGCATTAATCCTACCTGGCCTGCATTTTTATATTGATTGCTGTCATTATTACCGTCATTATCACTTTTAACTGTCATTGGTAAGCTGTTTCAGAGCTTTGAGAACAGTGCTGTGATTGGCTTAGAGTGTATTTAATAATCATCACATGCACCCATGGATCTATATTCACCTTTACCCAGCCCTTGTGCATGTGACACTGCTGCACAAACATGGACCAAAATACATGGAGATGCCCACACAGAACGTTTACTGAACACTGGTCCCCTCACACTTGGCATATTCAAATGTAAACTGACTGTGCAAAATATCAAACTGAGGGAGCAAGAAGGCCAGCAAAGCCACCAAGCTAGTGTAATACAGTTGCTAAAGCTTCCAAGTTCTCAGAAACCATATTTTATTATTGTATATGCATTTGTCTTGTATTCATCAAGGACATCATTAACATTTAAATGAAAACATAAATAACTGCTTTGAAAAACATTCCAAAAAATTAAATGTTGTTTGGGGGAAATGAAGTAGATAAGAGATTAAACATGTGTCAAGAAAATGTACCTCTACTCTAGTGAAATGCACTGCACTTAGATTTTTTTGAAAAGGTTTTAAATATAGACGATGTTATTTTGTTTGTCTGACTAAACACTTGATCCAACATGTGAGTTAGACCACCCAGTGCGTTTCTCCTCTATACCCTACAGGAGGTTGGTCAGTGAAAAGGCTAAGCTAAAACCGATATTTCATAGACGGAGCATGATTGCTTTTTAAAAGTCGCCTGATGCAACCTGCTTTAGAGTACAAACAATAAAGAAGTGAAAAGACGAGTCGGCGGACTCACGCTGAGCTGCCTGCGTTTACTTTAGCTGTAAATTATAATGTTCTGAAGCTGATTCATCACAGAAAATAAAAACTTGAAGGGTAAAAAGCTTCTCACCTGAAGAACAGGAAGGAAGTCTCTCAGTGCAGTTAGTTCTGTTCAAACAGATGTTTGTTTTTATGCTTACCGCTACTTTTAGCTTAGACTATCTGGAGGGACTTATTTAAAGCCCATAACAGCATGCAAAGTGACCAATAGTGAGACAGTTATAAATATTTGTCTTTTATGTTACAGACAAGACAACTCCCACTTCTCTTGCATAATGTAATGCACAACCCTGGTTAGAAAAATCTAAATTAGTATAAATATTCTAACAAAAACCTTTGATGCCTAATATTATATGTTGTTAACAAGTATAAATAGAAGTCACAGGAGATGCCACCGTGAAGTTCTCTAATTTTACTAAAACGTGCACTTGCTTTCGAGGTATGAGACAGAGAGCAAGCTAAATATATCTGCATTTGATGTTAACGCCAAAGGAACTGCAGTTTACACACTTTCTGCGAGCTGAACAATTTCCAACAAAGCGAGAGAAGGTTGAATGCGAGGTGTTTCGTTCGAAGTATTGTTAATGCTTGATAATTCCTACTTATTTCAGGCAAGTGAAAAGGTTAATTCACACATTTTTCCAAACAAATATTTTCTTTTTTAAATGGTGTATTCCTGGGCCTGAGTAGGCTTTGAACGTTTTTCTCTTTCTAACCTTGTAGGCAAAACATCAATTATTCCTTTCATCCCTGAGGTGCTTATGCATCCCCCCAACCCCCCCCCCCCCCCCGCCCAATCAGCAGCTGTATCCGAAATGGTTTTCATAACAAAAGTCCAAATAAATTGTGCAAAGCCAAGGTCTCATCACAGAACTTTCATAACCGCCATTTGAGAAGGAATTGGTTATAGTCGATGTTCAAGTAGATTTTTTTCTTTCTCAGTGAGACAAAAAAAAAAAATGCATGAAGATGAGGAAGATGTTATTAGACAGTCCCAACTGGGTGAGACGACCAGCTGATGTTTGTCGGCCCGCTCTGTTTCCCCCGGTATGTCTGACTGCCGGGTTACTCATGCAGGAGACCTGGCTGCCTTAGTCACTTTAAGCCTTACCGCCTCAACCATTAATATAATATAATATTAATTTAACATTAATATTAAAATCCACAATAAACTGTACCAGCCGGGGTTTCATATCACCCCATGGTGGATGAATTAAAACACCTTTCCTGCTCATCTTGCATTCTGCTCTCACTCGCTATCATGTACAAAGCTGTCATTTATCATGTGAAATGTGATGCGATGAAGAGTTTACCGTACGGCTATGAGGAGACGGGTTCAGAGAGTTAAATACGGTTCATTGTGTTGGGAGTCGAGGAGTGTTTAAGTACAACACACATAGCAAAAGGTACGCAAAAATAGCTGCCTTCTCGCAGAGCTGTTATTCAATATTCAGAGTTACTTGATGCTTTCCACCTCAAAGAACGCATCTATTTACTATTTCATATGCACAGTGGAGGGTAATAACCCACACATGCCTGTGTCCAATATAAGCACTGGGTGTTGTTCAGGTGAGGTACAAATGCATGCACAATTGGAATGAATCCCTCTGTGCCATCCATGAGAGGCAAATGACACATCTAAATCCTTGGTATAAAGATTTGTAATCAGATTTGTCACAGACTTAATGTCTTTCTTTTAATTGCAAATCAGTTGTTGCCAGAGAAAAGCAGTGATCCACTAAAGCCCTGGAGATTATCTGAACAATTCTGTCAACTGTTTATGAGCCTTGCTCTCAGTGTGAAGAGATTAAATAATAATAATGAAAATGATTGTAAAGTTCAGAAAAAAACCAGCAGTTTCTCAATCATTGTGACAAATGTTACGCGCCGGTAGAGATCGATATCTTTATATGAAATAGTCTTCCTAAATGTCACCTGAATTGTCTTGTGCGTGGATGGAGGATTTTCGCACATCTGCCAGAAGCGAAAGCTCCCCCAAATCCTCATCTGATCAAGGTTTCATAAGCTTCATATATCAAGTATTTGTATTCCCCGACATGGCCTCTTCATAGTCTGCCATCTACAGTCAGACGTTTCGGAAGGGTTGGCATTTACAGTTAACACCTGAAGGAATCTAATTAACTAGGGACCGGAGTATTTAATCACGTCTTACCAGTTCACAGTGCACCCTTTACTTCATTTATTAAATGAATTATGTATTATGACTTTAAATAAATCCATCATTCACTGTCATGGTTTGGGCAAACGGTGCACACTGAAGGTCTAATCTTATAGTGTGAAGAGTTTTGACAGGGACAACGTTTTTAGATCTGAACTACAAAACAGGTTTTTAAAACTAAAGAAGTGTAAGTAGGTAAGGGAATTTACTCAGGTACTGTACTTAAGTTACCTTCAGTATTTACTTTGAATATTACTAGCTACTCTATACTTCTAAAATACATTTCATAGGGAAATTTGCCTTCTTTTTTGTACCCTATGACACTGTATTTACATGTTAAAATATGCATTGACAAGCATTTGTTAAGAATTTCAAAAACGTTGTTATTGTTGCCCGTCATAAAAATGTTGGAGCCTCCTCTAGTGTTTCAGATGTCTTTAGTTTCCATCCAAAAGAAATGCAAGTTTAGAGCCAATTTAAAAAAAAATAACAGACGAAAGAAAATGTTAAATGAATTGTAAGCACTCCCACAGAGAGCAATTGACTTATTGACTTCTCCGATAAAACTGTTCAAGACCCAAAGAGGTAGAAGTATCCAGTATTTCACAAAAAAAAACAGAGGTTAAGAGAAATGTCCCATAAAATAATTCAATTTTATAGCACTTCTGCATGAGCCGATATTATTATAGGTGACCTTTTGGCGACCGACTCAAAGGTTGGGAACCACTCAAATAAACCACCCACGGTCATTTGAATGTATACAATAGTAAAAGGCTGCTTACAAACGGATGCATCTGTACAATCGAATATATTTACATGTTAAGTGTTGTGTCTACTTATCTAGAATATCAATTTATCTCGAGCGTGACTTCTACATAGGTGTTTAATACATATTGCATATAATTACAATTGTAATGTATTACATGTATTCAGAGCAGATTAAAGTAGATATATGTTAAACGCTGTGTCCATTAATTATATCCAGTAGGATGGTTATGTGATTACATTTGATTAGTTAGAGTGGCCGCTGATTTATTCTCTCCTGTTCTTGCACCAGATGTCTAATAATCGCAGCTACAGCGGTTCAAAAGTTGCAGTGATACAACCGATGCACAGGTAAAAGTCTTCTGCTGCTAGATGTGCACAGATGCATGATTTACTTCAGGAATTAGGCGAATCAGTGACACATCGGAATCAAATGTGGCACCAAGCTGGTGAGACTGCATGGCTCTCAGTCTGCAAACATACAGGTTTAATTTCGCAGGATTACTACCTAAATTCATCAAATGATCATGTGTTTGTGATCAAATATGGCTGATTGCAGGTTTTTTTATTATTCTGGATAATGCATTTGGAAGGGAAAAACCTAAAAAAGTTCAACTTAAAGGTCACCTATTATGCAAAATCCACTTTTCCTGTCTTTTATACATAAACATGTGTCCCCTCTGTGTGAAGAGATTCGGAACATTTCAGGACAAATGATTCTCTCACTTTTGGTCCTGATCCGTTTCTATAAAAACCTGTGCTGATCAGATTTTGGCCACTTTGTGATGTCATAACGATTTTTTGGCTTGTGTAACCATTAGCCAATAACCAACCAAGGTAACATCCGCCCACCTTATCACCTGAATCTCCTCCTTGAGCACCATTGTGTTTATTTCAACCAAATATCTCTCAGAGGGGCGTGGGGAGTGGCTCCTTATTTTCACCTGTTTTCATCTATATTTCATCAAGCGTCTTTGAGTTTCGTGAAAAGCGCTATAAAAGTCCCATGTATTATTATTATTATTATCTAAAGTAACAGACACAGAATCAGCACTTTTGAAACAGGGCTGAAACAGAGGGGATTATGGGATGCTACAATGCACAATCTGTTTGGTATTTCGAGCCAAACACTTCAGAGACATGTTTTGTATATATCTGAGACCTATAATATATTGATGTAAAACAGTATTAGGGGATTTAAGATACAATTGTATTCATTTATTGCTTAATTTCTCACCAGATGTGCACCAATTGTATTGGGATGTACTCAACATATTACAGAGGATACCATTTGGTGGATAATATGATACAAATCATAATGTAGCTTGTACATATGGAGAATAAAAGAAACACATGGTTATTTAGTGACTTTATTATTGTGGGTGGCAGCAGATTTTTGCCGTACAGTGAATACACACCACCGAGGAATAAATGAACGCTGGAAGGAATGATTATCTTAATTTGCCGGGCTCAAACTGTGCAAATGTGTGGTAGAACAAACAAAGGGAATGTGTTGCAAATACAGCTGGCTGTTTGGCAGTAGTTGCTTAGAAATCAGCAAAAGAAAGACAATAACTAATCAAAACAAATGCCATGAATTAGTTACAAGTGCCCAGGCCTTGGCCGGTAAGCAGCATGATACAGCCCAATGACCTCCTCATTTCAATTATGACCAGAGCAGAACAACAGCAACCCGAGACAGGACCACAACCAAGACGAATCTGGCCAAAGTCCAAGGCAAAACATCAAACAGAATTCTAGAATGTACTGCAACTTCCTAACTTACTACTTTCTTAATGGTACGACTTATATCACAGCAAAAATGATAGTGATTGATTTATTTTTGGTATATATTGACTCATTTTGTCCATACATGTACTAGGTTAAAATCTATTTTCCGTTCAGCATAAATATTGCATGCAGGAATCATGCCTTAGTGCCTTAAGCCCTAAAGCTGAAAAAAACAAGTGGATAAATGATGGTGTGATTGAACTATAATCAGCAGGGATCATGGTGAGTCTTAGATGTCAGTATATAAAGGTGCCGTTATACAATGCTGCATGAATTGAAGGGGAAAGTGTGCTGTGGGAAATTGCAATTAAAAAAAGACACTTGAAGTAAATCACTGCAGTTCCACACAATTCTAAGGGTATTTAGTGACTTTCAGCCCTTCCTGCTTTAATAACTTTGAAAATGAAGCTGATTAACAACGGAGGTAGGAGGCACATAGTGCAGAATATTCCTCTCCCTGCACAGCCTATTCTTTGATGTTGTTGTTTTAGTGTGTTGCACCGCCCCATAATTTGAATATCACACAGAGAGGGGGCTCCGGCTCGGCCACTTGCTGCGCCTTTGTTGCCGTGATTAAAGCAGGTGTCGCGCAGGGTTGTGTTTGTTAATGACAGTTTGCATTTAAATAGCTGTCACTCGTCTGTCAAGGGGAGGGGAGGAGGGGAAATTGTTTGTTTCCGGGGCCTCCAACGTACTCAGAATGCATCTCGTTTGCATAAGCTTAACCTAGCTTTGCAAATGAGCTGGCAAACTTGCACCTGTAAAAAGACGGCAAGTGAGAAGAAGTCCAAACTTTCAAAAGGGAGGGGAAATGAAAGCTAACCCAGTTGAAAGTGTTGACTTGTAAGTATTTGTTTACAGCTTGAAGATCTGAAAATATTTTATTCAATGCATATTCCTGTTGCACAACATGGTGAATAAAACAAATCTGAAATAAGGTGTGGGAAGAAGGGCTTCATAATGGCAAAGAAAGGCAAGATTTTGATTCATCCATGAGTAACAGCTACGCAGAATGTGCTGGTGTCTTGCAATGTGGATGAAGCTACTTTACATTTTTATGCGGATGATACTGTGATGTATTGTGCAGGTCCCTCCATTAAAGAGGCTGTTGTTAAATTACAGGCTGTTTTTAACATTATTCAGACTCAGCTCTCTGAATTAAAGCTTCTTTTAAATGTTGATAAAATTAAGGTAATGCTCTTTTCAAAAGCAAAAAAGACACCAGAGCCTGTTTTAGATATTGTAACTACGCAAGGAACAAAACTTGAAGTTGTTGCCTGTTACAAATACCTTGGTATCTGGCTTGATGATTGTCTCACTTTTAAACTTCATGTCAATAACCTGCTTAAAAAACTGAGGGTTAGGCTAGGTTTCTTTTTTAGAAACAAGTCCTGTTTCTTGCTTGAGGCCAGGAAAAGGCTAGTCACTGTGACCTTTTTACCTGTGCTGGACTATGGTGATTTGTTGTATATGAATGCACCTGCCAATTACCTGAGCAAATTGGATGCTGCGTATCACAGTGCTCTGAGATTTGTCACAAATTGTAAAGCGCTTACACATCACTGTACACTGTATACCAAGGCAGGTTTACCATCACGCTCTGTACGGAGGCTCAGTCACTGGTACACTTTTATTTATAAAGCTATGTTGGGCAAACTCCCGTATTACATCTGTTCTCTGGTAAAGCAGAAAGTTGCAAGCAGCTATTGTCTGAGATCGCAGGATGTAGTCTTGTTAGATGTACCAAGAGTAAGGACTGTCTTAGGTAAGACAGCTTTTATGTGCGCAGCTCCACTTGCTTGGAACAGCCTACAGTCCAAATTGAAATTGAGCAATTTTATTTCTCTGAATGTTTTTAAGGCACGTCTGCACGAGATGCTTTCTGACACTATGGGTGTTTGTAAGTGTTGGTGAATATATAAATATGATGTCCTCTATTGTTTGTTTTTATGTTGTTTTTATGTTTCATGTGGAACTAAATTGATGCAGGTCTCCCTTGTGAAAGAGATCCATGATCTCAAGGGACCTATCTGTCTAAATAAAGGTTTGAAATTAAATGAAATACAAGTTTGCATTGCATTCAAAACGACTGCTTATCTGTTTTCCAAAACGGTAAGATATTCCCATAATAAAAATGTTTTAGAGCTTTTATCAGATTACCAAAAATGGAAGGTTAAAGGGACAGTACACCCCAAAATATAAAGAAACATTTTTCGTCTGACCTGCAGTGTAATTTATCAGTCGAGATCAGCAGTTCCCAACCTTTTTCAATTCAGGGCCCACTTAAGAATCAAAAAAAATGTACACAGCCCACATTTCCCGAGCGCCGTACATAATGGCAGCCCACTGCTGCCATTATGCAGAGAAACCTGTACTATGTAATGACAATAAAGTTGAATCTTCAATCTTCAATTTAACCATAAATAATACAGAGGCTAAATAAAGTTCTCAGAGTACTTTTTATTTTTAATTAGAAAAGGAGCTGGCCATCAGTAACAAACCGACATGAGCAACTAAAAAGTGAGGGGCTGTCTGCAATAGGCTAATTAATAATTAATTAATAATAGCTATCCATTTTTATTACACGGTTTAGTTGAATACACAATTCTGATTGGTCAATTCAGAACATGTGACACGTAGGCCTGTCGCGATAAGCAATTAATTGACTTATCGTACGATAAATAAAAATGAACTCGATATATTTTCTGACCTCGATAAATTGCCGTTTACACGCGTGTTTGTTTACATAAGGATGTGATGTGAGCGTTTTAGCCAGGCGCGCTGTGGCTGCCGGCCCGGCGCGCTGTGAGGGGTGGGGGCTCACACACAGCCAGGTCAGGGCACTCCGCGTGCAACAGTGTAGCCAAATGAATAATATAGAGACAAGCACGAGACAACGTGTGACTTACTCGAGGGGAATTTGAAGTTAAATGGAATTGGTTGCAAAACCTAATTCCACATCTCCGGTGTGGGAATATTTTGGATTTAAGCCAAATCAACGAGGCGAACCTACGGACTTGAATGACTTGTTTTAAAAAGGTAGCATTAACAAAAGCTAGCAATACGACCAACATTAAACTGTACCTGAAACAAAACTACCCCATTCCCTTTTCCCAGCTGGGAGCAAACACGGCAGATGGAGATGGAGAGGCCCCACTTTCCCGACTTACTTAATTTTTTTAAAACATGTTTTTTTTTTGGTTGTGTGTGATTTATTTATTTTATTTTTTATAATTGAATGTATTTGTTTTGATTTATTATATATAATTTATATATTTAAATATTATTTCACATTTCATTTGCAATGTTGAATGTTCAATAAAAAAGGATATACTTGAATTATTATTATATATTATCATTATGTCAGTGGTCTAAAATGGTCTTACAACGGTACTGACAATATTATCGTTTATCGCAATAATTTCCGGGAAAATGTATCGTCCAACTGTACACAATTAATTATCGTGACAGGCCTAGTGACACGTTAATCCAGTAGTACAGACCGCTGTCAAGAACTATAATGACCGTTGCTAAGGAGGATCAAGAAAGAGAAAGGAAAAGAGGTTCAAATAAAAAAAAATCTTAAAAATGAAATGTTTACACAAATCATAATGTTTTGCAAATTATTTGGCGGCCCACTTGCAATGCCTTCGCGGCCCCCTAGTGGGCCCAAAGGTTGGGAACCGCTGGTCTAAATGTTTTGGTGCGAGTTTCTTGGAGTTGTCTGCCCTATTCTGGAACTAGAAGGCGCTTTGCATGCGAAGCTCAAAAGGACTACAAATAATACATGTAGGAAAAACTCAACAGCAATGTCTTTTTAAAAAATCCTGAACTGATACTGTAAGTCAAGAAAATTAACCGACCTCGTTCAAAGCAGTTTCATTCTGGGAACTATGTTATCGTATCCCTGCGCAGAAGAAAGCAACAATATTTAAAGCTCTAAAAATATGTGCAACAAAGATTTGTGCAATAAGCTTCAGACAACACCGATAGAAAGTCAGTTGACATAATAAAAATGTGTGCCAATAGGTGCATATTTACACATCCAGTAGATTTTGGCAATGTTATTATTTATTTGATGATTAGGTAACCTAAAAAAGGTACACTCTACTTTTATCTCTTTGTTGGTCTCCACCAATTCCAATGGGAAAAGTCTGCTTAATTATCTATTGTGTTAATGTTGCTCATGATATAATGTTATCATTTAAAGGCTTCTTTGGCTTAATTTATAAATGGAGAAATGGAGCAGATTTATTTTTACATTTGCAACTGTCACACCTTTCTGTATTTTACAATAAGTTTGGAAGCCCAAAAGTCTGAGACGTATTGTGCTGAGGTAGGTGTCATGTTTCCTTAAGTTTTCCTACATTTTGAAACACTGTCTGAAAACAACACTGGGCCCACAGAGACATGCATCATGGCAGTGTTGCATCCTTTCAGTGGAAAGTGACAACCAGGAGGCGAACAATGAAATGTTTCTCCACACTAAAACAGGTGATGTGTCTAGGTTGTATGTGAAGTTTATTTTTACAAGACACTCAAAGACTGGTATAAAGAAATGAAGTAGAAAAGGCAACTGAGAGATGCGTCGATGAGGTGATAACTCTAATCAAGGCAAGAATGGCGTAGGACCCGCAAGTCAAGAACAATTGTATCGTCCTTGAAGAGCAAATTCCTTTTTACGATAATGGCCCCGCATTTGCACTGTTTTGTTGCTGACCCACCAAGGGCAGCTAAACAATCAAACACCAAGTCATTCATTCATGAGCCACTTTCATCATACCAAAGTTGGTAAAACAAATAGGGGAGGGGGGGAGGGGTGTTGCCTTCTGGAAGTAATTAGCCCTAATCATGCTGTTCTGTAGCTATCGGTGGCATTAGCTTACCTTCGCTCTTAATCACTGTTTGTTTATACGCACCCAAGGGTCTTAACAATTTTAATATAAGCAAATGACTGAAACTTCAGAGGTTGCTTTATGGATGTATGGGATATTTTTAAGCGACAGAACAAAGGCTTTTCCAAGAAGTTAGTGCACTTTTTTTCTGATGTGCTATAATGTTATTTTCGGTATAAAAGAAACAAAAGCGTGTATTTTTGCCCGTTAAATGAAATATACTGACATAGCTGAACCTCAAATCCTCCACAAATCGTATTATGAATTTGTAACCGGGCTAAATCTAATTCTGTTTATTAGCACTGAAAAACCAGGTTGCTCATTACACTCACCTATTGATTACCTGAGCGAAGGGAGATTAGCAGTCAACTTTCAGCACCTCAATCAATAATCATCTCCCTAATTGGGTATTAGCAACAAGAAAGTGGACTCACTTGTCACACAAACAAGGAAAGAAAGGCTAAAATTCTCAGTTTTGAGGGAGATGGGTTTTGGTCGTTATTCATCCGAAGCTTGCTCTCACCTTTTTCATTTGAAATTAGCTTTCTATTCGAGTTAAGGATGTGCGGTTCTTGCTGTCTGTGAAATATCATAATCCAGGATTTAGTGAATAATGCTACAAATCCCGCAGGACGAAGACGCATGTGCTTGTTAATTTGCAGCCTTTCTTCTACGGAGTACTTTTGAGGACATTTTTTGGTAGAATTTCCTAGATATGCTGGCCTATTGGGAAACAAAAAATAACTGTTGTGTAGAAAAAAACACTTTTGTGGGATTTTAACCGTTTCTGAATAAAATACATTTTTCAGATTCCCTCTCTACAAGGTCACTGACACTCATGCGTGGCCCCTTTGATGACTCTAAAACGACTGAAACGCTCTTGCATTCGTTTGCACATGGTATTCATCTGTAATTCATTTGTCCAACTCACTTTGGATGCCATGCACCATGAGCCATTTTGTCGATCTTCTTTTTCTCTCTCAGTGCTTCCCATCTGGTTTCACATTCAATCAGAGAAAAATTCAAGCAAAGCAGTTGCACAGCTTCTCCTTCTATATGTACAATTGAAATAAATGCCTTATTGAAACCAAGAGTGCCTGCTTAATTTCCAGACAAGATGATTCTACAGTGTTTTCGAAAAGCAATGACTCTCCATCAGTGAGTCCCATACATAATTGCTAACAATGGGGTTGTGCTCAAAGACAGTTTAAAGCGAGGAGAGAGTATAACAGATTACGTTTTTTTGTCCCCCGAAAACAGTCCTCAGAAGAGCTTTAATTGAAATCTGTACTCAAACATCTTCCGAAATGTGCAAAATGTAAAAATTCAAATGCATGTTTTGTGAAAAACATTTTCCACACTGAAGCTTGCCATAGAAACAAGACGTTTGACACTGATGGAGAGTGCCGGAGTGATAATTTCAGTATTGTAACGTAAAGAGACCTTAGATTTTTTATGTCTAGCCTGACAAAAAGCAGACATTTTCATTGTCACATTGGCCATTGTTAGAGGAAGAAAGACCTCTCAGACGATATTTTTTTCGGCATTGTAGAAAACCTTTGTGCACTTAACATTGACTGCCTTGCAATTATCTTTATATATCTCTCGGTTTTCTGTTAAAATATCCTTTAAAAGTTGTTAATATTGCTGCAACTTGCCTATTTAACTTTCAAAATCAATATTCAAAATGGATTTAGGAGCAATATCAATTCATTTCAATGATATCCCTGCAATCGCTAGAGTAAAGTAAACATATTATTTCAGACAGAAGAAGAGGCAGTGTTATAATTGTATATGAATGAGTACACATTTCTTAAGATTTCTCATAATGCATTTTCTTTCAACGTATGCGTTTTTTGTGTGGATGATTTAACTTTGTTTTCTGCTAATTGGAGGTTGCATTGCAGCGAAAATAATACATAGTCATTTCAACCATTCACACACATCCTGATATGGATCCATTCCATGCTTGCCCATTGTGAGCAACTTGACTTTCAGTTTAAATCTCACAATCTGCTCTACCTTCTGCTCATATCAGTGGGTTGATACAACACCTAGAAAGCAGGTTCCAAAATGTGAATATCAGTGTGGCCTTAAGCGTTTTTGAAACAACGGCAGATTCACTAAGGGATTATCCAAACAACTCAATCAATCAATCAATGTTTATTTATATAGCCCAATATCTCAAATGTTACATTTGTCTCAGTGGACTTTACAGTTTGTACAAAATATCAGTATGACAATACAACACCCTCTGTCCTTAGACCCTCACATCGTACAAGGAAAAACTTCAGAAGAAAACCCACAGTTTTAAAGAGAAAAATGGGAGAAACCTCAGGGAGAGCAACAGAGGAGGGATCCCTCTCCCAGGACGGACAGACGTGCAATAGATGCCGTGTGTAAATTGAAAAGATAATACATTTGCAACATAGGTAGTCCAAATGTTTGGAAATGCATGTGTGTATAATA
Source organism: Gymnodraco acuticeps (assembly GCF_902827175.1). NCBI lineage: Eukaryota > Metazoa > Chordata > Actinopteri > Perciformes > Bathydraconidae > Gymnodraco > Gymnodraco acuticeps. Next base: position 2,337,275 of record NW_022990021.1, read on the forward strand.
GGAAGATGAATCCACGAGGATATCCATCCAGGACCTATTATCCAGGACCACAGCCACGACTCAAGATCCAGGGCTCGAGATGCAGGACACAGGACCGCAGGATCATCCATGACTCCGGATCTCAGCGTATATAGACACCAAAAAGAAAGACATTTGGGGAAGCTGGGTTAATCGGAACATGAGAGTACACAGGTATAGACAGAGAGAAGGAAGAAGTAAGATGTCCCCCGACAAACTAAGCCTACACTCTAAAAAACAGTGGGTTATTTCATCTACCCAACCATGGGGTTATGAAATGTTTAACCCATTCTGGGTTATTAATATGGTATTGGGTTATTTTTGTGCAACCCAAGTACTGGGTCAAAATATTTTTGTCTACCCAACCATTTGGTTATGAAATGTTTAACTCATTCTGGGTTATTTATATGGTATTGGGCAGGGGCGGCGGGTGCTGTAGGCTTCCCAAATATTTGTGTCACTGCATCCTGGTAAAATACAAATATAGGCTAATGTATAATGTCTGTGTCTTTGACATTAGCGCTGCTAGCCACCCGCTAGCCCTGTACTACGAAGCCAGTTCAACATACCCTGGATATGTTTGAGTAACAAACAAACAAACGAGATCTCGCTAAGCGGTCCTACGACGCTGGTTATCAACTCGGTAAATCAAGCCAGGGTTTCTCTCACCAGATCTGACTTTAATTACATTTGACTCGAGTGTTTCGTGAACATAATGTATTGCTTAAAATAATACTTCTGCATACAGTATGTGACACTGTAAGTGTTGCACGGCCAGATATGGCTGGAGAAGCTGACTCAGATAAGGAAATATATGATATATTATAATATTATATGATCGATGATCTGATTGATGATGTAATATGAATGATAAGTGCGACACGTCGGCGTCTTCTCTGCATACGGCAGTTTAAACTGTATTTCCTTTATCCTGTAATATGACTTGAGAGATTTAAACTCTGCACACTGAGTTGATCTCTTTTCTATAGATGCCGGAGGCGGGCAGCGTCAGGTAAAAAAAGTGATTAAGCCTTTCCAAACCTGAGCCTCACGCGCCGGCGCCGCCTATGGTATTGGGTATTGGTTTGCATGAATCGCAACAATTTCACATGTATTAGATTCATTCATGTTGAGATAAACTGAGACAAAGGGATTAGGGTATATCTGATTCCCACTCCAGAGCAGAAGGTGGCGGTATAACCACCAATAAACTGGATACCAACCACAGTCTATGATACCAACTAATGTAAACAGAGACAAAAATCAATCTACTTTCAAATGTTCACGGTTGTAAAGATGTGAAACAACAAACATGGCTTGAACAATAAGGCATGCTACATTATTGACTGCTCTTGGACACTTCCATGGATGTATTAAGAGAACTCTGCCATGGTTTAATTTTGACCGCGATCTGGCGGGAAAGGGTTTCCCCTGCATCCTGTGTGCACTCGCGATATTTGGGCATAACCGTAAACTTAACCATCATCATCGCGAGAGAGGATCATTGAGACAAGAAAGACCGATGGCGAAAGTTGGAGGAGGTAAGCAGAACACATTGTCATCTAACTGTGAAGCTGTTAATAAATGTCATCAACTGCTAGTCCATGAGCGATATTGTGGTAACGTTGATAGTTAATTTGTTATTTAGTGTTATTTTTTATCTCACTTAAAAAGCCGAATGAGCCGACAAACATGCTAAAGCTAACGTCGTTAACTAGCTAGTCTGTGTAACTGCCAGTTAGGGAGATGGTTCAAATATAGGATATCAGGATTGAAAACTAAAGGACGGTAGCATTACCCTGGGAAAGTTAAACGGAAAGTGTGCTACCCCAGGCGCTTATATATGTCAGTAATATCAGCCCCTTTTACAAAGGAATGTTGCGCCGTTATTCGGCTGCGTCACGTCAAGTAGCTGCCAAGCTAGCTGCCATGCGGAGCTAGCTGCCATGCGGAGCTGACTGCCACTGTGGTTTTCGCTCTGCAGTTAATGTTACGTGACGGATGCCGCTCTGCCAGTGTCGGTAGTCGCACTCTCTGTCTGATAAGGGGACTGATAAGGTTTGGTGTAAAAAAAAAGCAGGTTCTCTGTAACTTAACTTTCATTGGTCTCTCAATTTTTCACAGCAATTTGTGACTGCAAAAGTTCCTGTGGCTGCTGTCCGTAGTTGGTTAACTAATCTTGCTCTATTGTGGGTTGACCTGTTTCTAGCAGTCACAAAAGTGTATCACTCTATATAAAAATAAAGGCTTTGATATAACCATAAGTCTGCAGATAAAATACAATGCTAATAACCATAGTAAGTGGGGCTCATGTGTGCTAAATACAACAGGTAATACAAATAAATAAATAAATAGGAGAAGCAGACATTTGTCAGTTTTAGTAGCCTCATCAACTGAATAAATTAGCCCCAGAAGTGAGGTTGAAGTCATGCAAATGTACATTTTATGTTTTGTTTTAATTAAGCTCTTTATGTGTTTTTTGTCTCAGATCAATGGACGATGTTGTGTGTGACACGTTGACACAGTGGCAGTTGACAGACGTTATTGATAGATTTAAAGGTAAGAACATGTTTTTTTTTACGTTCACAGCAAGCAGATGGTCTGTATAGCTAGGTAAAGGAATTATTTGAAATGGCATTGACTGCATTGTATTTTATGTTACTGAAAATGCATTTTTATTCCAATAGCTTCCATGTAATTAGCCTCTTATTTTTTGCTGTTCTCCATGGTTTAAATAGATGTCCTTGTTTTTTGTTTTTCAGATGAGGGAATTGACGAGGAGAGTTTTCTTCTTTTAGACGAGGGGACCATCAGCCAATTGATTCCAAAAGCTGGCCCCAGGCTTAAGTTCCTCAAAAAATTTAGAGGACTTGTAAGTATAGTTAGATCACTGCAGATGTGAGAGGCTACACCCCTCCCCCACACACGCATATTAATTCTGAGGATTTGTTCAAATTTGTGAGCAGATGGCATATATTTGCTTTAAATGCAAAAGGCAAATTCCAGGGGATGCCAAGACTCTCTTTCAACATTTACGTGCAGTACATCATGTAAACCATTCATCAACATATTTCCAATGTAGTGAAACTGGTTGTGGTAGAACATTTTCTTTTATAAGGTCTTATAGAAGACACCTATTAAAGGAGCATGAAAACCAAAGTGATACTCTCGATGATCCCCTTGAAGGTCCAGCCCAGCCTGTTGACATACAGCTTGCTGAAAATGAGCCTGTACAGGGAGATGAGGAAGTTGAGGATGAATGGGATGAACTAGGGCAAGATGACATGACCAACCGGGTAGCCCTTTTTTTAGCTCATCTGAGGTCTAAACCTTCTTTGACATTCTCTAACTTAAACTTTATGGTTCAACACACCTCTAGTTTAATTGGCGATATTGTCGGCAAACTAGAATCAAAGACTATGTCTTTATTTCGTCATTTTGGTCTTGATCAAAGCCCAGAGGTAGAAGAGCTTGGGCTGGAGTTCTTGGAATTAGCCAAGCCTTTCAAAGGACTTGATACAGATTATAAACAAATGCAGTATTTTGCTAAATCAGGAAACTTCATTCAGCCAGTTGAGGAGATTTTCACTGGGGGGGCATCCTTTGTTCAGCAAAGGGCCTCTGCCACTGGCACTGTGCGACAAGTCTCAGTTCGTGATACATATCAGCGTATTCCGCTGCAGCGCCTTCTAACCAAGCTACTTGAAATTCCTGGGGTTTTACAGGCCATGCAAGAATGGCAGCAGAGAGAGAGTGATGCTCTTCAGGATTTATTTGATGGGCAGTTTTGTAAAACGCATCCACTGTTATTAAAAGAGGTTTCGATCCCACTTATGATTTACCAAGATGATTGTGAGACAGTCAATCCGCTTGGGTCTAAGACTGGGGTTCACAAGTTAGGATTTATATATTTCACCCTAAAAAGCTTGCCACCAGACCTGCTATCAAGTTTGCAGTCACACTTCCTTTTAGCAGTGTACAAATCCGATGACGCTAAGACCTATGGCCTTGATGCAGTGCTGCGCCCTATTGTGGAAGAGATCAGGTGTCTTGAGAGGGATGGCATCACTGTTGATACCCCCAACTTTCAAGGTGTTGTTAGGTTTACAGTGGTCCAGGTAGTGGGAGACAATTTGGGCGTGAATGCCATGCTTGGCTATATTGAAAGCTTCTCTGGAAATTATATGTGTCGGTTTTGCAGAATACATAAGGATGCCCGGAGGTCTCAGACGCTGGCAGATCCTGCACTATTGCGTGATGTCAATAGTCATGAGGCAGATTTGCGTACAGCCGACCGCTCCCAGACAGGCCTGAATAGAGACAGTGTCTTGAATGACTTGTCTTTCTATCATGTAACCGACAACATAGCACCTGACATCATGCATGATATACTGGAAGGCGTAGGGCCATATGAAGTCAAGCTTGTGTTGACTTCGCTGATTGAGCAGAAACATCTAACACTTGACAAACTAAACTACAGAATCACAAGCTTTGACTACGGCTTTTGTGATAAGGGTAACAAACCTTCTGTAATTAGTAAGGATGATCTAAAAAAGGTTAAAGGCGCCATGCATCAATCAGCAGCTCAAATGTGGTGCCTACTTAGGTTGCTGCCGACAATGATGGGTGACCTGGTCCCCATGCATAGCAAGGAATGGAAACTTCTCCTACTGTTACTGTTATGTATGGAGTTCATCTTCTCTCCTTCTCTTACTGTTGAAGCAACACTGTACTTAGCTAAAATCCTTGAAGAGCATCACTCTCTCTTCCTGCAGCTCTATCCTCTTCACCATTTGCTGCCAAAACACCACTTCATCCTCCATTACCCAAGAGCCATTCAAAAGCTCGGACCCTTGACTCAGTTTTGGGCTATGAGATTCGAAGCGAAACACAACTTTTTTAAACGGGTTAGCCATGTAACATGCAACTTCCGAAACATTTGCAAAACCATGGCCTTTCGCCATCAGATAGCGCAGTGCTATAATTTGCTGTGTGGAACTGTGTTGAGCCACAATACAGAAGTCGGTCCAGGGCACACTACCTTTCTGGCCAACATTGAGGGAGTTAAAGACATCGAAAGTGGTCTAACAGGCATTCCCCTTTTCAGTGAATTGTATGAACCAGCCTTGGTTACCTTTAAGGGAACTGCATATCGAGCAGGCATGACTGTATTCCTGTCTTATGACCCAGATAGGGAGCCCCAATTTGGTCTCATAAAGTCCATTTTAGTACTAGACCAAACATCACACACACCAACAATAAAACTTGTTGTACAGAAGTGGGAAACACAATGGTTTGATAGGCATTTCTTTGCATACAGTGTGATTCCCACTCAAGTTTTGGCAGCTGTTGATGTGAGAGAGCTGCTTGATCACCATCCCCTACATGCAGTGAAGTCATTCAGCGAGACTGATGACAGTTTATTAGGGCTGTAACGGTTCACAAACATTTCGGTTCGGTACGTACCTCGGTTTTTTGGTCACGGTTCGGTTCGGTACGTTTTCGGTACAGCAGAATTTTTTTACACAAAACAAAACATATATATATATTTTTTTTTTATTATTATTAAACTGTGGATAATGTATTCACTCAAATAAATACAAAATATAATAAAATAAACATTAAGGTGCAGCATTTCGATTAACTGAAATCATCTGTATTTGAACTGTACTGTACTAGCACCTAAGCAGCCAGTTTGACATTATGACTTGCTTGTCATTGTATTTTCATGTTTTTTTTAAAGAAAGATGAACTTGTCCACCTTAGGCGCATTCACACCGCAGTACTTTTCCCACAAAGGTTCATGAGAACTTAGTTCATGAGAACTCTTTAGTTCTCATGAACTAAGTACAGATCGCGTTCACACCGGAATAAGTCCCTGGGGGAGGATTAGGCAAATTAAGCCGCTGACGTCACTTCTTCTTCTTCTGCTTTGGGTTTACTGGCAGGCCGCAAACCAGTTCACGGCGTATACTGCCGCCCAAAGTCCCCGGCCGGAAGTCCCCGGAGTTGGGGACTGGCTTCAGTAGAAGCTGCTGGGACTCCCAGCAGCTTCTACTGAAGCCTTCCGAGTAAATCGCCAGAACGCCGACACCTCCTCATCTCCACCGCTCCCATGTTTTATTTTGTGTTGCCATAAATTAGTCTCTCTGCGTTTCTGCGCTGGGCTAATGCTAATGCTAATAATGCTAATGCAAGGATAATAAAATGGCGGCTTCACAAAACTTTTTGGGAGTTTTACGGGGCGTGGTTTGTAATCCGCCCAGCCAATCAGAAATATAGCTATTTTCTCACAAAAGAGCCACTCGAAAGTCCCTGCTCTCTAGCAGGCAGGGACTTTCGAGTGGGTAAAAAGGTTCTCATGAACTAAGATCGCATGAACCTTTATGGGAAAAGTACCGCGGTGTGAATGCGCCTATTGCTTGCTGAAAGGGCAGATCTGCTGGCACTAACAATGTCTCCTGCTGTGGAGAACACCCTCTCTAGGGACAGAGGTAGCAGAAACAGCCAGGTAGCGCTTTGCTAACATGGCAACATAGCTTTGGCTCGGTCTGAACTTTTTGCGATTGGTGGAGGCTTAAATGCTAGCGGGAGTTGGGTTTGCACTTCAGTCATTTTTCTTTTGGTACCGGTGATATTCACGTTCGGGTGATGCCTTTTCAAGAGTGCAAGTTTGATGTATTGCCAGCCACGTAACCAATTTTAGTTGAACAATGCCGACAAACAGCTTTGGTTCGGTCCACCTGTCTTTGTCCGTCATCCTTGAACGTAATTGCGAAACCAAAATGTTCCCAAACCGGAGACTTCAATGATGCTGGAGGATTTTCGAGCTCAACTTTATCTGCGTTCGCCATTAATTTTCGACAGTTACTCAAATTACTGACTAAATTGAACGCATCCCTCTGACCAACTCTCATAGTATGCCTCTCGTCCAATGAAATGACTTGCTCGCTCTATGACGCGTTGAACCCAATGTGAGCAAATTACTCTGAATGCTGCGACGCAGCACCTGAGATTACTTCCAAGAAGTTGTTCACGTTCTCAATTTGTTTACGTTTAACGTTATATTCGTTCGGTACACTTCGGTACACACGTGTACCGAACCGAAGGGCCCGTACCGAATAATTTCGGTACGGGTACGTGTACCGTTACACCCCTACAGTTTATACATTTCACTGCGCTATAGACTTTTTTAGAAAATCAGCTTACTGCCACCAAGTGTGTGTACAGTAGGTATGACACTTTGTAAATAGCATTTTGACTCGTCAAGTCCATTTTTTCCTGCCATATTTGTTTAGTGGTTAGCTATAAATGCTGCTTAAAAGGTGCCTTTGGACTACAGGGATGATCATGCGATGGAGTACTGGGATGTTTCTGTAAATACTGGGATGGATGTGATAAATTGTACAGTAAGTATTTTTTGTTTAATCTGTCTACATATCGTTGCTGTTGGGCAGAAACCTTGTGTCTCCATATTTAAACTATGTTTTTTATATTTGTAAATGTACTAATTCGTCATAGTGTTGTACAAAAGTAGTTCAAATAGATCTACAAGCTCCCAATGTCAAGAGCTTGTCGATTGGCTATTTCACAATTTTAAAATGTTAAAAATTATAAAAGGAACAATTTTGGACATACACGGTTTCCACCCGACGGCGACGATGTACAGTAGTAGTCACTGTCAGTTAAGAAGTTACATGTTTGTTTTATATCTTTTTCAATTTGCCGCAGATCTGCATGGTCCAAACTTGTCGCATTTTTCATTCACTCGGGTGAAGGGTTTCTGAGTGGTTTTGTGTCTGCTTAGGGGTTAATATAAACCATACTTTACACAGGTCTCTGAATTTATCAAAACTTTGGCGTGGTGCATATCTCTCACACCATGCATACTGTGTGCAGTCTTCTGAGTCCGCTGGTGTGGTACACTGATTTACATTACTGATGCTCATCCGGCAATTCTAGGTGGCTGTCACTGTTTGTTACATTAACCTGGGTTCTGTTTAGATTGAACCTGCTGTGCCACCTACAAGTCCTGATGTCCAACCAACTGCCACAACTCCACCCTCCATGGAGGACCAAACGGCACCTGTCGTACCAGCGATGATACCTCAAACACTACATATAATTCCACAATTTGTAAGTTCCACTTTTTAAGACTTGGGTTTCACTTTTTTCTTTAATCAACACTAAAGAGTAATAAACGATATCTGTGATGTTGTCCCTTCTTGCAATTTTCTCAGGATATCCGCCAGATTCTCACAGGCTCAACTGAAGGCAAGCTGATCCTGGGGAGCCTTGATGAGGATGTGATCATCCCTTCGCAAAGAAAGTGCCTTGTCCGTATTTTGGTGTCTCACCTCATGGAGAAGTTTGGAGAGGTAATTAAAAATAGTGGGTTTTTTTTCTTGTTTTTGCTGAATGTTATGTTAGTTTGAAAAAGGTATATGAATCTTCTTTCAGGGGAAAAGAATAAGACGGGACACTACTTTCAAGTCTGACATTTACCTAGACCACCAACATAAACATGCACAACACATGTACCAAAACACACGTTCAGTAGTGTTTTTAATTTATTAGGATGCCTATTAGCTGCAGAATATGCTACAGCCATTATACTGGGGTGCAACACATGTTTTAGAAATACTTAAGATCTAATTTGACTCTGCTGGTAATTTAGTTTTTCTGTGTTTGCAGTCCTACCAGTGAGACAAAAAAGGCCTTGGCTGCAGCTTTGATTCATGGGTTTCCCTCCTTGAAGGACGAGTCGGACTCAAGCAGTGGCTTCGTAAGTAATTAACATTTTATTGAGGAATTGATGCTAAAACAAGTCAGTTGAACACAATATAACTCATCTCCCAGCACCAGAGTACTGGACTTCTGTGCTGTTTGATGCCCGGTGTTGTCAGACAGACATACAGACAAACCCTGTTCTAGATGGCTCAGCCACATGTTGTCGCCACGCTATCAAAATGTGCCTCATCTCTATTCACCAAAGACTTTCATTTCTTGACAGGGATACTGGTTCACCCCAGGACGGAACCGCCGCCCAGCCACTGGATTCCTCGAAGAGAGGCTTCGGAACGTCAGAAAGAGGATGAGAAAACCGGCCAGGTCACAGAGCACGCAGCAGACACCACCACAAAGTAGTGAAGCTGGCACTCGTAGGACATTCATACCAGGTAATCGTTGGAACTGAATAATTTGTTTAAGCAATACAGACATATAATTTGAGATTGTTAATATCCTTATGTGTACTTTTATAGAATGTACCATATCGGAAGAAAGAGCCATACAGTGTAAAGAATGGCTGAAACACAATTCGCAGCCCCTCAACCAGGTGGAGCAATACATGCAGGATACAGCAGTGTACAGGTCAGTAGGAATGCACTGAGGACACTAGCTGCAGCACTCATTCAATGTCATTTTGCCTATGCATGCACCTCATGGTACTGTAGCACCTCAAGTCATTCAAATCTGAACTACAGACTTCTCAAAACAAACTACTACTAGACCTCTCACACCTATGACCTAACCCCTGCTCATTATGATGCTATAGTGGGATGGCTCAGGGGAGGACAGAGTACAGCAACTTGCAATGGGCCTGGTTTTCAAGGGACCAGTGCCATGTACCTGTCAAAATAAAAGGGCACAACACCAGTGGGAGCTCCATTACTCTCTCCCCCCCCCCCCATAATCGGCACAAACATGGGGATGAATGCATTTTACTATTATGCTACCAAAATGTGGAACACCCTACCACCAGCCATCAAGAAAGTGCAACTCCTTACCCTCCAAAACTGCCATACAAGAGCACCTGTCTGCAACTGCTGCCATAAAAGAGCACCTGTCTGCAACTGCCCTTAGGGCTTTTTGTGATATCCTTTTAACATTCTTGTACTGCTGTACTTTCTGCAAACTATCAAACAGGGCCAAGTCTTTAAGGGAAAACGGGTGGGCCATTCAAGGGATCCGCCAAGAGTTCCCACATCTATTCACTCCAGGCATGGTAAGTTAGGAAGGAGTATATGTTTACATATGATGTGGATGCATTGTTTATAACAATCTTTTATCAGTATGTCAGCTGCCACATTGAATTTTCTTTTTCAATTTTTCATTTAGATTGCACAGGACTTTCAGATCCTACATGGAGAGGCTGCGCCTAAGCTCTTCGAAACCTGGCTACCTTTGTTTAAAGACAAGATCCTGCACCTGGCGAGACGGGAAGGGAAACTTATCTCGTCGCTTGATGGATTAACACCCGGTAATACATTGTTATATTGTACAGCAGACTTTATTTTGCTACTAAATGACCAATTCACAGATATGCCATGCCACATATTGATACCTATAAAATTGTCTTCCTACAGATTGTTTGGGGGAACTTGCTCTGAGCCAGTTACCAACACTGCTTCCACCAACTGTCTACAGGGTTGGCCGAAAAGTGTTCCGGTACACTATCGAGGAGTCTAAGTTGGCCTTCATTGATCATAAGCCTGTAAGTCCCTCTGCATATCTAAAGGGAAATGTTATTCTTTTAATCACTTGAACCCAGCATCCATATTCTTGGGGGGGTGGCGGGGACATTAGCCAAACATGGCAGCTAGATCGGCTATTTTTGGCGAAGAGATTTGGTGAAGATGGAAAACAGTGGTCTAAAGTACAGAGCCAACCCAGGTCCAGTTTAAGTGGTTAAGAATGTGCCTGACTGCCTGTTATTCCTGGGCTCAAGAATAATTCAAAACATTGTTTCTGAATATGCATTGTATCAGCCACTGCCAAATCTTGCTTACTCTTTGCTTTTGCACAATCTTTTACTTTGTTTAATTTATCTTGTCTTTTGTTCTTTATTTCTTTCTCAGGTTGGAACAAACTTGGTGGAGTACCTCCATGAGGCGAAGGTGTCAAGACCTTACCCATATGTCCTGTCCCTGGGAAACGATATTTGGCACACCTCTCAGGCGTTCGTTATTCTTGATGGGGAGGCGTTGGAACAAAACACATTGCTTCAGGCAGTAGATGTCTGTTTCAAGGTATTCTATATCTTTGACATCGACTACACAAAGCAGTGTGAAGCTGTATGGAAATTCCTCCAAAATGCAGTGTACGAAATCAAGGGAGGAGAGGAGTCAAAACCTGCTACATCCTTGCGTGCAGCAATACTTGCTTGCAAGTAGACTTGTGGTCTTGATCCTTTTATTTTCTTCTGCTGGTCCTCCTGTTCTATTCTCTCTCTTCTGCTGCTTGGCTCAGAGTAGGGTTCTATCTGGTTAAATTAAATATTGCTGGATTTGTGAAGTGTGTGTGTGTTATGTTCAAAATACTACCTAATGCTCAAAGTATTTTATGAGCAAGTTGTGTGCTAAAAAAAGAGCTAAATGGTGAAAGCATAAATTGTTAAAATGTTTATTTGCACATCTTAGTTTCCTGTAGTTCGGATCACCTAAAGGAGCAGTACATTGTTGTGATCATGTTGGAGGATTTTCTTTGTAACGTTTACATAGCCAGTATATGAACCAGTCATTTCTGAAAAAACGTATGTTGCTATTAGTGGTTCTCAAACCAGAGCTTGTAGATCTGCTAATGTGTGTTGTTTACAGGCTGTACTGTACATGCATAAATGTCAAGTTTTGTTTAAAGAAAGTTTTGCACTTTATTGTGAACTGAATATGTTTGCACTTTATTGAACTGTCAATTGTTATAACAATAAAATGAATATTTTTCTAAGATTCCAACATTGTTTAAAAACGTTTATTGCATATTATATTATTTGCATGACCAAATATAGGATGCATTTTAAAAGGGTTTGTAATTTAAATGTTTAAGAGACATGGGTATTGCATTAAAAACATGACGATAATAACTTGTAGAATTAACCCATCGCAGCTATTATGACCCAGCATTGGGTGTAATATTTAACCCAATTCATGGTAGAATTAACCCAGGGCTGTAATTAATTTGACCCAGCATTTGGATTAAATGTATAACCCATCTGCTGGGTTAAAATACGCAACCCATTTCGTTGGGTCAAATTAACTACTGCTGGGTTGGTCCAATATTGATCCTGGCGTTGGGTTAAAAAACGACCCAAATTGGGTTGTTTTTAACCCAGCATTTTTTAGTGTGTATATCAGCAAAACTAGGGGCTGAATCTAATCAGCCCTAACTATAAGCTTTATCAAAAAGGAAGGTCTTAAGCGCACTCTTAAAAACGGATAGGGTGTCTGCCGCCCGAACACAAACTGGAAGCTGATTCCACAAATGTGGAGCTTGATAAGAAAAGGCTCTGGCTCCCATTGTACTTTTAGAGACTCTAGGAACAACCAACAACCCTGCATTCTTGGAACGCAATGCCCTAGTAGGACAGTAGGGTATAATGAGTTCTTTAAGGTAAGATGGCGCCTGCCCATTAAGGGCTTTGTAGGCGAGAAGAATCATTTAAAATTCTATCCTGTGTTCTATAGGGAGCCTGTGTAAGGCAGCCAGAACAGGAGTAATGTGGTCCCTTTTCCTAACTCTGGTTAGTACACGAGCTGCAGCATTTTTGAATCAGCTGAAGCGACTTGACTGACTTCTTGGTACACCCTGATAATAAAGAGTTACAATAATCCAGCCTTGAAGTAACAAATGCATGGACTAGTTTCTCTGCATCGTTTTGAGGCAAGATATGCCTGATTTTTGCAATGTTACGTAGATGGAAGTAGGCGGTCCTTGAAATTGATTTTATGTGGGCGTTAAAGGATAAATCCTGATCAAATATAACACCAAGATTCCTTACAGTCTCACTGGAGGCCAAATTAATGCCATCCATAGTTAGTATATCTTTAGATAATTTGTTTTGTAGATTCTTCGGGCCAAGTACAATAACTTCAGTTTTGGTCGTGTTTAACATCAAAAAGTTTAAGGTCATCCACGTTTTTAAGTCCTTGAGGCAGTCTTGAATTTTATTTAGATGATTAATTTCATCAGGCTTGATTGATAAATATAGTTGAGTATCATCCGCATAACAATGAAAATGTACAGAATGATTCCTTATAATATTGCCTAACGGAAGCATATATAATGTGAACAAAATAGGTCCGAGCACTGAGCCCTGTGGCACTCCATGGCTAACTTTGGTTTGCGTGGAAGATTCATCATTGACACGTACAAACTGAGAGCGTTCAGATAGATAGGACCTAAACCAGCCTAAAGCAGTTCCCTGTATGCCAACTAAGTGCTAACTCAAAGGTTTCTCCCTGGAAAGAAGACCTTGAAACTCCAGGAGGGAGATTCTTTTAAGCAACACATGCATCCTTATTAGAAATGTATCGAATTATCACAATAAGTCATTATTTTGCAGCTGTATCAAAAACCCCAAATCGACCTACTTTTTTTATTCTGTATATGGTCATTTAAGAGTAATGATTCAATTAAATCTGAAGACACCAACATGTACAGCATTATAACCACTATAAGTTCACATCTCTAAAATGTTTCTCTGGCACCAGAACCAAGCAGAAATAATGACCCAGTGCGTGCGATAAGTGTGGACAGATCTACCCATTAGTCATTCCGGTGTCAAGAGTCAAGCGTGAGATGGACTTCTCAACAATGATGAGGACTGAGGACATGGCAGTATGACTGAAGCTGCCATGATATGTAACAAACCGTTAACCCGTTGCACTTACAGTAAAGGCCATTTAGTTAAAAACACTTGGATTAAAGACATACAAACTCAAATGTAAACTCAACATATTTCATGTAACTGTCCTTACTTGAATTGTATTGTATTATTTCAGTAAAGTCAAAGCAATGAATGTATTTCTTGCAATTATTTTGATCTCATAAAGAAAGTAAAAGGGCCTTAGGAGAGTGCCAACTCCCAGCCAAAGTTCCTAATGTGAAAACAAATGGTGTTTCTGCCCTGTAATGGGTTCTTCCTGGGCCAATTCAACCAAGCATCAAGAAAATATAACCATACCGGAAAACATAACCTGCTCTCAAAATGATACCTTAGAGTCAACACAGGAATACGTTTCAATGCCTTTAGCCTGTACCAGTGGCGAACCGTCAGGGCCTTCAAGGTATTCAGAGAATACCCTGGAACACTCAGATAAAACAAACAAAAAATGTATTTAATTATATGAATAAAATGTATATAAAATGAATAAATGAGAATCGTATCTGTGTTGTTGATCTGTAATATTACAATGTTACATTGATTTGTTTGTCCATCTCGGACTATGCACTACGCATTTCAGTGGTTTTGTGTTAGAAAAGAAAGCAACCAATCAGATCTTGTTCTGGGTCTCTGGGTAGAATATCCTTCAACCAAGCTATTCTACATCCTTGATCGAATGCCCTGGCCGTTGCACTGAATGAGAGCGTACCTTTGGACTGACAGTTTGATCAACCAATCATATATTGATTTGTAGCCAATGGGTGTATTCTTTCAGAGTTTCCCTCGGTTCCAGGGTACTCTAGAAGGGCCCGTTAGTTAATTGGCTCGAGACAGAGGATCTAGAATTCTAGATGAATGCGACAAAGCAATTTATGCCGTTTTATTGTTTTTAACGTTCAAATGACAACAGGTGAAGATGAAGTTGTTGCGGAATTGTTGTGAGTACCCTTTTCAAGACGATAATTCAGTGAAAAGACGGACATTATAATGCCGCGGAGGGGGGGGCGTCGGCGGCGGGGGGTGTGTGTGTCTACAGAAGGTCCAGTTGTGATAGACACGGTTCGCCACTGGCCTGTACTGTATTTACATGTATGGCGTCAGCATGATGAACATCAACTTTTCCAAAAGAAGAGTACAAACGGTTTGCTTTTATTAATCTGGCTTACTATAGTTACTTTCATTATAAGATCAAACCAGACCTTTGTAACAGGCTGCAAGGTGAGCACCTGGCTCCTGCCTGAGGGGGTCCATCAATGGATTCCACCTAGAGAAACTCAACTACAAAGGGTATAAGAACTGTTTTCCTCAAAGACCAGGGAAAAAAGGCAAAATGTGCCAATAGGGATGTAGGAAGAGTTGATCGATACAACTAGCTTTTTTGTTATTCTAAAGAATGGCTCAAATGTAGAAAACTCTGCTTTGTGGTTGTGACTTTATTGAGAATTCGTATCTATACAACAAATGTAGGATTATTTTTCGACGCAGTTGTTCAGAAGAGCACAAGGTGTTCATAGCCTCTTAATTTCGATCTCAAAAAGCACAAGAGTGATGCATTTAACTGTAAAATGTACCTTTTCTTCCAGGACCCCCCTCTGATGTGCACTCGCCAAAGACAATTCTGTTGGGAGCACTTAGCAAGCTTTCGTAACAAACGCAAGCACTACAGTATTTCATATTACATGTTTTGAATACTTTAAGTAAAAGGGATTTGATAGCATTGTGTATGAATTGTGCCTACTTGCATACTTTTCAATTATTCTGCCCTGACAAGTGAGCTAATCTTCTAGTATCTTGTACAGGGAAATACAATCTTTACATTATTCATGTATGCAATCATGTAGTTTGTTTTCCAAGCATTTGCTGGTATTGTGTTGTTCAAGTGGCCTAACATGAACTGAGAAGGATTTATTTTGTATCTTGAGGCTAAAGGCTGGGTCCCGACCAGGCGCTGCGGGGGACAGTTATAAAGTAGTAGTGGTCCGTGCTGTGAGCTGATGGGTAGAAGATCCTCTGCACCCCTTCCCCTCTACCAGTTCATCGGGCTCCCAGAGGGCCGCTGGTAAACACTGCACGTCAACCCTGAGGCCAATTAGCCTGCAAGAGCAGCCATAGTGAGGGGCCTTTTGGAGAGGGGAGGGGGACTTATTTCAAAGAGCAGACTCTGTGAGAGTTCAGCTATCATAATCGCTAAAAGAGCTCCCATCCCGGGGGTATCATTCAGGCTTTCAGGAAATATAACAGAGTTTTATAGTTTGCAAAAAAACGAGTGAAGAAATGCACGCTTTTATATAATAATCATGTGGTGTTATAATGTGAGAAATAACAAGCAAGAGAGAGGTGTCTACAGAGGTCATTAGTCCGTGACCCTTAAAGGCAGATCCACCCACAAAGTGAACTCCTTCCCACCACGCAGTGCACGTTGCTGTTCGAGCAATTCCAGGCGATGGTTTTGAGGAATATAATTTTATCTTTAGGTATCGTCGCAACACCGGATGAGGCCCATAAACTGTAATGGCCTAGCAAGTGTGGGAAACGGAGGTTAACAGGAGAGCATGTGAAGCGCAAAACTGTTAATTAGAATCACGCAGTATCCAGGCAACAGTAACAGGGCACCGAGTGAAATTAGCAGCACCATCCTGCTCCTGTTGGCTCAACAGTCGACCTCTGCCATGGACACTTACAACCCATCATGTTTTACTGGCAGATACTGAAACCATGATGCTAAAGTAAAAAACCGTTGCGTGGGCGATGCATGTGTAGGCTACAGCTTTTATTTGAGTTTTTTCTCTCTCAGTTTTTCACAGTTGTGTCCTTTATTTGTTTCTCCATAAGTTTGTTTTCCCCCAGCAGAAGAAGTACAATTGGGAAAATACATCAAAGCCAAAAGAAAACAAGGTTCAAGAGATAAGAAACCACAGAACCTAGGATTTAAAAATACTACAATGTGTCGTATGATGATATTTGAACTTGCACAACAAAGACCAGATCAGGAGCCAAACGCAAATCAGCCATTTTTGCGACATTCATATCTATTCTTATTTAAGAGCTGCTTAAAACTACAGACACATATACAAAAATACCTTCCATAAAGACACCAAATATACATTTTATGTCTAGTACATTTTGTCTATTTGTAATTGTGAAGTACACTTTATGGCAGAGTGTATATAATACGTGTTTCTCTCTGCATCCATTTGCATTTGCTCAAGCAATAATAAACAATTGTATTATTCATAAAAATGTGTCTTACAAGTTGTATATTTTTCATTTCTACAGTACATATGTATTGAGGAATTACCCATCTACACTCTTGGAAAATGCACACATCATAATACTTACATCTTGATGTCTAGCTTTATTTTTAATTTAGTAATCTGCATGTTTGCCCTTATTCTGAAAATTATTTTTAACTGCAGCCTTAAAGAGCCTGTGACACGAGTTTCCCCCATCATCCAAACCCATCAATTTGAGTAAATATTGTCCCCTTGAAAACCGTTACTGAACTGATTTTGGATATTTGTACTTTGATAACCATTAATCTGCCCTTCAATGTTGACCATTTTCTGGATCTTCTCGGGGATTCTTCAAGTCCCGCCAAATTATGTGTGACGTCATTGCGGGCACAGCGCTCCAGCTGCACCGTTCAGGATCCCAGCATCTGCATGTAAACGCACGATGGCGCACACAGCAGCAAGCTCAGACAGCGATGACAGTTTAATTTTGAACGTGTCTGAGAGCTCATATGAGGCTGAAGGATCGGTTTATGTTGTATCTGTTAGAAGTTTAGGAATTAGGTGCGTCAATATGGGCGATCATACGGTCATGTAGCCAGTGGGACTAAAAATCATCCCGGGACTCTCGACCGGCCCACTTCGGTACCGCTAGTAAATTGTCAACAGGGGGAGTGGGGGATGTCAGGGCCGGCGGGTGCTGTAGATAGTAAATGTAAATATGTAAATATTTGTGTCACTGCATCCTGGTAAAATACAAATATAATGCAATGTCTGTGTCTTTGACATTAGCGCTGCCAGCCACCTGTGCTACGAAGCCAGTTCAACAGACCCTGGATATGTTTGAGTAACAAACTAACTAACAACAACAAAGTTATAAACGAGATCTCGCTAAACGGTCCTACGACGCTGGTTATCAACTCGGTAAATCAAGCCAGGGTTTCTCTCTCCAGCTGAGAGCGCGTTCACGTCTAAGACACGAGTGGATCTGACTTTAATTACATTTGACTCGAGTGTTTCGTCAACATAATGTGTTGCTTAAAATAATACTTCTCTTCTGCATATAGTATGTGACACTGTAAGTGTTGCACGGCCAGATACGGCTGGAGAAGCTGACTCAGATAAGGAAATATATGATACATTATATGATCGATGATCTGATTGATGATGTAATATGAATGATAAGTGCGACACGTCGGCGTCTTCTCTGCATACGGCAGTTTAAACTGTATTTCCTTTATCCTGTAATATGACTTGAGAGATTTAAACTCCGCACACTGAGTTTATCTCTTTTCTATAGACGACGGAGGCGGGCAGCGTCAGGTAAAAAAAGTAATTTAGCCTTCCCAGAACCTCACGCGCCGCCTATGGGGGATGTGCTAGTGACTTATCCGACCGGCCCACTTCGGTACCGGCCCATCGGGATTCGTCCCGATGGCCAGTCCGCCACTGCACCCAGCCCACGTAAACTGTCAACGGGGGGAGCCTCGCTGCGGGGAAACGGTGGACCTGGTGTCCCGATCGGAGTGGGAATAATAATAATAATAATCCGTGCATTTTATCCATTAATTTCCCCAACATTGTGGTGAAAAAACCACACGTTTAATCCATGTTGGTGTACTACAACTACAAAAAGCATCGGGTGGTTTTCTCATCAGGAAATGCAGACCGGCTCAAACAAACGATTTTTAATCATCATTCTCACGATCATTTAATGTATTATATGTTCGCCGAATTGACATGAAAGCACTAATAAATGTAGTTTCATCCACTTGAGTTTACAACTACAAAAATAATCGATTTGTTTTTATATCACATCCTACGGGAGGAAATTCAGTAGCTCTCACTACCGATGTTTAATCCTAATGTAATCATCATCTTCACCACGATCATGTATGTTTATGTTCGCCGAATTGACATGAAAGCACTGACAAATATGAATATACTGTAGTCAACTTCATTAAAACGTTATTAACGTGCCTAAACTCAGTAATTCACCATTTCTACGCATGACAACACACTTTGTCCGTGTTTGGCTCTCTCGCCGCACAGTGAAGCGTTCCCGCATTGACGTCACTTCCGGCTTCCCCCAAAACTTCAAAATGAGTCGAAGGAATTTCCCCGCGATGTTCGAAATTATTGATATTTAACGGAACGGAATCGCTTTTTCTTTTTTAAACTGACGGTTCGAGATTACTAGTAGCCCAATATTTCATTGCACAACAGTTGTTGGGATGCTGTCACAGGCCCTTTAAAGGTGGGGTAGGTACATTTCAGAAACCGGCTCGAGTGCACTAACATTTGAAAGTACACAGCCGAAAAGAATCCGCCCCTTCCTTCAGACTTCCTTACAGAGCACCTCCTCCAACACACATGAACGCGCACATGACGTCAGCAGACTGGTGAAAGTGGCCGCCTGTTGCTGGCGAGTCATTGAAGTACTGCTGCAATGCACGCCCAATGACGGCACGAGATACATTTGTGCGTGCACGAGATGGAAGGCTGACAGACAGGGCAGCAATCCAATCGGTTGTACTTTTTACAGTATTACGGCTTCCACAGATGACATTTTTTTATGGATTTTTTGTCAAAGCACTTCAGATATTCATTGCTATCGGGATGTTAAGAGCATTCCATGGAATATAACAAAAAGTGTATCTCGAGCCGGTTTCTCAAACTTACCTACCCCACCTTTAACTTCAAGAGTGTATTTCACTGCACATTACAATGTGTAATATTTGAATTAGGTACGATGACAAGTATTTGAATCTTTAATCATTTTTGCAATGTATGGCATGAGTAGCAATAAAGGGCAATCTGAATGCTATAGGTACAGCAACAATAGTTGTAGGCTTATATTAAGTTTTTCGGGTTCCTGTTCATTTGTGGTTTTACTCTGTTGAACTAGTTTGTGTTTACAGTTGTTCTACCACTTCTACTTTCTTAATGCATTATCAATAGCGTGCAGAGAATGTTTTTTCATCCGAATCCAGGGTCTAAGAATAAAGGGGGGGTTTTGAACAGAACAGGGACAAAGTTTAGAGTCCGAGCTTTAAAAAAAAGGATGGAATTGATTGGACTGCCCACAGTGTCAAGCGACTTATTCACACCTCCAGCACTGTCCTGATGCTCTGGTCCATGTCCTTATAGAAAAGTTTTTGGGCAGCTCTTCAAAACACTCTCAATCGCTGCTGACAGGATCCATCCAGCGTAAGAAAAATGTTATCCTCCGTGTCATGATGGTTGATTGTGGACTTTCTGTTCGACACAGGCCATAAACCTTCACAGACACAAGCAGCCTAACAAGACTTAAGCATGCCTGCTCCGACACTCCACACCAGTGGCCTCTCTCTTCCTGCTTCACAAAATGAGAGGTGCTTCTCAAAAAAATGCAACTCGGTAACAGTAGCCTGTGTGTCCCCAAGGATACTGAGCTAGCACGGTCTGCCAGTCTATCACACAGGAGCACACCGCTTTTGTGACAAACTGGCAGACTAACATCTTTCATTCCTGTAGCTCCTCTGTGCTCTTCTTTTTCTTCCAAGACAATCCTCACAATAACTTCTGTGTTGAGTGCATGACTACACAGTGTTCCCCGTTGCTTACTGTTGATTTGGAGCGGCGCACCGGTGGATATCAGCGCTCCAACACTACTTATTCGTATAAAGAACGTGTTGAATACACAGCAGAGAGCTTTCAAAACATCACAAAAGGTCAGGAGCACAAATGTAATTACTTTCTTATTGTGTGCAACACATGTGCACTACACGGAATACATATCCCCTCTAACCCCGAGATCATTTGCTCGGAGCAGAAAAGTCATGCTTTGTCAAAGTTTGCCAGAGGAAGCATGGCGTGCATCCCCTATTTTAACAGGTGAGCAGCCTGGCTATCCCTAAATCCTTCAGAGGCTGTATCCATTACAGGATCCATGAGAGGTGGGGAAGAGGCAGAGAGCATGGAGGGGCTGCTTCACTGCACACCGCACTACCTCTCTTTACACTCTAACTGGCAATTGTTAAATTCTCACTCGTGTCAGTCTCCTTCACAATCCTGTCAGGTATCTCCTTGCGGACAAAACTTCGCCGCAGTCACTGATGTCTCTGAATGAAATAGCAAAGTAATTCTACAGTCTGACGGCGACACTTTCTGATTTTCTTTTTCCTTATTAGCCTAAAAGATTCATGAGGGAACTTGCATTCAAACAAGCTTAATATCCATCCTGTTTCATACTAGTACCAACACAGTCTGGCAGATGGAAGTGAATCATGGTGCCCCAGTGACTTGGAAGTGCCCAGATATGCAAATGTGTGAATTGGTGCAATAGATTATTCAAATGCATGGATGCTTTGCCTTTGGGGTAGCCCTGCTTCCGAGCCGTGGTCACCTCCCCGTGTGTAATCCCCCCCCCCACTCCACTCCACTCCTCCCAAGAGACGTGAGGCAGGGGTGACTGTTTCGGTGACACAAGGTGACATGGCTGTGCCGGTGGCCTCGCAGGCCACCCACTCAAGAGTGAATGGATGAATGGTTCTTTCTTTGTGAATTTGACGTCTAGCTTTTTGCAAATAAAATTGTGCTCAAATTCATTTTGGAATTGAACAAGCTGCTTAATTTTTGTCACCAAATTGCTGTTGTCAGAACCGAAACTGAAAGGCAAAATTGAATGGTTTATATAATAATGTTCAAAACCATTTACAGACCTTGCAAATGCATCATGTCCCTTTTGATTTCTGAAGAAACACTGGATGACTCTTATTTGAAATTGGAAACGGAGGTTCGCAACCCTTTATTTTATAAAGAATTGTGCGTTTAGAAAATAGTTTAAAGTCTGTTCCCTTTCTTGACAAGATTTCGAAAAAAGTATTGCAAGCACTCTCATGTAAGTTCAGTAAGTGCTGCCAACAGCTGGTTACCTAAACACAGCCCCAGTAAATTAGCCTCCTGCAGCAGCTGATGCCCCATAAGCGTCGGTCTATCACCACCGGTTCCTCAGTGTCATTCAACATGTTTGCTGCAACACGGTTTTCTGGCCAAAGTAGCTCTAAAGCTCACTTAGTAAATAACGTTATCTAGTTAGTTTATTCCCTACATTAAAGGAGGTTAAGGCTGACTCAACACGTGGATAACTTTCTAATCAAATTGTAATTTCTTGTTTTCTTCAAAAAGAATATATCAAGCTTTGGCTACACAGACAATACTCATTAGATGAGACCCACCTCTCCTGTCAATTAAAGGTGCCAAAGTACAAGATGAGGCTGGTACATTTTGCATGGTTATTTGTCAAATTAGTGACTAATAGCATACCTTCCCCCACAGCAGTTTGATGCATCTGCCACTGGTCTGAGGCTGTAACTGCTAATTGCTAACGCCTACACAAGCGCCAAGAAGGGATATTGATTCCTTGTCCTCACATCGCAAACATGTTGAATGACACTGAGGAACCGGTGGTGATAGACCAACGCGTTATGGGGCATCAGCTGCTGCAGGAGGCTAATTTACTGGGGCTGTGTACCTGCACATACTGCTGCTGCTCGCACTTACAAAACCCTTAGACTGTAACACATGAGGACAGGTGACAAGTGGTTAGTGAGGAAGAAATGTGCACACTTACACGACAAGTACTAAGTCAGCAGATGTAATTAAATCTCGGGCTTTAAAAAGCAATGATTATGTGTATGTTTGGTGGATCAATAATGATGGACAGACAAGACAAAGAAGATTAATTAATTAAGTGCTCAGAAAACAGAGCAATAGGCAAGCAATGAATATGTTAGGAAAAGCTCACAGGGACAGATATCTGTTTAAATAAATGTAAGAAAGGCTTCAAGGGGCTATTACTTGGTATTATCATTATTGATTTTGTATCCATGTGTGAGTGTGATGTTAATATCTCTATTGATTTGCCACTTCTGAGCAGCTTCTGATGGACACCACTCACAGATGCATCTCATAAAGATCTCGGTTTCAGATTTCATTACAATGTCGGGACCGTTCCCTCATTTCCTCGAGGAGCGTTATGAGCATCGATCCGATCCGTAAAGAAAGCATAAGTTTGCTTTGATTTTTTTTTTGGAGCGTAGTGCATCAAAGAAAACTGGGACTGGGAGTGCCTGAGTCAATATGGCTGCCGGCCAGGACAAGCTAATTTCTTTGGCTTGGCTTCAGATGTTTTGCATAACATGACTTGAACTGACTCACAATAGGAAGATGGGGAAAAAATCAGATGGAAGCACAGATGGAAGTAGAGTGTGTAACAATCACTGGAAATAACCAAAAGGAAACTGAACTGCACTACTTCATGTACACAGGGCCGTTTATAAGACTTCAAGGGACCCTATTATTCTCATTTATTGGTTTAATAATTGTATTATGTGCCTCTGCCATGACATGTTTACATGCTTTAATGATCAAAAAGGTCTTTATTTGTCTCAAACTGCCTGTGTTGGAGCACCTTTTTCACCCTATGTCTGAAACAAGAGCCCAGTCTGGTCTGATAGGATGTCCCGCCCCATCACGTACAATGGGCTGGAGCAATAGAGTGGTATAGTGAAGAGTCCTAAAACCCGGAAGTGAGTTAGCATTTTACCACTACCAATTCCCTCGTCTCAGAGTCAAAGGGATTTCTCCATTGGATTTTGAAAAATAGCTCGAAATAAGGTCTGTGGTTGACTCAAATTTAAGAGACGGATCACGTTTTTTTCTACGACATTAAATACATCAGCAGTGATCCCAAAGGTGATTTTTAAAGAGTTTACGTGTCTGAAAAACCATGGTTGTTAACAAGTGGCTGAATGGGACTACAGAAGTTGTCGAGGGCGTTGTACGTCGTTACGCCAAACTCGTAAACACTCCCGCTAAGTTTGTTTGCCCCTGTTCTGCTTGAAAGCAAGTACCTGCGCTCTTGCAAACTGTTAAAACAAACGCTTCAACTTGTACAATTTTGAATCTGTATTTTTGAATATCGATCTTAAGTTGGCGTGACCTTGGCGATTAGATTTATGATTCGAAAATTATAAAAGTAGGGTAGACATGTGGAGATGATCCGGCTGAATAATATGTGCATTTATCAAACAGGTTCGTTTTCCACAGATCTTATTTTTTACAATATTCCAAAATCCTATGGAGAAATCCCATTGCTTTTTTGTCGAGGGAACCCATGCGCAGCTTACTTCTGGGTTGGCCTACAAAAATGCGTCATCCCTGCACCACTCTATAGAACCGCAAGTGCTACGTAGTGATGTCACTATGTATCGGAAGTAAACAAAGCACTACAATGGAGGGGCAAGGGGGGAGTGTATGGGAGAGAGACCATTTCCATACACTTAAACCTATATAACAAACTGCCGTGAAGGTAAACCCCCAAAAAGCATAGTACCCTTTAAAAGCAACCAGTATTTCCTAATGACAACAGCTAATGGTAACAAGCACCAACTAATGGGTCCCTGCCTTTTCCCTTTTGATTATGTGTATTGTTAAACTGTGGTTTTATATGCTGGACCCACAGGACTTGCAGAGCCAATCTACTGCAGCCTGCTTTGTTTCTGGCTCTATTGAACCAGAAAAGATGGACGCTTAGTGGATATCTGGGGGGCTTTTGTGCTTGTGATGCTCCGTGTGTTCAATTTCATTACACTTACTGACACACCTCTCGAAATTAACTGGATGAAATCAGGAAATCAGGCAGCAATGCTATCTCAGACAATTTCTGTGCTCTCTTAAACTCCCATCACTATTGATTGCAGAGTGTAATATACAGCGTGCTCTGCACTATTGATTGCTGAATATATACATTATAATCTAGCCGTTACATCATATATCATTTGTACAGATTAGATGATTGCTTCCTCCGAGCCGTGAACAAGAAGACAAGGTCTAAATTATCCTGCCTGACGAAAATCTGCTGCACTTATCTCAAAACTGCTCTGATTGTAACCTTTTCCTTACTTTCAGTGTGAAAAACAGCCAGAGCAAGAGTGTTGTCATTTCCAGGTTTAACATATTTTTAACAGCTACTTATTGGTCTTTCTTCAGGCATTGTATTCCAATCCCACCTCTAAAAAAGACTCACGGTTTCCTTCGGTAAGGCATGTCACTCCTTTAACAAAGGAAAGTGAAGGTTGTTCTCATGTAAACATGGTCCCCGTTTACTTGTCATGATGATGCATAAATGGCAGTGGTGCATAAGGAGTAGGGTTGAAATGCTTAGTCACTCAATCAATAGTTGTTCGACAGAAATCATCAATATAATCAATTTAGGCAACAATGATATTCATTTAAAATGTCCAAGCTACTAAAATGTAAAAGCAAGCAGATAGACAAAATCATAATAAAATGATATATTTGGATTTCAACAGTTTGGATGGACAAAACAAGACATATGAGGACATGAAAATTGCCTTCTAGAAAATAGTGTTTAAAGACTACAACTTATCAGCCGATACATTTTTAAGCAAATGTTAAGTTACATTTGATTTAAAATATTAAGGAAATGCTGTTAATTAACATATCTGGCATATGTGTCAACTGACAACATATCAAATACATTTCACAGAAAAATATCCAATGACCTTATTCAGAATATTTTTTTTATTTGTATGGTTTTGTTAAGGCGCTGGCAACACATGTTATTTAAATATAAAAGGAAACCACAATCTTGTAGTTACTGCAACCAAATTGCATGTGTTGCCCAAACCACAGACAGGAAACCTGGACTCTGGTATCAAAATCCAAATACAATTTTTTGTAATTTGCAGTCCCAATACATTTGACATATAAAGCTCCAGAACACTGCAAAAACCTCAGGATCCATCTTAAGAATTGATACTCTGTCCACAGTGTCACCTCTGTTCCTCACATGGTTCTCGCATGTTCAGGATTTTGATTGAATCCGACAGGACCTGAACATCTCCTGATAACATGAGCCTCACAAACTGCACCTGCAGCCAGGCAATCAAAACACCAATACATTACTCACTAACCTAAATCTTGGTAGAGATTGCACATGTTATACTATTTGGGCAAGG
This sequence comes from Gymnodraco acuticeps, assembly GCF_902827175.1. Classification (NCBI taxonomy): domain Eukaryota; kingdom Metazoa; phylum Chordata; class Actinopteri; order Perciformes; family Bathydraconidae; genus Gymnodraco; species Gymnodraco acuticeps. Next base: position 2,363,209 of record NW_022990021.1, read on the forward strand.
GCAGCTTTGATTCTTAGCCAGAGTCAGTAGACAACTAATAACATAGGCCAGGAATCAAAGTTCCTACAAGTGAGAAAATGAGTTGGATAATGAAGCGATCTCGACAATGGGTATTCAATTTAACCATTAAGAAACAATTTACTGATGACATTAAAACCACTTTGTCTGACATGGTTCATGGTCCAATTTCCAAGTCCAAGTATGTCTAGTTGCTTTTTGTTTGTGTTTAGATGTGTGTGTGTGTGTGTGTGTGTGTGTGTGTGTGTGTGTGTGTGTGTGTGTGTGTGTGTGTGTGTGTGTGTGTGTGTGTGTGTGTGTGTGTGTGTGTGTGTGTGTGTGTGTGTGTACATTTATAAGCACCTTTAATTCAGCTCATTATTATGTTGTCTTTTACCTGTTGTTTTATTTCTGTGCAAGCACTGTTCTCAATTAGGAAACATGATGCTCTGTAAACTCTAATAATTCACATCACACCAGATATAAATACTGTAACCATTATGTAAATGGTTTCGCAGAGCCATGACGGGTTGATTATCATTCCATATGTACTCTTTAATTGCTAGTCTGATCGTTTCAGATGGCAATATCTATTGGTTAATGTATGGGTGTAAATGCTTAAGTTTACATGCTTTGCAAATGTGTATTAACCTCCTTGGCAATACTTATTTCCCATATATCATTAACTTTAGGAGCAGCACATAGTGTACACACAGTGGTGTATTTAGGTGGAGAAAAAACAGTTTAACACAGATGATAATCGGCTGAGCAAATGGATTCTTCTTCTTGAGTTATGATAATAGTAGAATAGTAAAGGAGCATGGCTAGGGGGATTTAAATCAGACTAACAGGGGGGATATTCAAACGTGGGACACACACTTTAAACAAAATATGTAAACAATAAAAAAAATAATAATACAAATTACATTTGGTAAGGAATATTAATAATGGGATTATACAGCAGGGACAAACATTTAGAATTTGTCTAATTTCTTTTTTTAAAATATGTTACTAAAGTTGAACATGATTAGGGACATGGCAGTTTGGACTACTTCTGCTAAAGTCAGAATAATTATATAGGAATTTGAATATCCTCTGTATATAACATTGTTTTAAACATGTAAATCCAATCTTTTACAAATAAGCATTATCCCTTTTAAATGCAAAGTATATGATATGATGTCTTGGGGACCTTAATGGCAGCAAATGCTATACCTTACCTGTTATCCTCCATTAGCTGTCTGTCTGTGTTTCTTCTGCCAAACAGGCCCAATGTTACCGCTTTGTCCATGTTTGGGAATCTCCTCAGACATGTTTGTGATCCCAGCAGTCTGAAATGTCCCAGGTATAACATTCACTCTTAAAAACACAGACGCAAAGTAAAAAACGCAGAGCTACACTGAAAAACTAGTGTTAGCAGTTAGCTTATCTGTCCTGATGAGCCACTTCACCAGCAGTTAAATGGGCCTATCCGCAGACGGTAACGCGCCGACGTGTTTATCACTTTTGTCTACAAAAGACTCACATCTGTTAATTGAATGTAGTCAACACATGGTTCATGAACACCGTAGTAACTTTGTTTTTGACTAAACAGTTATTAGCGGTAGCCAATGAAACTGCAGCTGGGACACAGGCATAATCAGTTAAAGGGCACTGTCACAAATGCGCGAACGTAACTGTTTTTTTCCTTTCCACTTTTTTTATATTTTAAGGCCTTTTGCCTTTATACGAGATAGGACAGGTAGACTGAAATAAATGGACAAGGGGGGGAGCAAAGGGGCTTCATGTCGGTTTCGAACCTGGGCCACTGCAGCAACAAATCGACCAATTTCTGCATGTGTGATCATGTCTTTATTATACATAGGCCTACTGTTGTTTATGCACATGTGGGGAATGGTCAGGGCACTTGACCCCTCTAGCATCTAACATTCATACAGGATTTTAAAATGATTTTATCCAGGCACTGACTTACACTGTTTAATTATTAAATGCAGCAAGGAGTTTTTATGCCATGGATTAATGCAGAATACTAATTTAAAAATGACTCCCTTCCCCTCTTTTGTACTGCTGCCTGCAGGTGGAGCTGTGACCTCAACCACATACGGTTTGTCAATGAAAATAACCTCATATTTGAGGCATTCTATACAGTTAATCAATGATTGGAAAACCAAGACTGTATCATATTTAAAGGTTACATGGCATTCAGAGCAATATTATAGCAGCAAACAACTAAAGGCCATGTAAAGATAGGGTGGAATAAATGTGTCCTTAGCCTAGAAAGAAGTCACACGTTTCTCAATCTCGAGGATGCTGGCTTGGTAGTCGCGTACTTCCAAGTCACTTCCTTCAGAAACGAAGCAAGTATGCTTCCAAGGCTTCGGAAAACAAAGAAGAATGGAACAGGCTAACAAGTGTGCCACTCTCTCTAACGGTTTCAACATAAACTGTACCGAAAATAAATATCTCACGATGTCTATCTAATTATGAACTTGCTTTACTTTCACGGAACACATTTTTGGTGATAACAAATGTAACAAAGTAATATATTTACCAACACATGTTCTACGCCACTACATACTTACATTTAAATGTGTGCTGCGTCAGTTCAGCCATTCTCCGCAAGGGTTTTTGAAATTGGTCCGTGCGCAAAGCATTGTGGGGATTTTAAGGACGCGAAGTCTACCCATGTGCAGCCTCGACATTTCCCCCAAACCAAGGATGCGGCCTCGGTGGAATTCCAAGTATGCTGGACATTGAAACAGTACTTCGGCGGCACTCGATGACGTAGTATCCTTGAAATATAGGCTTGGAAGCCAGTATCCTCGAGATTGAGAAACGGCCTATGTGTCTTGTAATGGGAGTTTTTCTGTGCTTTGTTATGGTAGCCATTCTGGTCGTGTGTGCATAGTGCATGTGGGTCCAAGTGTGTGTGTCGGGCTGGCTAGTATGGCAAGCCGTGTGAGTATTTATTCCATATCCTTAATATCAAAAGAGGCTTCAACTAGTTAACCAGTGAGTGATTTTGTGTATTTCTAGTATAAACTATAGAGAGGCGAAGTCCCTCCCCTTCCGGTTAAGTTCCATGGGACCTTATTTCCGAAAAGTTATGCATTGAAGTCAATGGAGAGAAAGATTATTTTCGATCCCGTTTGAATTGTGTCACAAATTACACATATGATGTTTGTCAATTTAAAAGATAATTTTACAAGTCAAAAAAATAATAATTTGTCGTAAAACTGTGAAGTAACACATTTTTTGTGTGAAACCGCTCAATGAACTACATCTCCCGTCTCGCACCACACACCAAGACGGCCCTCACGTTGGCACATTTCACTTCTTTCTTTCAAAATGAGGCGAAAAGTATTAAAAGAGGTTAAAATCACTACAAGTCTGGGCATGTTGAGAGCTGTACATACACAAAAGGGGAGTTAGTCGGTTCCGTAAGAGCCAGCATGCGGGACCGGCATTCTGGGATTTGTAGTCTTTCTAGTTGCGTATTTTTCATAGTCTTATATTTCAACAGTTTTATGACAAACTGTGACTTTTTTGACATGGAAATTATTATTTAAGATTGACATATACATCATATGTGTAATTTGTGGCACAATTCAAACGGGATCGAAAGATAATCTTTCTCTCTCCATTGACTTCAATAAACTTTTTCCGAAATAAGGTCCCATGAGTCCCACCGGAAGGGGAGGGACTTCGCCTCTATTGCATAAAATGTATGCCACTAGTTAACTCTGCTTCTTTTTTTAAACTAGTTAACATGTCAGAGCTTTTGCAGCACAATAGTTAACTTGTAAGACTTTTAGTGTCACTAGTACGTTCAGAGGGCCACTAGTTCATCAAAAAGCTGAAGTTGGGACTTTGGTGCTACTAGTGCTGCTCCTGGTGTCAAGGCTTATAGGAACAAAAGTGCCACTAGTTTCTGAAGAACAGTAGGCGCATTCATTCAGGGACTGGCTTCAGTAGAAGCTGCTGGGACTCTCTACTGAAGCCTTCCGAGTAAATCGCCAGAACGCCGACACCTCCTCATCTCCACCGCTCCCATGTTTTATTTTGTGTTACCATAAGTTAGCCATAAATTGTTTTTTAACTCAGGTCCGATCCCAACGCTGACAATTGTAATCTATTCCGCCCTCTTCAACACTGATGGAATCCACCCCAGCAGGTTGGGTAGCCGCATGTTAGCGGCTAATATGCAGCACGCTGTTCAGACGTGTCCCTGACTATTTCCACTCCATTTCCACACATCCCCCTTTCCAGCAGTGTCATCTCAGGACACCGTTTCCACTGCTAGAAACTTTTCTTCTTCGCTGATGCCGCTGACGCCTGCCATCTCGCTCTCTGGCGCCACCCAACGACCAGAGGCTTCTATGCCAGTGCAGCGACCCACTTCTGTTGTAACCAACATACACAGAAGGTTGGTGACTCAGGTTGGAAAAAGAAAGTCCAAAAGGATCTGTTTGAGTTTGTCGAATTTAACAGAAGTTCCGCATGCTCCACGGTCTATCACGGGCGGTCAGAGTAATAGTATATCAAACACATTTAAACTGGCTCTATTAAATGTCAGGTCTTTAGCAGGTATATCATTTTTAATCAATGATTTTATCACCCAGCACAATCTGGATTTTATGTTTGTACAGGGCTGACAAAAAAATCCATCAGAAAGCTGCAGCTGATTCAGAACGCTGCTGCAAGTATCCTCACTAACACTAAAAGAGTGGATCACATCAGTCCGGTTCTGAAATCTTTACATTGGCTTCCAGTCGTCCAAATAATTGATTTTAAAGAACTATTGCTAGTTTTTAAATCATTACATGGTTTAGGACCAAAGTAGGCTTATATTGTTGAACTGCTACATAATTACGAGCCATCAAGGTGCCTCAGGTCTTCTCGGACGGGTCTGCTATCGGTTCCGAGAGTAACAACAAAGCATGGAGAGGCAGCATTTAGCTATTATGCCCCGATACTCTGGAACAAACTACCCAAATCATGCACGTCTGCAGAAACGCTTACTATTTTTAAATCAAGACTAAAAACATATCTCTTTGCCGCTGCTTTTAATTGAGCTGCTCATATTCGAACTACAGTAGGCCTATGCCTTTTAAACATATTGTACCTGTGGTGTTTATTTTTATTATTTTATTATCTTTGCTTTGTAATGCCTGTTTTAAAATGCCATTATATAATGTGTTTTTACTGTATTTATTCCTAAAAAGTATTTTAATGTGTTTTGTAAAGCACTTTGAATTGTTGCGTACAGAAAAGTGCTATATAAATAAACTTGCCTTGCCTTAGCCATTGTCATGTTAAGAGCCATATGTGTAATGCTTTAATGTTGTATATAAAAACCTGTATTAACTGCTTCTGAATAAAGTATCATGGCCCAAATAATTTCCCTTAGCATCGCTTCAGGGGTAGAACGACAATTTACTTATCTACAAGATTAACGTAAACATATGGCATCAACTTAGCTGCATCATACTTCAATCAGAAGAGACGGTTTTGATGTAACAATACATATTTAATGCGCAGATACACAAATTAATGTGACATGGCGATTAGGCCCTGTTGTGCAGGAAGTATCATTCGGGAGGGTAGAACCGATCTGATGAAAACCCCCCGAGGTCTAGACACTGGTGGTGGTGAATGGATAGTTGGGTCGGTCTGAGGAGGAGTGGTTTAGCTTGACCCTGGATTCGGAGGGACGGGAGGTGAAAAGGGGTGGAGGAGGGTTGCGTTGAGTCACCTGGGTTGCATTCCAATAGTCCATTTAGCTTAGGAACCTTCCTAACGGAGTGAAATGACCCGGAAGTAGGTCACTGGCAGCCATGATAAGTGTCGTTCCAATTCTCCAAATGAAAGGAAAGGAGGTTTCAAACTTCCTTTATAACCTCCTTTAGCTTAGGAACCACTGGACCTCCCTAACCGAAAGGAGAGGAGAAAATGCTGCCCCACAATGCATTGCAGCCACAGCATTTACCGTCACTCAACAGTCGGCCGTTCACGGAAACAACCGATTATGACCGAGAAATGATATCATGAAAGTTACGGTGCTTATTAAGCATTTTAAAACGTATGTGGTAAGTTGCCAAAGTGCTTTTTTCTGAACGTTCATCAGTATTATAATCAAAAAGAGAAATATGAACGTTAGTTTTTACTGAAATGATCAAATAAAGTCAACATTTCACAGTGTTTACTGAGCTGTGTGGGGTTTGTTCAACTTTTAAAATATGTTTGAATGGTGATATACACAGTGATAGATGTTAAGGACTAACGTTTATAATAAATACATTTGTATTGATTTTAAGATATTTTCATAGTTCATACAATCATACGTATTGGGATCATTTGTATTGTAACGATCACAAAGGGAGTCGGAAACAGGCTGCTAGTTATTAGGCTTTAATAACTCTTCTTCTTTACAGATGATCACAGGTTCAGGAACAGCTTGTGGGTTCAACCTCACACTAACACTAACTCCTACACATACCCATATATATAACAGTGTCTACGTCACAACTTCCCGCCCTCCCCCGTCTGCTCCCCCAACCACAGGCCCGCAGCTCAACCAGCATCACTGTGCAGCTCTATGATTGGCAGAGAGACGGGGGATGCCTGAGTGACACCCTCAGCATCCTATACAGGGTCGCTACAGTATTAATGTGGACCGGAGGGAGAGGGTGACGAGCATAAGTTTCACTTTCCTTTTTTATTTCAATTCCAACTTTGGTCATGAAGAATATGTTTCTCTGTTGTCACGTTCATAAAGCATAAAGCAACAGCATCAGAGCACGGTGCAGAGTCTCTAGATGAGTTTACAGTAGTCCCTCGTTCTTATTAAACATCCATGTTGTAGTCCGCTGTATAGAAAACTGTAGTTTCTATAGTTTCCCCACAGCAGTAGACGCACATTCATAACGTCCGCTGGCGCATCATAAACACGTCGGTTAGTGAAAGTGCATTCGGATTCTCTAAAGTAGCGCGGTCTCTTCTCCTAAGTCCTTTTGAATTCTCCTATCCACTATCCCTTAACCCCGTGACGTTTCACTCAGAGGTCAAGGAATAGGAAATATGGTTAGAATTTAGGAGCTGATTTTTGGATTATCGGAACCGAACTCTGAAATGACAGCTGTCAGAGGGGAAAGAGCAGAGTTTAAAGGGTTTGACGGCACGCTATGATAGGCTCTTGGGAATAGAGCGAAGTGATTGGCTAAGCTGAAGAGTGACGCCCCCGGTCACTTATTGAGAGGAGAGAGAGTAGAAACATGGAGATAGAAATACACGAATGAGTAAAGACGGTCTTCCTGGTTGAACTTGCGCTGAGCTTCATAAGTCAATTCAACTGCTTATGTAACATTATTCAAATGTGTTGATTATAGCATAGTGAAGATTTAGAAAGAGGAAAAAGCTGATCAATTCAAGTTAATATGCTAAGTTGACTTGTGTAGTCCTCTGACCTCTGTGACATTTATTGTTTTGTCCAAATTCCAGCCATATGGCACTCCGGGCAAGTTCAAGCAAACATTTAGACAGCCTACTGAATTTGCAACTATTATCTGGCCCTGCTCTACTGCAACACATGATAATGAAAACAATCTTTATATTTCGCATCCGATGCTCAAAGGATTGTGGAGTTAGATGTTTGCCATATAAAAGACACACAAAGAATAGCTCTATTAAAGCATCATACAAATCATCATAGACTACAGCAGTGGTAGATGTATAGAATAATTATACAAAGAAATTGCAGTTATTTATGTTTCAAAGGCACCAGTTCAAACATTCCTCATCCCCCCCAACCTCCTGCTGTTGTCTCTGCTGTTAGTGTTGCTGCTGATGCTCCATTGGCTGTTCCTTCTACTATTGCAATCTGAACTTGTTCCTACACCTCTGCCTTCTTCACATGCGCCCATTCTCATAGCCAGCTGTTAATTTAATACCCGGAAAACAAGAGCAGAAATGAAAAATGACCTAATCTCTTGGGTGGAGTAATTTGTTTCCGTGTTGAGGAGCTAGAAAAGGTGTTGATGGCGTATAAAGGGACTTCAGAGCAGGCTGTCAATCTCTACTGAAGTACAGTCCACGCAAAAACAAACTTATAATGACTACATAAAAAAATACTGCAAGTTCAACCCGTTCAACCACCAGTGATAAGAGCCGCTTTAAGATACTAACTAATTGCTGATGCATTACTGGCCTCTAGTGGTGAACAGTAATATGAGTGTAAAAACTGAGTAAACAGTAATAATGCTGAAAGAGAGGCTATGGGGCAATATTGTGATATTCACTAAGCATATTTTATGACACTCGACAAGGCCAGTGTTTATAAAGTCACTTCAACATTGACTTTACTCAGTGCTAAAGACTGTTGCCTCTAATGAGGGTAATCACCCAAGTGGATTCCCACTCATTTCCATCAGATAATTACACATTAGAGTCATATGAGACCGAGAGAGAAGAGATTAATTCACTGATTGGAAATCCAGTTAAAATAACCATCAGTCTCAGAAACCCTTCTTCTGCAGTCTGTTGTGCTAATGTTCAAGTGTGTGTAGGAATACAAATCAGAACAAATATCTTGATGAGGATCTACAAACAGAATAAATAATGTCTAATGTAAGGTAAGACAAAACACAAGCTTGCAAATGTAAATATCCTGGTATACAAAAATGGAAATTTACAGCAGTTTCCATGCTGTTAAAATGTTACCTGGTCATTTAGGTTGGGGACTGAGTTGAAATACTTTAAAGATGTGGAGCCAAAGAATCACACCAAGTATCAGTATAATAACAGTGCATTCACTTTATTAAGGACACACAGCAATTGGATGGACCATTTATGTGGTATTTATTTCACAATGCATTTGGAAGTTCTCATTTCTTCACAATTGGAGCGTCGTCTCTCACTGTATCGAATATTTCAATTTCCTTGATGATCCGATTAACAATAACCCTGTTGTTTCCTGAAACCATCCTTCGAGACATCACATCGAAAGGTCCCCCTTTATTTAACAAAAAGAGGCTTAATTTAGAGGGGTTTCACCAAAAAACGAATGCTGCTTTTAATACCAATGACCAATTATTCATTTAAAATCACATGAAGCATACACACCGTCAACATCCAGGAGTAATCCACCGGCTTCTCTGACTATAACCGCCCCAGCAGCAATGTCCCAGCAGTGGATCCCGATCTCGAAGAAGGCCTCCACCGCCCCGCACGCCACCAGGCACATGTTGGTGGCAGCCGTCCCCGACCCACGGAGCCTGTCAGGACACACCAGTAAGAGTTTAATGATGACAGTACAAATGGCTGAAGGGGAGTCAAGAAAAAAGGGTCTAGCAAACTGTAACACAGAGAAAGTTGCAGTTCCTTGCCATATAAACTCTCACTTTTGAAAATGAACAAAGCAAGTACAAATCCAAGAGCCTATCTCCAACCAAGATATCCTAAATTTCCATTATGTTATATTATTATTTACAATATATAGCTGTTTGCTCGTGTTTTTGTATGTCTAATATTCATAATTAATCAGTTTAATGAATCCATTCCAAACACAGCATATTTCATGGAAATAAAAGACTTTAAGATAACTTAACCAAATTGAATTAAATGACATGGTAGTTAGGACTACTATGCTAAAATAGTTAGCTTCTAGCATTTGGCTAGCTCCTTTTTTACTCTATTCTGAGCCATTGATTTTTTTTGAGTAGTCAGTATATACAAGTTACAGTTATTCATTAGGTACCAGTTAACAAAAACATTAAACTTTCTAAAACCGATTTAACCAAAGACCTTATGTCAGGTATCTAACCAAAATGTCAGCTTTCCGAGAAAATCTTTTTGATTCTAGGGCAGGGGTGGCCAACCAGTCAGAGGTTAAGAGCCACATTTTTTCTATGTTACTGCAAAGAGCCACATCAAACACATAGTCACTGATACCGCTTGTTTCCGTTTTTTTGTTTTCTGGAGACAAGATTTCAACCACGTCACTGATGCATCTTTGTGGCATTGGGATATATATTTTTTAAATCCTCTGGAGCAGAGAGAGGAGCTGTGGATTATTGTTATTGATTAATGCATCAGTGTTTCTTAGGGTCAAAAACACTAAACTCACAACTTAAAATGAAAGCGTTTAGTTTATTTAATAAAAGAGCACATGTTCAATGTGAAAAGGGACAGTAGTTATAGATTATTTGCAATTTGGTGCTATATATATATTTTAAAAAAAAATTATATATATTTTTTAAACACCTTGAATTTCAGGTGGGGGGGGCGCGGGGCTCCGTTGGCGGGCCGCAGCGCCCCTCCAAAACAATGGTAGGGGAAACACTGGATATTGTTTAATCAACGATAGGTTTCCCCCCCCCTCAAAGGTGATTGGTTCATTGCATCACAGGTATTATTTTGATTGGCTCTTGGGCCACATCAAAATTAGACGCGCTGTCATCCTCTCATACTGACACCTGACACCACACATACACACCGGGAGCCGGGACGAAAGTAACACGCGACGAAAGTAACAAACAACTTTGACCGGCCAAATTATGTTAATACTTAATAGACCTACTAAATATCAGGTTTAACTGTCAGGAGTAGCTAGTGTTGTCACGATACCAACATTTTGGTTTCGATACCAAGTCAAGAATTGCGATTCTGATTCTTTTTTGATACTTTTCTTAAAAAAAGGGAAACAGTCTTAAATGTAATTATTGTGGTTTATTTCACACCAGAACCATAACACAAACTTTTAAACAATGAGAACAATAAATAAAATAAATTACAAGATTTCCTATTAAATAAAATTAATGAATGTCTTACAGACAGGCCTCGTGGTGTCCGTAGGCTTGCCCTCACTGTCAGAGATATAGCTCAAATACTTCCAAATTTCGCTTCTGGCGTCTTTTTTGTCAACAAGCCGAGGCGCAGCGGCAGCTGCACTCCCACTTGCAACCATGCTTCTCGTTTTCTCACATGCTCTGGCAGCTAGCGCGTGCACGAGAGAGGGGAGGCACTTGAGCGTGCTTGAGAGGGGAGGGACTGCAGGCACGGCTGCAGTGCAGGGAGTGGAAGCAGAGCGCTGAACACACACGGCTCTTATTAAAACGGCGCTTTCTCACCGGAGTACTTTCCCCGTCATTCTTAAAGTACCGATACTAATGAAACGGAGGGATCGTAACGTTTTTAACGGCAGGGTATCGCGGTACCTTTCAAGTATCGGTACACCGTGCAACACTAGTCAGGAGTCAGTGTCTATCCCCCAAACTCACACATATACAATTCGATATGAACTGAAGAGCCGCATGAAACTAGGCAAAGAGCCGCATGCGGCTCGAGAGCCGCGGGTTGGCCACCCCTGTTCTAGGGCAACATGTGAAAAACCACTCACCCATGCACTGGGATGCAGAGAATCTTTTTCTGGGTGGAGAAGATCTTCTGTACTGTCTCCGGAGACCTGTCAGTTCCATGCTCACAGATGATAATGGACTTATGGATATCTGCAATGACAGCATGCCAATCGCGTTACTACTACAGTACAGACTGTCAAGGTGGCACACTAGAACATACAGTAACAGTCAAAAATCCTCGATATAGAATGTGAGTAACGTTTATTTTCTTTAGATAATTGTGCTTAAATGCTTTATTACCCCAATTTATTCTTAGAACATGCTGAAGGATGTGTTTCCAGATATACGCCATTTTAATAACCAAAAACAAGGCAAAAGATAGCACATGTGTAGTCGATGCATAGCTTCATTTGTGTTATTTCCTTCTTTCCTAATCTCCTATTGTTTTCAAATATGCTAAATAGTTCAAAGTCTTGACTGGTGCTACACAAATATTCAAGATAAGTGTTACCTTTCACATCGGACACCTGAATGGGTTCATCATCACAGAACGCTCCCTGTCCCTTCCTTGCTTTATACATCTTGTCCTCCATGCAGCTGTACACCACACCAAACTCCAACTGAAAACACAAGTCATGTTTGAAGCTTTTAACATACTGTAGGTGTGGATAAACTCTATTGATTCTTGTGTTATTTGACATACCTCCTTATTGACTGCAAAGGCAATAGACACGGCCACAAATGGGAATCTGTGAATAAGTATATTCATTAGTCATTGGTGTGTTACACGTTATGAATACATTTAGCTTGTTTACACTGTGCATCTTTTAATAGTTTTTTTTCAAATAACGATTTCATTAGATGGTAAAGAAAAGTTTTGGGAAATAAGCTTATTTGTTACCTGGCTGATAAAAGAAGATTGATAATAACCTTATGTCTGTTAAAAATGAAATTAGAGTAAAACTGGTGTGGCTAGGCTCCTGATTTCTGTCTTTATGCTAAGCTAACTGTTTAACTTGGGTTTGTCCTGTTTGGTTTATCAAGTTTGAGTTCATTCATTCACACAAAAAACTGTCCTTTAGCAACACTGATATCTTACCCATGCACAAAGTTTGTGGTGCCATCCACAGGGTCTATGATCCATGTGGGTTTATCAGTTAAGATACACGGCTGCCCCTTTGCCACTGACTCTTCTCCAATGAAACTGTAACACAGAAGAGCCAATGACAAATTCAAGCATATGACACAAGTACAACGAATCACATATTGATGTGTGTATGTCTGTGTCCATGTCTTACCAGTGTGTGCCTTCTCCAAATTGTTCTTTAAGAGACCCAATGATGATTTTCTCCACCCTCTCGTCAGTCTTGGTGACGAGATCGACAGTGCAGCTCTTTGTCTGCACCTTTATTTCCTCCTCCCCTGCTTTCCTTATTACCTGAAAGAAATGGGATATCATTGGCACATGATTAGGGATCATGAGAGGAAAGAAGCGTATATTTTTAATCAAAGATACACTGGAGTAAAAGTGCATTTAGTGGTTCTTACGTACCGCTCCAGCTGCTCTTGCCACTTGAACAGCAAAATCATAAGCTTCCTGCCATTGGTCAGCCATTCTGTGTGTATAGATGCTTACTGATAAGAACCTGCAAAATGAATAAAGCTTGTAAAAGTGCACCAATGACTGCATGCAACTGTCATGTTATTCAATACAAATGCATTAAAATAAAAATAAATACATAATTAGAACCTTTTTTCCTTTAAAGTTAAAATCCCTTCTGGCACAAAAAGGGTTAATGGTGACGCAATATCCGTCCCTCGTAAAATGTGATAATCCTGCATGCTTAGCACACTCCTCTTTCAACAGAGTGAGTTGCGCAACACTTCTGCAGCTGGCATAACTGTTTGTTTTAAATCCCCACAAGAGTCTACAGATTTAAATTGGCATGAGGATGTGATGCGTAGGTTTGGTTTAAGATGTGGGGTGGGGCACAAAAAGTCAGAAGGTCTTCAGTAAAAGAAAATATGTAAAAATGCATATAAGTGCCATTTTTTTCCCTGGCATTTACAGGCCAGGTATGACACTTGTGCTTTTACATTTGGGTTTTTATCTTACTAGTGTTTTGTATGGTTTTTACGTCACGTAGGAGAGTTTTTCAGTCTGTGGCTTCTGATCTGGATTCATCGTTGTCTCGTGTTTTACATTTGTTTCATGTCCTGTCTGTTTTTTATGTATTTTTGCTATGTTTTTTAAACAGTTGTTGATGTACTTTGTTCAACTCTGTTGTTTTTAAATTTGCTATAGAAATAAAATGGATTGGCTGCTTTTTATTTTTTACAAATTCGAAAAACTTTATTTTGCAATGTTTCATGTCGTTCTTTACAATTTATAGGAAGTGGAGGAAGCATTCAGATCCTTTACTTGGTTGCAAACAACACAACTTTAGTTTAGGAATTTCTTATCAGGTAAAATAACAAAGTATGAAAAGTAAAAGTATTGATTGTACATTATAGTATTGCCCTTTTAAAACTTACATATATATGATTATTTTTCTAGAAATATTACTGGTTACAGTACCTTTAATATGTAGAGTACTTGAGTTACATTACACCACTATTTAGATTTAACATTTTCATTTTCTTGTTGTTGCAGAACAATCTGTACTGTCAGTTTTAACTACGTAATTGTAATTGTTGCTTAAACAAAAATGACCAAAAGTGTAGTCATAAAACAATTATCCATCCACTATTAAGATTAGCACACATCTGTATGCACACATATATCCATCATGCACTGCTATAAAAACATTTAAAAAAAAAAAAATCTTACCTTGTGAAGTCAGGTGTTCAGAGGCAGCTCCTGTTTGCTAATGCACTTTCTTATGAAAACCTGAACTTTAAGTTCCCTTATTGGAGCGATTTAACACGGAGTAGGAAAAGTACTAGCCCCACCTTCATGTTTTTTTCTTCATAGCAACCTGAAGAAAAAAAAAAAATGTCTGTGGAGGCAGACATGCAACCACATGAAGCTGCCTTGACTCTACAAAGGGATTTAACATAAGAAAGTTAGTGGAATTTTTCAGGGTGTTTTCGCAATTGAGGAGGACACACCTTGCTATCTCTTTGTCACATACAGCTGAGTAGTGATTAAATCCGAACACAGGGAACATACCATACTCTGTGTTGAGCTCATAAACCTCTTGAATGCGATGTGAAAAAAAGAGTGTACATTCCAGAGCCTGACTTAACGACAAACAAACTTTTATATTTCCTGACAATTTCACAGCTTTCAGGCATTCATTCCATGTCCTTTTATTGTATTCCACTGGTGGGAAATACTCTGGAAGGTTCTCTGGTGAGTCAGCGGTCAATATGCAAGCATGCCCGATTCTTATTGTGCAAATCTTGGAAATATTCTATAAAGATATAACAGCAGATAAACAGACCTAGACATGTCTGAATCTACATTCGCTTGCCAAATTAAGTCCTGAAGGAGTACTGTTCTCTAAGATCTTCGAGCTACTTCTCTTAAAACACCAAGTTGCCTTGCAGGAAGTCAAACCTTGCTGCAAGAGGGATTGTTCAATTAGTGGGCAATGCTGCATGTCTCAAGAAAATGACATTATCCCTCTTTAGCTCTTTACTGGGCTGAACCTAAAATGGTGAAACGATAGTGGTGATATCTCTTACTGAAGAGATAAGACACTGAATCACAGAAACACAGCAATAACGCATTAGCTTCTACATAGGCCGATATACCCTATAGGTAAAAAAGCTGAAACAGTCTTTATTTTTATTTACTGGGGCTCCTTCGGGCATGATGTTTATTGTCGCAGCCACACCTTACATAACTCACATTAATGTGTTGAGTTACCTGTAAAAACAGGATGAGTAAAAAATATTGAACTATCTAAAAGGTCTTGATGCAACATAGCGAGCTGATATGCATCGTCATGGAATATCAATTTTGTTGACATGTAGCGTTTTCATCCTGCTATACAAGTTCCTGGAGAGACCCTGATATCACAAGTTGTGCCTGCTAAAATAAACAGATCACCATTGTTGCTGAACTTAGCAGATCAGTATGTGGTATCATGGAGAGGGCGTCTGTTGAAAGTTTTTGTTTTACAGGGAACAGCGGGAGAGCAGTTGTCACCCTGTTTTACCTGTTGTGCACTAAATATAAGGCGCAGTGTAAAATGTGTGCAGACAGACTGAGGAGAAGTGATAGGAGAAGCAAAACAAATACATCAGTCCTGCTGTCTCTCTGGCAGGTCCTGGTTATGAATAATTTATTCAGGATGACGGATGTTTTGGATGTTTGCTTCCCTAGATCACATCTGTAACTGAGGCCTGCTACCATGCTGATGTGGCTGAAGGTCAACGGTGCATCCTGAAAGATGAGCAGGGCGACTCAGTCATGTTTCCTGGCACGGTCCTTTATTAGTCTCTTTTGAATTTAGCAATTTATTTGGTTACAAAAGTGTTTGACAAACTGAAACTTTGGCCTAATGGCAGAGGTGGGAAGTAGTGGAGTACAAATACTTCGTTATGTACTTTTTTCTGGTATCAGTACTTTACTCCACTACTTATTTTTCGTTACTTTAGTTTGAATCTGCGTTTGGTGGCGTGATCATTATTATTTAGAGTCTATTGATTTTAACACAATCCGTGTATCCATCATTTCCTGGTCTTCTCTAAAGAAGAGGGACCAATGAAAACTGTGTTCTATTAATATAAAGTGAGGTTGGTAGTTATGGGTACTTTTTACTTAAAGTGGACCTATCATGCTATATTTGAATAATATATTGTAGGGCCATACCTATATAAAACATGTCTGTGAAGTTTTTTTTTCAAAATACCACACAGATCATGCATTTTAGCCATGCCTCATTTCGCTCTATTTGCTGTATTCCCGCCCTGTTTTTGCGAGGGCTGATTCTGTGGCAAATGGGGGGCGGGGCATGAGCGTCATGTTACCATGCTGTTACCATGCCACGGCAACCTCTCATTCCCCTGATAGGTGCAGTTGCCCATATAGGCGGAGCTCCCCGTTTCAGACGTCAGAACAATTTCAAATCTGTATCAGATCCGTTGCAGCCGTTTCAGAGATTTGGGTACGGAGGAAAAGAGAGAGGGTTGTGTTTTCTGACACTTATGGCGCGTTTCCACTGCAGGCCTCGCTCGGCCTCGCTCGGTTTGGTTAGGCCTTATTAGGCCCGGCTCACTTTAATGCTGCGCTTCCATTACAGTTTAGGAACTGGGGCAGTTACTATAGTAACGCAGTGTAGGCGGAGCCCTGACGTCATCTTCAATGAGAGCCCCAGAAAAACAACACAGCCGTTAGCTCTTAGCACTCAGAGCTCACAGCTCCTCATATCTGTTCAGAAACTAGACAAAAGTTAAACAAGTACAAACCACAGACTGCCTGTGTCATGGCGAATACAGTCGCTGGTTTATTTATGTCTGTATAGGCCGTTGTTGTGATTGTGGACGGTCGGAGCATATATAACGTTAGCTTAGCCAAGCTACATTTAGAAAGCACGCATTTTAAAAGGGTTTTTCGCCTGCCGTCTGTCTGCAGACTTGTCAAAGCATTAATTCATGGTTTTTACTAACCGATATCAGTATGTTGTTACTTCGGCATCATTTTGAAACGTGTATTACAATTCATCTTGTTGTAGTTGTAGCCCCCTTGCCAGCGATTCTCTCTCTAGTTTAGCATACTCAGCCCGACTCAGCCTGGTTGTTCCTGGCCCTAGAACCACGATTTAGTCGGGCCAGAAAAAAGGTGAAAAAGTAGCCCCGGGCCAAAACTAGGCCAAGTGGAAACGCAACCAAAAACGGGCCCCGCACGGCTCGGCACGCTCAAAGCGAGCTACCCGCTGCAGTGGAAACGCGCCATTGGTGAGTTCCCTGACACACCGGGGACACATATTCATGTATAAAGGGGACCTATCATTTTGCATGATAGGTCCCCTTTAAGTACATTTCGAAGCCCATACATTTACTTGAGTAAATAAGTTTAGTCAGTACTTCAACTTTTAGTATTTTTACACACTAGTATCTGTACTTCTACTTCAGTAAAGAATGTGTGTACTTTTGCCATCGCTGCCTAATGGTGGCGCTATATGAGAAGCTAAGAATTAACAGTGGGGATCATGAATGGCTATTCCAAATGTGATGCAAATGTATCCGATACTAGTTTGGCTATTTTACCAAAAAATAAAATAAAATGCTGCTATAAGAGATATAAGAGGATCTCCAGAAGCAGATACAGATTATGACAAATCATCAAATTCAGATATTTGAATTTGAACCAAAGTGGTTGACCCAACTTTTCGACCTATATTGACATAACTACACTGCACGCTCGACTAAAATGAATAAATGTATGTACTGTATGGCTGGGCAATACGGAGAAAATATCAATATCAAGATTGTTGATCAAGTACCTGAAAATCAATATTGTTGGGTTTACCATTGTTTGCTTTCACAAAAAGGATTGTAAGTGAGGTGGATTTTCAATAGAGCAGCTAGAACTGTCTGGGAAATTTAGAAAAATCACATCACTTTACTGTAATGCAGCCTTTTCAAACCATCCAAAATCTAAGATATCTAGCCTTGTATCACAATACCAATGTAATACAGATATATTGCCCAGTACTAATGTATAATTATAGGATGGCAAATCAAGCCAAAGACAAAGCACAGAACGATTTTTGGGAATAGACACAAAACTGAACAACTTTGAGAGTTATGAACTGAGATCATAACTCTCGAATCTCCAGGGAGACATTTCGTAGTTGTAGCAGGATAACAGTTCCCAAAGAACAATTGTTGGTACTTCCTAACAGCCACATGGAAATAAAAGTACAATGACTCGGTTAACGACTCTGTGGCAAGTTTAGAAACATTCAAAACTAAAAGGCAGGAAACCGACAACGTGAGCAGGTGGTGCTGTTAAGGTGGAGTCGACGGAGGAGGCTTTCAGCTGGCTGACTGTGGAAATCATTCCCAACTCTAGTGATTACGTCTGAACCCCCCGCTGCAGACTAACATGGACCATTGATTTCTAAGTAGGGGGCCGCAGCAGTATAAGACCTGGGTTTGCTCAAGTAAAGTGTTTTAAAACCATTTGTTAGTCATCAGCAAACACGAGCTGGAAAAAAACGGAGACAACAGTCCGTGGAGAGCCAAACTCGGGGATATTTCATAGAGCACATCGGCCCGGGGGACATAGCAGCACTCTGCACGTAGTATGTGCAGCGCTGAGTGAAAAGGGCAGGGGGAGATGCAGCAGAGTTTTACATGGTGTAATGACTGTGAATGCTTTTATCTCTCTACTAAATCAAATCGCTAGCAGTCACTGTGTATTTTCTTCCTGGTGTTTTATAGAGTGTCAGAGGCCTGTTTTCCATTTATTTGGTTTCCCCGTTTGCCACTTTCTTTCTTCATGTTTTCCACTTTATAGATTGTATAAGGAGGAAAAGACAGTTTATCATTTTTCTAGGTCGGCAGCAAATAAAGACATTTATTTATGGTCTGATATACAGACCACTGTCAGGAAGGTGTTTAGGATCTGGGCCGGAGATTGAGCGCAGGGGGATTTTTCTCAGCTGTAGCTTGACATCAGATTTTAGGAGATATTGCCTGGTGTGGCAGGTTGGTTTCCTCACAGTGAAAAGAGAAGGGAAGCTGTCTTGGCAGATTTGTATTGCCAAGAGTTATTTTATTCTATCTAGTGTTGGGGGTGGTTGATTTAGGAATTAGAAGGGGTAAAAATGTGGACACCAAGTCAAGAAATTCAGCATTTTTCATAACAAATGTTCGTACTTGGGTTTAACTTATTTGCTATCAGTAGTCTTTAGTTTATGAGTATAGCTAGCATGAGGATGCATGTGTCTCTGCAGGGCTTTAATGATATGAATGTATCTATATGTCGTGTGTCAGCAAATAAAGGCATGAACAGGATATATTTATAGTTTTTTATTGTCTTCCTTCATAAGATACTTACAAAACACACGTTTTCATGAACACTACATTATCACTGTGTATAAGCTTGACACAGTACAGTGGTTATATATGCACGCAGTATTTGGTGTACTACACTCTGATATTCATATACGTGCTGCTGTGTAAACAAATCTAGCATCAAATATATTCAAATTCCTGCCTAGTCAACACCTAGATATTTAATAACAACATCAGTGCTGTATAACGGTGCTTCACCAATGATTTATTGCTGACTGCATCGTCCATATCAATAAATAGAAATAACAAGAAAAGGCTATAAAACCTATAAGGATAATTATATCGTCGCAAACTCATTAATGTCCAAAAAAAACAATACAAAAGTTTGAATGTGTGAATGGACTTATAAGGAAGCAGAAAGGAAACTGAAAGTCTTAAGCGTCGTTCTTCAGAGGTCAGTTTATGATTTTGGCTCTTAAGGCGAAGACGGAATCCCGACTGTTAAATACCAGACAGTCGGGTGGTTAAGTAGCCGTAGAGTTGGTAAAGAACGTGATGGAAATGATTTCACTAGCCTTCTGTGTCGTCCCTGCCAACGTTAAACTCTGTTATCTCCTTAGCGATGCGCTCTGCTATGGCTCTGCTGCTGGCGATGATCAGCCTCCGAGACATCAGATCAAACGCTCCACCTGGATCAAGGAGAAGATAATGAGTATTACTGGTATCATTCTGAAATTCAAATTGTTGGTAAAAGACTGGAACATTTGGAATGTGTTTTGCTTTAACCTGAATACAGCAGCTAATGGCCTGACATTTTTAAGGGCGTGAGGATCACATTTCTAGAATTGGTATTCCTTATTGAATAATGTTGCCGTTTATATATACTCCAGTTTGCTCATAAAAAACGTATCTTCAAGTAATTGCCATGTTTTGTTGGTGTTCTACTTATTGTTGCTCAAAGCTCACCAGGTAATGTATTATTTAAGTCAATGATGATTACACCCTTGAGTAATACGATTAAATTCATTACTTGTCAAAAACAGAATAAAACACTGCTAGTCATTATGACAACAGTGGAGCACATACTGTACTGTATATGCCAGTGGATATTACTGTATATGCCAGTGGATATTACTGTATATGCCAGTGGATATTGTCTCCTCCATAGATCTGGCTTATTGCTCCGGCAGATCAATGAAAACAAACACAATGCATTCATTTTGATGCTTGTGTGGGTAGAAAAACTATTGCTGAGCACTAGGCTAGCCAAAAGGGGAAGTGTTATAAATCAGATGGTGAAGGCGTGGGCGATGATTTTCCAGGATCAGCTTTCAACTCATGTTAGAATTCTACCCTGTGCAGGATCACATTGTTAGCGTGAGAGCAGGTCAGGGAGTTATGACCTTGTGTTGTTGTCCGAAAGACTGTGCTGGAGGGAAGATGTCGCTATAAGTATGCTCCAAAACAACATGTACTCCTCCACTCCTTACTTTTTAAATACAAAATAGAAAGGGAATGTGTTAACCCAGAAGGTTATTTATCCATCTCCTTATTTATTCAATAGCAACCCCATTGTAAATTGTGCAGGGTTGACTTGACAAACAGCTTCTAAAACATCCTAAATCTCATTGGCAGTGTTGCCTAAAGTTAACACCACATTTCTCAGCTTCCTGTTTTAAGTACAAAGCCATCAGCTGCAATGCTCCCCACTTTTTACAAATGTGTATTAGGCATTCATGAGCAGAAAGAGGGATGAAAACCAATAACAAGGAGAATTAGTTCAGATGAATTATTCATGAACTTTAATAACGTCCGTTGTGTTCACGCTTTGTTCTGTAAAAGAAATCTCCTTCAGCACTTTTCGCAACGTTTAATCACCATGTTGGCTGCTTCACGAGCAAAAGGAGCTCGAGTCTTCTCAGTGACTCACCTGAAATGTCCATGATCACTCCTCCAGCTTCGGTGACGACGGCTGCCCCCCCCGCCATGTCCCAGCAGTGGATGCCCATGTGGTAATAAGCATCAGCCGACCCACACGCTACCAGACACATGTTGACAGCTGCACTGCCCGGGGAGCGGATACTGCGGAGGGAAAGGTGATGTTTGCTCTTATTTCACTCCGCAAGACACACTGATAACCTCCACTTGTGAGAATGCCCGAGCGGCCATGGAGGCAAAATAGAAGAAGCAGGCAGGTTGGTGTTTTTCCACAGAAAACTGTTTTATTTTTCCATCCAATGTGAATGTTTTCAGCTATAATCCTTAACATGCTCATATTTTACACCAATATGTAAAACATTTGTAATTGGTATACTCTAATTACTTCTTTCAATTTACTAGTTTTGAAACATTGTCATTATGTAACAGTTGTAGGTCATGAGCTTAACAACTATGCTAGCAGGGGACCCCACTATATTGAATTGAAAACTGTTAGTGGCAGATTTAACTTTAGACTGCCTTTCCAGACAAACAAGGGAACAAGGAAGTAGTTCACGCATGCAAACCAGCATCTTTAGAAGGCACAGGAAATAAGATACGTAATGATAACAATCATAGTTTTAAAGAAGTGACTTATATAACAGTTTGCTGAAGTACATGAAACACCAGATCAACCAGATCCTAGAGATAACATTTGCACAGGTGTGTATTTACCCATGCACAGGGATGGTGAGGATGGTCTTGACGTTAGCCAACATTGTATTGAAACGCTCAGGATCCGCGCTGAAGTTCATTTCTGTCAGTACGATGGATCGGCTGATATCTTGGAACGAAACACAAAAAATATCAACAAAGCTATTTATTTCTCTGAATATGCAGAACAACGGTGCGTGGTTCCACTTTGTAGAGCTGTTGGTACTAGCAGATATTATGGCTGTGATGTTGCCTCCACCTGGTGGAATGATTGAAAACTGCAACGTGACATGATTATCAATATTTACCTTCTTGTCCAGACACTTTGATGGGTTTTCCGTTGCAGAATGCCCCTTTCCCTTTCCGTGCGGTGTACATTTTGTCCTCTATGCAGCTGTAGACAACCCCAAACTCTATCTGAGGCAGAATAACAGCAGGGAGAGAGGCATAGAAAATATAACAGCCTTACACTAGGGTATTGATGCAATTACCACGCTGATGTTTCTTTTAATCAAAATGTTACAGAGTCAAAAGAAAAAAGTGATTTACAAACCCACCTCTTTCTTCACGGTGAAGCCAATTGATACAGACACAAATGGGAACCTGCACAAAAGAAATGAACAGTTCAAAAACAATCCCTAAATGAACTGCCTTTAGGTTTAAGCTCAGCGGAATCAATGTCTATTATCAGTTTAGTTTCATCTACATCGTCTAATTATCCCTGACGGAGAGGCCAACCCAAGAGAGAAGCTAATTAAAAGATAAAAATAGATAAGGAGCGGCAGAGATCAAAGAAATCCACAGCCGTATTGGAGCTCTGAATGGTTTATACAGTATTAGAGCAGGCAGTACCTGTGAACAAAGTTGGTGGTGCCATCGATCGGGTCGATGATCCAAGTGGGGTCGTCAGTCAGAACGCTGGGAGCTCCTGCTGCCACTGACTCCTCACCTATGAAGCTTCAAAATCAGACAGAAAAAAAGATATGCAAATAGGCTGTTACATCAGATGTAAATAAATCAGAGATACTACTACACTTAATAATTGCTGTATTTACCTGTCTACTACTACTACTACTACTACTACTAATAATAATAGAGTACGTTTTTTTAAAGTGCCTTTCAAATGACCCAAGGCCGCTTTACATTACAAATAAACAAACGAGTAGGGCAAATAATAAAGTAAGAATAAATATATTAATATATATATATATATTATGAGGATCAGTTTCCATTGTAGTCAAGGTCATTTTTTTCCAATGTAGCATTCTCGAGAAGGTTGAAGATCTGGAATTGTTCCTTGTGGGTATTTTGATAATTTCAAACTTTAAAGATGAAGTATATTTAAAAAAAACAAAATAAAAAAACAACAACAACAACAAATAAATAAAAGCATTCAGTGCTTCCCAACCAGAATGCATTTTGGATAGTGCAGATAAGGCTGTGCAAGAGAATTAAAGTATTTTTATTAATAGTTAACTGAAATAATAAAATGCTTATAATTTAAATGTGTTGCGGTTTTATCATTGTTGGGTCTTTTCTTTCCTCACATAACATCAGATTTATTTTATTCTAGACTACATTACATTCATTAATCTGACATGTGAACTACAACAAGACAAAAGCCCGTATAACACAGAGTGAAAACTATGATCCAAATTACAAACAAATTAAGTAAATTGAGTCAATTGCAACATGAAATACCATGGGACAGACAAAAGCAGCATGAACACTAGGAGCCAACTTTAAAAGTATACAAATACAAATACAAATACAGTCTCCCATGTCCTGCAGTACTTTCAAAGCATTCATTTACCATCTTGCATCTCTCTTTAGTCCAATACCTGTGAGCGGGGTACTTCTCCTTGATGGAGGCTATAATAAGCTGTTCCACTCTCTGGTCTGTCTCGGTCACCAGGTCAACCGGTGAGCTCTTCTGCATGACGGTGATGTCCTTCTGCAGCGCCTCTCGGATCACCTGGCAGAACCACAACAATGACCGACTCAGGAGGGGATGATTTGGATGGCTGACTACATCTGGAACTTTAATCAAGCCTAATGAGTTTTCTGTTATGGTTTTATACTGTGGCAACAATGATGGGTCAGAGATGAAGAGGTGAACGCTCCAAATTCTGGTCTTACAAATTAGTGTAACTATAGGAATCATGCACATTGTTCTTTAAATAGTCTTCAAACTGCAGATGGAACTGAATAAGTGAAAGCCTCAATATATTATAGTTGGATGACAAAGTTTACTTTAAGACCTTATTTTGAAAAGTTAGCTCGATGCAGCGTGTCAATCAGTCAACCTTTTATGTTGACATTTTGTAAGAAAAAAGTTATAGTTCTGTTTCATCTTGAAAGCCATTTTTACACATCTCTCGACCTTTGTCAATATGAGTTATCCTGTTTCTTACAGCTGTTATATATAATGTACTTCACATGAGTATATTGTAACACTATGTTTATTATAACATACATCAGTAGTGTTCACTCACCTGCCCAGCCTTTTTGGTGACCTCCACACAGTGGTCCATGCACTCTTGCCAAGGATCACTCATGTTGATTGGTGATGAAGAGTATATAATCCCGTTACAGTTTATAACTTTAACTTCCTGTTGAAAAAATGAGACTGAATGTTGGTTTACATTCAAAGTAACAGTTACATATAGACCCGATGAGCTACTGGCTGCAAACAAATAATTAAAAGCAAGTTAATCTTATATACTTCTGGGAATGTTGTAGTTAGCTGAATTAGCTGAGAATGCTAGTTAGCTTTTACACGATTAAACTGTCGCTGAGCATAATGACAACTACGGCTACAAACCAATGCAAACGTACACATGAACGGTATAACCAGGCAGCTAAATAATGCCTAACATTAAGGTACACAAGCTACGAAAGTAAGCTAACTCAACCCACCTCCGGACGGACTGACTTCACTTGACAGTTTTTACTTTTTACAAGCTAGCTTCATGGAGGGCGGGACTAAAAGAAACTCCTGCTGTCATTGGTCAACCTGTGCCGCTGATGTAAAGTCTCCGCTCTCATTGGATATAAGGCTGTCATGGTGTATCCTGTTGTAAGCAAAAGAGGAAGTAATGGTTTATTCCCCAAGTGTCAGTATTTATATTTCGTGTAATATTTATTTTTTATTTGTACTGCAACTGCTGCACACCAAATCCCCTAGTGCTTATCTAATCTAATCTTATCTTATATTTTATTGTACTATTTATCTTCCTAAACGTTGTCATCTGATTTATGAATGAAATCTTCAATGCAGGTTTCATGAAAAATATATATATTTATTTTAGTTTTGGGAAGGGAATTTTAATATTTACTGTTAAAGCACATTATAAAACAGTGCTGCATGTTTATCAACAGTAGTTATAGCTGTTTATTTATTTTAAAAGAATATGCAGTATGTTGAAATAAATACAGAATAAAATAATTATATTAATAGGATACAAAAACGTGGCTGCTTGTCTATGTATAGCAGTCACCGGCAGAAGTCTTTACTGCAAATGTTTGCCAATGTAGATAAAGTTCAAAACAGTTGAGCCATTACAAATAACAACTCTTTATGCAAGGCAAGGCAAGTTTATTTATATAGCACCTTTCAACACAAGGCAATTCAAAGTGCTTTACAAAAAAACGAAAGACATTAAGAAATGGCATTTAAAATCAGTCATTAAAAAGAAAAGATAATAAAAGAAACATTAAAAGAAAAAATACATGGATAAAAGTTACAGTGCAGTTTAAGATGTAAATATTTCAATTAAAAGCAGCGGCAAAAAGAAAAGTCTTCAGCCTGGATTTAAAAGTAGTCAGAGTTGTAGCGGATCTGCAGTTTTCTGGGAGTTTGTTCCAGATATTTGGAGCATAATAACTGAACGCTGCTTTTCCTTGTTTAGTTCTGACTCTGGGGACAGAAAGCTGACCAGTCACTGAAGACCTGAGAGATCTGGATGGTTCATAATTATATATATAAATAAATATATATTGGGCCTAAACCATTCAAAGCTTTATAAACCAGCAGCAGTATTTTGAAATCTATTCTTTGACACACAGGAAGCCAGTGTAAAGACTTCAGAACAGGAGTGATGTGATCCACTTTCTTAGTGTTAGTGATGACTCGAGCAGCAGCGTTCTGAATTAGCTGCAGCTTTCTAATATATTTTTTAGTGAGACCTGTAAAGACACCATTACAGTAGTCCAGTCTACTGAAGATAAAAGCATGGACAAGTTTTTCCAAATCCTGCTGTGACATTAGTCTTTTAATCCTAGATATATTCTTTAGGTGATAGTAGCCGGATTTAGTAAATGTTTTAATGTGACTGTTGAAATTCAGGTCAGAGTCCATGACTACACCTAGATTTCTGGCTTTATCTGTTGTTTTGAACATTGCAGACTGAAGCTCAGCGCTAACTTTTATACGTTCTGCCTTGGCTCCAAAAACCATTACCTCAGTTTTATCTTGGTTTAATTGGAGAAAGTTCTGACACATCCAGTCATTGATTTGTTCAATGCACTTACTCAGTGTTTGAATTGGAGCATAGTCTCCTGGTGAAATTGTTATGTAAATTGTGTGTCATCCGCATAGCTATGGTAACTTATTTTATTTTTATTCATTATCTGAGCCAGTGGTAGCATGTAGATTTTAAAGAGAAGAGGCCCCAAGATGGAGCCTTGAGGTACCCCACATGTCATATTTGTCAACTCAGATGTGTATTTACCTATAGAAACAAAGTTTTTTCTGTCCTTTAAGTAGGATTCAAACCAATTTAGAACTGTTTCCGAAAGTCCCACCCAGTTTTCTAGTCGGTCGAGTAATATGTTGTGGTCAACAGTGTCAAACGCAGCACTGAGATCTAATAATACTAACACTGAAGTTCTGCCACTGTCTTTGTTTAAGTGGATGTCATTGAAGACCTTTACAAGAGCAGTCTCAGTGCTGTGGTTTGGACGAAAGCCTGACTGGAACACATCGAAACAACTATTTAAATGCAAGAAATTACTCAACTGTTGAAAAACAACTTTTTCAATGATTTTACCTAGAAATGGGAGGTTTGATATGGGCCTGTAATTGTTCATTACTGAAGCATCTAGATTATTCTTTTTAAGAGCGGTTTAATGACTGCAGTTTTCAGGGCCTGTGGAAAAATACTTGAGTGAAGAGATTTGTTTACTATATGAAGTAGATCTGAGGCCATGCAACGAAAAACATCTTTGAAAAATCCTGTTGGAATAATATCAAGGCAGCAAGAGGAGGATTTCAGAAGTTGAATAATGTCCTCTAGGTTTTTATCATTAATCTGATGGAATTGTGTCATGGTGTTTGAATTGATATTAGGTGGACATAGGGACAACACATTTGCTGTACCTGATGCAGAGGCACTGACTGCTTGTCTGATTTTCTGAATTTTGTCAGTGAAGAAGGAGGCAAATTCATTGCATGCACTGGTGGATAGAAATTCAGAGGCTGCTGACACTGGGGGGTTAGTTAGTCTGTCGACGGTAGCAAACAAGGCACGTGCATTGTTTTTGTTTTTGGTAATGATGTCAGAGAAGAACGATTGTCGTGCGTTTTTCAATTCCAAATTATAAAGGCCAAGTCTCTCTTTATAGATTTCAAAGTGAACCTGGAGATTTGTTTTTTCGCCACCTACGTTCAGCTTTTCGACACTCTCTTTTTTTCTGCTCTCACGGTCATGGCCTTTCTCCATGGAGATATTTTCTTCCCAGTCACTTCCTTTACCAGTTGGAGCAATGGCATCTATAACATTTTTAATTTTTGAATTAAAATGATCTACTAGCTCATTTACTGAGATGTTAGCAGGGGCAAGTGTGGAAGAGAAATTCTGAGTAAACATTTCCCTAGTGTTTTCAGTGAAATATCGCTTTGTGGTTACCTCTTTTTGAACATTTTTGTGAACAGAAATAGAGCTCTCAAAGAAAACACAGGAATGGTCAGAGAGTGCAACATCAGTCACCACAACCTTAGAGATATTCAGACCCTTTGAGATAATTAAGTCCAGAGTGTGCCCCTTATTGTGCGTGGGCTCCGTCACATGCTGAGTCAGTCCATAGTTATCAAGAACACAAAACAGTTCTTTAGCCCCTCTGTCCTGGGGGTTGTCAACATGGATGTTAAAATCACCAACAATGACTAGACGGTCAAAGTCAATACACACTATAGACAGCAGTTCGGTAAAGTCATCAAAAAAGCTTGCACAGTATTTGGGTGGTCTATAGATATTTAGGAACAGAGCTCGAGAGGAGCATTTCAGCTGAAGGGCCACATATTCAAAAGAAGCAAAGTTCCCATAAGATGTCTTCCTGCATTGAATGGAATCATTGAACAAAATAGCAACTCCACCCCCTTTCTTATGCATTCTTTCCTGACTGATAAAACTAAAGTTGGGAGGGGTTGATTCAATAAGAACAGCTGCACTGTTATTTTGTTCAATCCAAGTTTCCGTTAAAAACATAAAATCAAGATTGTGCTCAGTGATAAAATCATTGATTAAAAATGTTTTTCCTGCCAGAGACCTGACATTTAATAAAGCTAGTTTAAGTTTGGTACATACACTATCAGTAAGATTTTTTGTGACAAGCTGTGGCTGACATGGAATCACTGCTAAATTTGATAAACTCACACAAACGTTTGAGCACTTCCTGTTTCTAAGCTTTAGCATAACTTGTTTTTAGATGTTTAGTTCAATTTGTATCTTCAAGTGTAAAGTCAGAGGGGACTAAATAAATAAATGTCTATCTTCAGTCAAATGCTATTCCAACACCAGAAGAGAGAAATTATGATATGCATACAAACCTTCTTTAGTCCAGTAGGTGGCAGCAGTTGCACTGTATGAAATGAGCACTACTACTGTAAAGCCATGCTTTTTGTGAGACTATTGTTGCTGCAGGCAATTTTGGATGTTTGTGTTGACATTAATAGATGTCAAAACATGTTTAAACCTGTAATACATATCAAAACCTGTTCCCATTTACCTTAACACAGCTTAATTTACAAAATAAGTATTGTATGTGCAATTCCTATTCAGACTAACAATCCACAAAAGTCCTCACAGGAAAAATACGAATATAATGCTTTCCTGCAATTCCTTAACCATCTCAGTGTTTCGTTTGTTGCTGCTGGTTTCTTAAACTTTTATGAGACACCATTTTGGGCCTCAGTGACTTGTACCTTTAGACTACATCTCCTAAAACAAAAGCCCCTCTCATCAAAAGAGTATCAAATTGATCAAGTAAAATCACCCTAAATTACAGTGAAAAGGAGGGGGGGGAAGAGACACAACATATCCACTGTTGTTTTTATAAATGTGTGAAAGTTTATGAATACAAAGTGCAACTGAGAAAAAGAACCCTTGGGCACAAGGGTTATCAGAAAGCAAAGATATCAATATTTGAACCGTGGATATTTTTGAAATGTCTGTGGAAATTATTTGGGTTACGTTGAAACTTTGTACAGACATCAAATAGTTCCACGAAAGGAAGTAGTGTTTCGATTATTAATATTAGGCTTCCTTTTAATTGAGTTAATGATTCATAAACTTCCCCTAAAGGCCTGATGTGGCAAATCTTTATGTATGCATACTATACATTATGGGGAAGTATTTATCACAGCAAATGTTCCTAAAAGCCTATGACTATATTTCAGTTAGTCAATGAAACAGTGCATAACGTATGTACGATTGCTTCAGGCTTTGGATCAGATGTTGGCTTTCTTTTATCTGAGGCTGTATTTGGTTATTAACCTTAGGGCGTTTTACGTCAATAAGCCCGGGCAGTCCTGTGGAGACGCTCTGTTCTCCTGTACACAGCGCTAATAACGCAATTAGCTTTTAAAACACGAGGGCATCGTGTCATCCATACTGTTTTACAGATTCAACTCAGACGGCCTTTATCTCACAAAGAGGTCAGAGACATTCTAATTCATCACAAGCAGTTAAGAGGCGTGTGGTGCAGTGGACTAGTGTGCTGGTGTTCGGAGCAGGGGAGCACAGGTTCAAACCCCACTGCAGTCAGCATGTCGTTGTGTCCCTGGGCAAGACACTTCACCCCAAATTGCTCCTGTGGGGATTGTCCGCAGTATTGAGTATATAAATCGCTTATATGGCTTAAGCGTCTAACAAGTAACATGTAATGTAATGTGAAGTCTGGCAACAGTAAGGCATACTTTAAATTCACATTTGTCTAGCCTGGAGAAATATTATTATACATTTTAGGACAAGTATATTAAGGATCACATGTTCAGAATATTTGGTGCCAAACATGGGATGAGTGGATGAGTGTTGGTTAATCTGATTCTCTTGACAGTAAATAAATCATTTTACTCACAATTCAGCAGCAACAATCTGAAATAATCTTGATCATTAAGACAGTAGATCAGGGGTACTTTTTTGTTAAAGGTCCACTTGTGAATTTTATACAAGGTCAATGGTCCGGATCAATGCCCCCCCCCCCCACCCACCACCCCCCGGAGCGGACCAACGAAACTGAAATTAAAAGAAGCAGTTTCGGCGTGCTATGTATGGGGTTTCCCAACATATCGTTGTAGTAAATTAAAGGGTGTTTCATGTTGTCGTTGCTGTGGACCTTAATCTTTTTTAATGTTTTTTTAAAAAAAAATTTAAATTGTTACGTTTATTCTGGTTTGTTTTGTGTTTGTATCTTTTATTTTAAATTAATTAATTAATTTAATGTTTTGTGAGCTGAGCTGTGTGATTTTATATGTTATGTATCTCTCTGTACAGCACTTTGGTCTGGAGGTTTTAAAGTGCTATATAAATAAAGTTGGATTGGATTAATCTACTTTATTTGGGGGGCCCCCTTCTGGTTCGGTAAACAGTGCCCCTGTATACACACACACATTCAATACATACAGTATGATGGCTTGAACTAGTGGGAGAAATGGTACTGTTTTTCTGTAGCCAATGCCTTGAACCTCGTCAAAAATGGCATTAGAAGCATTAGAAAGTCAAGATAAACTTGCGGTTAACTTGCGGTCTGCAATGCGTGTCACGCTCGCGCACACAAGTAAATATATATGCACGTTCATTCTCACAGCGTGTCAGACACAAGAAAATATACATTAAAGGGGACCTATCATGCAAAATGCACTTTGTGATGTCTTTTATACATAAATATGTGTCCCCGGTGCGTCGGGGAACTCACGCAGCGTCAGAAAATAAAACCCTCTCTCTTTCCCTCCGTACCCAAATCTTTTAAAAACAGGGGTACAACGAGCGGATACAAATTTGCTGCCAATCTGACGTCAAATCGGCAGCGATCCCACAGAAAGTTGCTATCAGAAACAATGCCTGACGTGTTTTGGATGTAATCTCGTCTTTGTTTACATTAGCAAGCCTCGCTAACACTCAGAGCTAACCTGTACTGTAGCACATGTGTTTAAAAAGCAGGATGGCGTTTTATCACAGCATAATTTAACTTGATCTCCGGTAGAATTCTGATCAGGCATTAGCTCCGCCTCCTCTTTTCTTTTTTTTTAAGCTAAGGACCCAAAATCCACGTTTCTCTAACAGGGCTGCAAAAGAGGGGTATGAGCAGTAAGAGGCATGGCTACAATGGGTGAACTGTTTGGTATTTTAAGCAAACAAAATTCACAGACATGTTTGGTATGGCCCTACAATATATTTTTCCAATATAGCTAATAGGTCCACTTTAATTTACATCAGAATCAGAAATTATTTTTATTTTATTTTAATGGGACACCGGGTTCGGTCCAGATTGATTTGCAGTTCGGTCCTTGGTCCGGAGTTGAGAAGCCCTGCAGTAGATGGTTATGTCAGATATAACAGATGCAGTCCCCTCACAGCCAAACACTGTATATCACCTGGTTTGACAGTTCAATTGTCTCTTTGGTAAAAATGAAATGTATTCTCACCTCGCTAATGTCACATTTTGTTAAATGTGAAAATGACTCTTCCGACATGCTAACCAGTGTATTTTAACATGCTCAAAATGACAAGCTAACATGCTGATATATTACAGATGTCCTTTTATAGTTTATGTTTACTATCTTGTTTCAGAGCATGCTGACACTTTCCAATTAGCACCTTCTCTTTGATTGTCTCATTACGTACTAATAAGATGCAATAGGCATTTAAAGTCCCCTGAGGCACATTTGTAATCATTATCATTGAGCTATATACAACTATTTTATTTAATGTTTTTATTTAAGATTTTCTCACACACACACCCCCCGTACCTGACAACTCTTGTATTAATTTGTTTTCTTCCATAACATGATGACATCACTATGTAACATTCACATGATAGGCTAAGGGGCGCGACATTTCCTACACTGTTGACCAATCAAAACAGAGCCAGACAGCTAACCAATCAGAGCAGACTGGGCTCTGGTTTCAGACAGAGGGTGAAAAGAGGTGCAGTATGAGAAATATAAAGCACTTTTTGAACTGTAAAGCATGTACACAAGTCACAGTAGAGGCACAACATACAAATATGATCCTGAAAATGAGCATATGTCCTCTTTAAATTGAGTCAAAAAAATAATAATTCAGTGTTTCAAATATCGCAGTGAGCAATATTAACTTTTTCCTCCAGCCCACCACACCATGCCATGAAGAACAGCGAACACTCTGTGTGGGGAGATTCTTATTGGTACTATAACGCCAGTCATGTGGATCCACTCAACAGAAGGTTGGAGAAAAAAACACGTCATCTGTCCTGAATGGACATCTCTGAGGGCATGTGAGACTTTAGCCCTGCAAAGATTTGTCTTGAGCAAGCTTTTACCATCCCAACCATGAAGCCGCGTGGTCCGATTTAACCTTCCGCATCGGAAATGGTGAGGACACTGAAGTATAAACTTGGCATGTATACCTGCTTATTGACTTGCTATGATGTGTTAACAACTGTCATTGAAAAGATTTATATTATGTGTGTGTATCCCTGATATGCAATACTGTTGTTGTATTTTAAATGTCAGCCAATATTAAGTCAAAACTTCCTCGAGGGTATTTGACAAGCTGCCAGGTTTGACGGCACCAGATGAAAAGAAAAACGTGGGAAGAAGTTTTCCGCACGCAACATTAGTTTTCATTCAGCCACAAGGCAAAAACTTTTCTTTCTGCTTGCCTGTAGGAAATGAGTGAAAATTGTTTTTTTTTGCTGTTGATCTTTAAGGTGGATTTAATGTGCAAACACAAACTGAAGACCCAACACCATGAGCTCCTTTACAATATCTGCAGCCGTTTTAATGATCAGCAGGCCATGTAAGTCATTCATGTCTTTCTTTCTATTGATGTGCCCCTCCTAAATATGAAAGATAACGTATTATTTCTTCCATCTTTGTGTCCATTTTCAAAGGGTTCATTATGTTTCTACTCTGCTCCGGTCCACTGAAAGCCCAGCTGGGGACTACCCCCAACATTAAACACATTGTGGTGGGACGGTGTTTCAATTACATCACACTAGTTAACCCCAGTCTAAGGTAATGTAAAGTACAAAGACTCATATTGTATTTATAATCATGCATGCACTTGAATTAAATGACCTTTTGACCGAAGCCTTTACAACATGAAATACCTTCCAAAGCTTCTATGTTGGTATAAAGTTAGTACAAATAATCAATCCTGCATCAAAGCCCACATGAAGGGCAGCAACACTTGTTTTGATGTGATGTTGAATGATGCTTCTGTAGAAAGAAATGTGAAAAGACGTTTCATTTCATTGGAAATGTGAGCTTGTGCAACAAAGCTGGGTTTGTTGTTGTTAGGTCAGGTCATATTTACTTAGTTTACTTGGGAAAATGCTTATGTCATTTGATCTGCAGTTTCAGTTATTGCTTCTTTTGGATTACAAAAGGTGCAGTGTTTTGCTGTCAATTTTGAAATGTCATTCAATTTAGTAAAGAACACATTACGGCTTTCTTTGGAAGTTGATTGAAACATAGCGATGATTTGCAAAGCAATGACACCCCCAAGGGCTGCGAAAAAAATCTTCCCAATTAATCCATATAAACATTATTATCTCAAAAAATTAGAGAAACTTCATATTAAAAAGATAGAAGAACAAAATGTGCCACTCTCTGCTTTATAAACCAAGTGTAACAATTTATCAATTACTATTTTTGAAATATTTGCAGATTAATCTTTTGTCATTTGTGATAGTTGACCAATCTTTATGTGTACTGTAGGTTGGACTGTGAGGAGATCTGGAGACAGTTTGAGGAGGCGGTTGTCCGTCAGTCCTCTTGTAATGTCACTGTGGAGGACTATAATCACATGTTCTATGCAATGGCACAAACCTGGCCCTGCGATAGGGTAAGGAAGTGCTCCAAAATTGAATTCATCTCGATCATTTTTCATTGATACCTCGTTAGATGGCGGATATTTGTGTTAAGCTGATTATATAGTTCCTTTTTCTTCTGTTTAGTTCCTCTTCTGGAGTAAAACCAGGACACTGATGCACATCTACGCAGCTGTTGTCCCTCACTACTGGACCCTGGAGGACACGCTGGTTGGCTACATGTTCAATGACCTCATCTGGTGTGGACAAGAGGAAGAGTCCGGTAAACCTGTTCTAGTTTTATCAAGACAAAGGCAACTCTAACATAGCAAGAAAAGGGATTCTCTCTTCATGAACATTTACAAATACCAACATTTGAACACACAATGAAAACTCTGCTATAACTTAATCATAATCCAACATTTCCTGTTCCCTAAAGTGCAGAACTTAAAAATACTATGATATTATTATAGCTGCTCTAAGCTATACTTTTATATTAAAAAAATGTGTCAAATTAAGACATGAACTGTAAGGGGCCACTCATAATAACAATTACTCTGCTTCCCCTCAGCTTTAAAGAGCATGATAGTGCCTTTCAGCTCATTGTTTTGGTTTTAAAACATGCACCGTTATGTAGAGAAACTTTAGTGCAAAATATCTAAAACCCCAGTGTACAGTACCTACTCAGCAGCAAACAACACACAAACAAAGTAAGCAAATAGCTGGTGACACATTGAAGCATTTAGCCCCCTAACAAGTCATATATTTCCCTCAGGAGATGGTAGAGACCAAACCCAGAGCTAAAAGAGAGGGAACACTGGACTTAAATGTATGAATAACAGCTTTTCTTACGTTTGTAAAAAAGCTACGATTTGCTAACAAGTTTGCCATTTCAACTTAAGAGTTAAAAATGTTTCGGTGTTTAAACATTTCTTCTACCAGTTTGCCAAAAAGTCAGCTAATGCATCTTTAAAATTTATAGCATTTTATTTGTATCGAAACTATAACTGATATACAACTGTATTTCCTTAACCATACTTTACAAATATTATTAGCATAAAAACTCTTTATTTTAGCTTTTTTTATATCTGAAACAGATCATTTGGTATAGCACCAAGATTCAAACCTCATCGTTCAGGGCTCAAAATTGTTTCCTCATGCTTTTATTTTTTTATTACAGTCGTAGTGCTAAGTGATTAACTACATGTGGTGGCATGTCAAAACAACACATACACGTGCAGGTCTTATTATCAGTCATATCTTATTTTGAATTGGTTAAGGTGGTGATACATATTTAAACTGATGGCTGTGAATTTGACACACAGGTTTTGATTTCAGTTCTTGTCCGGAGTGGTCGGCCTGTAGGAATCATCCAGTGTATTCCTTGTGGAGGCAAGCCTCACAAAATGTGAGTGTAATGTCCAAACTACCAGTGTATCTGTCTCATTTGTTATTCATATATGCAATATACCGCAGTGGATTCATTTCTCTCATGCAGCTTTCTTCACTCGCTTGTTAGTTTGCAGAAATGGCATGTGGAAACATCACCGTGTTACTGAATGGGTCTATTGTCAACGCGTTCAGTAGGAAAAGGTGAAAAGAAACAACGAAAGCAAATATTTTAGCGATGCTTTTTGTTGAGTACGTTCAGAATAATAATGTTTTATTTCTCTTGCAGCATGTTTGGGAGTGTTGAACTGGAGAGTCTGAACGCATGCCGGGTGGATTACGTTAACATAAAAGTGGTGACCAATCTAGATGGACTTTTTATGTAAGAAAAAAAAACAGCTGATAGTTTCTATAATAATATAAAACAATGAATAATATAAAAGTTACTAAGTTACAGCAAGACCACTTTCCAATAGGTCACCCTTTATCAAATGTTTGTAAATTGTAATTTATGACTAACTAAAGTAGGTCATTTCAAGAGCAATGTTTGTCTGTTCTCTTTAAAATAAACATACAAATATCTATAAATAGATTTCCAATATCCATAAATTCACTATCTTGAACAACTTGGATCATAACCAAAAAGAATTAATCTGTAAGAGGGATTTTTCAGAAATCCATGAGTCATTCTTATTTAATGGTTTATAATCAGTCATAAAGTATCATTATCAGCCATTAAATTCCCCATTAATTACAGCTTTATAGTGACTAATAATAGGGTGGTTAATATGTATATGGACAGATTAAGTTCCTTGTTTTCTCCTGTACAGAGAGTCATGTAGTGAAGGATCCATTGTAGACCTGATCCAGATCCTCCAGTCCAGAGGGTTCCGCTGGACTTGCACAGACAACGAGGAGTAAGTGACGTACAAATAGTGCTTCAAATTAAATAACCAAATACAGTATGTTGTAATACGACACATACACACAGATGTATAGGCAAACAGAGGTGGATCTATAGATTAAGTATGACTCACATACAGATGTTCTTTTTGGCTTGATAACCAACTTCCTGATGCAACCCTGGGGTAACACAAATCACATTTGTCCACAGGACCCTGATGATCCTTCAGTGTATCAAGAACCCCAAACAAGCCTCCTGCCAAACATGTGCGAACAGCCTCTCGCAGATAAAGAGCCTCACATTAAACTGACCCCCCCCAGAGAGTCCGCATGTATTATGATATTGTTTTTTTGAAAGATGGATACACTCAAACTGGATGCTCAAAAGATTTCCTGTATTAAAGCTGACTGTTCTCTTACTTCCATTCACTTTTCATTGATCCCATTTGATTAGGAGATTATATCAGCAAACCTGAAAAACAGCACTCAAGCTAAATATCAGCCAACATGATAATGCCCTCAATGTGGGATATTGTTACCTTCAATCAGAGGAACAGTAGAAGATGTACTCAATGTTTTAACTTAAGTAAAAGCAGCAATTACTCAACTACGAGTAAAAATCTAAAGTATTAGCATAAAAATATACTTAAAGCACCAAAAGTACAATTCATAGTTATGCAGAATGGTCCTTTTAGGCACCACATATTTGTATGTGTTGTATTATAATTATTGATGCAATAATATTAGTATTAAAGGTGGGGTATGTAATTTATTTCAGAAACACTTTTTGTTATATTCCATAGAATGCTCTTAATATCCCGATAGCAATGAATATATGAAATGCTTTGACAATAAATACATTAGAAGATGTCATCTGTGGAAGCCGTAGTACTGTAAAAAGCACGACCAATCATTTTAGCCGGCCTGGCTAAAATAACTGGATGGCCTACCTGCCTGTCAGCCTTCCATCTGTGCACAAACTTATCTCGTGTCCTCATTGGTCATGTGCGCGTTCGTGTGTGTTGGAGGAGGGGCTCTGTGAGGAAGTCTGAAGGAAGGGGCAGATTTTTTCCGGCTGTGTATTTTCAAATTATAGCGCACTCGAGCTGGTTTCTCCAAAATTACCTACCCCACCTTTAAGTTAACTTGGTAAAGGAGGGGGTAATTTGAATTACTTTATATGATTCTGTATAGCTAAACCTATAATAATATATGATCATTAAATATGGTATGTATATGTTGTATTGATAAACTAAATCAGGACAGTAACGTATAAATAATAATAATAAATTAGTTAAATCCTGTTTGGTTCTGTCAAAACATGCATTTCCATGGCTGATTTTAACTTGTATTTTAACAATGTCCTCACTATCAGTGTGTGAAGCAGAACTCACATCCTTTACTAGAGTAAGAGTAGCAAAACAAATAGTATGTTTGATTCAATACAAGTATCATATTCAACGTTTTGCATTAAAAAAAAATACAAATGCATTAGCATCATAATATACTCATCATACCAAAGTAAATGTAGTCATTATGCAGCATTTTGCATTTAGAATAATGTATATTATATCACTGGATTATAATTATAATGTGTAATCAATTGCTGTTGCTAAAATATATTTGTTTGTACTTGTAGATGTACTTCTGGGTAGCTTGTGATCTCCCCTCTTGTGTTCAATAAAGTATTTTTTTTACTTCATACATAATCCTTTCTTTGTTAATTACATTTTGTATTATTTGTATTGGAACCAGCACAAATGGTTACTTGTAACTTTGTCAAATGTAAAGTGGATTTAAAAGTTTTCCTTTGAAATGATGTGGAATGCCAACAAATCAGGTATAAATACATTAGATTCTAACATGTAATTGATTTATGGCTCAAGCTGATAGAAGATTAGCGATCCACTAAATAATAAGCTCATGTGTTTGGATAATCAAGTCACACACATCCTGTAAAAGAGACAAAGAACCTGTTTACTGGAATGGTTAACCTTTAAGTTTAGCTTCAGGTGCGTGGCATTTCCCAACATGTTTCCCAAATGACGGTTGAGACATGACCTTTGAGTTAGCTTTTAATGGCAGGAACTCCATGTTATTGTAACAACTCCTTATAAAGATTTGTCGCAAACATGTGAATGGTCCAGAAGTTCCCTGTATCCGAAGCGGTTACTACCGTATTGTTGAGGAGAGAAGTTCAATAAAAAAACAAAAATACATTTTCTTTTTTTTTTAGATGTAACATACAGTAGGTATTTGTGCATAATATGTATCTTGTTGAGGTCTGCAATTGTTGGGGGGTATTTCTATACACCTGCAGTAGAATAAAATGTGTGTAGACTTTCTTGTGGGGACTTTCTTTTGTATACAGAAAAAATCATTGAACATTACCTGTATAAATTACACATACAAATCGGAAGACGATTATTTCTGGTTTCATATTTTATTTATTTAAATATGTATTAATATATCAGTTTACTTTACCAAAGTAGTTATTACAAAAAAACCTTGATACAGCCCTGAATCTGCAAAGTAACTACACCTAACCTACTGTAACAAGTACATCAAATATATGTGAAGTAGGAATGTACCATGTATCTCAAATATGCACTCAGGGAGGCACACAATTCAGTGTGTAAATGTACATAGGCCTAGTTACAGAGAGGAAGTAACTAAGTACAAATACTCAAGTACTTTACCTGAGTATTTGCATTGTATGCTTCTTTGTACTTCTACTCCACGGCAATTCAGCTGCCTGTGCAACCCAGTCTCACGGCATTTCGTGTTCACCAACACGATTTTTAATCTATTGATTCGTGTTCACCAACACGATTTGCCCCTTTTTTTTTCGTGTTGCACAGCACGATTTTAAAAGCAATGTATTTCTACTGCCTGCAGCACGTCTTTTTCTCCAGTCGGGTCGTGGGAGACCGGAAGCTGTGTGGTTCATAAAAACATGTTCTTACTCAATATCAAGCCACAGTTATTGCTTTTATTTGAAATCGTATAATTTCGGACTTTTGTTGCCGTCTGTGAGGAAAATAAATGGGGCTCAGAGCCTCAGGATACTGAAATCTGTATTTTTTAAATATTTTGTTCCTTCTAATTTGTTATTCTTTTCAAAATAACACACTGTTATTTACTCACCAATAACACACAATTATCCTTGCTTTTATTTATTGGTTTAATTCCATAATCTCGTTTTTTTTTGGCGTCCGTCAGGAACTGAATTTCAAAATAAAAATAACCGGAAACCGACGTAGGCATTTCGAGCGATTTACCCAAGATCCTCAGCTATGGTTTTAAGCTCGCTTATTGGATGTTTTAGCCGCAATGCATGCTGGGATTTGGTGTTTATATGATATGAAATCCGGAAAACATTTTAAAAGAATAAAATAATACTTAATTCCGAGCGCTCTTGCTTTTCTCTTTGAAAGTCATCACATAACAGCATTGTAATACACGGTTCGGCTGCATTGTATATTACAGATCTGCCGTAGTTCTTTATTTATAGAGCCCTGATGAGAAGACCTTTGGAAAAACTGAGAAAATGCCGCCGAAACTGAATACTTGACGTGGATCATAAATATATTCAACAATTAAACATCTTCAATTTATCTTCACACAATACGTCTCCTCGCAGTATCAACACTAATTCGGCTGACTTTTACATTTGATCTAATTCACAGATAGGTTATATTTACACCATAACGGTGCACAGCTGATATAAAAGGACTGTAGTTTTTAAAGATATTACTGATTTTCTTTGAATGTAAGAATGTAAATACTGAGTCTGAAATAGTATAGCAATATGCTGTAAAATTATGTGAAAGCATGCATAAAACTACACATCTTCAGATGTACGAAAACATAAGTGTCCTACATTTATAATACAAAGTTATTATGGCTGTGTGTACCTTGTGTGCACCTCCTAGTGGTTAAAGCACGTTATTGAATTATTGTTATATTTGATTAAAAAAAATATAAAAAAATATTAAGAGTACATACTTTCATAGTGGGAAAGTATAAATATAGAAAGTAAAAAATCAAGAAGATACTCCAAGTGATCTCTACAATAAAACAGTTTAGTGCAGAATGTACAAAGATATTAATAGGAGGAGGTGCAAAACAGAAAAACGAATTAACCTTTATTTAAACATTAAATAACAGATTATGGTCTTCTTTTAAATAAGAAAAACACTTTGGGGGTATCTATCTACAGATACATATTAAGCCTGACAAAGTACTTAACGTCTAATATATTGCTTTCCTGCAATGTTAATTATGTTGAAGCACTTATTTTTAACTGATATTATACATATGAATTATACTCTTATGTATGTAGATAGAATAAGACATTTGCAGAATATGAGTTTGATGGTGGAGGTACACACATATTGATAGATGTCTTGTTGAGGAACCTGTGACCCAAGTGTTTCATTCATTGCATAACTACACCGTAGTTGTGTATATGATATGTCAATAAACCTTTGAAAATCTTGAAAGGGATGTGCAAAATAGCCATAATATACAGTCTTTAATCAACTATTAGTAGAGAACAACAAGTAATGAATATACTTTATTACTCGTTTCCATTCATGTCAATTGCAGATACATGTTTAGTCTTCTCAAGCACCAACTATCAAATATCTCTCCTGATTGTTGGCACTTGACAATCACCTTACCTGAATTTTACTCAGGTGTAACTAAAGTCTGATTTAAGGTTTTTTATATTTCACATAATTAATCAGAATCTGCAAAGTAACTCAAATAAATGCAGTGGAGTAAAAATACCAGTTCAATCA
Source organism: Gymnodraco acuticeps (assembly GCF_902827175.1). Lineage (NCBI taxonomy): Eukaryota > Metazoa > Chordata > Actinopteri > Perciformes > Bathydraconidae > Gymnodraco > Gymnodraco acuticeps. The sequence continues at coordinate 2,404,556 of NW_022990021.1, forward strand.
GGAGAGACGTGATGTATGGAATACATATTTATTATCGGTCACATTATATAAATGAAACATAATGACAGTTTATAACAAGTGAATGAAATGGTGTTTTGGCGATTAGGCCCAGGTTTTGTAGGATAACAATCGGGAAGGGAAGAACCGTTTCCGATTAACCCCCCTGGGTCTAGACACTGGTGGTGGTGATAAGTGGTTAGGTCCGGTTGGAAGGGAGAAGGTTAAGCTTGGTCCTGAGTTGAAAGCAGGAGGCGAAGGGGTGTTAAGAATGTCACGAGGCTCAGGACCCAAATGCACAACACCAGAAACAGATTAGAATTAACAAGGTCTTTTAATTAAGGTCAAATACAAAACGCTCACTTGGAGGATCAAAAACTCTAAACCAAAAAACATCTACATGACTATCAAAAATATACTTCACACGATCAAGGGATGACTGGCAGGCTTGACGAGACAAGACGAACTGACACAAGACAAAGGGAGACGCAGACTATATATACACACTAGGTAAGGGGACACAGGTGGCAACAATTAAGGGAGGGGCTGACAATCACACTGGTGGGAAAAACACACCAGGGCAGGAATGCTCTGAAACGAGAGGGAAAGGTTACTACAAAATAAAACAGGAAATCACAAGACAAGGCAAAAGACAAAAGGACTGAACTAAATAAATTAACTTAACACAACTGTCTAGACACCACAGTACCCCCTCCTTTACGGACGGCTCCGGACGGCCCAGCGAGTTCAGGATGGCTTTTGTAAAAATCCTTTATCAGGTTCTGGTCCACGATGAAGCTAGACGGGATCCATTCCCGCTCTTCCGGTCCATAACCCTCCCAGTCCACTAAAAACTGCTGACCCCTTCCTCGTTTTCTGACCTTCAGCAGACGCTTGACAGTGTAGACCAGACCTCCATCAATGAGCCTGGGAGGAGGGGGGGGCTTGGAAGCGGGAACCATTTTGCTTTCCTTGACCGGCTTGAGTTTGCTTACGTGGAATGTTGGATGGACTCTGAGTGATCTAGGCAGGCGCAAACGAACAGACACAGGGTTAATACACTTTTCCACAGTGAATGGGCCTACAAATCTTGGTGCCAGCTTCCTAGAGACTACGTTCAGGGGCAAGTCTCTGGTGGATAGCCACACTTTCTGACCCGGTCTGTACACAGGTGCAGGACGGCGATGCCGATCAGCCGCTTTTTTCATGCGGGCCGAAGTCCTAAGGAGGACCCGACGTGCTGAAGCCCAAATGCCATGACAGCGCCTGACCAGTGCGTGTGCCGAGGGAACCATGACTTCTTTCTCTGTCTCTGAGAACATGGGAGGTTGGTAACCGTAGACGCACTGGAACGGGGTCAATCCGGTGGCAGAGGTAGGCAATGAGTTGTGGGCGTATTCTACCCACGTGAGGTGTTTACTCCAAGAAGCTGGGTTTTGGGACACCAGGCACCGGAGGCAGGTTTCCAGTTCTTGATTCAGTCTCTCCGTTTGTCCATTTGATTGGGGATGGTAACCGGAAGAGAGGCTGACAGAGGCCCCGATGAGGCTGCAAAACTCCCTCCAGAAACGGGAGACAAACTGAGGACCCCGGTCTGACACGATGTCCTTGGGAAAACCGTGGAGACGACAAACATGGTGCAACAACACTTCAGCCGTTTCTTTGGCCGATGGCAGTTTAGGCAAAGCAATAAAATGTGTCATTTTAGAGAATCTATCCACCACCGTGAGGACGGTGGTGTTACCTTTGGATTCTGGCAGTCCGGTGACAAAATCCACTGAGATGTCGGACCAGGGCCGACTGGGGATAGGCAGCGGCCTGAGCAGACCCATCTGGGGCCTGGAAGAGGTCTTATTCCTGGCGCAGATGGTGCAGGCGGCCACATACTCCTTGACATCCTTCTCCATAGATGTCCACCAGAACCGTTGCTTGATGACGTACATGGTTTTTTTTTACCCCAGGATGGCAGGTGAGCAGCGAGGTGTGAGCCCATTGAATGACCTTAGGACGCACAGTTTGAGGAACAAACAACCTATTTGGGGGGCAACCCCTAGGTGTCGGGCTCTCACCGTTAGCTCGTTTCACCTCTGTTTCTATTGGCCAAGTTACCGCTCCAACCACACAGTTTAGTGGAAGGATGAGCTTTGGTTCCTTTGCCGAGGGTTCAGGATCAAAAACACGAGAGAGTGCATCTGGCTTGACATTTTGTGAACCGGGTCTAAATGACAAGGAAAAGTTAAAACGAGTGAAGAACAAAGCCCATCTTGCCTGACGTGAGTTCAGTCTCTTAGCTTTTCGGATGTACTCAAGATTTTTATGATACGTCCAGACTATGAATGGTTGCTCTGACCCCTCCAGAAAGTGTCTCCATTCCTCAAGCGCTGTTTTGACTGCCAAAAGTTCTCTGTTGCCTACATCATAGTTGCGTTCAGCAGGTGTTAACTTACGTGACAGAAAAGCACATGGGTGAAGTTTGCTGTCCTTGGCTGAACGTTGTGACAACACAGCCCCAACTCCATCATTGGAAGCATCCACCTCCACCACAAACTGCCGTAGTGAATCAGGAGTGATGAGAACAGGAGCAGAGGTAAACCGTCTTTTCAATTCCTGGAAAGCTTTGTCGGCCTGTAGAGTCCACAAAAACTGAACATGGGTTGAGGTGAGTGAGTGGAGAGGTGCAGCTATGGAGCTAAAATGTCTTATGAAACGTCTGTAGAAGTTAGCAAAACCGAGAAATTGCTGTACCTTCTTCCTGTTGGTGGGTGTGGGCCAATTTGCGACAGCACTGACCTTGCTTGGATCCATCTTGACCTGGTCCGGAGCAATGATGAAGCCCAGGAATGAGACAGTGGTCTTGTGAAATTCACATTTCTCCGCCTTCACGAATAGTTGGTTTTCCAGAAGGCCTTGGAGGACCTGGCGGACATGCTGAACATGGGACTCTTCATCAGGAGAGAATATCAATATATCATCCAGGTAGACAAACACAAAATGATTCAAATATTGTCTGAGCACGTCATTCACAAGAGCCTGAAATACAGCAGGAGCATTAGTTAGCCCAAATGGCATTACTAAGTATTCATAGTGGCCACTGGGGGTATTGAATCCAGTCTTCCATTCGTCCCCCTCCCTTATCCTGACCAAGTGATAGGCATTCCTCAAGTCAAGTTTAGTGAAGAACTTAGCTCCTTTTAACAGTTCAAAAGCAGTGGAAATGAGGGGGAGAGGGTACCTGTTTTTTACCGTTATATCATTCAGGGGAGAGTAGTCTATGCAGGGTCGGAGGGATCCGTCTTTTTTACCCACGAAGAAAAATCCGGCGCCAGCAGGAGATGACGATGGACGAATGAGGCCCGCCTTCAGAGATGAGTCAATGTAATCCGTCATAGATTGTCTTTCAGGACCAGAAATTGAGTATAGACGTCCCTTGGGAATGGGGGCACCCGGTAGTAAGTCAATTGCACAGTCATAAGGTCGATGAGGGGGCAACGTAGAGGCCCGAGTCTTACTGAAAACCTCCCTCAGGTTGTGGTAACAGGAGGGAACATTGGGCAGGTCTGGTAAGTCAGAGGCATGGTCATGAGTTACTTCCTTCGTCTCCACCTCACTACCTGAAGTAACCCTTCCTACAGACAGCCCTTCAACTTCTCCTGGTGAAACCAAACATGTATGATTACATTCTCTTCCCCAACCCTTCACCCTACCAGAACGCCAGTCAATGTGAGGGTTATGTCTTTTCAACCATGGGAAGCCTAAAATCATAGGGTGTTGTGAGGAGTCGAATAAATGGAATGTCATGAATTCTGTGTGGTTGTGATTTATGATAACCTGGACGGGTTCTGTGTGGTGAGTGACTTGAAACAATAATCTTCCATCAAGGGCACTGGCATTTAAAGGTTGAGCTAAGGGCATGGTGACAATGTTCAAGCTTTTGGCAAAATTCCAGTCCATAAAACTTTCGTCTGCTCCTGAATCAATGAGAACATTCTGTGTTAAGGTTTTCTTACCTAATTTTACTTGGATAGGAGTCAGCGTACGAGGAGAGTAGTCAGAAGTTAGTCGGCTCACCAGCGCCCTCCTCTTGCCTGGGGAGCCCCGTCTTTTAGTGAGCAAGCGGCCATCAGGTGTCCACGATGCCCGCAGTAGAAACACAGGCCCTGGCGGAGGCGCCGTTCCCGCTCCTCCAGTGAAAGTCTTGCTCGGCCAAGTTGCATGGGTTCCTCTGATGTGGTGGATGGCGTTGTCAAAGGAGGCTTGATCCAGACCCCTGGAAACGAATCCTCCCTCATCCGGATGCCACGAGGAGGCCCCCTGGAGCTTGGTGAACGAACTGCAGGATGTTCTCTTTCTTTTTTCTATCCCAGAGCCTATTATCTATTCGTATAGCCAGAGCAATCACAGAGTCTAAATCTTCTGGAAGATCTAATGGGACTAAGTGATCTTTGACAAGGCCTGAAAGTCCATTTACAAAGGCGTCCAGCAAGGCCAGATCATTCCAGCCACTGTCTGCTGCTATTGTCCTAAACTCTATGGCATAATCAGACACTCTTTGATTTCTTTGCTTGAGTTGAACTAGAGCTTTAGCCGCTTCTCTCCCTGGCGCTGTACGATCAAAAATCTTTTTAAGGGAATCAGTAAACAGTCCGAGTGATCTGCAAAGGGGAGAGTCTCTAGCCCATTCTGCTGTAGCCCACGCTGCTGCTCTACCAGTCAAGTGTGTTATCATGAAAGCTATTCTAGACTGGTCTGTTGGAAAAGCAGAAGGCTGATGTTGATAATGCAGGTCGCATTGGACTAAAAAAGGACGACAGTCACCTGAGTCACCGGAGAATTTCTCTGGAGATGCGAGACGAGAGCATGAAGAAGAAGTAGGTCCTTGGATCACAGCCTCAGGCAGGGGTGCAGCCGCGGAAACAGTTTGAGATCCAGCTTCCAGGTGGGCAAGGACACGAACAAGCTGATCTGCCAGGTGGTTTACTTGGCTGTTCACAGATGTTTGGAAGCTTTCTTGACGACCACTCAATTCTCTCACTCCCTGGTCAATTGATTTCAGCTGATCGTCATGCTGAGACAAAAGCGTGCCTTGTGAGCGCAGAGCTGCTCTGAACCTGTCTGGGTCGGCTGGGTCCATTCTTTGGTCAGTTCGTACTGTTAAGAATGTCACGAGGCTCAGGACCCAAATGCACAACACCAGAAACAGATTAGAATTAACAAGGTCTTTTAATTAAGGTCAAATACAAAACGCTCACTTGGAGGATCAAAAACTCTAAACCAAAAAACATCTACATGACTATCAAAAATATACTTCACACGATCAAGGGATGACTGGCAGGCTTGACGAGACAAGACGAACTGACACAAGACAAAGGGAGACGCAGACTATATATACACACTAGGTAAGGGGACACAGGTGGCAACAATTAAGGGAGGGGCTGACAATCACACTGGTGGGAAAAACACACCAGGGCAGGAATGCTCTGAAACGAGAGGGAAAGGTTACTACAAAATAAAACAGGAAATCACAAGACAAGGCAAAAGACAAAAGGACTGAACTAAATAAATTAACTTAACACAACTGTCTAGACACCACAAGGGGTGGAGGAGGGTTGTGCGTTGACACCTGGAAGACAGCTGATAGGAAAGGGGAGAGCATATATAGAGGGATTAACAGGTGCGATGATTAGGCTTCATTTCAAACCTTTATTTATCCAGATAAATCCCATTGAGATCATTGAACTATTTTACAAGGGAGACCTGCTCAAGTAGGTTCCACATTAAACATAAAAACATTAACAGAACAACAAAAGGACATCTTACATCATCATCACAGGGATTACAATTTACACAACTATCCACATGTACAGGTACCAACAGCTTCCGATTGAGTAGCATCCAACCGAGCTTTAAAAACATGTAGTGGCACCAGATTGCTCAGTTTCCATTTCAGTTGCAGACTATTCCAAGACAGTGGCGCTGCACATCTAAAAGCTGTCTTCCCTAAGACAGTCCTAGTAGTTACAGGGCTTGTAAATGGAGGGGAGTGATAGGTTAGCTGAGGAGTGGCGCTCACTGTCATTTAGTGCAGGGAGCGAGTATTGCCATGACGTGCAATACGGAGTGATAGGTCTTCCTGTCTGAACTTGCGCTAAGCTTCATTTCAATCAGGAGAGACGTGATGTATGGAATACATATTTATTATCGGTCACATTATATAAATGAAACATAATGATGACAGTTTATAACAAGTGAATGAAATGGTGTTTTGGCGATTAGGCCCAGGTTTTGTAGGATATCAATCGGTGTAATGGCAATTTCCTTTTCCTATGTCCTATATATTTTTGCCGTTACTTTCACAGAAGGGTTGAAAAGTGATCCAGACGCAGACACAAACAGATGATTTTCCGGTCCTTAGTTGTGGTTTATGATGATGTTTATTCGTCTTTACATACCAGGGTTAATTTAGCGTTCTAGTGATTCTATGAGCATCTGCCGGGCTGGTGGAATCGGTATGCTCTTCTCCTACTGTGTCCACACATCTCCTGTCACCTATGACCTCCTTATATACACCCGGTGCAGCTAAACCCCGCCACCCAGTGTTCATAAATAATATTGCACTATACATATAACTTAAATAAACTGACACACCAAGATCACCCACAAAATGGCTCCTACACACCGGCCCCTAATTGGCTTTAGTATGAAAACAAAAACAATTACCAATAAATAATAAAGGAGCTATACAAATGGTGTGTATGTGTTAGCATGTAATTCTTAAATAATTTTTAGTTTATTTTCTTCTCCCTTATTTTAAGGGTCATCAGTCTTTGCTGTTCTTAGGTTGAAGCAGTAGTGTTGCCATCCCGTCCAGCGCCGAGAGAACCTGTGGGTTATATTTTCACCCAATTCCAAGCCTCTCCTTATAGGGCTCCTGCATTGATGAGTCAGTCACTTCTTCAGGTCTGTCACTTGGGTTCAGCCGGTGCCCTGCTACCATAGCAGCAAAATCGCAGATGAGCTGCTCGGTAACGTGTTTGTTGTTAGGCAAGCTGGGATTTTCTTGTCTGAATGGCAAGTCTAGGCAGTAGTGTCCATCTGACATTTTCACTTTCTTGGCCACAGGCTTGGCTTCTTCCTCAGGCACTGCGTCAGATTGGTGTAACTCGACATCTGCTGTGAAGTCAGGCATGCTGTGACAGGAGTCTGAAGTCGGCTGGCTTTCAAAAGGCTCGTCTTCTGCCTCTTCATAGTAATCACCTGAATCCCGACCCTCATCTTCTTCTTCTTGGGGGGCCTCAGTTTTGCCTTCAACATCCCTATCACTGTCTCCTTTGGCATCTGCTACAACATCGCCATCCTCTTTGGCATCTGCTACAACATCGACATCCTCTTTGGCATCTGCTACAACATCGCCATCCTCTTTGGCGTCTGCTACAACATCTCCATCCTCTTTGGCGTCCGCTACAACATCGCCATCCTCTTTGGCGTCTGACATGTTTGCAGAGTGATTCATAATGTTCAGGAATTGTTTGTCTTCTCTGGACATTTCCTCTGTTTCCTTGCTTGTATTTTCCTTGAAATCATGCTTGTATTGTTTGACCAATAGCTCCTCTAGGTGTACCATGGCTATCCGATTAACAGCAGCAGCAGGGTGGCCATTAGCATCTCTGCTGTCGTTGCTTCCTTTTAGGGGACCATAGAAGACCCACCCCAGTAGGGTCTTTGCAGCGTACGGTCCTTCTCCTTGGCTATTGATCAGCTCCCAAGGTTCCAATACCTTAGGAGAATTTGTCCCAATGAGTAGGTCAATGCCAGAAGCAATTTCATTAATTTTGATGTCCTTTAAGTAAGGCCATTTTTCCAGATCTTCTTGTAGAGGAATATTGTGCTTGGAAACAGGCATGGTTTTATATGTAAACACATCGGATAGTTGAAGGAAATTGTTTTCGTCCAGACTCGATATTTCCAAACCTGAGATATGATGACTAGACACAATCTTTCTCTGATTCATTGTCTTTAGGAGAATGTTAGTCCTTTGTCCTGTAAGGTTTAGCCTCCTCATTAAACTTTCTGTGCAAAAGGTGGATGAACTTCCATGGTCCAGAAATGCATAAGTTTGTAACACTTTGTCCCCTTTGTGGCTCTTTACTTGTACTGGTACAATGGAGAAGATGGAGTTTTCATCACCGGCCCCAATGTGACCACATGTATGAGGTGAGATGACACTATTACTTTCCATTGGCTTCCCATTCTGTTTTGTGTGTTCTGCTTCCTCTCTTTTGCCTTTTTGTTCAATGTGGAGTATTTCAGGATGACTTTGATTGCACACATAACATGTCAAACGACTGTGGCAGTGTTTGCTCATGTGTCCTATTTTTAGGCATCCAAAACACACCCCTTTTCCTTTCAAGAAGTCCATTCTTTCTCTGTGTGTTTTCTTCAGGATGTGTGGACACTGCTCCAATGAGTGACCACTTCTTCTGCAGAACAAACACAAATGTAGGGAGTTGTGGCTTGATGGAGGTATTTTCATTCCATTCGTTGTTACATGTTCTAGCACTGGTGTTCTTGGGCAGGTAATAATTGTTGCAAAACTACTTGCTCTTAGGCTTGGTTTTCCCTTTGAAAAGGTAGAGATAACAGTTTTGATAGCTGCAGTTGGTTTATCATCCTGGATGCTTCCAAACAGAGGATCTGACAGTATCTTCACTTGCCTCTCTATGAAGCTAACAAGGTCAGGAAATGTAGCTCGATGCCCACGCTCTTCTTGTAGCTGACATGCTCTATTCCTCCACTTGTCTCTGAATTTGTAGGGTAGTTTCTGAAGTATGTGTTTCATGTTTGAAACAACATTCATTTCATCCATATAGGTGAGATGTTCCATTGCATTGCAACAACCTCTTAGGAACAAAGAGAAGGCTTGCAGTGCTTTCACATCTTCGGCTTTGATCATTGTCCAGGTAAATGCTTTGTTCATGTATGCAGTGGCGATCTTATGTTCATTACCAAAGTGCTCTTTAAGCAGCTGTTTTGCCCTTTGATAACCTTGAGCTGGAGGCAGATGTTGGCAGCTGCGCACTAGGTCCTGTGGTTGTCCTCTAGTGTATTGCTCTAGGTAATGCAGGCAGTCACTTTCATCATTAGTTTTCCGCTCTACTCCTCTTTCAAATGCACGGATGAAAGCTTCAAACTGCAATGGGTCACCGTCATAAACAGGAATGTCTCTTCGAGGTAAAGTAGAAGTGAGATGTTGTTGAGCCAGCATAGCAGTGTTGTCATTTTGCCTCTGGATTAGGTTATAGATGTCACCTTGATTACCATTGTTGATTACAGGTGGTGTGATGTCAACATGTCCCTGCACATGTGTCTGTATACTTTGTCTGGGAATAGAGGTTTGGGCTTGATGAGGCAAGAATTCAGTGGCCTGTACGTTAAATCTTGCTGTAGGGTTTCTGTAGTAAGAGCTCATCCCATCTGATGCTCTAGAGGTGTGTCTTGATCCCATGCTGAGCACGTTTAGCCTGGCATTGGCTTCTGCCAGCTTAGTTTGTATATCCAGTTGTTCCTTTTTCCGTTTCACCTGTTCTTCCAACTGTTGTTTCTGTTGTTCCAACTGTTGTTCCTGTTGTTGTTTCTGTTGTTCCAACTGTTGTTCCAACTGTTGTTTCTGTTGTTCCAGTTGTTGTTTCTGTTGTTCCAACTGTTGTTCCTGTTGTTGTTTCTGTTGTTCCAACTGTTGTTTCTGGTGTTTTAATTGTTCCCCTTCTACATCAAGCTCATGTTGTTTGTTCAGTGCTGCCGCCCTTTCGATTAAAGCCGCCCTTTCTGCCTGGGCTTTAATTCGAGCAGAAGAGGTAGATGATGCGTGTGATGAACCAGGTTTGTATTTTGACTGAGGGTGTGATGCCTTTGAAATGCTGTCATCAGGTCCGATGTCATCTGAGCTGACACTTTGTTCTATGGCACTTCCCACAATAGTGTCTAATTGCCTGTCCACTCTCAGATAACCACACATTTGCATCTTGTATAAATCCATCAAATATATGCATCTTTTCTTGCAGCCACTGCCTTTGCTTTCCCATTTCTTCTTCAGGCAGTGAAGGTCAGTTAATGATTTGTGATTTTCTTTTAGTTCATCACACAACTTCTTAAATTCAACCAGTTCCAACTGTATTTCCTTTGCATTGTCTTCTGAGCTCATAAGCTCTTTCAGTACTTCCATTAACTTCTTTACTTGTTTGTAACTGAAGTTTCTTGCTTTTTGGCAGTTTGCAATAAACAATTCCAATCCTTTGGCAGTGTGAGTGATAATCCTTTTTTCTCTCACAGATTGCAGTCCAACAGCGCCATCTTGTGACGTGACGTCAGATGTCACAGACATGATTAATGTTCACTGTCCCTTTAAGTTTCGTTCTCAGGAATTGTCCGTTAGCCGACAGCGCGCTGTTTCAAACAGCTGACAATGTTGCAGCACCACATCCATTTACTAAGCCATTGTCCAATACAGCTTAATATCTCTTTTACAATCTACTTATCACGCTGCACGGTGCACATACCCGGCCGCTTTCCCAGTCCTCTCTCAGCCTCTTCGGCAGGGTTCGAGTTATAAACTGAGCTCTATGGGGGTCTTTAAAACGAACGCATGCCTGCGCCTGCACGCGCGCAGGTGCAGGCGCGCACGCACACAGGCATAGATTGCGCAATAATGTATTGCGCACCTTGGAGGTGCAGACTCCAACTGATGGTATATATTGCACACCCTTGAGAGTATACAATTAGTGTCTGATGTGTTAGGGCTTCAAAGATAATTACAAAATCACAAAAACTCAGGAACTCTGTACTTGTGGAGCGTCACAAACAGCGCCTCCGTTTATTAGGTTTTACGCTCTCTCCACAACTTCAGGACAGACTGTGCATGCTCAAACACATGAACTCGTACACAATCAATAACAACGTAAGAGCTATACAAATTAAAGAAAATACAAAAATTAGCTCTCACAGATAAAACGAGAGAGAGAGACTGACTTCACTTTACGTGGTCCAACAAACACACACACACACGCACACACAGACAGACACACACGCACCTTTACGCAGATAAAATAGCCCAAAGTGGTCTGTTTTCAGCAGGCTGTGGTCACGGTCCTGGAACCCATGATGTGGAAGTCCATCCATCCATCCATCCATCCATCTTCTCCCGCTTATCCGTGGTCGGGTCGCGGGGGTAGCAGTTCCAGCAGAGAGCCCCAAACTTTCTTTTCCCTGGCGACATCAACCAGCTCTGACTGGGGGATCCCAAGGCGCTCCCAGGCCAGCGAAGAGATATAATCCCTCCACCTGGTCCTAGGTCTACCCCTTGGTCTCTTCCCAGCTGGACGTGCCTGGAACACCTCCCTAGGGAGGCGCCCAGGTGGCATCCTAACTAGGTGCCCGAACCACCTCAACTGGCTCCTTTCGACGCGAAGGAGGAGCGGCTCAACTCCGAGTCCCTCCCTGATGACCGAACTTCTCACCTTATCCCTAAGGGAGACACCAGCCACCCTGCGGAGAAAACCCATCTCGGCCGCTTGTATCCGCGATCTCGTTCTTTCGGTCATGACCCATCCTTCATGACCATAGGTGAGGGTAGGAACGAAAATGGCCCGGAAGACCGAGAGCTTTGCCTTCTGGCTCAGCTCCCTTTTCGTCACAACGGTGCGGTAAAGCGACTGCAGTACCGCTCCCGCTGCTCCGATTCTCCGGCCCATCTCACGCTCCATTGTTCCCTCACTCGAGAACAAGACCCCAAGATACTTGAACTCCTTCACTTGGGGTAAGGACTCATTCCCTACCTGGAGTGGACAGTCCATCGGTTTCCTGCTGAGAACCATGGCCTCAGATTTGGAGGTGCTGATCCTCATCCCAGCCGCTTCACACTCGGTTGCGAACCGATCCAGTGAGTGCTGAAGGTCGCAGACCGATGAAGCCATTAGAACCACATCATCTGCAAAAAGCAGTGGTGCAATCCTTAGTCCACCGAACTGCAGACCCCCTCCCCCATGACTACGCCTCGAAATCCGATCCATGTATATTACAAACAGGATTGGTGACAAAGCGCAGCCCTGGCGGAGGCCAACCCTCACCGGAAATGGGTCCGACTTACTGCCGAGGACCCGGACACAGCTCTCGCTTTGGGAGTACAGAGATTGGATGGCCCTGAGTAGAGACCCCCTCACCCCATACTCCCGCAGCACCTCCCACAGTAACTCCCTGGGAACTCGGTCATACGCCTTCTCCAAGTCTACAAAACACATGTAGACCGGATAAGCGTACTCCCAGGCCCCCTCCAGGATCCTTGCGAGAGTAAAAAGCTGATCCGTCGTTCCACGACCAGGACGGAATCCGCATTGTTCCTCCTCAATCTGAGGTTCGACAATCGGCCTGACCCTCCTTTCGAGTACCTTAGAGTAAACTTTCCCGGGGAGGCTGAGTAGTGTGATGCCTCTGTAATTGGCACACACCCTCTGATCCCCCTTTTTAAATAGGGGAACCACCACCCCGGTCTGCCACTCCTTCGGTACTGTTTCCGACTTCCACGCAACGTTGATGAGACGTGTCAACCATGACAGTCCCTCAACACCCAGAGCCTTCAGCATTTCCGGGCGGATCTCATCCACCCCCGGGGCTTTGCCACTGTGGAGTTGTTTGACGACCTCAGTGACCTCCCCCCGGGAGATTGGTGTTGATCCCCCGTCATACTCCAGCTCTGCCTCTAACATAGAGGGCGGAGTTGTCGGGTTCAGGAGTTCCTCAAAGTGTTCCTTCCAACGCCCTAACACTCCATCAGTTGAGGTCAACAACGTCCCATCCTTACTGTACACAGCTTGGATGGTTCCCTGCTTCCCCCTCCTGAGGTGTCGGACAGTTTTCCAGAACAACTTTGGTGCCGCCCGAAAGTCCTTCTCCATGTCTTCTCCGAACTTCTCCCACACCCGCTGCTTTGCCTCGGCCACGGATGAGGCTGCTGCCCTTCGGGCCTGTCGGTACCTTGCAACTGCCTCGGGAGTCCCCCGGGATAACAAATCCCTGAAGGCCTCCTTCTTCAGTCGGACGGCTTCCCTGACCACCGGTGTCCACCAGGAGGTTCGAGGGTTACCGCCCCTTGAGGCACCTAGGACCTTGAGACCACAGCTCCCCGCCGCGGCTTCGGCAATAGAGGCTTTGAACACCGACCACTCTGGTTCAATGTCCCCAACCTCCACAGGAATGCCCGAAAAGCTCCGCCGGAGGTGTGAGTTGAAGGCCTCCTGAACTTGGGCCTCCTCCAGACGTTCCCAGTTCACCCGAACTACACGTTTGGGCTTACCAGGTCTATCCAGAGGCTTCCCCCGCCACTCGACCCAACTCACCACCAGATGGTGATCAGTTGACAACTCCGCCCCTCTCTTTACCCGAGTGTCCAAAACATACGGCCTCAGGTCCGATGATACGATAACGAAATCGATCATGGACCTTCTGCCTAGGGTGCTCTGGTACCACGTACACTTATGAGCATCCTTATGTTCGAACATGGTGTTTGTTATGGCCAATCCATGACTAGCACAGAAGTCCAGTAACAAACCACCACTCCGGTTCAGATCAGGGGGGCCGTTCCTCCCAATCACGCCCCTCCAAGTGTCTCCATCATTGCCCACATGTGCGTTGAAGTCTCCCAGCAAGATTAAAGAGTCCCCTTCAGGAGCCCCATACAGGACTCTTTCCAGGGTCTCCAAGAAGGCCGTATACTCTGAACTGCTGTTGGGTGCATAAGCACACACAACAGTCAGAGTTTTCCCCCCCCATAACCCGCAGGCGTAGGGAGGCGACCCTCTCGTCCACTGGGGTAAACTCCAACAACGAAGCACCTAACCGGGGACTTGTGAGTATCCCCACACCCGCCCGGCGCCTCACACCTTGAGCAACTCCGGAGAAGAATAGAGTCCAACCCCTATCCAGAAGTAAGGTTCCAGAGCCGACGCTGTGCGTAGAGGTGAGCCCAACCAGATCCAACTGGTAACGCTCCACCTCCCGCACAAGCTCCGGCTCCTTCCCCCCCAGAGAGGTGACGTTCCACGTCCCCAAAGCCAGCTTCTGTCGCCCGGGTCTGGTCCGTCGAGACCCTCCGCTTTCACTGCCACCCTTCTGGCAGCGCACCCGACCCCATTGATGTTTCCCGTAGGTGGTGGGCCCGCGGGACGGAGAAGCGGAGGTGTTGCCCACGTTGCCTTTTCGGGCTGGGCCCGGCCGGGCTCCGTGGCAAGCCCGGCCACCAGACGCTCGCCGACGAGTCCTCCTTCTGGGCCTGGCTCCAGAAGGGGACCCCGGGCTTCCTCCGGGCCGGGTATCCTCACTTTTTGTATCGTCTTTCATGAGGTCTTTTGAACCAATCTTAGTCTGGCCCCTTGCCTGAGACCAATTTGCCATGGGAAACCCTACCAGGAACACAAGGTTCCAGACAACACAGCCCCCAGGTTCATCAGGGCACACAAACCTCTCTACCACGGTAAGGTGCTGGTTCTTCAGAGAGGGAAGTCCGATGTCCTTTATTTATCCACGATTGGATGAATGGGAAAGGGTCAAATGTGTTGATAGGAGGCCCATTTAAGTCCACAAACAACAATGCGTTGAGGCTTCTGGCTCGCAGCCGGTTCCTGGTCTTGCAGTCGGTGTCATTGCATGCTGAAAAGCCCCTCTCGCACTCTGCAGATGTCGGAAGAACAGTGTTGCTCGCCACTATCATTCTTTTCAAGGTTTTACCCTGATGTTCCTTGCCTTGTTGTTGTAGTTTCCAGTCTCTGAACTCACTGACAGCTTCCGTTGCAGACTCTCCGAGAAGTTTAGCAAACTTCCCCACCTCCCTTTCTCCAAACAGAACAAGCTCTGTCCTCTCTTTTGGCCAGAAGTGCTGATCCAGAGGCTTCAACAGGGGTAGACATTAAGGGTAAAATGCCACTGGCCCTCCGGGCCGGTGGAATTGTATTATCACTGGCCCCACCATTGTAACCACTGGCCCGGAGCATGCGTCCACCAAAAAAAAAAATCGACTAATAATGAAGAAAATTAACACATTGTTGCAATAGTAATTTATGCTACATTACTACTTGTACTACAACATTTGAATCATCAGTTCTTCCTCATTTTCCTCAATTGTTCATATATGGTTTATTAAAATAAAGATATTGTGGTCATTGTTAAAACATTTCTGCTATTATTATGAGTATTATTATTTGTATAATGCACTTTCTGCCTTCCTGTAATTAGGAGTTAGAAATGTAATGGCTATAGATTAGATTAGAACCTTCATTATCCTAAACTGCTGGGACATTTCGCCAATACCTTTATATTGTCTACTCTTCACTTATGTGTCAGCATAGGTCGGCATTGATGTACAGAGCCGACAGAAGACCTTGTTTATATTGGCATCATATTGAGAGGTGCAGCCAGTGACGCATCCTAAAACCAGGAAGTAAGCTGCTGGTTCCCTCGACAAAAAGCAATGGGATTTCTCCACAGGGTTTTGGAAAATAGCTGGAAATAAGGTCTGTGGAAAACAAACCTGATAAATGGGTCATTATACAGAAAAGGTGGAATCTGGGTGATACAAATCTGCTGAAATATATTCCTTCTAAAACCTGTTAAATATCAATAACTAACTCTTATCTTGATGAATCCACAACAAGTAGAGCTTAAAGTATTTTAATTTTTTTAATATTTTGTATACTTTATACAAAGCTTATTTGTATAGGAATGTCACTGGTGTTACGTGTTACCAGGAAGAAGAGTAACACCAGTGACAATTTGGAGAAAACACTACCATTTTAACAAAATGGCTGCCCAGTGTCAGACCAAATATGGCTTCAGTCAATATCAAAATCGTTTAACTCTTCAATACAATACATTTTCCTATTCAAATGTTCACCCCTAGGGCTATGCAATGAGTAACACTAATGACAGACTTGAAAGACGCATGTAAAATTTGAAGATAAAATTACACCTTTAACAAACAAAGTAAGAAGTATCTGACTTTCCTTATGTCTTTGTCCACTGCACTGTCTCAAATGATCTCTTGTTACAGGAGGCACTTCAGAGACAGTACATCATTTCAAAAATAAAAGCGTTTTGTGTAGCAAAAAAAATCTTTTAAATTAAAACTATAGGCTCCACTTCCAAGGCAGTTCCTTGAACTTGGCATTTTAAATAAATTGCAATTTACGTATAAAACCACTTTTTATTTATTTTTTATTTAGTACCATTGCAAAGACAATCTCTATTTATTCAACATATATAATGAATGTGAGTATTAGGTCAACGTCATGTATTTTGGTGTCTGCAAAAGTAAGTGACAGCACTTCCACCTTTTCTGTAGAATGACCCAAATGCACGTTTTGTTCAGCCGGATAATCTCCACATGTCTACCCTACTTTTATAATTTTCGAATCATAAATCTAATCGATAGATTATAAAAGGGTTTTAGGATGCGTCACTGCACCACTAGAAGCCAACTCCATCGATCAAGCTGGCTGAAACTTTCTCTCCCTCTTCTTCTCATGCTCCCTGTCACTCTCATTTAACTCCTCCGGTGACTTTCTTTTATTTGAAGATTGTTTTTTGCACGGCGCTTGGCCGGTTACCGCTGGTATTAAAAACATTTTGACGAATGGTTAGGTGGTTAGGTGGCGCGATAGTCTGTAGTGAAGGAGCGCGCTCCCGCTCACGGGAGCCTGCTCGCGCTGCGCTCCTCAGCAAACAGCTGTTTGCTTTTCCTCCAACAACGACAACCGACTCACGAAACGCTATGTTGTAGCGTTGATAAACGAAACAATTTAACTAAATTGCTAGTCAAAATACCACAGGACATTTTTTTTAAAGCAATATTTTTAGTGGCCCGAGCGGGCAAGTGGAAAGTACGTTATGCTGGCCCGGGGTGTCTAAATAGTGCTTCCGGGCCAGCGGGCCATTTATAATGTCGAGCCCTGCTTCAACATAGTTACCAGCTCACTATCGGGGAGACGCCTGGTGAGATTATCAAGGATTGACTGGTAAAATTGGGACTTCTTTACTTTAGGTTGAGTTTCTCTAATATCAACCCCTTTGAACTGGCCGCTTGTTATGCCCGCTTTGACTTTTAGTTCAGTTTTCCCATCGTTGTCCTTCATGGCAGAGAGCACCTCGATCGTCTGATGTATGTAGCGGCTTGCAGGGACGTGTCGCGTTTCTGTAGTTTCAGGGAGAGACTTTGTAGTTCACGTAACACGTCTTTCATTGTCGCTAAATCAGTGAGGAATCCAGTGGATGTCAGATGCTTTAGTAAACCAGAGTACTTGGCTTTCTCTGCCCCGGAACGTGAGCCATCTTCACTAGCAGATTTAAAGTGATGTGCTAACACTGGGAAGTCCTTCAGCACAGCTTTGACAGTGTTGTAACTGCTGGAAACCCATCTAATTGTAAAGACTTGTCCGATTTTCAGAATCTGCATGTTCAGTTCCGCAGCCGCTTCCTCTAACTCCCTGGGGCTTTTCGTGGACTGGTGGTAAAGAGAATAGAGTTTAGCGAGGAAAAACTCTAAATGATTACAGCCTGCCACAGCCTTCAATGAATCATGCACCGCTAATTCCAAACGATGAGCTAGACAATGAACTGCCTGAAGACGAGGGAAATCCTTTTTCAGCCTGGCTATGAGTCCAGTCTGTCTCCCGGTTAGCACGGCAGCACCGTCTGTGGCTATGCTAATTAGGTTTTTACGAAGAAACTCTTCATCCATTCGCCCCGCCTGGAGGCTGTTTTTCAGTGCGCTACACAGCGACTCTGCATCAGTGCCCTGGTCCAGTTCAACAATGTCAAAATACACATTATCCATATCTCCATTCCCAGTGACATCGCACCTGACATAAATAATCATGTATGCGCGTCCATGAATTGTGCTTTCGTCTAGCGTTAGACTAATACGGGAATCAAGTGATTTGATATTAGAAATACATTTCTTTTTCATCTCTTGTGCAATGTGCTCCACAATCTGGGCACATGAATGATCGGATCTGTGAGCAGGGCCGACTGTCGCACCATTCATCTCATTAAGTTGCATAATGGGATTCAATTTTGTATAAGGCATTCTTTCTTTAGCGACAGTATACGCTGCCCTGAACTAGCTGTCTCATTAAACAGGCTGGAGCTGAGTTCTGCAACTTTCTTCGGAAGCACTTGTTTTAGTTTGAGCTCCGCTATTTCAACAGCTCGTTTATGAGCAATAGAGTCGCGGTGTATGTAAAACAAATTCCGCAACTGCTTCTGCACAGGGCTACTCACAGTCCCATTGATCCAGGCATCCGCCAAATGCGTTCCATATTTTTTCTCCGAAAGTAAGAGAGTCTTGGCTTCCTTACAGACGAGGCATCCAAGACCACCCTCCTTTGAAAACAGCCAGGGGTTTCTTTCTTTCCAGGATCTCCACTGATTGTGTCCCCAGTTAAGTGGCAGTCCTTCTGTAGCAGTACCTCCTGCCTCCTCATGCCGCTCCGCTTCGGAACTTTCTTCGTGTGTGCAAGTGGTCCCACATTCAACAGCATCAGGTCCGCTAGCAAAGACAGCATCCTCCGTAGCTGCAAGGTTAGTGCTAGCTGTCACGCTAGCAGGTGCATTTTGGTTGTCAAAAGCTGTTTTTTGTTTCTTTGTGAGAAAACCAAAACTAGCCAGGCTTCGCTTGTAGACCCCGTCGGCAGCAGTGGCCTTTTTTTGGGCGGCATAGTACTCGTCTGCTAGCCTACGGTACTCGTAGTATGTGTGTATCTTGTAAATATATTTGAATGTATGTTGATATAACGGTTCATTCTTCGGGCGCGCGCAGCACGTTCACAGCCTCACAGGCATAGATTGCGCAATATTTTATTGCGCACCTTAGAGGTGAAGTGCAGGCATATTGTCATTCAAGAGAGAATACGATGCGTAGTTCTTTTGGAAAACATTGTTTTGTTTGCCTATTTACCTCGTTAACGTAAATAATACTCATTACATTGAAAAATGCATTATTTGTGATCAAAATAATGGTTGTTGGTAATGTATATTAGCGACCCCCACAGATGTTTGATTTCATTGGGTCCGTGGGAGCTCAGGCACCTCCTTATGGGAGCTCAGCTCCCATTGGCTCCCACGTAACTCGAACCCTGCTCTTCGGTCCTCGCAGGTGGGAACAATCTCCAGCTGATTGTGGCTTGTGCACCTGATCCGTGATGAGAAGTCGATGGTGCAATAATCCAATTATTTGTTTTCCCCGAAAACGATCCTTAATCCAATTTGAAGTGAATCCAATTGTCCAGTTTCACTCAAAAGTACGATTCCACTTAATGTAATGGCAATTTCCTTTTCCTATGTCCTATATATTTTTGCCGTTACTTTCACAGAAGGGTTGAAAAGTGATCCAGACGCAGACACAAACAGATGATTTTCCGGTCCTTAGTTGTGGTTTATGATGATGTTTATTCGTCTTTACATACCAGGGTTAATTTAGCGTTCTAGTGATTCTATGAGCATCTGCCGGGCTGGTGGAATCGGTATGCTCTTCTCCTACTGTGTCCCCTCCTCTCCTGTCACCTATGACCTCCTTATATACACCCAGTGGCGTTTCTAGGTGTACAAAACTGGGGGGGCAGAAAGAGGTCGGGGGGGAGAGAGAGAGAGAGAGAGAGAGGGGGGACAGAGAGAGGGGGGGAGGAGAGAGAGAGGGGGAGTGTCAAATTACATACTGAAGACCACAGGAGCAACACTGTGAGGGCATACATTTACGTACACAGCGTGGGGATATCATAGTAATGCACCTTCATACATGGAGTAAAGGTCACCATCACAAAGTAATTCTTAACAATAACAACAACCGTAATGCTTTAGCATTAAAACACCATAGACTGTAAATATAAGGAAAACACAGACACTCATCATCGAGGTCACAATATCAATCGATCCAGCAGAGGCAAAACACAGAAGATCAACAAAATATATGACATAAATGAACTTACCAAAGCTGAAGGCTCACTTGAAAAGAAAAGCGGCACGGCGGTCCTTCCTCTGACAGAATGTGTCTATCACTTTGGGGATGAAGTCCTGTAGTTGCTGGATCAACTGGCTTTCAATTGAAAGCATGGCCAATGCGTTAAGTCGCGGCTGTCCCATGGTGTTGCGAGTGAAAGTCTTTATCCTTTTGAGGGTGGAAAAGTTCCTCTCTGACTCGGATGTCGTCATCGGAGTTGTCACTATTATTTTGACCAAAATAACAGTCTCAGCAAACATTTCCTCCAAGTTGTTCTCGTGAATGGATTTCAACAGAGACAGGGCAGTGTTTCCAGTGTGAAGCTCACTGTGGCGGTAGAGCGTGGTCAGCTCAGACTTCAACTTCTCCTTGTTTCCCAACGCAGGCCACAGTTTCACGGCGCAGTCAAGCTCAGGTGTAGGAAATGACAGGACATGCTGTGGGAAGAATGAGCTGTCAACAACCTTTGCAGCGATCAAATGGTCACTCTGTGAGAACCTCTGTTCCACCTGTGAGATGACTGTGTCACAAGCCTCCTTCATCACCGGCGCTGTGCTGCTGACTCGTCGGCCTGGCTCGTCTGTTCCATCATGAGCAGTGGCGGCCAATGCATCAGTTTTCTGCCTCATTTTCTGAACATTTTCCTTGAAACGGCAGAGCGCGCTGTTGATCCCAGGTGCATCGATGCTTCGTTTTTGCAGAGTGTTGTATAGAACATCCACTTCTGGCATAAGCAACGAAAAAAAACTCCAGGAGCTGCATAAATGCTCGGTCCCGCAGTTTCTTTGACAGGCCGTATGCCTCACTTATGGTGACCGCATCCCATCCTGGTTGTGCGCGTATATGCTTCATACACTGAAGTAGTGCATCTCGGGTCTCTCAAACCGCGTTCACAGTTCTGCTTTTAAAGTTCCATCTCACAGCCGGTGGCCGTGGGATGCGTCTCTGTGTTGCCTCTGCAAGAGCTGCAACACGTTTTGGAGCACCGGAGAAAAAAGTGGAAAAAGCAGTTAGATCTGCAAAAAACCCCTTCAGGATGCTCATCCTTGCTGAACACAGTTGCTGCAGGGTCAGGTTCAGTTGGTGGGCGTAGCAGTGAACAAACTGAGCGTTTGGGTACGTCTCCTTCATCACCGTCTGTACCCCGCGCACGTTACCGCTCATGACGGCCGCCCCGTCATAGGTCTGAGCGATTAGCTTTTCTTTCAGCTTCAGGGGTTCCAGAACAGCCTTGATGCTGTTAGAGAGACCTACACCAGTTTTGTCCTTTACTTCCACAAACTCCAAAAAACGCTCTGTAACTGTGAGGTCAGGCATAATGTATCGCAGCACAATCACCATTTGCAATTTACAGGAGACATCGGTTGTCTCGTCGGCCTGAACGGCAACAAATTATGTGTTGTCCACTTGCTTGGCTATTTCCTCCCTGTACACATCATACATGCAGTCCAAGAGTTCATTCTGTATGGTGCTTGATGTCCCTTTGAAAACAAGCTGAGCTTCGTAGTGCCGTTGAAGCCTGGATTCGCCCTCACACATTGTCTCGAAAATTGACCTGAATATCCCTGGATTCAGAGAGTCCGCCGACTCGTTGTGGCCCCGCAGTGCTGTCTCACATTTCCCACACAGTTTAATACAGGTGATGATCCGACCAAGCACGTACCTGTTTTCTTCCACCTTCCTATTATGAGAATCAATGCCGCGTCTGTAGGCGCTGTCAATCTGAGCTGCAACATTCACCCTTCCAAGTAATCCCAATTTTACGGCATTTTCCAAATGACTGTTGCTGCTCTCATGCTTCATTGTCCTCTCCGAAAGATGCTTTAAGTCCTTGTAACCTGTCCTCGACCAAGTACCTTGATCTTCACCAAAAAGCAGGCAAGGAAAGCAAAAGAGGGAATTCTTCTGGATGCTCGCCGTTAGCCATTTCTTTTTAGCAAACCACTCAGCGTTAAACCCACGTTTAACTTTGCCCGCAGTCTGGACCATTTGGAAATCCGGTGGATGGTGGGCACCGAGGCGCTTTACCTCCAGTTTCTCTCCGAGACTAAGTGTCTCAAATGTGTGCTCCAGTAAATGGTCAACTTCATTCATTTTCTTTCAGTTTTTTACTTCTTTTAATCGCTGGTGATGTTAGCTATATGCTGCTCTCTCGTCTCCTCTTCAAACTACACGTGACGTTTCGCAGCACTGCACACGTGAGTACTTACAGCCAATCAATTCTGAATTATGTGAGATGACGTATGGTGGGGATGGGAGCACTCTGCCCCTACGGTCATTATTTTTTTGCCACACACATTCAATAGAAAAATACTCTGAGCATGCGCAGTGTAGTTTTTACAATCACCGTTCACTTAGACTGTGAGAGGGAAGGGCAGGATCGGGTTTTGTCCCACATGGCTCTAAACAGCTCAAAACGGCACTCTAGACACTAATTAGAAGAACACAGACTAAAACAGAAATGTACAGACGAATCAGATTATTAAACATGACCTTAAAATATATTTTATATGTTTTTTTATTTATTTTTTAGTCTTTTTTTGTAATCATTATTTGTAATACTTTCTTCTGACACTAGATGGGGCTGTGCCCCACCTGCCCCTAATGACCCGCCGCCACTGTATACACCCGGTGCAGCTAAACCCCGCCACCCAGTGTTCATAAATAATATTGCACTATACATATAACTCAAATAAACTGACACACCAACATCACCCACAAAATGGCTCCTACAATTTTAAAAGAATAAAATAATACTTAATTCCGAGCGCTCTTGCTTTTCTCTTTGAAAGTCATCACATAACAGCATTGTAATACACGGTTCGGCTGCATTGTATATTACAGATCTGCCGTAGTTCTTTATTTATAGAGCCCTGATGAGAAGACCTTTGGAAAAACTGAGAAAATGCCGCCGAAACTGAATACTTGACGTGGATCATAAATATATTCAACAATTAAACAACATCTTCAATTTATCTTCACACAATACGTCTCCTCGCAGTATCAACACTAATTCGGCTGACTTTTACATTTGATCTAATTCACAGATAGGTTATATTTAAACCATAACGGTGCACAGCTGATATAAAAGGACTGTAGTTTTTAAAGATATTACTGATTTTCTTTGAATGTAAGAATGTAAATACTGAGTCTGAAATAGTATAGCAATATGCTGTAAAATTATGTGAAAGCATGCATAAAACTACACATTTTCAGATGTTGTACGAAAACAAAAGTGTCCTACACTAATAATACAAAGTTATTATGGCTGTGTGTACCTTGTGTGCACCGCCTAGTGGTTAAAGCACGTTATTGAAGTATTGTGATTTATTTGATTAAAAAAATATTAAGAGTACATACTTTCATAGGGGGAAAGTATAAATATAGAAAGTAAAAAATCAAGAAGATACTCCAAGTGATCTCTACAATAAAACAGTTTAGTGCAGAATGTACAAAGATATTAATAGGAGGAGGTGCAAAACAGAAAAACGAATTAACCTTTATTTAAACATTAAATAACAGATTAAGGTCTTCTTTTAAATAAGAAAAACACTTTGGGGGTATCTATCTACAGATACATATTAAGCCTGACAAAGTACTTAACGTCTAATATATTGCTTTCCTGCAATGTTAACTATGTTGAAGCACTTATTTTTAACTGATATTATACATATGAATTATACTCTTATGTATGTAGATAGAATAAGACATTTGCAGAATATGAGTTTGATGGTGGAGGTACACACATATTGATAGATGTCTTGTTGAGGAACCTGTGACCCAAGTGTTTCATTCATTGCATAACTACACCGTAGTTGTGTATATGATATGTCAATAAACCTTTGAAAATCTTGAAAGGGATGTGCAAAATAGCCATAATATACAGTCTTTAATTAACTATTAGTAGAGAACAACAAGTAATGAATATACTTTATTACTCGTTTCCATTCATGTCAATTGCAGATACATGTTTAGTCTTCTCAAGCACCAACTATCAAATATCTCTCCTGATTGTTGGCACTTGACAATCACCTTACCTGAATTTTACTCAGGTGTAACTAAAGTCTGATTTAAGGTTTTTTTATATTTCACATAATTAATCAGAATCTGCAAAGTAACTCAAATAAATGCAGTGGAGTAAAAATACCAGTTCAATCAGGAGAGACGTGATGTATGGAATACATATTTATTATCGGTCACATTATATAAATGAAACATAATGACAGTTTATAACAAGTGAATGAAATGGTGTTTTGGCGATTAGGCCCAGGTTTTGTAGGATATCAATCGGGAAGGGAAGAACCGTTTCCGATTAACCCCCCTGGGTCTAGACACTGGTGGTGGTGATAAGTGGTTAGGTCCGGTTGGAAGGGAGAAGGTTAAGCTTGGTCCTGAGTTGAAAGCAGGAGGCGAAGGGGTGGAGGAGGGTTGCGCGTTGACACCTGGAAGACAGCTGATAGGAAAGGGGAGAGCATATATAGAGGGATTAACAGGTGCGATGATTAGGCTTCATTTCAAACCTTTATTTATCCAGATAAATCCCATTGAGATCATTGAACTCTTTTACAAGGGAGACCTGCTCAAGTAGGTTCCACATTAAACATAAAAACATTAACAGAACAACAAAAGGACATCTTACATCATCATCACAGGGATTACAATTTACATAACTATCCACATGTACAGGTACCAACAGCTTCCGATTGAGTAGCATCCAACCGAGCTTTAAAAACATTTAGTGGCACCAGATTGCTCAGTTTCCATTTCAGTTGCAGACTATTCCAAGACAGTGGCGCTGCACATCTAAAAGCTGTCTTCCCTAAGACCGTCCTAGTAGTTACAGGGCTTGTAAATGGAGGGGAGTGATAGGTTAGCTGAGGAGTGGCGCTCACTGTCATTTAGTGCATGGAGCGAGTATTGCCATGACGTGCAATACGGAGTGATAGGTCTTCCTGTCTGAACTTGCGCTAAGCTTCATTTCAATCAGGAGAGACGTGATGTATGGAATACATATTTATTATCGGTCACATTATATAAATGAAACATAATGATGACAGTTTATAACAAGTGAATGAAATGGTGTTTTGGCGATTAGGCCCAGGTTTTGTAGGATATCAATCGGTGTAATGGCAATTTCCTTTTCCTATGTCCTATATATTTTTGCCGTTACTTTCACAGAAGGGTTGAAAAGTGATCCAGACGCAGACACAAACAGATGATTTTCCGGTCCTTAGTTGTGGTTTATGATGATGTTTATTCGTCTTTACATACCAGGGTTAATTTAGCGTTCTAGTGATTCTATGAGCATCTGCCGGGCTGGTGGAATCGGTATGCTCTTCTCCTACTGTGTCCACACATCTCCTGTCACCTATGACCTCCTTATATACACCCGGTGCAGCTAAACCCCGCCATCCAGTGTTCATAAATAATATTGCACTATACATATAACTTAAATAAACTGACACACCAACATCACCCACAAAATGGCTCCTACAATCGGGAAGGGAAGAACCGTTTCCGATGAACCCCCAAAAGAATGAAGTATGAAGTACTGAACGTGAAGAATCTTACCTTGTGGGATGCAGTGGAAATCTATGGATGGAAATGAGAGGTTAATACATGTGAGAATTTAAACATCTGATGCCTCCCGGGCATCCTTCCCGGACATACGGGGCGTCCCGGACGCACCGAGCGACCCGACGTACGGGGCATCCTGGACGTACAGGGCGTCCCGGACATACGGGGCATCCTGGACATACAGGGCATCCTGGACGTACAGGGCGTCCCGGACGTACGGGGCATCCTGGACATACAGGGCATCCTGGACATACAGGGCATCCTGGACATACGGGGCGTCCCGGACGTACGGGGCATCCCGGGCATCCCGGACGCCCAGAACGGGCAGGGCTTCCCGAACGTGCGGGGCAACCTGCCTTAGCAGGGACACATTTATACAGACCCGAAGGTTTTACAACCTGGACATACAGGGTTAGATATGCAGGAATAAACATGAGCCACGGGGCGACATACGTGCTGACATGCTAGGAACCACCACCAGTTATATGCAATAATACATGACATATATTTTATAAATGTCTCCGGTACCGATAAAAGACCAATACGTTGGAACTTAACGGCGCGTAAAACACACGCGATGACATCACCAATTAATCGACGACTGAATTAGTTGGCAACTAATTTGGTAATCGATTAAGTCGATTAGTTGTTGCACCCCTACTGCCGAGGAGATGTTGTCGCAGATCCAGCCGTTGGTGCAACGAGAAATTGAATATTTCTTAGTGGAGAAGAAAAAGAGAAAAATACGATCATCCATCCATCCATCCATCTTCTTCCGCTTATCCGTGGTCGGGTCGCGGGGGTAGCAGTTCCAGCAGAGAGCCCCAAACTTTCTTTTCCCTGGCGACATCAACCAGCTCTGACTGGGGGATCCCAAGGCGCTCCCAGGCCAGCGAAGAGATATAATCCCTCCACCTGGTCCTAGGTCTACCCCTTGGTCTCTTCCCAGCTGGACGTGCCTGGAACACCTCCCTAGGGAGGCGCCCAGGTGGCATCCTAACTAGGTGCCCGAACCACCTCAACTGGCTCATTTCGACGCGAAGGAGGAGCGGCTCAACTCCGAGTCCCTCCCTGATGACCGAACTTCTCACCTTATCCCTAAGGGAGACACCAGCCACCCTGCGGAGAAAACCCATCTCGGCCGCTTGTATCCGCGATCTCGTTCTTTCGGTCATGACCCATCCTTCATGACCATAGGTGAGGGTAGGAACGAAAATGGCCCGGTAGACAGAGAGCTTTGCCTTCTGGCTCAGCTCCCTTTTCGTCACAACGGTGCGGTAAAGCGACTGCAGTACCGCTCCCGCTGCTCCGATTCTCCGGCCCATCTCACGCTCCATTGTTCCCTCACTCGAGAACAAGACCCCGAGATACTTGAACTCCTTCACTTGGGGTAAGGACTCATTCCCTACTTGAAGTGGACAGTCCATCGGTTTCCTGCTGAGAACCATGGCCTCAGATTTGGAGGTGCTGATCCTCATCCCAGCCGCTTCACACTCGGTTGCGAACCGATCCAGTGAGTGCTGAAGGTCGCAGACCGATGAAGCCATTAGAACCACATCATCTGCAAAAAGCAGTGGTGCAATCCTTAGTCCACCGAACCGCAGACCCCCTCCCCCATGACTACGCCTCGAAATCCGATCCATGTATATTACAAACAGGATTGGTGACAAAGCGCAGCCCTGGCGGAGGCCAACCCTCACCAGAAATGGGTCCGACTTACTGCCGAGGACCCGGACACAGCTCTCGCTTTGGGAGTACAGAGATTGGATGGCCCTGAGTAGAGACCCCCTCACCCCATACTCCCGCAGCACCTCCCACAGTAACTCCCTGGGAACTCGGTCATACGCCTTCTCCAAGTCTACAAAACACATGTAGACCGGATAAGCGTATTCCCAGGCCCCCTCCAGGATCCTTGCGAGAGTAAAAAGCTGATCCGTCGTTCCACGACCAGGACGGAATCCGCATTGTTCCTCCTCAATCTGAGGTTCGACAATCGGCCTGACCCTCCTTTCGAGTACCTTAGAGTAAACTTTCCCGGGGAGGCTGAGTAGTGTGATGCCTCTGTAATTGGCACACACCCTCTGATCCCCCTTTTTAAAAAGGGGGACCACCACCCCGGTATGCCACTCCTTCGGTACTGTTTCCGACTTCCACGCAACGTTGATGAGACGTGTCAACCATGACAGTCCCTCAACACCCAGAGCCTTCAGCATTTCCGGGCGGATCTCATCCACCCCCGGGGCTTTGCCACTGTGGAGTTGTTTGACGACCTCAGTGACCTCCCCCCGGGAGATTGGTGTTGATCCCCCGTCATACTCCAGCTCTGCCTCTAACATAGAGGGCGGAGTTGTCGGGTTCAGGAGTTCCTCAAAGTGTTCCTTCCAACGCCCTAACACTCCATCAGTTGAGGTCAACAACGTCCCATCCTTACTGTACACAGCTTGGATGGTTCCCTGCTTCCCCCTCCTGAGGTGTCGGACAGTTTTCCAGAACAACTTTGGTGCCGCCCGAAAGTCCTTCTCCATGTCTTCTCCGAACTTCTCCCACACCCGCTGCTTTGCCTCGGCCACGGATGAGGCTGCTGCCCTTCGGGCCTGTCGGTACCTTGCAACTGCCTCGGGAGTCCCCCGGGATAACAAATCCCTGAAGGCCTCCTTCTTCAGTCGGACGGCTTCCCTGACCACCGGTGTCCACCAGGAGGTTCGAGGGTTACCGCCCCTTGAGGCACCTAGGACCTTGAGACCACAGCTCCCCGCCGCGGCTTCGGCAATAGAGGCTTTGAACACCGACCACTCTGGTTCAATGTCCCCAACCTCCACAGGAATGCCCGAAAAGCTCCGCCGGAGGTGTGAGTTGAAGGCCCCCTGAACTTGGGCCTCCTCCAGACGTTCCCAGTTCACCCGAACTACACGTTTGGGCTTACCAGGTCTATCCAGAGGCTTCCCCCGCCACTCGACCCAACTCACCACCAGATGGTGATCAGTTGACAACTCCGCCCCTCTCTTTACCCGAGTGTCCAAAACATACGGCCTCAGGTCCGATGATACGATAACGAAATCGATCATGGACCTTCTGCCTAGGGTGCTCTGGTACCACGTACACTTATGAGCATCCTTATGTTCGAACATGGTGTTTGTTATGGCCAATCCATGACTAGCACAGAAGTCCAGTAACAAACCACCACTCCGGTTCAGATCAGGGGGGCCGTTCCTCCCAATCACGCCCCTCCAAGTGTCTCCATCATTGCCCACATGTGCGTTGAAGTCTCCCAGCAAGATTAAAGAGTCCCCTTCAGGAGCCCCATACAGGACTCTTTCCAGGGTCTCCAAGAAGACCGTATACTCTGAACTGCTGTTGGGTGCATAAGCACACACAACAGTCAGAGTTTTCCCCCCCATAACCCGCAGGCGTAGGGAGGCGACCCTCTCGTCCACTGGGGTAAACTCCAACAACGAAGCACCTAACCGGGGACTTGTGAGTATCCCCACACCCGCCCGGCGCCTCACACCTTGAGCAACTCCGGAGAAGAATAGAGTCCAACCCCTATCCAGAAGTAAGGTTCCAGAGCCGACGCTGTGCGTAGAGGTGAGCCCAACCAGATCCAACTGGTAACGCTCCACCTCCCGCACAAGCTCCGGCTCCTTCCCCTCCAGAGAGGTGATGTTCCACGTCCCCAAAGCCAGCTTCTGTCGCCCGGGTCTGGTCCGTCGAGACCCTCCGCTTTCACTGCCACCCTTCTGGCAGCGCACCCGACCCCATCGATGTTTCCCGTAGGTGGTGGGCCCGCGGGACGGAGAAGCGGAGGTGTTGCCCACGTTGCCTTTTCGGGCTGGGCCCGGCCGGGCTCCGTGGCAAGCCCGGCCACCAGACGCTCGCCGACGAGTCCTCCTTCTGGGCCTGGCTCCAGAAGGGGACCCCGGGCTTCCTCCGGGCCGGGTATCCTCACTTCTTAGTTTTTCTTTCATGAGGTCTTTTGAACCAATCTTAGTCTGGCCCCTTGCCTGAGACCAATTTGACATGGGAGACCCTACCAGGAACACAAGGTTCCAGACAACACAGCCCCCAGGTTCATCAGGGCACACAAACCTCTCTACCACGGTAAGGTGCTGGTTCTTCAGAGAGGAAAAAAAAAAAAAAAAAAAAAATACGATCATTCAGTCAATAATCATTAAATTAATATTGGGAGTGAATTCCTAATTTATTTAGTATCTGGTCGTGTCATAAACAGGATAATGTGCAGCGACTTGGTCATTGAGGAAAAGAAGCCCTACGAAACGCCATTTATTTCAGGTAACACTGTGTTGAAGCTTGAAACTGCGTTAGTTACTGAGCATTGTAATGAGTAGTAATTACCCGAACTGCATTAATAATGCAAGTAGTACGTTACTGAACTCGATACTGTAACACGTTACGCCCAACACTGCCTGCTGGGCCTCACCTTAACCCTGAACTAAAGGTAGCAATGCATAGTGTTGAACTTCCTGTCGGCTCCCAAACCGTAGTCGAGGAAACGGGGGGGGGATGACTCTCTGTCGTCTCCCAGGCAGAAGCAACACGCTTCGGGTTCAATAACCCATTTTATCGGAAAGACTGGAGAGAGGCGAGCTCTTCTTGGGAGGTCGTTGCATTTATTTAGCTCTTCTGTTTCGCAAGATCACAGACCTTCCTTTTTCTGCTGCCTCATTATTTCTAGAAAACATGTATCCCGCTCGGTCTACCATACCATGCCCGCGCACACATGCACGCGCCACACCCCTCTCTTAAAGGGGTAGCGATCTCACTCGGCATGACCCAAATGTCATAACGATATACGAAACATCGTGAATTTGTTGCAACTGCCTCTTGCCGGCGCTACCCTGACGCCTGTTTTAGAGGTGAGGCGCAGGAGGAAGTAGCTTCAATGGGATGTAGCTTACGCCCTGCCTGCCTGCAGGAGGGGTTGTGGTTGAAGCCAGAATGGGTAAAGCTTCGCATGCGATGAGGACCCGTTCCGCGTGAAGCCGGAAGCGCCGCATTTGAGCGGCCCTGATGCCAGTGATGCCCTCTTGAGAGACTGAAGGCGTGCGTCAATTGTTTGCGTGAAGTAGCCCATTTCCATTAGCCGGAGGAACTTCCGTGGAGCCCGAATTCCTTGTCTTTTCCTCCCGCGTCCGGGTTTGCGGGGCGGCCGGCTGGAACCGCTAGCCGCCTGGGGGACGCCGCCTGTAGCTTGCGGAGCTGATGAATAATGCCTGGAGCTGGGACGAAGCACTGCTGCTGCTTGCACGTTGACACCTGGAAGACAGCTGATAGGAATATATAGAGGGATTAACAGGTGCGATGATTAGGCTTGTAAATGGAGGGGAGTGATAGGTTAGCTGAGGAGTGGCGCTCCCTGTCATTTAGTGCAGGGAGCGAGTATTGCCATGACGTGCAATACGGAGTGATAGGTCTTCCTGTCTGAACTTGCGCTAAGCTTCATGTTAACCTCTGAATTGTAGTGGAGTATAATTACAAAGTAACAATGAGCTGTCATGTGGGTATATATTAATGCTGCGCAATATGGACACAAGCGATTTTCACCCATTTATTAATTATATGTTTTACATTTGATAACACCAATGTGTTTAATACTGACAACTTCTAATTGTGGGAAAAACGAAAACGTTCAGTAGAGACGTCCCATAGAACATTTTGCGAAACACAATAGCCAGCATGTGTAGTTCTGGGGGGGCGTTCGATTCCAGTTTTGGATAGTCTGGCGTGGTTTCGTTCCATTTCACACAGCTGTTTGACGCTCTGCGTAACCTTACGGGACTGTAGTCCTAAACGATAGCTAGGGATTATGGGTAGTGTAGTGTCTTCGGCCATCCTAAACTCAGAAATGTTGACAATTGCAATGATGCTCGAAATGTCCCTTATAGGCCTACGTCTGTTTCCAGTTATTTTTATTTTGAAATTCAGTTCCTGACGGACGCCAAAAAAGCCCGAGATTATGGAATTAAACCAATAAATAAAAGCAAGCATAATTGTGTGTTATTGGTGAGTAAATAACAGTGTGTTATTTTGAAAAGAATAACGAATTAGAAGGAAAAAAATATTTAAAAATACAGATTTCCGTATTCTGAGGCTCTGAGCCCCATTTATTTTCCTCACAGACGGCAACAAAAGTCCGAAATTATACGATTTAAAATTAAAGCAATAATTGTGGCTTGATATTGAGTAAGAACATGTTTTTATGAACCACACAGCTTCCGGTCTCCCACGACCCGACCGGAGAAAAAGACGTGCTGCAGGCAGTAGAAATACATTGCTTTTAAAATCGTGCTGTGCAACACGAAGAAAAAAAAGGGGCAAATCGTGTTGGTGAACACGAATCAATAGATTAAAAATCTGGGTTGGCCTGTGCTCCTACAAAAAACGACCATATAGGTCGATTGTTCAGCAGCTAAATACGACCCAGAGTCACGTTTTAAAGTGTAGCACTTCTAGTGGTCGTGTAAGAAACAACATGCTCCTGTCGATTGCAAACGCTCCGGAGGGTCGTTTATTCACAAAATAACCCTCTCTGGAAAATCCTAAATTGTGGAATAGTTTGGCCATTAAAATGCTTTTTTATTAGATTTCTAGCGAGAAGTTTATATTGTACTTTTATAATCTACGTCCAGTGGATGTGTGGATCTACAGTTTGATAGATATACGAAGATGATTTGAGGTCTCGCCAGGAGAACGTGTACTGTATATGGGGCAGCTTCCATGTAAAGTTAGCGTGGGTGAAAACAGTATTTCCGGTCTCGAAGTTTTCATAATAAAACCAGAAGTACTCCCCACACTGTCAAATGATTACACAGTGATATCTCCATTACTCATCCACTAAAAAACATCAGTTTATCCTTGTTAATTACACAATATTGATTGGTTTAAATTGTGTACAATGCTTTTGTGTTTTTAACCTTCGATTCGGAGAAACAAATTGTTTTTTCGGAGTTTAGACACTACAGAGTTTCCGAAGACACTACACTACCCAGAATCCCCAGCTATCGTTTGGGACTACAACATCCGCCTTACATCCCTGGAGGTTTAGGGGATACGAAACACATTGGTGTTATCAAATTTAAAACATATAATTAATACATGGGTGAAAATTGCTTATGTCCATAATGGGCAGCATTAATATACCCACATGACAGCTAAGGTCAGAAGAGCTTTATTTAACAGCTGGTCTTATGTATGTGACCCCTCCTGTTGTTAATTGATAAGCCTGAAACATGCACTTGTATAGATTCAGATGCACATTTAGCAAATATGGCAGAAGCCATTGATCATCTTAAGATAAAATATACTTTATTGATCCCAAGTTGGGAAATGTTTTTGTTACAGCAGCATGTACTGTTCTACTCCACTACAATTCAGAGGTTAACCTGGTATTTTGACTCTACTACATTTATTGTTGTTACTTTGCATATTCTGATTAATGATGTGAAATATAAACAACCCTTAAATCAGACTTTAGTTACACCTGAGTAAAATTCAGCCTTATCAGTTTGTCTGTTTTGCACATCCTCCTGTTAATATCTTTGAACATCCTGCACTACACTGTTTTATTGTAGAGATCACTACGGTATCTTCTTGATATTTTCTATTCTATATTTCTATCATTGACCCCTATTTTGTATGTAGGCTACTCTTAATATTTAAATGTTTTCATCAAATATAACTTATTCAACAACTAAATTCAATAACGTGCTTTAACCACTAGGCGGTGCGGTTTAAAAAACCAGTGGTCTAGTTAAAGGTGGGGTAGGTAAGTTTCAGAAACCAGCTCGAGTGCACTACAATTTGAAAGTACACAGCCGAAAAGAATCCGCCCCTTCCTTCAAACTTCCTTACAGAGCACCTCCTCCAACACACATGATGAACATGATGTCAGCAGACTGGTGAAAGTGGCCGCCTGTTGCTGGCGAGTCATTGAAGTACTGCTGCAATGCACGCCCAATGAGGGCACGAGATACATTTGTGCGTGCACGAGATGGAAGGCTGACAGACAGGGCGGCAATCCGGCTAAACGGATTGGATGTACTTTTTACAGTACTACGGCTTCCACAGATGACGTTTTTTTATGGATTTTTTTGTCAAAGCATTCATATTCATTGCTATCGGGATGTTAAGAGCATTCCATGGAATACAACAAAAAGTGTATCTCGAGCCGGTTTCTGAAACTTACCTACCCCACCTTTAATAAAACATAATAATATCAAACTAATATGACTATTCACTTTATTGTGAAATTAAAACAGAACGGTAAAGGAAAATAGTTTCAGTCTCTCGATGTGAAGCTTATGCATTGTACCATGAACCTGTATAGATAGACCTGTAACAGTCAACTGCATGAGGAGTTGGAAAGGTAGTTCAGTAAATCAGTAATATCTTTAAAAACTACAAAAAAAAGTTCCTTTCTATCAGCTGTGCACCGTTATGGTGTAAATACAGACTATCTACTAATTGGATCAAATACAAAAGTCAGCCAAATTAGTGTTGATACTGCAAGGAGACGTATTGTGTGAAAAGAAATGGAAGATGTAATTGTTGATATATTTATGGTCCACCTCACGTATTCAGTTTTGGCGGCATCTCTTCCAGTTTGTCCAGAAGTCTTCTGATCAGGGCTCTATAAATAAATATCTACGGCAGATATGTAATATTTAATGCAGCCGAACCGTGTATTACAATGCGGTTATGTGATGACTTCCAAAGAGAAAAACAAGAACACTACAGTAGGAATAAAGCATTATTTTTATTTTTTTTAATGTTTTCCGATTTCATATCGCAAAAACACCATATCCCAACGTGCATTGCGGCGTGATCTTAGCCTATTAAAACCTCTGAAAAAAGAAATGTGTCTCTCAGAATCGAAAGAGAAAAACCTATGAGAAAAACACAAAAGCATTGTAGACAATTTAAACCAATTAAAGTCGTATAATTAACTAGGATAAACTGATGTTTTTTAGTGGATGAGTACTGCAGATATCACTGTTAAATCATTTGATCATTGGTTTTATTCAAGCGGCAAACTCTGGGGAACAGCCGGGAAGCCAATACGGAAGTGCCACACACTGCAGTTCATACATGGGCCGCTAGGGACTGGCTGCAGAAAGGAGCAATTTCCATAGACCCCCATGTTAAAATGCCCAACTTTATAGCAGAAAAAAACATGTTTCTACTTTCTACCCATGGATGCAATAAATATTATTATCGATATAGTTAGATTCCACCTTCATGATTATGAATCTGTGAGTGAATTGTTTTCTAACACGACCCTTTTATTTATATTAGGTCTTAAAGTTTTTGCATAAATTAGGGCGTGGTCACGTTGATGGACACGTACATGCCTCACTGTTAGCTAACAGCAACTTGTCCACTCTGCTAGGCTACAACCATAGAGGCTACAACGTTAGTTAGTCATAGTACTGTACTTGACCCTTTAGCTTTAGCCGTGTTCGTGGTGATTGTGCCTTTTAGGGAATATTGTTACAAATACCAGACAATTAAAATGTCGTGCTGTGCGCTTGAATGTACTAACAGAACTTCCAAGAAGTCTAAAATGATAATATTATACATGTTAACCCCGTTCGCAGGTGTTGGTGTGCTTGGTAGCTTAGTTTGTTACTTATTAGCCTGCTAAGGCAGGGTTGCCAACTCTCACGCATCTGGCGTGTGACACACGCTTTCACTCTCAATCTCACGCTCTCACGCTGCCCAAACTATTCTCACGCCAAAAACAAGAATACCGAAGACTAGAAACGGTTTTGAAAACTTTTGTCAGGTAGTGATCGTCTTTGATAATGTCTTCTGGCCAATCAGAATCAAGATAACGGCGTGGTGTTGTTCCAGGAAGTCCCGACGGAGAATACTTTTGCTGTAGTACATCTCTATATACATCGATACAACATTACGTGTTGATAGAAATCAACACGTAATGAAATAAGACCCCACGGTTTGATGATTGATAGGTGCAGGGACGTGCACAGGTACGGGCTAAAACATTTTTACTGTTTGCGCTCATCCTAATTTTCGGCCTTGATGTAACAACATTCATAATTAAGTCAAGGTAACACCCTTTTCACCCCGGTTACACTTTTAATTTGCCCTGTACGATGGACGCTTTAAGTGATGAAAGTGGGGGGTGTTGGCTTATCAGGCGTCCGCAGCTCACAGCCAAAGTGGGTGTGGGATCGAGCGAGAGAGATAAATGCAATTTATGTAAACACATATTTCCAAGGCACTCTTTTATAATTATTGGGGTAAACAGGTTTGAAATCATTTCAATGTATAATATAGGACAGAAAACCAAAAATATCGTTTAAAACTTGAGAGATACAAAAATATGCATAAATAAACGTTAACTAGGTCAAATAAGATATGAATGAACAACAAAAATAAAATAAGTTGCATTTATTTGCTATTGGCTATGGTAGGTTATTGGTTATGTTCACATACTAATTTGATTATTAAACCAATTGTTTTCATATGGGTGTTTAGAGTTGTACCCCCTAGGTCAGGTCTCTAGTAATGTGTGCTCAAAGTGCACCCGATTGAAGCATTTTACTTTAAATGTTCAAACATTTCTTCCTGGGGGGGGCATACCCCCGGTCCCCCTTAGAGGATGTGACATCCACACCCCAATTCAAACATATACCGAATACATTTTGAAGCCTTTTTGATGTATATTACCAACATGTCAATACGTTTCTGTTTTTGTAGTATATTGGTCTTTTGTGGAGATTTTTCATTTATTCTTTATATATTCTATTGTGTATTCCTTGGGTACTTTTATCTTTTCTATTGTACGATTGAAGTAAATGTGGGAAGCGTTTAACAACAGCCATTTACTTCAAAGATTGTTCTCAATGTTATTCTTATTTTTGTTAATCCTGGAAGAATGCCAGAAAAAAAGACATTCTCTTCAAGAATAAAAAAAACCATGACATTAGTAATTGTGAAAACAAATTAAATAAGTTGTTAGGTTAAGTCAGGGCCGTTTTTTGGCATAGGCGACATAGGTGGTCGCCTAGGGCGCCATATCTGGGGTGGGGTGGGGGGGGGGGGGGGGGGGGGCGCTGCGCTGGCAGCTCTGGGAGGGAAAAAAAACATTTTGACTGTTTGCGCTCATCCTAATCTTCGGCCTTGATGTAACAGCATTCATAATTAAGTCAAGGTAACACCCTTTTCACCCCGGTTACACTTTTAATTTGCCCTGTACGATGGGCGCTGATGTAAGTGATGAAAGTGGGGGGTGTTGGCTTATCAGGCGTCCGCAGCTCACAGCCAAAGTGGGTGTGGGATCGAGCGAGAGAGATAAATGCAATTTATGTAAACAAATATTTCCAAGTCACTCTTTTATAATTATTGGGATAAACAGGTTTGAAATCATTTCAATGTATACTATAGGACAGTAAACCAAAAATATCGTTTAAAACTTGAGAGATACAAAAATATGCATAAATAAACGTTAACTAGGTAAAATAAGATATGAATGAACAACAAAAATAAAATAAGTTGCATTTATTTGCTATTGGCTATGGTAGGTTATTGGTTATGTTCACATACTTATTTGATTATTAAAATGTAAACCAATCTTTTTCATATGGGTGTTTAGAGTTGTACCCCTAGGTCAGGTCTCTAGTAATGTGTGCTCAAAGTGCACCCGATTGAAGCATTTTACTTTAAATGTTCAAACATTTCTTCCTGTGGGGGCATACCTTCGGCCTCGTTTACAACACCCCAGTTGACAGTTGGCGATGTCTCTGGCCAGTGGGTTGTATGTCTCCTCTCGCTGTTGGTAAATTTGAGACACCGGCTGGACTACTTTTTAAGTGCCAGGCTTCTTCCACTGGCACTCAACATCTGTGGAGCTGATCTGCCACATGGCAAATATTGCCAATGCTGCAGTGTGGCTGCATTTGTACATCCCCCGTGCACAATCACAGACAGCGCTCTGCATCGCGCCATCGTCTCCCATGCAGATCTATAAAAATAAAGTAAGTACCATTTGTTAGCATGCTATAATAGATTGAATGAGCAATAATACAAGGATGGTCCGGATCTGGGGGTGGGAGGGTTTATTTTTCCATAGTTTTGTCCTCTTGTCTGATTGTTGTTATTGTTTGTTTTTTCTGTATTTTTTGTAATTTGTGTTGTATTGGTTGTGATTGTACATTGTATTTTTCTAAATGTGTATGAATACATTTTTGAAAAACATTTGATCAACAATAAAAAAGGATTTGGTCAGGATCTAGACTCAGTGTGTAGTTTATTAATTAATCAATGCTCTCTACATTAGGAAAACACATACCAGTGTACCAGAGGAAGTCACACACAGCTGTGCCTAGATAACCAAAATCCTTGAATCTACACACAGCAAATAAACTCAAATGACACAACGAGAAAAAGGAGATTACACATACAGTATAGTCGATATAAAACTGGCCGCTTCAATCTGAAGAGCAACTAAAACAAAACACGGGAGTGTACCTTGTTCTTGTGAACACTAATGTTATCCACAGCATACACAGAGACCACGAAGTTCTTAAGGAGAAAACTAGTTACTAACACAAAACACGTTAGTGCACCTTGTTAGCTAATGTTAGCTAGCTGACATTAACGTTACACATTGCACTCATATTACTCACCGAAACCTTGTAAAGCCGGTCCGGCATGTTGGCTCTTACAGAACCGACTAACTCCCCTTTCGTGTATATACAGCTCTCAACATGCCCGTTCTTGTTCTTGTTGTTGTTGTTCTTCTTCTCTTGCTTTTACCCAGACTTGTAGTGATGTTCACCTCGTTTTATACTTTTCGCCTCATTCTGAAAGAAACAGGTGAAATTTGCTAATGTGACGGCCGTCTTTGTGATGGTGACGCGTATTGTGCGAGACCAGAGACCTGTAGTTCACTGAGCGGTTTCACACATCGAAATGTGTAACTTCACAGTTTTACGACACATTTTTATTTTTTTGACTTGCAAAATGTTCTTTTAAATTGACAAACATCATATGTGTCATTCGTGGCACAATTCAAACGGGATCAAAAGATAACCTTTCTCTCTCAATTGACTTCAATGTATAATTTTCCGCTTCCGGGGTCCCATGGAGGCTCCCGGAAGGGGAGGGACTTCGCTTCTCTATTTGGAGCAGGCGGGATTAGACTCTGACGTCACAGTCGAGCCGTTAGTGGCCGACTCCGCCTACTAATGGCCCGTCAACACAGCGGCGTGCGTTGAAGCTTCCAACGCTTCTGCCCATTCACTTTGAATGGGGTGACGTCACTTTTAGCCGAACTGCATCGTGGGAAGCGACGCGGAGTGTTGCTGGCGTGACTCGCTGCAAAAGTTGAGCAATGTTCAACTTTTGACGCCTCGGCAGAAGCGTCAGCCAATCTAATCATATGCCAGTACAAGCTCTAGCCAATCAAACCGCTGCTTGTGTGTCAGGGGCGGGAGATTCATGTGATTGGTTATTGGTCGAGTGTCAGACACGCCCGCCGGCAAGCGTCAACGCACGCCGCTGTGTGGACGGGCCGTAAGGGCTTCACGGCAACTCTGCAGAATCCTATGGGTGACGTCACGGACACTACGTCCATTTATATATACAGTCTATGGTTTTATTATGAAAACATCGAGACCGGAAATACTGTTTTCAACCCGTAACTTTACATGTAAGCTTGCCGCATATACACGTTCTCCTGACGAAACCTCAAATCATCTTCATAATATCTATCAAACTATAGATCCTACATATCGACTGGACGTGGATTCTAAAAGTACAATATATACTTCTCACTAGAAATCTAATCAAATAGCGTTTTAATGGCCAAACTATCCTACAATTTAGGATTTTACAGAGAGGGTTATTTGTGAATAAACGACCCTCTGTAACATTTGCATTCAACGGGAGCACTAGAGGCCGACAACTTTAAAACGTAATTATAGGTCGTATTAAGCGCTTGAACAAACGACATATTTGGTCGTAATAAGCATAAGGGCTTGAACAATCGACCCATTTGGTCGTATGAGTTGGAGGACTTGTTGCAATTCAGAGGTAAATTGTGTATTTTTACTCCACTACATTTATTTTAAACCTTTAGTTACTTTACAGATTTTGATTAATTATGTGAAATATAATCAAAAGTTGAAACAGACTTTAGTTCCACCTGGAGTAAATTCACAAGCTACCCTGCAGTATACAAAGTCATTAAAAATAGCTGCACCTTTACCAGCTTTGATAACACTTCAATGCATCAATAATTATAAAACATAATGTATTATTCTGAAATGGACCAATCTGCAGAGTGAGTACTTTTACTTTTGGTAGCCTACTTTAAGTATATTTTGATGCTAATACTTTTGTACTTTTACTTGAGTATGTTTTGAATGCAGGACTTTTAATTGTAACATTCCTACAGTATTCCTACACTCTGGTACTTCTACTTTTACTCAAGTACACGATCTGAGTACTTGTTCCACCT
Organism: Gymnodraco acuticeps; assembly: GCF_902827175.1. Taxonomy (NCBI): domain Eukaryota; kingdom Metazoa; phylum Chordata; class Actinopteri; order Perciformes; family Bathydraconidae; genus Gymnodraco; species Gymnodraco acuticeps. The sequence goes on from NW_022990021.1 coordinate 2,444,665, forward strand.
CTGCATAGTTACTCACATCCACTGCTTAACGGTCTCGTTGTGGTCCTCGGACCTCAGGTTGGGCAGCTCCACCTAAACAGCACAGGTTCCTGATTGGAGCAGATGACCACGAGCCAACGTGAGTGCGCTCCTCTATAAATAGACGGCGGAACGCTCGCAGTGTCTCAGTGAAAACAAACAACAGCCATCAGGAAGCCAAACTTTCGATGTGAGGTTGAACTGTAAAGCCTTTAATGGAGCACAGAGAGTATGGTCCTCCGGAGAAGAGACGCAGGGTACGCTGTATTCTTTTAAGTGTCGTCGGTCTCCTGCTCCTGCTTATTATCGTCACCGTTGTGTTGGGACTCAGTCTGCGGCAGAATACAGACAAACTAAATCCCACATTCATTGCAAGGTGTCAGGAGTTCAAAGGGTAAGCGTTTTTAGAACTCAATGTTCAGAATATAAAGTAGGCTCAAAGTTAAACTGGGATTCCTCACATAACTGGTAATTCAATCTGGAATGCAATGAAATGGTAAATATTTGATGCAGTAAGCATTTGCACTAAATTGCCAGTTTATTATACACTCAGCCAGTGCAGCCTATTACAATACATTGCAATAAGCATTTTCAGCTAATTGTATAATTTGTTTTGTTAAGTTTGTTGTTTGTGATGCTTTCGATCTGTAATACATTACTCAGAAAGCTATTCTGTTATTTACCCTTATTCATATGAATGGGATACACAAACTAATAAAAACACCTGGTAATAAATACTGTATAATGCATGCATTACAGATTCAAAACCACAAACTACATCTCAAAATTATAAATTCAATGAAGATCGTATTAGGCCTAAAGGCTGGATTTATTTTAGCTATGTATAAAGTTAGTTTTTTATAAGATGCCCTTTATTTGTTTGAATCAACAAATGGAATTGCATGGCAAAAACACAAGACATATAATAAAGAAAAAGTATCAATACGTCTGTGATTATTTAGTCTAGGAAAGAATTCCATATTTCCATTGCTCTACTGTCCATTTTAGCGTTTACCTCCAAACCGTATGAATCCTGATTCCTAAATGTGTTTAATTGACTGTATTGATATGATTGGAAAAACTATGTATGTATTTTATAAACTATTTAACACGTTAAAATGCAGAGACATTTTTCAAATGCAGAAATAGTGATTTCATGAATGAGAGTTACAGTGTGTACGTGCTAGTTTATAATCTTAAGGAATATTAGCAAATACTGATGATTCACATTAATGTTTAGAAAGAGGGAGAGGTGCAGGAATATTAAGTGCTCACGATGAGAGAAAGTAAATGAAACGCTAAATATGGAGTAAAGGTTCAGTAGTCATTGACTCACCTACTGCACATTGTTTGTGTCTGACCAGTGTAAATACAGCTGATGAAAATAATATGTAGCATCCGTCTTATCAACTGTAATTGAGCTAATCTTGACTGTAAATATGAATTAATCATACTGTGTTGGCTGCTTTTCAACCATGATAGTTCCTTTACAATGATAGCAATTCATAAAGCACTTATTAAAACACAAGTGACAAAGTGCTTCAGAAAGCACCTTCAAATAAAACATGAATAGAAAGCTCATCCACACTGTCTTTTATTTTTCAGGTACGACTGTGAAAAGATGTGGGATGTATTTGAGCAAGCCTATGTAGGCCGGGACCCTTGTGATGTTCCCATGGAAGCCTATGACCCTTTTATTGCCGCCGCCCCCTTGAAACCTGCCTGCAACCGAGTAAAAAGCCCTCATAACAAAACGGTCAGTATGTGCGCACATTATACACTCAACCCCTCTTGGTAACACGTGTGTGTGTTTGGGTTATAGATGATGTTCTGGAGTAAAACCAAGGACCTTGTCCATGACTTCACGGAGAAGAGAGATTGTTACGTCACCGTGGAGGACTCTCTGCTGGGGTCTGTGCTGGATGGTCTCACCTGGTGTGGAAAGGAGGGCAGCAGTGGTAAGATTCTTTGTGCAAAAGACAACCTCATAACTGTGTAATTTAGTCGAGTTATGCGATTATTTGCTTAATAAATTAAACAATAAAGGGCAGAGAAAAAAGGAGCTGCAGTGTCTTAACGATGATGTTCTATTTGACATCTTAAAACCAGTTTTTTAACTTCACTTAAGCAAAACACACCCTCCAAACCTGTATGTCAAATGCCAGAGGTGTTATTTATGTTATGCCTAGAGTTATTTTAACACAGGTATCATAGTCATGTTAAATAAAGAGTGCTTGCAACAGTTACCAAATTACCTCAAGTTTTCTGAGAAGACAAGGAATAAGTAACAAGGTTTACATTTCATGTTGTAGTACAATAAATATCATCAAATTAAATTGCAGTTGTTTTTCAATCAGGCAATTTTCAGTTTACACACATGTCTCTCCAAAATGAATCCTTCATTTCATCCTGTTAGACATTTGTCTTACAACAACATTCTTATCAATTAATCCTTAAGTCTGTGCGAAAGTTGAAGGAAATTCTATGGAGGACATTTTTAGAATTAATTTTTTACTTTTCTTTTCTATGTTTTGTTTATGTTTGGATCACTTGTTTTCTTTCTCAGTGTGGGTCCTGAAGTTTTCCATTGTTTTTCCAATGCAGCTCATCAAAGCACATTCTTATAATTGAAATGCAAAAAGAAATGACTGACTGTGTGTGTGTTGTTCTAGAAACATTCACTACCGGCTGCCCAGGGTGGACAGACTGTGTGAACAACACTGTTCGCTCATTTTGGAACAGAGTCTCAACTGCTGTGAGTTATCAACAAGATTTCACTGGTTTTGCCAAAAATACAACAGTTGTTGGATACAGCATGATTGAAATGACCCATTTTAATCGAAGGTGGCGCATGAGGTGAATGAATGAGGTTGATATACAGTAGAGGAGAAAAGTAAAAGGTCACTCAGCCTTCTTTTTCAATCAATGAGGCTTTGTTTGCGGTCTCCATGGAGTCACATTGTGTAGCTCTCTCCTGAGCGAGCAGTGTCCACCCACACATTCAGCAGAGCCCTCTTTATTTTTGCCTGGGTTTTATTCTGTGATTAAAACACCCACACCTTTCTTAATATTCACCTAAACAAACCACTACAAAAAAACCTTATTTATCCAATCACATATAAAAACATTGACTTGCAGGAACACAAACAAAAAATTAAAAGGGTTTAAACGAGACAAGCTGAAATGGATACAATTCAACCAGGACACATGAAAAACATGGAACTGAAGAAGCACTTTGTTAGATTACATAGATTCAATTAAATATATAAACAGTTATCATACATGTCATTAGTTAAATCCAGGTGTTTGTTTTATGCTTACTTATCCCTGCAGCAGACCACTGGAGGTCAGAATAAACTAGATTTTCTGCTACTGATAAGCTAAGATTAATTCTGAGCATACTGCAGTACCAACTTCAAAACTTCAAGAATTGGTTATTTAAATCAGAATTTATAACCCTTGTAAATACATAGAAAACATTTATTTTGCAAATACACTTTCACATTCCAAGTGTTGCTTTATACCTACTTATTATATCTTCCAGGTTTCCTTATAGGTCCCCTATTATACTATTTAAAATATATATATTTTAAGTCTCAGATATATACAAAACATGTCTTACATTCAGTTAATAATGGGTTCTTCGGCTGCTTGAAATATAGATGTATGTAGGAGAAGGTGGTCTGTAGTGTAAGTATATACATAATGTTCTCTAACCTCATCTTCCTGTCTTTAGTTTTCAGATGTTGCCTGTGGTGATGTCACAGCAATGCTAAACGGATCCATCGTCACACCATTTCATCCTGCAAGGTGAGCATATTTTATAGTTCAATGACTTTTATGCAAACCTTATTTCAATATCTCACTTGCTAATGCTAATTCAGCAATAGTTTGTAAAGAAGAAGAAGAAGACATACTTTATTAATCCCCAACGAGGAAATCACTTTTGCCACTTTTTTACACACATTTCGCACACAAGCGTAATACACATATACAGAGGATATGCACAAACAACATGCAGAGTGATTAGTTTGCCAGTTAGCCAGCAGTTGGCGGTTTGTTGCCTTGCTAAAGGGCAGCTCTGCAGGGCCCAGGAGGTTAACTGGCACCTCTCCAGCTACCAGTCCACACCCCGTATTTTTCAGTCCGATCCAAGTCCCTACAGTCTGAGCCACTGCTGCCCCAATAATAACATTGACCCCATTTTTGTAAGTGAACAACATCTCAAAGCAAATCAGACAAACGGGGATTCATGATTTATGGGCTCAAATGTATACTCCTAACTAACTTTTTTTTCAGTTTGAATTTAATCACATAATATCCAGTTTCCATTACACGTTTACGTTACCTGAAGGCGAATTTAAGTTCTCACTGCTAAACACCGCACTGGACCCTAGAGAGCAGCATACTGGGAACTGCTGGAGTCCAAATGTCCTACACTGAACGTTTACTAAAGCTTCTAGAAGGAGAATAGAAAATGAACAGCGAGTGCACACAGAGAGTTCAACGAGACCATTTTACCAAAATCAAATTAAGTTTATTTATATAGCACCTTTTTAAAACGATTTTTGGTCAAGCCAAAGTGCTGTACATACAATAAAAACACAGATAGGACCATAAATAATCTATGGATATCTGGAGTGGAGTCCACACAGGTCAGGGACACTGCATTCTAAGAAATCTGTAAAACCCGATTGTCTGGTGTTATTTGTATTCTCAGAGGCCCAGGTCTCTTGTGACCTTACAGATCCCTATTTCCAATGCTGCTGTGGTTTTACAGATGGTGTCAAATGTTTTAATTTATGGGTGACGGTGGAACAGACTTCCAGGAATGGGCCATGTCAGGACACTGAAATCTGCTCAGAAAATCTAAATGAATGCAATCCTTTTAGAGCAGGAGTGTCGGATAATTCCATGTCAGACCTTTCAATCATCATGGTTCTGCTCTGAATGTCTTAAATGTGATTAATTCAATATGTTGTTCTCTTTAAAGTTAAATATGAAGGCACTCCGCAGCAAGATAAACATTTAATAAAATAACTTGTAGTGGTGGTTATATATTGTGGGTTTGACAGTAATTGGATCTCTAAAAATGAAGCTTTTGACTGAGAACAAATATATATTATTGAGAATTATGTACAAGAAACATATGTAATAAGTCATATATTTTTTAATAACCTTACCCTAACCCTAATCTGACATAATATCTGTTTCTTCTACATAACCAAGTACATTATTACTTTTGTTTTCAGTATTTTTGCGAGCATCGAGGTGAAGAGGTTCGACTTCCCCAGGGTGAAAAGCCTGAATGTTGTTCTGGTCACACAGAACAAAACTGTGTAAGTGTTTTTCTGTTCATTTTAAATGTGATAAGTAAATAAATGTTCTGTTTTTGCTTCCAGAGTAGGTTATTTTGTTGGTGTTCAACATACAAATATGCAGAAAGTTAAACAGGTAAAGTTGTTCCTTAAGTCCTGTTTTCTGTATCCTCTTCAGGACAAACTGCACTAATGCATCTTTAAAGGATTTACAGAAAGAGCTGGATCAAGGGATAACATATAACTGCGAGGAAGTGACTGAGTAAGTATAGCATTTTTGTGTGAGAGGACGTCCCCATGTATAAATGAATATACTCATAACGACTACATGTTACTGTTGCTATGCAGAACCCAGATCCAGGACTGCAGCTCCCATCCAGAGAAACCCTGTGGAGCCTGTTGGTGATGACCTGTGAACTCAATATCAGAATATACTGTGTAAACAAAACAATAACCTACTGTAAAAATAATATTTTGTCCAGAATATATTGTGTAAAGTCTTTGTAAATGGAATAATGGGCTATTATACATAAGGTGTATTTTCATATGAATGTCAATGACGTTTTTTTTAATCTTTTTTCGAATCTGGTGCTAGCTAATTCGACTAACAGTCTTGCTCCCACCTGTAAGAAAATGTTTTAAATACAAAAAAATATATATATTTAAAGTTGTTTGTGTGAACTATTACATAAGATATAAGAAATACTTTTAAGATCCAACACTAGAATATAAATGGAATTATCTTAAATAGAAATTAAATCGAGAAATTATATTAAACGTAATATGTGCATTATAATAAATAAACTTTGGGATTCACGATTAAATGTGTAAGAATATGCATTGAAAGACAAGTGTAACAAATAGTATTATTGTACTGATTGCAGTATTGTGTAAACCAGAGGTATTGCACATTTTAAACAATTATTGACCTGTTAAATAAAGCTTCTAAGGCTAGTGAGATGTACATTTTCAACACTAGGGGGCCCTGTTCAGAGATTCTTAGTATCAGTTTCATTCATGATTGTTAAAAGCAAAATCATTGAATTCAAAATGTTGATGCCATGAGGATGTTAAATAGAATTCAAACAGTACAACAAGGTTTGAAAATGGATCTATTGGACATTATACATTATGAATTGAACTTAAGGTGCACTTACATAACTGTTTCCTATGAGGAGTTGCAGTTGAGGGTTTCAGGAAAAATACCTACTGTAGTGGTGAAAGCTCTCCTTATTTATTGTTAAATAAATAAATATAAATGTCATATATATATATATATAAATATAGACCATTTCTTTTTTATTTAAAGTTAACGTTTCAGTTATTTCTACTGAGACAAGTACTGTAATGTCGGTAAACATCAGCATAGCTTTGGTAATTTCCACTACCACCACGGCACCAGGTTTACATTGAAACCTTTTGAATACTTTTTGATATTAAGGATACACACACTTATCTACTATTAATTAACATGAATACAAACTATTACCAAAGTGTTAACCATAGACATGCCAAATGTTTGTTTGTTAAAAGCTAAAATAATTCACATGTTGCCCGTCTTTATGACCAAGTAGCCTAGTAGTCTGTTTAAAGTTTAAACTGATTAAAGAGCCTAGCATGTTAGCATTTTTTCTTAAAGGTCCCCTATTATACAATTTTCAACAATATATTATAGGTCTCAGATATATACAAAACATGTCTCTGAAGTGTTTGACTCGAAATACATAACAGATTGTGCATTGTAGCATCCAATAAACCCCTCTGTTTCAGCCCTGTTTCAAAAGTGCTGATTTTGTGTCTGTAGCTTCAATTGCGAATGAGCTGCTGTTAGCCACGCCACTCTGCGAGATGATTGGTTTACAAATCAGGTGATAAGGTGGGCAGGTGTTACCTGGGTTGGTTATTGGCTAATGGTTGCACAATCCAAAAAAACATTGAGACATCACGAAGTGGCCAAAATCTGATCAGCTCATTTTCAGACCGTTTTGATACACCGATCAGCCATAACATTATGACCACTGACAGGTTAAGTGAAGAACATTGATTATCTTGTTAGAATGGCACCAGTCAGTGGTTGGGATATGTTAGGCAGCAATAAACACTTTGTCCTCAAAGTTGATTTGTTGGAAGCAGGAAAAATGGGCAAGCGTAAGGATGTGAGCGACGTTGAAAAGGGCCAAAATTGTGATGGTTAGCAACTGGGTCAGAGCATCTCCAAAACTGCAGCTCTTGTGGGCTGTTCCCGGTCTACAGTGATCATGACCTACCAAAAGTGGGTCCAAGGAAGGAAAACTATTGAACTGGCGACAGGGTCATGGGCGGCGAAGGCTCATTGATGCGCATGGGGAGCAAAGGCTTGCCCGTATGGTGCGATCCAACAGAAGACCTACTGTAGCTCCAATTGCTGAAACACTTAATGCTGGTTCTGTTAGAAAGCTGTCAGAACACACAGAACATTGCAGTTTGTTGCGTATTGGCTGCGTAACCACAGACTGGTCAGGGTGCCCATGCTGGAACCTGTCCACCACCTAAAGCGCCTACAATGGGCATTTGAGCATCAGAACTGGACCAAGGAGCAATGGAAGAAGGTGGCCTGGTCTGATGAATCAATTTTCTATTACATAATGAGGATGGTTGCACTATGGGAAGAATGCAAGCTGGCGGAGCTGCTTTGGGCAAAATGATGCTTGGGTCCTGCCATTCATGGGGATGTTACTTTGACTCGTACCCCCTACCTTAACATTGTTGCAGAACAAGTACACCCCTTCATGTAGACAGTATTACCTAATGGCAGTGGCCTCTTTGAGCATGATAATGCGCCATGCAGTGGCGGCTGTCCCATAGGGGGCGATAGGGCGCCACCCTCCCTAAACCACACACAAAAACATTAATATTATTAATAATAATAATACTAATTAATTATATATATTGTCCATATTTGTGTGTTTAAAATATGGAATGTGTAGTGCAGTGAAACTGTAGTGAATTACTTACAAAGCTGTTTCTGTTATTTAGCCTACATGACTCATACGAATGCGGTGGACAAAATAATAACAATTCCTGTCAATACTGTATAATGCATTAACGATTAAAAAACAACATCTTTATACTGTTTTCATGCATTACAGTTTAGCACCACAATAATGTCCTCGGAAATTATTATATGGTTGAATTGGCACTTTTTGTAAACATTTAATATTATAAAATTCATGGAGATGGAATTTCTTACAGCAATGTTGTAAGGCTGCATTTATTAAAGCTATGTGTTATCAGTCTTTTTAGGTTAGCATTAGCTGTACCCTAAAGCTTGTCTTCCTGGGGACTCAACACATTTGATGGCATGGAAACGGTCATATTTATGACTTTATTTTAGCTAGTCAACATGGCTTCTCAGAATAAACTACAGATCCCCCAAAAGCATAGACATATATGTAAGGTATTCCATTTATTTTAATTATTCCAATGTGTATTAAAGGAGGAATCTTTTCAAATACCAATTATTCACATTCCTGTTTATAAAGAGGGTGAGGGGCAAGAATAAGAAAAAGGGCTGACAATGAGAGAAAGTAAATGTGATGCTAAAGATTAAAGAGTAAAGCTTTGGTCAATGACTCGCCCACTTCCTGGCTGCACTTTGTAATTGTCTGTCTAGTGGACATACAGCGTAATGACAAGTCATATTTTGCTGTACAGGCTGCTTTTCAACCATGATATTTTCTTAACAACAATGGCAACATTGTATGCTATGTATGAAATTGTTTCTTTATGTGAAATGCCCTGTTTTCATTTTCAAGATGCCAAATGCCTTTTTACAAGCAAGACCTGCACCAAATTTGGTCCAACACTTCGGCATTTTCATCATGATGACTCTGATCCACTTTCCTGACACTAAACAGCACTGATTTTATTTTTCAGGTACAACTGTACAGACATATGGCATGAGTTTGAAAAAGCCTATGTGATTTAAAGAGTGCGCTGGATCAAGGAATAGCATATAACTGCAAGGAAGTGACTGAGTAAGTACAGCATCCATGTTTATATATGTATATACTCAAAATATATTGACATGTTATTTGTTTATTTGTATGCAGAGCTCAGATCAAGAAGTGCAGCTCCGAGAAACCCATTGGAGCCTGTTGGTGATGAACTCAATATCAGATTGGACTGTGTGACAAAATGACACACAACAAGCCATACAAATATTTTGCCTAGAGTTTATTTTTGAAAAGTCTCTGTAAATGAACAATGTGCTATTATACAGTACTTTAAATATACTGTATCATTATTTTTGTATGAGTTTGACAACATGTGAAATTACTCTTTTTTTATGTAAAGGTCAATGACCCATTTTTACAGTGACAATGCTGTTTTCGATCTTTTTTACTTTTTAATTACGTTCAATTGACAATCTTGCTTGTAAGGTTTTCTGCCTTTTATATGAGAACAATCTGAAAAAAACCTCAACATTATCGATCCTATTCTATAATAGAAATAGACATATTTTAGAATAAGTCATTGAAATAAATACGAAGAGAAATGTTGATCCATTATTGTTTAATAAAAGAAAAAAATGTTAAAATATGGAAAAAAAATAAAAATAAAATGTGTGTTGATAATAAGGATAAATATGGGATTTATAAATAAATGTGAGAAAATAAACGTGTTAATAAGAATGTTAACTGTGTCAGTATATGTATCGTATGGCTTGATTTCTGATAAAATATCATGTTTTGCACGGTGAAATCGTGACCTTACAGATCCATATTTCCAATGCAGCTGTGGTTTTACAGATGGTGTAAAATGTTTTAATTGATGGGAGACGGCGGAACAGACTTCCAGGAATGGGCCATGTCAGGACACTGAAATCTGCTCAGAACATCTGAATGAATGCAATCCTTTTAGAGCAGGAGTGTCGGATGATTCCATGTCAGACCTTTCAATCATCATGGTTCTGCTCTGAATGTCTTAAATGTGATTTTTTAAAAATATTATTCTTTCTCTTTAAAGTTTAAAGTAAATAAATGTTCTGTTTTTGCTTCCAGAGTGGTTTATTTTGTTGGTGTTCAACATACAAATATGCAGAAAGTTAAACAGGTAAAGTTGTTCCTTAAGTCCTGTTTTCTGTATCCTCTTCAGGACAAACTGCACTAATGCATCTTTAAAGGATTTACAGAAAGAGCTGAATCAAGGGATAACAAATAACTGCGAGGAAGTGACTGAGTAAGTACAGCATGTTTGTGTGAGAGGAAGTCCCCATGTATAAATTCAAATACATGTTACTGTTGCTATGCAGAACCCAGGTCCAGGACTCTCATCCAGAGAAACCCTGTGGAGCCTGTTGGTGATGACCTGTGTAAACAAAACAATAACCTACTGTAAAAATAATATTTTGTCTAGAATATATTGTGTAAAGTCTTTGTAAATGGAATAATGTGCTATTATACACAACATCTAATTAAGTTTGTACCTGTGTTACAGAGTGACTAAATGTGAAAGGTGTATTGTTATGTGAATGTCAGTTTCATTCATGATTATTTTACATCCTCATGGCATCAACCTTTTGAATGCAATGATTTTTCTTTTAACAGAGTTCCAATAGTACAACAAGGTTTGAAAATTGATTTATTAAACATTATACAATATTAATTGAAATGAAGGTGCACTTACATAGCCTTTTCCTAGGATTTATTTGGTGTCTGCACAACTGAGATTACTTTAAATTAATGAGGAGTTACTCAGTGAGTAATGAGTTGCAGTTGAAGATTTCAGGAAAAAGTGGACCTTGAAAATATATTTTTCTTTTTAATTTATTTTCATTATTTTCTAATTTACTAAACTACAGAATCAATTCCTTTTGTGCCTTTTAGTCGATACTTGAATTTTTAAGGCTGATTGGCTCCTGCTTTTGTATAAATGAACATGTATTGTATATAATATGCATGTATTTTGACATTAAATATGTGATCAACTTGTGAAATGTTGTCTTGTTTTTTTGTTAAATATTTTTCCTTTCAGTTTTGATTCATGAGAAACGTGAACCTGGGCAGAAGGTGTATGCACACTAAACCACTGAAGAGAATAGAATGTGCTTGTGAAAATAACACCTGCTTTTGGCTTTATATATGCTCTATATTTATCTAGATGTAGGCCACAAGATGTCTTATCTATTATGTGTGTGAACCAAGAGCGTGTTCTTTTGACACATACAGGAACTTAAAGAGTGCAGTCGAGAGTTTGCTGTGAGATTGTTATGGCAGGAAGCAGGAGTCACGTGGAGTTCAGAAACAACCTCTTCTTTTCTTTCTAGTGACTTGCTGCTGTGTGACAGACACGTACCATAAACAGGCTGCACAGGTGTTACATGTAAAACTACAACATGCACTGAATTAGGTTTGAATACAAAACATTAGGTTCAACTTAATATTATTGCTTTCAAATAGCCTAATACAGTAATGTGAAATCCGTTGACATAATACATTTAATTTAAAGGTCCCCTTTATACTGTTTTTCATCAATATATTATAGGTCTCAGATATGTACAAAACATGTCTCTGAAGTGTTTGGCTCGAAATACCAAACAGATCCTTGTAGCATCCCATAATCCCCTCTGTTTCAGCCCTGTTTCAAAAGTGCTAATTCTCTGTCTGTTACTTTAGATGAAAATAAGGAGCCACTCCCCACGCCCCTCTGAGAGATATTTGGTTACAAAAAAAAAAAAAAGAGGGGGGGGGGGGGTTACCTTGGTTGGTTATTGGCTAATGGTTACACAAGCCAACAAATCGTTATTATTACGACAGGGCGTTCAGTGTTGCGGCCCCCACCCTCTGGAATGCACTTCCTCCCGAGATCCGGAACGCTGCCTCTTCAAATCCTCACTAAAAACGCACCTGTTCACCATGGCCTTCGGACCCTAGTCCTTTCCTGGTCCCCTGGCTTCCTTTATTTTATTTTATTTTATTTTTTCTTATTTTGTTCACTCCTCATTGTCTGTTTTGTTTTGTCTGTCCACCATGTACAGCGACCTTTGGTCCCGTGAAAGGCGCTTTATAAATTCCATTTATTATTATCATTATGACATCATATAGTGGCCAAAATCTGATCTGCTCATTTTCAGACAGGTTTTTTTTCCTGAAACTTTCAGAGTCTCTTTACATAGAGGGGACACATGTTTATGTTTAAAAAACATGAAAAAGTGGATTTTGTATAATAGGTGACCAATCTTTCCTTCAATAAAGTCATCAGCGGCAAGTAAAGTAGAATGTACCTCACAATTTAATCAAGCAGTCACATTCAGTACTGTGTTTTTTTCCTCCCACCACTGCTTAACTTCCTCTTTGTGGCCGTCAAAACTCAAATTATGCAGTTCCACCTCAATCGCTTCCTGTTCAAGCTGATGCACTTGAGCTTAAAAACAACAGTTAGACAGCCCAACGTGCATTGTTAGTTTGGCATTTTCAAAGTCTCTACAATGGAGAAGAAACACTGTATTATTGTAACAGTTGTAATTTCTCTGGTTATTGTCTTTGTCGCCGTTGTGTTGGAAATCACACTGGGGAAGAGAACATTCAAGCAAGAATTCGAATACAGGTGTTCCAAGTTTGAAAGTAGTAAGAAGTAAGTGTTTTTGAGTTTTGAAAGGTTAAGTTAAGATATGTTCAGATAATGGGCTTACTTGGTTACTGCAGCCTAATACAACACACCTGCAAAAAGCATTTTCAGAAAGTTGTGTTTTTTTACAAGTTTTTGTTTGTGCTGCTTGTAACTGCTTGTAACTGTAGTGCATTACTTACAAAGCTGTTTCTGTTATTTAGCCTTCATGACTCATACGAATGCGGTGGAAAAAATAACAACAATTACTGGCAATACTGTATAATGCATTAACGATTAAAAAACAACATCTTTATACTGTGTTCATGCATTACAGTTTAGTATAACAGCACCACAACTATGTCCTCGGAAATTATTATACGGTTGAATTGGCACTTTTTGTAAACATTTATTATTATAAAATTCACGGAGATGGAATTTTTTACAGCAATGTTATATTAGACTGCATTTATTAAAGCTAGCTCTTTTTAGGATACCATTAGCTGTACCCTAAAGCTTGTCTTCCTGGGGACTCAATACATTTGATTGCATGGAAAATAAAAGACATATATTGGAGAATTCATTTACAATTTATCCTAATAAATACATTTCTATATATTTATGATTGTATTTGAGCTACTCAACATGGCTTCTCAGAAACAACTACAGATCCCCCAAAAGCATAGAATCATACAAATATATGTAAGGTAATGTAATTATTCCAATGTGTATTAAAGGAGGAATCTTTTCAAATACTGATCATTCACATTAATGTTTATAAAAAGGGTGAGGGGCAAGAATAAGAAAAAGGGCTGACAACAGGGCCGGCCCTAGACTTTTGGGGGCCCCCTTCACTCTAGCGCGTTCTCACTACATACAACACGAACCAACTTTTGTCTTATGATTTTCTTTTAAATATTGAAGTTAAAAGCATCAATCTGGTGCACTTTGGGAGCAAAATTAAGAGATCTATGGATACATCTCTCAACACCCATATGAAACAGAACTGGAAGCAGATTTTTCTTTATGGATATTTTACAAATCACTTAAACTGTATTCTTGTTTTGTCATATAGTATTTCATAACTGTATTCTCTCTGGCTGTCCATCTCATAATGTACACATAGAAACTAGCTGTCAATAGGAATATAATTCAGAAGAATTATAATTTCTTGCAAAAATCTGTCACAAAAAGGGGTTGCACATTTAAATTCAGGTGTTGTTATGACAACGTCAGTGGCCAAACAGCCACATGTACTGCTGCAAATACGTTCAAACATGCTGTCTACACGTAAAGCAGTGTTAACTATGCCACCATTTCAGCTGACTTTTTCTCAGAAATACTGTCACATAGCATCCATATATTTCAGTGCTAGGTTGATGCTTAGCTAAGGTAACTATGAAACACTTTAACTGACAGGACTCAGGATCAACGGTGTACTGTAAAGTAGTTTCTAGCTTCATGTCGAACAGTAAGTCAACATTTATTTCTTTGAAATCACCAGGTAACACTAAAAAACATTACATTTAGATTGTATCACAAAGTGTTTATTTAATATATCTGGCTAGCTACTGTATTAAGCTACTTGTTAACGGTTTAGCTTACCCCCGCGATTCAAAGTAATGTCAACGTAGCTGTAATTTATGCTTTGCTTACATGTTCGCATAACTTGGAAGTTTACAGACATTTACATACCTTGTTTTCCTGTCTCAAGTGGTGGCTCTGGGGTTGTTGTGTGAGCCACCCCTTGAGAATTGTCGTCTTTTTAAAGATTTTTTTTTCGACTGACAGTTTATTTTAAACATTGTCCCAGCTCACAGGATAGGTACCTGTCATCCAATAAGACAGATGTTTATTTCCATTCAACTCTCTGGTTGGTCTGGTGTCTTGCCTCTGTTGCATTCACTGAACACGGGAAATTACAATCCTACCGTCCTCTTCAGGTAAAGCACGGTTAATGTATTTGACTTTGAGAGTAGGCAATCTAGGCATATTAACAACATTTATTAAACCTACTTATCACGGCGACTGTGTTTCTTTTCATTTCTATTTTTTGCTAGGGGGCCCTAAGCGCCTTATGGGTCCTTATGTCGCTTAATGGGTCGGGCCGGCTCTGGCTGACAATGAGAGAAAGTAAATGTAATGCTAAAGATTAAAGAGTAAAGCTTTGGTCAATAACTCGCCCACTTCCTGGCTGCACATTGTAATTGTCTGTCTAGTGGACATACAGCGTAATGACAAGTCATATTTTGCTGTACAGGCTGCTTTTCAACCATGATATTTTCTTAACAACAATGGCAACATTGTATGCTATGTATGAAATTGTTTCTTTATCTGAAATGCCCTGTTTTCATTTTCAAGATGACAAATGCCTTTTTACAAGCAAGGCCTGCACCAAATTTGGTCCAACACTTCGGCATTTTCATCATGATGACTCTAATCCACTTTCCTGACACTAAACAGCACTGATTTTATTTTTCAGGTACAACTGTACAGAGATATGGCATGAGTTTGAAAAAGCCTATGTGAACCGCGACCCGTGTAAGATCCCCATGAATGCCTATGACTCTTTAGTTGCTGCGGCGCCCTTTGAACATGCATACAACAAAGTAAAAACCTTTCATCACAAAACTGTGCACATTATCCACTAAATGTATCTTTGGAAATACAGATTAATACATTTTATATTTTTGTTTTCGGGTTAGACGTTGTTCTGGAGTAAAACAAAGAATCTGGTCCGTGACTTAACTAAGAACAGGGATGATGTCAATTTGGAGAAAACTCTGCTGGGATCTGTGCTGGATGGTCTGACCTGGTGTGGAAAGATGGGCAGCAGTGGTAAGACTCTTTGTGAAAAAGTCAACCTTATAATGCCGCAATTTAGTCCAGTTTAGCTTTTACTTGCTAAATAGAGTAAAAAAAACAAAGGAGAGAGAATCAAGGAGTAGCAGCATTGATTCTATGGAATTGTCTTACGTTCAGTGAGCTGACCTTTGACCGTAATCAATAACTGAAAGAGGTATCAATCTTTTCTTCTTATTAAAAAGAAGTCAGTGTATTTCTCCAAATGACCAACGATTTATTTGAATCCCAATAAAACAGATGCATACGAAACATATTATGTTTCTCATTCCCACCATGAGATATTTACACAATCACACATAGTTAAAGGGGACCTATCATGCAAAATGCACTTTTGTACGTCTTTTATACATGAATATGTGTCCCCGGTGTGTCAGGGAACTCACCAAGTGTCAGAAAACACAACCCTCTCTCTTTTCCTCCATACCCAAATCTCTAAAAACGGGGCTGCAACGGAGCTGATACAGATTTGAAATTGTTCTGACGTCAGAAACGGGGTGCTCCGCCTATATGGGCAACTCTCCACCTATCAGGGGAATGAGAGGTTGCGTGGCATGGTAACAGCATGGTAACATGACGCTCGTGCCTCGCCCCCCTCCTTTGCAGGGGGGGCGTGGTCAGCTGCAGCTCATTTGCCACAGAATCAGCCCTTGTGAATACAGGGCTGGAATAGAGCAAATAGAGCGAAATGAGGCATGACTAAAATGCATGATCTGTTTGGTATTTTGAAAAAAAAACTTCACAGACATGTTTTATATAGGTATGGCCCTACAATATATTATTCAAATATAGCATGATAGGTCCACTTTCATATACTCTGCTAATACAATGGGGCACTTGTTTTCACTACTATGTTTTGTTTATATTTGGATCAGTCAATTATGTCTCAGTGTGTGTGTAAAGCTCTGAGGTTTCTGCTTAGTTTCCTGTACAGCTCATCATAGCAAATTATTATCATTGAAATGCAAAAAAGATTGACTATGGGTATGTGTTGTTCTAGAAACATTCACTAAAGGCTGCCCAGAGTGGAATGAATGTGTGAACAATCCTCCTCGCTCTTTTTGGAACAGACTCTCAACTGCTGTAAGTTATCAACAAGAATTCACTATTTTTGCCAAAAATACAACAGTAGGAAAAAGCTGAACCTGTAAAACCCTCTTTTTTTATAATGTGTTGCTGTATCAATGTTTCTGTGCAACATTTCCTTGAGATAAAAAGACCTCTAAACAACCATGTTGTTTTCCAAATTGTAGCAGATAAAAAAAAGAGCAAGGAAAACGTTTGAAGGCAGTACAATTGATTTGTTTAACAAGGCAAGGCATGTTTATTTATATAGCACTTTTCAATTCAAAGTGCTTTACAAAAACAAAACACATTAAGAGCATTAAGAAATAGTGCAGCGGAAACACATCTTAAAATGGAATCTAAAAACAGGTTTTAGAAAGCAAAGAGAATAACATATACATAAAATAATCGTATTTCAAATACATGAATAAAAGTAACAGTGCAGACTGTGTAAGATATTAATAGTTTGATTAAAAGCAGCGGCAAAAAAAAGTCTGGATATAAAAGTATTGAGAGTTGCAGCGGACCCGCAGGTTTCCTGGAGTTTGTTCCAGATATTTGGAGTATAATATCCATAGACTTTATATAAAGATAATATTGGAAAGCTGCTTCTTATGAAGGTAGATATGGTGCAAAATGCGAGAGCGTGTAAAACCTGATGTGAGCACTTACAGGAAAAAAATCTGAGCTTGTGTGCATACATTACACTTGTATAAAATATCCACGTATCTGTGAACCAGATTTGAAGTCACAGAAGAAAAAAAAAAGTTTTCTAGCTTGTAGGAAAAAAATGAACTTAGTGATGAAATGTTCACTTGCAGAAAAAAAAAAATGTTTTAAATATATTTACCATTACAACTGCAACCACCTCTCAAATCAGTCATTACAACTTCACGAATCTGCTCTGTGGCAGTATAAATCGACGCATACTTCACGCTTACGTCGGAGGGGGGCGAGATTAACCTGAGCTAACAGTTTAAGGCGAGTACAGCAAATAAAAGTTGTAACAAGCAGTAGTGCTGAGTAAAGTGACTAGAACGCAACCACATACTTATACAAAAAAAACACACACTTTATAAAGTCAGGCAACACTAACCAGGCTTCTTGGGATTCTGTTTATTTGTACCTTACTTTGACCATCCGTTCACTGTTATTGATCATTGTGGAGAGCAGGCAGACGTTTTGTTTTGTATTATAGCAGCTATCGGATGGAATCAATACATGGGCTGCACAGGTTGTCGTGTCCGACTATCACAAGTAGAATCATAATGAAAAATACGCCGGTAAAATGTGCCTGTAGAAAACGGCTTATGCCACAATAGGATAGCAACAAGTAGTCAAGTTATAGTCAGTTTAGCTTCGGTTGCCATGCTAACATCATCCATTTTATACCAGAGAAACTTTCATAACAGCGTTGTGATGCCAAACAGCGTCAATTTAGACTGACACACATTCACTTATGGGGAATTGGGGATATTTATCAGCCACTTGTGTGACAGTCGGACAGTGAATACTTTACAGCGGCCGCTGCTGTGAGTTAATGGGAGAATAAACTCCTGTGGAAGAGCAGCCAGCACTGCAGCAGTCGGTAAATGCCGCTGTAACACATTAATAAACAATGAACCAAGGCACTCTGGAGAAAAGTATAAGGTTGGAGAAGTCGTTATTTAATTTAATCTGGTGATTTAATCTGTATGATTAAAAGCAACACGATCATCGACCCGACGCAGTCCCCCATTGTTGTTGTAGTTAGCGCCGTTGGGGAAAAAATCAGCGACGTAAAGGGTGACGTCCTGACGTCGGCAGCACCAGTCGGGCTCTGAGCGGTGTGAACAGAGCGGGAGCTGAACCGAATAACCGGTTCTGATCCAGAAAAGCTCTAGCACGGAGCTAGAATGGGAAAAGCCTTGGTGTGAAAGCCTTGGTGTGAAAGCCTTGGTGTGAAAGCCTTGGTGTGAAAGCCTTGGTGTGAAAGCCAAGCGCGAAAAAAGTGTCGGTCTAGCCTAGGCAAGAACCGCATACGTCACGCTTACGAGATTAACCTAAACTAACAGTTTATGGAGAGTAAGGCAAATAAAAGTTGAAACAAGCAGTAGCGCTGAGCAAAGTGACTACAATGCAACCACACACTTGTAAAAAACACACTTTATAAAGTCAGGCAACACTAACAACTGATAGCTCTGGCCCTTCGCTCCAACCCCCCCCCCCCCCCACATCTACAGGTGAAAATTATTTTGGCGACACATTCATCTCAAGAAGTGTAGCAAAAGTCAAGGCCGCAGATTCGTCGAGAGGTTTACACATCCATCTCTTCAAAAGAGCCTTTGCCTAGACCTTTTTATCACCCTTTTATTTATTTTGTATTGCTTTTTATTAATTCTACCGTGTTGTGTAATGTTTATTTATACTGTTCATGCTCACTACTTGTAGAACTTCGGGATTTGAAATCAAATATGAAGTGCTTTATAAATGGAACCCATTATTATTATTATTATTATTGTAATTACCAAGTTGCAGTTGTAATGGAAAATATATTTTAAAAATATATATTTTTCTGCAAGTGAACATTTCTACGGAGCCCTGGAGGGTTCATAGAGAGAAAAATAAATAAAACGTGGCCACGTTTTACTTTCTCGTGCGCACGCTTTAGTAACTCGTGCGCACGCTTTAGTAACTCGTGCGCACGAGTTACTAAAGCGTGCGCACGAGTTAATAAAGCGTGCGCACGAGTTAATAAAGCGTTGCCACGTTTTATTTATTTTTCTCTCTATGAACCCTCCAGGGCTCCGTAGAAATGTTCACTTGCAGAAAAATATATAGTATATAGTGTGCTGTTCGTGGTAATTTGAAAACAAATGCCGGTGGTGTCGGATACATACGAACACGCACACAGAGCTGAGCACACACACACACACCACACACACACACACACACACACACACACACACACACACACACACACACACACACACACACACACACACACACACACACACACACACACACACACACACCATGCGCCCCGGTGACAGGACATCTCCTTCATAAAGCGAGGGGGAATACTCTAGTTCGATGTGTGTATAGGTGTGTGTGGTTAAACGTAGCAGCCTCGATCTCTATTCAGCGGTTCTAGTGAAGTAACCAGTAAAAGGCACAGCTCTTTGCAGCTGGTGCTGCTCTTCTCAGATTCTGCTGAGTTACACGTTACTGCCTCCAGTGCCCTGTACGACGAAGCCAGTTCAACAGACCCTGGACCTGGATATGTTCGATTTACCCGGCTTAACTGACCCTAACAAACGCGATGTCGATAAGCGGTCCTACGAAGCTGGTTATCAACTCAGTAAATCAACCAGGGTTTCTCTGTCCGGCTGAGAGCGCGCTCATGTGAAAGGGACGGGGTTAGCAACATTTGACCAATCACAAACATGGAGACGCGTGCTGACAGCGCAGCGTCATACTTCATGAATGAATAGTGTAAATAGCAAATCCTGCTTCGTAGTACAGGCCACTGGTGCCGCAGAGATTTCATAAAGTGAAGGAGGTTTTCCTTCTATAAAACAGCTGTGTGCAGCAGATACTGTGAGTCACGGACAGGAATCCCTCAATTTAAATAAAACGAGGCCACGCTTTATTAACTCGTGCGCACGCTTTAGTAACTCGTGCGCACGAGTTACTAAAGCGTGTGCACGAGAAAGTAAAACGTGGCCACGTTTTATTTATTTTTCTCTCTATGAACCCTCCAGAGCTCCGTACATTTCATCACTAAGTTCATTTTTTTTCTACAAGCTAGAAAACTTTTTTTTTTCTTCTGTGACTTCAAATCTGATTCACAGATACGTGGATATTTTATACAAGTGTAATGTATGCACACAAGCTCAGATTTTTTTCCTGCAAGTGCTCACATCAGGTTTTACACGCTCTCGCATTTTCCATCATATCTACCTTCATACTTCTCCATGTTTAGTTCTGACTCAGAGGACAGAAAGCAGACCCGTCCCAGAAGACCTGAGAGATATTGGTGGTTCATAATTTAGCAGGAGATCAGAAATGTATTTTGGCCCTAAACCCTTCAATAGACTGGCGAAGTCCCTCCCCTTCCGGTGGACCTCCATGAGACCTTATTTCGGAAAAATTATGTATTGAAGTCAATGGAGAGAAAGATTATCTTTCGATCCCGTTTGAATTGTGCCACAAATTACACATATGATGTTTGTCAATTTAAAAGATAATTTTGCCAGTGAAAAAAAAAATGTCGTAAAACTGTGAAGTAAAAACATTTTTTGTGTGAAACACACAATGAACTACATCTCTGGTCTTGCACAACAACACACTTCACCAAGATGGCCGTCACTACTGTCTTGCTAAACAAAGGATTGACCCTCACTATCACCACAATGTAAAACACGTCCAGAAGAATGTCATGCAAAGCTGCCTGCCTGCCTGCCTTCCTTTGATTCTCTCTGAACTCCCTGATCTTTTAAATGTTTAATGTCAACCATTTGTGCAGATAGCATGCCATGAAGTAGAAAAGATCGACGATGCTAATGTAGCGTTAGCGTTAGCATTTCTCCCCCGGGCTTAAATGGTGTAGTATAGCAACCCAGTCTCACGGCATTTCGTGTTCACAAACACGATTTTTAATCTATTGATTCGTGTTCACCAACACGATTTGCCCCTTTTTTTCGTGTTGCACAGCACGATTTTAAAAGCAATGTATTTCTACTGCCTGCAGCACGTCTTTTTCTCCGGTCGGGTCGAGGAAGACCGGAAGCTGTGTGGTTCATAAAAAACATGTTCTTACTCAATATCAAGCCACAGTTATTGCTTTTATTTTAAATCGTATAATTTCGGACTTTTGTTGCCGTCTGTGAGGAAAATAAATGGGGCTCAGAGCCTCAGGATACTGAAATCTGTATTTTTTAAATCTTTTTTTCCTTCTAATTTGTTATTCTTTCAAAATAGCACACTGTTATTTACTCACCAATAACACACAATTATCTTTGCTTTTATTTATTGGTTTAATTCCATAATCTCGTTTTTTTTTGGCGTCCGTCAAAATCGACCGAAGGCCACTTTCGAGAGTCGTTTTTCCATACATCTGCAGGCAGTCTGTAAGGGCAATCGGACAACCCACACAGCTCTAGTTTACGCTGGTAACGACCTAGAGCACACCCCTCAAGTCCAGAGATGTAATCCGAAGACATGCAGCGATTTCTTCGGTCGTTAATTCAGAAAAAAAACCTAGTGCGCTCTGCCTGGCTGCATTACTTAGCTGTTTATATTAGCACCTCCAGGATATTAGCACCTCCAGGAAAATGGCGTATTTATATATATATATGGCGCGCGTTGCATTGTGGGTAGCTCGTGACGTCACTGTGTGTGAAAGAATAACAACCTGGTAGGCCTACTAAGCACACAGGCATCTTGTTAAAGTTATCTTATCTTAGCTATCTCTTATATTTAGCTGAGGAAAACAATTGTAACATCAGTTATGACATCACTTAAGCGACTTTGGGATTTGTAGTCTTTCTAGTTGCGTATATTTCAACAGTTTTACGACAAACTGTAACTTTTTTGACATGGAAATGATTTTTTAAGATTGACAAACATCATATGTGTAATTCGTGGCACAATTCAAACGGGATCGAAAGATAAGTTGTCTCTCTCCATTGACCTCTATAGAGAACCGCAGTGACGCATCCTAAAACCCGGAAGTAAACTCTTTCCGGTTCCTTCGTCAAAAATGCAATGCAATTTCTCCATAGGATTTTGGAAAATAGCTCGAAATAAGGTCTGTGGTTGACACACATTTAAGAGACGGATCACGTTTTGTTCAGCCGGATAATATCCACATGTCTACCCTACTTTTATAATTTTCGAATCATAAATCTAGTCGCAAGAAGCAAAATGCTAACGTTATGCTATAAACGAACTACAGCAGGGTCGCTGCTTCAACGTCACGCCAACTTAAGATCCATATTCAAACATACAGATTATAAATGGTACAAGTTGAAGCGTTTGTTTGAACATTTTGCAGGAGGCAGGTACTTGCTTTCAAGCAGAACAGGGCAAACAAATTTAGCGGGAGTGTTTTACGTGTTCGGTGTAATGACGTAAAACGGCCTGGACAACTTCTGTAGTCCTATTCAGCCACATGTTAACAACCATCGTTTTTCTTCAAATATCACCAGCGGGGTCACTGCTGATGTATTCAATGTCGTAGAACAAAACGTGATCTGTCTCTTCAATTTGTGTCAAACACAGACCTTATTTGGAGCTATTTTCTAAAATCCTATGGAGAAATTGCATTGCTTTTTGTTAAAGGAACCGGATGTGGTAAAAATGCTAACTTACTTCCGGGTTTTAGGACGCATCACTGCGGTTCTCTATACATAATTTTTCCGAAATAAGGTCCCATGGACCGGAAGTAGATGGCCGTGACTTCGCCACTCTATGCTTTATAAACCAGCAGCAATATGTTGAAGTCAACGGACAGGAAGCCATGTCTAGACCGCAGAACTGGAGTGATGTGATGTTAGTGAGGACTCGAGCAGCAGCGTTCTGAATGACAGTGAATTCCTATGGAAACACAATGATCATAACAATGTTTTTTACCTTTTTCAAGAAGAGCATTGCTGGGAATATGAAAAAAATAAACCAAATTCCATTGATTGCTAGGGAGCTTCTGCTCCATAAATCCTAAATGTCTATATTTCAAAAGGAAATTGTTGGTCTGTAGTGTAAATCTAAAATTGCATTTACTCTAACTTCATCTTCCTGTCTGTAGTTTGCAGATGTTGCCTGTGAGGATGTCACATTAATACTAGATGGATCCATCGACACACCATTCAATCCTTCAACGTAAGCACTTCTAATGCTGACAGTTTAATTACTTTTATCCAACCCTATTTTAATATAGGGTCGGAAAATTCCTTAGCTGACCTCTAAATTATCATGGTTCTGCTCCGAATCACAAATGTATGCAGATGTGTTAATAATGTAATGGTTTTCTTTTAGTTAATATATGAGGAATACATAATGTGCTGTGGTGGTTGCAGGTTGTTGGTTTGAAAATATATTTTTTAAAGTTATAATAAATCCTTTAAATGTATTTTCAGTACTTTTGCAACAATTGAGGTGAAGAGGATCAAATACCCCAAGGTGAAAAGCCTAACAGTTGTTATTGTCCCTCAAAAGTAAGATTTTCTCCATGTTTGCAAAATTAATAAATGTTTTGTATGTGCTTCTACAGTGGTTTATTTTAGGGGTACAACACATACATATACAGAAAGTTAAACGTATGCAAGTAAAGCTGTTCCTTAAGTTTCGTCTTCTGTATCCTCCTCAGGTCAAACTGCAATAGTGAATCTTTAAAGGCTTTAAAGAGTGCGCTGGTTCAAGGAATAACATATAACTGCAAGGAAGTGACTGAGTGAGTACAGCCTCTCTGTTTAAACATGTTTAAATTCGAAATATATTGACCTTATGTTATTTGTTTCTTTGTATGCAGAGCTAAGATCAAGAAGTGCAGCTCCGATCCAAAGACACCCATTGGGAAGTGTTGGTGATGACGTGTGAACTCAATATCAGATTGGATTGTGTGACAAAATGACACACAACAAGCCTTACAAATATTTTGCCTAGAGTTTATTTTTGAAAAGTCTTTGTAAATTGAACAATGTGCTATTATGAAGTACTTTAAATATACTGTATCATTATTTTTGTATGAGTTTGACAACATGTGAAATTACTCTTTTTTTATGTAAATGTCAATGACCCATTTTTACAATGACAATGCTGTTTTTTTAATCTTTTTTGCTTTTTAATTACGTTCAATTGACAATCTCGCTTGTATCGTTTTCTGCCTTTTATATGAGAACAATCTGAAAAAACCCTCAACATTATCGATCCTATTTTTTAGAATAAGTACATAGAGCAATGTTGATAAACGTAACAATGCATTATTGTTTAATAAAAGAAAAAGAAAAAAACATTAAAATATGGAAAAAAATTAAATAAAATGTGTGTTAATATAAGGATAAATATGGGATGTATTAATAAATGTGAGAAAATAAAAGTGTTAATAACAATGTTAACTGTGTCAGTATATTTATCGTATGGCTTGATTTCTGATCAAATATCATGTTTTGCACACTGAAATTGATCCTGCTATTAGATTCAGTTATGCTGATGGCAAAACCTGAAACAATATTTTGATAAAATGTTGGTGTAATGTTAAATTATTAAATTGAAGTACAGATCACGCAGCATTTTGACAATTTTTAAATGTGCAACTATACACATTTTATTTTTGTATAAATGAAAATCTGAGTAAAAATGAAATTATTATTATTTTGGTTATCTGGTTTAAATAAAATAAATCAGCAATACACAACATATAACACAACAGGTCATCCTTAGTAAGTTCATCTGTGGTGTTACCTTAAATAATACAATGAGTTATTGGGCATTTTTCTGAAATCACAAAGATATGATTTATTTCTGAGAAATACACATGGTGTTGATGCTAAATATGTTTCTTTCTCTTTGATTCATGTGAAACCGTAACCTATACGAAGATGTATGGTGTATGCACATATATTCAACCACTAAACCACCTAAGAGAATAGAAAGGGCTGATAAAAAAAGGACAACTTATTTTGCTTTTATATTTGCAGGTGTAGGCCACAAGATGTCTTATCTGTAGTGTGAGCCGAGGGCGTGTTCTCGGTGACACAGACAGGAACTTAAAGAGTGGAGTCGAGAGTGTGCTGTTTGATCGTTGTGGCAGGAAGCAGGAGTCACGCCAAGTTCAGAAACAACCTTTTCTTTCCTTTCTAGTGACTTGCTGCTGTGTGAGACTCACACATACCGTAAACACACAGCTGTTTGTGCTGGGAACACACTGAACAGGTGTTACATGCAGAAAGACCCCTTCCCTAAAACCACAACATGGGGTACTGAGACAAGCACTGTAATGTCGGTAAACATCGTCATAGTTTTAGTCACTCCACCAACACTACAATGCCAAAAATAATCTTTATAGCAGTAGAGGATAACATGTGTTACATTGAGTATACACACATTTACATGTATTCCGTCTAATTTACAACACGGTAACTGGTTACTGGTAACTTGTTATTTAAAGTATTATGAGTTTGGAATCCATGATAAGACAATACCACTCTATGTGTACAAGAAATATGATGCCAGCCAACAAGCGCTTAGCTTAGCATAAAGACCGGAAACAGGGGGAAACAACTAGCTAGCTTTTCTCTCTCTAATAACAACAATCAACACATTATATTTTGTTTTGTTAAGCCAACGTTAAAAACTGAATGAAAACCTTGTAGTTTTATTGCAAGGCAAGTACATTCCTGGAGTCTTGGTTGCCATGGAAGCCAAATTATGGCCCAAGATTAGGGTGCGTTTGTTCATCCAATCTGATGTAAGGAAAGCGTTGTTGTTAGAAGGAACAGAGTGTTCTATTTCTAAATGAATTACTGAAAGGGTTGGTTAAATGCATAAAAGGAAAACTTTCCCATCGATAATTATGTGTAATTTAAAAGAATGTAGTGCCTCTTGCTTATCAGTGAATAGCCTTAGATGATTATAATGAGACATAATAACAATATGTCTATGAAAATAAATAGGTAAGTCACTTCTGTCTCCTCAGATAGAGCTCCAGAGTCCGCTCTGCCACTTCCAGTGTGAGCTCCTCTGAATAAATGAATGATACATTCCAACCAAGCTTTAAATCTATAAGGTCCATTTTGAGTGCTCTTCGGTACTCAGAGTGACTATTTTCGAATGCAGCCACTTCATTTTTTCATATGACTCTGCAAAAAGTAGAGTCATATAGGAACAGCAAAAAGTGAATCAGAATATTTCCCAAATTACCTTCTTAATGATCTAGAATTAGGTCCTGAACCCCCAAAGAACTGCTTCCAAACAAAAGTAATCTTCAAAAAGCAACATATCTTCTCAGTGAAACCAAATAATTGCTAAATCCATAAGACACCCAATACAGACTAGCTACAATGACAGACTAATCAACTTTGTACTTTTAAAAATTACAATATCATATTTCCTCCACCTATATCAGTGTTGTTTTTTGCAACTAAATACATTTGCGTTGGCGTTGGCACTCAACTGTATTGGCTTTCACCAATATATTAACATCCTTATTGGGGAGGACTGTATTTTATCTTGTACTTATTGGTGAAGTGGGATATCCCACAGTACCCAGCTGAAACCTTCCCAACATCTGCAAAAAACTACGGAGCCCCCTAGGGGACATGGAGAAGAAACAATTTTTTTTTTGAAAACAAATAAAAATAAAATGTTTTGCGAGATCTCGCAAAACCTTTGCGAGATCTCGCAAAACCTTTGCGAGATATCGCAAAACCCCTTTGCGAGATCTCGCAATACTTTTGCGAGATCTCGCAAAACCCCGTTGCAGTTTGTAGACGGTCCCTAAGCACTCCTCTCCCTCCTCCAGCTGCGGATTGTGACAAATTATTGATGTTTAGCTCGGATGACGGCGCGTATCGAACTGTTCTGATACAAACGACTCTGTAGCTCGTTGTCTACCTTGCTATGATTGTAAAGTCATGTTGTTTGTATTTTTACAACGTTATGTTCATGAGTTATTGATCCGCGAAATTCGAATCTGTCAATAACTCAGCTCAGAGGAACGTGCACGTCCCCTCGCTCCGAGTGTTTTCTTGAGGTGTCTTCACTTATGTGAAACCCTTTATATATACAGTCTATGTGTGAAACCCGTGCTTATTGCCAAGCACTGATGTTATATCTTTATATTTAAGGCCAAGCTCAAAGTAAAATCGATGAACCACTCCATTGTTGTGGTTTCTGTGTTGCCGTAGCAGCCGAACTGACCAGGAAGTACTAAATGAAAAGTATTGCGAGATCTCGCAAAGGGGTTTTGCGAGATCTCGCAAAAGTATTGCGAGATCTCGCAAAGGTTTTGCGAGATCTCGCAAAACATTTTTTTTTTTTTTCTGTTCAAATTATTTATTTTTTTCTTCTCCATGTCCTCTAGGGGGCTCCGTAAAAAACAATGTAGGCCTAAGTAAAAAAAAATAAAAAAAATCCACAAAAGGAATATTTTTGGTGGAAAAAGTCTCAGAGGGGGAACTATGTTGCCTGTTTCCCTTTGGTCATCACCTGATATCAAAAAGAAAAGCGTGAGGTTGAATCTTTAAAGTGAATGCATTATGTAAAACTAAGACATGTTTCTAGAAAGAATAAATGAGCAGTCATGGGTGGAGTGAGTCCCCTGCTGAGAGCCTGTTACCGGAGGAGGAGGAGCACAGCGTATTTCCCCCGCTTTGTCTTCCCTGAAACAAGACTGTTCTTCTGAGTCAACAGATTGAGTAACATGATAGAGCCTGCGATATGTGTGATTTTCCCACAGCCCACAGCAGCTTATGTGCTTTTTTTGGTGGGACAGTTTCATCTTGACATTTTTTTTTTTTAAACGTCTTCCGGTTTCTTAGTGTGAGAATTTAAACCAACCAGGAAGAAAACGCACTAGGCTACACTGTAAACAAATAAATAAAAAAATGTAGGCGTTTTGTACATGTTTTCTTTTTGCATGCGATTATGTATCTATATTTTTTCTTCTTCCATTGTTCAATTCGTCAAATGAATGTTTTAAGTCGAGTTTCCCTTGAAAAAAGAGAATAAACGACAGTCTATCTCATATTGCTTAAGAAAAAAAAAAGTGTAATTTCTTGCAGTGGGGAGTCAGATATTTTCTCTTAGTCATCGATTCTTAGTGTACCATGAACACATCGCTAATTACCGCTCGTGCTGCTGATCAGTTACTTGTACTTTCCTTTCCTTCAACAGAGTCGTCAGCGGCCCTGCCCCTGAATACACCCCGCCGCGCGAGGGAATCCCGGCATATGATTGGACGATGCACGCTTCCTCAGTCATTCAGGATCCTGATTATAAAGTGTGCGGTACAAGGAGTCACTGCTTCAGAATCCAGCTGTTGTGGAGGACACGAGAATCTGACAACATGGTGAGGGTCTTTATGTGATTGTAATTGTTGTGTGTGTGTCTGCATGCATATTTAAGATTTAAGAACTTTTAAAATGGCTTCATAGGATAATACTCCTGTGTTCTTGTTTGTTGTGTTAAATTAAGTGGTTTAAAGATAGTTCCACGTGCAGCCTGACTTTAGGCGGTGTGAAATTATTCACATCCTCCGCGTGGGTTTGACATCAGCTGTGGCATTTTCTGCACGTTGTAGTAACCTCACAATTGTATTGTTTATTTTGGCTTTATTAGGCTTGATTTATGAATTAGATTATTATTTAAAAGGTAAAATATTAGCTTTTATTTGCAATGTATCATTACCACATGTATTGATATTTCTTTAGTTATTGTTATATATCATTTCATTCATGCTTAATAACATTTAATAGCCTATATAATTTAATAAGATTTTTTTATTTTGTAGATTTGATATAAAAAATTATATATCAGGTCAGCATTTAGTTTAGTTGCTAATTTTGAGGGTTTTTATATTTATGTTACATTTGTACTAATATAAATGAATCTTTATTATTTTATTAATGATTCTCTTTAAGTAGTATGTAAACAACAAATCAGTTAGCCATATAGGCTATATTAAAATAAACATTTTAGATTAAAACATTCTAAATATCAATAAAGTTTAAGATCCCCTGCAGTCAGATTTTCTTTTGCATTGATTCCTTTCATATAAATGTTTGATAATGGTTTAAAATGGCTTATGTATAAAGTACCTGCTCTTCTGTTATTTGACAGTTACAACAAGCAAACCCAATGGACAGGCCAGCTGTGGAGAGATCACAGACCACAGACAACAGACTGACACACAGACTGTATCCATCACTGCCAGGCATAAACAGGTCAGGAACATCCCTTCATTTCATCAGAGATTATTACTGCATGCATATTTATTTTTGATTTACTGGCCTGCAGTGGTTGAAGAAGTACTCAGATCCATAATCTAAGTTAAAGTTAAAACAGTCGTTTTACACAGTACCAACATAATGTACTCAATACAATTTTCAATTCAGGACTTTTACTTAAGTATCAAGAGCAAAAGTACTCATTGTGCACAATGACTCTTTTTAAAGTGTTATATTATTAAAGAATATTATATTTTGTGATTGTTATGTTCTGTTAACACTTATAAGTGCATGAGCATTTTAATGTTCAGCATTGTGGAGCAGAGTTTATAATACAGGGTGAATTAGTATTGCAACCTATAGGAGCATTTGTTAGAGTTAACAATAAGTCTTCAACAAGTTCAATATTGGCCTGTGAAATGTTGAGGAATAAAGTAGCATAAAATGGGAACACTTAAGTGAAGTACAAGTCCGTACAAATTGTACTTACTTAGTTGCACTTATTTATGCTATTAATTAAAGGCAAAATACTGCAAAATTGTCCTTTTTGTTTACGTGATTTAATGTTTTCAGGTATGATGTTTGTGTGGCGGTTCGCTCAACTGGAGAAAAGCCTCATTCCGCTGCAGTTCATCTTCCCGAGAGCCTTCTGAGAGACAAGCAGGTAAAAAAAACAGATGCAACCTTGGAAGATACGTCTGAGAGGATAATCACTCTCATGCTGTCACCATCTGATTCCCTGACCTCAAAGTTAGACCATGTTTTTTGTGTTACTGGAAACACTCAAAAGCAAAACTTCCAAAAATGTGTAAAAGGAAGTTAGTGGATACAGTTAAATTGCATAATTGTCAGTGCAGTCATAGCTGTACAATCCGTGTGCCACATTTTAACAGTTCCTCTTTTATTTGCTTCAGTCAAAAACTTCGGCTGCCAGCAGTGATGTCAGAATGAAAGCCCAGATAGGTATCTTGGAAGAGCAAAGGCAGGAGGTGAGTACATTTCAGAAGTTAGATTATAATCATCCAAAACACACATTTTCCTTTCAGTACTTAAAACATTCATGTTCTTTTTCTTTCACTCAGCTTCTGTGTATTAATGAGAAATGGGCAAAAGAGTACCATACCATGGTACGATACTACAAAGAAAGGGTAAATTCACAGTCCTGAATGTATTCAGCATTTGTCAGTTTGTCTACTTTTATGTATTTGCAGTGCCTTCATGTTTTGTGTCACGTGTCGTTTTCAGGTTCAGGATTTAAAAACATCACTGCAACATGATCCCCTCGCAGTGGAGATTTGTGAAGGAGGAAAGAATGTCACATTAAACAAGAAAGCCAAAGATAAAGAGAACACATGGGTAAATACAGAATTCATTTTAATTCCAGATATAATTTAAAGGTCCCCTATTATACTATTTTTCAACAATATATTATAGGTCTCAGATATAAAACTTGTCTCTGAAGTGTTTGGCTTGAATTACAAACAGATCGTGCATTGTAGCATGCCATAAACCCCTCTGTTTCAGCCCTGTTTTAAAAGTGCTGATTCTGTGTCTGTACCTTTAACTGCTAATGAACTGCTGCTTGCCACGCCCCTCTGTTAGATGATTGGTTTAAAACAACGTAATGGTTCTCTAGGAGGAGATTATAAGGAGGCCATAAAGTGGGCAGATGTTACCTTGGTTGGTTATTGGCTAACAGTTGTACAACCCCAAAAAACATCTGAGCAGCTAATCTTCGGACAGGTTTTAATTATAAATGTATCAGGACAAAAAGAGAGAGAAGATTTTTTCCTGAATCTTTCCTCTATGAGAGGACACATTTATGTATTAAAAGACATGGAAAAGTGTATTTTGCACAATAGGTGACCTTTACATTTTAAATCTGTAAAAGTGTGTATGATAATTTAATCCTTGTGGACATTTTTTCAGACTGGTGAGGAAATACTAAAAGCAGAAAAAGAGGCGGAGGAGCTGCGAGCACAAAACAACACTCTGACCCGGAGAGGGCAACATCAGCATGAGGAGATCCTAAGATTGAACAAGGTGAGTCCAAATTGTTACATATCATAATGAGCGCCTTTTGAGAGTTTGTTCCCTGCAACAACAGTGGTTTAACAGCTGCTTTAATATGTTTGTCCAGGTGCTAGAAGGGGCTCTTCAGAATTCTAATCCTCTCGATGCGAGCAGTGAAACACTACAGGATATCTGGAAACATCAGGTAAGCTTTCTTCATCATCATAGTAATGTTATGTATGTGCTTATTTTTGTTTTATTTGAGTTAGGTGAGAAGACTGATACAACTCAGATGTTTGTATGTAAAATATGAAGCTACAGGGTAGAGGGCTCTTAGCTTAGCTTAGCTTAGCTTAGCTTAGCTTAGCTTAGCTTAGCTTAGCTTAGCTTAGCATAATGTCTGCAGTAAGGGGATACTGCTTGCCTGGCTTTGTACGTAAAGTCCACGTACAATAACCTTTTAAAGATTTCTAGTAAACATGCTATTATGTTTTTTTGTTCAACATTCAGACTGCTGTTTGTCTCTGTTTCCAGTCTTTATGCTAAGATAAGCTAATTTTAAGCTAATAAACATGAGAGTGCATGGTATCAATCTTAACAAAGGACAGTATTTCCCAAAATGTTGGTCATTTCCTTTAATGGTCTTGCTCAATTGAATCTTTATATAATGTTTTCTTATTGTTCATTTTCAGGCCCAGGTTTACAAGGAAGACTTTTTGACAGAGCGCAGGGACAGGGAGAAGCTGAAGGAGAAGAATCTGGAACAGGAGAACAAATATAGAAAAGTTCACAGTGAGCTACGTGTCCTCAAATCTCAGGTACAACACACAAGAATATGCCTGTTTTCTGCCTATTTCACTTGTAAAAAAAAAAGGCATAGAAATTTAATATTTTGTATCTCTCTTTTCCCAGGTGGCTCGAACACCACAGCCTGTACTTGAATGCACCTGCACAAATAGAGCCACAACTCCAAACTGGGAGGTCCGCGAGATTAACCAGAAACACATCCAACTACAAAGACGCTATACACTTAACAACAAACTCTGAAATTCAACATCCTCCTCAGATCAGAGTTCATCATTAACAATGTGAGACTTTAGTTTATCAGGCAGGACAACATCAAGAAAGTGAGCTCTGTTCCGCTTCAGTCCTTGGCCGACTGTCTGCTGCAGATTCAGATTCAGGTAGTTTGTGTTTTGGTGGAGGACAATCCACTCATCTGGGCCCATTTGGAGACCTAGGAATAAAATGCAAAGTAAAACCCCATTAAGACTGGGAAATAGAAATGTGAAAGCAATGTGAACTAGTAGACTAAACACTTCCTAAGAGGAAAAAAGCAGCAAAGAATGAAATAAAATACTCTACCCGCTGCGTGCAAAGTTTGCTATGTACGCCATTGCAAGCTTACTCAGTTCCTCTTCTTCTTGTGACACATGTCCTATGGAGGAATACGAATTATTGCACATCCATAACACTATTGACTTTATCAAAAGTGCAACAATAAGGCTTGTTTCCAGTACCTGTAACTACAGTGTGTCCGGTACAAAAGCAGGCTCCGAGAAAAAGCAAAGCATCATCATAGTGGTCTGCTTTGACAAAAGTGGGTCTTGTTCTGCCGTGCATCAGAGGAAAATATTGAAATTCGTACACAGGCACGCCCGCGTCTGGAGAAAGAATGAAATGCAAATCATGTTGTAATGATGAGGTTTGTGATGGCGTCACCGCAAATTACCTCTGTGGTATGCAGCCACTTCAAGGACAGGAAGAACGAGCACCATGTCGCCAAGTATCTCTGTGAAAACGTCACGTACGCTCTCTGGAGAGTCGGCCTGTTGCAAGTATTCATTAAGTATTAGTTCATTTGCACCTGAGGCCTGTCAGAGGAAATATAGAGGTATAGGAGAAGGAGAATTAATATGTAAGAACATTTTTTTAGTATATTTATGAATACTTGAAGGATTTTTGGTTTCTGTTTGTTGTTTATTTATCATGGAAATAAAGCATTGAATATGAATGTGTGTTGAAAGTCACTTACACGGGCGGGAAAGAACATGTTCATCACTGATATCACATCCTCCCTTTTCATACCATGATCCCACCCAGGAGGTCCTAGGAGCTTTATATAAGTACATGATTTCTACACTAAATAAACACTATTACCAATGTGTATGCTTGGGAAATTACCAAACAAATGACATCCATTGTGATTTAAAAAATATATAAAGGGTCTTGCCATTGTACCTTTGGGAGCATCCATCCAAATTCATGATTGGTCAGTCCTAACATAAAAGGAACGTTCTGGAATTCTTGATGATTTAGAACTTCCTCAGGAACACACTCAATAGCTGGACCTTAAACTGAAATATAAAGACAGATATCACCTAAGCATACAGTGTTTATCATATAAAGGATGGTCTGTGATCACATAACCCTTTAGAAAAAAAGAGTCCAGAAATACTTTATCTGGAAACGAATGCAACTTAAAGAAGTAATACAGTAAAATGAAGTTTAAAACTGCAATGAATAGGATCCTTTTGGCCACTTGGAGACATTGATTTGTGGTGGTCCATTATGTCCACCAGCTCTCTAACAGTGTCAGTCCTCTGTTCGGCTCTGAGCATTTGGTGAACAGTTGGTTGTTCATGCTTTTTCACTGAAAAACGGCTAAAAATACACTATGAGAGTGGGGAGAGTCAACCAAAACACACAAGCTTTAGATGGTTGTGAACATTTTTCTTTTGGATATATGAAATAGAGTCAACCAACCAATATATTGCAAAAATAGCCAATCAAATATAAGTGAAAATGTGGGACATATTAACATGCTTGACTGTAACTTGAATAGTTTGACAAAATGATTGTGCCTCCCATTAGGCCAAACATAACCCTACTAAGGTAAATCAAATAGCGTTTAATAAGGCAAGTGACATTTACATGAATCAAGTCAAACAGCCCTGCATAGTTGACACTGGTAAATCCAAACCACACCTTGAAGATATCCGACTAAATCTAAAATAATCTTACTTCCGTAACAATTGTTTGCAGTGTAGAATTCTTTTAAGGGCCCTTCTTCTGATTTTGATCACCAAAAATACCCTGTTCAGCTTTAAAAAGGCGTTCAACTGACTTCTCCGAAATGTTAGGAAATTAAAAAACAATAAACAGTACTGTACTGCTTATTGTACCTTCTTCATGGCGCTCAGTATGTCCTCCTCAGATCGGCCTTTGATACACTCGACAAGCTTCTTATTGTTGCTGCTCTCACAGTCAGACAGATTGGCTATCATCTGCAGGAGGGATTGGTGGAATAAAAATAATATCAGGGAAAAGTAAATTATTATTATCAGTATATGTTGTAGTACCTGAGCAATAGCCAGTGGATTGCTGGCGTAATGAGCTTCCAGTGGTGCCACTCCACTCATGGCGATAGCTTTGTGGAATAAATCCTCAGCTAATGGAGACAGTACCTGCACAGAAACATGTGTTACAAGTCTGTATTCCATATATTAAGTGAATTATTCACATTTTTCTCACCAGCATAGAGACACTGATGCCACCTACAGATTGTCCAAAGATGGTCACTGAATTAGGGTCTCCATTAAAGGCTGCTATGTTGTCACGAACCCACTGAAGGCCGGCTATTTGATCCAGGAAGCCCCAGTTACCAGGTGCATGCTGGTCACCCGTGCTTTTTTAAAACAGCAAACAATACATTATGGTGGAGGGATATTAATGCCACAACATTATAGCCTACTTTCACCTCATGTTAGCATCAGGAGCGCAGAGATATCTAGGACCTCTAGATACCTCTACTGGCAAACAGAAGGAACTACAATTACTAACTGTTTTTTAAAATGGCAAATTACTTGTACATCTGTATTATCGCTTAATAACTAACTTTATGATGAACTACTAAGGCTGTTTTTTATTTAAATAACTATATTATGATGATTTGACACCTTATGTTTCCTATTTAAACACGTTTTTGGACGATAAACTTCGGTTTATCGTCCAAAAACGTTTTAAATGTATCTGAGTCTGAAACGTACCTTAGGAATCTCAAAATACTAAGGTGATACTGAATTACAACCACAACCCTGCAGCCAGGCCTCCCCCATGGATCCACACCACCACCTGGACAACAAACAAACCCAAATTACTCAAACTGAACACAGTCTCTGTGATCTTTGTAGGATTGAGTTTTAAGCAAATGCCTGTTTTCCATTCATTCCGCTACACTCATTCACTCCATGCAGCTGATCAGTACTGCCATATTTTATTACTGTTGCATATTCTGCTGAGTCATTATATGTGTGCTGTGCCTGTGCACGTGGCAGTCCCAGTAGGTCTGTACACATTAAGATAAAGGCAGTCCTCGGATATTTCTACTGATGTCAGTGGGAAGGTTTTCCACGCTTCCTCCACAGGTGCTGTATCCTGCAGACACAGAAAGTCTGATTTAAGCCATGATTATTTTGAGCTACATGCTGTTGTTTAGCACGTATAATGTTGACCATGTAAACCACATTAGTTTCGTGTGCGATCAACAACTTTTCCCAACTAGCACTTAACACAAACCACAACTGAGGCTGATGGGATTAGTATTAGTTTTGCAGATATGCTACAGAGAACCAAAGTGAAACAGGAAGTTCTCTGTTCTGTTTAAGGAGTAGAAAACCTCATCCAAAATCCCATTGACGTTAGCAATGAGGCTAATAATCAAACTACATTAATATTGTGTGTTTATTCATAGGTTAAGGACATGTATTGTTCAGATATTTCTTCCTAAAAGCAGAATTTGATTATAGACTATGATACTTCGCTTTGATGACAAAGTCTTGACCCTAAACCTGACCTGCACATTTTTATGTGCACTATCATTTGTTGTGTACTGATTTTTGTTTAAATCAAACTTGTTTTACTTCTTATAGAAAAAACAGTACTTGGATTCTCTTTGTCTTAAAATAGACAATTTGTCTTAGGTAAGTAATCTAAACGTATGATTATTCGCTTTTACTGTCAGTAAATTGAATGAAATGAAGCGTAATGTAAACCTCAGGAACCCTCCTAATTGTTTCAAGAAGATTAAAGACCAATTAGTAAGAGATTACATTAAGATACAGGGGCTCCAGCAACAACAACCCTTGTGTATACTCACATTTTAGGCCTTTTAGTTGGATCCCACACCCCATCCCAGGGCTCAGCTGGCTGGGGGGCAGCAAACCTCAAGGGCCCCACAGGTGGATGAGCGAATGGGATGCCTAAATACTCCTCAACCTGCTGCTCTCCACCTTTCACTGCTGTGTAATGTCCTCGCACAGTGCCAGATGTTAGAGTCACTTCAGGTCTAGAGCTCTCTAATACACAGAAGCACAGAATGTATCAAAACAAATATGATTAAAAGTCATTTGGATCAGTTTGGAGATGATCTGGTTTTACTTTGTGTTGTGCTTGAGCCAAGGAACGCTGCAGGAGCACAACAATAAGGAACAGGTGGAGGAGAAGGTTTCCCATAGCTGACAGGAACTATAACTGCAGGAATAATGATTTACATACACACTTAAATAATTCTGAAGCCTTAAAACCAGAGTGCAAAGTTGATATTTATATCTGAATGATACCTTGTAGACAGGTGTGTTCACCACCGTCTAAGGTTACAAGCAGAAAGCACTGCCCTTTGAGCCCATTACACACACACACACGCACACACACACACTCCTCAAAACATCCATATATGGTTATCCTGGATATTTACTCAGTTACCTTAATGACTCACAAACATGTGCTGGCTTAAATCCTCTAAGACTGTGAAGAGGAGTTCAGTTAAACACCCACAGTTGGATTTTGAAGAAGTTTATTGGCACAGTTATAGCAGCAATGTGTTTATTCCCAACAACAGTTTGTTTCTATTTGGCTGTCAAAAATCTCTGGCTAATAGTTTAATATACAGGAAATGAAAAAAAAAACAGGATGAGCTCAGTTGAAGTGATTGTCAACACGATTGCATAAAGTGCATATGCAACATAACAAAAGTGAAACTGCAAATTTAAGTCGCCAAATCTTATTTGTAGGTACATCTCAGTGGTTTAATCTGAACCTGTTTATAAATAGATGCAGTAATGAATGACTATGATATTCTAAGGCCGTATGGTGTTGAAATATAATATATTTCATTGCTTTTACATGGTAACACAACTGTACCAAGTGCTCATGTTGTTACATTGTAATGTGTGATGTCGAGAAAAGTCAAATACTGAAACACTTCTCTGTCTTTTTACAGATAAATAGGTTAAATACAGTCTATGGAAGTAATCTCAGCCCTAACAGCCACCAAGCGGAATTAAAGAGTAAATTTCTGGCCAGTATTGCACACCAGCCACATACACATACACATCGGCCTCTGAACTCTGCCAACTCCGGAGCAGGGAATATTGGAACATCCACTTGTCAGTCCAAGAACTCCCCTGCCTTCTTTCAGTAGAAAGCGGGGTTTGTGTGCTCGATGACGCAGCGCCGGCAGTGGCGTCTCACGAAGCGCAGAGCCTCTGGCGACACCTCGCAGTCCTGCACGTTGAGAAGCTGCAGCTCGCAGCAGTTGGCAGCCAGAGCTTTGAGTCCTCGGCCTGTCACACTTTCGCACGCTCTGAGGCTCATTCTCCTCAGGCCTTGGCAGTACATAGCCAGCTGCTCCAACCCGCTGTCCGACACAAGCGGGCACTTACCCACGTCCAGGGACTTGAGTTTGGGGCAGCTCCTGGCCAAGTGGCTCATACCGTGGTCTGTCAGCCCCTCGCAACCTCTGGCATTCAAATAACGCAGTCTAGGGCAATATCGAGCCACGTAGCGCATGCCTACATCAGTTATACGGGTGCAGTGGGCCACACTCAGGTAGCGAAGGCAGCCCTCCAGGCGGGCGACTTCACGCAGGCCGAAATCCCCCACCAGGCGGCAGTCACTGAGACTTAGTTCCTTTATTGATGGGCAGTGGAGAGCCAGGTGGCGCAAGGCTTCATCCGTCAGTCTGATGCAGCGGCGCAAATACAGATGTGTCAGGCGGGGGCAGTGCGAGGCGATAGTTCGCAAGCCCTCGTCCTCCAGGGAAAAACAATCGGTCATGTCCAGGTAGTGGATGGAGATCTGCTGGCCGTGAAGAGGGGACAGCTGCAGGGAGGCCTCCTGGGTAAGGCTGATACATGTGACCTTGGAGCAACCTGGAGGAAGAGGAAGCAGAGGTTGTCAGCTCAAAGGCAATTGGTTTCTGACAAGGAGATTGTTTTTGTTTAAAGGATAAGTTCACAGATGTTCACATGACCAATTCATTTTGGAGGTGTAATTTCAAACTTAAAAGGACTTACAATACAGACTGCTTATTCTGAATGCTAAAATTATTTATTGCCAGGGGGAACAGGAGGAATAACTACAGCAAGAACAAAGTGGGTTTTGTTTTAAGACTAACTTTTCTTTAGCAAAATTCCACTTTTGAAGCTCTAAGCCCTGCCACTGGAGGGCGCCAGAGTAAAACCTGCTGTATTTGGCTGCATGCGTGTAGCTAGTGCTAGCTAGCTGAGTGCGTTCAAGAAATCCAAAATTGTGGTCGGTTTTCTGAAAAAATAAATAATCTAAGGCCGATGTCCTTACCAGATATAAAAAAACCACTTGATTTTCATTATTGTATTCCTTTCAAAGAGAACCACAAGTTTCTTTAAAGTCTATTTTTACAACAAAGGGCTCACTTCCTGATGCTAATGGTGCAGACTTTGCTCTGCCGCGAGAGTCCAGTCCAAGTCAATGTTATTTGTGTCACTTCCTTAATGAAAGCAGCAGACCCCTCTCCTTACTCGCGTTGAGGTAAGTTTTGCTTTCAGCTAAAAAAGCCTTTCTTCTCCCACATGGGAGCTTAAGGTTGGCAGAGCTTCTCCTGCTCCTCTAATGATTTCACCAGCTCCAGTGGAAATGAAGAAAGGGATTGAAGAGAGGTAAATCCACACATGTGCGTGATATAGGGTAGTCGTAATAATTCTAGAAGAGCCAACCATTAGACACCAATCGTGGTATTGTGTAATAGGCAGAGATGGGGTCGTTACTAAAAAAAAAGTAATATATTACATATTACTTTTTAAAAAAAGTAATATATTACACTACTTCGTTACTCTCTACATAAAGTAACTCGTTACTTTACTCGTTACTTTACTCGTTACTTTACTCGCAGGGCCGGCCCGCCCCTCCCTACAGGCAGATCACGCAGACTGCGGCGCACCTACAGTGTGCGCGCCACAGTTTTGCCTCTGCGAGACTCCACTTGCACCCACAATTACTATTGCATTAAGGAAGACATAACACAAGTCTTTCTTTTTATATGCTCTAAAATAGGCTACCAGCCTACCACAACAAGCTAACAGTCTGTGAAACGTCAAGACACTAATTAATGAAACCAGTTCAAGACGCATTATTCTTATCATTCTTTATGAGCGCAGTAACGGTAAGGTATCTAATTACTTATTTATTTAGTATTCCATAACTTAGTAACAGAGATGGTCAAACTAAAGTGGTAGAGACATGGCAGAATTCCTACAATGAAGCGGGGCATTGAACTGTTCACCCGTGAGAGGGCGATCAACAAAAGAGAGCGAGCGGCCCCTTTGAGGGAGTTTACAGATGAAAAGACTCAGCCATGTTTATGCAGCACTGCACGTGGAGATGTGGTCTCGCAAATCGCGCAGATTACATAGGCCTACATGTATATAAACCTGCGGCGGAAACCCCTCTAATCTGTCAGTGAGTGTGATTATTTTATTAAAGTAACGAAGTAACGCGTGTCGGGGCAATGTTAGTAACTGTAGTGTGATCACCAAATTATAAAAGTAACGCGTTACACTACTCCGTTACCAACAAAAGTAATATTGTTACACCCAACTCTGGTAATAGGCTAGATAAGATGCTATAGATTTTTTGCAGAGGTTCTGAAGGACAGCCATGGTTTTTTTTGCTGGCAACTGGAAGCTTTATGACATTGCCTTGATCCTTATTTTTCATATATAATTGTACCATTTAGATTGTCTATGTCAGGGGTGTCAAACGGGCCAAATCCGACCTCATTTTATGTGGCCCGCAAGAGCTTGCAAAGAATATAATATACAATACAATTGGTGTAATTGTTGAATATTTGCTTTCAATTATTTGCCCTAGACTTCTGCTTTCAGACGTAGTTATGTATGAAGTTATTACCAGAACTGATAATAATCCAATGCAGAGCACATAATGTAATATAATACATTACTTATATTATATACATATATTTATATAGTTTTAAAGTGACAACTTTGAGTGCAACCATAATGCTAATGTGGCCCACAATGAAATTGAGTTTGACACCCTTGGTCTATCTTGTAATTTTACTATGTTTTTATTCTGTAACCTCACATATATTACCCATCTATCTTCATGGGAGACGGATCTCTATCCTTGGCTTTCGTGAAGTTCCTTCAATTTTTATTGTTGGGTTTATTTTGGGGAGTTTTCCTTGCTATATTAAAAGGACAGAGGGTGTCACATGCTGTACCGATCTTAAAACCATTTGTCATATTGGTCTGTTTCAAGACATTATGATTGATTAGTTGACTTCTTTGTACCTGAGAGGTTTAGGTGTTCCAGGCCAGGGCAGCGGGACACCACCTCAAACACAGCATCGTTGGAGATGTTGTAACAGCCAGCGACCTCCAGGCGACGGAGCTCCGGGCAGCACTGAGCCAACACATGAAGCCCCCGGTCGGTGAGCCTTTTGCAGCCGTTCACCACCACCGTCTCCAGGGTCAGACACACGTTGGGGGTGTCCTGGCACAGCCG
Organism: Gymnodraco acuticeps; assembly: GCF_902827175.1. Taxonomy (NCBI): domain Eukaryota; kingdom Metazoa; phylum Chordata; class Actinopteri; order Perciformes; family Bathydraconidae; genus Gymnodraco; species Gymnodraco acuticeps. The sequence continues at coordinate 2,486,297 of NW_022990021.1, forward strand.
GTGGGTCAGCACCCTGATGGCGCGGTCGGCATGGAGAAGCTCCCCCGTTAGCCGTACAGTGCTCCACAGCCTCGGGTCCCACGCCAGATTGTACCAGCGGCGGCATACTCGAGCGCAGCGGCACAGCTGATTGGTGGGGAGGTGGGAGAAGATCTGCAGAAAGGTGAGGTCAGGGAGGAGGTCAACGAGGGCGTGGTGGTGGGTTTTGGACTGGCGGGAGCGTGTGTGAGTGCCAGGCTGAGAGTGGACCACGGCGACGGTTTCAGCGTGGGCAGAGGAGGAGGAAGAGGAGTGAGTCTCATGGCCGTTACTGGAGAGGGCAGGTGAGGAGAGAGAGGAGGACTTGGATGGGAGGATGAGACCGGGGCTGGGGGTGCTCAGAGTCCGAGGGCTGGAGTCTAAACCTGGGAGGAGGACAAGAAAGATATGTCGATATGTGAATGTTCTCCTGTCCAATCTTCCTTATTATCTTGCAAACCATCAGATTTTAACCTCTTCTTAAACATTCTCTCAGCCATATCACATCTTAACTTGATAAGGATACAGCTACTTAGCTTGATCGAGCAAAGCTATGACAAATCTGAATTGTGTTTTAAGCAGTCTCTGGAGTCTACCTGTTAAACCATTGCTGGTTTAAAAAGGTATAAACACAAGGTTTTTTAAGTCGAACCTGAAAAGGTAATGATAAAAAATAAATCTCAACATTTTTCTACAACATTAAGTAATATATCTGCCCCTAACTTTTGCTTAATGTCCAAATTAAAAGCTGTGAAATTGGAAGCCAACTTCAAAACCATCCTTAAATGTACACTCAAGGCCGGATTAACCATATGGACAACCTGGGCAAGTGCCCAGGGGCCCTTGGGCAAAGAGGGCCCTCAGTGACAAGATGGAAAAAAAAAATATTTTAATTATAATTTAGTTTCGGGCACAACCTCACTCATCATACATTGTTTTAAATGACACTCACTCTTCGCCATAAATAACACAGCTTTTCTAAAGGGTAAAATTCATATATTTTCTAAACCGTCTCTGTACTGTAGTACAAGCCCCCAGGACGTGCGCCGGACTCTGATGAGAATATTCGTTGTGGCCAAACGGCAGTACTACACCTCCGTTAGGTTGCTGGGCCCGGAAACACTTTTCCCATTGATTTACATTGGGAAAGAGTGGTCTGTAAATCGTTGGATAATTTTTTTTAAACTACCTAGTATGAACGTTTGTATAGCCCTTATTAAAAACATTAGGTCCTCAAGTTGTAAAATGTGCTAATAACATTATTCTGAGAGTTATTTTCCTCAGCATTATGAACGCGCATCTAACCCACGGGACCGCGCTGCCCGGCACGTTTGTAACCAATAAAACTCCTTGTGTACTTGTACAGCCAGCCAGTCATATTTTGGCATTAAGTGGGGTGCTGCTCTGAGGTTTTGAGTGATATTACCTAGGTATTCCTGAGCCATACACTGTCTTGGGATCTTATCCATTGTATCTTTGTCTTGTGATTTTTTACTAAAAGGGCAAAAGGCTAGACCTACTTTGGTTGAACTATGTGGCTGAGTCCCTGCTTTTGACAAATAGGTGTGCGATTTGACATGCCAGATTGACTGAAAATTCTAAATATTGGTCATGTTGGTATGATTGGGTAGGCGTGGTGTTACTTGTTGGTACGTGGGTTGGGGGGGGCCATGAGCGCTCAGTGCCCAGGGGCCCCTGGAGGTACTAATCCGGCCTTGTGTACACTAGACCAGTGATTCTCAAACTTTTTTCAATAATGTACCCCCTTTGAAAAAAAAATGCAGCCATGTACCCCCTGATCAGCACAAAAACAATTTGTTAGGGAATAAATGCCTATATAAAGAGGTACAGTACAGCGCTGCACCATCGGTGTCTGATTTATTAAAACAACAACCTTGTAACTGAGAAACACTTAAATGCTACATTTCAAATGTTTACAATCCATCACTAAATTCATGGCAAACCAATTTTAACATCATGCAATAACACTAAGACGACATTAGTTGCATTGAACTGATCTTTTTAATAAGTTGTACTTACAATATAGTGAGAAACATGGGCTTGTGCTTCACTGAGGATCTTTGTTATTCTCAGTGACAGGAAGGCCACTGCAGTTATTACACTTCGCGTTTTGAAATATGTGTAACTCTGTTAATATAAAACCCACACTGCTCAAACTTCGTTACATTTCCTAAAATTGGTATTTTTTTTTTTTTTCATTAACATAAAAATAAATCTAACGTACCCCCTGCAGTACTCCAACTTACCCCTAGGGGTCCGCGTACCCCCATTTGAGAACCACTGCACTAGACAGTACCAGCCTCTATAAAAGAGGGAAAATCCACCTTAACCTTTTTAATATCATCAATGATGTTGAAAGTATTCCAGAAATAACATGGCAATTAGGGATGGGTATCGTTTGAAATGTATCGATTCCGGGTTCTTATCGATTCCCCGTTTCGATTCCAAAATTCCAAAAATGTCAGTTAAAGCTTAAAAAAATAAAGATATTTTTGCTATCTAAACGTTTGACCTCTTACTTTTAGTAAGAGGTCAAACGTTTAGATAGCAAAAATATCTTTATTTTTAAAAATAAGGCACAGTGTAATGCATGTTAATAGCTTGCCACAGGCATAGCTCAGTTAAAATAAAGCACAGCTATTGTGCAATACATTTGTATTGCATGTATATTTTTTATTTGTAAAAAATAAAGATATTTTTGCTATCTAAACGTTTGACCTCTTACTAAAAGTAAGAGGTCAAACGTTTAGATAGCAAAAATATCTTTATTTTTTTAAGCTTTAACTGACATTTTTACAAATAAAAAATATACATGCAATACAAATGTATTGCACAATAGCTGTACTTTATTTTAACTGAGCTATGCCTGTGGCAAGCTATTAACATGCATTACACTGTGCCTTATTTTTTAGTGTAGTGGAGCCTCACTTTAGAGCGTTTACCGCAATCCATCTTTGGTGTTATGAAATGACTGAGCTCGTGAACTGTCTACGGGAGGGCGGGGGGAGCCTCGCTGTGGGGAAACTGTGGACCTCTGTCGCCGCAACTTACATGATGCCGTTTAAAAAAATGAAGGGCGGTGCCGGCCGTCAGCGTACCGAGCCGGCCGTCAACGGCCTGCTGACGACCGGCCGTCCTGTGATTCTCCAGAACACACAGATGGCCAGTCCTCCCTTACCCTGGCTGTATCCCACCAGGTCCCCGCGGCGCAGACTGACCCGGTGGAATACAGGGTCTACCGCGTTTAGGAACCGTTAAGCAGAACCGAAATTGTGTATTTTGTATGGGTACCCGGTACCCGGCACCCGGCATTTTCTTATCGGTTCTCATCTGGAACCGAGTTTCGGTTCCCAACCCTAATGGCAATGAAAACTGTCATTTCACTTTTCATTTTATTTCCCTTCAATCTGACTCATGCACTTTTCATTTCCTTGAATTGCTTTCTGACAACTATAAAACAATGACCGTACTGTCATCTGTGGGTTTCACAAAGGTGGAGAGAGCGGCTAATGGTGATCCTGTTAGTAAGACCCTGCAACAAAAGAGTTTCCATGCATAGGGGTATTCCAGCAATTTAGTATTGGACTTACACATAGTTGGGGGACTCATATGAGACATATTGAAAAAACACTTGTCATAATTTATGAAGCAGAGGGGATATCCAGACTTTTAGGGCTGACTTTTCAAAGTGAGGCAACTGTATCCATATAGCATAGGGAAACTCAATGTGCTTTACATTAAAGTGACATACGATTTTAATAAAAAATCTAGGCCTTGTAGGGTCACATTGCAAAAACATAGGGTCCTACATTTCCAATAATGGAACCTACAGCATCCCTTCATTGCCTGGTAAATTGCAACATCTGTCGAACTCCATGCACCCAATTTGTAATGCAGGCTTGTAGACTCCAAGCCCTAACTGAGATAACCCTCGGGGTATTTGCTCAAGACTCATCAAAGCTCCCTTCAGAGCCACAGAAGACTTTATACAGACTGAGTTTTACCAGAGAGTTGTACTTCACAGATTTAGCATTTCTTTTCTTGAACATCTACAAACACACTGCTTTTTCTCATATGCAGTCACACTCAGTAAGACCTGTTTACAGACTTTGATGTGTAAACTCCGCCTTAAACCAGATATATTGATAGACTTTCTTCTGGTCCTTTGAGGCTTCTGTCCGTGGTAACACTGGTTTTTCTTCTTCTTCTATGAGATTTATTTAACTATTCAATGTTCTTTTTGAAGAACCAGCACCAGATCTTCACCGCTGCTGTTTCAAAACAATGACATTATATTTGTCAGTTATTTGAGGGAATTAAAAAAAGCTGAGGAAATTGGGTCAGGGTTCGTTCTGATGGTGCCATAGCCACACCAGCTTTTATCATCAAAAAAGAGGAGTTTCCATGGACATCGTTATCTTGTTTTGGGAAAAATGTGTCATATTTATCTTCGTGGCACTTACAGGGCCTCCTCATCAGATGAACTTCATGGCTTCAAAGCGACCAGCTGAAGAGTTTGGTGCCGGGGCTGACAATATACGATAAACCCTGTGTAAACACTGAGGCCCTCCTGACAGATGTGCACTGATTACCGCCACGTCTAAAGACGCAGCTGTGAGAGGCGGTGGCTGGATCCCATCACCGTGGCGTGAGACGGTGGAGCCCTCCATCTCGTAAGCAGGGGTGTGGGGATCTGAGTCCTGGGCTCGAACCGTCACACCCGGACACGGACTGCTCCTCTCTGATGCTATCTGCCTCCACTCACCACATCTCCGAGTCATCCATATCGTGAAACTAAGCTGGATTGATAGTCATCACTAAAAGCATTTCAAGTAGTCACGAGTATTATGTCGCTTACATCTGTCCAACAATGAGTGGGAAGGCTTTATGGGCATCTTTTAATATACAGATCATTCTGGATGTTTTAGACTTAGTTATGAAATGATAAGGATGGATCTAGAACTTGTGTCTTAAAAAGTTAGTTATATATAATTTTCAAAGTAATAAATTAGGACTATTATTCCAAAATACAATATACAAGTTTTGGTCAAAGGCATTAATCTATGTTTTTATTTTTAAATGTACACCTTTGACAAAATATTCCATGCATCTTTACGATCTCATGCAATTTATTCTGTGAGTCTTAAAATATGGGTAGAAAGGGCAAACTGTTACTGAGTTAAAATTGCTCTTCAAGTTATTATATAGATTATAGTTTGCACTAAATATGTCATATAAATCTGTAGGATTAACAATGTGATGGAGACAATAACAGCCATATAAAAAATAAAACGTTTAAATAATGTATTGGTTTAGTTTGTCTTATCTCTTTTAAGATGCTTTAAGAAACAACAATTTGCTGACATTTTAGATCATGATTTTGATCTAAAGTTTGTTAAATTTGAGTACCTGCGTTCTTGCAGGATTTTTACACATGGGAAAAAATATTGTACATTTTAACCTTATGTGTGTTTTTTAATGAACCGTCAGAAAGTGTTCCGTTGTAACTGTTTCAACGTTTTTAACCTCCATTTCGAGTCGCAGTCATGCAGACTGAACCGTGTTTGTTAATGGATGCTTCAGGACCAGGTCAGCTGGTTCTACACAGCCTATGTCAGCATCTTCATGACAAATGGACCACATCCTGCCTGTTGTGTGGATTTGTGTGCAGGGACAGACAGCTGGGCAGTGACACCGTCCTTACGACTGTCCTGCAGATAGGTATTCCAGACTTTGTCTCAGTCAGCCTCCTGCCTCGCCTCTGATGACATCCACAGACTCTTCCTCTCGGGGACATGTCCACTGTTTCACGGCTACTTTAAATCCTATTTGTGGGACTTAACATTCTCAGTTGGAAAAATAAATCAAGAAATCTACATCAAACTCCATTCACCTACAGCTTAATTGTTCTTGTGGGTTGACTTTAGTGCACCAGATTCTTGTGGGTGGTCTTCCTATGGTTAGGATTTTTCCCTTAAGGTCATATAGCTTACACTCGCCTGTTTATTGTTTTACCTTAATACAAAGGATTTAACCGTCTGATTTTATTATAAACACCTCACCTATTTCAAATTTCACACACCTGTCCAAATATGTCATGACATGCGTGGTGCTGAGTTTTAATGTTTATTCAAGTGCACCGCAAATATTGCAAGATTCCTGAGTTAATACCTAGTGATTGTGGAGTTATCCAACAGGGCTGGAAACCACACGCTATGCAACACAGAGCTATACAAACAAATCAATCTATTTTCGCCATTTCAGTTTAATATTTCCATATAACAAAAATAATATTTGTTAACCTTATATTTAAGGTAAAAAAGCTGAATTCAACTATCAATCCTGTGGTAAAGAGTCTCTCAAAGTCTAGGAGAGGATCCGGTTTTCCACACAGACACATTGCTTGAGTCATTATTTTTGATGGATGGTCAGGTCCGAGCTAATGCGATAGATTTTGCACGCAGGAGACAAACTCTTCTACCACTAGCTAAGAAGCAACTCCCAAATTGTGTAATTACATGTACTGATCAGAAAAGAGCTACAAGCCTGGAGAAACAAAGTGCTAATAATTACATTACATTCACCTCCTTCCTCTTTCAGTCACACTTGGACACAGCTGATGGGAAAAGTTAAATGAAGACAGCTTTGCAGTTGGACGCACTGGATCTTGGATCGAGATCACCTGGGTCTCTTTAAGGATGTGCAGGTGTTTTGTATCTGTGTTTCCTTGTCGAGTCAGACATCTGTTTATCCAATCCCTATTGACCACTGATTCTGCACAAAGAAAAGGCATTGTTGAAGTGGCGGAAAATAATCTTATGACGGAAATATTCACTTTTCTTTTCACACTTTGTCATTTCTGGATATGGAGTAAATCCTTTAAGCATCTGGACAACCTCTGCTATTTTTTTTTAAAAATCTATGTGATGTTGATATACTATGATCTATTTACAACACACAGTCATTTAGATACTGTGGAAATAAGACATTTCGTCAGGTATAATAACAAAAACACATGAAGCATATTAATGTACCCAACAAGGAAGAAAATAAATGTAATCTGGTGCAGAGCAAAATGTATATCATACATAATTAGGTTGTTAAAATCCTTATCATCTTTAGGATAAAATCAGGGACCTGCCTTAAAAAAAACACTATTGTTGTACTGGCTATAATATAAAAAGTCACTCTAAATAATAAACTACATTGACTTTTGAAGCTGTTGTTGGAAACTTCAAGGTGAACTTACTCTACAAGGTTTTTCAAGAGCTTAAAACTATCACATTTAAGTGGCCCTAAACTGGGCTTTTTACAGCATGGTGTCACTGTCAGGTGACACATAAGCTGCAACTTGGGCAATGTGTATCAACGTTTTCTTTAACAATCCACAAGGCAACCCTAACCCTAACCCCTGTTTCCTTAAACCTAACCCCAATGTAAAACCATCAGCATCATTATAAGACAAGAAATGGGGTTGGCATGGGTCAGAAATCACAGGACTTTGAGCAGTCACGCAATTCATGGCCCCTGTAAAACCCAAAGCTTACTTATTTGTATATGGCACAATGTATTCCGGGATGCTACGTCACTGAGTCCATGATATAGCATCCGTAGCATGTTTCAACCCAAACCATAACCATTCATACTGTAGGTCATTTTCTAATAGTGATTTTGTTGACTAAACCTTACCAAGTAGTGTTGTTTCTTAGACCTAAATTCTATGTTATATCACATGAAGCTACATCACTAAGTAGCGTGTTGCAAACCTTCTGCGCCAAAATGCGACGCAAAACGCTTCTGCCAAAGCCTCAAAATATGACGTCTAGTTATGAGTTCACATTGCTTGTTAAGTGTGCTGCATTTTCCTTGGTCAAAAATGAACTCAAATTATTTGCCAACAGACATGAGGAGTCCCAGAAGCGCTTTGGATGAAATCATTGCACGTCAACAGATCTACTACCATGACAACTTTGCAAACTATCCACTAATAAAGACCATCTGATACAATTGAAAGTTCTAGAAAAAGCTAGTCATTGGTCCTTGGGTCAGGATTGTTGGGACTTATACCGTCAGCTCCACACTTTAAGTGTGAAATAATGAAGTTAGTGCTGGAATCTGTATATGTTAACCAGTGCGGTGTCGTGTTTTATATCTCTGTATCACTGCAAACCTATCATTAACAGAACAAATACCATGCAGCTGTTCAAATGCTTTTGAAGGGACTGTAAGTGCAGATGGTGGAAGATTCAGCTTGGTTTAGGAAATCAGAGGAGAAACAGTGGAACATCTGGTCTTTACCCTGGACAAAGAACAACGAGGCAGTGGTGAAATGAAAGAGAAAGTCATGCATTTTGAATGTGCATATAGCCACAGAAAGGCATACTTGGCTGAAATCATTTGCCACTAATACCCAAATCTAAGCTGATCCACAGCAGTGCCGCAGCAGGATCACATTAACATCAACGTACTTCTGAGACACATCTGGATCGTGCTTTGATACCACAAGTTTAAATGTACATCAATGGGAGTGATCACTGAAGATGCTTGCGTGATGAAGAGGCGCAGCTGCATGTTTGGAGCGATGTTGCCTTAATGACATAAACCCTCTGACTTTTGAAAGAATAAGTAACGCACAAAAACAAATTCATTTGAAGGCCTCTAAAAGAGAGGCAAGAGAGGGGGAAGATACATTGGCAAAAGAGTCTGCAGACTTTAGCAGAGACGAAGACAAGTGCACAGGCAGGGTCAATCCAGACTTTGACGCAGTCTGCTCATAAACTAAAGCTATAGGGATTCTTTTCAGGATCTCGCAGTGCCGTGAAGCTCTGCTAAGACCCTGTCTGGAGCTCGCAGGATTATTACTGCTGCATCTGGCAGAACAGACCAATCCATTACCTCGATGCCATTAGCCTTGTGACATGTTCCTGCTCTGCAAGCCAGCACCGTGACAGGGTGATGGGCTGCATGTGAGGGAATTAGAGATGCTCATTTTCTGCTCATAGGTCAGGAAATCAAATGAAAAATCCACACGGGGGGTAAAAAAAAGCAAAGAATGTGTTTTTGAAAAACAACCAGGCAGGAGGGATTTGACTGAAATTGATTTATCAGCTCTAAACGGTTATGTGCTCCAGTTTTTGTTTTTAAAGGGGAAACATCCGACTGAGAGAGAACTCGTGAGATAAAAAAACATCTGGCTCTGTCTTGGGTTTTATTGAATACAAGGAAGTTGATATTACGGTACAGTGTGGTGGTGGGGCTATCAGTAAAGCCTTCACTACAGGAAGGTGTTACGTCACCGGACGACCGGGGAGACAATAGGGCCTGCTGGTTCCTTTACAATGTGCACACTCGGACAGGAAACAGACTCCTTAGTTCCACACAACCCCCATTACTTCTGGTCCACAGCTATTCTCACACTCACTCAGTCTCGGGATTGAGTTTTGAAGCCTGTGCAGCAACAGATTCGCTACACATGCACCAGGAACTATTAAACTCTTTCCCCCACAACACGACTAATTTCCTCAGGGGAGTTCTCCGCCTCTTAAAGACCCTTCTGTCAGTTGACAAGACACAGACGTCTCCACACTTCTGTCACTTTATAAATCCTCAGCTGAGGAGGACAGCCGATGGATATCTTGAAGCCAAATCTAAAAGTCTGATCTATCGAAAGTCAGAAATGACCATTTGTTCACGGCACAGATTTTCCACTAAACATGACAGTTCAGTCATAGCATTCAATAATTGTTTAATAGGTTGTTAGATCATGATTTTTAAGCTTGCTTTTTCTTCAGAGAATCGTGTGCATGAAATGCCTTTCTGTACAATCGATCCAATTTGGCAGTGGTGTGTGAGGAGGGTTGGAGTGTGGAGTGACAGTAGAGCTAAATGACTGAGGAGGGTAACGTTGGCTACACACAGCAAACAGTTAGAAGAACTCCACATCACATGGGAATGGAAAAGCGAGCGCTGGCCTAAACGGTTGATTTGGTCGTGACGAGGAGCAAATGTAATGATCTCATGTGGTCGAAGCAACAGAACAAGGGAAGTGCTGGAACTGCTGCGGTTATATTACACTCTTGACGAAAAATCTTTCATTTTAACTCCAGAAAGATGTTGTTTTGTCTGAAATGGTAGAAGGGACTTTTCGTTTTTGAAACCCTTTGCATGGTTATCTTTTCCACTGTCTTTCCATGTGTGTTCCATTGTGCATCACAGTTCACAGTTCTGAGCAGTCACATCATGGAACCGGGTCTAAAATTTGAGTTGGTCAAAATGAGTCACACAAAGAGAGTTGGCTATTATCTTATCAAGTTTGAGTGTGTACAATTGCCATTCCAGGCAGAGTTAAAGGGCATAAACCAAACTCCAATGATTTTGACAAAAAATGTTAGATAAGATTTGTACCACTTCCTGGCGCTGGTAAAGCCGTTTCTTTTTACAACCTAGTATGCCTTAAAACAACTTTAGTTGTTCTGGTTTAATTTATTGAACCAAGACCCCCTGTGTTTTTGTACAACTGCAGCTTAAGCCACATCTGACACTTTGCTGCTTACGTAACGTAACAAACCACATATTGAAAAGAGGAGGAGGGGAGGTCCAATTTGTCAGTTGAGCTGGTCATATTGCCACATGAAAAGCTCAAAGACCCAGGTGTCTCCCAGTAAAAACATCACTCGCAAGCCAACAACTTAAAGGAAGCATGCGTGCGTTTTGGGCCAAGTGGCATTTTCCCCAACCCCTGTCAAACATGCTGCTAGTAGGACTGAAAAATGTGACCCTGTTGAAGAAAATGGCATTCAAACAACAGGGCTGGCGCTCCCTCCCTGAGACAGAGAATGAGAAAACAGAGCCGTAATCAGAGAAGAGTTATGAGATCTCCTCACTGAACTGCCTTTACCTCCCCTCCTCCTCCAGCTCTTTCCCTAAACTGCTTTCACTTGTTTTCTTTTTTCTTTCACTGCCTTGTTCTGTGCTTTTTCGCTCAGATTTCTAGGCGGTAGAAAGGAAGGGGGAGGAGCGTGGACAGCTGATGAAGAAAATCTGGGGGGAAATAACATTAGCATACTTAGTTTCTCTGTGTAGCTCTCTTTACGAAGACACTTTCCAATGAGGTTTAAAAGTACAGCACTGATTTCTCTCTTTAAAATTGCGTTTAGGCTTCTTAAAAAAGTATTAAAACTACTTTGTCTTCAGAGGGAGAGTAAAAAGGGACAGTCTTCTTTTCCCCCAAAAACTGCTAGTACAAACTTCTTGAGGCGGTGAATTCCTCAGCATAAAATGGGATCAATCTACAACACAACTTCCTCTAGCGCTCCATAAAATAGTCAATCACCTGCCAAATATTTCCCCCTCAAAAAACAGATGCTTCTTCATCTAAACAAACGTATTTTTCCCATGTGAGAAACTCCAACACAGCTGTAGAGCAGCACAACAAATTCAGCATTAAGTTTCTCTAAAAGGTACATTTGTCAGTCTGGGATCAAAGTTTTGCCAGAATTGTTTGGTTTAAAAGATATAGTGCAGTGGTATCTACTGATGAATGGTAAAAGAAAGTTACAAAATAAATGGAGCATAGCTTAAAATCTCCTCTCTGCAGTTTATAATTCCCAACGGCAATGACACACACAAACACCTCGCTAAGGCTCTCTCATACTTGGCACGGCAAAAATCAACAGTGAAACACTATATAGCTGCTTGAGTAAACACGAGAAAATAGTCATCAGTGAGTGAGGTTACTTTGCAGATGAAGTGCGAGGGATTTGTTGCCTTTGGGAGGGCAAAAATATTTAACATGCTGGAGACAGGGGATTTGTGGAGGGGCTGTTTAGACTGCACAGCTGACCCTCAAGTGGCAACACTGTCAACTAAAACTGATCGAAGTGTGTATTGATGAAACATTATTATATAAGATGGTGTGATCCCATGAATATAGAAAACACTGGTGTGCGTGCAGAGCCTTTCATTTGCTAATTAAGGTTAAGTTACTATTTGGTTCTGGAGAGAGGATCAGCATTAAACTTGTGATTATATTTAGGGATTAATCATGGTCATGCTTTACAAAAAAACATTTACTTTTGATTGTTAATGTGAAGCATAGAGTGGTCTCCTCCTGTGAAATGTTTTTTTAGGTAAAACTTCGAAACGGTGTTGGTCTACAACAACGTTAACCCAGTTCTTGCTTTGTATCGACATTTGTTGTATCAAATTACCAAGTTGGCAGTCATGGGAGGCAACTGTCTAAACACCCATTGGATCTAGGAAATGCATTGTCACAAAGCTTGAAACAGGGCAAGTTTTGTTTCAGCTGAGAAAAAGCTGTTGTTTGGAGATAATTGGTTTTCCACAGGCAGTCACCAAGTGGCTACACACATGAATCAGAAGAGAGTCATGCAGGAAAACCCCAAGTCAAAATGTTCAAACAGACAGGTTTCAGATTGTAAGTTTCAGGTCAACAACACAGGGGCCAGGAAGCAAAGGCGAGAAACAGAGCAAGTGGAAAGGTCTGCTTAAATATGTGCAGGGCTGATGAGGAAAAGTGGGATCAGGTGAGCAGGTGAGCGGGGACTGGTAAAGAGGTAGAAAATGGCAATGGACCACATTAAAGCAAATGTATGCCAATACTAATTTAACTTTTGATTTCTACCAAAGAAAACTTGCATAACATTTAACTAGAAAAATAATTTACAAAAGACAAGGTGACCGTAGGCCTTTAATTTCTTATTTGACTTGGTTTCTAAACATCAAATGATAGACTGAACCTGAATAATCATTTAATTGTGGTCTCTAATGAACATGCCTGACATGCTGAAGTATATTTGTCTTTCTTCTTTTTTGCATAATCTTATTATTTAGTCATGGCTCTATATAATGTTCTTTCTCTTTTATGTTTTTATTTTTAATCTATGTTCTTATTAAGTATATTGTATTATTGTACAGTATGTGTACTCAGGTCTTGAACATGTAACATACCAAATAAAATAAAGATTATAATGGCCTGGATTTATTTGTTTACATGTATGCAATTATACAAATATATATCTTAGGCATTCTGATTCTTAATGAGGTAAAACAGTTCCAACTTGCTTACCTTTCTATCATATACTTGTGGAACATGTATAGTAGTTTTCTCTCCACTGTCTGATCTGGCTATAATTAGCGTGATAGTATACTATATAAACCTGGCAATAAGTACTTGTGCATAAGGCTGTAACTAATTTAAAGACAGACACTTGTAAAGAATAAAAATCTCAGTTTGATACAGCTTCATAATTTCCTAATAAAAATCACAACATGTTTACAGTGTTATCTTTTACTACAGTGTTTTCTTGGAAGGACAGTCAGCTTTTCCCCGTTGCTGTTATCACTGTTTCTGTGGTCCTTAGCAGGCATAAAGGAAGTGGACATGTTCTTTGTTCCCACCATTCCCTGTTCCTCAGCTACCTTCCTGCTGCCATTATAAACGGGTGAAGGAGCTGACCTTAAAGTATGGCTGCTTTGACGATGATTGACGCCCCTGTGAGTCTGCGTTACATCTCAAACTCTGCACAGCTGACACAGGAGGATGTAAGAGAGATACCACACACAGGCTGAACATCTCAGGGTGTTGTCAGTTTAGCTTCAGTCATGTCTGAGCCACATTCCTAAGGTACCCTGAGTTTGGCTGGGCAAAAGCAAAACCCTAGAGGCCCAGACAGGGTCCTTGTGGAACCCCTGCTGGGAGATACTCACTTTCCTCCCACAGGAAGTATTTACTGTCCACACTGTGCTTTTCAATATGTGGCTAATAAGAAACTGACCACAAGCCACAAGCCAGTCTAAATAATAAATGAAAACAGAGACAAAAATGTGTCTGACTCGGTTTGTTTTCAGGAGCAGAATAAGTGTTACTCCTTCGTGTTGATTTTGTGGGAATGCATGTTACAGGCAACTTGCCACTTTCCATCCATATGCTGATATTAGGGCTGTTTAATATTACGGTTCATTGAGTTTAAAGCGTCTTGCGATGATTATCACATTTTCAGATGTTTTATTTTTAGAAAAAATGAAACATTTCTGGTTATTCTCGGTGCAGTCTCCAGCACCTCATTCCTAGTCGCTCTGGTTTGGATCTTTGACACAGGGTTTTAAAATAATAGTATGTGTCTTTTGAAAGAGGAAAAAACAGTAATTCTTTCACAATTAAAAAGTTGAAGCCATAAAAATTAAATAATTCTTTTTCTTAATTGAATACACTGGGGTTTTGGAGACACAACGTCTTATAGTTCAGTTCAGAGTTCACTTACACTTCTTGCTTTAACATTTGCCATTATCTTGTAATTATCACTTGTAGCCAGAGTGGCTGCTGCTCAGCTAAAGTTATAAAGCAGTGCAATTATATGGTTCACTTGTCCCAATATCATTTATGTGCCTTTTACTTGAAACCAAATAATATGTTGTTTATTGTAAGAAAAAGCAGAACCAAAGACGGCTGGTCTCATTACTTGGACAATGCCTGGGAAAAGAGGATAAATACTTTATAGGGATACATCGTCAGCTTGTACCATTTAGTATTCTTTACTTGGGCTGTAACCAAATCAGATATTGACTTCAAGTCTATTAGGGACAAAATCACAATAACGATATTACCACTTCATAACTTTTTTAGATTTTTTTTTCAAATGTAATATTTCACACTCCAACTAAAAGTCAAAAATAATAATACAATTAATAAGAATATAATAAGAATAAAAAAGTATGTATTATAAACTTTAAATGTTTTCTGTGAATGAGTTGTTGTGTTAAAGGGGACCTACTGTATCATGCAAAATGCACTTTTGTACGTCTTTTATATATGAATATATGTCCCCGGTGTGTCAGGGAACTCACCAAAACACAACCGTCTCTCTTTTCCTCCATACCCAAATCTCTAAAAACGGATCTGATACAGACTGATACAGATTTGAAAATAGTGTGACGTCAGTGACGAGGAGCTCCGCCTATATGGCCAACTCTCCACCAATCAGAGGAATGAGAGGTTGTCGTGGCATGGTAACAGCATGGTAACATGACACTTGTAACTCGGCCCCCTCCTTTGCAGGGGGGCGTGGTCAGCTGCAGCGCATGCAAAGAGAGGGTGGAGGAGAGGAAAATAGAGCAAAATGAGGCATGGCTAAAATACATGATCTGTTTGGTATTTTGAAACAGAAAACGTATAAATATACCATATATAGGTATGGCCCTACAATATATTATTCAAATATAGCAGGATAGGTCTCCTTTATCTAACTAACAAACTAACTAACAAAGTGACATCTTTGCAGTATAGGATACTGTGTTAAATATGGATACCCCCAGTGTGTGGTGGGGGAACAGCCCAGACTGCTTCCTGATTGGTTTAATGGACCACAGGACGAGGTGGGCATGGACTGTGTGATCTGCCACTGTGTGTGAGTGTGTGAGCGTTGGTTGGCATTTAAGCGTGTGTACATGCATGTGTGTGCCTTTTTAAAGAGGGGGGATTTGACTGTGGCCATAGCGGTTCCAGACCATGTAATTACTCCCACTAAGCATGAAGGAAAAAAATAACAACTTTAGTCATAACACAGGAGCAAAATGATGGGAGTGAAGCCACTGGTCATGGTTTTTACTCCGTATATTTATATCTGTACAGGTTGTTCTCTAAGTAAGACAATTATCAATTTCCACAATACAGCTCCTCAATGGACAAATCCAAGTGAGTCATTACCAGATAATTTGAAAAAGTAATCTCCCTGGTCCCACCCAGAGGAAGACAGAACATCTCGCTCTGAATTTAGTGAGGTTATTCAATTGATTAACCTCACTAAAGCAAACTAATTGACAAAAAGCAGATCTGACGTCTCGTGAGGAGCTCGCCCGGTGTTTCTCTCTCTCAGAGAAACACCTTGAAATCTTCATTTGAGTGACACTTACAAGTACAGGCTGTCAGCTGCTATTTGTTTTCTTGTGGGCAGCTCTAAAACCACAAGAATACTACATTCACCGTGCCAGAGCAAATGTAAGATTGGTGATGACAATGCATGAGGGGAACAGGGTAAGTGTATATGTGAATGAGCGTGCAAAAGAGTCGTGAGTCACTGGTCAACTCAGAGAGAGAGAAACACAAGCACAAAGACAGAGAGACCTATCTGTGGTGGGGTTTGATACGGTTTTTGAGCGAAGTCAATGACTTCACAGGGTTCTGAGATTTAATTTCCACTGACTGACTCATACTCCTGTAACATTCCCTGCCCTGTGGAAGTTTAACACACTTCCAGAACCTGTAAAGCTATGTGAGGTATACCTTAAATCTTAAATGAGCTGTAGGATGCAATATCGTTTTAATGATATAAAGCAAGGAGTCTTCTATACTGTAATGCTTCACGGCACTTATCTATACATATTATTTAAAGAAAGGATCAAATGACTATGTTTGGAAGAGTTCTCTGAGGGATGAACCCACAGTGAACTAACTCCGCAGTTCAGCTCAGCGTTATGAAGAACTTTTATCGTGTTTAGATCTTTGTTTTCCCAACTTTTTTGTTGTGTTGTTAACCTTGTTTCCCGTATTTGGCTCTTTTCTCTATGAAAATGCTCTGCAAAACCCAACATATGCTACATGCTCATCAAACAAAGTTAGCTTAGCTAGCTTGTGAACATCAAGAGGCATTTAGCCGCTAAAGAGCAAAATATTTTTCCCGAGGAATTGGTGGAGACCAAAACGGAGCCAAAAAGGAAAGGAAATATTCGATTACATTCAGAAACCGAACTGCAATGTAATACTAAGCTTGCTCTGTGTCTTAGACGGGGAAATAACTTTAGCTAACGCTTTAGCTATATCAACTTTAGAAGGTTTGTCCATGTTTTTAGCTTGTTGCGCAAGTTTAAATGTAGGATATATCGGAGCAGTGAAAACATAACTGCAAATGTACATGTATATTAAAGATTTAAGCTTGTGTTAAGATTCTAAATATATGTATTTGTCAAATAATAAGAATGGAATTTGCCTTTAGGATTTAATGTTGCCATATGGTGGTCAAATTCAATGTTTTTATAAGGAATTTGAACAAAAAGCACCTGGCATTGCAGTACTTTTAGGCTCCAACTTTAAATTATTTTGCCGTGTTCTTTTAAAATAATATATAAAATACTTTAGCGTTGACTGACAGATTGTTACAAATGTTTTAGACCTGCTGACAGGAGGCTTCCAAAGGCATCTATCATCTGCAACGCATTTTCTAACCATTACAGTGAACACACAGTTTACATTTGTAACACATACACTCCTGACAGAGAGAAGCCGTTCCCTACAGTCTGTCTGCCAGGGTTTGGAAGAGTGCCTTTGCAGAAGGTGAAACTCTCTTTTCCCATTTTTACTCCCTACACCTTCTACAGCAAAAACCCTCTCACCCTCCTCTCTCTCCAGCACACGTACCTCCCTCCCTGGCAACGCTTTAAGCCTGATACGACCACAGTTTAGATAAGCATTCTTCCACAATGAGAAGCCAGAAGTGTTTTCTTTTTTCTTCTCCTCAAACAAAGCCCAAAGAAATGCCTTTGGTTTCTGATGGGAGCTGTGTTTTCAGTTTAGGGTTATCCCAGGAACACGCAGGTTTCTCTCCAAAAATAGGCAGTACAGAGAGTGGATGAGGAGGAAAAAGAGGGGTGGGAGGAGGAGAAGAATACGAAGGGAGGGGAGTTTGGTTAATGAGCACCAGATGCCTTACCTTCGGTGGTAGCCACATTCTTTGGAGCTTTGGTTGGTGTGTGATCTGTGCTCGAACTTATGTCAGAAGAGATGCTTGAGCTCCCTTTACCTGCAGGGGAGAAGGGAAGAAAAACAAAACTGCTGGGACAGAGTATAACCACTTTAACATGACACAGTAAAGTTATGATATACTGGTTTTTACCATTGTTAGAAAAAGTATATTCACTCAAATACTACTCGTAAGTATCTCACAATGCATTTCTAAAGACTAAACTAGTGGTAGAGAAACAAAATAGGTCAAATTTTCCAAAAAAATAACAAAACAGGAATAACTAGTGACATAACTTGATCTAAACAATCTAATAATGAATTATATATAGTAATAGGTCACATGTTACACTTGTTACAGAGTATGTACTGGCACTTTTACTTTAGTAAAGGATCTAAATACTTATTCCACAACAGTTTTTTACGGTACAGCCTTTGAAATTTGTTGAGAAAAAAAGATTTCTAAGCTTAATTTCTTTAGGAAATGTGGTAAGAATGAATGAGGTGTAAGGAAAATATGAAGCCCATCCCTCTCTGCTTTCATGACTTTTACGATTCTCCATTTTGGAAGAATGGTTAAGCTTGGCACATGCACAAGTGTCCATTTTTTGCTATATCTGAAGAAGAAAAAAGTTTCCTCAAATCCCTCTCAGCCTTCACTTACACGAATGAGAAAATATTTAAGCAAGTACAATAATGAATTATTACAATAGCTTTTATCATCAGCTGTGTACTTCTTAGCTCCTGTACAACCGCCAAACAAAAGTGCTTGTTATTCGGTTTACACACTTTTACAACTCTCACTTTATGAGCTTTTCTTGTGTTTGTTGGATTTTAGATTTTTCTACACAGTCACACACGAGTGCAACATTTCAAAGAGATATTCTTTGAACATGTGCATCTGCTGCCAGAGTACAACAAGCTTGACTGCCATGGTGACTGCAGGCTGCCTGCGGAGTAGTTGTTTATGGCATTTCATTCCACTGTCAGATCATAAATGCAGCTTTGTGGCTTTCCTGAGACTAAGTATGAGCATTTCACCCAGCACGAAGAGGTATTCCCAAACAGTCACACCCACATGCACATCAAGTGCAGACTAGACAGTTCCCAAAATAAGAAAAAAATGCAACCTGTGACGCCATGTTCAGCCACACAAGAGACACACGATCCCACCGATACGTATAAAATCCTTTTTAACCAGTGCAGCTCATATGGTGTGACATTTTGCGGTGACATCACTGAGCCTGCACATCTGCTATGGCTTCTTCAGTCCCCAGAAATTACTCAGAAATTCACGCTTGCAGGTGTCCACTTTTTTAATATGTTAGCAGCCTAGAAAGTTATTTTATATATTCATCTTTTGCTTGTTACAGTGTTATTTTCCTCCGCATGAGGAACTCCACATTGAACAATTGTTTTCTGATTTTCATGGAAAAAAAGACTTTCAGAAAAGCTCCTGCTTCCTGTCTGATGTTTATATAATTTGTCAGTGGGTGGTTGGTGCATAGTTGTGCCTAGTGTGTAATTAATTAAGAAATCACACTGAAAAATAGATGTGGACTGATTAACTGCAAAATTCTGCAGTTGTTAAGAAGATGCTGGTCCCTTTAACCTAACCCTAACCTAAAAAAAAACCTAAAGCTGCAATTACTAGTTGATTGATTGCTTGGATATCCAATTGTCAACGATTTCATAATCTAATAATTGCCTGTGTCACTTTTCCAAAAATGATATGAGATGGTGTCCTGAGTATTCCATACTTTTAAATGGAATATCTTTGAGTTTGGCCTGTTGGTTGGACAAAACAAGACATTTGAAGATGTCCCCTTGGGTTCTGATGGACTTTTTACTATTTTCTGATATGTCATAGACAAATTGATTCATCAGCTGTATAATCAGTAATGAAAATAATAGTAAGTTGTAGCCTGAAACTATACAACTTTGGTCTTTGTGTGGCTGTTTACAATGCAGACACATTTATTTTTTCTCTTCTGACAAAATAGTGTAAGAAGCTACTAGTAACCACTGGCCTCTCTAACTCAAGAAGGACTGGAATCTTACGTCTATAACTTAAAGTTGTAATGGATATTTGTTGATAGGACACTTCAGATACATGGCTCAGGATTTAGATACTTAACAGGCATGCGTTAGTGTCATAACATTTATATGAACCGCAATGGAACCTCTGCATAAAATCTGATGTCTTTAATTGTTCATATTCAAACTGTCATATTTTCCTTGCTACATTGTCTTGACTTTTCTTTTGATGGGCCTACCTCAAAATGTTTTTGAAAGATGAAGGTTTTAGTGAGAGGATATCTCAACAGTGAGAAAGCCAATGTTTGTAGCCGACCTCACTTAGTTTGATTTATAATGCCCGTGTTTTATAATGCACATCACATTTGTCCAACCTGCTAAACTAATGAGAGTAAAACAAGTTGATATGTTGCAGATTCAGCTCAAGGAAGACTGAAATCTGCGACAGAATCTCTTCATGTACCTGAACAGGCCGGATTCCTGGGTGGAGCTGGTCCACTTGTTATGTTTTAACATCATGACTTTCAATCTTTTCTCCGCAGTTATTGACTTAGGAAGAGAGCTCACTGGAATGTTATTTATACAAACATCTCTGCTCTGGAGACAGAAACGATATGTTTGGTGGATTCCAGCCACAGTTTTCCTGAATAAGTAATGTTGGAGATTAGCTGAAAAAGACAGTTGGGGTGGGAGGAGGAGGCGGATAATATAAAGGCTAATACCCTGGTATAAACTGAATAAACCAACCATGCCCATAGCAATAAAGCTGAGGCTCAATGTCCTGCTGAGATTTCAGCAATATGGTGGTATGAGATTCGGTTGGCAGATATGGATTTTCGCTATTATGATATCAGGAAAACGTGATTTTCCAGGGATTTAAGCTGCATTCCAGTTGAGTGAAATGATATTCTAAATATATCCATTAGCTGAGTGAGAAAGATAGTGAATGTCTGTGCTTGCCTGACCATCAGCTCTATACTACTAATGACTTTGTGTTGTCTTATACAACTGTAATACTGGCTTATTATTGATAATAATGAGCCCAAATGTTGTAGCATTTCTAGTCATATTCTGTCTGGTTCTTTTCCTTTATGAATAAGAGAGGAATTCTGTGCGACATTATTTGTATGTTTTATGTACGAAACTTCTTAACAAGAGCTAGTTAATGTCAAAATACATATTTACTTAACATTTTAGCTACTATAAACTGTAGAAATGCTTTTACGGTAAGAAAGAGGGGCTGTTTCCATAAGCTTTACCACATATTTTAATGACATAGGTAATTTATGTTTTGTCAGGGTGTCTATATATTTTAGTTTACATAAATTCATTGACATACTTGCACAAAATGGCTGCCAAATAAAACCCCATTAGTTTAAAGGATTGCAGACAAAAATCTTAGGAATTGGTTCTTATCAAGATAAGAGTGACTGAGTGCCCACATGCCCAAACACTCGTGCACTTTGACCCACCTCCTCTGAATCTGCAGAATCTAAAAAAAAATACATACATTTGGCTACTTGGTGTTATCCTATGAACTGCCCTGCCAAGTCAGCAGTTTTTGACTGATGATACCGTATGAGATGATATTTGAACAATTAAACATTGTTGTGCAAAATGCTTCTAACTTAACGTTTTGCATGTCCAAAAATACCAAAGTTATAGGAGGGTAACCACCCCCACACTTTCATTATAGCTTATAAATTTAACTTTAACTTACATTAAGTTGGTTAAATGCATTTCACTCAAGCCATAGACAATAACACAATAAGATAAGACAACAAATCTGGCTAAAAAATTTTAGGGATGTGGCTAAACGTTAGATATATTTGCATTTCAAATGCTTTAGGCTACTGTTATCGTTTAAAAGATGCAAACCAGAAACCACTCTGTATCTTTGAAGAATATAACCATTACTAAAGAGTCCAAATCAATTAACCATAATTTAGTTAAATTATTTTTGACCATCATTCAAACGTGTGGAAATGATGGTCAAGGGTTGCTTTAAGCTCGATATCAATGCATATCGTAACAATTTGAAGATTGTTGAATGGAATAAGGCATAAATTGATCTCCACACAAAGAGGAAGCTCTTACTCAGAGAAAACTGGAGTTATAGAGAAAAACACGTTCATTTTAGGCAAGCTCTCTGATGTCCAGGGGCAAACTGAACGAAGCTACAGAGCCAAGAAACCGCACATTTTCTGTTTTAGTTTATGAGAGACTCTATGGCATGGCACACGGCGGTAACATGATAGTGTATCGTTTGATTTAAAAATACTTTGTTTCAAGTGGAATTCAAATAAAAGTTGTTAAAAAGTCATAACTCCAGCACTTACCCTCGCTTCCATACTGTTTTCCATTGTTCGCACCCATTTTAAAGAATACATAATCTATGCGCAAAACTCGGTGTATCAAAAGCAGTTAAATTCCAGAGAAACGGGTAGTCTTTCCACAGAGATATGCTAGACAGTCAGAGTTTTGTGTAGGGCCGCTAGCTCTGACTCCAAATAGTTAATCCAGATGTTGAGCAGAGGACGCCTCAGCATTACGCAAAACTACAGTCCAGAATCCAGCTTCCAGCGGTGCAGACTTTCTATATCTGAACTTCCACCGACAAAGAGCGGTGAGCAGAAAAAAAAATCCCGATTCGAGGAGTTCGGAGAAAACTTTTGTGAAGTGGCCTAAATGGTAAGCAGCTGTTTATCAGGCTGAGTGCGGCCAGACAACTGTGACTCGCTGCTCTCCTCCTCTGGATCTGGATTTAAAGAGACCGCAGACCAGGGAGGCAGAGCTGGATATTTAAAGAAAGATAAGCCATCGATAGACTGGGATTCAATGGTAGTGGTGAGAGAAGTACTCAGATACTTTACTTTAGTAAAAGTAGAATAATGAATTACAAGTAGCGTAAAAGTTCTGAATTCCAATTACTTGAGTAAAGGTAGGCTACTTACGTGTATCATCAAAAACTCATTTTAGTGCCAAAAGTAAAATAATCCATTCCACAATAGCTAATATCAGAGTAAATGACTGAATCAATTTGCATTGTAACCTATAATAAGATTTGTTTGCTAATCCACTGTGTATTATTAATCTGAATCTTCAGAGTAACTAGTAATCGAAGTTTTTCAATACAAAATGTGGAGTAATACGTTTTTGTATAGTATCATTGTAACAAACAAAAAGTCCCATCTCAATTACTTGAGGAAAACTGCAAAATTATTCATATCAAATTATACCTTCAACTACAATCAATCAATCAATCAATGTTTATTTATATAGCCCAATATCACAAATGTTACATTTGTCTCAGTGGACTTCACAATTTGTACAAAAATATCAGTATGACAATACGACACCCTCTGTCCTTAGACCCTCACATCGTACAAGGAAAAACTTCCGAAGAAAACCCACAGTTTTAAAGGGGAAAATGGGAGAAACCTCAGGGAGAGCAACAGAGGAGGGATCCCTCTCCCAGGACGGACAGACGTGCAATAGATGCCGTGTGTAAATTGAAAAGATAATACATTTGCAACATAGGTAGTCCAAATGTTTGGAAATGCTTGTGTGTATAATAGGAAGATGAATCCACGAGGATATCCATCCAGGACCTATGATCCAGGACCACAGCCACGACTCAAGATCCAGGGCTCGCGATGCAGGACACAGGACCGTAGGATCATCCATGACTCCGGATCCCAGCGTATATATACACAAAAAAGAAAGACATTTGGGGAAGCTGGGTTAATCGGAACATGAGAGTACACAGGTATAGACAGAGAGAAGGAAGAAGTAAGATGTCCCCCGACAAACTAAGCCTATATCAGCAAAACTAGGGGCTGAATCTAATCAGCCCTAACTATAAGCTTTATCAAAAAGGAAGGTCTTAAGCGCACTCTTAAAAATGGATAGGGTGTCTGCCGCCCGAACACAAACTGGAAGCTGATTCCACAAATGTGGAGCTTGATAAGAAAAGGCTCTGGCTCTCATTGTACTTTTAGAGACTCTAGGAACAACCAACAACCCTGCATTCTTGGAACGCAATGCCCTAGTAGGACAGTAGGGTATAATGAGTTCTTTAAGGTAAGATGGCGCCTGCCCATTAAGGGCTTTGTAGGCGAAAAGAATAATTTTAAATTCTATCCTGTGTTCTATAGGGAGCCTGTGTAAGGCAGCCAGAACAGAACAGGAGTAATGTGGTCCCTTTTCCTAACTCTGGTTAGTACACGAGCTGCAGCATTTTGAATCAGCTGAAGCGACTTGACTGACTTCTTGGTACACCCTGATAATAAAGAGTTACAATAATCCAGCCTTGAAGTAACAAATGCATGGACTAGTTTCTCTGCATCGTTTTGAGGCAAGATATGCCTGATTTTTGCAATGTTACGTAGATGGAAGTAGGCGGTCCTTGAAATTGATTTTATGTGGGCGTTAAAGGATAAATCCTGATCAAATATAACACCAAGATTCCTTACAGTCTCACTGGAGGCCAAATTAATGCCATCCATAGTTAGTATATCTTTAGATAATTTGTTTCGTAGATTCTTCGGGCCAAGTACAATAACTTCAGTTTTGGTCGTGTTTAACATCAAAAAGTTTAAGGTCATCCACGTTTTTAAGTCCTTGAGGCAGTCTTGAATTTTATTTAGGCTTGATTGATAAATATAGTTGAGTATCATCCGCATAACAATGAAAGTTTACAGAATGATTCCTTATAATATTGCCTAACGGAAGCATATATAATGTGAACAAAATAGGTCCGAGCACTGAGCCCTGTGGCACTCCATGGCTAACTTTGGTTTGCGTGGAAGATTCATCATTGACACGTACAAACTGAGAGCGTTCAGATATATAGGACCTAAACCAGCCTAAAGCAGTTCCCTGTATGCCAACTAAGTGCTCTCGTCTTTGCAATAAGATATCATGGTCGATAGTATCAAATGCAGCACTGAGATCGAGCAAAACAAGAATAGAGACAAGTCCCTTGTCAGAGGCTATTAGAATGTCATTTGTGACTTTAACCAGAGCTGTCTCTGTGCTATGATGTGTTCTAAAGCCAGACTGAAAATCTTCAAATAAATCATTGTTTTTTAAGTAATCACACAGCTGTTTTGCGACTGCTTTCTCAATAATTTTTGAGAGGAACGGAAGATTAGAAATAGGTCTATAATTGGCTAAAACCTCTGGATCGAGGTTGTGCTTTTTAAGAAGCGGTTTTATCACTGCTACTTTGAATGATTGTGGAACATAGCCTGATAATAAAGACATATTCATAATATTTAATAAAGAAGTGCTAATTAATGGAAAAACTTCCTTCAACAGCTTAGTTGGAATTGGGTCGTTGATGGTTTAGAAGAGAGAATCATTGAATTTAATTGTTCAAGGTTTATGGCTGAAAAGCATTCTAGTTTACTATCTAGTGTAATATTATAACTCACGCTTCCGGGAGCCGTTGATAACACTATACTGGTCAAAGGCAAGAGGTCATTAATTTTGTTTCTAAGAGTAACAATTTTATCGTTAAAAAAGCACATCAAATCATTACTACTGAGTGCTATGGGAATAGAAGGCTCAATCGAGCTATGGCTCTCTGTCAGCCTGGCTACAGTGCTGAAAAGAAATCTTGCATTATTCTTATTCTCATCTATTAATGAAGAGTAGTAGGCTGCTCTCGCTTTACGCAGTGCTTTCTTATATTCATTGAGAGTAATATGCCAAATTAAACGAGATTCTTCAAGTTTAGTGGAACGCCATATCCTTTGAAGTTGTCTCGACTTTTGCTTTATTTTGCGGGTTTCGGCATTATGCCATGGAGCTAATCTATGTTGTTTTATTTTCTTCTTTTTCAAAGGAGCAACAGAGTCTAATTGTATTCGCAGCGCATCTGTAGCACTATCAACAACATGATCAATTTGGGGTGGTGTACATTTTGTATAAGTTTCCTCCCCTACATGCAGACATGCTATCGAGTTAAGTATTGGTGGAATCTCTTCCTTAAATTTGGCTATAGCACTAACAGATAGGTTTCTGCTGCAGGAGCTTTTGACTAATGCTTTGTAGTCTCGTAACAGTACTTCAAAAGTTACTAAGAAATGGTCGGATAAAGCAGGATTATGCGGTTCGACTAATAGTTGCTCAATTTCAATACCATAAGTCAGAACAAGGTCGAGAGTGTGATTATAGCAGTGGGTTGGTTTATTTACACTCTGACAAAAACCAACAGAATCTAATATAGAGTTAAATGCAACAGTAAAGCTATTTTTATCGTCGTCAACATGAATATTAAAGTCACCTACAATAATGACTTTATCTGTTTTAAGTACCAAAGTTGATAAAAACTCAGAGAATTCAGATAAGAATTCTGAATAAGGACCTGGTGCACGGTACACTGTAACAAATAAGATTGGCTGCAAAGTTTTCCAGGTCGGATGCGTAAGACTAAAAACGAGACTTTCAAAGGAGGTATAATTTAATTTTGGTTTAGTATTGATAAGTAAACTTGAGTCAAAGATTGCTGCAACTCCACCTCCTCGGCCCGTGCCTCGGGCAATATGAGTATTGATATGGCTGGGTGGAGTGGCCTCATTTATGCTGACATATTCTTCATGTCTCAACCAAGTTTCAGTGAGACAGCATATATCAATATTATAATCTGATATTAAATCATTTACCAATATTGCTTTAGATGCTAGAGATCTTATGTTTAAGAGACCACATTTAATCTTCCTGTTTTGTTGCACTGTAGTAGTTGTTACATTTACTTTTATTAGGTTATTATGTATGACACCTCTATTAGGTTTTACCTTAAATTGTCCTTGGGCAGACACACACACCGCTAATATTGGGTATTTTATTGGGTTCGGGATTCCTATGGAATATACAACAATTCCAAATTATGCCAAATGCTTCATTTCAGAATAAAATATAGATTTATCTTAAACTATAAACATAATTGTTTGTCAATTTTGTTCTTCAAGGAAACCAGTGATCAAAATGAATAGATAAATATATAAAACATTTTCTAAGGAAGTGGAGTAGGAGAATAAAAAAGCAGAACAATGAAATAGTAAAGTAGTATCGTAATTGTACTTACGTAAGTACAGTACTGGAGTAAATATACTTTCCCCCACTGGAATAACACAACCATAGTCTATGGCTGACCTAATGGAATCATTCAACAATCCCATTCAATTATTTGCCCTTATACCTCATTAATATTTAAGTCTTATGTCATCACAGGTGTGATTTGAAGAGCTTCACACTCAGCCAATCAGAATTGAGGTCATATAATCTCCTAAATATTCTGAGGATATAGGCCTGCTGACAGAAGAGAATGGTTTAACCACACATGTGGGAATGTGCCTATGAATAGCATTCATCCAGGTCATTGGATATCTAGAAGTAAAGTCGGCGGACAAAGCCAGTTGTCTACTGATGACAGGTGACTTAATATTCTAGATAGAAGTGGAAATTCCATTCTAAATGCACACAGTATGCAGATCTATAAAGGATAACGTTGTATTTGTGGCTATGGTGACTTCTATTCTCTAGTAACATTTGCAGCACAATGTAAAAGGCCTTTAGCTGCAGCTAAACAGGTACAAGTAAAAGATTGAATAGAAATATGGGTAAATATCTATAGTGAAGTGCTGTAAGAGTTAAAGTTAAAGAGTTAGTTTGAACTTTAAATGTTATTCTTTACAGTTGAAATCATTTTATCAACCATTTAAAATATGTCCACCACATATCACTATCAATTTACTATTAGGGATATAAACATTGCACATCTTTAATCACTATAAAAGCAGGACATATCATACATACAAGACTTCTAAATGGAATATAGATTAAGTTAAACTCTACACAAACTTAGATAAAAAAGGTGTATATATATATAGTTTTAGTCTGAGGCTAAATCATGGAAAAGGTAAAAGCTACAGTACATAAAACTGCACATTTGTTATTCTTTAAAAGTATTTTTGCATTAGGAAAGATGTCATGGCTGCAAGACGAAGAAGTTTCCATTCCACAAAAGGTATTGAATTACTACACTTTTTACTCAAAATTGGGATAACACCATTAAAAAAGAAAATAAATGGGATAACGGGTCTAGGAGCGCGATTAAAGTCATCGCACATCTGTAATATTTTATGCTGATCACAATCAGACCCTTCCCCTTGCCATTATTTTTGCTTGCAGAAGAGACATTCCTGACTTTAATGTTTACGGTGTTGATCTTTTCACTCTGGTGTTGATCTCTTTACTCTAACGAGCCTTTAAGAATGCAATTTTACAATGTTTGATTGGCTCACATGGTACCAATCAGCTGGGCTCTTGGCTGTCTGAGAAAGGTCAAATGCCAAACTTCAAAACCTTTACAGGCAACAATCTCTGCCACACTGGAATGCAAAGTAAGAAACACTTTAGCTTTCTGCAGCAACATTTGCTTAACCAATGTATTTATTTAAGTCTTGAAACGACAAATTAAAAAAAACGTAATGTCACCACTTGTAAACATAGTTTCAGATCAGCTCTGACAGGTGGCCATTATGGGTCATCCAGTGTAAAAACACCCCCCCCAGGAGCGAAAGGGTAAGGGCTGACAGCAGGACTGGTGTTTATTTCAGGAAGGAGCTCAGATTTGTCAGAGTTGGCATAGCAGGCCGAACCAGAAAGGCTGAAGTCGTCTTCTGGCAGAGCTGCATTCTGGGAGAACGTGGTCAACGCACCATTGGTGTCGGTCGCAGCGGTAGTTGTGGAAGCTGATTGGTCATTTTCAGCCTCTGTGGTGGCCTCAGGGCTGGCAGAAATTGGGGCAGGGGTGATCTCCTCCAGTTTGAGGTATAATGTCCTCAAGGCCAGAGGGATGGACATGGACCTGAGACACAATTCAAAGAAAAGCAAAGTTCATTGGCATTTGTATCTTGTGTTCTATCAAGAAATGTTAAATTACTGCATGTAAGATGGGCAATCTATTAAGAAGGCATCATCATCATCATCTAACATCAGTAAAGTAAGGGATATAACTTTTGAATACACACTTCTTCATAATAGTTGAGAGGTTTTCAACCATAGACGGATCCCCTATTTCTGCCCCAAACAAAGTGCAGGTAATCTGATGAGAATCGGATACATGCACCAGCACTGTGTCAAACGAAGAAATACAAAAAAAGTCACACAAGGCATACACTTTTGCAGAAAAATTCAACGTTGACGTAGATAATGAAATGCTCACAAACAACGAGGGAGTCAGTGTGAGGTCCCTGGAAGGTCACAGAAAAGCTGATGTCAGACTCAGGACGCACTTCAAAGTGTTGGTCACACTCCGAACCTAAGGGGAAAATCCATTATTAAACCATCACATATCTCACTCTAACCTCTTTACCTTCTACACGCTTCTCATTTATCACAACGTACCTCACCATAGATGCATTTCCACCATTATGCTGATGACACCCAGTTCTATGTCTTTACCAAATCCATTACTCGTCCCCTTCAAAGCACTCCGCAATTTCGATCTCTTTTACCGCACTGACCTCATATTCTTACTTTTAAACCTCAGACAGAAGTATTCATCCTCCTAATCCGGTCCAAGCACTGGGCTAGTGGGAGGACAGGGCCTTCTCCATTGCTGCCCCCTCCCCCTAGAGCTCACAACTCAGACATTCAACCCCACTCCCCACTTTCAAAAACCTCACAAAAATGTAAATCTGCTTTTAAAGGTCGCCTATTATACTGTTTTTCATTAATACATTATAAATCTCAGATATACAAAACATGTCTCTGAAGTGTTTGGCTCGAAATACCAAACAGATCATGCCTTGTAGCATCCCATAAACCCCTCTGTTTCAGCCCTGTTTCAATATTATGTGTCTGTTGCTTTAGATGAAAATAAGGAGAGATATTTGTTTAAAAAGAACACAATGTTGATCTAGGGGGAGATTCAGGTGATACGGTGGGAGGGGGTTACCTTGGTTGGTTATTGGCTAATGGTTACACAAGCCAAAAAATCGTTATGACATCATAAAGCTCATTTTCAGACAGGTTTTTATATAAATGGAGCAGGACAAACAATGAACAAATCTTTTTTTCCTGAAACTCTTTACACAGAGGGGACACATGTTTATGTATAAGAGACATGAAAAAGTTGGTTTTGCATAATAGGTGACCTTTAACTTGTCGATGACTGGTCCCGCCCATTCATTTCTTCCCCTTTTAATTGTTGTTGGTGTTTTTATTAACCAATACCAACCAAACTTTGTGTTACCTGTTCCGGTACACTGAGAAGTCATACAGCTCCTCAGCAGGGTGTTGATGACACACTGATGTCGAAGCAGCTCCAGTAGGGCTGGTACATGGGCAGGGTGGGTGAAGGGGATACTGTCCACCACAGCCCCTCTTTGGGCGGGCACCTCCCATGCTGCTCCAGGGAGGATATAACTGTGCATCACACTACCAGGAAGAGGCTGGACAGAAACAGAATTGATTCCCTTCATGTAATCAGAGATGGCAAAAGTACCCACATCCTTTAGAAGTACAGTAACTTGTGTTTAAAATACTCTGGTAAAAGTACTGACTAAACTTCTTAACTCAAGTAAAAGTAAAGAAGTATGGGCTTAGAAATGTACTTAAGTAAAATGTACCCATAACTACCAACAGTTTTAAAGAGTAACTGACCTCCCTTTATATTAACAATAATGTCATTGTTAGCTAATGAATGTTTTGATGCTGAACAACGGCAAAATTACAAAGTTTTCATTGGTCCCTCTTCTTTAGAGAAGACCAGGAAATTATGGATACACGGATCGTGTTCAAATCAATAGGCAGGCACTGACTCTAACTAATAATGATCCCGCCACCAAACACAGATTAAAACTAATGTAACAAAGCTGTTTTGAAAATGTAAGAAGTAGAAAGTACAGGTATTTGTGTTAAAAATGTAAGAAGTAAAAGTAAAAAGTCGTCAGAAAAATAAGTTGTGGAGTAAAGTACTGATACCAGAAAATTGTACTTAGGTACAGTAACTAAGTATTTGTACTCCACTACTTCCCACCTCTCCATGTAATAGAGAGCAAATGTTAAAGCCTGCATAATAATGTAGCTTATATGAACCCAGTTACCTTTCACTTTAAGCAAACACAAATTTGATCATACAAACCGCTGTAAAAATAGCATCCTGCTCATCTAATGTCTCCATGTGGATTTTTGCACTTGGTGAACTACTCATAAGAAGCTTGGGTAAGGCTGCCCACTGCAGGTCAACATCTGGTATGACCACACCTATGAAATATAGAGGGGGAACAAGAGAGCATGGGATGGGCTGATACATCCTAATAGATCATTCTAAAAGTGTAATATTTCAAACTAACCTGTTATTTGTCTGAGCTTGTCGACAAAAGAACACATCATTGGTATTGCTGGCTGCAGTTTGAGGTGAAAGCAGGCAGGCAGCATCTCACTTAATGGCAGTAACACAGGATAACTGCCACAGAGGAGCATAAAACCAGCATTGGCATTCACATTCACAGTGGGGTGTAAAATGAAACATATCCTGTTGAGTGAGCGATTAAACAGCAACATGTTACCCCTGGGGATCCAGCTGTGGAGGCTGTTGGATCACAGAGGCTGTCTGAAGCTTGTGAGGCACATCACTGACATCAACTGTCACCATTGCAGCCTGCACCACCATCTCTCTATCAGTCATTTCTTCCTCTTCTTTGAAAATAAAAAGAGAAGAGATTTTACAAAATAACCTACATTTGGTCTGTTCATGTCTGTAGATTTCTGTCAAATTCACCAAATTACCATTACATGATACCTCAATTGCATATGTAAAAAAAAAACAATATAATTGTCTTTATGTTGGTAATATACTGGGGATGTTTGATGGCAATATCTATTATTACGTTGTTTTTTTTAACCCAGTTACCCTTTAGTGTTGTGTGTGTGGAATTCCTCATTACATGTATTTAAAGGCATTATCATCTTATTCTCTTACACTTACGAGAAATGTCCCACCTCAGTAGAACCTTCATATACCAGACTTTCTAGTTTCATCCTCACCTTTGTTCTGAAGGTTTGCAATGAGGGATTTGTTCATTTATCATTCAGTCTTATTTATTTAAAAAAAAAATGTATACCTACAAATATTTGAAAAAATAGTTTTCTTATAGATCTGTTAAGGGTATTTTCAGATGTATGTAATGATTGAAATAGATATAACATTTGTTCTCCAAAAATTATACAAATGTCACAACAACAAAAAAGATTTGTGCAAATGTAAGCCAATATTTGATATTTATCTGCCTCATTTGCATTTAAAAAAAAAAAAAACACATTTCAGTTAGCTTTGAATTCTTAAAAAAACGATTTGCCTTAGTGAAAGGGAGAGGTGTTGTGGGCCCTATTAAATACTTACGCTCAAAATAGGAATGAGTATAATGCATACAAACATTTAATAGGTTTATAAAGTGAACCAATTTCATTGACCGGAGCAAACATCTTACGTAAATCAGAGGTCTTCATTCCATCAGTTGGGGTGGAATAGAACTGGATAGACAGAGGGCAATCTAAAGTGAAAAATGAAATGTCTATTAACAAAAATATCTTTGAATAGCTTGTGTTTTATGTTTTGTTGGCATAATGTACCTGCTTTTCCAGCAATTAGACACCCAACTCTGCCATTGTTAATCATGTCACCTTGGGCAGAGTCAATTGGCACACTAAAAGCACATATCAATTTGTATTAGTGCTTTCCATGAAATATGATTAATATTCCTATAACAACGGAGCCAGGAAGTATTTGGTATTTTTGCGTGAAGCAATTAATGAAAATCACACAACAACAAGCTCTGTGGTAGTGGTATTTTTAGTTACTCACCATGGTAAAAGTGATATCTGCTCCAAGTCCTTTCCAAGGAATTGCAAAGATGCAAACAATTTTAATTTCTGGTCACTGAGAAAAATAAGACATAAATGCAGAGTTAAATGAGTGCAAGAAGGCCTACAAGTTAACAGCTAAATTAAATGTTAAGATGATGTACTTGTCTCCAGGGATGTTGTACTGGGTGAAGAGGTCTGCCAACTTCATGGCAAACTCAGTGAATTGTTTTAACCTGTGCCCCAAAAAAAGGGCACAATCAGCATCAAAAACTATTTATTTATGTAATAATTTCAATGGCACATCTTTATGCATCAAGCTAAATGTCATCATTTACCTAATTTTGTCAACTTACCTCAGCAGCCACAAAAAGGACTCACTGGGCTGGAAGAAAATTGTATTTTATTACAATGCAGAGTAAAGGGGAATAATGTAATTTGCAGTCTATTCCACTTACAACAGGGGATCCTCCATGTGGGGCCACTTTGACCTCCTCCACCTCGCCACACAGCAGCAACACCACCTCCAGGTAAAACATATCGGCTGTCAGGTAGCATGTGGCCTCAGTGATGTGAAAGCCCATTCTAGGGAGGATAACATGTGTGCCAACACGTTTTATTACAAGAGGAATTAAGCTATATAATGAGCTTGTTGATAAAAAAGTAGACCAATAAAATAGTTATTGTAGGGCTCTTCAGTCACATATCAAAAGCCCTATAAATACCCTTGTTGTTTAGCAATCATTTCCAGACGAGACCTCATGGTATTCAAAGAGGACACTGAAACATAGAAAGGCAGACATACTCACATGGTAGAATGTCATACAATCGTACACCGAATTATTGGTTTATTGTTTGTTTACCATTTACCACTTCCTGGAGCCGTTCCAAGGATCTAAGCAGCGGCACACATGGTCGGGAGGCATCTTTTGGTCTGTCCTATTGGGGGACAAAGGGAAGAAAACACAACAATGAACCAGTTGTGTAGTCGTCCTTGTGTAACAGTCTCTGGTGCTCGCAGCCCCTCCCATGACACCACAGCGAAGGAAAATGTAGGCTTTTGGAAGCTTTGCACTTAGGGATGGGTATGTTTTTAAACACCATGGGAGGCTGCCACGCCTGGGTTTGTCAAATGAAAACTGACACTGTCCTTTCTGAGAGGCCTGGGTCTATAAAGTCCTCATCAGCATCACTGCCGGCAAAAACTGCATGACTAAGCCTGGCTGCCTTATCACCTTGGTCAACACATCACTTCAGTGCACCAAGTAATCAAGTTTCTTTACGACACAGACCACTGCCAAGCTCCACTTTGTATTAATGCAAAAGTACTATCTGACCCACTGCTCCACCCATGACAAATCTAAAAGAGAAACACACCCTTTCGTAAACTCGGCTTACGAGTCGGCATAGCAGTGCAAAACACATTTAAAGCATTTTCAACACTTTTTGTTAAGTGTAAAAGAGTAGTAAAGTATAAATATAGAAACATAAAAAACAACTTTTGTTTTGTTACAAAAGGCTCCCTACTCATGCCATGTGGTTGAAGGGATTCCAAACAACCCTCAATGCACAAACTTATGAAACAACAAAGGCGTGTGTGTTTCAGGATAGATGAGCTCAGTGCGTGGCCACACCAGTTCCTGATCTCCAACAAGACATCACATTAGATAAGCCCTCTAGTAAAAAGTACAATAGCTTGTTTAACCAATCGTCTATTTTTTCTGCTTTTAACTAATAAAAGAGCACACTTTTAAATAACCAGGACAAAGGGAATTGTAAACTCTAGTTTTTCAATGTGGAATTTAAACAAAGGGAGTAGCCTAAGCTAAAATGAGAATGAAACAGAGATAGTTTTCTTTTCATTGCAGTTTCTTACCATGCATCTTCGGACAAGCTGAAAGGTTTCTTTCCATGTCTTTTCTGCAAATTTCAAGTGCAGATCAGAGATTATGGACTTCATGACTAAAGCATTTGCCTACAAAAACAGAACAAAAGTATATCAAAACATAAAACTACAACATCCACACCATTTCAAACGGACTTTAATCAATTTTAGGGACCTTTAAAGTATATCTTTGGGTTACAAACAAATAGACTACTTTTTGTGTTTGAAATCAATAATAAAGGTCTGTAGGCCTAATTAAAAACAGGAACTTTAAATCAACATTACCTGGCACTTCAAAGCCTGCGTTACTCTGACTTGAAAGAGGCTTTTTACTTGAACAAACGTGCCAGCATTTATGTAGATTACCAATTATTCAATTAGCCTACCATGCATCCACTGTCGGTCATCTTTTTGTTATGTTATACCACGAAACCAAATCACTAAAACAACTCAGAAATAATATTATTAATCATTACATGTTACATCGTTAGTGATACATTGATGTTACATTGGCACACAAAGTGAAGCTGAGTGGTATCTGGTTCTCCCATGCGGGCGGGCGTTGTCAGACAGAGCCAAGCCTCACAGGATGTGTGCACTCAGTCTGCTGCTAAGTCTCTGGAGTTAGCTAGGGAGCTAGCCATGAGCTAACAAGTAGCTAGCTGAGACTTCTCGTTCTGCCACCATAATTCAACCTTTGTCAAACGCCGTGCCAAGGTGAATACTGTCTTATTTAAAGGTAGGTGGTGTTATTCATAAGAAGGCAACTGTTGTAAAGCTTGCTGCGGTCATGTCTGCTCTTCGTTTATTTTAACGTTGTATATTTCAGTTGTGATTAGCTGCTTGTTATCGCTTGCTAGCCATTTTGACTGTGTGGCCAAAGTAGCTGGCTAGCGAGGATCGATTAAACATCTGTTGCTAGGTATCGGATTTTAATGATTTGTCTTTTGTGCGTTATCTGAGCTGCTACCTTCATGTTCGACTTCCTCACATGTTAATTCATGTCCAGCTGACGTAAGCTTGTTAGCCACATCACCCACTGTACCTGCTAGCTTGATTACCTGCTGTTGACATGTCCCCAGCTTTAGTTAACATGATAATTAGCACATTGTGCGTTTATATTCATTATTTCAGTCATCTTTTGTTGTAATGATGAGGCAGAATTGTCAGTTTTTAAGCTGACAGCATAGAATATTGTTTTGTTTTTTTGAAGTGCCATTGCTATTAACGTTATTTACCCAGTTCCATAATTCTAAATACATGTCTTAAGCGTTTATGATACAGCCAATGGATGAAATGTAATAAACGTTACTGTAAATCACTATTTCGAGGTCCTATACCTATATACTTACTGTCCTCATTGTCAACGTGTCCTAAAGACTTATTATTAAAAATTAAAAATATTGCATGTTGACCGATACATAACATCATATGGCGTTTTATCAAGTGTAGAAGAGAAACGTTTACATTATGGGGTTTAAAATGGTTGAAGTAAAGGATATTGCTTCCTATACTACATCGTAAATATTGACTTTAAGTGCATACACTCCCTTTGGTAATTTGTTTAATTAATGACCTATTGGCTATATTCCCATTTGAATCCCTGATTCTCAGAAGTCTGGGTGGGCCTGTGTTAGGGGAAAAGCATCAAGACGGACTTCTGGACATCATGGTATTCCCATAGACTGTCCAGTATGACATACTGACCACTAAATGGCTTCTGCTTATGTCAGATTTCATCCTGTCTTGTCAACGTTTGGAAAATACTGCCAGATGTTATGCAGAAGCTTTAAAACAAGTTATATTTATTTCCTAAATGGCTTTCACAGGTTTCTCTTCGACTAGTGGAATTTGCCTACTGTTTGTCAAGAGGTAGTAGATAAATTTGCTTATCCATATGTCATCGGGTTTCCCCAAAGGATGCCACAAGCGGGGTTTTTTTGCATTTATTTTACGGTTGTCTGACATCTAGCATGTTAACGTCGGTTGCAAAATATGCATATAAATAATTCAAAATTCTGTCAGATGTGTTTGTGTCAAACTTTAATGTTGATGCAGGTATTTTTGTTTGGGTCACCCAAATAATTTCTGCACATTGTATCAGTATTCTTTATTTTTAAGTAAATAAT
This sequence comes from Gymnodraco acuticeps, assembly GCF_902827175.1. Classification (NCBI taxonomy): domain Eukaryota; kingdom Metazoa; phylum Chordata; class Actinopteri; order Perciformes; family Bathydraconidae; genus Gymnodraco; species Gymnodraco acuticeps. The sequence goes on from NW_022990021.1 coordinate 2,523,018, forward strand.
GATGTTCCTATGACTTCTTTGTCTTTGTGATTCACAAATATTACCTATAGCTAGGTTAGGGGTTCTGTAGGCCCAGGGAGAAGTGGTAGTATTTAAATACTGATTTATTTAGCAGTTTCTAGTAGGGCCGCTCAATTCATCGTATTTTAATCGCAATTACGATTTTGGCTTGCAACGATTACGAAAACAACGTCATCGAAATAAAATGATTTTTCTTTTTGTATTGGTTTTCAGTTGAATTATACTTAAAGTTCAGGGTAATCAACTGTTGAAAACATACTGTTCAAATTTTATTTTTTCAATAAATGGATGTTTTCAAAGTAAATGGATAATCGATTTTAATAATCGTGATATCAATTATTGACCCAAATAATCGAGATTATGATTTTTTGCCATAATCGAGCAGCCCTAATTTCTAGTTCCATCGGTCATTATAACAACAGTGCTTCTTGCTGTAGTCTTAACTGTGGAAGAGAATTATCATCTGCACTACATATTTAGTGTAATGGCTCTTATTGTATTACTATGGGACACAATGAAGTATAGGAATCTACCTGCAGACATGTTATCTATAGCCTCGTAAATGATAAGATATCTAAGGATTTCTTCTCTCTTTTTTTCCCCTCAAGGAACTTCCCTGCACCGCCAGCTTCACCTTGAACTTCATCCCTTTCACACTTGGATCTCCTCCTAGACAGAGCTATGGCAGCTGCTAAGCCAAAGGGGCAGAACTCTCTAGCCCTTCACAAAGTGATAATGGTGGGCAGTGGAGGGGTGGGGAAATCAGCCCTCACACTCCAGTTCATGTATGATGAGGTGAGCAGCTTGCACAACAACAGTCGAGTACATTTCAAATACGTTAAGGTAGAAAGCGTTTCTTTTTTTAATGGACATGACATGTTATATTTCCCCCCTTGTAGTTTGTTGAAGACTATGAGCCCACCAAAGCAGACAGTTACAGGAAGAAAGTGGTGCTGGACGGAGAGGAGGTACAGATCGACATCCTGGACACAGCTGGACAAGAAGACTATGCAGCCATTCGAGATAACTACTTCCGCAGCGGCGAGGGTTTCCTCTGCGTGTTTTCCATCACAGAACTGGAATCATTTGCAGCAACAGTTGACTTCAGGTCCAGCAGCATCACATATTACATCATAGCAGTTTTCCATCCAATATAATTTAACGACATAATATATCATTCCTCTGCTAAAATACATAAACAGTCTATGCTCTTTTGGCATTTTGGAACATTAAAGGCTGTATTTTCTACTATCTGACCTCATACTCTTCAGCGAGCCTGTTTATTTTACATAATTCACGGCTGATTGACCTTTCTCTTTTTGCAGAGAGCAGATTCTGCGAGTGAAGGAGGATGAGAATGTGCCCTTCCTCTTGGTTGGTAACAAATCAGATTTGGACGATCGACGGCAGGTTAGCGCAGAGGAGGCGAAGGCACGTGCTGAGCAGTGGGGCGTGTGCTACGTGGAGACTTCTGCCAAAACCCGGGCTAATGTCGACAAGGTATGCTAGCTTAGCATTCCTCGCTAAATATGCCGTTTATTATGAGCAAACAGAGGAACTATATTTTGTGGGTTTTTTTCACAGGTGTTCTTTGACCTGATGAGGGAGATCCGAGCGAGGAAAATGGAGGACAGCAAAGAGAAAAACGGGAAGAAGAAAAGTAAAAGTTTGGCTAAGAGAATTAGAGAGAGATGTTGTATTTTATAGTGGCAAACAAGGGCAGGATAGCTGCTTATGTACATACACATTTCTCAGACTTTTGCATTTATTTTGTGCCCACACCTGACCATGACTTTCTGTTCCTGGCTAACAGGACATCTGACCGTGTGTCAGTAAGGTGGCACTCCATTGATAGCTCTAACTTTGTATGTGCTGACACTCCAAATCATTTATGTACCCTCCCCTACTCTGACCAAGTTACAGAGTGTAATACGTGGATGGTGTTTGATGTAGGCCTACGCTTGACAAGGGGCTTAAGCTGTGAAATGTTACGAAACCTTTCATTGTAAAGTTTGATGTGTATAATATATTCAGACAACTGTGCGGATACGAAGTGATAGAGCCAAGGTTTGAATGGGCGGAAATTGTAAATGAAGATTGGTAAAGAAATAAGTGAACAGACTCAGCAATGAAGTGTCAACCCAGAATTCAGTGCCACCAAGGAAATGTATGTCGCACTGGTGAATCTATGAAGCATTTTAATTGAAGGGTTGTTCAAGTCAAAATTGCACTCCATTTCTATTTGTTGAATTACACCTGGATTTTATTATGTGGTAAGGTTATGACCACATTTTTAGCTGTGAAGTCAAACTCTCCCCTTCCTTTCATGTTCTCTATCAACCAGTGTAAGATGAGCACATTAATGTTTCATCTTTCTTTCCCCTTTGTGTCACTTTGAGTCTTCAAATGCACAACTGATCATTACCCTAAAATCTGTGAGGGAACACTTAAACTTCTTTCAACAGAAGTTTAACTTCATTGCCTTTTTTGTTTGCGATCAAGGAATGCCTGGTGCTCTGATAAAAGGCGATTCCATAACACTACATGATGTTTTTAAACGCAACCTAAAGTTGATCAAATAAATTGCTACCAGTCATGTAAAGATTTATTTTGCCAATTTTACTTTTCCTGGCCCAGACTTTTAATCCCAAACATTTTCTCAATACGGACTTGTGTTGAGATAACTTAGTGGAATTATGCATTTTAAGGCATACACAAAATGAATGCAAGCTTTGTAGCAGAAAGGTGGTCAGCTCTCAGTCACCAAAGAGAAGTGCTAGCTAGTACAAACAAGTGCCCACTTATTAATGGAACTGAAGGGCAACTTGCTATCGTGAGCGCGAAGGGGAAGCACAGCAGTGTTTTTGTCTTTGGCAAAGAGGAACTTATTGAATTGAATTGCGAAGGACCTGGGGGGAAAATTGCAAAGTAACGAGGGATTCAGTAATTCATGTACAGTGCATCACTGTTGCCTCTGTCCATTGTGAATGTGACCCCCCCCCCCCACCCCCCCATGCCCTTCCTGTTTGCCTGTAATCTTAGCCTGCCATGATGTGCAGAGTTTGGAGGTCGTTGACGGTCTACTTTGTTTACCTTTGTTACATTTTGTGCAAGGCTTCCAGTTGTTATAAAGCTGTAGTAGCATCTTCATGAAATTCCTCTTGTAGCTCGTGTACTATTATTTTAGCAGTGTAAACATTGGCAACATAAGAAATTCATCCGTAATTAACACCTAAAATTGCATAGACCAAACCGCACTGTGAAATATGCCCCTCAACTCTCTTACTTTCCCTTTATGACTGAGACACTCTTTTTCTTTTAACTTATTTAAAGTAATTTATTTTTCAAAGGCTGACCATCGTTCAGAAATGGTTACCTCGTTTCACTCCAGAGTAAATGTTTGTGTGTGACGCGTTGCTAACAACAGCTCACCATTTACATTACAGGATGTCCAACGCTGGAGTCTATGCAAAAGAGTGATTGTTACTGCAAAGGGCAAGAGACTATGAAACTGGGAAACATTTCTAAAGCGTTTCAGTGAGTGCACTAGAAGCACTTCAGCTTAGAAAACCTTACATCGTTAAAACATATTTTTACATTTATAAATAAATCATGTTGATTCCTTTGATATTATCAGTTCCTGGTTTTGATTACAGGCTTTGATTGTCTTATATGTCACTGTGTAAATTGTACAAAAATGACAGTAATGCAAAAGAATGTCTGGTATTTGTTGTTAACTGAAAAGCACACTGTAGAAAGACTTGGGAGTTTACAGATATGTGAGTGAATATGTATGTGAACTTATGGCAATAGAATGTTAAAGTAATTTGGGTTAATTTGCTCAAGGGTTAACCTCCACTATATAAATGATTGAAACACATCTGATGGTTGGAATGATGCAGAAACTGACAGTTATAATCACAGTCTGGTAGGCTTCCTTAGCTTATGGACATTACATGTGTCTGCATTGTTAAAGAATACAGAAGCTACTTTTGGTAAAGTGACCACCATAGTGCTTGCTTACTCTAACATTTGCTTAACACAGTCTTAATTCTTGTTTCAGTACTTCTCTTCAGAAGAAAACACTAATTATGTTTCTTTGTCTTCATGTTAATAGACTTGATGGCCCAAATATTTTCAAGGGTGATACTAAACTGATATTGTGTGAAAACTATGAGCAAACTGTCCTACTGGGTATTGAAGTAGCTTTTACTGTGATTTAACTACCCTTGGAAGAAAGAAAATGTACCTATGTCTATGATTGGATGGTTGTATGTATGACATCAACAACATGTTTTCTTCCTATTTTAGAACATAACCACTAATGTAGCCCGTCTATCTGTTTGTGAATGCAAGAGGTGAAGCTTACATTTCAGTTAATTTTTTTTGTGAGTTATATGAAAAATGGCAAATAAAATGGATATTACTAATAATATTTTCCAAATGTATTCAGATTTTGTGTGTGATGTTTTCTTGACCTATTACAATGAGGAGTGACTGATTGTTGTGCTGCTCACATTTATGGGAACAGGCTGAATACCACCACCTGGTGACTGACCTATGATCACACAAAAGTGAATTTAAATATATGTTCACTCTATTGTGTTATTGTTTATGTTATTTAGGTAGGCAGTTTTTGATGCAACATTTGACAACCCCAAAGTATGTAGAAGTATAATGTATGCACAAGCACATACACTGAACAAAAATATAAATGCAACACTTTTGTTTTTGCTCCCATTTTTCATGAGATGAACTCAAAGATCTAAAACATTTTCTATATACACAAAATAACCATTTCTCTCAAATATTGTTCACAAATCTGAAAAAATCTGTGATAGTGAGCACTTCTCCTTTGCCGAGATAATCCATCCCACCTCACAGGTGTGGCATATCAAGATGCTGATTAGACAGCATGATTATTGCACAGGTGTGCCTTAGGCTGGCCACAATAAAAGGCCACTCTAAAAATGTTCAGTTTTATCACACAGCACAATGCTACAGTTGTCGCAAGTTTTGAGGGAGCGTGCAATTGGCATGCTGACAGCAGGAATGTCCACCAGAGCTGTTGCCCATGAATTGAATGTTCATTTTTCTACCATAAGCCGTCTCCAAAAGCGTTTCAGAGAATTTGGCAGTACATCCAACCGGCCTCACAACCGCAGACCACGTGTAACCACACCAGCCCAGGACCCTCCACATCCAGCATGTTCACCTCCAAGATCGTCTGAGACCAGCCACTCGGACAGCTGCTGCAACAATCGGTTTGCATAACCAAAGAATTTCTGCACAAACTGTCAGAAACCGTCTCAGGGAAGCTCATCTGCATGCTCGTCGTCCTCATCGGGGTCTCGACCTGACTCCGGTTCGTCGTCGTAACCGACTTGAGTGGGCAAATGCTCACATTCGATGGCGTCTGGCACGTTGGAGAGGTGTTCTCTTCACGGATGAATCCCGGTTTTCACTGTTCAGGGCAGATGGCAGACAGCGTGTGTGGCGTCGTGTGGGTGAGCGGTTTTCTGATGTCAATGTTGTGAATCGAGTGGCCCATGGTGGTGGTGGGGTTATGGTATGGGCAGGCGTATGTTATGGACGACAAACACAGGTGCATTTTATTGATGGCATTGTGAATGCACAGAGATACAGTGATGAGATCCTGAGGCCCATTGTTGTGCCATTCATCCACGACCATCACCTCATGTTGCAGCATGATAATGCACGGCCCCATGTTGCAAGGATCTGTACACAATTCCTGGAGGCTGAAAACATCCCAGTGCTTGCATGGCCAGCATACTCACCGGACATGTCACCCATTGAGCATGTTTGGGATGCTCTGGATCGGCGTATACGACAGCGTGTTCCAGTTCCTGCCAATATCCAGCAACTTCGCACAGCCATTGAAGAGGAGTGGACCAACATTCCACAGGCCATAATCAACAACCTGATCAACTCTATGCGAAGGAGATGTTTTGCACTGCGTGAGGCAAATGGTGGTCACACCAGATACTGACTTTCGGACCCCCCCAGACCCCCCCAATAAAGCAAAACTGCACGTTTCAGAGTGGCCTTTTATTGTGGCCAGCCTAAGGCACACCTGTGCAATAATCATGCTGTCTAATCAGCATCTTGATATGCCACACATGTGAGGTGGGATGGATTATCTCGGCAAAGGAGAAGTGCTCACTATCACAGATTTTTTAAGATTTGTGAACAATAATTGAGAGAAATGGTTATTTTGTGTATATAGAAAATGTTTTAGATCTTTGAGTTCATCTCATGAAAAATGGGAGCAAAAACAAAAGTGTTGCATTTATATTTTTGTTCAGTGTAGTTTGGCGTTGCCCTTATCGCAGTGTTTGCACAACCACACAGATGATTTGTGCTGCATAGCTGTTGCTGTTTTATAACAGTAGAAGTTGATTGTTAAAGAATAGATAGTGCAAACTGCATACTACTGCTGACATATTTTGGATAAGAGAGAAATTAGTATACAATTGGCAAATCCCACCAGATCAACTACAAAGTCCTCATAATGGTCTTCAACGCCTTTAACCACAGGAACGGCTAACCAGAAAACACTCACTACCTCACGCACACTCAGGTCAGCCAGCTCCATCTCCTTGCTGTTCAAAATTGGTCAGCATGGGAGACCGTGCTTTCTCCTCCCTGGGTCCACGTCTGTGGAATCAGCTTCCAGAGAACATATGGACCTCTGCATCACTCTCAGTTTTTAGGAAATGCCTCAAGACCCACCTGTTCCGCACCGCATTTGACTGACTGTCCTTAATTAAACTGTATTCATTTATTTTAAATATGTTATGCTCTTAACCTTTTTATGAACTTTACATTTGTATATTACATTGCATTTAGCTGACGCTTTTATCCAAAGCGACTTACAATAAGTGCGTTCGACCAACAAGATACAAACAAGAAAAATAAAACAGAATCAGAAAGTACATCAGGTTTCATAGAGCCAAAACATTTCAAGTGCTACTCAACTGGCTTTAGATAAGTCCTTTATTAGTATATAAGTGCTTTGTTCGTAATCGCTCAAAGTGGAGTCGAAAGAGATGAGTTTTCAATCTGCGCATATTTTATTCAATATGCTCCTTAGATATATTTTTTATTTGTTTTATTATTTTCTCCTTATAGCTTTGTGAAGCACCTTGAGATGACGTTGTTTTTAAAGTGTGCTATATAAATCAAATGTATTATTATTACATCTGCAAACATATTTAATTTACATTGTTTATTAATATTTAATTAAAATGTGGGGATTAATTACAGATTTTTAAAACAGGGGGGGAAAGGAAATCAGTGATAGGCTATTTGTATTCAGTATTTTATATGTTTTTTTAAGTATAATACCAGTAGCCAGCCTACTTCTTTCATTGATAATTTGTATTTTATCTAGCATAACCTTTATTGTAATTATATGTTTATGAGAGGATCAAATCAAAGTATTACCAAATGTAATGTATGGAAAGCAAGTTTCCTAATTGTCTTAGTATTTGATTGATAGAATATAAGATACTAACTTTTGTACATTGATTTCGAAATGTTTTTTTAAAGTAGGGGTTTCCCTTGGCGATGACGTAGACACTTAGATGTGTTACGCATTCGGGTATTATTGGTTAACACCGACGCACAAGGCCTGTAGTTTGAAAGCTGTCTGGGCCCTGGCGAGTTGTACCGTTAGCCACATTGCGAACAAAGTTACAATATATTGAAATCAATTCAAAGAATTGTAGAACCTTTTTGCCCGGAAACACATTAACACATTTTGGACCGTGCGGTAGTAAGAGGGAGCTACAACCCGGAGGGATATGTGAAAGCAGGCGTGCTTTTACTCTTGTATTGCATCTTGACTGAGTTGAATTGAACTCAACGCAAGGAGAAAAGAAAGCGAGCTGGCTAACGTGCTAGCGGCTAGTTAGCTAGCAGCGGCTATCCAGCCAACTCGCGTGCTATTCACTTCCTTGTTGCACATTGGAGTGTGATGGAAGGCGAGAAGAAGTTTGTGAGAAGGAGATTGAGTTTTTTTTAACTTAAACTTTAACACTACCTGGTAAATGGATATACATGCTTGCACGATCTGCAACATTACAGAAGAACTGGATTTTAAAGAAAGAGATGATTTGGGCCTGTGCTTTGACCATGAAATGGAATGCCACTGTCGAGTTGGACACAGTTAGCTGTTGGAGGCTAGCTGGCTAAACCGACTGCCATTAGCTAGCAAATCTTGGATATTTACGTTTATGGTTGAGTACTGACTGACTCTATAACTAAACACCATATGTGGATTGTATGTGACGGAATCTACAGGCACCAAGTGTAATGGATTAACTACCGTCAGGGGTAACTCACTTTGTATTGAACCTCAAACTAGCTAGCTGTGTAATGCTAATGTTAAGCTTGTGATTTAGCTAACGTTAGCTAGCTGTCGTAATTGTGAATTGGCTGTAACGTTAGCCAACTAGCCTGTGACATAGCTAGCCCAATGTTTTTTTCCACGACACAACAAGAAACATAGGAAAAGTATATAATATAAAGATAATTCTCAACTTAGGCATAGTGTTTTATTGAGGATAAATGCCTAATTCAGAGGTGCTTCGGGAGGGTCGGGGACGGAGCCCCTCTGCTCAGAAAAATGCTAACCGACAGGACAGGCGTAGCAAGCCGGGGAGCGGTGCTGCTCAGCGAGACAGACACCGAGAGAAGAGGCGGTCATCGGCTTCTAGGAAAAAGAAACGCAGACAGGCCAAGGGAAAAGACTTGTTGCATGCCGGTACAACAGGAGACCCTTATAATGACCGAAAGGGGACTTTTGATAAAGACGCTGAACTTCGGACATTAGTAGAGTATGACGACGTTAGCTCTCAGTCAGAGCGTTTCTCTGGGAGCCCCTCTCCCAAACTCGACCCCCGTGCTGACAGGCTCTCAGTAGACCGACTCAGCGATGTTGACTTTGGTGAGTTTAATGGACCAGGAACCACAGACCGAAGTCACCCTAGAGACCGGGAGGCAGTGGGCATAAGCAAGGACGAACCGACAAGGGGACCATCAGAGAGGGGCAAGCAAGAGAAGGAGCCAGGCAGGAAAAAGGACCGCCAGAGCCGCGAGAGAGACTCCTCAAAAGCTAAAAGTGGAGCTAGTCTCAGTGGCTCTAAAAATCACAGAGACACCACAAGGAGCAGTGACAGAAATGGTAAGAGAACATCCACATCTCAGGCCACACAATCTGCAGATAAAAGGGATTCAAAAGGGCACCGAAGTAAAACAAGATCTGATAAAGAGCCTCCATCTGCATACCGAGAGGCTCCACAATCCTACAGAGATGACCGCGAAGACCTCAGGACATACAGGAGAAGTCCTGGTGTAAAAACAGAAAGTCCCTATGGGACATCCCTTCCATATAACTACCAGTCTCCTGGTGGTTATAACCAGCAAATATCTAGAAAAAGTCCAACTTATGGGAGCAAAAAACTCTCTCCAAGTTCCACGTATTATAGCCGGGATGCAGATGGGTATGGTGCGCCAAAGTCACCCACTGCATACTCCAGCAACAAAAGGAAGCGATCCCCAGTGAGCCCGGCAAACTGGCGTAGATCCCCGAGTTATGGCCGACACAGTCCGTATGAACAAGGAGAGTTTGGTTCAAGTCCTTATGGAAACCGCAGGAGATCTCGAAGTCCATACAGGAAGTCCCCGAGCCCAAGTTCAGATGTCAGGTGAGTTGTTATAAAGCATAATGTGTGTTTCATATATTGGCTGTTGTGTTTTTTTGAGGTCAGGGTGGTAAGGAGGAGTCAGACATTGATTTTCCACAAAGGGCTTCTAGATTTTTTTTGTAATAGTTTATCATAATGGTTCAACCCAAACCTAGGTAAACATGTATCTTTACTTTGGTGGTGTCACGATTCCTTTTAATTGAAAGTCCTGCATGTGATCCACTAGATTGCTCAACTAAAAAAATATTCCCATCTAACAATGTGTCCAAATCATGTTTTTTTTTCAGGCGATCTGCTCGATCACGTAGCAGAAGTCCATATTCGTCCACCAGGCCTTCACGTTCTCGCAGCCGTCACCGCCACTCTCGCTCCCGCAGCCGCCCCTCCAGCCTCTCCCCGAGCACGCTCACCTTTAAAACCAGTCTTGCTGCTGAGCTCAGTAAGCAGAAAAAGGTTAAAGCTGCAGAAGCGGCTGCCAAGGCCAAGAACTCCAGCAACACCTCTACTCCAACCAAGGGTCCCTCATCTGCTCATCAACCCAGCCCTAAGATAAATCACACATCCAGAAAGGGCCGCCCTCCCTCTCCACCACCACCACCGCCGGAGAAAGGTCCCAGAACTCCCCCAATGAGCCATCCCCAGTCCCCCTCTGACAGGTCAGCCAAGAGGCCCACTGAGCCCCAGCCCAGCAGAGATGGAAAGGGGAAAGATGACTCTGTACATCGGGACAAAAGGAAAGCACCAGCATCTGCACAGAGCAAAGACAAGGAACGAGCCGCTGCTTCACTCATCTCCACTCTGTCGTCCCTGCCCCAAACAGTTCTAGATCACATGGCTAAAGGAGAAAGGTATGCCCGTGTGGTTGTGACACATAATTGTCATGCACCTCTATACATTTAATTGTGAAGCCTTACTTACACTCTCCCTGTGTTTGTATCTCTTTCTTCCCCCCATTATCAGCTTGAAGGACAGCTTGATCGCAGGGAAGAAAAAGTCAGAGAGGAAGGCCCGTCAGCTGCTAACCGACTTGCCCCTCCCTCCTGAACTTCCCGGGGGCAAGTCTTCCCCGCGCAGCCCAGCCGATGACAAAAAGTCCCAGACACCTCGCCGAAGACCTAAGTATGTTGCGGTGCATTCAGTGATATTTCTAATTTTCTTCTGCTGTATATTAACTTGGCTAACAATGAAATGTTTTCTTGTAATTTCCAGAATCTGTGGCCCAAGACACGGTGAAATTAAGGAAACTGAGATAGATTGGGGCAAACGCTGCGTGGACAAGTTTGAGATCATTGGAATCACAGGGGAAGGCACCTACGGTCAGGTGTACAAGGCTAAAGACAAAGACACTGGTGAGTGTATAGAAGATAGAGGTTCATTTATAATATCAATATTGTAAACATGAATCCGTTAACTATGGGCCTCGTTCCCTGACCTTCCTGAAATTCCTTTCTTGAAAACTGCATAGTGGTGACATGTTTGTGCAATATCATTTGTAAATGCAGTTTTTGCCATTTCACAGTTGGATGTCAAATACAACAATCACATTTGTTTATTTATTATTTCTAGTGCTTATAATAATTTCAAGTAGTTCACAAACATGGTCCTAAAATAAAAACACACTAAATAGAGTAATAGCATCTTGTGCATATTTCTTATGTTATTTTATATGGATATTTAGTATCGCTATACAATATGACTTGGAAAGTTTTCTTAACATTTGGAATCCAGTGCCTCTTTAGACTTGGATTTAGTTTCTGTATGCACGGCCCTGCAGTGTGACACCCTTATTATAGGGATTGTCAGGGCGTTTACCTATACTCATTAGGACAAACTTGCACGCTCTTTCAATATTGATGACAATGAAATGCATCCTTTTAAGAGCATGAAAGAGGTGAAAACTTTTCTCAAGAACACATTTAAGAAAAAACATTGGAGGATAGCGGTGAATAAGGGCCTTTGTTTTCTTGTTTTGAATATTCTGTTGGAAATGCAAATAGTCATAGATAAAAACCTGTGTACGGTGTAGTGTTGCACGGTGTACCGATACTTGAAAGGTACCGCGATACCCTGCCGTTAAAAACATTACGTTTCCTCCGTTTCATTAGTATCGGTACTTTAAGAATGACGGGGGAAAGTACTCCGGTGAGAAAGCGCCGTTTTAATAAGAGCTGTGTGTGTTCAGCGCTCTGCTTCCACTCCCTGCACTGCAGCCGTGCCTGCAGTCCCTCCCCTCTCTCGTGCACGCGCTAGCTGCCAGAGCATGTGAGAAAACGAGAAGCAAGGCTGCAAGTGGGAGTGCAACTGCCGCTGCGCCTCGGCTTGTTGACAAAAAAGACGCCTGAAGCGAAAAACAAAAAAGTTGTTTATAGATGATGCTTAATTGTATTTAATACAAATTCTAGTCATTTATTTAATTTATTGTTCTCATTGTTTAAAAGTTTGTGTTATGGTTCTGGTGTGAAATAAAGCACAATAATTACATTTAAGACTGTTTCCCCTTTTTTAAGAAAAGTATCGAAAAAGAATCGGAATCGCAATTCTTGACTTGGTATCGGTACCAACATGTTGGTATCGTGACAACACTAGTACGGTTAGACCAGCTCATGGTGTTATCTTCTTACGCTGCACTTTCGTGTGATTCACAGCTGAGATGGTGGCTTTGAAGAAAGTTCGGCTGGACAATGAAAAGGAGGGCTTCCCAATCACGGCCATCAGGGAGATCAAGATTTTGCGGCAACTCAACCACAAGAGCATCATAAACATGAAGGAGATCGTCACGGACAAGGAAGACGCTCTAGATTTCAAGAATGACAAAGGTATCTGATCCTGTCACACGACATTGATTTGTTTTATACCTCTTTTTTGAAATCTTAATCTTTATTCTCTTATCTCAGGTGCTTTCTATCTTGTATTTGAGTACATGGACCATGACCTGATGGGTTTGCTGGAGTCTGGCCTGGTCCATTTCAACGAGAGCCACATCAAGTCTTTCATGCGACAGCTGCTGGAGGGCCTCGATTACTGCCACAAGAAGAACTTTCTGCACCGAGACATCAAATGCTCCAATATCCTGCTCAATAACAAGTCAGTCCTTTGTGTCCTTTTTACACTGACACAGAATATCTATTTCATCGTTTTTTTATTACAAACTCACATGTTTTTCTGAACTGCATTTCATTTGTGTTTTGTTTTTTTCTCTTCAGAGGTCAAATCAAACTCGCTGACTTTGGACTTGCTCGGCTCTATAACTCTGAAGAGAGGTGAGTCCTATGTTTTAGATGTCTTGGCGTCACAATTATTTATCAATCTTGCTTCTTAATGCTAACAACTTGTGTGTTGTTCTTATCTTCAGTCGTCCATACACCAATAAAGTGATTACACTATGGTACCGTCCCCCAGAGCTTCTTCTGGGAGAAGAGAGGTACACGCCAGCTATCGATGTGTGGAGCTGCGGGTAAGAGCACGACTGATATTGACTGAAGTGTTGTGGTTTTAACTTCTGTCTGGGTAGTTTATATCTGTCATAATGATTAATTGTATCTCCTTTTGTCTCTCACAGATGCATTCTTGGGGAACTTTTCACAAAGAAACCAATTTTCCAGGCCAATCAGGAGCTTGCCCAGTTAGAGCTCATCAGGTACTTGTAGACTAAATCAAGTTAAATGTCAATGTTTCACATCTGGGTTCGGTGGTAAACTCTTGCCTGGTTTCCACAGTGCTTCACCCAGTTGAGAAGATCAGAACAGGAAGAGAAAGTTACAAAAAAGTTTCCACTGATTGACCTTAAACCTACGCAAACACAGATGTGTTTTCATTAACTGCTGTTGTTTTGTTACGACTACCCCTCTTAGAGGAAAGGTGAGGTAGTGATTAATCTAGTGGCGGCAACTCGCCTCTGCTGGGGAAACTTTAAAAGTTTGTACATATCCTTATTGTTGTGAGCTATGCACAACATAGACTGGAATACTACTGTAAGGTTCATGTTTAATCTGTTGTCTTATTTAATTGTATCACTTTACAATGTCACACATTACAGAGAAACTATGTTCTAATACATTTAAAAGTGATTTAAAGCAACACGTCATGCCAGTTGTCTTGGTGGTTTTATGAATTGAATCTGAGTCAAGATTGCAAACGATGTCCACACTTTGCTGTTCTTTTCAACCAACTGCATGTCTGTCTTTTTCAGCCGAATATGTGGCAGTCCTTGCCCTGCTGTGTGGCCAGATGTAATAAAGCTCCCCTTCTTCAACACCATGAAACCAAAGAAGCAGTACAGGAGACGGTTACGAGAGGAGTATGCTTTGTAAGTGAATGCACATGGCGTCTAATTGGAAATATAAGGATTGGGGAGTGCATTATATTGAAATATTTTCTTTCTATTGTGATCCAGCATCCCTCCCTCTGCCCTGGACCTGTTTGACCACATGTTAAATTTGGACCCCGGCAAACGCTGTACAGCTGAACAAGCGCTGGGCAGCGAGTTCCTGAAGGACGTGGACCCCGACAAGATGCCCCCGCCTGAGTATGTCAAGCTTTCTGTTGCACTAACATGCTTATTATACAGTTTAATATGGAGATTACAATGTTCACTGTTTCCGTCTCTCCAGTCTTCCGCTGTGGCAGGACTGTCACGAGCTGTGGAGTAAGAAACGCCGGCGTCAGAAGCAGGCGCCGGAGGAAGCGGTCGTCCCGAAGGCCCCCCGTAAGGAGCTGGGCCACGACGACAGCCGCAGCAACACTCCGCAGGGCTTCCCCGCTCCTGGGGGCGCTAAAGCTCCAAATGCAGCTGCTTCGGCACTGCTAGGTGAGTTAACTGCTGTTAGCTACAAATAGCTTTTGAATGTGCCTGTATGAAAGGTGCTGTGTTATTGGACTTTCATGTTATCATACACAATGCATCCAAAACAAGTACAACTTTACTTAATACATATAAATATAGATATGTCTTAAAATTCACAAAGACCTGTCTGTTATTTAACCCCTTCACTTCCATCTGTGTGTCGATATCTTCTCAATGTTGTTTGTCCTTGGAGGACCGGTGCAAAGACAAGACACTGAACCAAGCTTTGTTTTTTTTATAAAGTGGCTGGCCCTTCTACGAAACTGTTTAACTGTGTAGCATTCTTCACACCTATGACTCAGATTTACATTGTGCTCGTGATGAGTCAGCGTGGTCTGGAGTCCGACTGGTCCAACTTGTTTTTGAACCTTGATTTTTCTAATATTACTAAGGTTAACAGGAATGCTCTGTCCTCTTACAGACCCAAAGGGCCCGACCTCTCAGTTAACCCAGGAGCAGCTGGCGGTCCTCCTGAACTTCCTGGGCCAGTCCAAGAGTTCAGTGAACACGGCGCAGTTTGTGCAGTCCATGGGCACGAAGGTCAACCAGGAAACATTACAGCAGCTCTCCAAAGCCCTCGCTCCCACGGACCCCGCCGAGCCACCTCCACCTCAACCTACGCCTGTGAAGCCCCCCCAGCCCACAGCTCCTGCAGGCATGCCCCGGACGCCCCCTATGCCCAAACCTCCTTCACCCCCCATGTCGGCACCGACGGGGATTCCAGACGGAGAGGCAGCAGCGGCCACACAGACGGCCATGACGATGCTGCTGGCTCAGCTCCTTCAGGCTCAGCAGACCCAGAGGCAGGAAGTGAGTGATGGAGGAGAAGGAGCGGAGAGCACTAACCCAGCAGGAGCAGCGCCAGGGGGGCATCCTCCTCCAGAAGTCAAACACCCCCCAGAGCCAAGCCCAGTCTCTCCAGGTAACCCAGTCTATTATTTTCAGAGAGAAATATCTCTTTCTAGTTGTTTTTTGAACCACGTGTCAATGAGAGAATTGATATTGACTTTAATGAACATGGTTTTACCGGAACACTTTTTCTGTGCTAAGAAACAAAGAACATTTTAATGAATAATTATAAGAAATGCATTCCAATACCTAATATACATGTTTCTGTCTCTCAGTGTCTGAAGTAGGCAGTGTGTCCATCCTGCCCCCAGACCAGAGGCCCCCGGAGCCCCCAGAGCCCCCCCCACACGCTGACCTGGACTACCGGCAGCCTCCACCTGAACCCAAGACCGGCCACGCCCCACCCATCGCGTCTGCACGCGGAAGTGATGGAGGGAGACCCCCGGAGCCAGACTACCCACCCCTCCCTACCGCAGAGGGGCCCGGATACGGCGGAGACTACCACCACCCCCCTCCTCGTCCCTTCACCCCTGCAGGCTTCGGGGACGGTTACATGGGCCACATGCTAGGCGGAGGCCTGCCCCCCCACGCTCTGAGGGAGGTGTTCAGCGGACCTGCTGCCGGCTCCTCGTCTGCTGCCCCCACCCACCCCGACCCCTTCCCTCCACCCACGGGACCTAGTAGCATGGTGTTCAGTGGGGACCAGGACCATCGCTTTAAGTACAATCACAGCCCCTTACCTGTGGAGGGGCAGCCCAACCCCAGCTCTATCCACATGTACAACCACGCCATGGCTAGAAAGGACGGTGTAGCTCCTCCCCTACCCATCCCAGCTCCAGGACAAGTCTGGGGATCCCCTTCCCACGTGGGGGCCCCGCCACTACCCCTCGGCTTCGGCCCACACGTGAACTCAACGGCAACAATCAGAGGACGAGGCCTGCCCTTCTGAGAGACTGAAAATGGGAAATGGGCAGTTTTGTGACAAAAGGCTGCAGGACTCAGTTTGAGCGGGAAGCCTGTCAGGCAGAGCGGAGGGATCTGGAGACTCACACTCAGTTTTTAATGACTTCAGTCTGTGTAAGGCATTGTGTTCCTCCTCCGTCTGGAACATTGCAGCCGAATTACACTGCAGGAGTTTTTCTCGCTCATACCATTTTCCTATTTTTTTGTAATCTATTCTGCTGTCTTTTAAATTAAACTTTTAACTTTTTTTGAGTGTACATTTATCAGGCTGGGTACATTTTAAACCATAGCCTTCCTGTAATTGCTCCAGGGGCAGACTAGTATTAATGTTTTGCACTACTGACTAAAGTAGGCGGAAACTATTTTAGCTACGAAATGGATGGTGTGCTTTATCTGCACAATTAGGAGTATGACCAGTAATGTAGTGTCCTCTTTTTATGACGGCCATGATTATGTTGGAACAATGATGGCTCAGCTGATGCGAGGGTTTGTTAGTGCCAGACACACTGTTAGGACTTGGATCTGATTTCATGGAGAAAGGCTCTTTTCACTTTAAATTCCACATGCCTTTTTGCTAATATATGTTGTAAAACCATGAGAAAAAGAAAAAAAACAAGTAACCCAAGTTCCAAAACAATTTTTTCTTTTTTTTTGTACTAAATAATTTTGTCCCCCTCCCTCATCCTTTGGCAAATGTTTATTAAAAAAAATGCCAGCAACAAATCATTGTCTGCTTTTCTACAAGGGTTTTAATTATATCCTAAATAACCATGGTTGATGTGGTGATGTAACCACTGGATGGCAGTGTCATATCAAATAGAACCACCCACATTTACCTGTAGTGTTATTCACTGCAAAAGATACATATAGGCATTTACAATAAGTGCTGTTGCTACAGGTAAATGCTTGAAACCAGTATAGATCTTATTATGATCTATCTTACATGCTCCTTGAGAAAATCAGTAAAACGCAAACCGACATATCTTTCATGTATTTGTAGGATGAAACCCTGTATTTAAGAAACTGGCAGGTAAGCACTGCTGCTGAGTTTTTATCAAGGGAGACATGTCTAAGGAGATAGCAGCACGCATCACGACTGTCAGGAAGAAATACAATGTTCCAAAAGCTGATAGCTCCCAGTGGACTCAATCTTCAAGCACTTTAAACTCATTCTTTGAACTCGATGGAAAACAGTTTCTCAGATCACAAGCCAGTCCTCCTCCATGCTCCCTCTAAACGCCTGCTTTGATATTCATTTTTGTGGATGTCAGTAGAGCGCTAGGCTTTTTCACCTTTATCAAGAGGTGCTGCTTTCAAAAAGAATCTGCTTCATTTTGAACTGTTCCCATGCACGTTCAAATACAATTTACTTTTACAATGTTTTGTTATAAAGCAATATTAGTCGTACAACTTATATGAAGCATTACATTTGGGATAAATCTTGTATCCTCCTGAGATGTAAATCGAGGTGGAACTTTGAATAATGTATATAATTTCACACACAACGCAATAAAAAATACAATACATGGTTCCTAAAAAATATATACTTTACAGATGGAATTTAAATTCCTATCAGGTACAATTAAATCACGATTTAAAATCTCCACATACACACACTATTACATTGCACTCTGAACATATACACTAGAATGCATTAATATTGCCATTTAAGGCTGCCTAACGGACCTTAAATGCTATAACTGACTACACAGGGCAGTGGATTAAAAATAAAACTCAATTTACAAACCATGCAGAAGCTACTAATAGATAGCTTCTGAGGCATCACCCACTGGATAATACTCTCCATGCAGCTAAATAAAGAGACACATCTATCATTTGCTTTACACATCACCGCCACATCGGAATTTGCCACACGCCACATCGCTGGTGATGAAAAAGTGATTATCTCAGAGGGGTTCTGTTCTGCAAAGCTAATTCGGAACGTAGATGGCGGCTAGTCTGTGATTAATATGCCGTGGATGATGGATTGCTGAAAATTCCCGCCAGCTTCAGCAGAGACTGGCAGCATCATATTTTGTGTGTGATTGATTGAAACAACAGTTGGTACATTCTGGATAGATGATGAGAAGAAGAGGCAGGGAGTGAGACAGGAAATATATGTTAGTCATGGCTTTTCATTGCAGCAACACTCTTCACATTTTGGTAAATGTTCATTTGAATAAGAAAACATTCAGCTGTGACACTGACAAAAATAAACAAAAAAAGACCACAGGCTTCATTTTGTACTCATAACAAACAATAGTTATATTTGCCATGCTTTCTGTTTGGTCTTGTGTTGCCCCCTAATGTTGGTCACAAGTCTCATACAAATTAAATTCTATAATTTGAAAATAAGACCAGCAAATGTCACCAAACCCCAATCCTCAAGCTTAAACACTCACATGACTTCCTATCACAATAAAGGATATTTTCATGAATCACCAACGACAAATTCAGGGGATTAAACTGACAGTATTTAAAATCTTAACACCTTTGTAAAAAACACTTATATATATATATATATATATATTAAACATAAACATTACATGCTGCCCCTTGATATCACTATGGGATTATTTGTCCTTGACTAAGACATTCTGTATTTCCATGCTGTCTCATCAACACTTTACTTGTATAACCCTGTGTATCATAATGCATTACAATCAAGAAGACATAACCATCTTGTGTTGTCCATTTATAGAACTCAACTGTTAATGTTTTAAAAGTACTTAATATCAATTCCCTTATTTAAAAGAGTTGGCTTTTTGAGGTTTGGTGCCTCAGTTGGACTTCAATATCATAGTGACTTTTCTATGAAGGTAGATATGGTGCAAAATGCGAGAGCATGTAAAACCTGATGTGAGCACTTGCAGAAAAAAATCTGAGCTTGTGTGCATACATTTACACTTGTATAACATATCCACGTAACTGTGAACCAAATGTACACTTGTATAACATATCCACGTAATTGTGAACCAAATGTACACTTGTATAAAATATCCACGTAACTGTGAACCACATTTGAAGTCACAGAAAAAAAAAAAGTGTTGTAGCTTGTAGAAAAAAATGAACTTAGTGATGAAATGTTCACTTGCAGAAAAATACATCTTTTTTAAATATATTTTCCATTACAACTGCAACTTGGTTATTACAACCTGTCAAATCAGTCATTACAACTTGACGAATCTACTCTGTGGCAGTATAAATCGACGAATCTGCGGTCTTGACTTTTGCTACACTTCTTGCGATAAATGTGTCGCAAAAGTAATTTTCACCTGTAGATGTGGGGGGAGGGAGGGGGGTTGGAGCGAAAGGGCGGAGCTATCAGAACGACGAGGCTTGGGTCAGTCCTTTATATACAGTCTATGGGTCAGTCACACAGTCACAGCCACAGTCAGGTTGAACCGGATGACTGCGGGGGGGGGGGGCTAACGGTTCGTCTAGCTACCATTCCGCTGACATGGCGCGTCAATTAACGGTACATTTTGCCCATTACTTTGAATATTATTATTGTGATTGAGGAATACATCTGCTTTGAAGACCATCGTTTTATATCGTGCAGTTTAGCGGCAAAATAACGTCAGTTAGCCAGCTAACGCTAGCTTTGTTGAGTTTATGCTAGCTAAACAAGTAGTGGTTGTAGTCTACAGCAGTAATTAATATATTATAGCCTACTGCTTTGGCACTAACGTTTGATAACCGTTTATGAAAAATAAAACCAATTGAACTGTACTGAAATAATGACAAGTTTTATAATTGTCTTGGGCTCCTGCTGTGTTTTTAAAGCCTTTGTAAATTATCCATGCTATTTTCTATTTAGAACGTTCTAAATAGAAAATAGCATGGATAATTTACAAAGCACACACAAAAACAAATATGTATGTATGTTGTTGTCTGTTCTCAGGAGAGACCAAGCAAAAAACCAAGGCCGGAGTCATCGTCATCCACAGATATAAGGATCTTCAGAAGGTATGTATCTGTTTTATACTAAGTCCATAGTGCAGTGACCTAAATGTACCTAAACTGTGCAATACATACCTGGCTGCTAAATCCTCAAAACACGTATATAAAAAAAGTATATTTATTTAGAACTAACTTTCCACCACTGGCTTTTAAACCTAACCTTCTTTTTTTTTTAAATGGTGTGCTTTTTGATAGGCCCAAGAGGTGAACAAATATAGTTACCAGAGGACGTTGGAGGAAAGGGTTGCTGCACTGGAGAGGGAGAATTATTCCCTCAGGAATGCTTTGAGCATCATTGAAGGTATGTTGATTTAACAGTAATATATTTTTTAGCCACAGTAGCAGCATGAAGCTGTTTTGCAATTTACAGAATGTTTGTCTCCCAGTCAGTTAGCTAGCTAGTCCACCACTTCAGTCTGGACTCAAATGTATCAACATTTTTATTTTTTCATTGAATCGTTTATTGGAATAGGGACAATGCACATTAATGAACACTTAAGACAAATAATGCTTCAAGTGTAAATATGCCGGATTTTTAGCTTTGAGCTAATTTCCATCCGTAGTCCCTGACATACAACATATAAGAACATGACATTTGTAAACATAGCAAAAAATAAATACATGATATGCAGAAAGAGCAAGAGCAGCACACACAAGCATTTACCACATGGCAGTACACTATAGCAGCAACGACATATTAAGTGCAAGAGATGAATACAAGAGATGCACAAAGTGCAAGAGGAGATACCCCTGTGTTAAAGTGCAGTTAGCGGTGATCGCACGTCTGTTTGTTTCTCAACCATTCTTTGAGTTAACCTTTAAAACTATTGAGAGTGGGACAATCCTGTATCTCACTTGAGGCTATTCCAACATATTAACAACTATTGGATAGATTGCCATGAACCTTTAGGTCCCCGGACGAATCCAATTTCCAATTGTTGAATCCCAGCTTTTTTTTCTGTTTTAAGTTAAATGTCTCTACAATTGCTGGCTGGGTTGTAATGCATTTTTTTTTTACAGATATCCATATATCCCTCAAAGTAAATCAAAACCTGAAAATGTTGGTAGTTTTCCTTACGCACCGTCCATCTGGCACCTTATGTAAAAATAACCTAAAAACTTGTGACATTCCCATCAGCCCTACATATATATACTTTGTTTAGGGCTAGTTAGCTAATGTTAGCATGCCAATACACCAAACTGAGATGGTAAATTCTACCCTCTGTAATTTGGCTGTAGACTTCTTATCTTTATTCAATGAGATATTGCTAATAATCACTGTATTTGTAGGTCTCCCTAGGATGATTTCCTCAATGCAGCAGCTCACTGAGCAACACTCAGACCGTGGTATGTTTTGTTACTTGTTTACATCTGCTATGTCTTTAAATCAGCTTTGTGTTGTCATTTTTTAAACTTTGTTTATTTCATGAACACACTCAATTAAAGAGAGAACCAGAAGAGGAAGGAAGATCTACGGCTCACACCTAAACTGCTGGACCAAGTTTGCAGGTACATGATAGGTTGTTGTGTAATCACATGAATTACAGCTATTATATATTGTTCTTGGTTATGAATGCCTGATTTTCTGTCTGTGTGTGTACCTGTCTGTCTGGGGACAGTTGTAACACGGGTTGGTTGTAACCAGTACTCAAGTTGTAAAAAAAAAATCAGGGGGGATGGTGGGTTTTATCATATGGGGACATCATTTGTGCTGATAACCCGCAGAGGGTGGGAGACCAACCAGCATAAAGATAATTATTATACTCCTAAAACAACATGCATGTTATGGATGTTCAGATACTCATGTTTCATTGCTCTTGACCAAGGCACCTCAGAATTAGAGTCAGTCCCCGGGCTGCCATGGCACCACTAACATTTAGGGTCAAATGCAGAGCATTAGTGCAAAATCTTTTTTTCACTTTAATTTAAAGGGGGGGGGAGGGGATACAAAAATGTGGTTATAATGGAAGTCTATGGTACAAATCTTGTAGGTTAACAGTCCCTCATTTATTATTCAGATGGATCAACTGATTACACTAATAATAAAGTCAAAATAGTTTTTAGAATATTGAATTATAGTGTATTTTTTCAAAAAAGCAGTTACTGGTATACGATCAAAACTGGTATCTAAAGGGTTACATTTGTATCGTAATTAAATCATTATGTAAATTAAACACTTCATAAAAAATTTGAGGAAAAAAATTAGAAAAATATTGATCCGTCATCATTTTATTGCAGTTCAAATACAAATATTTGATGTTACTTTTTTTAACAGGGCATTAAGTGCAAATTGAAATTGTTTACAAAATATGAAAATATATTAAAAGATTATACAGATAATACAAAATAGGACCAATGTTGTCAATGGCTGCCTACTCCACTCTCCCCCATCTCATAGAAGTTTCCAAAGATTTTCATAATCATGTTTTTTGGTCTCAATGTTTCTGGCTCTTGCTTTCGGATTGTTAGCTAAGCAATGGCTTTGAAGCCAAGTCTTGACATACCTCTGGTCTGAACTTGTTCAGTGGAGGGCCAACACACTTGATGAAAAGCAAGGCTGACATGCTTTTTACCTCTAGGGAGCTTCTAGTTGTGGTTAAAATGTTCATCTGACTAAACCCACGATCACACTCAGCTGTGGAGATGACCAGAGTGTTCACTGCTTGAAGGAGGGGTTTCAGCTCTTCTGGTGCTGGTGGTATCATTTCATCAACCGTTTTGAGTCTTACCAGCTAGCTAACACGAGAGAAAAATGTAGCTAAACTCCAAACTAAGTTGTTATTGCTGCTTATGTCCATAGATTCCACCTTTGGTGACTAAAGTAATGAGTAATGACTAAGATTACTGACTCTTGACTTACCTGAAATGTTATTTTTAGTATTTTTAAATATGAAGTCCCTCAGATCGCGTTGTCCTCCTGGTTGCTTGGCCATTGTGATGACCGTTACCTGCGCTTCTGGCATCAATCAAACAAGGCACATCACGGCGCTCTGGCGCCCTCTAGGGCACTTGCATAGTATGGCGTCAGTGACTTGGTAAAAATGTCATTGCGTGTGTGCGTGCTCTCTCGCACACAGTATTTTACTCAAAATGCGCAAAATTAATGTTGAAATAGCAGTAATACCAGTGCCATGTTCATTGATAAAATGACATAAGGGATGGAAAGGGGGAATGGCAGTTTTAGAAGGGGGATGATTTTGACCGTTTTTATTTCAGGGGGGATGCCATCCCCCCTCATCCCCCCTCAACTCGAGTACTGGTTGTAACACCTTCAATATCTCCAATCACAAACAAGCTAGAGTGATGAAACTCACTCTGCACATGCGCAGTTAGATGGTAAGATCGTTGAGAAAAAAAGGAGCCACGTTTGAATTTCTCGCGTAAGATATCAGCAAAAGTGTGTTTCCGAGGTAAAATATTAACTAAAATGATATGATGTATTTTTTGGATACTGTCTTGAGTTCAAATGTCTAGGAATCCAAACTAGTATTATTAGAATCACTGTTTTGTATGCTACAAATATAACTAGCTAAATATGGGTCAAGCTAGCAATCAGGCAGGTTCACAGGGGGTGGAAGCAAGACTGGTGGTCCTGGGACGGTTGTAACGGGACGGTTGTAACATGGCACATTTACAATGATGGCTAATTTGCTTGAATGATCAATTGTTCATTCAAGCATACAGTTGTATTGTTGATTGGTGTGCATTGTCCCTGTAAAAGTAAACAGAATATAATACTGTACAGTAGGCCTAAAGTGTGTGCGTGTGTTTACAGTATGCCAAATGTCAGAAAGAGGAAGACAGACAGGGGAGTGCCACTTGCTCTGCTGCAGGGGGCCTCAAATGAAGTGCAGGAGGGCAAATCATTCAGGGAAGTGGCAAAGTCCCTGGATATATGCCATGTCACCCTGTACCGGTTCCATAAAAAGAGGCTGAGGTTGGAGAGTCAGGGATCACAAACACCCCCAAGAGTAGGCTACTGGACACCAAAGAAGGTGTTCTCAACAGAGCAGGAGATGCTTTTGAGAGACTACCTGATGGAGGCAGCTGATTTGTATTATGGTCTCAGCTCAAAGGAGGTAGGTCTACATCATTAAGGTAGAATAATAGGCTATCTATACTGAACAAAAGAAAAGTAAGTGATCAAATATGTTGAGGCCTAGTGAACAGACAAGTGAAATATTTTCCAATGTATATTCATTTAAGGTGCGGAAGTTTGCCTATGAATTGGCAAAGAACTACGAATGCAACTTCCCTCAAACCTGGGCTGAGAAAGAGATGGCCGGTGCTGACTGGCTCACAACGTTTTTGAAGCGGCACCCTACCCTCTCCATACGCAGACCTCAGGCTACCAGTCTCTCACGGGCTACAAGCTTCAACCGAACAAATGTCAACAAGTTTTTTGACAACCTGTCTGCTGTCCTGACGAAGGATGGTTTTGTCTCACAGGACATTTGGAATATGGACGAAACCGGAGTCACAACTGTCCAAAACCCTGGGAAGATTGTGGCCAGAAAAGGGACCAAACAAGTCGGCAGTGTGACATCTGCAGAGCGGGGCACTCTCATCACACTTGCATGTGATGTAAATGCATTGGGGAATTCCATCCCTCCAATGATGATATTCCCCCGGAAGAAGTTTCAGCCCTTCTTCACCAGCAATGGCCCTCCTGGCTGTATTGGCACAGCAAATGGGTCTGGGTGGATGCAAGAGGAAGACTTTTTGGTCTTCCTCAAGCACTTCCAGAGCCATACCAAGAGCTCACAGGAGTCAAAAGTGCTGCTGGTTCTGGACAATCATTCCTCCCACCTTTCTGTGGAGGGGATTGATTTTTGCGGGAGCCATGGGATCATCCTCCTCTCTTTTCCTCCCCACTGTTCTCCCAAACTACAGCCCTTAGATCGCACTGTATACGGGCCACTGAAGAAGCACATCAACAGCCGCTGTGACAACTGGATGAAGACTCTTCCAGGATCCACAATGACCATTTACGATCTGCCGGGCATTGTGAAGAGTGCCCTTCCTCATGCTGCAACGCCATCAAATATCCAGGCAGGGTTCGCGTGCACTGGAATTTGGCCTTTTAATAGAGATATTTTCAGTGACATCGACTTTATGCCATCCCAAGTCACAGACCGCCCACCACCAGAGCCTTCTACCAGTGCAGCTCCAACACCAACTGTGGCATCCTCTCCTCCACTCGCAGCCTCCTCTCCTCCACTCGCAGCCTCCTCTCCTCCACTCACAGCCTCCTTTCCTCTACTCGCAGCCTCCTCCCCTGTCAGGCCATGTGTGGAGCCTGGGACATCATCCTCTGCAACGCCTTTCTCACCCATGTCCATCCGTCCACATCCAAAAGCTGGACCAAGGAAGCAGACCACAAAGGGGAGAAAAAGAAGAGAAACCGCTGTCCTCACAGACACTCCTATGAAAAATCTACTCGAGGCTGAGAAAAAAAGATCTAACGCAAAGAAGTCTAAAGCAAAGAAAAAAATCAATGTCTGCAACAAAAAAAAACCCCAACAAGAAGCAGAAGATGCAGGACTCATCTGATGAAGATGAGGCCCAATACTGCATTGTGTGCCTGGAGAGCTACTCCAGGTCCAAGGAGATCTGGCTGCAGTGTTGCTCCTGTAAAGCCTGGGCACACAAGGACTGCACAGATGGAAGTGCCTTTTACACCTGCCACAACTGTGAATCTGATTAATTCTGGTGTTCTGTTTTAAGTTCTGTTCATTGTTCATTGTTTGATGGAGGATGTGTGAAACCCCATTAAAATCTTGTTATCTAATTTGACAGCTTTCCCCTATTTTTTGTCATGTAGTGTGAAAAAAGGTAACCGTTATTAACATGTTACAACCATGCCTGGCATGTGCTACAACTGTCCCTGTACACAAGGACAGTTGTAACAGTTGAGTTTTTAAAAAAAAATATATTTTCCAACCTGTACTTATTTCATAAACATCTTAAATACATTGTTTCAGTAGCTGACATATTGATAATGTATAATATAGCAAAATGGCTATCCTATTGTAAATAGTTTTTTACTTATTGGGGAAAAACCCAAAAAGTGTTGCAACTGTCCCTGGTCTCCCCTATGTCTATGTATCTTCTCTGTAGTTTCTTATTCGTAACAAAGATTATTGTGGTTTTTTTTTTTTTAAATATGCAGTCTTCCACAACACATCTGCCTTTGGAGGATGGTGGGATTTCCACCGATGCTGTCTGTCTGGTAAGTTTCATATTGTCTAATAGGTATACTATCAAGTATGTTGATTTGGATTATTTTAATTGTTGTCTTAGAAACACAATAGTGCTATTTCAAATCATGTCCTGATAATATGACACGGTGTGTTACTTATTTTATGTTCTTAGAATATTAAACAAGCCATAAACGATCGGTGCAACAAGGCCACAGCAGCTAAGTACACCAACGACCTAATGCATGGTCTGTACACAACAGCGTTTATGGCTGCTCACAGCGTGACTGGGCTTGGGGCATCAAGCAGGGGGGAGACACGACCATCCCTTCCTTCTGCTGAACTCACGAAGATTGTTTGTAAGTAATTAGTGTGGCCGCGAGCTGTTTTGTGCCATCATGACGCACATGGTGTTATTTTTTTATATATTACAGGGTTACCAACTTTTGGTAGAACAATAAGCACCAGACTTTTACTTTTTATCATTTCTACTGGATCTTAGATCTGCGCATGCGCAATACGGGTCTGGGATTGACCTACCGGCTCCCACTGCTCTGCTGTCTGTTAATGTTGTTAAGAGTGGTGGGGGCGGGGAGGGAGCACAGACTGGACGGCTGATGAACAGCTGTTAGAACAGTTCAGGTGTTCAGAGCAGAGCTCCCTGTAGGAGCGGCAGAGCGTGATGTGAACTGAAAAATGTTTCTGTCGCAATATTATTTAAATAATTGTTGAGCTAGCTAACTAACATTGTCACTATCTGCTAACGTTAGTACTCAGATCTTGTGCTTGAGTAAAAGTAGAAGTACTCAGATATTATACTTGAGTAAGTAGAAGTACCAGAGTGTCAGAATACTCTGTTACAGTAAAAGTCCTGCATTCAAAATGTTACTCAAGTAAAAGTAGAAAAGTATTATCATCAAAATATAGTTAAAGTACCAAAAGTAAAAGTAGTCATTGTGCAGATTGGTCCATTTCAGAATAATTTATATGATATGTTTTATAATGATTGATCATTAAAGTGTTCTCAAAGCTGGTAAAGGTGCAGCTAGTTTGAATGACTTTGTATACTGCAGGGTAGCTTGTGGATTTACTCCAGGTGGAACTAAAGTCTGATTTAACACTTGATTATATTTCATCATTAATCCACATCTGTAAAGTAACTAAATGGATTAAATACATGTAGTGGAGTAAAAGTACACCATTTACCTCTGAACTGTAGAGGAGTGGAAGTACAAAGTAGCAAAACATTGAAATACTTAAATAAAGTACAAGTATCTCAAAATTGTACCAAAGTATAGTACTTGTTGAGTTTATGAACTTAGTTACTTAACACCAGTGGCTATACAGATGGAAAGACTAAGCTTTGCACAGAGGCATGAAAATAAAATTTCAAAATACTCAACAGTGCTACCAAAATTATAAACTGACTGCTACAATTAAAATAAATGCTTTTATATATTTCTATTAGATGTGACTTTTTGGCGTTTCTGTTATTATTACCTGCTGCTTTAGTTGTTCTGACTGCTAAAATCATCTGTTATTCCTAAATTTAAAGCTGATTTTCCGTGGGGTGGGGTGGTCGGGGGGCTCGGATCCTTGTCACCTTTTTCATACCTGATGAGTTTGCATCCCTGCTGTCTACCTGACTGTCTGTCTGTTTTTGTAATTTGTCTCTTCATCTGTTAATTCCCCTTTTCTTTATTTCTTTCTCTCTTTAGGTGAAGTTAAATCTGTCTTCAAAGAGAAGACAGAGGCGGAGATCAAGGGCTACATACGCCATAAACTCTCCAATTCGGCGAAGATCCTCAAAAGGAAAACGTTAAAAAAAAATCAATTTGTTAGGCCATTATGTTTGTTTGCATTCCATATTGTATGTTCTGTAGTTTAAATAAAAAATGTTAATACTAGGGCTGTCAAGTTAACGCGTTAATAACGCGTATGTACCATCTACAAGCTGATGCTGACAGCCCCGCTCCTGCCGCCCGCTGTTGGAAGACCACACTTCCACGCTCACCGGCAGGCACCGACTGGCTATTGGGAGGACCGGGAGGGTGGGTGTATGTGTGGCCCGAGCGAGTGAGAGAGAGACCTTACGTGCATTGTTGTTGTTAGCATCTGGTGCTAGCTAGCTGCGCTAACGGATATAAGGAGCTGTTTAAATGAAAACAGAGGAGCGACATTTCGCCACAACTGCGCCGAGCACTTGACTTTATGCAGGAAGCCAGACAGTGGGACATTGTACGAAAAGTCAGCACACTCAGCACGGGTAGTGCCAGGGCCGCCCCTCCCTACAGGCCAATCACGCAGGCTGCATGGGGCCCCGCTTTGCACAGGGGGCCCCGCCCACAGGGCCTCAGCTGCTGTGCGCAGTTCTCCGCTCACCCCCCGCGAGAGGTGAGAAGGGGAGCACGTCTGTAACCCGACACCGTTGCAATTAATTGACATCTGACCAATCACGGCTTTGATACGGCCACTAGTGCAGGTGAAGAGATGTCGGTGAAATTATTGTATGAGTCAAATGTACAACTTGCGAATGTTGTATAAGTCAAATTGCCAATTGCCATATTAAAATATCAGCTGCAATTCACGACATGAAGAAGGCAGTCTCTGCATAGCATAAGCTAATGGAGATGCAGTTATTTCCAGCATTCTTTATTTAACATTCATTATGTTATGCCTTGTATCTGCTAATGTACAGGAGGAAGAGTGATAAACTGTCTGTCTAGTTAGCTTACATAACAGTTAAAGTTTACAGCTTAAAAAACATGGAGCATTTTTCCCCCTTTTATTCATTTTTATGTCAATTTGCACATTTCATGGTGATGCTCAGCCTCTCCCCTTAACTCCTAAGTCATCATCATGTCAACCACAA
Organism: Gymnodraco acuticeps; assembly: GCF_902827175.1. Taxonomy (NCBI): domain Eukaryota; kingdom Metazoa; phylum Chordata; class Actinopteri; order Perciformes; family Bathydraconidae; genus Gymnodraco; species Gymnodraco acuticeps. The sequence continues at coordinate 2,552,460 of NW_022990021.1, forward strand.
CACAGAGAAATACTGATAGAAATGTGTGTGTAGTTGTTGATACATTGCTGACAGAGGGAACTACATTTTAATACAGATTTAAGAAATATCAGTTTTTGAGCATGTCATAAGCATGTTTTGTCTTGACTATATTACAACTAAATTATAATAAAATAATGTAGTATTTATATTATTGAATTGATTATTATTATTAGTAGAAGTAGTTTATTTGCATTCATTATATTTTAATCTTTTTGAGGCTAGTATTTGGCAGGAAATGCAGACGTACATGCACATTTACCTCACTGTATACAAAAGTAACTGTGTTGATACTAATAATAAACAGGAATTATATTTGCAAAGTAGCCTACTTTGTTTCCAAAAAAATGTGTTTCACTCCTGTCGGTAGCAGGGGGGGGCCTCATCTCACAATGTCGCTTGGGGCCCCAAGTTGGCCAGGGGCGGCCCTGGGTAGTGCGCAATATGATTGAAGCGTCCAGGCAGCTCCCGTTCGAGCATATGCCTTGAGTTGCACATAGCTCCAACGATCCATCACACACACACACACACACACACACACACACACACACACACACACACACACACACACACACACACACACACACACCATTTGTATTGTATTATTGTATGAGAGAGGTTCCAGGTTGAATTGAGGCGAATATTTGTAATGTTCAGAGGTTGTTGTGTTTAATATTCATGAGAATATTTGTCATTGTTCAAATGATAATAAACATTAGCATAAAGCATATTTGTCCACTCATATGTTGATAAGAGTATTAAAAACTTGAAAAATATTCCTCTAAGGTACATTTAGAACAGATACAAAATGTGCGATTAATTTGCGATTAACTATGGACAATCATGCGATTAATCGCGATTAAATATTTTAATCGACTGACAGCCCTAGTAAATACATGTTGAGTCCATGTATTATTTGTATTTGCCTCAGTCCATTATTTGTATTTGATATAGCCTACCATTGTACATTCTACAGTATCTACAGTTTGGTACAGGTGTGACACAAATACAAGAACATATGTATTTACCATGGTAATTGTTATGGTGCCAGGGGTAGTGGGACAGTATTTTTTTGACAGATAGTACATACCATACCATGGTTTGTACCATGGTACATGTACCATGGTACTATGGTAACATGTCTTATGGGACGAAGACTTCAGAATCTTAAAATCCCTTCACGTTTGTATGCAATTGTGCTAAATTCAACTCTGGAATCAAGCAAATATTAATATGTTTGCATGACATTAGTTATTTATATTTTGATATCACTTAATTATACGTTTAATACATTTAAGTCAAGCTAAGGTACATGTGATGGTAGCTAGTTAGTACTCTTACCTGTGAGGCCTCCTCCAAACAGCATAATAACCAGACTATCATTAAAACTACAAGTACCAGTTCTAGATCCTTGACTTAAGACAAACAATTCAAAAGACAAAATGTATTTAAAGACCAATCTTTATTTGAATGTGCCTCTTAACCTGAGATATTAGTTATACAGTAATAGTATTGATAATCTAAAAAAACTGAGTAACTCAACAGTTAACTTTATATTTCTTGTTGTCTAAAGCATTTATTATTATAATGTTTCCCCTCTCATATTCAGTGTGGACGGATTGAGACAGCGTGGTGTCCAGAGGGCTGCAGAGACTTCAGGGAGAAACCTCCGTGTGATGGATGTCCTGTCTGTTGGTTTGGAGAGGACTGAGGGTCTTTCCTCAGCGAGGAGGACCAGGCCTGATGGAGGAGCTGATACCATAGCTGATACCACCTGCACAGGCCTAGTCTGTCATGTTATTTGACTAAATGTGTTTACTTATACATTTAATAGGTTTACACCTTCTGTCCATATGTGCTTTTTATTTAAAACATGTTTGATTAACTTTTGGTTCACATTTCAATAAATTGTATTTGCATTCCTTTTGTCCATTATTCTTACTGAAAATGTTAGATTACACATTCACATCTGACTGAAGATTGGCCCCATTTATTTGTGATGTTGCAAACTCTGCGTTACAAGGCACAAGTGATGTGAAGCTCATAAAGCGAGGCAAATAGAAATAATCAGCTGATGGAGTGTGTAAAGGAATATTTTAGTCTTGTTAAAGTATATAGAGTTTAGTGACTTGTCCTCGGGAATCTGTTTCTGGTTAAAGTGTTTTCCTCCTCACTGGAATGTGGTCCTGCGCGTGATATTCAGGAGGACAGATCAAGAGGTCCTTTGACTTCCTGTGTGGGTGAGGGGCTTGGGGCACTTAAGGAGGGGCAATATATGCAGTCTTTGTCCTTGGTGTCTGGTAATGATTAGGGGAAAGGGCGGGCTGTTTAGACCCCTCCTTTAAAAGATATATAGAGCAGGGTTTCCGTTAGCCGGTAATTACCGGTTTTTAGCTGGTAAAATTTATTAAAAACCGGTAAATTCAAAACCTGCCGGTCAAAATGTCTGGTAATAATTAGGGAGGCTCCGATAGATCGGCCGCCGGTCATTATCGGCCGATATTCACTCTTAATAGTTTGATCGGTGCTCTCTATAAAGGCCGATCAGGAGAACTGGATCTGATCGATATGGACATAAACGCGAGTGAAGTATAACCGGACACGCGAGAGAGATCAGATCAGCTGCTGAGTCTGACACGCAGCTCTGCATAATCACCTGAAGCCCCGCCCTCTGTTTAGCGAGCTGCAGGAGCTGCATGAGAAACTGACCGGCTGTCAGAGAGAGAGGGAGGGAGAGGGGAAAAGAGAGGATCCGTTTCTCCCGTGTTATTATTCAAAGTTAATATAAACTTTTGAATAATGTACGTTATCTACTACAAGTAGTTTGTTTGAATGTAATAATTATGTTGTTTGTGGAATAATTTATTGAAAAATGAATCTGAATTTTTCGATCTGTTACGATTATAAACTGAAGCAATATAAAAATGAGCCCCGTGAACTGAGTTTTAAACTGAAGCATATCTGCTCATAGTCCGGTAATTACCTGCTAACGGAAACTCTGCTACACAACTCTTATTATTATTATTGAAATATGACCGGTAATTTTCAAATGTGTCCGGTAAAATAAATTCTGCCCGGACATTTGACCGGCGATACAAAATCCTAGCGGAAACCCTGATATAGAGATGTTTCTGTCTTTTGTGTTAGAGCAGGGGTGCCCAACCAGTCGATCGCGATCGACCGGTCGATCGCGGGGAGATTCCCAGTCGATCGCGAGATGTCTCTAAAAATAGAACAACAACATTCTGTTTTATCGTTAATGTCCTGTAACATAATCTAACTGTGCCAGAATAATGCACTTGAACGCATCAAAGCTTTGTGATTGGCCGGCGTGACCCCATGTGTCGGGGCGTGGCTGGTGGGCAGTTGGCACTATTTCGCTGACGTTGTCCGTGTCAACAGGAGTGACAGTCCGCACACACACAAGACCGCAATTACGGCAGAAGCAAAAAAGCCCAAAATATATAATTTTCACTCCGAGTGGGAGGATGATTATTTTTGTATCTATACCAATTCAAAGTCCATCTGTCTCATCTGCAATGCGAGCGTAGCTTTATCGAAGAAGGATCATTTAGGAGCGGCATTTCAAAACAGTGCACAAACGCTACGAGACGGAATTCCCATCTAATTCTGCCCTACGCTCCAAAAGGGGAGGGGCCTGAAAGGACAGCTAAATGCACAGCAGTCCATTTTCACCAGGCCCAACAACAAGAGCAAGGCTGCTACCAGAGCATCTTATCGTGTCAGTCACGTTCTTGCGAAACACATGAAGTCTTTCAAAGACGGCGAAGTTGTGAAAGAAGCATTCATGGAGGCTGCTGACGCGCTTTTTGGGGACAGTAAATAACAGTAGCATTTCAACAGGCTTTTGATATAATAAAAATTCAAGTTAGATACCGTTATTAATCAGCTGTAAGTTTTTGTTTGTTTGAACTTATTCATTATAATTATTGTAAAACATGGTATAAGAATGCAAACATTAAGATCTGTTCTGTTTACATTGATTATAGTCTATTATCAATTCAGGTTAATAAACTAGTGTTGCTTGCATCCTATTTTAAAAGGCATTTCTTTTTATACTCTACTAAAATGCTACAAAAAAGGGTTTGATTCTATTAATTTTGTCTTTTTTATTGCACTGTTGCAGCAGATTCCTGTGTAGCTTCAGATCTGAGTTGTCTTATTAGTAAGCCTAATTTATACTTTTGTATCAACACTATTTTTATATAATGGCAAAGAAAGGGTTCAGAGTATTTTCTTTTTTCCCTGTGTCATATGTGGCAGCACTGTTCAATGTTTCTTGAAAACATTACCCACTGTAGTATGTGACGTGTGAATAAACTCCAACTCTGTATCAACAACACTGTTGTGTAACTTCAGTTAAATACTTGTATGTGTGTAGATTAGAAAGAGGCAAGATAAAGGATCTGCAGTATTTTATGAAGTATTCATCGTACAAAGGTCAGTTTTATACAGGTAGAAGTGTGTATTCACCTGGTAGTAGGCTGTCAGTAACTACGCCTCTCTATTTGGACTGGTAGATCTCGGCAGACTGGCAACTTTAAAAGTAGCTCTCGGTTCAAAAAAGGTTGGGCACCCCTGTGTTAGAGTTTGCTGGTATCTTACATGAGAATTGTGATATACTGTGATCTCTCCGGCCGTACGAATCCTCAATAAATATCAGTGTATTGACTAAGGCGAATCCAGTTTCCCTCATTTCATGATTGGCATCAACAAGTGCAGCAAAGAAGTTTATTCTTCACAATTGGCGTCGCAAACAGTTACCAACAGCATCTTCAGAAACTGGTAAGTGTTGTTTCAAATCTATTTGAACATTGCCTTACCAGGGTCTGTGATTGACGGTATCATAAAATTACCTGTGAAGCTGAGCGGCTGCATGTTTTGGTGTCTCTACTTTCCTCTGTGTGTGTTTTTTTTTTGGAAATTAAATCACCAGACAATCACACACAGCAAATATTAAATGTGATAGATTTGTATTGAAACAAATCACCGAATTCTGGAGACTTCAGCGGTCAAAACTGTTTTAATCAACTCCTGTCTGCTGCTCGGGGGAGAGTGTGTGTGTAGCTTCCCTAACCCCCCTGCGGAGACCAGCAGGAGAGGAGAAATTATAGGTTTATAAGCACAGTGTTATAACATTCTCTTCCTCGCACCATCGTCGTCTTGGAACTAAACAAATCGGCATAAATGGGAAGGGCGGTACGCGAGAATGTGACATAGCGCTATATATATATTTTTTTTTTTTCATCGTTGTAAGAAATTGATGGGTTGCTAAATTCGGCTGGATACAGACAGCCTTTGTTCTCAGGACGGAGGGGACAAACCACTAAATTAGCATAGTGGTTGTTGATTGAGAATAAAGTAGTTATTGCTCTTCAACATATTCTGTTCTTAGCACTTGTACAAGTATATAGGAGTAAGAAGGTACTCATATTAAATATATTTCCCAACCCCCGCTGAAGTCTTTTTTATTCGGATTAAATTAAGCTGGATGAGTTTAGCTGTCACCTGATATTTGTTGCGGGTTCATGTTTGTTTGTATAATTGTTTCGCGTTTGTTTGTCTACCCGCCGTCTTGTGCATGCTTTGTAACAACTAATAATGAATCAGTCCACAGCCAAGGTAAAATGAACTAAACTTTAGTTATCTCACCAAAAGTAAATGACTTGAGAAAAATTGATGATACAATTATACATTGTAATATACATTTCTGCAAAGGGAAAATAAATAGCAAAAGAGTGTTTTTATGTCCTGCGTCTGTCTTACACCCGGGAACCTCAGAGGCATCACTGCGGGTCATAAATACCAAGGCTGAGGAAATCAGGGTTAAAAAATAAATAAATAAAAAATCTGTCTGCTCAAATAGGTCAATGTTGTATTATTTGTTTCATTTATTCTTAATCTATGTATTGTATGGTAATAATGAAAAGAAAAAAAAAACGTAATGTATTGAACACATTCCGAAACAAAGCAGATAAGACAGAACAAGACTCAGACATAATGGTGATTGAACCCTTTTGCACTGTTGCTGCAAAATGAAAACTTTTTCATTATCTGTTCCAACTGGCCACTGGAATGAGATAATTGATATAAGTTGAAGTTCAATTACAGTTTTTAAATATAGTTCAACATTCTTTATTAAACTGTTTCAAATTATTTCTAGTCAAAATCCCCCCTTTCTCTGCTCTGCTTGGTGCTGCAGAAGAAGAAAAAAACGCAAGACACGGGGTCAGAGACAGGCGTGACCTCTGGAAAGAAAAGATAATCTGAAGCAGACCACAGCACGGCGCGTTGTTTTTTTTTATGGCCCCAGCACAAAGGAAGATCTAATTGCAGCAGTCAGTTTTTTTGGCAGCACTGTTGAGCATTTTGAAAATGTATTTTCATGCCTCTGCAAGGCTTAGTCTTTCTATCTGTATAGCCACTGGTGTTAAGTAACTAAGTTCATAAACTCAACAAGTACTATACTTGGGCACAATTTTGAGATACTGGTACTTTATTTGAGTATTTCAATGTTTTGCTACTTTATTCTTCTACTCCACTACAGTTCAGTGGTACATGGTGTATTTCTACTCCACTACATGTATTTAATACCTTTTAGTAACTTTCAGATCTGGATGAATGATGTGAAATATAATCAAGTGTTGAATCAGACTTTAGTTCCACCTGGAGTAAATCCACAAGCTACCCTGCAGTATACAAAGTCATTCAAACTAGCTGCACCTTTACCAGCTTTGAGAACACTTTAATGATCAATCATTATAAAACATATCATATATATTATTCTGAAATGGACCAATCTGCACAGTGACTACTTTTACTGTCGCTATTTTCACTATATTTTGATGACAATACTTTTATACTTTTACTTGAGTAACATTTTGAATGCAGTACTTTTACTGTAACTTAGTATTCCTACACTCTGGTACTTCTACTTTTACTCAAGAACAAGATCTGAGTCCTAAGCTAACGGTAGCCAGAAACCTTCCATTTTGACACACAGAACAATGGGGGCTATCCACCCTTCCTCCACCCTTATCCACAATGTAAAGCAATTCACACATCCTCTTCCCTCTGTGAGGAGCAGCAGGTTCAGCTTCATTTAAATATGTCGTGTAGTAATAGATGGATTTATTTTTCATCTCAAGAGAGAATGTGTATTTTATGTTAGCATTTAAAAAAAATCTCCTGGGGGAGAATCCCCCCAGACCCCAAGCGGGGGTTGGGTTTTCAGCATGTCAACTCTTTCACTTGTGAGGAAATGGCAGGATTGGCTCCAGGTCGCCCTTTTTATTTATTACAAGACAAATGTGCCTTTTTTTATTTCATACAGTTCAATTTGGATTGAGACAGGGAAATAATCTAAACATCACGCGTGGCGTTTCACTGTCAAGGGGGCGATATAGCGTGTATGTAATTACATTTCAAATGCTGATTTGAGCCCCACCACTGTATGGGTTAGCCCTACCATAGATTACCCAACACAAATACTCGGTAGCCGATAAGTCAATTAATTGCTTATCGCGACAGGCACACAATAAAACAGTGGAAACAAACATGGGTTTGACTTTCATTAGTGAATGAAACTGTGTGCCCTTTATAGTCTGTGTCCAATATTGTGTATTTGTATATATATTATATATATATATCCTAAATATATGCTAAGGTCCCGCTACTGACACGATAGCAGTCACTTTGTGCGCATGTGTGTAATTAAACCCATGATATCAAAATCTCACTCCAGCCAGGTACCCCAAGTTGGCAACCCTGCCCATACCCCAATAATATTTTATTGCAGATCTACATGAATCACACAAACGACCTATTTTGGATTCAAAACGGCAAATTTCGCCAAAATATGACAAGTTTGCATCCCTGCTTGTTATCGTTTTCATCACAGAGCTGGGGAAATGGTGTATTGATTACTGATCTGTACATGTCCAATTTTTTAACTGACTTTAGTTCTAATGTTAATGTTAATTTGATTTCAACCCATAAGTAATTATTTAAATTAATTCAACATTCCACATGATGGATTAGTGTTCCACATTTTTCCCACTAATTTGTTTATGATTAGGCCAATGGTAAAGAGAGACATTGATGACCCTGTGTCCTTTTTGTTAGCACGTGGTTCCATTTTGTCTAATGGCTTTGGACAGCTTCACTAAGAGTCACCCAGTTCTGCTCTGCTGCAGTCCGGCTGAGTGCAGTCACAGAGATGCTATGGCTGCTCTACATGACATTAATGGTTTGGTCCGAGAATGGGCACCATTTCCTGCTCCCAGAAAGAATGACGGGCCTCAAACTGGACTTTACAGCCGTTGATACTGTCTCACATGGGTCTGCTCCCCCCCACCGAGCCATGAACTGAAAGCTTGACGTCTGCTCTGAACACTTGGAACTGTCACACCAGCACCAACCCTTGGGTCAGTTAGATGAGACTAACGGCTTCACTTAGGGCATATGGGTCAGAAATATGACTCTCGTTACCACGGAGTGGGTTGTTTTTTTAAGGCTATTCATACTGCTATGCAGAGTGAAGAGCCCCTACTATTTTAAAAAATAGGCCTAATGTCAGGGGCCTCTTACTGTCTACTTCTGCATGTATTCACATTATATGGACCATTTTTCCACCTGGTGAAACTAGAAGCTGCACGGAACTCAGGCTACAATACAACCATTTTGTTCTGCTCTAACGATTCAATTTATAGATTCTACATCAAAATAGTTCGTTTTATTGTTTCCAATGATAACGTCACCTTAAGTGGAGGAATGCAAACCTGTTTTCAAATGTAAGGTTTTGAATTTCTTTGACATTTCTCAGTAATGACACCCTCAGACGCCCACTATCATTTATGCTATGCCTTCAGTGGTAGACTCAGATGCTTACATGGACTTGTATGTTTTTACTTCATATCTAACAGAAGTAAGAGAGAAAGAGATGGGGAAGTGAGTAAAGAGGGAGATGAAGAAGAGAGAGGGATGAGAAAGAGAAAATAGAAAGAGAGGGGGAAGTGAGTAAAGAGGGAGATAAGAGGGAGATGAAGAAGAGAGAGGGATGAGAAAGAGAAAATAGAAAGAGATGGGGAAGTGAGTAAAGAGGGAGATGAAGAAGAGAGAGGGATGAGAAAGAGAAAATAGAAAGAGATGGGGAAGTGAGTAAAGAGGGAGATGAGAGGGAGAGAGGGATAGGAAGGAGGAGATATTTGCGAGTTGCATACTGACTCTGAGTTTTCTCGATTAATAGCTTATATAGACAATACCATGCTTAAATAGACTCCTAAGTTATTATTTCATATGTGACAATATGTAAGGAAAGGGAGGGAAGAGTCAAATTATATTGAGCAATTGATTTCATATTGGAACATTCATTTCTCAAACCTATGTTTTATGGAAGAGGAAATGTACTTCTGATAAACTAATCCTTTATCAAACGGTAAATGGTGTATTAATATAACATTTAGAATCATTGAGAAAGGGTTATATCCACAGGGACTAGCTCACATTTAACTTAAAATAATATTTCTCTGCTTTGGACTGATGAGTATATGATTCTTGCATGTTAAATGACTAACACAAACCTTACATTTATAATGTGCATGTGTCAGGAAGGCTCCCAAATCATTCTGAGGGGCCTATCCTATTTTTGTAATTGAATGATAATGTGCTAATCCATTACTTTGAGTTGTCTGCACTCAGGAAAACATCCCTATCAAGTGTTAAACAGCTCTGAAGGCCAAGGGTCAGAGAGAGAATCACACTCTGCGGCTGCAGAGAGCAACTTATCCACGGGCAAGGAGGTCGTTCGAGATGAGAGGATTCTAATCTTCAACTTTCTGATGAGATGGGATACTTCTTCATCTTTCTGCTCGGTGGGCTCAGGCAGACAACTCTACAGGACGAGCGATGGTTTCAGAGGCATCTGGATGTGCCACTTGGAATAGGCAGGTGCACTGCTCTCAAGCAGATAGCAGAAGGAATATAGGCAGATGAGCCTCTGTTTCACTAGGATATCATAAAGTGCTCACTGAATTGAGCCACAAAAGCAGAGCAATTGGGGGGGATTGAGATATGGCGCTCTGATGAAGAAGAGTTTTGAGCCAATCAGCACCTCAGTGCTAATCTACAGATAATTGAGATATGGCGTTCTGATGAAGAAGAGTTTTGAGCCAATCAGCACCTCAGTGCTAATCTACAGATAATTGAGATATGGCGTTCTGATGAAGAAGAGTTTTGAGCCAATCAGCACCTCAGTGCTAATCTACAGTATCAGGATGCCTTTACACACCAGACATTCTGTGTCATAAAGAGAGGAGGAAAACAAGTCAGGAGGACATGTTCTTCTAGCTCTGATACAAAGATAACATTTGAATTGAATGACCAGATGATTACAGATGTACAATTAATGATTGTTTTTGTATTCCCAATGAACAGATATGTGTTAAATAGTGGTGATAAATATATTTGTCAGATCAGATTACACTTTCACACTAAACAAATTAATTGATATTTTCAGATTTATAAAGTATTGAACAATAAGATATTTCTAATATTATAACAGACAATGTTACTATCCTTAATCAGTACCAGGTCAAATGTACAACGAGGAAACCAGATTACAAGGCTCCCAATTCAGCGATTGAAATTGATTACAGTTGATACTCTGAATAAAGAACAGATGTTTTGATATTGATTACAGTTGATACTCTGAATAAAGAACAGATGTTTTGATTTTTTCCTTTTCAGGTTGTTATACAATAAAATGTCTGATTCTTCCTTTTCAGATTGTTAAACATTTTGAGAATTGTTTAGTTTTCCCTTCAGATTTTGAAATGACATAATGATTGATAGTTGAAGTAATGTAATTATGTTATCATGCCTTACTCTTGAATAAAGCGTAATGAAGTAAACGTAAAGTAATGTTAAAGATTGAGGACACTGTAACTTTACAGATTACAGATTGATCGATTCATCACTGTGAATTTATACCTTAACTAGGAACCTTAGCTGGATCTCTCATGATTTTGTATTTACCTCAATTGGATTTCTTATAATCCTAAATTCTAATTGTGTTTTAATAAGTAATTGCCTTAAAGTAAATCTTTGAGATGTAAGCTGAATTTGAATTTGTGTTTGATGAATGAGATTAACTTAGTGATAAATGATAAAAGGTCTTATTTTTTAAACATATATTCTGCTATTATATTTTTGTATTTCATGTGTTCATTATTGTGCTTTTGACAAAAAGATGCCAAACAATGAAGAAAGATGATTTTTCTATTATAGTTGACTGTGTTCAATCATGGTGATTGAAGTGTTTTCAATCTTATTTTACTTTTGATGTATATGAGCCCACACAAACTCTGAAGACGCTTATTGATTTAAGTAGTGACTGAAATATTCTTTAGACTAATGTTAATTGATTATCATAAATTGATAAAAGGCTGGATCTGTAAAGGAATATTTTAGTCTTGTTAAAGTATATAGAGTTTAGTGACTTGTCCTCGGGAATCTGTTTCTGGTTAAAGTGTTTTCCTCCTCACTGGAATGTGGTCCTACGCGTGATACTCAGGAGGACAGATCAAGAGGTCCTTTGACTTCCTGTGTGGGTGAGGGGCTTGGGGCACTTAAGGAGGGGCAATATATGCAGTCTTTGTCCTTGGTGTCTGGTAATGATTAGGGGAAAGGGCGGAATGTTTAGACCCCTCCTTTAAAATATATATAGAGATGTTTCTGTCTTTTGTGTTAGAGTTTGCTGGTATCTTACATGAGAATTGTGATATACTGTGATCTCTCCGGCCGTACGAATCCTCAATAAATATCAGTGTATTGACTAAGGCGAATCCAGTTTCCCTCATTTCATGATTGGCATCAACAAGTGCAGCAAAGAAGTGTATTCTTCACAGAGTGTAGATGTGGAAATAGATGCATCCCATCAGCTGACTGTGTTTTTCGCCACACTTTATAAGCCTGACTATAACCACCCCTTCTCTGAGGTGCAGGCAGCGTTACAAACAAATTATGGTCCTGATAGACTACAAAAATATTCGGTGTGCAGATCTTTGTTTTCACAATATAAGTAGTTTCTTAGTGAATGTCCTGTACTGGTCTTAAAATCTCATAACATCAGCCTTTAATGTTCCTCTTGGATGTTCTTCTTGACCCTCAGAGAAAGAGGAGATTTCATTCTCTCTACCCCTTTCCAAACATAACAAACTAATCTCTTCTCATCCTGCACTTGTCCGCCGTAACCTTCGTTTCCTCTCCCACTCTACCTTTGCCTCGTCGGTGCTCTCAGCCCTCCCTTCCTCTGACTCGTTCCAACTCCTGCCTTCAAACTCTCCTCTCTACTCTCTCATCCACTCTGGACTCTCTCTGTCCTCTCACATCTCGGCAGGCTCGTCAGTCCCCTCCTGCTCCCTGGCTAAATGATGCACTGTGTGCTAATAGAACCGTCCTTAGGGCAGCAGAGCGGAAACGGTGGAAATCCAAACACCGTGACGACCTCCTAACCTATCAGGCTCTCCTCTCCTCTTTCTCTGCTTCGATCTCTCAGGCAAAAAGCACTTTCTTTCAAGATAAGATCCAATCTTCCTATTCCAATCCTAAAAAACTATTCTCCATCTTCTTCACCCTCTTGGACCCTCCAAAAGCCCCTCCCCCCTCCTCACTTCTGTCAAGCGACTTTGTTACCCACTTTGAAAAAAAGGTTGATGATATTCGCTCTTCTTTTTCTGACTCACCTTTACTCACCGCTGGGTCACCAGACCCTCCTTCCACCAACACACTAACCTCCTTTTCCCCTCTCTCTCCAAGTGAGGTTCTTACCCTCATTACCTCTGCCCGCCCTACCACCTGTCCTCTGGACCCTATCCCTTCAAACCTCCTTCAGACTATCGCTCCTGATATTCTACCGTTTCTCACCCATTTCATCAACACTTCTCTAACTTCTGATCACTTTCCAAACAGTCTCAAGGAGGCAAGAGTAAACCCTCTCCTAAAGAAACCTACTCTCAACCCGTCAGATGTTATAAACTACAGGCCTGTCTCTCTCCTCCCGTTCCTGTCTAAATCACTTGAATGCGCTGTCTTTAAACAACTCTCCTGTTATCTCCATCAGAATAACCTTCTGGATCCGCACCAGTCTGGTTTCAAGGCAGGTCACTCCACTGAAACTGCTCTCATTGCTGTCACGGAGGAACTGCACACTGCCAAAACTGCATCCCTCTCCTCTGTCATCATCCTGTTGGACCTGTCTGCTGCATTCGACACGGTGAATCATCAGATCCTCCTTCGCACTCTCCAAAAACTTGGAGTTTCAGGCTCTGCACTTTCCCTCCTCACCTCATATCTGAAAGACCGTACCTACAGGGTGACTTGGAGAGGGTCTGAGTCCCACCCTTGTCAATTAACTACAGGGGTCCCTCAGGGCTCTGTTCTTGGTCCCCTCCTCTTCTCCCTGTACACAAACTCACTCGGATCAGTCATTAGCCCGCATGGTTTTTCATACCACTGCTACGCTGACGACACCCAATTAATTCTGTCCTTTCCCCGCTTGTCTAGCTGACATCTCTCAGTGGATGTCTGCTCATCACCTCAAGCTCAACCTTGACAAGACTGAGCTGCTCTTCCTTCCGGGAAAAGATTGTCCCACTCTTGACCTAACAATCAACATCGGCACCTCAGTTGTTTCCCCGACTCAGACTGCAAGGAATCTGGGTGTGACCCTAGATAACAACCTGTCCTTCACTGCAAACATAGCTGCCACAACCCGTTACTGCAGATACACGCTTTACAACATCAGGAAGATACGTCCCCAGCTGACACAGAAAGCAATGCAGGTTCTGGTCCAGGCTCTCGTCATCTCACGCCTAGACTACTGCAACTCCCTCCTTGCTGGTCTACCTGCATGTGCCATCCGACCTCTGCAGCTCATCCAGAATGCAGCGGCTCGTCTGGTCTTCAACCTTCCTAAATTTTCCCACACCACTCTGCTCCTCCGCTCCCTTCACTGGCTTCCGGTAACTGCTAGAATCCACTTCAAGACACTGGTACTTGCTTACCATGCTGCGAATGGATCTGGCCCTTCGTACATCCAGGACATGGTTAAACCGTACACCCCAGCGCGTGCACTACGCTCTGCCTCAGCCAAACGACTCGCTGCGCCCTCGCTGCGAGGGGGACCCAAGTTCCCATCGGCAAAAACACGTGGGTTTGCTATCCTGGCTCCAAGATGGTGGAATGAGCTCCCCATTGACATCAGGACAGCAGATAGCTTGCACATCTTCCGGCGCAGACTGAAAACTCATCTCTTTCGACTCCACTTCGAGCGATAGAACTATTAACAAAGCACTTATATACTAATAAAGGACTGGCTTATCTAAAGCCAGTTGAGTAGCACTTGAAATGTTTTGGCTCTATGAAACCTGATGTACTTATATGATTCTGTTTTCTTCAAGGTTGTGTCTTCCTGGTCGAATGTACTTATTGTAAGTCGCTTTGGATAAAAGCGTCAGCTAAATGCAATGTAATGTAATGTAAAAAAGATGCTGAGTCGTGTCTTTCGGGCATGTCCTTTCCTAACAAAAATGACAGGAAACATAAAACATTATTGCAGAACAAGTGTGTTATTTATGAAAGAGGTGTGTTTAGGGGCTGTTGATATAATTATTTTTTAATTGTAATCAGATTATGAATGAACAGTATGAAATTCATCAACTTTGAAATATATGTTATTATCAAAATAATATTTAGCTGTTATCAAAACGTAGTGGAACTGTAGAAGCTTGCTCTGTTGTCTCACTGAAAGAATAACTTTTACCACGTTTTTTACAGACAATATTGAGAGATAAATAGTAGCAGTTCTCACTATGTGTTAAATAGCTTTGCCTTCAATACATTACATTAGAAAGCTGACAAAGTCATATTGCTTGTTAACATCTAAATGTAACCTTTTGCATGGAAAAAACCCTCAACTTCACTGATGTGTAGGTGATCTAGTATTTAGTATTGTTTAATGGAATGTATATCAGTGTATTAAAGTCAATACTTCATTTATTTAAACCAATATTTTTCTTGATTCTTTGTACAGTATGAAAAAAGAGTCTTTGTACCTGTGCTGAAGTGCACTGCTGTGAGGAGTCCAGTTATGTCTCTCACTCTGGTCCAGCCTGTCTGCATCACCTGGACACCTTAAACAAACAGATATATATGTAAAGAACCATGTGTACAAACAATATAACTGATTCTCTTCTGTTGAACATGTTGGATTGTGTATTGTCCGAGTCAGGGTCCTTTTTATTTTACTGTAACTTTGGAAGTTGGGTTACCAATGCTAACTGTTTATTTGATACCCATTTGGTAATACAATTAATAAAAACAACAAGGTTTGGGTTTGTTCTTCAGATGACTGTGATTTTAACGTGTAAGCTCAATAATGAACTCCAGCTCAACCAACCATATTGTAATATCTAAGTAATCATCTTGAAATATGACATTAATAATTGTAATATACACACATCTTATTGTGAGGTTGATTTCACATACACTACTTCAACGTTAGCTAAATAGCATGGATAATTTACAAAGGGTTTAAAAACACAGCAGGAGCCCAAGACAATTATAAAACTTGTCATTATTTCAGTACAGTTCAATTGGTTTTATTTTCATAAACGGTTATCAACCGTTAGTGCCAAAGCAGTAGGCTATAATATATTAATTACTGCTGTAGACTACAACCACTACTTGTTTAGCTAGCATAAACTCAACAAAGCTAGCGTTAGCTGGCTAACTGACGTTATTTTGCCGCTAAACTGCACGATATAAAACGGTGGTCTTCAAAGCGGATATAATCCTCAATCACAATAATAATATTCAAAGTAATGGGCAAAATGTACCGTTGATTGACGCGCCATGTCAGCGGACTGGTAGCGACACGAACCGTTAGCCCCCCCGCAGTCATCCGGTTCGACGTGACTGTGTGACTGACCCAAGCCTCGTTGTTCTGATAGCTCCGCCCCTTCGCTCCAACCAACATCTACGTAGTACCCCTCACTGCAGTGCGCAGTACCTCAAGCCCCTCCTTCTCAACCTTTGAGGCACGTGACTAACGGCACCTCCTTCTCAACCTAGGCCCCTCCTTCTCAACCTAAGCCCCTCTTGGCACGTGACTAACGGCCCCTCCTTCTCAACCTTTGAGGCACGTGACTAACGGCCCCTCCTGACTAACGGCCCCTCCTTCTCAACCTTTGAGGCACGTGACTAACGGCCCCTCCTTCTCAACCTTTGAGGCACGTGACTAACGGCCCCTCCTTCTCAACCTTTGAGGCACGTGACGAGCTTCACAGTTCTGTTCTGTTAATCATAGCGTCAGAGTATTACATATTTTAACATATTAATATAAATATATATACCTTTGAGACACGTGACGAGCTTCACAGTTCTGTTCTGTTAATCATAGCGTCAGAGTATTAACTATTTTAACATATTAATATAATGATACCAATGATGATGGCGAGTGATCTGTCGCCATGGCAACGGCATTTAAAAATGTAAAACTCAAATTAAACACATTAACAGCCTTCAAAGCATATTTTAATGTCTATTTGCATGTTAATTGCATCAATTATTTCAGTTATGACTTCAAGAAAGGGCCTTCATTTGTTTTTTAACTTTTTAATTTGATTTTAATTTCAGAGTCAATATTGTATATTTACTCACTTTTTACTGAAAAACATGTGATATAAATGAAATCATATCACATTATTTCCTACCAGTATTTAAAAAAATATATTAAAAAAGTGCCATCGTATTGACAAATTGATAGAATTGACAGGATAATATCAATGGTAATATAATACTGTGAACAGAGCCATTCCACATGTACTTCTACTTTTGATACTTCGAGTACATTTAGCTGATAATACTTATACTCTTTTACTTAAGAAACACTTTGAATTCAGGACTTTCAATTTTATTGAACACAGAGACAGGGACAGGACAAAATAAAACACAGACAGATTCTGACAACTATTACATTTTGAGGCATTAGTGAACCTAATACAGATTGTAACAGTTCCCCCCCAGCAGCGCTCACTCATGACGCATTCAAATTATGGCCTGCTAATTTGTGGAACCTCTTCATCCTGAAATATATTTGACAAAGACAGGTTACATGTTTAACACTCACACTGGTTCAAGACTTTATCATTTGTGATTCAACAACGTCTACCTGCATTGCCTTTTCCTCCCGTCGCCTCTTGCAGTCTTGCGACCTCTGTTGTTCAGACCTTGGTGAATGAAAGACAAACATTAAAAATATTAATTAAAAATGATATAGTCAGGTTACAGTGTAAGAAATAGTTTCAAGAATGCAAATGTAAATTGTAAAATTAAGAGCTGGGCAGGTGCTGCAGTGAGCAGGTGAGATGGTGGGGTGAGCTGGGCAGGTGCTGGAGTGAGCTGGTGAGATGGTGGGGTGAGCTGGGCAGGTGCTGGAGTGAGCTGGTGAGATGGTGGGGTGAGCTGGGCAGGTGCTGGAGTGAGCAGGTGAGATGGTGGGGTGAGCTGGGCAGGTGCTGTAAGTCGCCCTACAGTCACAGCGTTTGGCTCATGTGAATAGACATGCCGTAAAAACTGGCCCCTATTAATTATGGTCTGTGAGCAATAAAGACAATGAAAATGGCTTGCTGTTCTGCAGCTTAAGCCACACTTAACAATTGTGAACTCTGAAAACAAGAAACAATAGTAAAGTCAATAAGCTTGAAGACATTAAGCTCTCATTGTAAATAATGTGAAAATACAGACAGCACTAAAAAGAGCAATTTATTATACCTCTGTGCCTCACAGAAGAATGGCTTTTGGCATGGTATTCCACCTGAAGCCTCTGACCCTGGTATTGGCAGAACGGGCAGTGATAACTGCCAGAATTACAAATATACACTTTTGGGCTCCCATCATGGTGTAAGTGTGTGATGTGTTTCTGGTCAAAGAAAATAAACACAAACAAAATGGTTAGGCAATAGGCAGGAATAAAATAAGCTGCATATACATTTATTTTGTAAAAATCGAATTGAAATATAGTTTATGCATCGTTTTTTCAGGACTTTGCTTATACAGCAATCCTACTATTACATAGTATAGTTATTAGTTCTCAAGTAGTGCAAAAAATAATATAAAGACTTTCCTAAAGTTTTCAGGACTTTGCTTATACAGCAATCCTACTATTTTGAAGCAACACAAATGTAGTTTTACTTAAAATCAACACATTTTAAACCGCAGCAAAAACAAATAGTTAATTTATTCAGGGATACGACCATACTTGCCAACCTTGAGACCTCAGAAAACGGGAGCATTTCAAGACTTTGAGTTGCGCGCGCTGCTAAAGTGAAGTGCTACCATGGAAACCAAACAATGGTGTAGCTGTATTAAACAGTCCTGAGTAAATCTGATTTTGTCAGAAATCGGGAGAAATATGACCATGGGAGGAAACCGGGAGAGGGTAATGAAATCGGGAGTCTCCCGCGAAAATCGGGAGGGTTGGCAAGTATGGAGACGACAGCAAATAAGTGAGACTTAAAATAATATAAAGACTTTCCTAAAGTTTTCAGGACTTTATTTATACAGCAATCCTACTATTTTGAAGCAACACAAATGTAGTTTTACTTTTAATCAACACATTTTAAACCGCAGCAAAAACAAATAGTTAATTTATTCAGGGATACTTACCTCCATCGTGACAGAACTGCTACCCCGGAAACAGTGCCTAAAAGGTTGAGAAGGAGGGGCCGTTAGTCACGTGCCAGGAGGGGCTTAGGTTGAGAAGGAGGGGCCTAGGTTGAGAAGGAGGAGCCGTTAGTCACGTGCCTCAAAGGTTGAGAAGGAGGGGCTTGAGGTACTGCACACTGCAGTGAGGGGCTTCTCATATCTACAGAGGAAAATTACTTTTGCGACACATTTATCGCAAGAAGTGTAGCAAAAGTCAAGACCGCAGATTCGTCGATTTATACTGCCACAGAGCAGATTCGTCAAGTTGTAATGACTGATTTGAGAGGTTGTAATAACCAAGTGGCAGTTGTAATGGAAAATATATTTTAAAAATATGTATTTTTCTGCAAGTGAACATTTCATCACTAAGTTCATTTTTTTTCTACAAGCTACAAAACTTTTTTTTTTCTTCTGTTACTTCAAAATTTGGTTCACAGTTACGTGGATATTTTTTACAAGTGTAAATTTGGTTCACAGTTACGTGGATATTTTTTACAAGTGTACATTTGGTTCACAGTTACGTGGATATTTTATACAAGTGTAAATGTATGCACACAAGCTCAGATTTTTTTCTGCAAGTGCTCACATCAGGTTTGACACGCTCTCGCATTTTGCACCATATCTACCTTCATACATTTCTATGTTTCTTTTGGCTAGCACTCAACACACTGGCCGTTTCTCAATGTCGAGGAGGCTTGCTAGGTAGCACATGTATGCTGGGCATTTAAACAGTCCTTCGGCGCCACTCGATGAGGTAGTATACTTTAAATAGTGGCCGTTTCTCAATCGCGAGGATTTTGGCTTCCAAGCCAATATTTCAAGGATGCTACGTCATCGAGTGCCGCCGAAGGACTGTTCCAATTTCCAGCATACTTGTAATTCCACCGTGGCCGCGTCCTTGGTTTGGGGGAAATTTCGAGGCTGAACATGGGTAGACTTCGCGTCCTTAAAATCCCCACAATGCTTTGCGCACGGACCAATTTAAAAAACCCTTGCGGAGAATGGCTGAACCGACGCACCACACATTTAAATGTAAGTATGTAGTGGCGTATAACATGTGTTGGTAAATATGTTACTTTGTTACATTTGTTTGTTATCACAACAAATGTGTTCCGTGAAAGTAAAGCAAGTTCATAATTAGATAGACATCGTGAGGTATTTATTTTTGGTAGTTTATGTTGAAACCATTAGAGAGAGTGGCACACTTGTTAGTCTGTTCCATTCTTCTTCGTTTTCCGAAGCCGTGGCAAGCCAGCATCCTCGCGATTGAGAAACGGCCAGACTGTGGCCGTTTCTCAATCGCGAGGATGCTGGCTTGGTAGTCGCGTACTTCCAAGTCACTTCCTTCAGAAACGAAGCAAGTATGCTTCCTTGAAATATTGGCCTGGAAGCCAGTATCCTCGAGATTGAAAAACGGCCTCTGTCTGTGAAAAGTCAAGGGGCGGGACATTTCCGACACATCTCTAAGTGGTTGACCCATCATAACAGATCCAGCCAGCTAACCAATCAGAGCAGACTGAATATTTTTCAAATATGAAGCTGAAAATGACTATAATAGGGCCCCTTTAAATCTAGTAGCTTTAGTACACAACCCAGTGATAACTCCTTCTTAGATCGACTAAGATCCTCCTATACATTTATGTTGGTTTCAGGTACTTATTGTGAATGTGTCATGTTTTTAAATCTCTTTTGGACAACAGATCTAATCTCAGTGCAACTGCCGGATTCAGTAAAGATAAAATAACATCTTACTGTATACTTCATCTCCCAGCAAGAAAGTTAACATTTTCATGGCATCACTTTTCAAACACTTGGAATATTTCTAAAATATCTACAGTAGCTTGACATGGCAGGGTTTAAAACAAACTGTGGGAGAGGTAAGTGGTTAACCCACATTTAAAAGCTCTAAACTCTACCAGGAATAAGAATAAGGGCAGCAGCAATGCTTCTGTATTTGTATCACTCTTCTTCTAAAGGCCTTAAATTGTCTAGATTCTTCCACTAACTATATGCCTAACCTTTTGCCTCTAACAAATCGTGAGGATCAGCAAAATGCCACAGACACTTAACTTTAACACAGAGCAGGTGTTTGCAATGCATGCACACACATCACACATTCTTGCTGTACTGCCCAGATGAGGCACCGTGTGGTGCTAAAGGACTGGAAAGATAAGCAGAAGTGTCTCAATATATCAACTAGATCTCATAAAACCAATAAACAAAGTAAGGATCAAGATACCATTTTCATCCCTGAGCCAAAACCCATGCACATTAATTGTAAGTAAATACATTTCCTCAAGTACTGTACTTAAGTATAGGAATTTGAGATTTTACTCAATTACTCAACACAATACATTCTGATGGGGATTATTCTTTAGTTTTATTCCACAAGATTTATTTTACAGCTTGATTTAGAATATTATTAAAAAAGGTAAAAAGAAAAAGCTAATTTATGATATATTATTATAGTTTAAGCTATGCAGAAGTATATAAAATAATTGGAGAAAAAAAACTGCCTTTAACATGTGCAAGAAAACACGATAATATATCAATAATTATAATAAAATAATGTAATATATGTATGATTTTATAAAAGAGCATATCATGCATAATGAGCAACTTTGCATTCAGTAAAAAAACGATATATCATTATAATTATGTAAGTATTATTTTGAATGCAGGATTTTTACCGTAGCTTAATATATTGATACTAGTTTTTCTACTTTTAATAATACTTTTTCCCTTTTGAGTAATTGTGATGTCTGTAAAGTAGATTACATTAAGTCTTACTTGGATGCCTTTCGATTAAATAAGGAGCCGGGAGGCATTCTCCAACTTCCTCATCTCCTGGCTCTTGTTGAAAATGGACTACAGCCAACTTCATCATGATCCACCAGCTCATCATATTTGGCTAATAAAAGACTAACCTGGACTTGAGCTTGTTAACTCATTACTGTTCCAAGGTGGCTTGAGGACAGGAATTGGCGCTACATGTGCTAACTGTTGACAGTGGAGTCGGAAAAGGGAAAAAATAATTAGGACTTAAGGATGTTTAATGGAAGAACTAATGGGCTGACTTTGAATTAACCTTTGAGCTTTTCCAGTAAGTGAACCATAATGTGACCCACAATGCATCACTGTGCCTTGGGCCATACTGCTCCTTGAAGAGGTGAGTCAGCTGAAGTAATGGCTGTTTAATGGCCACTGGTCAAACCTTGTTTTCTTTGTGCATTTGTATTCAAGAGATGAAACTAAAGATAGTGCACACCGCAGACAATTTTAGATTATGTTTTGTTTACATTTTTCATTTTAGCCTTTTTCTTTCTGTGTGATTTCCTCCTGGGGCTGTGTTCAAAGCAGTTTTTAATTAAAACATGAAATCTAAAAGTAGTGGCAGTTGCACAGCAGAAACTTTTCACGGTGTCAGAAATAATGCCTGCCGCATATCATGTCGTCTTAGGTAGAACACCAGCCATTAGCGTGACCACATTAGAGGGTGTTAATCACTCTTAATAAGCGGTTTCGTTTCAAAGACTGTGTCATTTCAGAGATAGTGATTGACCTAATATCCCCTGAATGAGGAGTGTAAATCCTTCAGAGCCGATCAATCATGATGGACTGTTAAAGGGCAGCTCTAACATCCTGCTGCTGTGCGTCAGGCTGTGTGTTCAGCAGCAAGGTGACACACTGTCCAAAGGTTACGCTGCATGTGCTGACCTTTATACTGCTATTGTCATACATGGTGGCAGAAATGTGTCCGTCAATAGCCACATGCTTTGAAACTGCTGATATGAATTTCGAGAAGATACCACATGATTGTTCTTCTATCTTCTCTCCTCCACCAAGACGTGGCCTCGCCTTCTCCCTGACATCCCGATTAACTCCAACCATGTAGACAAAGGGCACTCCAATCATTTTCAGCAGATATGACCCATAAATGTCAGGCCCAGTTGCTCTTCACACCTTACCTTTGACATGTAAGGTCAGGCTCTAGTGAGTCATTATGAAAGTGAATGTGGTCCTGCCAATCTGCACCAACTCCCTCCACCCCCAGGACTTGTTTAAGATTGTTGTTCAAGCTGTTAGAGAGCATTCATTCAAAAAGTTTGCCGGCGTGAAGTCTAAACAGACAAACACTTCTCAAGCCTGGACACAGTGGTTGTGTTTGCCTGAGAGCTGGAAAAAATATTAATGGCTTTGTTGAGCTATGAAAATATCACTATTAAATTAGTTTAATGAAACACATGTAGCCTGTTCCTTAACTTTGTTGTTGAATAATGATTATTTATGCTTTGGATTGAGATTTGTTTTGCCTTCCTAGATTTGACAAGATTCTCTTCAGTCCATTCATTTAAAGACATCATTAGAGTCTGCTAAAACAAAGCATTGCAGCAGCACAACTTTACGGTGGTCAAATAGTCAGAAAACTGACGGTAACATGAGTTATACAAGAGCAACAATATTTTAAAGGAAGCTAAAGTTAGCTAACGTTAGCCACAATATGCTTGGTAATACCAAACCAAGGATGTAGCTGCTAAATGCGCTAATTGGGGGAAATCATCATGCGCTAACACGTTTGAAAATCACCTGGTTTTCAGACAGATATACCAATTTTGACAATGGTCAGCAAAGTAAAGATTTTTTGATCGATCTGGAGATTAGCTAGCCAAAAAAAGCAATGTGCTTAGTGTGGGCCATCTCTAATTTAACCGAATAGAGTGGTGCAGGGATGGGCGGACTGGCCATTGGGAATACCGGGAGTTTTCCCGGTGGGCCGGTACCGAAGTGGCCCGGTCGCACAATTCTCTTGCAGTTTGCAGGAACGCAGGTACTTGCTTTCAAGCAGAACAGGGCAAACAAACTTAGCGGGAGTGTCTACGTGTTCAGTGACAACGTCCTCGACAACTTCTGTAGTCCTATTCAGCCACTTGTTAACAACCATGGTTTTTCAGACACGTAAACTCTTCAAAAATCACCAGTGAGGTCACTGCTGATGTATTTAATGTCGTAGAACAAAACGTGATCCGTCTCTTAAATTTGTGTCAACCACAGACCTTATTTCGAGGTATTTTCCAAAATCCTATGGAGAAATCCCATTGACTCTGAGACGAGGGAACCGGTTGTGGTCAAATGCTAACTCACTTCCGGGTTTTAGGACACGTCACTGCACCCATAGATATATATAGACACTAGATCAGGGGTTCCCAACCTTTATTGTGCCAAGGACCGGCAGATACATTAAAAAAAAATCGCGGACCGGTTGTCAATTTTAACTGATTTTAATATTTACTCACCACCAGCAGGTAGCAACAGAGGCTCATTGTATGTAACAGCCTGAACAAATACTAGAACAATATGCATCCAAAACATATTAACAACGTTTAAAAAAGAACCGGTGTCGTTTTTTGGTTTTTCGGAAAAACGGAAAACCAAAAAACCGACGTTATTCAATTTTTAAACCAAAACGGGAAAACAGATAAATCAACGTTTTGGTTTTGTTTGTATGATTTACGGATAATCCAGTGCTGGGAAAACGAGGAGAAGGCGCATTATGAAGGAGATGTCCAGTCTCCAGGGTGTGTGTGTGTGTGTCACTGGCATTTGTTTTCAGAAGATATTATGATAGTGACGTTTGTTCCGGTGCACGTCCGACAGCATTTAGCACTACATCGAGATTAAGATTAAACTAATTTATTTTGGGAACACCCGCATATAGGCTACCTATGGAGTTAGCCAGATGTGTGCCAGATGCCACACACACACACACACACACACACACACACACACACACACACACACACACACACACACACACACACACACACACACACACACACACACACACACACACACACACACACACACCCACACACACCCACACACACACACACACACACACACACACACACACACACACACACACACACACACACACACACACACACACACACACACACACACACACACACCACACACACACACACACACACACACACATCTCCTTCAAAAAAAAAAGGGGGAGTAATCGGGCAGTTCGATGTGTGTAGAGGTGTGTGTGGTTAACACGTAGCAGCCCGCAGTCACTCTTAAGCTGTTCTCATGAAGGTAAACACAGTGAAGGCGGTGCGTAAAAAGGCACAGCTCTCGGCGCGCTGGTGCTGCACTTCTCAGAGGCGGATTACGTCCCGCTGCCTCCTGATGCTGCAGCCATTTCATGAAGTGAAGGAGGTTTTCCTTCTATAAAACAGCTGTGGCAGCAGATACCGTGAGAGTCCCGGACATGAATTCATAGATCAAGGCAGACTGGTTTACTCTCCTGTTTTGCCAATCCGGTGCTTAAACAAATAGCTCTACACCCCTGGCCGACATATCCTTAAAATGAAGTCCGAGTTTGAAATATATCTCAAATAATGTATGCACTGCCATTTCCCCACATAAACATAACAGTCTGCAATGAAACGGTTGTCTCCTGTGCGCTCCTCTTCCTACTTGGCGCACCGGTAACTTTCTCGTGTGCACGAGAGGCTGAGACCCTGAGCCGCCGAATCCCTCGGAACATCATAAAAGCCATTTTCAACGGTTTTCTGGTGAAAGATTAACTAGGCTACTGGATTAAATAATATGACTGGTAGGCTATAGGTGAAAAAATTAAACACTTTAAAAAAAAAAAATGATACAAATATTTTTATATATTTATAATTCTGCAAATATTACGATAAACTCACAGCTATTTCGCAGCCCGGCAGTAACACCTCCGCGGCCCATACACCGGGGGTTGGGAACCTCTGCACTAGATGACTCACCCGTGCTGCTGGCCAATGGAGACCGACGTTGCCACATGGCCGCCATCTTGCTACAGGCATTGCTCTCATTCATAACATTATCTTCTATTTCGCCAGAGGCGGTGCTTTAAGCACTGGATATGTCCATGCATGCGCAGCTCGAGTACCAATAACAACAAAGTCACCTGTGACCCACGTGATACCGGCTATATCAGCCGGTGTCGTCAGAGGATCTGTTCCTTTCATCTTCTCGCTGCGCGAGAGTACCGTGGCTACATTTTTGTAGCCTACAGCGTTCAGGTTTGAACGTTTGATCTGAGGGATTTCTCTGCAAGCAGCTGGCCGCATGCAGCTTCGCGACTGACAGTCGGAGCTATGGGTCGTTAACGCGTCCTCCAGGAGCTGTGGCCGGCTGTGCGCTGTGCAGAGCCTCGACAGACAGGTTTGTGTCAGCTTGTTGCTGGTGATGGCTGTGTCCCCGCACCCTCTCCCAGCCAAGTTGTCCTGATTGCCGTCTTATTTTTTGTTTGGCTTAGACTTTATGGTGACGACAGTGTTCCCGCTTCCTCTCCCATAAAGTTGCCCTTATGCTCTTTTGAAAGTTCTGCTTGTGGCGTTGTGCCCGAGCTATCATTAGCATTTGAGTCCCAGCTTTGGCTGTGTCCCTCATTCAGTTTAGTATTTTAAACCCGTTTTTCGTTTAGATGCAGAGAGTAAGGTAAGTACTTTCTATTTCATAGAAGCTAATTAGCTGGTCTTAATCTTTGTGTTCTGACTTGGTCGCTTGATTGTTAGCAGCAGCCGCTTGGCTAACACCTTGCTGTTAAGCTTAATTATTTAACTCAGCCGGTGAGGGCAGTGCTCCCGGTAACATAGGGTTTGATTGCAGTAGCGCTATATCGTTGTAGTACTGTCTGCTCCTAGTATTAGACTCCTAGCACTAGGATGATATGCAGAGAACATCTTCACTGCGGTTGCTGTGTGCTCTGCATGTGCGGTTACTACTGTAACCATGGCCTACGGTTCTATGCGGGCTGTTCTCTTTCTTAGAAGCTAATTATCTGGTCTTAACATTGTGTTCTGACTTGGTTGCTTGATTGTTAGCAGCAGCCGCTTGGCTAACACCTTGCATGTACTGTTAAGCTTCATTATTTAACTCAGAACGGTAAACGCATGGTATGGTTTAGGGCTGAATGATTAATCGATTTTAAATCGAAATCGCGATTCGAGATGATGCGATTATCAAATCGCAAAGCCTGCGATTTTTTGTAACTTATTATTTTTTTTTTTCTTCTTGTGTGTCAGTCATCCACACCAATCAGAACTGCTGTGCTCCACATGTACCAGCCATTGTTAATCAATCAGAAGTGGCCCATGATAGAAGGCAGCGACGTGCAGTCAGGGGAGGCAGTTGCTCTCCCTGAGGTTTCTCCCATTTTTCCCTTTAAACTGTGGGTTTTCTTCGGAAGTTTTTCCTTGTACGATGTGAGGGTCTAAGGACAGAGGGTGTCGTATTGTCATACTGATATTTTGTACAAACTGTAAAGTCCACTGAGACAAATGTAACATTTGTGATATTGGGCTATATAAATAAACATTGATTGATTGATTGACCACACAGTAACTGGCTTGAGCGCGCTCACAAAATAAGTGCCCGCGCTAAATTAGTGCCCGCGCTCCAGCAAGTTACTGTGGGCTTACGTGAGGCAGAGCTCATCCCTGCCTCACTCCTCATCGCTCCCATGTAGTTGTAGCGGAGCTCGGCAAATTTGCTGATTTTGACTATAAAAAGCGATTGGAATCAAACATAAATCACATTTACAACACAGATCAGTGGAGACATTTTATTATTATTACTATTTAGTTTTTCTTTAGTTGTTTTTCCGTTACATTGTAGTATGGCCAGTCTATGAGTATGACAGGTGAGGCTCTGCCTCCCCTGCCTCCCCAGCCAACAGACACCTCTCCTTGTCACATCCTCCTCCAGATCAATTTGGCCGTTCCCGGCGACTTGGGGGAGCGATGGCTATGGGTGCTCCCCCCAATAGAAGGACTAAAAACAGGCTGTCCTCTAAAGTGGATCGGCTAGCTGCCGATAGGGGCATGATGAAGTCGCCTCCTGGCCCTTCAGCTTGGCCCGGTGTAGGGGCTGCTAGCGGGCCGCCTGCACCCCCCCTTCGGTTGACGCCCCTCCTTCGGTTGGCGCACCTCCTTCGGCTGACGCACCTCTGTAGGAGGACGCCTTGTCGCTGGTACAGACTCGTCGCCAGGTTTGGCTGGCCCAGTCACCACTAACGGAGGCATGTAGGAGAGTCCTCCGTAGTGTACCAGTCGAGCCAGGGGAGCTGTTTGGGTCAGCTGCCCTGGAGGCACTGGAGCGTGCTGCCCAAGCTAGGCAGACCAGGCAGCAGCTCTCGGGTCTTCGCAGACCTGTGCCCACTCCCAGCAGGCCCAGGGGCCGCTCTAGCAGCCGCACTCAGCCGCCGGATTACAGGGGTGGTCTGCAGAGGTCTTAGCGGCCCACTCAACCGCCTCCCAATGACTTTCGTGCCCCAGGTCGCCCGCCTTCCAGGCGGCCTCGTGCCCCAGAGCCGTACCGGCCCCCCTCAAGGGGCTCCAGGGGCCGGGCCCTGAAATCCAGGGGGCGGTCGTCGGCTGCTTTCCCAGCAGCAGCTCAGTTACTGGGCGGTCTGTACTTCCGGCCCTTGGGTGGTTCTACCCCAACTGGGGGACAAGAATGTGCGTGTTCCTTGGGGACAGCATGTACGTTGTTGCTTAGACAATAGTCCCTTCTAGATAGTGGACGTTCTCACTCCACTCTGAATTTATGTGGCTGCTATTTCTGCCCGACATGTTCGGGTCGACGGCGCCACGGCGGGGTGCCACAGGTCGGTGTCCCTCTTTATGAGAGGGGCTTTACGGCAGCGTCCGCCTAGCACCCCGAGGGCTCCGGCTCGGGACCTGCCCCTGCTGCCGGATGCCCTATCATCTCCTCCCTTCGAGCCCCTGGCCCAGGTGGGGCTTAGGTGGCTGCCCACGAAGGCAGCATTTCTGCTTGCCATAGCCTCAGGGAAGCAAGTCGGGGAGTTGCATGTCCTCTCCATAAACGATACATGCCCGAGGTGGGACTCTCAGGCCCTGGCGGCACTAAAGGAGGTTATGCCCTCTAACCAGTGGCTGCCCCACTGGGTTGTCGATACCATCTCACAGGCTTACGGGGCCAGTGGCCGCCCCCTGCCATCGGGCTGAGATGCCACTCTACAAGGAGCATCTCAAAATCTTGGGCTGCCCTGAGGGTGGTGCCCCTGGAGACCATCTGCGCCGCGGTGTCGTGGGCGATTTCTGGCATATTCTCCAGTTGTCATCAGGTCAATGTCGCCACACCCCATTCTTTGGGCGTGGTCCTTTTGCCGAGCTCCGCTGTTTCCAGTGGTGAGCAAGGGCTTGGATTCTTCATGACATTGTTGGTATAAGTCATCCAGTGCTTAAAGCACCGCCTCTGGCGGTCAGTAGGGACGAAATAGAACGGTAGTTACGGCTGTAACTACGGTTCTATGAGTCCCGGATGACCGCCAGAGTTTCCTGTCACTCAGAATTCTTGTGTGCTCGCGAGAAGATTCTGGGAACAGATCCTCTGACGACACCGGCTGATATAGCCGGTGTCACGTGGGTCACAGGTGACTTTGTTGTTATTGGTACTCGAGCTGCGCATGCGCGCGATGGACATATCCAGTGCTTAAAGCACCGCCTCTGGCGGTCATCCGGGACTCATAGAACCGTAGTTACAGCCGTAACTATCGGTTTACTATTTAAATAACCATAGCTTGCTCAATTTTCAACCAATTTTCAAACGGTTTGGTTTTTTATAAACATCAAAGATGTAGTTATCAATCAATCAATCCATCAATGTTTATTTATATAGCCCAATATCACAAATGTTACATTTGTCTCAGTGGTCTTCACAGTTTGTACAGAATATCAGTATGACAATACGTCATAATATAGTGACATAATAGTTATGATACTGCATACTTATAATCATGGACTTTCTTATGAAAATAACATTAAGCAGATAAAGCAATAGCTATACACACACACACACAAGGTATTTATATTAAATATTTGCCGGTGTATATATTTCCATTTATTTTATTATATTGTTAATATTTAAAATAAATTACAAAATTAAAATATATTTATATTTTATATATAAAAATCGGTCTCATGTTACCACTCTGTAAGCCAAGAGTTGTTAATTTAGCAATGCCTTAGCTTGAAGAACAGGGACACAACTAATGACAATAGCATATGGTGGTATATTATTTAGATATTCACACCTTTATCAGAAGAACCAAACCAACATAAAATGAGCTCACAGACAGTTCTGTCTCATTTATCACAATTATTTTTGACATCAGATCTTCATATCGTCCTGGTTTTGTATTTAGTTTCTAGATTTGTAAACAAATCCAGAACCTTTGAAATACGTTACCACTTCACAGCACGGTGCGCTGAGTTATTGTAGTCGAAAAAAGCCCAAGAATAATATAAACTGTACCCTGTGTCCTTTTGTGTCCTTCTGTAGTCCATTTACTGTTGTTTGTCTTGCCTTACCCCGGCTGATATCTCACTAAATCCACAGTTTTAATTGTTCCCTATATTGCCCTGTAAGGTGTCCTTGGGTGTTATGAAAGGCGGCCCCCCAAAATAAATGTATTATTATTATTATTATTAAGAAGAACAACTTGGTGTGGTGTGGAGGGGATGTAGGAAGCCTCCACACCAGGAAGGGGCAGGTGGGGAGAGATGGGGCTTCAAGGTTCAAGGTTATTTTGTTTTAAATGTGTCTTGGAGATACAGCCAACAGCCTGTTCAGTGTCCTCCTCTCCACCACAGCTTCAAAGGGGTCCAGCTTGATGCCGATGACAGACCCAGCGTTCCTGATCACTTTATTGATCCTGCTGGTGTCACCGGCTCTGATGCTGCCCCCCCCCCCCAGTAGACCGCAGCAAAGAAGAGTGCACTGGCCACAACAGACCGGTAGAAGATCTCCAGCATCTTGCTGCACATGTGGAAGGATCTCAGCTTCCTCAGAAAATAGAGTTTGCTCATCCCGTTCTTGTGCACAGCGTCAGTGTTGATCCTCCAGTTCAGCCCATTGTCTAAGTGCACTCCCAGGTACTTGTAGTCCTCCACAAGCGGTAGAGGAGACGTCCTCTCCCTCCTGAAATCAATGACCATCTCTCTGGTCTTGGCCACATTCAGAATACTCACAACATTAGGCTGAGGTTCATCTTCCGCTCTTCTTAAAGTGGTTGTGCTTCTTGTTGCTTCCGGCTAAAATAAACATAATTAAAGACATTTTGAGTGTTTAAAATGTGCTGTAATACACAACACATTATTTATTCCTAAACTTGCAGAAAGAAAAACTAAAGTGTGACATTTAATCACATATTTATATATCAATCTTATACACCTTGAATTCTTGTTGGCCAATGATACACATACCCTTTGAAGATGAGCTGGGAAATTGAATACTGTTGGCACAACACCATCTTTAAGCCGGACAGTCTGCCCCGTCCTGTCAAAGTCCTCACAACTGAAGTGATCACTGCAGAGCAGTGTCCTGCCACAGGAAACAAAACCGTCCCTTCTTAGGGCAACTTCCCACTGCCTCCTCCTCTCTCCGGTTTTGGGAAACCTTAAAAACATGAGAAAGGTAGCCAGATATATAAATTATTGTCTTCCCTTCTTTCCTTTAACATTAAGGGCTGTACTGTATTGTACCCATTCTGCAATCTGTTAATAACATTTTCAATCAATCAATCAATCAAGGGTAAGGACAAAAATACACACCGAAATTATCATATTTTTGGGGTAATTGTATGTAGGCCTATGTATGTATGTAAGTAATGTATACTTTAAGAATAAGACAACCACACTAAGAGTTATAAAAAAGGTATCTAAAAGAAACATTAAATAATTGTGTAACGAAATGGTAGCAACATATTCTAAAGAGGCTGGGTCAACATCAATCTTGCAATACTATTATCTCACATAGCCCCATTGATCCTGTGTAGCAGGACTTGTAATGTACATACATCCACTAAGTAATTAACGATTATCCTAATTATAGTCATAATATTGTCTTATATATATATCTTACACATGAAAGGGTTCCACGGGTTCTTGTTTGCAGACTGCGGCGATTAGAGCATCCGTAGGCTGCACAGAAGTCCGGCATAGTCAGGTCATCATAATGTATCTAAAAATGTAAGATGTTTTTAACAAGCCAAACCACTTGGAAGAAATCATGTGTAACTTAAGTTATGTTGAAAAGAAAGAGCAGTTCTGCCTCTCCCACTGGTGTAAAGTTTCTGGGTCAACTTTGTAATACTAGGTCTCACTCACAGCCTCTTATTATTAGCCAGCTAATAAATACAACCACGGCACATACACAAAGAAAAGCTGCAATTTCAACATGTATCATAGATGTTACGTATTGCGCCGAGGCTTCAGAGCGTGTGTCGAGTAATCCCCGAAGCTTTTTGTGAAGCATGTATCGAGGCTTGTATCGTTTTGGGCCAGTGACGTCATCGACGACAAACGAAGCCTCGCTGCCTGTCGATACCACGTGACTGCTTCAGGAAGCGATTCAGATCGGTTGAACCGTTGAACCACAATGCTCATAATACCCATGGATGTATAATAAGAACGATATTACCCCTCCTGTACCCGGGCCCGCTGGTGACACGATGGAATTAAAAGAGCTCAAAACCTCACTTATATAGAGGTCGGAACATGTCATAAGTATAAATAGATACAAGCATAAATAAATGTAGGAAAAAAAACATGAATGAATAAATACAGGAATAAATATGTTACAGTGTTTTCAGGGAGATTCAGCGTGTGTGCTGTGGCTCAGCTGGAAAGCAGTTGACTCACGACCACAGGGTTCCTGGTTCAACGACTCGTCAATACGTCTTTTTTGTTGTTTATAAAACAGGGTTGCCAACTTTGGGCACCTGGCTGGAGTGAGATTTTGATATCATGGGTTTAATTACACATATGCGCACTAAATGACTGCTATCGTGTCAGCAGCGGGACCTTAGCATATATATAGGATATATATACAATATATACAATATTGGACACAGACTATAAAGGGCACAACGTTTCATTCACTAATGAAAGTCAAACACACTGTTTTATTGTGTGCCTGTCGCGATAAGCAATTAATTGACTTATCGTACAATAAATAAAAATGAACTTGATACATTGCCATTTACATGAGGATGTGACTAGCAGTTTGAAAGGATGTACTTGAATTATTATATTATCATTATGTCAGTGGTCTAAAATGGTCATACAACGGTGCCGACAATATTATCATTTATAGCAATAATTTCCGGGAAAATGTATCCAACAAAATTAATTATCGTGAGAGGCCTATACATGAAACAAAGACAAACAAATCTACAGACTTACTCAAAACTGCCAAATATATTCATTAACACACTCTCACTCTCATATACTCTTTGACTCTATTTTGGCCTAGTAGAACAATAAGCAGCAGACTTTTACTTTTTTATCATTTCTACTGGATCTTAGATCTGCCCATGCGCAATACACCTGATTGACCAACCGGTGTAGGTACCATATCTGCTCGGGGTACCCAAGCCCCCAGGAAGTGCGCCGGAGTCTGATGAGAATATTCGTGCTGGCCAAACGGCGGTACTATACTTCCTTTAGGTTGCTGGGCCCGGAAAACCTTTTTCCCATTGACTTACATGGGGAAAGAGTGGTCTGTAACTCGTTGAATAATTTTTTTTAAACTAAATAAACTACCCAGTATGAACGCTTGTATAGCCCTTATTAAAAACATTCGTTCCTCAAGTTGTAAAAATGTGCTAATAACGTTATTCTGAGAGTTATTTCCCTCTGCATTATGAACGCGCATCTAACCCACGGGACCGCGCTGCCCGGCACGTTCATGTTACGTGTTCTGTTCAGCACTACATGCGTTTATCTTTACCCATGGATGCACAATAACAACGGACCATATCGCCTTACTGCCAGCCCACGGAGCTGTAATAATGGATATATTGCACATGTTTGCTGTAATTCATCATTTGTAAAATATTATACTACATGGGCTGTATGATGTAAATCTTGTACCGTAAATGTTGTATTAAATCAAGTTAATATTACCGACGTAGATTAACGTTCGTGTAGCTTCTTATTGCACTTGCAATTGTTTTAGTTACTTGTGGGCTACTTAACATGAATAATCACAGTTACTATCCTTTTACTCCATCACATTTCAAAAAGAAATAGGCTATTGTTATTTTAACTCCACCACAGTAATCCATCATCAGCTTTACTTTTTAGATAAAGTTTTAACTCACAATTGACAGGCTTCAACATATACATTTTTATATATTACCAAGTGGTTTCATGTACAACCCACACAAGTATCATGCTAAATGAAGCTCTGTTGCTTGGATATCACTAGATCCTGATGTCAGCGTAATATAAAAGTACATAACGATTGATGTGTAACTTAGCATAATTTACTGGCTAGCCGCTAGCTGCTAACTGCCGCCTCGTTAATATAAATCCAGTACCATGCGGTCATGAACGCGCGGTGCTGTTACGTGTACGCAAATTCACGTGCTTAATGTGAACAAGCCTTTTGGGCGGCGTGGTTAAAGTTGCGCATGCTCTTTGAGTGCACATACGGGTACTTCTCAGGCATGCCGGGTAATCTGTGACGTTTCGCTCTCTCAAAAGTTGGGCCATTTTGTCATCATGCGCTAATGAGCAACTCTCATAGGAATGAATGAGGCCCCGCCTCCCACGCTGTATCCAGTTCTTATTATACATCCATGGGGGTACCATATCTGCTCGGGTGAAAAGATCTTCAAGATGGCGGAGTGAGAAGCAGCAACGTTGCAGGCTCGTAATTTTTTTTAGATTTGAGTCCTTGACTGCAAAACTGACAGGCAATAGCTTATTCATGATACACTTTAAGTTATTATAGAAGCTTAAATAGTCACATTTTACTTTAACTCTTCAGTTACCAACACTTTTGACATAAAGTGCCTGCTAGCATGACCGACCACGATTACAACTTAAAAGTTCTCCGTGAGGCGTGTGACGACTCGGATATTGAGGACATGGAAGCGGACAACTCTAAGGGACACAAAAAAAAATTGGGACCACACACCAACTAAAGGACCGAATCCAAAGAAATCAAAGGTTCATGGCAAAACACAAATGGCAGAGGATAGCAGCAGCACCATTCTCCAGGCAATACAAGTCTTATCCGGAAAATTGGATGAACAGACAGAGCTGTTAAAAAAGTTTGAAAAACGCATTGAAGCAAACACTGAAGCAGCTAAAGAAAATAAGAAAGACATTTCTGCTCTTCAGAAAAAGTTTGATGATCTTCTGAAAGATAACACTTTATTACGTAAGTCTGGCGAGGAGCAAGCCCGCTACAAACGGAGGTGGAATCTGAGGATGAATGGTCTGCCTGAAAAAGAAGGAGAAAACACAAGAGAAGCTGTGATCAGGATACTCACAAGAGTTGTTCCGCTGTCTGTGGAAAAGCTGCGTGACTCAGTAGACACTGTCCATTGGCTGGGTATGAAGGGTAATGCAGCTACTTCCAACAACACACCGAGGTCAATCATCATTCAGTTCGGGATGAGGACTGTTCGTGACGAGATCTGGAAAATGTCCAAAGATGCGAGAGTCTGCAGCGAGATGCACATTCGTTTCAAAGAGGATTTCTCCAAGGAGGACTGGGAGGCTCGCTCCAAGCTGTGGCCACTGGTTCAAGAAGCCAGGAGAAAGGGGAAGAGAGCTTTTCTGAAGGAAGGCTTCGCGCTGATTGACAACAAAAGAGTGGACCCGGAATAACGTGAAAAACACGGCAGTAATTAACTGAAGGGACAGGGAGCAGGTTTTCGGTCATCAGTAGGTATGCTGAAGTTTTCAGTTTGAGTGTTTATTTTTTTTAGGATTGGACTTGTCTCAGGTTATATTCAAAATGTTGTGAGCTATTGCACTAAATATGTTTGTTAAGGGCTACGTTACTCACTCCTGCACATCGATATAGCATTCCTTTGCGCATTTTCTTAAAGTTTCTATCTTTGCTCTTTCAATGTTATCGTTCATATCTTTAAATGCTAGGGGGCTAAAAAACAATGTGAAACGTAAGGCAATTTTTCTTTTTTGTAAGGAACAAAAGGCAAATTGTGTTTTTCTGCAAGAAACTCATTCTGCAGAGGCAGATACTAAGTTCTGTAAAGTACAATAGGGAGACAACATTTTTTTCAGCCATGGAACATCACATTCGGCTGGAGTGATGATTTTATTTAACAGGTTACCTGGAAATATAATTGACCACAGGAGTGATACAAACGGTCATTGGCTAATGGTTGTGACTGATGTTAATGGGACTAATTACATACTGGTGTGTATTTATGGATATAACAGAAAGATTAAAAACAATAATTTTCTTTCAATCCTGTGCCAAAAATTAGAGGAATGGAAAGTACTTTATATGACTGATAAGATTATAATCGGAGGGGATTTTAATGTAGTTCCTGATGAGTGGTTAGATCGTCTTCCTTTAAGGGGACATTGTCATAATTTTAATGATTCTATTATTCACTTGGCCTCTAAACTTAATTTAACTGATGTTTGGAGAATAAATAATCCCTCAAAGTCACAATATACCTGGTTTAACTCTTCTAACAATGGTCAGTGTTCTAGGCTCGATTATTGGTTAATCTCTATTAGTTTAACTAATAATGTCTCAAAGTGTGACATTTCAGCATCACCTCTGACTGATCACGGTGTCATCTCTTTGTCCTTTTTACTATGCAACTTCAGTCCCAATCTTAAACCTATATGGAAATTCAATAATAGTCTTTTGGAGAATGCAGATTTTTGTAAAAAGATCAAACAACTGATAAAACAAACTCTGGCTTTGGATATGTCATCTCTCAGTATATGGGAATGGTTTACATTTAGTGTGAGACAGATTGCGATAAATTCCAGTAAATACTCCTCTAGATTAAAGAAACAAAAACAACAAGAGATGACAAGTGAAATTAATAATGTATGCCTTAAAGCTGAGTTATCATTGGATGAGCAAATTAAACTGAACAATTTACAAACTCAATTAGACAATATGTATTTGGAAAAAGCTAAGGGAGCTTTTATTCGTTCGAGAGCCCGATGGATTGAGCAAGGAGAGAAAAACACTTCTTATTTCTTCAATCTTGAAAAGCAAAGACAAGTGAAAAAGAAAATCCAAAAACTGAGTGTTAATGATGTCACTATTGAAAATCAAGACCAGATAAACGAAGAAATTAGACTTTTTTATAGCAATTTATATAACTCAAAGTTTTCTAAAGAAAATTGTGATAACTTTTTTAGTAAAATTACAGAATTCAAAAAGACAATAGATGATCCTTTTAAACAGTATATGGACGATCGACTAAAAATGGAAGAATTAGATAGTGCATTACTGCAAATGTCTGGTGGCAAATCACCAGGGCTGGACAGTATAACCATAGAGTTTTACAAATATTTTTGGTCAGATGTGCGAAAAATGCTTTATAAGGCTTTCACAGATTGCATTTCAGCAGGAAACCTTTCGCCAACCATGAAACATGGCCTTATTACCTTAATTCCAAAACCAAATAAAAATAATCTTTTGTTGGATAATTGGAGACCTATTACCCTACTATGTAATGATTACAAACTGTTAGCACATGTTTATGCTAACAGGTTAAACTCAGGTCTGAATCAACTAGTAGATGAATGTCAATCAGCCTTTATTAAGGGCAGAAGTATTCATAACCATACCAGACTGATATTGGATATGCTCGATTACCAGGAGTTTATTGATACTGAAGGTCTCGTACTATTTCTGGATTTTTATAAGGCTTTTGATACTGTTGAACATTCCTTTTTAATGGAAACTAACATTTCTGGGTTTTGGTGAACATTTCTGCAACATAATTAGGATGCTCTATTCGGACATCTATAGTTCTGTATCTTTGAAACCTGGAATGAGCCCTAGGTTTAAGATTTTACGTGGTATTCGACAGGGTTGCCCTATTTCCCCAAAATGATTTATTCTGACCACCCAAGTTTTAACAACGCTTATTATAAAGAATCACAAAATATTAGGCATTACCCTCTTTGACAAAGAATTTAAAATTAGTCAATTTGCGGATGACACATCCATTTTCCTAAAGAATAAATCCATGGTAAAGGAAACTCTTAACACAATTTCAATTTTTTCAAAAGCATCAGGGTTATCTCTTAATCTTTCAAAATGTGTATTACTCCCTATCCATTCATGTGATGATTCCATTATTGACTCTATTAGAGTGGTACCTGAAGTGAAATATTTAGGAATAACATTATCTAAAAATTATATCAGGAGAGAAGATCTTAATATTTGTAACCGTATCACAGATATGAAGCAGACATGGTACCGACACCGGCTCCCACTGCTCTGCTGTCTGTTAACGTTGTTAAGAGTGGTGGGGGCGGGGAGGGAGCGGATCGACAGCTTGAGCAGCTGTCAACTCAACATTGTAAATAACCAACCAAAAACGATCGCCGGTTCATCTTGTTTTTGGCGTGAGAATAGTTTGGGCAGCGTGAGAGCGTGAGATTGAAAGTGAAAGCGTGTGTCACACGCCAGATGCGTGAGAGTTGGCAACCCTGTTATAAAAGCTACAGCTAAATGAGATAATGTAGTTAATAAATGTATTATTTGATATGGTTTAGCCTTTATCAGGCTACAACATGGTTACGTTTATGAATATTAATAAGGAATACAAATCCCTCTTTGCAATGTTTACCAGCCTCCTTAGGCTTTTCAATCACAATCATTCAACTGGAATAAAAACTATTGTTAACATGAAAATATGATTTTATGTTCGTTGTTTAGAGGTATTCTAAGGATTTACTCATTGGGAACTCGGTATGAGATAGAGCACACTGTTGAGATGTCCAATCTGCCTGTTTTACACACTTTGACCAACAGGGGGTTTGTGTTCAAATGAAGCCCATGATGAAGCCTCATGAGATGAACCCTTTTGCGAACCAATTGGCTGGAAAGCTTCAAAGCTTCATAAGGCTTCATCTCACCATCACTAATCATAGCCATGCTAATAATGTTTATAATAAACCAAACCGTTTGTAAATCAGTCAAGATTTCAGCGATTTAAGAGTATTTTTGTGCAGATCACTCACCTTACAACAGCTACCATAGCGCGTACCAGAGTAGCTGTTGACTGTAGCAAGATGGCGGCCGGTGAGCTACGCTGGAAAATCTCCCATGAGCCATCTAGTGTTTATATCTATGACTGCACCACTCTATTGAGCAAAGCTGCATTTTATTGCCCATGAAAGATTTTGCTGTTCACTCTTTCAAACGTTACACAATCCTGCTTTTATTATTTCTGTTTGATCCGTGGTTGGAATTTTTACGAAAGTGACAACCCTGCAATTTGTCATTTATAGACAGGTTTTTACCAACTGTCTTCAAAGTTTAATAATTTTGCAGTTCATTAGTTTTTATTTCTCTATACTTATACAACTCCTTCATCAATTTAAAAAAATGTATTTAGGGTGTTTTTGTTATAGCTATTCAATGAGTACAGCTCTGACTGCAGCAGTGATAGCTTGTATATTGTACATCTGTTACTGTATTTACTGTATGATGCTACAAATCAATAGCCTACTACTCATCTTACAATGGAGAGAAGCAGTGACAATGAAAGAGTCTGTATCCATTAATCTGTGTAATGACATGTTTTTAAAAGGATTGTGGTAAATAATGTTAGCATTGTTGGCAGTGTAATGCTGTTATGTAAGCAAACCCCTTGCTTAAGGCCATGTAATCTCACATCTTCAAGGTGAAACAAGCCATATGATCTGTGACAAAGGATACAACTGTTTTTATAAAGCAACTTCCCACACATTATGGCTGTTCTAGCCATAGCAAAAACAATCTCCAGAGCCATTAACGCAAATTGCGTAAGCAAACACAACTCTTTTTCCATAAATGTGGAGAGAAGTGTGAAATCAAGCGTGAAATGTGAGAGTTGCAATCCAGAGAATAATGGTGGCTCAAATTGAAATGGCGTGGGGGAGATGGATACAAAACAGGCAACCACTTTGGCGTGCGTAAAGGTCGATAAGTCAATAAGACATCTTGTTTATGATTCATTGCTCGTACTGTAGATTAAGCCTTCCCCAAATAGTACACAGTCTGTGCTCAGCAGTTCTGTTTGCAGTACTGTGAAACCTTGACGCTGCACTGTAGAAACAGGAAGTGTACAGTACATCTTGTTCTGCAGTTTTGTTTTTCCAGCAGCTTCTGCAGAAACATACTGTTTCATTACTGTTATTTCACAGTGAATATACTGCACATGAACTGTTGACATCTTCCCGAGCAAACAATCTGTCAGAGGAAAACAGACTCACACCCAGAAGGCATATTTACCTGGAGGGTAAAGAAGAGTCTAGGGGGGGCTCTTAGACCCATCAGGATGAAGAAATAAATAGCTGGTTGGTTGTTTATGCAATGATGATATACACACCAACAAAGGTGATGATTTACTGTTTTGTGGATTTCTTTCATGATGTAGGAAGGAATTTAATCATATTTTGTGGCTGATGATTTTTTCAATTATATTACAACACATTGCATTTAATACATTTCACTAACAGTCAGAACATAGAAAAGGATTGCTCTTCTTTAGAGTTAAGTATTTATTAATTAATATTTTTAGGTCTCTCAAAGATTATATGTTGATTTTTGGATACATTTGTATATTTATGTCAGTTTTTATCTAACATATAGTATGGTTTAATTTGGTATAGTTTGAGATTTGGTTTTAATTACATGTGGTTTAGTTATTTTTAGCCATTTTAGTATATTTTAATATGCATAAGGCAGGGGTTCCCAACCTTTTTTCCCAAGAGCCCCCACAAATGACTCCTGATGGAAGTTGCGCGCCCCCCCCCCCCCCCCCACACACACACACAAGGGGGGGCGGGGGGCGCAACAGCGGTAATTAAAGTTTAAAAGTCTCAAAAATGCTACAACTACTGTCACAAACTGGATGAATGTGAAGTATGTTGTTAAAGGAGGATGAAAGCGGAATTAAGGAGCACTATTGGAGTGACTTTGATGGTTATTGGACTCAGGATTAATTCATTTGGATTCCCGCTGTATGAAGAAATTAAAGGACGGCGCAAGTGGAAACAATTCACAAAGGGATTAAACTGTTTAAAACACATGCTCAAAGTAAGCCGGATTTTGCCGATGTGTTTATGTGGATCCAAAAATCGTAAATAATCTACAAAATGGAGGAGACCAATCTGATCGGAGCAACTGTGACAAATAATCCAACTGAAAACGGCATTTACAATGACTATGTTTTAAAAATGCGCTTATCCAGACAAGCCCGGTTTGGACACTTAACGCGCAGAAGAAACATTTATATTAAAGAACAAATTATACATTTCTGTCTTTTTATGCCTTTAATAGCTACTAACTTGAATTTTTATTCAAATGAATTAATCAATTATTTTTTATATTTTATTGTAATGTAGAGACAAGGCTTTTAGTGACAATCATGTATTGCCTTACAATTATATGTAAAGGTTGGGAACCACTGTTCTAAGGGGTTAGATTATGTTGCTATGTGGCTGATATGTTGCTCTACACAAAGTATATGTGGAGCTTATGATCATATGAATGAATTATTCTATACTACACGAGTTACAAGCAAGCTGAGGCACATGCAGAACTTTGATATTTTCCTTTGAAATGTTAAAATAAATGCAGCAACAGTAGAGATATTTGGACTTTCAGGCCAAAACGGCATAGATTCTACACTTCCCATAAAGCAACAGAGTCTTGGCTTTTGTTAGACCAACCAACAGCCATATATTTTAATCCCCACACTCCCAGTTGATTTATAAACAGGAAATACTGTGCCAAAAATGTAAACACACTGAATAGTATGCCCAGTGATACATTGAGTTTGACATGTAAAATCACTGAAGTGCGCCTTTATGTGGCACAATTCCCTATGGAAATTAGTCTCTTCCTGAGAGACATGCATGGATCTTAAAGAATGACTAAATTAAAGCTCACATTGCGTTAGTTGTAGTAGATCTATTTATTTATTCAAAAACTGTTGGGTGTTATTCCATTTGATTGTATTTGTTAAGTGCAGTCATTAGATGATTAAACATGCACAACAGCCTACATTCACACACTGACAGGTACATTAGACTCAAAGCAATATATTTTTACAAATAGTGTTTGGATTTCATCAGGGAACCTCATTATGTTTGCCTCTGCATCATGCAGCAATAATGGCTTATGAATTTAAGTTGCAGGTAAATGAGCACCCTTGGTTTCCCAATGTGGAGGCAGAACAATTAGAGAAAGGAAATTATGAAAAGGGGTCCCTGTTACAAAGTCCTTGTTTCTTTTTAATTGTATCTGAAGTCACAGGATAGTATATGTCACCTTGGAAAGTGTGCTGTTTTGTGCAATTTCTGTGCTTTTATTGAAACTGCTGAATGAATGTCAAATTATGTCTTTGTTTGTGTCATTTCTCACCTATAGGTTTGAATAGTTCTTTTTAAAACACTATGGATTGATGAGGGGAGCGGTTTCATTCACGCTCCTCTGAGGATTAACAAAAAGCAATCAAAACATCAAACTGTTAGATTTGTTTTGTTTGTTTATTTGATGACAACCTCAGACAAACTTGTCAACCTGTACCAAACAAGTGGTTTGTTGTCATTCTAATTGCCTTTCCTTTTGAAACGTTACAATTAAACATCCAAACAGCCAACCGTTTGAAAATACAAACAATGAATTCTCTTTGTCCGTTTCCAAGTATTTGAGTTTAGCAGCTAAACACGGCTATAGAGAACAAATCATCATTTGAATGTCATCCTCATCACTTTATGCGTTTTCATGTTTTGTACATTAACTGGATGCCCTCACATTTGCTTGGGCCATTGTTTGGTTTGTAAAATAACAAGATAACTCCTATTTGCTTGTATAAATTATGACTCATGCATTCGAGTCTTGTGGTAATCTGAAGGCATGCTTGAATAAATACTGTGAATATATTGTTGTGTACTGATAGTGAGGTTGTTGTAGTGTGTCTTGGGCATCTCACACAATCTCTTGACTCTTATTTATACCACTGTCTGGTATATTTGCTCTTTTTATCTGGCTTCAGGCAGAGCTGGAGTTTGACAGCATCCAGGTTCTTCAAGAAGGAACATATAGCATGTTTCTTCCTACATTTAAAGTTTAGGAGTTTCCATTTTATGTATACATGTGCTCGCTAGCCTTGAATACATGTGTAGGAGCAACTGCTGTCCAATGTCTAGTTTTTAAAAGGATTTTACATAAATACTGGGGATTCTCTCTATGCCTCATGTATTGGTAGGGTTACCATAACAATTGCTGGGCAAACTGTAGACCTGCTTATGAGTCATTTATGACCCTGTGTGGTTTTCTGCTGTAATAGCACTTTGTATGGAGTGCTGAGATGAGGACAAACTGTATATTTAGTGTTGGGCCCAGTCTCTCGCTGTGTGATTAATGAGCGAGGAGACAGACAACCCCGGTGCATTCTAATCACCCTCAAGGACAAAGAGTGATAGAGAGAGACAGAGGGTGTGAAAAAAAACCTCCTTACTAATGGCTCCAACAGCCGGCAATCTACAGGAGACTTAACTGAATCTGTAAAAGAAAAACCCACCCAATGATCATGTCACGATTCTCATGTAATGTCACGATATGTCTGTGTTGTGCTTTGTCTTGTCTAGATCTGTCTTTGGTTTTCTGTCTGCGTTGTGTT
The DNA here is from genome assembly GCF_902827175.1 of Gymnodraco acuticeps. Taxonomy (NCBI): domain Eukaryota; kingdom Metazoa; phylum Chordata; class Actinopteri; order Perciformes; family Bathydraconidae; genus Gymnodraco; species Gymnodraco acuticeps. Next base: position 2,595,988 of record NW_022990021.1, read on the forward strand.
TTGTCTTGTTTAGATCTGTCTGTTTCCCTGGTGTGTCTAATTTACCCGATTGTGTTCACCTGGTGTCCTGTGTTTTCTCCTCCCTCCTCACCTGTGTCTTGTTTGTATGATTAGTCTTGTGTGTATTTAAGTTCTGGTTTTTCTGTCAGTCTTTGTCGGTTCGTCTTTTGTTGGTGACTGAGTTCACCGGTGAGTGTTCTGTTTTGTCTGTGTTAGTTTCTTTATCCTTGAAATAAAGGTTTATCAGAGTTATCTGCATCTGGGTCCTGCTTCCTTCACTCAACCGTGACAGTACGAACCGACCAGAAATTGACCCAGCAGATGATCCATTTGAGGTGGAACTACAACATTTTTCCTTTGATTTGGCTTGCTGCTATGATTGGTGGAAGGGAGCGTCCAGTGTTCTGCAGAAGGAGGCCGCTCTGGTAGAGGCGCACCGGTTGGCTATGGAGAAACCAGACTTGGTGAAATTCTTACCAGGCTGGATTTTGAACTTCCTCTTGGTGTCTGGGTCTGGGATTTCCAGCCTGCTGACTAACGTCTCTGTGTGTTCCGTCTGGAGTCAACCAGTGCTTTTGCCCCAGTTCCTGCTCCTGTCCAGGAGTCGTTTTCTGGAACTCGTCTGGCTTTTGGAGGTCCACGGAGCCTTCAGGCGGCTTCTGACGCTTAAACAGGGCTATCCCGCTGCAGTGGAAATGTGCCATAAGAGGAGTCGCAAGTCCAGGCTAGCAGCCCGAGCCATGATTCCGGTCCCAGTTCTGGTCCCAGCGGCCATGGTTCCAGCCCCAGCAACCATGGTTCCGGCCCCAGTACCGGGCCCAGCAGCAATGGTTCCGGCTCCAGAACCGGAGCTATCTGCATCTGGGTCCTGCTTCCTTCACTCAACCGTGACAGATCATAAAACACATATTCAAATATTTCCTTATAATGATTCCATACACCACATTATGGGCTTTTCTTGCATATCTGTTTATTTTCCCATCATGTCTTGACCTGGTATGTTATTTGAATATGACTATATTTCTCAAAATGTTGCTTTTTTATGTATTCAGGGATGGCACCGCTTCATACAGTTCCTCCTGAGCTTGGAAATAGAAGTTTGACCCAAAAATAAACTTTTGGTCCACAAAGGGCCCGATCAAAGAGAGCACTTTTTGCAGCCTTATGTTTAATAAAAGAGCCAAGCTAAAAAATAAATTAAAATAGAGCAACTTCCCAATCACCTGTCCTTAGGCTACATTTTTCTTAATGAGCATACTCCCAGCTATCAACCCTTTATATTTTTTTTACCGTCTAATTTATAGTAAGTAGGCTAGTTAGTAGCAGGTTACATTTAATAAAAATCTTCCCTAAAGAAAGGACACATGTGTTTTCATCCCACCTTCACGCTTTTTCAAATCCGTTTTTGCCCTGATGTGTGAAGTGAATTTAACATGGCACAGTAAACAACAACAACTGCCGTCAATCACATTTGCAAAGCTCCAGCAGAGAGTCAATATAAGGCTAGGCTTTTGAACATTTCGAAAATCTCTGATTCAAATTAATGTGCACATTTGGGAACACAGCGAGAGCTGAGGGCATCTTACTTCCAGTTTCTGCCTCCGTGATTTGCCACAATTTGTTTCTGAGATAAATATTCAACTGTCATTCAGAAACCCAGTGAAGCCATCTGACAAAAAAGCAACATCAAAAGCAAGATGCTTCCATTATCTGTCATCTGCAGGATACATTTTGAATAAAGCATTATGGTATACAATTTGTGGCCTTTTTACTTGGAAAACATGTAATTGGGTTGTAAAAGAGAATTCTTCAAATTGTCTAATGGTAAAATTATCTTAAAGTCTCAAGATGACTTTTTATTATGAAATGCATTAGTTGTACATTTAAGATTAATTTAACGACAAAATGATAGTCTTTATTCAATATTTCTTGTATTATAACTAATGGCTGTGTTTATCTCCTTATTAGAAACCATTAATAATTAGAAATGAAAACCCTCTCTTGCCCGGATGACACTTTGTTTGTTTCCAATTTTCGAATCTCTCCTATCACGCCCATTTTCTCCCAATGAAAATCGAGTGTGGGATGTATTGCCAAAAGTCACCATAGATTTAGGTGATGTATCTACTGTCACTTTGTGCATTAACGCTCTGACCTTTCCTTCCTATTTCAGAAGCAATGTTGCCCAAGCTGGTAAGAAAGATGGATACGTAGAGGATGAAATCTGTCAAGAGGAGAGAAATTGAGCAGGCGGTCTCTCCACTGTGGCTGTAGCACATAACCCATCGCAAATAATAATATGAAATGTGAAACAGCCACGCTATCACACAAAAGTGTAATATACTGAAGTTGAAAATGGACTGGAAGTTATCCGTAGAAGAACAGAAAGAGGTAGGAAACAATAAGAGGACAGACAAAAAGAGTGAAAGGAAGATGGGTCTCAGTGTAGAAAAAAATCGACTTTCTTCATTTGTGTCTTTTTGTCTGAGCGGCGACATAATAGATCAGGCCGAAATGTGGATTGATTACGCTGTCACCGCAAGTGTTATCCCCCTTTTGAATGGATTTCATATTTGATTCACTTTGTTATTCAGGCTCTTGATTCTTTTGGCGAAGCTTTTTTGGCTCCCCTGTCACTGTCAATTCATCTAGTACGGCCCTCATTGTCATTAGCTGAATGCATTATTAAAGAACAGGCTTTTAAGTTTGGTGAGTGCAATTGTTCAGTTTTATTTTTTTTCTTGTGTTTTTTGGCATTGAAGTAAAAATACACTCTTCTTGGCCCTTTCTGTTAGGATACATTAGTCAAGTGTTTAGATACTTCATTTAGTAGCATAAGGATTTAACTGCCTGCAGAAACTGTATTTAATCAAGTTGAATCTAGCTCCACCTAAATGAGCCAAACACTTTGAGTCATATATAGATTTTTGTGCATGTAAGGCTCTAAAGCATAACATAACATAACATCCCAAAGTTCCCTCCAGAGGGAGCGACATGGTGACATCAGAACGTAACACTCGTGATTCTATTGGCTACAATCCAACAGATTTTGCGTGATAGGCTAAGGCAGTGGTTCTCAAACTTTTTCTGTACTTTGGAGAAAAAAACAAGTCGGGCCCCCTCAACACAAATAGTCAGGCTCAGTGGCGGCGCCAGATATTTATTTTGGGGTGCTGTGGGGTAGCTTGACGTTTCATAGAGGGTGCTCAAACATTTAGGGTTTCCCATTAATGTACTGGTCGCTACAGTGGAATTTTCTACTGCAACACTCCCCACGCAAATACACAGTGTGACAGTTACAATGAAGGCTCGAGGCATATACAGTTGCAAGAAAAAGTATGTGAACCCTTTGAATTCTCCACACATAGCGTTGTGTGTTCCTTCCAAACAACTCAACGTTGGTTTCATCTGTCCCCAGAATATTTTGCCAGTAGTGCTGTGGAACATCCAGGTGCTCTTTTGCAAACTTCAAACGTGCAGCAATGTTTTTTCTGGACAGCAGTGGCTTCCTCCGTGGTGTCCTCCCATGAACTCCATTCTTGTTCAGTGTTTTACGTATCGTAGATTCGTCAACAGAGATGTTAGCATGTGCCAGAGATTTCTTTAAGTCTCTAGCTGACACTCTAGGATTCTTCTTCACCTCATTGAGCATTCTGCGCTGTGCTCTTGCAGTCATCTTTACAGGACGGCCACTCCTAGGGAGAGTAGCAACAGTGCTGAACTTTCTCCATTTATAGACAACTTTTCTTACCGTGGACTGATGAACATCAAGGATTTAGAGATACTTTTGTAACCCTTTCCAGCTTTATGCAAGTCAACAATTCTTAATCGTAGGTCTTCTGAGAGCTCTTTTGTGCGAGGCATGGTTCACATCTGGCAATGCTTCTTAAGAATAGCAAATTCAAAACTGGTGTGTATTTTTTATAGGGCAGGGCAGCTTTAACCAACACCTCCAATCTCGTCTCATTGATTAGACTCCAGGTTGGCTGACTCCTGACTCCAATTAGCTCTTGAAGAAGTCTTTAGCCTAGGGGTTCACATACTTTTTCCACCCTGCACTGTGAATGTTTACATGGTGTGTTCAATAAAAACATGAAAACATATAATTGTTTGTGTGGTATTAGTTTAAGCAGACTGTGTTCGTCTATTGTTGTGACTTAGATGAAGATCAGAACACATTTTATGACCAACTTATGCAGAAATCCAGGTAATTCCAAAGGGTTCACATACTTTTTCTTGCAACTGTAGGTTGCAGGCAGGGACGTGCACAGACATTTGGAGGGGCTATTGCTCTAAACTGGAAAAAGGGCCTCCCCCCCTCGAAAAAAAACACAAGGCCTTTTGAAAATTCTAACATAAACTCATAAAATAAAAACACAACACTGTCATTGCAAGTGACACTCAGTTGACTTTTATGTCCAACTGCTAAATTCGTTATTCAGGCACATTTTTTGTTGCGGTCCATATCTCATTAAAATATCTAATGTTAGTAACTATTAAAGAAACAATGGGGACAATTCTGTTTTAATGTAGTTTTACCGTTGTTACTGCTGTGCAGCCATAACTTAATAACAGAGATGGTCAAGCTAAAGTGGAGACATGGCAGAAATCCTACAATAAAGCGGGACAGTGAAGTGTTCTCCGTGAGAGGGCGATCAAGAAAAGAGAGCGAGGGTGAGGGAGTTTACGGAACAGAGTAAAAGACACAGAAAGACAGAAGCACAATAACAAGTATATTTAGGTGTTTTTTTTGTAAGTAACTGACGGTGTCAAGAGGAAGTAAAGTCCCCTGGTTTGTCCCCTATACTCTAACGGGCAGGAGCCAGGGCAGGCATTTGGTGTGATCACCATAGCCATATGAGGTTGGACTCGGAGGGCTTTCCTTTGCTTCCAGCTGTCAGATTGTAAACAAAGTCACGTGACTGGGGGCAGATGACAGCGCGGACAAGGTGTGTTTCCCGCAGCGAGACGCAACAATACTAATTGTGGGCTTATCATGTTGATTCGGCCATAATAGAACACAACAAAAACTCTTGCTCTCTCCAGAGGGGCAGGTCAGGCAAAAATGGCAAAAGGGCCGTTGCCCGGGCAACATTAGCCCGTACCTGTGCACGTCCCTGGTTGCAGGGGTAAAGTGCTATTTTTATAGGTGGTGTGTGGACCTCACATAGGGGGGAACGGGGGCAAGCTCCCCCGGGAAGATTTATTTTTAAATATTGAAGTTAAAAGCATCAATCTGGTGCACTTTGAGAGCAAAATTAAGAGATCTGATACATCTCTCTACACCTATATGAAACAGAACTGTAAACAGATTTACTTTTTCTTTATGGATATTTTACAAATCACCCTTTTAAACTTTATTCTTTTTTTACTGTCATATAGTATTTCATACCTGTTTTTCATTTATTCTCTGATTTTTTTATAACTATAATGATCATATAAACGTGTGCCTAACTGTTTACATTAATCGTGACCAAAACGTTTGAGACCCACTGAGATAACTTAGACTAAAGTTAACTATCTAAACACTCAGAGTCCTTTAGTTCACTGAGCCTCTCAGTCTGGCAGGAGAGGACTCTCCTCCAGTTTGTTGTTGAAAAAACTCTTTATATCCGTTAGCGTAGCTCGCTAGCACCAGAAGCTAACAACTACGATCTCCGGTACGCTCTCTCGCTCACGCACACAAAATGGCTCGTCACACACACACTTCTTTATTGATTTTTCTGGCCTTTGATCATCCCATTGTGGACATAACTATTTCATGTTTTATCTGCACTGCAACATTATTTTCAATAAACATTGTATACCAAGAGACATGGTTTCAAAACTTCAAGGAGAGTTTGGTCTTGGTTGTATGCTTTGTGTGTGTGAGTGGGTGTGCGTGTGGGAGAGATCATGTCTCTTGTTGGTTTATTAAACCTCTGTAACTCAAACCACCTCATGGCCTTGGTATGTATTGGCAGGCACTTCAGAGAGGTACAGTACACACACACACACACACACACACACACACACACACACACACACACACACACACACACACACACACGCTTTAATTAAACACAGAGGCCCAGACGTAATAGTACTGTATCATATTATTTTCGAATCAATAATTTTTTTTTTTTTTAACCATTTTTCCTCCTGGTCTCTTGCGCCCCCCTGTCATGTTCCACTTTGGGAACCACTGGGCTAAGGGAAGGGACATTTCTGAGTGGTTGACCAATCATAACAGAGCTGGCCAGCTACCAATCAGAGCAGACTGGGCTCTGGTTTTAGACAAAGGGTGAAAAGAGGTGCTGGAGCACAGTATGAAAAAAATAAAGCATGTAAACATGTCCCAGTAGTGGCCCAAAATACAAGTATGAAACTTGAAAATGAGCATAATACTGTATATATAAACACAGTAAGACAAATGTAAATGCCAATGTCATCCTTGTTCATAATGTATGTCTAATAAAGACTGAATATATATTTGTTATGTGCTTTTTATATACTGCTAGCTCATCATTTCCTCCCTCACCACAAGAAACCGTGCAGTGTTATTATTTGTTCTTCCCATCCGTCTGTTTAACTGCAGGGTTTACTGCCCTCAGCACCATACACAGAGTAGCTGAGTCAAGCACCATTGACAACAAAAGAGAAGATTTTGCATACAAGAGCACCATGAGGCCTTCAGTTTCATAAATAATTTATATTCATGTAAATGTCTTTACGAGTTGGTATGGTCTTTCAGGAGAAAGAAGATAAACTAAAACATGCAAAATAGAGTATAGTTTCATATCTCTTGTGTAGAAACCTTACTAAATCCAAGTGCGGATGAAATCACAACACAAACAGATGAATCCTTAAAATGTTGCCAGTAACTTAGTGGAGTTTGAGGGGATCAGGAAAATAAACCACATCTTAAAGCACCCTGTGGATGTGCACACGTCAGAGATATGGAATCTTTACTCTGCGTTGAATAATTAATGTGTTTTGATCATTTCCTGCTGTGGGCTACTTGCCAAGAGAGGATTGCTGAACTCATTTTTTGCAGAAGTTTTTTAAATTTCTGGTGGATTTTTACTCCGAGCTGAAGGTACGTGGATATTTGAAGCCCTGAGGACTTGGATGTGTAAGAGATGCGAGCTCATGCTGCGCGAGTCTCTTGGTACCTGAATTCCTCCGCAGGAGCATATGTACGTTGGAACCATAGGTTGGAACGGATGCACGGTTCTAGCATGCTGAGAGGTGAACTGCATGCTGGGATGGCTGAGTGCTGAGAGTCTGCCCGGCTCATGTAGCCATGGCAGCAGTTGCGGCGACGGAAAGAGGTAAGCATGCTGTCTCTTCTTCAGATGACCTCTATTTGCCACGGTGCGAAGCGTGGATGCCAGCCGTCGTCATGGTATCCGGAAAGTTTGCCAGTCAGTTAACAGCCGGGGGGGAGGAACTGCTCAACAACATGAGCTGCAATGAGAGGCTGAGGAGTAGCTGCGAACCATCCACCAAAACACACACTGCATCAGGCTGCTTAAATAAGATATGACACATGCCTCATTCCCTTATGCCAGCCCATGACAAGTGATCAGGACATCTCATATCTCATGCAGCGCTGTGCTAGCTGATGCACATATTTAAATATATCTCCATATACATTAGCTTATAACTCTGCTTTGTATTCCAGCATTTAAACCTTTGTCAGTCTACCTTTACCTTTTCCTGATGTGAAGAAACACATTTGTAAACTACCGGGCTCCAGAAATGTACACCGACGATGTTACCAGGAGTATTTGGGAATGCATGAGCTAGCTGTGACATGGAATTTAAAATGTGATCTTATAAACTGCAATTCATATTGATGGGGGTAATAGAACATGCATTTTTGACTCTGCAGAGAGAGGGGGGAAACTGAGTTTGCATTCACTCTGCATTACATATTTGGAATTTAAGGCTGTGTTGCATGCAGACAAACATGTGCACAGAAAACCACACACACACACACACACACACACACACACACACACACACACACACACACACACACACACACACACACACACACACACACACGTCTTGGTTGTGACTATTATCTTTTGTTATCATTTGTTTTTGTACCAACAATTTTTTTTTGATATTATTAAGTGTTGAACTCTAAATGTGTTGGTAGGCTGAGCTAAGCTAGGTACTTCTCAACATTTCCAGTCTTTATGCTAAGCTAAGCTAATTGTATCCTTGTACTAGCTTCACAATTATTATATTTGCCACATAAGTATAAGAGTGTTATCAAACTCATTGAAGGTATACGTATGTTTCTCAATTCAATAACACTTTTCTAACCATACCTTTGCTTGTGCATTTCTTGACTTTCCTGTTATACCTTCAAGAAGAACAGGTTACTGCGGACAGAGCATTTGTTTTCAGATACAGGCCTATAGGGAGAAAAAAGCCAGAGATTGTCTTCTATGAGGAAGCTGTGCCCGAATGGTTTCATAAAAAATAAATATTTATACCCAGGCTGCTTATCACCCAGCAAATGTTGAGATGTATTAATATGTAACATCCTGCAGGGCTCTTCAGGACACTTGCCATTGCTCCAAAGAGGGAGAGAGCCTGGTGTTATCAAGGCTTGGCAGTGTGACTTGGTGATGGTATCAGCCATACTGACTGGATTCCATTAGGCAATGCCCACATCTATGTCTACTGAACATATTGGCTCTCACTGTGGGGGAAACGCAGCGAGTGATAGGCCTGCAGTCATGACATATAAGCTATCATCCAGTATCCAGGAAGGCATATCAGCACATACATGTGGGTTTACTGCAGACCTGATTCTGCACTGCAAAGATAATAGCAAGTTTCTCTTTTTCATAAACATTCTAGATTAAAATTCAGCAATTAGGAAAGAGGGCAATTTTCTTTTTAAAATGTTACACCCTGACTACTACCCCAAGTGCCCAGATTTTTCAAGACTAATAGGATGAGTCATTTTTCAACTTGTGTTTGTGTACACAGAGCTGCTGATTTATGCAGAATATTTGCATTGCAAAGACAGTATTAGAACAATTCTAAAAACAGAACAAGGCTATAATGAGACACCAGATAAAGGATAAATAATGAGAGGCAGTTCTCTGTTAAACGCAGTGGCTCTTGGAGGTCATAGATGTGAGTTTGACGGTGCAAAGCTGTGCATCTGCATCACACTGTTGTAGTAATGAGCCCAAAATCACAAGGTCATCAAATCCATGGATATAAATAAACCTTGGTCGCCTACACAGGAGATGGCCAGCTCGAACACATTTCAGAGGTTGGATGTTAACAACATTTTGAACTTTATCTGAGTGTAAAGTCAATCTTTTGGAATAAATGGTTTGATGTCCTTTTGCCCTTAATTTGATTTCAGGCAGACATTTGAATGAAAGGTTGCTACCACTTTCCATTAAATATAATTTAAGCTACCCTTAGCCAGTTAGCATAGCATACATACTGGAAACAGGGAAACAGCTAGCCTGGCATTCTCCAAAGTAAACATAATAGCAACCCACAAACTGACAAGTTATATATAACTTAAAAATCAACATGTTCTTAAATGAGTTTTAGAGTTGCTGATAGAGGAATTTTGTTGCTTTGTGGATTTTGTTCCAGTCTCTATACAAAGCTAAGCTAACCAGCTAATCTGGCTTTATACTGGGTGGTTCTCATTTTATCAAGAAAAATAACACTATATTATATTTAGAAACTAGAATGGAAACCAAAGAGTGCAGACCCTAAGCAGTATTCATGAGTGAAACATAATGTGTTTATCCGCCCAATGATTCAGAACTGCTCCAAAATATATATGGGTTCTCCTTGAACATTGGGCTAGCAGTTTTCCCGTAACTCTGCTGACAAACATAACATTACAAGGATAAATGCAAGGCTGTTTTAACACTGCTTAAACATGTTGTGCAAAGTCTTTTTTTGCAGTAGTACAGAGCTTTGTGACATCACTTGAACAACCACCTTCACTGCTTCTGTTTTTCTCTTCCTGCCTCTCTCTCTTAAATTCTAGTTTGTTGTGAATGTGGGTGTTCATTCATTTTCTTCTGTGGCAGCTTACAGGCTCAGGCTTGAGTTCACAGTTCTCCCATAGCTCAGACAAACACATTGTGTAGCCTTTTAGGATTATCTACAGAGGAGACAAGCTCCGGAGACACTGCCAAACTCAATCCTAATTATGCCGAATGCACTGTGCTCTCTAGCAACGTGTTGTCTCCAAAATGGTCCTTCATGATAAACTGGGCTCTGAAGTGTCAACCCAGTCTCACGGCATTTCGTGTTATAGTCACAACATTTAATCTATTGATTCGTGTTCACCAACACGATTTTCCCCTTTTTTTCGTGTCACACAGAACGATTTTAAAAGCAATGTATTTCTATTGGTAGTATGTTTCATGCCTGCAACACGTCTTTTTGTCCGGTCGGGTCTTGGAAGACCGGATGCTGTGTGGATCATAAAAACATGTTCTTACTCAATATTAAGCCACGATTATTGTTTTTATTTTAAATCGTTTAATGTCGGACTTTTTTTGCCGTCTGTGAGGAAAATAAATGGGGCTCAGAGCCTCAAAATACTGAAATCTGTATTTTTAAAATCTTTTTTTCCTTCTAATTTGTTATTCTTTTCTAAATAACACACTGTTATTTACTCAACAATAACACACAATTATCCTTGTTTTTATTTATTCGTTTAATTCTATCATCTCAGGCTTTTTAGCCGTTCCTCAGGAACTGAATTTCAAAATAAAGTCACCGGAAACAGACGTAGGCCTATAAGGGACATTTCGAACATCATTGCGATACACACCACTAACCCACTGAACTGATTACCCAAGATCCTCAGCTAGAAGCTCGGTGATTGGATTGTTTAGCCGCAATGCACGTTGGGATATGGTGTTTATGCGATATGAAATCCGAAAAACATTAAATTGTGCTTGCTTTTCTCTTTGAAAGTCATCACATACAGTAACGGCATTGTAATATACAGTTCGGCGGCATTAAATATTACACATGTGCCGTAGTCCTCTATTTATTGATTAGAAAACTTCTAGACAAACTGGAAGAACTGCCACGGAAACTGAATATGTGACGTGGATCATAAATATATCAGCAATTCATCTTCAATTTCTCTTCACACAATACGTCTCCTTGCAGTATCAATACTAATTCGGCTGACTTTTATATTTGATCCAATTGGTAGATTATAGGTTATATTTACACCATAACGGTGCACAGCTGATATAAAAGGACTTGTAGTTTTTAAAGATATTACTGATTTTCTTTGAATATAAGAATGTAAATACTGAGTTAAAAGAATAGTCAGGGGTTTTGGGTGTTGGGAGACACACCTATGGATTCAGAATTTCAATAGCTTACCATTAAATGACGGATATACCTTTCTGTCTGTGATTTTTTACAAATCAGATATTAGAAGTAAAACATGTGAAATGGGGTGAAGCCTGCGAGCTAGTTCAGGCAGTCAACTCGAGCACCAATGATGCATGAACACGTGACGCACCTCGTCCCTCTTACAACCAACCAAACACATTCTCCAAAACATGCCGCTCTATTTAAGCTGCCAGGTCTTCCTGCCTCTGCCTCGCTATGGAGAGGCGAAGTCACGCCCATCTACTTCCGGACCATGGGACCTCGGAAGCGAAACATTTACATTGAATTCAATGGAGAGAGAACACGTATCTTTTGATCCCGTTTGAATTGTGCCACGAACTACACATATGATGTTTGTCAATCTTAAACAATCATTTCCATGTCAAAAAAGTCACATTTTGTCGTAAAACTGCTGAAATATAAGACTATGAAAAATACGCTACTACAAAGACTACAAATCCCAAATCCCATTCTGGGTCGCGTAAGTGATGTCACAGGCATGCTCGGTGATTTATAATAAGACTCGTAATTAAAGCGAAGAAGAAGAAGATCTCATAACTGATTTATTCCCTCCAATAAATGATAGATCGCTAAAAATAAATTCACTTTTACAAGATGCCTGTGTGCTTTGTACCAGGTTGTAGTCATAAAAGTGATCATACCTCTTGCTCCTTCTATCGATTCCCGTCTGATGAAAGGACCAGGAGTCGCTGGATCAGACATATCAGGTAATATCATAGGTAATATACATGTTGTGCATGGAACATAGTCAAGTTAGCTACCTAGCTAGTAGCGACGAGTAGCGAGCACGTTAGTTAGCATTACATTACTTAGCCTTGTCATTTTTAGTAGCCTTACCATGAAGTTATTATTTTATTACATGAAGTAAACCAAAATGTTAAACAGTAACCAAACATGATGGTAAGTATTTCGTGAAACTTTTGAAGAGTAGCCTACTGCGCCCTCCACCGGGTGCTAAGGAAGCAGTTCAGGGAGAGTCGAAGGCAGGCATGGAGCTTTGCATGACATTCTTCTGGACGTGTTTCATTGTGATGACAATCTGTTTGTTGGAAAGACAGTCGTTGTGTGCTTATTGAGAGAAAATTGTTAGAAGAGATAATTATTCAAAGTGTTGTTACTTTAAAGTGTTGTTACTGACCTTTTTCTCTTTTATTTTCTTTACCTCACCTGTAACTGCTGAGACGTTGAGGAACATGCACACTGACCTGCTCTGGCAACCTGATTTCCACTGTACGTAATAGTATTTGGTTATGGTATATTATTTATATACATCAAAGGCACAATGCACCCCCCAGAGACACACATGTATTGAGTGTGATATTTTGCATAGGTCATGTGAAATCATCTTTACATACTAGAAAACTGTAGGAGCGGCAACTTGTTTTGAAATTGAATTTTTAATATCCGATAATAAAGTTGATCTGTTTTCTTTATTCTTCTCTCTTCCCAGCTCCATCACCATTCTCTGTTCCTGCAGGTCCTGCTTGCTAATCAATGCTCATATTTTTTTACACAATTACAAATAAAGTCATTGCATTGTATGACATGAAGTTGTGCTTCATTCGGAGTCAATAATAAATTCATTCTGCCTTCAACTGCGCAATCATTGTGGACTGCACCGACATCCATGTAGCTGCCCCCCAGTAAGATGAACCAAGCAAAGAGGGTCCCCATCATGCCCAAGGACATCCAGCTGGCCCGCCGCATCCGCGGAGAGAGGGCTTAGACTGACCTGAGACCAGCACACCCAAACACAACAGCTCTTTTAAGAGCCACATACATTTTCAAAGAGTTGCAATCCTACGTTATTATAATGATTAAACTGGTTCATGTATCACTTAGTTTACTGAACCGTGATGAATGAAAGAAATTAGTGAGGTAGTGGTTTACTGAAGTTACAAAGACATTAATATATGAGTAACAGGTCAGTGTAAACACAAGCTTCTGTCAATTATGGATCATTCAAACTATTTATATAAAAATATGTAATAAAGTTCTAAAACAAGTATTCGGTATATTCCTTGATAGCTTTTGGAGAAGGTTGTTTTTAAGTTTACTAAAATCTATCGTTTCAACTGTTTCACTTTATAAAAAGGGAACGGGTGAGTAGAGCATCATTGAGTTTCTTATTCTGTCAGTAAATTATCCAAATGAATGTTTTTCATTATTTTAGTCAACCCTAAACAAATTGATTGTACCTTTTAATGATGACCTTACATGGTCGGCAAAGTTAAATTAACTTCAGAAAATCAAATCTGTTCTGAGAAAAAACTAATACATGTTTAAAGATAGGAACTTGCCATCCCACTGAAAAACAGTCCGTAGAGATTTAAAGGCGTAGTTGTAGTTCAGTCCAACGTTTCATTTGGATTCATTTGACAACAGTCAACTATTTTCATAAAGAATATATATATTTTTCAAAGTCAACTTTATTGTCAATCTTACTCAGTTTGAGAGATCAAAAAGACGTTTAAATAAAATTATACAATTTACAGATATGTATACAAATATATATATCCTATATACACCATCATGTATAATGATGGTGTATGATGTAGAAGGAAGTGTGGTAGATAACAAGTAAATATAGAGTTACATACAGATCCATGTTACAGCAAAAGATGGAATAACTAAGAAGCACGCAGTATAATAATAATTACATGCAACAATTAAATAACTGCTCAGCATCTCCACCACAATCCCAATCTGCTGTGTCCTGTTTTCCTCCCCTCTGCATAACACCCCATCACACATACGAAACACAACGCAGAGTCCGAGGGTGTTAAGAGTATGTTTATTGAAATGTCCTCCTCTCTACTGGCCAACACAGGGAGCATATGCTGGGTGTAGAATTGTTCCAGGAGGAGGAGATTTCCATGCCATGCAGGGTCTTTGGGGATGGGGATGATGATCGCCTCCTTCGTGGTCCACACAACAAAGTAGCAGAGACTCCGGTCTGTGATGTGCAGCTGCCCTTGGACCTGGTGCCAGTATGGGTGATTCTCCTTGAGAATATATGACCCACCCTCCTCACGGAGACAGAAGGATGGTAACTGGACTGCCTCCGTGATGGTCATGTTCCTCTGGCTGTGTGGACACTTCACCTCCAGCAGGGCAGATGGCTGCACAAGTCCATCGGGTGATGCTCCCAGAACACCCGACTCACTCACAAAGAGACCAGACTCGATTCGAACACTGTCACTTGATAGGCCTCCACAAAAGCCTTCACCCCTTCGGCCTCGTTTACAACCCCCCAGTTGACAGTTGGCGATGTCTCTGGCCAGTGGGTTGTATGTCTCCTCTCGCTGTTGGTAAAGTTGAGACACCGGCTGGACTACTTTGGAAGTGCCAGGCTTCCTCCACTGGCACTCAACATCTGTGGAGCTGATCTGCCACATGGCAAATATTGCCAATGCTGCAGTGTGGCTGCATTTGTACATCTCCTGTGCACAATCACAGACAGCGCTCTGCATCGCGCCATCGTCTCCCATGCAGATCTGTAAAAATAAAGTAAGTACCATTTGTTAGCATGCTATAATAGATTGAATGAGCAATAATACAAGGATGGTCCGGATCTGGGGGTGGGAGGGTTTATTTTTCCATAGTTTTGTCCTCTTGTCTGATTGTTGTTATTGTTTGTTTTTTCTGTATTTTTTGTAATTTGTGTTGTATTGGTTGTGATTGTACATTGTATTTTTCTAAATGTGTATGAATACATTTTTGAAAAACATTTGATCAACAATAAAAAAGGATTTGGTCAGGATCTAGACTCAGTGTGTAGTTTATTAATTAATCAATGCTCTCTACATTAGGAAAACACATACCAGTGTACCAGAGGGAGTCACACACAGCTGTGACTAGATAACCAAAATCCTTGAATCGACACACAGCAAATAAACTCAAATGACACAACGAGAAAAAGGAGATCACACATACAGTATAGTCGATATAAAACTGGCCGCTTCAATCTGAAGAGCAACTAAAACAAAACACGGGAGTGTACCTTGTTCTTGTGAACACTAATGTTATCCACAGCATACACAGAGACCACGAAGTTCTTAAGGAGAAAACTAGTTGCTAAAACAAAACACGTTAGTGTACCTTGTTAGCTAATGTTAGCTAGCTGACATTAACGTTACACATTGCACTCATATTACTCACCGAAACCTTGTAAAGCCGGTCCCGCATGCTGGCTCTTACAGAACCGACTAACTCCCCTTTCATATAGGTACAGCTCTCAACGTGCCCAGACTTGTAGTGATTTTCACCTCGTAAAATACTTTTATTCTCATTCTGAAAGAATGTGGTGAAATGTGCTAACGTGACGGCCATCTTTATGTTGGTGACGCGTATTGTGCGAGACGAGAGACCTGTAGTTCACTGAGCGGTTTCACACGAAAAAATGTGTAACTTCACAGTTTTACGACACATTTTTATTTTTTTGACTTGCAAAATGTTCTTTTAAATTGAAAAACATCATATGTGTCATTCGTGGCACAATTCAAACGGGATCAAAAGATAACCTTTCTCTCTCCATTGACTTCAATGTATAATTTTCCGCTTCCGGGGTCCCATGGAGGCTTTCGGAAGGGGAGGGACTTCGCCTCTCTATGCTGCTGCTGCTGTGTTCACTTGCTATTGCTGCGTTCATGTTCCTGCTGATGTGTTTCATGTTGCTGCTGCTTGCCTGACCCACCACCACCCCAGCATCCACCTGTAGGCTCGGGCGATAGTTATCTAATCATCACTCATGTTCTTTGTAAATCTGTGGAGTGATGAGGCCCGAGCCTAGACGCCAAAATCAAACTATATGCTGCTATAATAAACATATTGAGAACACGTGAGTTGTCTTAGTGAAATAATATAGCAATATCCTGTAAAATTATGTGAAAACATGAATAAAACTACACATCTTCAGATGTTATACATACACAAGTGTCCTACACTAATAATACAAAGTTATTATGGCTGTGTGTGCCTTGTGTGCACCGCCTAGTGGTTAAAGCACGTTATTGAATTAGTTGTGTATATGTCAATAAACCTTAGAAAATCTTGAAATCTTGAAAGGGATGTGCAAAATAGCCATTATACAGTCTTTAATTAACTATTAGTAGAGAATAACGAGTAAGGAATATACTTTATAAGGATATGCAGATAAAAGTGTAGTCTTCTCAAGCACCAACTATCAAATATCTCTCCTGATTGTTGGCACTTGACAATCACCTTCCCTGAATTTTACTCAGGTGTAACTAAAGCCTGATTTAAGGGTTGTTTATATTTCACATCGTTAATCAGAATCTGCAAAGTAACTAAAATAAATGTAGTGGAGTAAAAATACCAGGTTAACCTCTGAATTGTAGTGGATAATTACAAAGTAACAATGAGCTGTCATGTGGGTATATATTAATGCTGCGCATTATGTACACAAGCGATTTTCACCCATTTATTAATTATATGTTTTCAATTTGTACACACCAATTTGTTTACTATCGCCTAAACCTCCAGGGCTATACACAGTTTAATACTCTCAACTTTTAATTTTGGGGAAAACGTCTATTAAAACTACAATTCCCCGTAGAGACGTGCCATAGAACATGTTGCGAAACACAATAGCCAGCATGTGTAGATCTGGGGGGGCGTTCGAGTCCAGTTCTGGGCCGTGGTTTCGTTCGATTTGAAAGAGCTGTTTGACGCTCTGCGTAACCTTGGCGCACTGCCACTCCAACATCCAATCCCAGAGCAGAGCTTGAAGATTAATCATGGGGACTTTAGTCCCAAACGATAGCTGGGGATTATGGGTAGTGTAGTGTCTTCGGCCATCCTAAACTCCTAAATGTTTTTCGGATTTCATATTGCATTGACACCATATCCCAACGTGCATTGCGGCTAAAACAACCAATCACCCAGATTAAACCATAGCTGAGGATCTTGGGTAATCAGTT
Organism: Gymnodraco acuticeps; assembly: GCF_902827175.1. NCBI lineage: Eukaryota > Metazoa > Chordata > Actinopteri > Perciformes > Bathydraconidae > Gymnodraco > Gymnodraco acuticeps. Next base: position 2,613,357 of record NW_022990021.1, read on the forward strand.
CAGTGGCTGTGTATCGCAATGATGCTCGAAATGTCCCATATAGGCCTACGTCTGTTTCCGGTCATTTTTATTTTGAAATTCAGTTCCTGACGGACGCCAAAAAAGACCGAGATTATGGAATTAAACAAATAAATAAAAACAAGGATAATTGTGTGTTATTGTTAAGTAAATAACAGTGTGTTATTTAGAAAATAATAACAAATTAGAAGGAAAAAAATATTTTAAAAAAATACAGATTTCAGTATTTTGAGGCTCTGAGCCCCATTTCTTTTCCTCACAGACGACAAAAAAAGCCCGACATTATACAATTTAAAATAAAAACAATAATCGTGGCTTGATGTTGAGTAAGAAGATGTTTTTAATATGAACCCCACAGCTTCCAGTCTTCCAAGACCCGACCGGACAAAAAGACGTGTTGCAGGCACGAAACAAAAATAGAAATACATTGCTTTTAAAATAGTTCTGTGTGACACGAAAAAAAGGGGAAAATCGTGTTGGTGACCACGAATCAATAGATTAAATGTCTTGAACACGAAATGCCGTGAGACTGGATTGGAAGTGTACTGACAACACATATGAATCTTAGCGGATCATTTTAGTGAAATGGCACAGCTTGCTTAAGAACATTTCATATGATATTATAAACAAACTGTGTGTCTATTAGTTTATGTTTGAATTTTGGTAACGTTTTGCTTTGTGTTAAAGGGCCCATGTCATGCTTTTCCGGTTATTACCCGTCCCCTTGTGTGTTATGAAGGTTTGTATGCATGTAAACGGTCTGCAGAGTCAAAACCCCTCAAAGTACACCCTGTAGCGAGTAAAACTCTAACACAGAAAATACCTGTCTTTGCTGCCCCAAAACGCCTCGTTGGAGATTTCTCATTTTCCATTGTTTTCTTCCTGGGTTCTCTGACGTGTGAATACCCAAATCAACAACAATTGGTCCAAATGGACCAATCCGCGGAGCACCTCCCACACCAGAATCCCTTGGCTAACTAACAGGGAGTCCCCATTGACTTGCATAGAGCTCCCTGAACGCTCGTAATAGACGAGTTGGGATCGCGGAGAAATGCTCTCCGCAGACCTATTCTCACAGCGTTCTAAACCTTTTTCTTACTCAATATCAAGCCACACTTATTGCTTTTACTTCGGCTGTGAGTGTTTGTGTGTGCTCAGGATGAGTTTCGCTGTGTCTCGCTGTATCGCCGACCCGGAAACCTGTCCGCTCCTCGCAGCAGCGAGCCTCGCAACGTCCCGACCAATCAGAGCACACTGGGCTCACAGGGAGGGAGGGGGCAGGAGCTCCAACAAGGCGTTTAGAACAGAGAGTGAGGTCTAGTGAATACACATACTATACAGAGATGCTGTATGAGAAACCAATGTGATTTTGGAAAATTGCACAATTTAAATCTATTATAGTAGACCTCAACAATGGAATTATGATCAGTAGAAATGGCCATGACATGGGACCTTTAAAGGTCAGTAAACATAGCATGCTTATTCCTCAAATCATGTGGAAACATTTTAATAACACTAAAATCCAAAGAAAAACCAAGTTTGGGAAGTTGTGGCTTTTAATTGCACTGTGAAATCTTCAACTCTTTGAAGGTTCACCACTTAAATTAAACCACTAAATATTGTATACAAGGAGATTGAAGTATGTAGTCTTGAAGGCAATACAGCAAAAGTATAGGGACAGTAGCGCACCTCTCACAGTAAAAGGAAACACATTTGGCTTTCAAAAGTACCACAAAACATATTTTATTATACATAACATCTGTAGTGTACATTTTCCATGAAAAAGTGGAAACTATTAACAAAGTGTAACATAATAGTCAATTAAAATAGCATTTGTTTTGATATCCCCAGTTTATAAACGGGTTTGAATACACAAATGTCTGAAAATCTGATTTATTTGTTATTTTGGAGTCTCTGTATTAAAGCTTAAAAATCTATACATAACAGTCTTGTTTTCTGGCTTTCATTCATTATTCCTGCCTCTAACTAACACTCATTTTATTCTTAAATAAAATGTACTTTTTAATACACTAAGTACAGTATAAACATACCCCATAGATATATTGTTATATAAAACAATGTATGATTTGTAGTTCACCATATTGTTTGTGTTTCCTTATGTAAGATGAAAAACATGTATATGCTGTAACAGTAACATCACTTATAAAAGATTAGAGGATGACAGAAGGTCTGCACATGTAAAAATAACATAAAACCTTCTTTGCAAATGTTTTATAGGATTAATCATTCACAAATGAATGAATTACTGTGTGCTTCAAACTCTGCACAAAACCTTGTGTTTACACTATTATAAAGTGGTGTAAATTGAGTGCTTCTTCAGAATACCTTTTCTGAATACATAAAAAAAGTTATGCCTGCTCACTACCTCCCAGTGTGAGCCATACCTGAGTCTTAACGGTCTTAACACACTGACATGCTTCTTCTCTGTTCTTATCTCTCATTAGGATGGTCTCACTCGTGTCCTCAGACAGTCAGGCAGCCAAGCACATCAGCCAGTGACAGGTCTGGGAGAGCAAAGTAGCCTGATGGTCTGATAATGTTGAGGTATTCTCTTCGAGAGGAACAGAAGGCTGGAGTTTGGCACGTTATCCAACAGAACATTTGCTGCAAGACATGTTGTGCAGGTCTTGCATTTTAAGTTGTGTTTGCCTGAGATTTTCGTCAGTAAATGTCTCCGCTGGTTTGTAAAGAGTGGTGGACAAGAACAAAAAAAACGAACAATCCAACCAAAAAAAGAAAGAAACTTAGCATAGTATTTTCAACAATTTTACAATGAAAGAAGCTAGCGCCACAAGTGCTAAATCTAGGAAGAAAGTCGTTAAGTTTGCAAAACTGACAGCCTGTCATTTCAGGCCTCCCTTACTTTGTTAGATTTTGGTAAAACAAGCTGATGGCTCGCAGGTACAGTAGGTAGGCAGCTAGACCACCCATCACTATATTTGTGTCAAATATAGTCTTGATTGCTGTGACCCATCTTAAATGTAAACGTGCTAGCTGGAATCGTAAGCATTACTGCTTTACTAGCTTACTACCCACAATCATTAAACAATCATTACTCCCATGGCCAAGGATTAACTTTGTAAAGTGACAAAGAAAAAATCCTTTTAACAATTTGCTCATTTGCGATGTGGTATTGTCCCACTATGAAGAAGCTGGTCCTGGGTGTTAGCAGAGTTAAACCTCAGGAGCGCTACACCCCCAGTTACGAGATAAAGATAAGAGTTATCACACAGAAGCAAAGCAAATTGCAATGTTCTGTTGTGGCAAAATAAAGCAGGAACAAATATAGCGTATATATTCTTTTGGTGGGGCTTACTTTGAGGTGAATGTGCTTAAATGTGCTTTGCTTATGCAGAAGTACTTTGCATTGCTTCTGTGTCATAACTCCTGTCTGCTTCTCCAAACTGGGGGCATACCAACTTGTATCTGTAATACACTAACTATGTCTTAGTACCTCATACAACCCCACATCCTAACTATTCCTTAAAGCAATATACTTGGTAAACCCATGAAAAAGTTCATTTTCAAAGCAGAAGGAGAGTCTAGAAATGTTATTATGTCGACGTGTGTGCGGGCCTTATCAATTCTTAAAGCCTCTTAAGATGCACCGATGTTGCTGTGAGCCAAACAAATCAATAATACATAAATGTGACTCAACGTTGACTGACTGGTGACGTTTCCCCTTTCAGAAGTTGCTTGTTTTGTACATGGCTGAGGGGGGAAAATGTCCAGTCATCCAGGAAATAAGAGAGCAGCCATGTGATTTAGAGAGGAGGGTTTGTCAGGCATCCAGTCCACCTGAGACTGAGATCATTCTGGGTGTTCAGCAGCCCGTTGATGGATGGACACACTTCTTTATTGATTTTTCTGACCTTTGATCATCCCATTGTGGACATAACTATTTAATGTTTTATCTGCACTGCAACATTATTTTCAATAAACATTGTATACCACATTGTATAGACATGGTTTCAAAACTTCAAGGAGAGTTTGGTCTTGGTTGTATGCTTTGTGTGTGTGAGTGGGTGTGCGTGTGGGAGAGATCATGTCTCTTGTTGGTTTATTAAACCTCTGTAACTCAAACCACCTCATGGCCTTGGTATGTATTGGCAGGCACTTCAGAGAGGTACCACACACACACACACACACACACACACACACACACACACACACACACACACACACACACACACACACACACACACACACACACACACACACACACACACACACACACACACACACACACACACACACACACACACACACACACACACACACACACACACACACACACACACACACACACACACACACACACACACACAATTCTATTGAGCCTTGCTTTGTAATGAGCATCTAATAGCAATTTAAGTCCATGGCACTGACATTCATATTGATCTAGGTGGACAGGGCATGAAAAACACCCACAAATCAGTGCAAAAGTGTTAAATTGCCTCTCTCATCGGATAAATCAGCACTGTGGAATGTCCATAAGTCCATGTCTTCTCCATTGCATCTCAGCAATTTTCTATGTTTTAATAATGTACCTCAAACTGATTTATTTCCCCCCTGTTTCCTGACAGTGACTGCTACATTTATTTAGGCTATGCACACAACTGTATGCCCCATTTTAACACAGATAATAGGTAATTTTAACTCGTCTAGAATGAAGATAAAGCAGAAATATAATAGTGATAAAGGCCAATTTTAAAGTGTTAAAGCTACAACATATTTCTACACTGGTCCCACTTAAACAACTATGGTCATTATTTTATAATGGCATAATTTGCTTATAATCTACATATAATGAATGTACTTTTGCACTCAACATGACAACCACATTTTATTTGGGTATTTGTCTTGTACAACTTATGTATATATCTAGGTAAAAGGCTTGTGATTATTTGGCCTATACCTTTTGGTTATTTCTGGTATTTAATAATAAATAATAATATATTTATTTTGTTAGCGCTTTTACAGGTGCTCAAAGACGCTTTACAGATATAGTGAAAAGAAAAGAACAACAAATAAATATATATAGTTAAAGTTAAAGTAAAATAATAAAAAAACAATCACATTAAAAGCCAGATTGAAGAGGTGAGTTTTTGTGAGTTTTTTGAAGGTGGTGAGGTCAGTGCAGTCTCTGATGGGTTCGGGGAGTGCGTTCCAGAGGGAGGGGGCAGCGACGGAGAAGGCTCTGTCCCCCCAGGTCCGGTGATTGATGCGGGTGGGGATGGATAGGAGGTTGGCTTCTGATGAGCGGAGGCAGCGGGAAGGGGTGTGGTGGTGCAGCAGGTCTGTGAGGTAGGGGGGGGGGGGGGGGAGGGCTGGTTGTTGAGGGCTTTGTGAGTAATCAGTAATCAGTGGTATTTACATACCAAAACAGCATTTTTTGTTTTGTATGTATGCAGTTTACATCTCTCAACGTATCTTATCCATGAGACCAAACCAACTTTAAAAAAAAAAAGGGAAAAAACAATAATTGTATTTAAACCAAAACACTTTACCACCCTAGTCCGTGTTGTTTGAGGCTTCATAGACCAATTTGTAAGCACTGGTATGCAGTGTGAGTTTCCATCAGGTTACATAAATTCTGCATTTTCCACATTTTGCAAACTTCTTACTTCTTGCTACCATCTGGAGCTGCCAGTGTTCAAAGCTGCTTAGTGCAGATTTACAGGAAGTCATGAGTGATGAGCTGAGAAACTATAACATTTAATTGAGTAAAAGGTATCTGCAGGTAAACCAACTCAAACATGATATAATATTTAAATAATTGTAATGCATAATGTTTTCTAGATGTACAGTATGAACTGCATTGCTGTTTCTCAAAGAAATATTCAATTCACTCAGGAGTTTATTTAAAAGCAACTCATCAAAAAAGCTAACACTGGCTTTGTCTAAAAAGCTCAGAGAGATATATTATCAGTGTGACTAACATTTCAATTTTTGTTTGACTACCCCATCAAAGAACTCTCAGCTGTTCATTTCACACACACCTGCTCGAGTGAAAGCATAGTTAAACCTAGAGAAAGATTTTAAATGATGAATAAGATGACTGGTAAAACACCTCCTTGCTGTAATATAACTTGTGCATAGCATGTCTAAACTGACCGAGGAGGAGAGAAAGGTGGAGGTCAGAAGACAAATGTATGACGAGCTAAAAGCAATGGAGATGGAGCGAAGGCAAAGAGTTGCTATTAAGACCTTTGCAAAATGTGAGAGGGACAGAGAGGAAACTGTAAAAGTGACAGAAATTCTCAAGAAAGAAATAATGGAGAAGGACAGGAGGAGGACGCCCCTGAGAAAAGAAAGCAAGACCAACTGAAGCAAGAGAGGCTTCAGTGGCGAAAGGTTATGATGGAGGAGGTTGCAAGCTAAGCCCCACTTCCAATTTAATTGCTCTAAACAAAGGGCAAGAGAAGAGGCGGGAGGAGGCTGACAGCCTGACCTCTGACCTGAAGTCACCTGACATAACAAAGAAAGAAAACTCTGTACAACGAATGGGTTGTAGTGAAAGAAATGGACAATGCTGGGCCGGTCAGAGATAACTCCACCTATCTCCTCTTTGCTGCAAAATCAAACGCTAAACGATCATATTCTTCTACTTTGGCATGTATTTAACTTCAAACAGGGGCTTGAATATAAATAAAGGTCCCACGCTGTATTTTCAAATATACCTTTGAATATTAATTCATAATATGACGATAAGGATGCACTCAGATAAATACTAATTGACCCTCCATCTAATCTGAATGCACCACTATCTCTTATTCTGACATGTTGGAATAAAAGATCTCATATACAAGTATGTGCTCTTTCTGGTAATGCTCTGAATGTAAATTATGTGACACATTACTGCGTCTGGTAGCATGAAACCTCCAAACACAGAGGTTCTCTATTTTTCTGCAGGAGTTTTCTCTTCATCTGAAGCAAAGCTCATTTCACTGGAAAATTGGCTCTACCACTCAGCTCCCCACTCCCCCATTATCTCAGCCTGCCTCACTAAATTCAGCCGTTATTGTAGTGCCTTAAGCACTAATCCAATTAGCTATAGGAAGCAAATGGAGCCATCTCTCATTTTAGCTTGTCACCTGCGCAGGGGGCAGTAGAGGGAGGGGGCAACATGTTTTATAGGGATTGGGACTGGAGGGAATACCTGGCATGCTAATTTGTCAAGCCTACACATGAGGAGTTTTGACATTAAAGTGAACCATCGGAAAATGATTCAGCATTTGAATATGAGAGGAGTGAAAAAGGAAATCCCAAAAATGGCTCCACCACCTAATTTTCTTTTTCCCCCAACACATTTGCTCATAACTGAAATGTTCTGGTCGCCCTTCAACACTTGATGATTAAACGTCAACATTTCACTCATCTGACTTGTTTGACCCTCATATGAGGCCTCAGGTGGATGTTCAGATTATTGGCCTTGCGCAGATCTATTAAGCACTGTAAACATATCCTCAACTACAAAGCACTTGCCCCAGGTCGCCCTTGGCAGTCAGACATTCCTGCAGAAGCCATATTTCTTAGAGTGCTTCACTTAATGCCAGATGGTGTCAGGCAGGGGCGGATCTACGGGGGGGTAAGGGGGGGCAGCTGCCCCCCCCCACTGTAGAGCCTTGCCCCCACAGCTGCCCCCCTAACTTTAGTTTCCCTAAAACTGTACTAAAACAAACCTACACTATTTCCACAAGCTTCTCAAGCAACAAAACAAGCATTACATTAGTTAAAATTGAATCATTTAAAATATCATTTTAGGCCCGCTAAAAACGCAGCTACGGCCCAGCATTAAACTGCGGAGCGGCGTTCACACAGACCGCAGCTCACACAGCTGCAGAGAGGGAGCGAGCTGTCCCAGCACCTATGGATCAGCTTCCCCTGGGAGCATTTCCCTTTCCACTAGTTTTGTTTTTACTAAGGACGAGAGCTTGAAACTAAATATTAATAAAACGCTGCCGTTTGAATCGATAGCGTTTAACAGACGGGCGCTGTTTGTGGCGTTACGTTACAAAATACTACGCAGACAGCGTTAGCTGGGAGATCGATCACTTTGCTAAACTACGCGGTAGCCTACTATTAAATCCACGTAAACTACACATCACAGCCATGAGGCCAGATCAATGAAACCAGGATACATCCTTTACCGTAAAAACTGGATCCAAACACAGCTGCCTGTGTGCACTTGATCAATACTTTCTGATGTTATATTTATGATATGCTACATATTAGCTAGGCTACATGGCCCTAACGTGTAAAGTTATACAAGCATTTGTACCAGTGCTTTTCACAAGTAGACTCTTGCAGGCCAGAGTGTAGGAGTGATTCAACAACAACAAAAAGACATATGAGAAGTGATCAGGACGAACAGAAAGAGGAAAAGGAAAAGAGAGATGAAGAGACCAGGAGGTTCAGAGCAGGAGGAAGAGGAGGAGATGAAGAGACCAGGAGGGTCAGAGCAGGAGGAAGAGGAGGAGATGAAGACATTAGTGAAGAAGAAGAAATATATGTGAGGAATAAAGATGAAGTATCAGAAAGAGGGCCAGAGGCAGGGATCAGGAGGCAGAGGAGACTCCAGCTGGACCACATGGTATGTTCTTATTCTCCTTACATATTCCATTACAGCAGCACAATCTAGCAGCTCTTAGTATTGACAAATATGTATTGAAATGTGTTGCTGCACAGGTCACCTGTAGCTCTCTGAAGAGATGGGTGATGTAATTTGTGTACTTAATTATAATTAAGTACTTACAGTATGCAGAATTCTGAGTATTCTCTGAATCGGGTGCCTTTTGGGTCTTTATATCTTTGAAAAATGAAACCGAAATGTTTGGTCATAACATCTGGTAGTGGACTACTTACATTTTCCCACCTCAGGCACAAAATATAAATAATTACTAGGAATTTCCTTGAAAAAATAGGGTTGAAGTTTTTGACAAAAAGTAGGCATGAGACCTTGTTTAGATAAGATATGGCACCACATGGAAGTCAAGGACATTACAAAATTGTAATATTTTGCAAAACTATTGTTTATTTTTGTAATAAACAATTATTTACTATTATTAATTCATACAACAGAGTTGAAATGTTGAGCTTGTCAATCTTAATCTGAAAATACAAAAACTGAAATATAGGTAAGAGAAGAAACTGACACTTTTGTGATGTAATTCCCTCAATGCAGATCACACATTGACTGATCCATTATTTTAATAGGAGGGTAAATGATATGGCGTGACGGGGTTGAAACAAACTGAGGGACAATATTGCAATTTCATAGATAATTCAAGTATTTTTTCAGAATTGATTTTTGATCAGTTAAAGTTGACAAGCATATGATTATATTAGCAGCAACATTTTGGGATAATTGGCCATTTTGATTTGTTTAATATTAAATTAATATGTAATAATGCTTAGTGAGGACATGCAAATATGTCTATCTAAGACAACCAATTTTTTTAAAAACAAAATATATATTTAATTTTACATTGTAATGCAAAACAACCTGTTCCATTAATTCATTGCTTTAAAATACATTTTGTAGTTTCCTTTCATTTAAAATTATTGAAGTAAGCTTGGGGGACTCAAAGGGCACCCGATTGTTTGTCTGAACACCTTGTTTCTCTTGTGCATTAAGAACACTTGTGTTAGGGCATGAATTAACAATAAATAGGTTATATACAGTATAAAATACCACGTACTGTCCCCCCTCCTATGCCACCCTGGCATGACCTCTTGCCTCCCCTTTGCCACCCCATGTAAAATGTTCTAGAACCGCCACTGTGCTCACAATGCCTGAAAACAGTGTGGGTGGTGATTCCAGAATGTACCTGCAGCGATGATTTAAAAAAATGAGTAAATGGATGGGCTGACTACCATTTTACAGTTGAGGGGTACACTGAAAAACAACTTTTTTAGGTCAATAAATGAAGGTTAAATAAAAAAAGAAAGTGTTTTTAATGGGTGCCACACTCGAGCAGTCTAACTAATCTTTACATTTCAGTTCATTTTAGGATATCCTCTCACTTTGATTACAACATTGAAATTAATATTGGGCCAGTGCATACACGATTTTTCTTCTTCGTTAAAAATGAAACTTAATATGAAAATGAAACAGTTGAAAAGATGTTAGATTTTTTTTTACACCAAACAGAAAACACAAAAAAGGAACTGCCAAGGTTATACAGATGCAAATTATATTGAAGCTTACAGTGCATCAAATGGTGATATATATATATTAGGGCCGGGACTTTAACGCATTAATTAAGATTAATTAATTACACAAAAATTAACGCGTTAAAAAAATTAACGCATTTTAATCGCAATTATTTTTGCACCGCGGAACGTTTCTCACTGGATGAGTTTCAGGCGTACCGATTATACTGGAGCACCAACTAACGTTCATGACTTCAGACAACAACAAACCACAGTGAACAACAGTGGGAAATGTTGTTTTAAAAAACGGACGGATGGAAGCGTGGAACCATGATGAATTGGAAATGGGGAACCCTGATGTAAACAAGACGAAAGTCTTTCTCTGGTCTGCATCCCCTTAACAATTGTATGTTTTGAGCTGTACTGTACTGTACCCAATATACAAGCTGTTAATAAACTTTTCAATCAATCAATCAATCAAGCGTCGATAAGAGCACGGTTGTGTGCAAATTATGCAAAAAGGAATTCGCATATCACCGCAGCACATCAAGCCTCAAGTATCACCTCAATGCAAAACATATAGCAGCTAGCGTGGACGTTAGCCTCTTTTATCGCGTTCACACCAAAAAGAGCCGGAACTAAAATTAGTTCATGCATGAGAACCTTTTTACCCCCACTAAAGTCCCTGCTAGAGAGCAGAGAGCTGCTAGAGAGCAGGGACTTTCGTACGGCTCTCTTGTGAGAAAAGAGCTATATTTCTGATTGGCTGGGCGGATTGCAAACCACGCCCCGTAAAACTCCCAAAAAGTTTTGTGAAGCCGCCATTTTATTATCCTCGCATTAGCATTATTAGCATTAGCCCAGCGCAGAAACGCAGAGAGACTAACTTATGGCAACACAAAATAAAACATGGGAGCGGTGGAGATGAGGAGGTGTCGGCGTTCTGGCGATTTACTCGGAAGGCTTCAGTAGAAGCTGCTGGGAGTCCCAGCAGCTTCTACTGAAGCCAGTCCCTAACTCCGGGGACTTCCGGCCGGGGACTCCGGGCGGCAGTATACGCCGTGAAGTGGTTTGCGGCCTGCCAGTAAACCCAAAGCAGAAGAAGAAGAAGTGACGTCAGCGGCTTCATTTGCCTAATCCACCCCCAGGTTCAAAGAGTTCTCATGAACTAAATTCTCATGAACCTTTGTGGGAAAAGTACTGCGGTGTGAATGCGCCTAAAATCCATGTGAAAAAAATTGCTTCTCACTGTTCTTAGGTCAAATATTTATATGTGATTAAAAATGCGATTAATTTCGATTAATTAATTACAAAGCCTCTAATTAATTAGATTAATTTTTTTAATCGAGTCCCGGCCCTAATATATATATATATATATTTTTAAATGCACATGTGGATGCTGCAACCTCCACGTCTGAAAGATGAATCAAACACCACTCTCCAAAAGAGATTCAATTGTCATTTTTTCTATAATAAAAATCCGAACTTTATAGCAAAAATAAACATGTTTACATGCTGGAACAAAGAAGTGTGTTGGAATTGATCTCTATAGCAAAATTCCCCATTCATGATGTATGGGGTGTTTATTTTTGTAGAACACACCTGTAAAAATACATTACAGCTTCAAGTTAAGGGCATGGCAGCTTCGACCCCACACATTTACTGGACCTCCATGAGCTATCCACTAATAGGAAAATGTTTTTAATTTAAGATATTGTAGATAAAAATGTTGAATGCTTGTAAAAACACATTGTAGTGTCCCGTCAATTATGTTAAGTTGTGTCATGTTTGTGATTGTCATGTTCATGTTAGTTTAGTTTATGTTCCACTTCCTGTTTTATTTTGTACTCACCTTGTCTCATTCCAGGCAAGCCCCCAGGAAGTGCGCCGGAGTCTGATGAGAATATTCGTGCTGGTCAAACGGCAGTACTACACTTCCTTTAGGTTGCTGGGCCCGGAAAACCTTTTTCCCATTGACTTACATGGGGAAAGAGTGGTCTGTAACTCGTTGGATAATTTTTTTTAAACTAAATAAACTACCCAGTATGAACGTTTGTATAGCCCTTATTAAAAATATACGTTCCTCAAGTTGTAAAAATGTGCTAATAACGTTATTCTGAGAGTTATTTCCCTCGGCATTATGAACGCGCATCTAACCCACGGGACCGCGCTGCCCGGCACGTTTATGTTACGTGTTCAGTACTACATGAGTTTCTCTTTACCCATGGATGCACAATAACAACGGACCATATCGCCTTACTGCCAGCCCACGGAGCTGTAATAATGGATATATTGCACATGTTTGCTGTAATTCATCATTTGTAAAATATTATACTACATGGGCTGTATGATGTAAATCTTGTACCGTAAATGTTGTATTAAATCAAGTTAATATTACCGACGTAGATTAACGTTCCTGTAGCTTCTTATTGCACTTGCAATTGTTTTAGTTACTTGTGGGCTACTTAACATGAATAATCACAGTTACTATCCTTTTACTCCATCACATTTAAAAAATATATAGGCTATTGTTATTTTAACTCCACCACAGTAATCCATCATCAGCTTTACTTTTTAGATAAAGTTTTAACTCACAATTGATCATAACAGGCTTCAACATATACATTTTTATATATTACCAAGTGGTTTCATGTACAACCCACACAAGTATCATGCTAAATGAAGCTCTGTTGCTTGGATATCACTAGATCCTGATGTCAGCGTAATATAAAAGTACATAACGATTGATGTGTAATTTAGCATAATTTACTAGCTAGCCGCTAGCTGCTAACTGCCGCCTCGTTAATATAAATCCAGTACCATGCTGTCATGAACGCGCGGTGCTGTTACGTGTACGCAAATTCACGTGCTTAATGTGAACGAGCCTTTTGGGCGGCGTGGTTAAAGTTGCGCATGCTCTTTGAGTGCACATACGGGTACTTCTCAGGCATGCCGGGTAATCTGTGACGTTTCGCTCTCTCAAAAGTTGGGCCATTTTGTCATCATGCGCCATTGAGCAACTCTCATAGGAATGAATGAGGCCCCGCCTCCCACGCTGTATCCAGTTCTTATTATACTGTACATCCATGATTCCAGGTCCCTTTACTTCCTGCCTTGGTTCTTTTTCACGCCATCGTCAGTGTCTGCCCCGCCCCCAGTGGCGGCGCCAGAGAGGTCACGCCCATCTACTTCCGGTCAATGGGACCTTATTTCGGAAAAATAATGTATTGAAGTCAATGGAGAGAGAAAACTTATCTTTCGATCCCGTTTGAATTGTGCCATGAATTACCCATATGATGTTTGTCAATCTTAAAAAAAAAATTCCATGTCAAAAAAGTCACAGTTTGTCGTAAAACTGTTGAAATATAAGACTATGAAAAATACGCAACTAGAAAGACTACAAATCCCAGAGTCGCGTAAGTGATATCACAATTGTTTTCCTCCACTAAGAGATAGCTAAGATCAGCGCCATATAGATATAATCTATCTATATGGCGCTGGCTAAGATAAGATAACTTTAACAAGATGCCTGTGTGCTTAGTACCAGGTTGTTATCATACCAGCATTGGGTCTTGCTCGTTCTTTCGCTTCCCGTCTGATGAAAGGACCAGGTTGGATCAAGGCTGGATCAAGTTAGCTACCTAGCTAGTAGCTAGCACGTTAGTTAGCATTACAGCCTTGTCATTTTTATTAGCCTTAATATGAAGTAACATTAAGTAACCCAAAACGTTAAACAGTAAGAGTAGTAGTCATATTTCGTGAACCCTTTGAAGCACTTGCCTTGTGTTGAAAAGTGCTATATAAACTTGCCTTGCCTTGCCTTACTGTCACACCGGTGTGATCATTCTATAATATACAATTTAAGCCCGGGGGAGAAATGCTAACGCTAGCATCAGCGATCGCCGATCTTTTCTACTTCATGCTATCTGCACAAATGGTTGACATTAAACATTAAAAAGACCAGGCAGTTCAGAGAGAATCAAAGGAAGGCAGGCAGGCAGCTTTGCATGACATTCTTCTGGACGTGTTTCATTGTGGTGTTAGTGAGAATTGTTTTGTTGACAAGACAGTAGTGACGGCCATCTTGGTGACGTGTGTTGTTCTGCGAGACCAGAGATGTAGTTCATTGAGCGTTTCACACAAACAAATGTGTTACTTCACAGTTTTACGACACATTTTAATGTTTTTGACTTGCAAAATTATCTTTTAAATTGACAAACATCATATGTGTAATTCGTGGCACAATTCAAACGGGATCGAAATATAATCTTTCTCTCTCCATTGACTTCAATACATAATTTTTTCGAAATAAGGTCCCATGGCAACACACTCTCACTCCATAATCGTCCAGGAGGAACGTTTGGTCAGGGTCCCGTGGCGTGCAGTTGTGACGCTCCTAGGCTCCTTCAGCTTCATAAAGGGACGCAAATAGCTTTCAACTGATTGCAATGTATTCCCATCTGCGGTGGGATTTGACGCTCATGGAAGCACGCCATTCATTTGTGTCGGCTGCCCTTAAAAAGGCAATGTGAGCGTCCATTCCCATTGGATAACGGAGAATTGTACATCCGGAAGTAAGTATTCCCCTTACTGTCGATTGATTTGACAGTGATATCTGCACTACTCATCGACTAAAAAACACCAGATTATCCTTGTTAATTACACAACATTGATTGGTTTAAATTGTGTGCAATGCTTTTGTATTTTTCCCCTTCGATTCGGAGAAACAAATATGTTTTCGGAGTAAAGGATGGCAGAAGACACTACACTACCCAGAATCCCCAGCTATCGTTTAGGACTACACCATGTGCTCTGTTTGACAAACCCTGGTTGCGTTCGGATAGTTTAAAAATCAGCTCCTAAGTTCTAACCCTATCTCCTATTGCTTGACCTCTGAGTGAAACGTCACGGGGTTAAGGGATAGTGGATAGGAGAATTCAAAAGGATTTAGGAGAAGAGACTTTAGAGAATCCGACTGCACTTTCACTATCCGATGTGTTTATGATGCGCCAGCGGACGTCATGAATGTGCGTCTGCTGCTGTGGGGAAACTATGGAAACTACAGTTTTCTATACAGCGGACTACAACATGGATGTTCAATAAGAACAAGGGACTACTGTAAACTCATCTAGAGACTCTGCACCGTGCTCTGATGCTGTTGCTTTATGCTTTGTGAACGTGGACAACAGAGAAACATATTCTTCATGACCAAAATTGGAATTGAAATAAAAAATGAAAGTTAAACTTATGCTCGTCACCCTCTCCCTCCGGTCCACATTAATTCAAATGATCCCAATACGTATGATTGTATGAACTATGAAAATATCTTAAAATCAATACAAATGTATTTATTATAAACGTTAGTCCTTAACATCTATCACTGTGTATATCACCATTCAAACATATTTTAAAAGTGGAACAAATCCCACACAGCTCAGTGAAATGTTGACTTTATTTGATAATTTCAGTAAAAACTAACGTTCATATTTCTCTTTTTGATTATAGTACTGATGAACGTTCAAAACAAAGCACTTTGGCAACTTACCACATACGTTTTAAAATGCTTAAAAGCACCGTAACTTTCATGATATAATTTCTCTGTCATAATCGTTTGTTTCCGTGAACGGCCGACTGTTGTGTGACGTCAAATGCTGCGGCTGCAAGGCATTGTGGGGCAGCATTTTCTCCTCTCCTTTCGGTTAGGGAGGTCCAGTGGTTCCTAAGCTAAAGGAGGTTATAAAGGAAGTTTGAAACCTCCTTTCCTATCATTCTAGAGAATTTGAACGGCACTTATCATGGCTGCCACTGAGGGACTTCCGGGTCATTTCACTTGGTTAGGAAGGTTCCTAAGCTAAATGGACTATTCGACTGCAGCCCCCGTTTTTTTTCACCATTCATTCCAATGGCTGGCGTCTATGTCACGTGATCTTCAAATTTCTCCCTGCAGAAAAAAAAAAACATGGCCGAACTTCGTTTTATTCTCGGTGGAAAATGTCTATTTTAAAATTAATTTGGCCATTAAAATGCGTTTTGATGTCATTTGATGCGAGAAATATGAGTTGTTATTTCAGATTATGTGTGCAATGGATGTACATGATCTTTAGTTTGCTAGTTATTACGAAGATTACTTCAGGAAATTGCGTCCATAAAACGTTTTCATTGTTACCAAGGGGGTTGCTAGGGATGCTGCTATCGATATTATTATCATAAATCATAAATATATCAGCAATTAAACAACATCTTACATTTCTTTTCACACAATACGTCTCCTTGCAGTATCAACACTAATTTGGCTGACTTTTATATTTGATCCAATTGGTAGATAGGCTGTATTTACACCATAAAGGTGCACAGCTGATATAAAGGGACACCTAGTGGTTAAAGCATGTTATTGAATTTCATTATTTTTATTATTAGATATTAATAGGATCCCTATAAAGTATATTCATTACTCGTTATTCTCTACTAATAGTTAATTAAAGACTGTATATAATGACTATTTTGCACATCCCTTTCAAAATTTCAAGATTTTCTAAGGTTTATTGACATATCATATAGGCCTAACACAACTATGGTGTAGTTATGCATTGAATGAAAAACTTGGGTCGCAGGTTCCTCAACAGTGCATTACAAGACATCTATCAATATTTGTGCATACCTCCAGCAATGTTAACTATGTTGAAGCACTTATTTTAACTGATATTATACATAATGTATTATACTCTTATAAGATGTATGTAGATATTTCATCTCCGGCCTTGTCAGGTATTGAACAATCAATAAATATAAAACACAGAATTTGTGTGATTATACTAAATGATTTACAAATAAACACCACTGCATATTTACAACTGTTACACATGTAACGTAAATGTTCCAACTTGGGATCAATAAAGTATATCTTATCTTAAGCTGATCGATGGCTACTGCCATATTTGCAAAATGTGCCTCTGAACCTTGACAAGTGCATGTTTCAGGCTTATCAATTAATGTAATGTAATGTTATCAATTAACAACAGGGGTCACAAACATAAGACCAGCTGTTAAATAAAGCTCTTCTGACCTTAGCTGCATGTGTGTATATATATTAATGCTGCCCATTATGGGCACAAGCAATTTTCACCCATTTATTAATTATATGTTTTAAATTTGAGTGTTTCCTATCCCCTAAACCTCCAGGGATGTACACAGTTTAATACTGGCAACTTCTTATTATGGGAAATACGAAAACGTCTTTTAAAACTACAACTCCCAGTAGAGACGTGCCATAGATAGAGAACATGTTGCGAAACAGAATAGCCAGCATGTGTAGTTCTGGGGACGGGGTGGGGGAGGGGGGGACCTGTTCAAATCCAGTTTTGGACAGTCTGCCGTGGTTCCATCCCATTTCAAGTGCTGTTCGAGGCTGGTGTAACCCTCGGAGCACACTCTCCAATCACAGAGCTTGAGGACTATCACAGGGTTTGTCAAACAGAGCACATGGTGTAGTCCAAACGATAGCTGGGGATTCTGGGTAGTGTAGTGTCTTCTGCTATCCTTTACTCTGAACAAATATTTGTTTCTCCGAATCGAAGGGGAAAAATACAAAAGCATTGCACACAATTTAAACCAATCAATGTTATGTAATTAACAAGGATAATCTGGTGTTTTTTAGTCGATGAGTAGTGCAGATATCACTGTAAAATCAATCGACAGTAAGGGGAATACTTTACGTTATCCAATGAGAATGGACGCTCACATTGCCTTTAAGGGCAGCCGACACCAACTAATGGCGTGCTTCCATGAGCGTCATTACCAGTAGAAATACATTGCTTTTAAAATCGTGCTGTGCAACACGAAAAAAAGGGGGAAATCGTGTTGGTGAACACGAATCAATAGATTAAAAATCGTGTTGGTGAACACGAAATGCCATGAGACTGGGTTGAGATAGATTATATCTATATGGCGCTGATCTTAGCTATCTCTTAGTGGAGGAAAACAATTGTGACATCACTTACGCGACCCTGGGATTTGTAGTCTTTCTAGTTGCATATTTTTCATAGTCTTATATTCCAACAGTTTTACGACAAACTGTGACTTTTTTTACATGGAAATTATGATTGACAAACATCATGTGTAATTCATGGCAAAATTCAAACGGGATCGAAAGATAAGTTTTCTCTCTCCATTGACTTCAACACATTATTTTTCTGAAATAAGGTCCCATGGACCGGAAGTAGATGGGCGTGACTTCGCACTCTATAGAGATGTACTACCGCAAAAGTATTCTCCGTCGGGACTTCCTGCAACAACACCACGCCGTTATCGTGATTCTGATTGGCCAGAAGACATTATCAAAGATGTTTTATTGAGAAGACGATCACTACGTGACAAAAGTTTTCAAAACCGTTTCTGGTCTTCGGTATTTCCAGACAAGTGGCTACTGAAATCAATCTTACTAACTGCCGGCGGTTCAATTTACACCGCGCGAGTTGGCGGACTTTATTTTGCTTACTTTAACATCATTTTTCATGGTGGGGCTAAGGTGGGGCTAAGCCATTTCTTGGTATGGCTGTAGCCTACCCCAGCCATACCCTGACGCCGCCACTGCCCGCCCCTGATTGTTTCCACCTGTGCCCACTTACCTCATGTATATATTGTCCTGTCTCCCCTTGTTAGTTGTTGTCTTGTTCCAATAAGCCAGATTCAAGCCATGGCTTAAGAGACTCAGTGTTTTGCCTTTTTTCCTCCATGTGAGTGCTTTACTTTTGTCATTTTGTTATATCCTCTGAAAGAGTGATTTTGTTTTTTCAAGTAAAGATTATTTTCTTCAAACCTTTTTTGTCTCTGGGTTGTGCATTTGAGTCCTCTAAACTATTGAGTCAAGGTTCCTAACACCCATTCCTCGATGGAGGAAGTGTGCTCAAAACGCCTATTTATTTTGGTCTTTGCATATGTTCCCAGCCAAAATTGCAGTTTAGCCTTGGCTTTGTTATTCATGTTGAAATTGGCAGACAAATGACTGACTAAACTTGAAATAGAAATACAAACAGGACTTTGACAAATGTTTGGATTTCAGTTAGTATCAGGTGAAGACAATATGGGCTTCGTTCATCTTGAGGCAGGCTACATTCTTTGTACAGAAGTAACATATTCAGAAGACATCAGTACAATGTTTTCCATTTAGAAACTTTTCTGGCAAAGGCTGTCAGATCTTCTTAGGAAAAGACTGGCCTTTATAACCCTGCAACGCTTTAAAACACCTCAACTCTGCAAGGCTTGAAAATGGACTGAGCCCCATTGTGGGTGACAAAAGAGATGTATTTATATAAAAAGCATGAAGGGCTGGTGAGACATTTGTAGCTTTGTCCCATTGTGACTGTCCTCATATAGCACTGGCAGACCTTGCCTGAAGTGTTGCCTGGCTTTTTGACACCCTGGTGCCCTGTCATGATGACAGTTATGTATTTTTGACCACTGAGTTTTTGTAACAGTATATAGCTTGTGGTAGATTGGAACATGATGAAACCGACGCACAGTACCTGCTGGTGTGTCAGTTATTTTGTATACACCAGTACATGACTGTAAGGTGCCATGAAGAGGTCAGGTCATCCTTCCAGACTTCCTCTAGCATGTTTTAAAGCTTACACTACTCAGAAAAGCACCATGAAAGTGTGTCTTCCATTAGTGCGATATGTTCAGGGTTTAGTTTCCATTATATTTACAAATGTAGAATGACTACAAATGTAAAAAAAAATATGTCTGAAGCTATTGGTGTTGGCTTTTCATGGTAATAATTAATGGGAAGAGGAGAACAAAAGAAGACTGACTTATCATAAGCCGTCAAACCTATTTTAGAACCAACTTTCACAAAAGGCAGCAGATGTTACTGCGGAGTTCCTTCATCAAAAAAGGAGGCAATTTGTTTTAGATCACAAATTCAACTGTAGTGCATGTGTCAGACTTCAAAACGAATGCTTTCACTTCAGAGAAAGCGTTTGAATGCTTTCTCTTTTATTCTGTGACATTTTTCCGTTAGGTCAAGGAGAGAATGTGCCCACCAGCTGTATGCAGGATAAACGCCAATCTCCACAGTGCTGATGTCTCTGGAGAGAGGGGGGGGATGAAACACAGAAGACTAATTGAGACCAAGTCCACCCCCTGCCTGTGAGCTGCAATTCTCTTGGCTGAAGACACTTACTGTGGTAATTACAGTGCTGGAGAGCACCAGTCTCTCAAGATCATGTGCAATCACAGGTTGGAACCTGACATTAAAAGAGAATCTCACCATATTTGGCTCACTAAGGCTTCCTTGTAGAAATCCTGCTCATGTGTCACTCATCACTCATGTGGGCCCTGCTTTAACTTATCATATAATTAATTCACAACCAAAAATTCAAAATACTGCTTAATGTTTTAAAAGCAGAAACATCTAGCATCTGTTACATCGTCTTTCTTGCACGAACGACACAGTATACATAAAGAAATATCTCTCAATATTTGATGGCTGTCTCACAGAGTATGAATCTTGCAGCAGAAGGTATACTGTCCAAGTCAGCAGGTGCTAAATTATTTAGAAGGAGTTGAATGGTAGTGTGACAATGATTTTAAAGGATGGCTAAATCAGGCTGGCATAATAAGTGCCCCTGTCATATTTGCACCATTCATTTTCTTAGTCTTCCCGGTGCCTTTAACCCAAGTTTCACCCTTTATTCATAATGAAAAAAAAGGTTTATTAACTGTTTATTTAGCAACCTATAACTAAAGACTTAGAACTGGGATTATCCAACCCAGTCTCACAAAAAAACGTGTAATAACTACATTGGTCCACAACTTGGGACGTAGTATTTCTACAAAAACGCCTCTGAAATTGTAAGATCCCTACGTTTTTTTTCACCATTCCTTCGAATGGCTGGCGTCTATGTCACGTGATCTTCAAATTTCTCCCTGCAGAAAAAAAAACATGGCCGAACTTCGTTTTATTCTCGGTGGAAAATGCCTATTTTAAGGTTAGTTCGGCCATTAAATAGACCCTCCAGAGAAACGCGGGCAAAAACCCTTGATTATGCGGGCAAAAATCCTTGATTATGCGATTAAACATGCAGGGTTTTTTATGTGATTTATGTGGTGAAATTGCGGGAAGTTGCGAAATATGCGGAAAGTTGCGAAATATGCTAAGAAAATGTTTGGAAATATTGGGCTGTCTTATTTATTCTCTCTCACACCAGTGCTGGAATTGGGCCGGTACTCACCGGTACGCAGTACCGGCACTTCTGGTTCTGACCCATGGAGTACCGGCACTTCTTGCTCAGTACCGGCATGCTGGCGGTACTCCGGTACTCATGCACCGTGCCAGTACTCAACACTCTCCCGCCGTTCTTATTATACATCCATATATATATATACAGCCGCCCGGTACTCAGTAGATGCGTCATGAGGTGCCGAACGGACATTCTCATCGCTCTAACCGCTGGAGTTTCACAGCGGCTGTCAGCTGTTTACTCCTGTCATTCAAACAGAACGTGCTGGAGAGGGGGCGGGGCTTATCTTCTCCATGTAAATACTGTGGTGGAAACGACTATGTCAAAATTAACCTATTTGACCGTGATTTAATAGTAATACACGTTTCAAAATAATAATAATAATAATAATAATAATGCCGAAGTAACAACATACTGAAAACTGTTAGTAAAACCATGTTTTAATGCTTTACAATTTACATACCTAGATGCACGTGTGTTGTGTTTATGCAGTGCAACTCCCACCCAGTGGGTGGCTATGTAGAGTGATAGAACAGAGCAGGCACGCCCCCGAGAGAAGGAAAGCAAGTCACGTCACAAATTAGCATTTCTAAAATGTTAGGGTGGATTAATAAAAGTGCAAAAAGACAGCGGTTGTCGCCGGAAGAAACTTCAAATACAGAGAATACTGTGCCTGTGTTGGAAATTGTGTCTGATGGGGAGCTTTCTTTGGTTGATCCTCCTGCTCCAAGTTCTAGTGCATTAGCATTAGCACTAGCTCCGCCGCCTCCTCCAGAGCCTCTAACGTTAGCTGCTGCTGGCGCAACTGCCACCACCAACACCGGGCAAAGCGATGCACCTGACTGCTGGACAACGGACCAGGTGCAATATTTTTGCAAGACCAATGCATGGCTCCTTCTTAAAGATAAGAAGCTTGGATGTCGGATATGCAGAGATGTCAAATCTTTGGGAATACACACTGGACAAGGACTGAAACTGTCAACTGAATGGGGTGAGTGTGCAGTGTCTCATTTCGGTGTTGACAAGGGCAAACAACAAGCTAGCCTGAGAACAAAAATCAAAGAACATAAAGAATCACAAGCCCATGTAAAAGCTGCTGACATCCTTACATCTGCTTCACGTGAAACTATTCAACATCAAGTGCAGTCTATGCATAAATCTGAATTAGACACCACTATCAGAGTTTTTCGAACGGCATATAAAATTGGCAAACATAGCCGGCCATTCACAGACATGCCAATTGATTTGAATGTACAGAAACTGAATGGGCTGAACGTGGGCAGGGTTTTGCACTCCAATAAAACCTGTGGCGAAATCATCGACCACATAGCTCATGAGCTGAAGAAAAAAATGGCCAAAGACATTACAGAAAACCAAAGAAAACTCTGTGTTTTGGTCGATGAATCTACCACTATTAGTGGTAAAACTGTGCTTGTTGTGTGTCTACGCTCAGCATTAGCTGATGCTGAGCCCGAAACGTTTTTTTGGGAGCTGATCGAGTTGGATGGAACAACGGCTGATGACATCACAAAGGCGTTAATGGAGTGTCTTGGAAGAGATTTTAACGAGGACTTTTTAGGTCAGTGTTTCGTTTCTTTTGCATGTGATGGGGCTTCAGTCATGCTAGGGAAGAGAACAGGCGTTGCTACCCAGTTGTGTAGTAAATTCCCAAGCCTGTTTGTGTGGCACTGCTCCAATCATCGTCTAGAGCTGGCAGTTGGGGATGTGGTCAAGGAGGTCTCAGGGCTCAATCATTTCCAGATCTTTTTTGACAAACTCTATTCCTTGTTCCATGCCTCCCCCAAAAATCAGAGGCAGTTAGCGCAGTGTGCGCAAGCAGTCGGACAGCGTCTCCTGGTGATAGGGCGTGTTTTGTCCATCCGCTGGGTGGCTTCAAGTGAAAGGAGCGTCAGAGCAGTCTGGGAAAACTACCGAGTGCTTCATGATCACTTCACAAATGCTGCAAACGACACGAGCAGGGATTCCAGAGACAGAGCAAAGTACAAGGGCCTGGATGATGTGCTCACATCTGCAACGTTTGTCAGCAATCTGGGACTGATGTACGATGCGCTCACAGAGCTCAGCGACCTCTCTCGGCAACTCCAAAAAAGAGAGATGACACTGCCTACAGCAGATAGGCTCTTAACTTGAGAAATACGAGTTTTTGAATCCATGGTCACCATGCCTGGCCCACACATGACTACAGTTCATACAGCTCTAGCTGAGAAGTCCTTCAAGGGTGTTGCCCTGCGTGAGAATGGCAGGCTTGTACAGATTCATGCAGGTCAGTTTTTCCGCAGTATGGTAGAGAATCTGAGACACAGAATGACTTCCACAACCTCCTCTCATGTCAGCACAAGAGAAATCCCATTACATGGCCGGGAGGCCCGGGACAATCAGCTAATCCAGGACATGAAAGTTATCCATCCTGGAAGTTGGCCTGAAGAGGAGTTAGACGTACAGTATGGGGACGTAGAGGTGCTACGTTTGTGCGAAGTGCTGAAAGTGGACAGAAGAGAGACTGTTCAGTGCTTTCGCGAATACAAGGAAACCAGGGCATCCCGTACACCTGCTGCCATGGAGCCTCTACTGAAAGCAGTCCGAACCATCGCTGTCTCCACTAGTGAGTGTGAGCGGGCATTCAGCTGCATGAACGATATCCTTACTGCAAAAAGGAATGCTCTCTCTGTCAGCCGACTGTCCAGCCTGGTTTTCATTAAATGTAATGGACCATCACTAGGACAGTTCAATCCGGAACAGTATGTGAGGTCCTGGCTGGCAAAGGGAAGGAGAAGTGCTGATGAAAGAGCCTGTCCAGCTCCAGCCCCTGATACTGATGTCCCCAAGGCCTTCTGGAGCCTTTTCTAACAATGTGAAGTATATTGCAAAGCAGCTCACCCAGTGAGAAGACTTTTGGCATAATGTGCCGATTTGTACAGATCCTGGAGATAGAAGGACTTCAGACCAACCAGGGAGTTATCTGATCAGCTTGGTGTTCAATGTAACTCTTTACCATGGCTCAGACTTTGTTACTTGCAGTTACAGTTTCTCATTTTAGATTGTGCAAATTTTGCATTTGTTTTTACATGTTCTTTGTTCATGCTCTTTATCATTTTTCTGAGTTGGAAAGTTAGATTGCATCATAGTTTACTTTATACATATTTGTATTCTTCAGTGGTGAAGTATATTGCAAAGCAGCTCAGCCATGTGAGAAGACTTTTGGCACTTTTTCGTTTTCTGAGTTGGAAAGTTAGATTGCATTCAAAATGTACAGAAATACTTAATTTTGTTAAAGCTTTTTATAAAAAATGCTTCTGACCAGAGCTTTGTTTCCTTGTCATTAATGTTGAACACCACCAGAGGGGCTCTCACCTGAAAGGTCTCTGCTTCATGTGTCTTCAGCAGAAGATCTAGACTTTGATTGCTATATTTTCAGTTAATATTGACCTTACTGAGCTTTAGCCATATCCGCTGCCTATCATAAAAAATGTTAAGTACAGTGAACCTTTCTAAAATATACAGTAGTAAAGAGACAAACCCAACAGCATTATAGTAGCCAAATTCTTGTTTGTGGGCTGTATATATAAAATTGACTTGAAAAAGTTGCTGATTTTAGAGTACTGGCACCTTTTTCATTCCAATTCAAGCACTGTCTCACACACAACCTGCCACTAACGTTAAACCCCTTTACTATTCAATTAAACACATTCAATGTTTATTTATTGTAAAAGCAATTGGGCTATTTTAATCACACTCTCTCTCACACACACACTTCTCCGCCTCATTCTGTTTTCATTTACTCGTTCGTTATCTGACCAGCTTCAATCTTGTAGGCTACTCACCTAGTTTCTTGTAGCCCTCGAAAGGGTTTTGGAGGGTCCGTGTACTTTTTGTCAGTTTGATTTTTTGTTTAAACCAAAAGCCAAAAAAAGGAAATACCAGCCTTTTTCCGTTTTTTCGTTTTTGATTTAAAACGAAAAAACGGGAAACCAAAGCCGTTTTTCCGTTGTTGTTGTCTGAATAAAAAGACGGATAACGAGAAAACCTAATTTAAAAAAAGGTAAGTGTACGTTTTGTTAGTTTGATTTTTCGTTTGAACCAAAAAATTAGAAAAATGAAAATACCAGCCTTTTTTCGTTTTAAATCAAAAACGTGAAACCAAAGCCATTTTCCTGTTTATGTTTTCTGAATAAAAAAACGGATAACAAGAAGACCTAATAAAAATAACGGTCTGATTTTGGTTTTTGATAACAACTTCATTCAATGTTCCGTTTTGTATTGAAGAATGAAGAATAGCAGTCCGGTGGACCGGAAGTTAAAGAACATATTTCAAAATAAAAGACAGGAGGATATAATGGCAATGCTGTAAAAGACCCAGAAGTCTGACGACCCTTGGCCCCCCTGCTTCCGGCACCCATGCTGACGAGGATACGTTTATTTCTGCATTCACATGCAGATATGCGTTTATAGAGATTCATACAAGTATGCAAGCTCTGTGCATAACTTTATTCCTTGACTTCCGGTTTGTACTGTGTCGGCAAATCCAGAGTCCAGCTTGTCGCTGTGTGACAACCATTGAACAATGTCATGTGTTTGTTGCATACGTGCAAGATTTAACTGTGACAAATGTCTGCGATGTGAACATTATGTCATCCTACTTTCACCTGCACCCAGCAGCAAGCGGGAGAACGATATATCATACAGTCGACCCTTAAAACAGCTCACACAGTAATGGAACAGTTGTTAAGCATTATTTTGTCCAACTAGTCTCTACATTATGAATGTGATGTTTGTCTAAACTGCTAAGAAGCTGACAGCTCAGTTAGAACAGAAAGACATGCAGGCCATAATCACTAGACGCTCAAAAGAGGAATGTGTGTGTAAGGCTTACATGAACTGAATTGAAACACTGGCCATTAGCCACATGCAATGTGGAAACACACAAATAGGTTTATTCTCAATACTCATAACAGTATCAGACACAATGACTTTACTGAGAGTGAAGATGACATGAACATAGAATGGGACTGAAGACATAATACAGTATATTGCATTTACCTCTTCCTCTAATGGCGCGTTTCCACTGCAGGCCTCGCTCGGTTTGGTTAGGCCTTATTAGGCCTGGCTCTCTCAAATATTGGCCTCCATTGTTGTACACAACAAAGTGTTCAAGCTCAGGTTTCTAAGTGATATAATTGTAACATGTGCATTCTGGGTGCAGGGTTTGTATAGGGCTAACGCATATCTGCATGTGAATGCAGAAATAAACGTATCCTCGTCAGCATGGGTGCCGGAAGCAGGGGGGCCAAGGGTCGTCAGACGTCTGGGTTCCAGGATTGAACTTTTACAGCATTGCCATTATATCCACGTGCCTTTTATTTTTGAAATATGTTCTTTAACTTCCGGTCCACCTGACTTTTTTTCTTCATTCTTCAATACAAAACGGAAAATTGAATGAAGTTGTTATCAACAAACCAAAACCGGACCGTTTTTTAAATTAGGTCATCTTGTCATCCGTTTTTTGATTCATTAAACGGCTTTGGTTTCCCGTTTTTGATTTAAAACGAAAAAAAGGCTGTTTTTTTTTTATCAAACTAAAAAAACGTACACTTTTTTTAATTAGGTTTTCTCGTTATCCGTCTTTTGATTCAGACAACACAGACGGGAAAACGGCTTTGGTTTTCCGTTTTTACATCAAAAACGAAAAAAGGCTGGTATTTTCGTGTTTTGGCCTTTGGTTCAAACGAAAAATCAAACTAACAAAACGTACACGGACCTTGGAGGTTGATGCCTCGGTGAACGTAAGTGGTTTGGCTTTCTTGTCCGCAGCAGCAGAAAGCATTTTCGAATGTTTGAATGAATCAAAGTGGGTCGTCACCGTGGATTTTCTCTTATGCTCCAACACAGTTGCACGGGGTGCAGAATAGTTTCCCCCCACTTTCGTGCAAGACATCGGGGTACTGCTTTGCTTACAACGTTTTCATTGTTACCAAGGTGATTGCTAGGGACACTGCTATCGATATTAGTTCTGTTATGTTGTGTAACTGTTTAATGGTGTTATTTCAACCCAGTCTCACGGCATTTCGTGTTCACCAACACGATTTTTAATCTATTGATTCGTGTTCACCAACACGATTTGCCCCTTTTTTTTTCGTGTTGCACAGCACGATTTTAAAAGCAATGTATTTCTACTGCCTGCAGCACGTCTTTTTCTCCGGTCGGGTCGAGGAAGACCGGAAGCTGTGTGGTTCATAAAAACATGTTCTTACTCAATATCAAGCCACAGTTATTGCTTTTATTTGAAATCGTATAATTTCGGACTTTTGTTGCCGTCTGTGAGGAAAATAAATGGGGCTCAGAGCCTCAGGATACTGAAATCTGTATTTTTTAAATCTTTTTTTCCTTCTAATTTGTTATTATTTTCAAAATAACACACTGTTATTTACTCACCAATAACACACAATTATCTTTGCTTTTATTTATTGGTTTAATTCCATAATCTCGGGCTTTTTTGGCGTCCGTCAGGAACTGAATTTCAAAATAAAAAGAACCGGAAACAGACGTAGGCATTTCGAGCGATTACCCAAGATCCTCAGCTATGGTTTTAAGCTTGTTTATTGGATGTTTTAGCCGTTTAGCAATGCATGCTGGGATTTGGTGTTTATATGATATGAAATCCGGAAAACATTTTAAAAGAATAAAATAATACTTAATTCCGAGCGCTCTTGCTTTTCTCTTTGAAAGTCATCACATAACGGCATTGTAATACACGGTTCGGCTGCATTGTATATTACAGATCTGCCGTAGTTCTTTATTTATAGAGCCCTGATGAGAAGACCTTTGG
The DNA here is from genome assembly GCF_902827175.1 of Gymnodraco acuticeps. Lineage (NCBI taxonomy): Eukaryota > Metazoa > Chordata > Actinopteri > Perciformes > Bathydraconidae > Gymnodraco > Gymnodraco acuticeps. The sequence goes on from NW_022990021.1 coordinate 2,641,638, forward strand.
AAAAACTGAGAAAATGCCGCCGAAACTGAATACTTGACGTGGATCATAAATATATTCAACAATTAAACAACATCTTCAATTTCTCTTCACACAATACGTCTCCTTGCAGTATCAATACTAATTCGGCTGACTTTTACATTTGATCTAATTCACAGATAGGTTATATTTACACCATAACGGTGCACAGCTGATATAAAAGGACTGTAGTTTTTAAAGATATTACTGATTTTCTTTGAATGTAAGAATGTAAATACTGAGTCTGAAATAGTATAGCAATATGCTGTAAAATTATGTGAAAGCATGCATAAAACTACACATCTTCAGATGTTGTACGAAAAAACAAGTGCCCTACACTAATACAAAGTTATTATGGCTGTGTGTACCTTGTGTGCACCTCCTACTGGTTAAAGCACGTTATTGAATTATTGTGTTTTATTTGATTAAAACAATATTAAGAGTACATACTTTCATAGGGGGAAAGGATACATATAGAATATAAAAAATCAAGAAGATACTATAAGTGATCTCTACAATAAAACAGTTTAGTGCAGAATGTACAAAGATATTAATAGGAGGAGGTGCAAAACAGAAAAACGAGTTAACCTTTATTTAAACATTAAATAACAGATTAAGGTCTTCTTTTAAATAAGAAAAAAACTTTGGGGGTATCTATCTACAGATAAATATTAAGCCTGACAAAGTACTTAACGTCTAATATATTGCTTTCCTGCAATGTTAACTATGTTGAAGCACTTATTTTAACTGATATTATACATATGAATTATACTCTTATGTATGTAGATAGAATAATAAATGTGCAGCATATGACAGTTTAATGGTGGAGGTACACACATATTGATAGTCTTGTAATGCACTGTTAAGGAACCTGTGACCCAAGTGTTTCATTCATTGCATAACTACACCGTAGTTGTGTATATGATATGTCAATAAACCTTTGAAAATCTTGAAAGGGATGTGCAAAATAGACATAATATACAGTCTTTAATTAACTATTTGTAGAGAATAACGAGTAATGAATATACTTTATTACTCGTTTCCATTCATGTTAATTGCAGATACATGTTTAGTCTTCTCAAGCACCAACTATCAAATATCTCTCCTGATTGTAGGCACTTGACAATCACCTTAGCTGAATTTTACTCAGGTGTAACTAAAGTCTGATTTAAGGGTTGTTTATATTTCACATAATTAATCAGAATCTGCAAAGTAACTCAAATAAATGCAGTGGAGTAAAAATACCAGGTTAACCTCTGAATTGTAGTAGAGTAGAATTACAAAGTAACAATGAGCTGTCATGTGGGTATTAATGCTGCGCATTATGGACACAAGCGATTTTCACCCATTTATTAATTATATGTTTTACATTTGATAACACCAATTTGTTTAATACTGGCAACTTCTAATTGTGGGAAAAACGAAAACGTTCAGTAGAGACGTCCCATAGAACATTTTGCGAAACACAATAGCCAGCATGTGTAGTTCTGGGGGGACGTTCGATTCCAGTTTTGGATAGTCTGGCGTGGTTTCGTTCCATTTCACACAGCTGTTTGACGCTCTGCGTAACTTTACGGGGACTGTAGTCCTAAACGATAGCTGGGGATTATGGGTAGTGTAGTGTCTTCGGCCATCCTAAACTCAGAAATGTTGACAATCGCAATGATGCTCGAAATGTCCCTTATAGGCCTACGTCTGTTTCCGGTTATTTTTATTTTGAAATTCAGTTCCTGACGGACGCCAAAAAAGCCAGAGATTATGGAATTAAACCAATAAATAAAAGCAAGGATAATTGTGTGTTATTGGTGAGTAAATAACAGTGTGTTATTTTGAAAAGAATAACGAATTCGAAGGAAACAAATATTTAAAAATACAGATTTCCGTATTCTGAGGCTCTGAGCCCCATTTATTTTCCTCACAGACGGCAACAAAAGTCCGAAATTATACGATTTAAAATAAAAGCAATAATTGTGGCTTGATATTGAGTAAGAACATGTTTTTATGAACCACACAGCTTCCGGTCTCCCACGACCCGACCGGAGAAAAAGACGTGCTGCAGGCAGTAGAAATACATTGCTTTTAAAATCGTGCTGTGCAACACGAAAAAAAGGGGCAAATCGTGTTGGTGAACACGAAATGCCGTGAGACTGGGTTGGTTATTTTTATTGCTACCCCCTTCCCCGTCAATTTATAGTGTTGGTCCCATAGCCTGTATATATAAATGGACGTAGGGTCCGTGACGTCACCCATAGAATTCTGCAGAGTTGCCGTGAAGCCCTTAGTAGGCGGAGTCGGCCACTAACGGCTCGACAGTGACGCCAGAGTTCAACTCCCGCCTGCTCCAAATAAGGGCAAAGAGGCGGAGCCGAGGCGGGACCTGCTGCCACCGAGCTGGAAGTGCCAGAGCTAGCTGAAGCTACCAAGCTAAGCTAACATGCTCCACATCTGCACGCTGCCGTCGCATTTTACGTTTCTAAGGTAAGCGGACATGAAACTATTCAGCAAAACTATAAATAATAATCTAAGTTATTGAGCTTTTAGCACAATACTTCAGAATCTTAAAACCCCTTAACGTTTGTATGCAATTGTGCTAAATTCAACACTGGAATCAAGCAAATATTAATATGTTTGCATGACATTAGTTATTTATATTTTGATATCACTTAACTATACGTTTAAGTCAAGCTAAGGTACATGTGATGGTAGCTAGTTAGTGCTCTTACCTATGAGGCCTCCTCCAAACAGCATAATAACCAGACTATCATTAAAACTAAGTACCAGTTATAGATCCTTGACTTTAGACAAACAATTCAAAAGACAAAATGTATTTAAAGACCAATCTTTATTTGAATGTGCCTCTTAACCTGAGATATTAGTTATACAGTAATAGTATTGACAATAAAAAAAAACTGAGCAACTCAACAGTCAACTTTGTTTCTTATTGTCTAAAGCATTTATTATTTTCATTTTCCCAATCTCATATTCAGTGTGGACGGATTGAGACAGTCTGGTGTCCAGAGAGCTGCAGAGACTTCAGGGAGAAACCTCTGTGTGATGGACGTCCTGTCTGTTGGTTTGGAGAGGACTGAGGGTCTTTCCTCTGCGAGGAGGACCAGGGCTGATGAAGGAGCCCATGCTGGGCAAAGCTGATACCACCTGCACAGGCCTAGTCGGTCACTTTATTTGACTAAATGTGTTTAATACATTTAATAGGTTTACACCTTCTGTCCATATGTGCTTTTTATTTAAAACATTTGATTAACTTTTGGTTCACATTTCAATAAATTGTATTTGTATTTGCACTCCTTTTGTCCATTATTCTTACTGAAAATGTTAGATTACACATTCAAATCTGACTGAAGATTGGCCCCATTTATTTGTGACGTTGCAAAACAAGCTACATGTTGTGAAGCTCATAAAGTGAGGCAAATAGAAATAATCAGCTGATGGAGTGTAGATGTGGAAATAGCTGCATTCGATCAGCTGACTGTTTTTACAATAAAAGTAGTTTCTTAGTGAATGTCCTGTACTGGTCTTAAAATCTCATAACATCAGCTTTTAATGTTCCTCTTGGATGTTCTTCTTGACCCTCAGAGAAGGAGAAAATGTCCTGTCTTTCAGGCATGTCCTTTCCTAACAAAAATGACAGGAAACATAAAACATATTATTGCAGAACAAGTGTGTTATTTATGAAACCAGTGTGTTTGTGTGTTTAGGGGCTGTAGATATAATTATTTTGTAATTGTAATGTTTTTTTTTTTATTTCAACAATGAGCTACAAAGACAATCAGATTATGAATGAACAGTATGAAGTTCATCAACATTGAAATATATGTTATTATCAAAATAATATTGAACTGTTATCAAAACGTAGTGCAACTGTAGAAGCTTGCTCTGTTGTCTCACTGAAAGAATCACTTTTACCACGTTTTTTACAGACAATATTGAGAGATAAATAGTAGCAGTTCTCACTATGTGTTAAATATCTTTGCCTTCAATACATTAAATTAGAAAGCTGACAAAGTCATATTGCTTGTTATCATCTAAATGTAACTTTTTGCATGGAAAAAACCCTCAACTTAACTGATGTTCATGCACCGTCTGTTTTAACCGCAGAGCGAGTCACAATAGTCCGATATATAAGCATGAAGAACAAACAACCACGGCCGGCTACAAGTTGTGGTTCCTGGATGAGCTGAGCAGGCAGAGTCCCTGTAGCTAGCTTCACGGAGCAGCTAGCAGAGAGACAAGAAGCTAACAGCGGCAGGCACTTGACAGAGCCGTCACTCAATGTGACCACGCCCTAATTTATGCACAAACTTTAAGACCTAATATAAATAAAAGGGTCGCGTTAGAAAACAATTCACTCACAGATCCATAATCATGAAGGTGGAATATAACTATATCGATAATAAAATGTATGGTGCCAGGGGTAGAAACATGTTTTTTTCTGCTGTAAAGTTGGGCATTTTAACATGGGGGTCTATGGAAATTGCTCCTTTCTGCAGCCATCGCCTATCGGCCAATATAGGAACTGCAGTGTGTGGCACTTCCGTATTGGCTTCCCGGCTCTACCCCACAGTTTGCCGCTTGGTTGGTCCACAGCGCAAACGTATTAGTTTAACAAAATCCGCATCTAAAATTGTGGCATAGATACGTTATTTTCCCCTGTGCAATTCTCCAACCCAGTCTCACATCTCACATCACATCGTCATAAATACCGGAAACAGACCGAAAACATTTTTTTAAAATAATACTTTATTCCGAGTGTGCTTGCTTTTCTCTTTGAAAGTCATCACATAACGGCATTGCAATACACGGTTCGGTTGCATTATATATTACATATCTGCCGTAGTTTTCTATTTATAGAGCCCTGATGAGAAGACTTCTAGACAAACATGAGGAACTGAAAACGTGACGTGGATCATAAATATATCAGCAAGTAAACAACATCTTACATTTATTTTCACACAATACGTCTCCTTGCAGTATCAACACTAATTCGGCTGACTTTTATATTTGATCCAATTGGTAGATAGGCTGTATTTACACCATAACGGTGCACAGATGATATAAAGCATGTTATTGAATTTCATTATTTTTATTATTAGATATTAATAGGATCCCTATAAAGTATATTCATTACTCGTTATTATCTACTAATAGTTCATTAAAGACTGTATATAATGACTATTTTGCACATCCCTTTCAAGATTTCAAAATGTTCTAAGGCTTATTGACATATCATATACACAACTAAGGTGTAGTTATGCAATGAATGAAAAACTTGGGTCGCAGGTTCCTCAACATTGCATTACAAGACATCTATCAATATTTGTGTATACCTCCAGCAATATTAACTATGTTGAAGTACTTATTTATATGATATTATACATATGTATTATACTCTTATAAGATGTATGTAGATAGTATAAGAAATGTGAAGAATATGACAGTTTAATGGTGGAGGTATAGACACATATTGATAGATGTCTTGTAATGCACTGTTGATGAATCTGTGACCCAAGTTTTTCATCTCCGACCTTGTCAGGTATTGAACATTCAATAAATAAAGAACACAGAATTTGTGTGATTATACTAAATGATTTACAAATAAACACCACTGCATATTTACAACTGTTACACATGCTGATGTAACGCAAATGTTTCCAACTTGGGATCAATAAAGTATATCTTATCTTAAGATGATCGATGGCTACTGCCATATTTGCAAATTTTGCCTCCGAACCTTGACAAGTGCATGTTTCAGGCTTATCAATGAACAACAGGAGGGGTCACAGACATAAGACCAGCTGTTAAATAAAGCTCTTCTGACCTTAGCTGTCATGTGGGTATATATTAATGCTGCCCATTATGGGCACAAGCAATTTTCACCCATTTATTAATTATATGTTTTAAATTTGAGTGTTCCTATCCCCTAAACCTCCAGGGATGTACACAGTTTAATACTGGCAACTTCTTATTATGGGAAATACGAAAACGTCTTTTAAAATTACAATTCCCAGTAGAGACGTGCCATAGAGAACATGTTGCGAAACACAATAGCCAGCATTTGTAGTTCTGGAGACGGGGTGGGGGAGGGGTGGACCCGTTCAAATCCAGTTTTGGACAGTCTGCCGTGGTTCCATCCCATTTCAAGTGCTGTTCGACACTCGGCGTAACCCTCGGAGCACACTCAAACATCCAATCACAGAGCTCGAGGACTATCACGGGGTTTGTCAAGCGAAGCGGATAGAATACTTATTTCCGGGTATAATATTCTCTAAAGCAAATGAGCTGCTCCGACCCTCGGTCCTGACGGACTCCAACTTGTGTTTATTAATCAAACAAATAAATAAACACAAGGATAATTATGTGTTATTGTTGAGTAAATGGAGAATTGCACAGGGGAAAATAACGTGTCTATGCCACAATTTTAGAGGCGGATTTTGTTAAACTAATACGTTTGCGCTGTGGACCAACACTATAAATTGACGGGGAAGGGGGTAGCAATAAAGACACCATTAAACAGTTACACAACACAACAGAAATAATATCAATAGCAGCATCCCTAGCAACCACCTTGGTAACAATGACAACGTTTTATAGACACAATTTCCTGAAGTAATCTTCATAATAACTAGCAAACTACAGATCATGTACATCCACTGCACACATAATCTGAAATAACAACTCATATTTCTCGCATCGAATGACATCAAAACGCATTTTAATGGCCAAACTAACCTTAAAATAGGCATTTTCCATCGAGAATAAAACGAAGTTCGGCCATGTTTTTTTTTTCTGCAGGGAGAAATTTGAAGATCACGTGACATAGACGCCAGCCATTGGAATGAATGGTGAAAAAAAAACGTAGGGATCTTACAATTTCAGAGGCGTTTTTGTAGAAATACTACGTCCCAAGTTGTGGACCAACGTAGTTATTACACGTTTTTTTGTGAGACTGGGTTGGGTTGGATTATCACAGTAGCAGCTTTACATGAATAACGGCCTAAGAATGTTTATGAGGTTTGTATGCAGTGAGGCAGAGCTCTGGGGGGGGGGCAAGCTTACTCACAGTAGAGTGTGTAACAATACGAATTAATGTCAAAGCCAAATATCGAGGGACAAGAAATGCTGACACCCTTTCTTTTGGCAAATTAAATATGGATCTCCAAGTTTGACCAAACCTGTCAAAATGTTATCAGCCGTACTGAAGCAACATGATGGATTGGCCTAAAAGGATTTGTTCCCATTAAAAAAAGTCACAAAAGCAATAAGAAATACATTGATCTTAGCATTAAATATACTATTTATTTTGATATTTATATCAAATCAAGTTTTATTTATATAGCACATTTATAAACGATTTTTGGTCGAGCCAAAGTGCTGTACATATAATAAAAAAATAGCATACAGTAGAGACACTTTACAGCAAATACAACAGCACAGATTGTTCAGAATATCAGTATGAGAAAAAAACGACACCCTCTATCCTTAGAAAACTACCAAATCTGAGTAATAATATATTATAACCTACTCAAGTATTATGGTATCCATTTCACTGAACACAAAGTCATATACATAAGAACATGAAGAGTGTTAAGTACTACACATGATGGACAAAAGATAAAGGAAACTCATTTTGTTTTGGCAGTTATGATTATTCTGATACTGAGAAGTTCGGCTTACAAACTATTTGCGTCTAACTCTGAGAATGTATTTGTCAGTGGCATTCAACATAACTGCATTTCGACAAGAGATAAGACTTAAAAAATGAGTTGTTTTAAAAGCCCCTTGAGAATAATTATCTCTAAAGAGAAGCTTAAAAGTATGTTTTTCCTGGATTAAAAGAAAAAAAAGTGATCGAGTTTCAGTCATAAAGCCTCAGCCAGATGTCTAAACTATATAAATAAACTTTGATAACACAGATGTTGTAAGCTCTGAAGAATATCACTGAGGGAACTCTCAGAAGCAGCTTGGTTATTGCTAACTTTGATTAGCTTGTGGACAGTGTTGTAGATTCTAGCAGGGAAAATGATTTAAAATAAATTAGTCACTTCAATGAACAGCTCAACTCTGGCTACATTAAAAGTTGCACTGACAAATGGGAACTCTTAATGAATGGATGAGCATGTGCAGGATGTAAGACAAGGGCTGGGGATTGCTTGTCTCTTTAGATATGCCGGTGGAAAGTTTAATTGTAAGTACTGCGCTACTAATTACTATGGATAACAGCAATGGGCCATGGCAAAACCAAAAGTATGAAGAAAGGAATAGCAGCAGGAGGCCTTTTACATGCAGATACTGTTACGTTTAGGAGACTGTAATGACTGCTGGCATGAGCAACACCATGATTTAGCAGCCAGGTTTCTCTAAAAACAAACAGTTGGAGGCAGGGTTGGAGTTCCAGCAGGGACACCAGTGAGGGCAGAGGGATCGTCTAGCTGGTGGGAATTCAAGTAAAACACTGCAGGCTCAGGGCTGTCCTTCAGTGGCCCAAGTTCTGGGGAAAAAAAGCAAGTCATCAGTCGTAAGCTCCAAACAGGACAAAAATAAGCATTTTGACTGGTTTAAAAAATCGGCCCTATTGTACATTAGGCCGATTTTTTAAACACCTGCGCTTATATTGGCAAGAGCTCAAACACATCATACTTAAAAAAGGACTCCAAAGCAGAGACTGATTCAGGTAAACTTTTAAAGGTATTTCATGAAAAATCCAAACTAAAAAGGTAGGCAGTGGAAGCTAGGAAGCTAGCTGGTTAGCAGAGAGTTGTCCACTGGAGTTCACACAAAACAGTGGAGATCTGGGAATCAAGGCTCTAAACAACAGAGAGGCTCTCTAGTTCTTCCAACTACATGGAAATCATCTGGCAGAGAAGTGGAGTGAGGACTGGGCTTTTATGGGGCCGGTTGATTGGTTGATTGGGAACAGGTGTGCTCGCCATGCCCCCTGCCTGAGAGAGAGCATGCACCAAAGAACAAAAAATACACCAAAAAAACAAACATTGAAACATAATAGGTCTTCTTTAATACAAGAAAATGGGATGAAAGCCAAAATATCTGGTGTTTACACCCACATCAAATAAGTAAGCACTGCATCATGCATTCAACTCTGCATCGTCATTCTCCTCTCTTTCTTTCTCAGCTGTCTAAAACGCCAACACCTCAGAGATAAATAACCTTTCAGTTTAAGAAATATATCTAGGCAAAAGACAAACATATGACTTGACTCTCATTCTCAGAACGCCATGCTCGAGGGGCTCAGGCTGGCTACATTTGCATCATCCTTTAAATCACTTCTCAAAATCCATTTGTGCTAAAAGGCTTTTTCTTTAGCAGGTGGTGAGGCTCAGACACACAGAGGCATTCCATGGTCAAACCTTTAAATGTAATGTAAATCCAATTAGAACTGAATATATCTCACTTACAGAATTATAGGATTTCACTACAGTTAAAACAGAAATAGTTAAGTAAGGTGTATTGAATTGGAAAACAATTTAGGGACTGAAGCAGAACTCTGAATACATTTCTTTATGATTTGTTCTCTTTTCTCCTAAAGATTAAGACAGGTTAACAACCTTTTTTTTGTATTTTCTACAATCACTTTACACAGTGAATCTTGTCCTTGGCAATATGGCACAATTCAAATGCTGCTTGGATGTGTCTGTCCCTATAAAATAATTAAATCTGACTGATGGAAAACAAACTGTGACCGAGAGCAGAGTGATGTTTAAATATAACCAAATAATCAATAATGACCCTCAATTACGAAAACTACCAAACCTGAGATAAGAGTGCAGGACCCGGAACCTCCTGACCCAACCCACATTCCTCCCTTCCCTGGCGTGATTTATTTTTATTTTTTTATCGTGTATTTTGAAATAGCACATAAATAATGTGAATTATTTCATTAGTTAGTGATTTCTACTGTGACCCTGAATAATTTTAAGTGGACAGTTATACAAATGGTGTATTCTGTATATAATTTTAGCATTTCCGAAGAAAAGATGAGTAATACATCTTACCACACACACACACACACACACACGCACACACGCACACACACTTTTAGCTGGAATATTATTAGGCTGCCAGCTTTTAAATTAGATCTGGTCCAGTCCAGCTGTGATGACTGAGAAAATAAAATGCCCACAAGCCTTCAGATATGGCACAATGTGTCAGCGTCTAGTGTTGGCTGATCATTTAGCTTAACATGAGTAATTATCAAGTTCAACATGACTAATTTAATTCAACATAAATTACCGTGGTCCTCCTCAGGCATCAAACTCCATCTATTTTTTACTAGCGTTTATTTTAGGCTAAATTCTCTAATATTTTAATAAATGTGTTAAATGGATGTTTTCTCACGTTGGGGTTTGTTTACAATTCCAAGCCTGTTTGGTTGTTATTTTCAGCAGACGGTTTTGAGTTGCCATTGCAGTAAAAGCACAGGTGGAACTAATAACCTTAACGATGGCACAGCCTTTGAATTTCGATTTCAAACACATCATCCACTATGGTATTATTATCAGAGGCAAATCAAATAAAACAGCTAACTTCTGGGCAGCAGCTGCCACTATCTCATGACCTTTGTTTAATACATGTTGTAAATATTTACAGTCTTTAACAATTAACCAGATCTTTCTACCATGAAAATAATTGTTTGAATCTGAGAAACATTGGTCAATATTAACCTTTCTCGTGCAGAATTGTTTAATTTCATGGAACAAGAAGCTGTTTTATCTGTTACATGGTGCACTTTTGTATCCAACCCCCAAAGCAACCATACTGACAGGACCATTAGGATTAGGTGTTAGGGCATGTTTTGTGATTGACAAGTCACTACTGTGGTGACCTTTCAATCAGGATGGAGGCGTATTACTGCACTGTGTAAGTATAACATTTCCTGTACTTAAATCACTAAGAAGTTGGATGTTAAATGTTTTGGTTTGTAGTAGTTGGCCAACAATCGGATTTAGCATGTTTTTTGCCAGCCAAAATAAGCATCCCAATTAATAACACAGTTGCCAATTATGGAAGCACCTTGCTGGCCACGCATCAAAAATAAACTTGAGATTTAAAGATCTGTATGGTAATATTGTGTACGTTTTCCAGTGCCTTTTTCATATTCCGGTTTTGTCTCCCTCCCCTAAAACCCAACAAACAAATGAGTGAAATTAATTTACCCAAAAAGAGACAAAACACACCAAAATGTTTTTTTTACAATCATGTAGTGAAAAACATATCGTCACAAACTGTTAAGTTAGTGTTTGCTTTGTTTACGTGAATTGTACCCTAACTATCTACACCCATACTTTTCTTTGTTTTTTACCATTTATTTTGTTGTGCTTTAGTACACTATTTTGCATAGGTCTCCAGTGGCGCCGCTAGGGGGTGGCTACTTGGGCTCAAGCCCCAGATGTTTTCTGAGAAGCCCCGAATGTTTCACATAAAGCCGTCTCGTGAGTAATGCGCAGTACCGGAGTCCAACAGAGAGGCAGCAGCTGCAGTAGCCTGCAGTGGCACTGCGTAGCCTTCCCTGCCCTGAAGAAGAAGTGATCCTTCGTTAGCATGAAGAGTCTGCTTTATGCGCTCCGCAGTTGCCCCACTGCGAGGCTCCGGCGAGTTCACACTTCATGAGCGTGCTCCACTAGCAATCTCAAAGCAAAATATAAGAAAAATAACTACATATTGAGGCTTCATACTTTTTTATGACAGTACTAAAAAGACTGACTGTTACACAGCAGTTGTTTTCAGGTATATTTAATGTGATTTAGCGGGGGTGGGTTCTAGACTAATGGTTTGAAACTCATATGAGATGAATACATTTTCTCAATCCAGTGCTACTAACAAGACTTTTTTCTAAAGCTCTCCCTATGATTATTTTTCTATGAAAATATGTGCAGAAAGAGAATAATATGTAGGTTGAAAGAGGTGAATTGAATGTCAGCTGCAATGTTTTATCAGCCATCTTAGTCCAAATGTCAGTCAGGCGTTTTCTCTGATAAAGAAACAGAGTTATCAAACTGCTTCTTATTGCTACTGCCAGTGTGACAGGAAGGTATAAAGAGGTAGTCAGAGGTAGGCCTATGCGATAACGCTTGGGAAATAGATGACACGGCTGCACCCACGCTTTGCTGGCCTGGTATGAAATCGTCTATATCCAGGCTTTAAAAATGTGTATTTGTTATAAAAAGAGATTACAGGGGACTACACTGAGTTTGGAATTTGTAAGAACACATTAGTAAAAACACCATGTTCAAAGGTTTCACTTTGTATGTTGCTTCAAAAGCAACCTGTTTTTAATTTTGCCCAAATTATTATTTTTGAGTTTATCCTATGGGATTTAAGAGGATTTCACTATATCCAGGAATGGCAAAATGTGAAGCTTTACAGTATATATAAAAATATATATGTATTTATTTACCTCCATCAACCCATCATACTATTTCTAAAACATGCTCTTCCCCCTCTTCCTTTTGAGGTTTTAAATCAATATTCAATGACAGACATGCTTTTATAATAAACTGTAGTGATGCAATTTTAGCAAGTACTCCACATCATTTAAAAAACGCCACCAAATGTTACATTATGCAGATAATAGGTTGCTATTTTATAATTGCATATCCACAAGACATCGTTTAGAAAGCTACACAAATCTAAATGCTCAGGTATCACAGCTTGAAAGACATTAGTGAAACTTCACTACACTGTGCCAATTTGCATAAGAATGAAACTCACTTTTATGAATAATGTTATCAACATCGAAGCCTTTAAGAAAGTTCTGTAAGATGGAGATTGCATCAAGATTAGCTTTAAACAATGACAGTTCAATGAACCTTTCCAAGATAGAGGCACGTTAAACATTGATGACACAATCACATTATGGCTTTGCTGCAGTGGTATTGTTATTTGAAATATTCTGACAAACATGCCTGACACCCTAATCACTACACTGTTTCCAGTTGAGTAATTGTGATTAAGTGCGGCCAATCAACAAAGGTCTTTATTTTAACATACGTGCTCTCTGCAGACTCCTCTCCATTGTTGACTATTGCTGTTAATGTGAAAAACACATACAATCACCTAATCATGATTGTCAGTGGCAAGTAACAAAGTGCCCTCATTCGTTCCTCTTCTATCTCTCCTGACAATTCATTTTTGTTTCAACAAACAACTTCCCAGAACATTAAGTGGTAAACATGTTAATATTAGAGGGTGAGCATGGATTTGATGCAAAATAGTCCTATAGCCTTAGGAAAAACACAAATTACTTGATGAGTGTTGAATATTTCTCTGCGTGTGTCTCAATAGGATAAGGCATACAATGTACCATGCTTCGTGATGTGTATGGTTTGAATCTAGCCTGAGACCATTGTCACATTCTGTCTGCATCTTTTTTCCACCCTTTCTATTTTGCCGACCGGCCCAACTCGGTACCGCTAGTCAATTGTCAAGGGGGGGGGGCTAGTGCATTTTCCGACCGGCCCACTTCGGTACCAGTCCGCCTATGTCCTAAACCCTAAATTACATTGTCAGTGTCTCTCGTAGCAATACAAATGTTTTGGCACAAATGAGCGTTGTTATGATCTATCATCTGTATGATTATGGTTTGATATGCAATGTTGGTAAGAGACAGTTAAAGTCACATGATAAGACATCTGCCTTAAGACATTTTGTGATAATTTCGTCCTGCCACACTAGTATTTTAAACATCTATGAAAACCTTTTTCAACTTTAATTAACCTTGACACGCTAAGGCTGATTAGCTTCATAATAACTAAGGCTAATTAGCTTCATATTATCATCCATTTTTATTTGACCTCCATTCTTAAATTCATTAAATTCCCCTCTAAAGAGCAATGGGTTGCAGCAATAAAGCTAGCTTAAAGTATATGGCCATTTGCACTAGCATATTTCCATGAAAGTAGCTAGTAGCATTAGCTCCAAAAATCCCTTCAATTTGGCAAGTTGGCAATACATATGGGCCAAGAAACAGTGCATTTAACATTACATGCATTTGTGAAACCCAAATGCTGACTAGATTGGTGTCAAATGTAAGGTGATTTACTCTGCATTAGTGTAAAGGCAGTATATGGTTGAGAAGGGAGCAGCCCTGATTAGATATATCATCTGACTCAGTCACTGCTGCATATTTCTCTCACATTATTTCATTGTTCCCATTGAGACAAATGCATCCTCCAACCAGCTGTATTACATTATGGAATGGAGCTCTGTTCGCTATACGTTTTAAATGCATAAGCATGAATACAATGAATGAGTAAATGCAGAATGTTCTATTTGTGTCAGTTATTGATGCAGTGCCGTACAGCCCGTTGATCTGATACATTGACATCACATTAAAAACAGCTTCCTCTCGAGCAACCTTGGTCCAGAAGTGATTCAAAATGCAGTTTGAGTCATGAGGAAAAAAGAAGAAGAAAAAAGGTCCTTTTCTCTGTGTGTTTTCTGTTATGAATGGGAATTAGATATCCTCAAAGGTTATTTTCATCTTACACAATAAGAGGACCTTAGAGAACCTCACATTAAGAAATTAAAAGGTTTGTCGATTTTCCAGACGTGACAGTGGAGAATGGCAAAGGTCACCCGGTCTTGTAGCTGATTTGTTCGACCGTGTTAGAAGTCTGCCTCCTCACAGATCAAAGGTGTGCGACTTATGTCTCTGCGAGGACATTGTAAGAACACGGCATCCAGCAGACTAATCCAATTAATTGTGTTTGTTCAGGTTGTGATACGCCCGGGCCAAAACAGTGATGAAGGTTGTGCCGTGGCTATGCCGCCGCAGGAGGAGCCTGATTAGACGGAGGTGTCCTCGTCCACGCACGGGCTGTCAAAACTGAGCTTTTGAGCATATTTTTAGAGGGAGCGCACAAGGCGAACAGCAGCTCAATTATTCAGCATGCGGAAGATATGTAATCACTTTCTCCTGTTATTAATGACCCACATAGGCTTATGTATGAAAGAATACCTGTGTGTGTTAGGCAGAAGATGAAGGAGTATGAGCTTGAAGATATTTGCCTTTATAGTGATATTTAATGAAAATGTTTTGGGACATCTAAACAACAAGATTGCCTTTTTACACTTCCTCGTAAGTTCATATAAAGCTATTTGAATTTTCTATTTGAAAAGCTAGATTGCTTAATTTCAATAAATTATAAGTTTATCTTTTTGCCCTAAACAAAGTCAATCGATTGCAAGTGTCAGCTTTAGCATTAGTTTGAAACTAACTTTGCAAAACATGAAACTCCCATTTATGTAAAATAGTGACCTTCTTTCAAGTAACATAGTCTTAAAATAAGTATTACAGTGATTCCCAGTCCTTCTCAATAAAATAAGATGCAACCTTGAAAACAAGGTGTCCTCGCGTTAAACCGGGGGGGGGTTGGAAAGTGTTCCAAACTGCATTAATGAATAGAGTGGTGTGATGAAAACAAAGTTTTCCCCAAAAGTCAAATCCCGGTGAGAATCTGGAAAAAGTTTTTCATCTCACAAAATGGTATGGTTGCATCTGAATAACTTAAAACGCACTTTAGTGGCTGCTTATAATTCCTGGCGGAAAAATAAACCTTTTTCTGCTTTTTAATTTGAGGTGAAAGCATTCTTATTACGTTGACATGATGGCTCTCTCAGGACTTGTGGAGCTAGTTGGGATTCACTTTGTCTCTATTAGATGGTCACTTAACGTCCCAGTGGATACGTTAATTATGGACTAGCATGGCTTTAAATATTTCAGCAGCAAATACACACACACACACACACACACACACACACACACACACACACACACACACACACACACACACACACACACACACACACACACACACACACACACACACACACACACACACACACACACACACACACAAAAGCTGCTGATGAGAAAGGGTTTGCTGAATCAGAATATATGGTAGTGTAAGCTAAAAGCAGGGACTATGGCTGATTCATCAATACGTATAGACGTGCCACCTAAATGGGATACATTAGAGCAAGGGTGTCAAACTCAATTTCATTGCGGGCCACATTAGCATTATGGTTGCAGTCAAAGGGCCGGTTTTAACTATATAAATATACATATATATAAAATAATTTATTGTATTACATTATTGCCTCTGAATTGGATTATTATCGGATAGGGTAATAACTTCATAATTAACTACGTCTGAAAGCAGAAGTCCAGGGCAAATAATTTCAAGTCTCTTCAGTGCATGTGACAAAACGAGATGCATTGTGGGACATGTAGTTCATGGGCAACGTGCTTCTGTAAAGTGGCATGTAACCGTATAATAAACATATTCTATTCTTTGCAAGCTCTTGCGGGCCACATAAAATGAAATTGCAGGCCAGATTTGGCCCCCAGGCCTTGAGTTTGACACCCCAGCATTAGCGGGATGTGGCAGGAATCAGCCTGCATGTTAAACATGTATTTATGTACCAGCTCCACAAAACTGATGGTGTATGTCCCGATTGGTGTATATTTATTAAGCAATAACCTACATGGTTTCTGCGTCGATAGTGCTTTCAAAAACATGCAATTGAAGAAACATCTTCACCAACAGACACAAGTGCAGCATTTAGAAACATTTCACGAACTTGACGAAACATGAACACCGTTTACTAAAAGCGCTGCACTAGGTTAGCTACATTAGCAAGCTAGCTTACAGCAGATCTGCAATAATAAAGGAATCATGTGATCAAATTGTTAAAATAAGCCAATAAAATGTATATTTTAGGAAAGGTTTCAGTGACAGTTGGCCAACTTTTTAATCCCCGAATGTCAACAAGCATCATTTTTTGCGTCCCTGTTCCGTTTCAGCTTCGCGCAGAGTTTTTTGATTCATAGCGTTTTTTTGTTATTGCAGCGTTTCGTTTATGCAGCACTTTTAGTAAAAGCTGTGTATGTATTGTCAAGTTGGTGAATGGTTTCTAAATGCTGTTCATGTGTTCTTGTTTTGATTTGCATGTGTTTTGGCATGCATTGGTGTTTTTTTGTAGCGTGTTTCTTCTAATGGAAATGTTTTGGGCCATTGTAACACCTTTGCACCTGTCGGCCACCGTAGTTCTGTATGTTTTGTTGAGTATTGGAAAACCTATACAGATCTCTACTGAGGTTTTTTTAAGAATTTAAAATGTTGTAAGAAATATTGGAAAGCACTCATCCACCAAATACCTTGGCCAGGGCTGCACAAAGGTCCCTCAACTGATGTTAAACCTGAATAAGTGTATTTGTCACAAGTTCTGCGCAGCCTGGGAACAGTTGTATAACAAGTTCTGTCATCATGGTTATTATTGCTGTGGCTTCGAGATTAAAAATGTTCATATGAAAGCCTGTCTAGCAATAATGTTGGATGTTCGCCAGTCAGTTAGCTACTAATGATACATATTACACTCAGTTGCCAGTTGATTAGGCACACCTGGATGAAACTAACACATTATTGCAGTAAATCATATTTTAATGAAGGTTATAATGTTCAGCTTCTGTTAAAATGGTTTCAGAACGGTGTGGATTTAACTTTATGCTGAGAGGTGTTATTTAGCCTCATTAAACTGGGGTGCACATAATAATAATGAAAAACACCTGTCGGTATACTTTGAATCATTTTCAAAACTTTACTTAAAGACTGAATGTCTCAGCATTCTGCACACAGTGGAAATGCTCACTAGATTAAGCACACATGATAACATGTCTTAAATAATCCTAGGATGGGAAACTATACTTAACTTGCAAATGCACTTTTGACAGAAGTCAGACAAGTAACGGTGGAACAACATGTGAAAGATATCCCTCCCACACATGCCCCCCTGAAACGCTTTGATGACACAGACAGAAATTCCTGAATCTCTCCGTCATCTCCAGTTAGATACATTACTTTTCTTTGTCAACCTTGGATGTTAGTTTTCTTTGATTATCACACCAGCTGCAATAAAACGTCTTCAACCTGGCCACAAAGTGCGTTTGATGTCTGGTCCGAGTTAATAGGTATTTTGCCTTCTCAAATTCTCTCTAAATCATGTCTAGATAATGTCCATGTGTGAAAGAGGCTTCTGATATTTGTAGGAATTTGTGATGGTTAGTGACTTGCAAAATAAATAGGTTCACTTACCCCATTTCCCAGGAGAATAGTAATGCAATCATTCTTTTTTGAAGTCATTGAAAGTTATGATGAAGATAATGATGAAACTTTTATGTTTTTAAAACATTATACATCCTAAAGCTTCCTTGTAGTTATAGTATCTTTCAAATCATTCTGATGTCATACATGTTGTGTTCCTAGAGAAATAAAACCATTCTTTATAAGAGGTCTATCTGTGTTGCAATGTATTTGTTGACAAACATCCATTTTCTGATCCTACACATAAGGGTGTTTATTGTTAGCGTGATGTGTGATTGCCAGCAAATACAGGATATTTCAGCCATTAACCATCTTGAGGAGACTCACTGCAGCTGACCCAGCCGGTAACTATTCTCTACCCCCCCCTATAGAAGGACCAGTGAATGGCAAACGCTCACTCCTGCGCCTATAATGTGTGCTTCCTCACCGAGGGGGAAGCATCAAACGCTGCAAAGTCAATTTCTCTCTGCTCATTAAATCACCCACGGCACAATCAGCAGCAGGGTGTTGGAAAATAAACATCCTGCTGATGGTGTGATAGAAGGTGTTGGCGGGCTCCTGGGGAAGGGATTTTCTGTCTGAGGAAACACATGTTGACTCTTTGCTGTGTCAGGTGGGAAACTCCTGGTGCGGAGCGTGATTTAAAAAGTATTTAGGAAGGTGTTGGATGTTTTTCTGAACAGTCGGGTGCCAGAAAATGGTCAACAAAATCCAATCAAACAATAAACATTTGATATACTAGCATAATATTTCACCTTTTTAGACACAATGAAATCACAATCATGTCATTGTAGTTTTCATATTCAAACGATATTATTTGTTGAAGGAAATTTGTATTTTGTCCCTGGAAATTCGTATTTCCACAGGTATATTTTTAAACTTTTTAATGCTATTTTATTTCTACTTCAGAAATATTTTGGATTGTTTATTTCTAGTGTCTTTATTTCTCTTATTGCCTTATGCTGCTGCAATGCAAACATTTCCCAAATTGGGATCTATAAAGTACTTATCTATCCATCTATCTATTATTACAATCTAGAAATAATTGATCCATTAGAGACAAATGATTACATATTAGGTAAGCTTTGCGTCAAACAAAAAATAGAACACACACTTTTTCAGTCACAACTTGGTATATCTTTTAATGTTTTTAATAAAGTCGCCTCAAGTTGTCTGTTTTCCTCCAACATTTCAAGCACGGAAAACTAATATTTTGGTGCTGGTCCTATTACGGATACTTCCTTGAGCCGTAAACTCAATTAAGATGCCATTTTCACATCAATTTTCCCTCAGAATGCTTTCTCAAGAAAACGCCACAGGCATCTAATCTCGCTGTAATAGCAATATATCTGTTTTTCATGATTAATATGCATAAAGAAATCACCGTCTTTTTATTTCGCAGTTTTATAGGTTCTGATAGGTCAATAGGTTTTGTAGAGGCAATCACGCTCAAGGCTTAATTTCCTTTTCTTGGCTGTGTGGGAAGAGACATGTATATCAACAAACTCCAAAACATGTCAAGGATAACATATTGGCCACAACCCTAATTTATTGGAACAAAAAGAAGAAAACAAACTTTAATAAAAAAGTATGCTTTGTTGAAATGTTGAATCACAGTCTTGGTTTCAATAACTAGTTTAAACAAATAACTCTAATCTGCACTACTTACATGTCATTTGTTTATAGATTTAGATAGCATCAGGATTATTGTACAATGAAGGGAAAGACAACTGCCAAACACAAGGATTATCCCATTAATTACATTGCAAATGAAATGCAATCACTGTAGAGTTGTTTGATTAAGATATGATGAAGAGTGTGGGAGTAAAATCCAATCTTTTTCATAAGTATTGATATTTTGTTTTATTTCAGCGGTTATTAATCAACGACATCAGCAGTAAAGAGAATACAACTGATTTATGGCACACATGATTTAATATCTTTACCATATCATATTTGATATTGATGCTTTTGCGGCCATGTCTGTCAGGTCAAGTCATGTCGATCTTATTTATATAGTCGGGGGTTATGACATCCTCTGCCTTTAAACCCACATCAATGTTGGATAGCCATTCCAAGAAAAATGGGAGGGTAAATGTTTTAGGAGAATACAACATTACGATATGGTTATAGAACTCAGCTCACTCTGCATGTTGCAGGAGAAATGTTAATTAGGTGAAAGCACATTATGATGTAAAAATACTATCATATTATTACATTTGGTTGAATTGGGCAACGCAATGCTATTTCACAGGCAGCATATCTCTTGCCTGACTCACAAAAAGAAATATCCAACAATCCTTACAAATTTGACCTTTGAAGTTGC
This sequence comes from Gymnodraco acuticeps, assembly GCF_902827175.1. Taxonomy (NCBI): domain Eukaryota; kingdom Metazoa; phylum Chordata; class Actinopteri; order Perciformes; family Bathydraconidae; genus Gymnodraco; species Gymnodraco acuticeps. The sequence goes on from NW_022990021.1 coordinate 2,662,116, forward strand.
AAGAGTAGATATTTTTCACAGAAGACGTTCTGATATGTCACGGAAGGAAATGCACAAGTACCAATAACACAAATATGGCTGAATTTCATCTTGCTCCGTCAGTATCAGGTTCCTGGTACTTCACATAGTCATGAATGCGTGTTTCTACTTCATTTATCCGCCATAGACAAAGGCAGTTACTTGACATGTGTAAGTAAGAGGACAGTAAAAAGTGAAAATGGTTAAAAGGTTTGCAGTTAAAAAGTGAACAGTAGCAGCGATTTTATTATTGATGTGGGTTTGACTTGGTAAAACCATGCTTTAAATGTAATTATCCAACTGGGGGTCGTAATGACTTGCCTGTCATAATGCAGGGTACTTTTTCAACTTCATACTATGGAAAGGCTATAGTTGTGACTTTAGAACAATCCTACCCCTATTCTGGAGCACTTTCAGTCTTGGCTGCATTCATGAGAAATGAGCTGCAATGTTAAATTATCTTTGACATTATATACAGTATACAGCTAGCAATGTGTATCATAAAAGTGTGGTTCAGAGGTATATGCTAATTAAGCTAACAGGCCTGAAACTAAGGTGCAAAGGTTGATAGACTCAAAGTAACATAAACAATTTAATCCACAACAGCAGGCCATTAATCAAATATACGAGTTTTAGGTTAGACTCATTATAAAATACCAATTACTTGAAACTAGACAATAATGAGTGATGACTTATTACAAGGGGATTGATGATGCAGTTACTTCTATTAACAGTCAAATGATTTAAAGGGTTACCCATGAATGATTTTACAACTTTTGCTGCCAGCTCACAGATGCTTGGTAAAGTAAACCTGTGACAGAAGATAATCCTTAACACCTTTTTTGTCATTATTCTGTGAATTTAAAATGTAAAACCTCTTCCCTCCTTCTCCCCTCCTTCTCCCCTCATTGTAATCATTTGGATGTTGGCCAGATCACGTTATCCTGATGAAGCCTGGTTGATTTGTTGTGCTATGACCCACTCCACTTTCCTCAGCATCAAAACCTCATTATGGTACCCCCTCTCCTCCTCTGTTTACAATAAAGGCTTTCTCTCCATGGGCTCAGTAAACAGCATGAATCTCCTGGACGGACAAAGCCCCTGGCACAGATTGAAGTGAGTGAGCTGTGGAGCTGGCTAAGCAGCAGACGGTGGCTAAGCCTCACTGCTGAGTGAACAAAATAGTTTCATTTAGTTCCGGTTCATGTGAAACAGGAAAGATGTGAACACAATCACACATTCAGAATCAACCGCTTGGTGTGTTGTATCACAGCATATTGATAATTCAATCATTCATCATGACATTGCCGTTGTTGGTGTGCTTGCTTTTTCGTGTCTCCACATCAATGTAAAGCTGATTGCCTATACTGCCTAAGATTGCAGTGTCTTGACATTCGTCACAAATGTCACAAAGGCCCAACAAAGCATTTAAACATTTTTTCTTTTTCGAGTCAGCATTGGTATTTATTAATATATCATAGTTAAATTGTTTCAGCTGAAGGCTTCTGGTAAACAGTGCTGTGTCGTTCTTAATGTTTTATTTATTTTTAAAATGATTTTACTGTATATTGTGTTTGGCCTTGTTTTAAAAAATGTCTTGCGTTCAAATAATTGTTTAATTTGTCTGTACACATTTTACCCACCAGGGATGAGTCAAGTCTTACTCTCACTTTTCTTATCTCTTAATATAATAATGCATTCATTGCTGCACTGTTAACTCTACAATACATTTTTTATATTTTTTTTAAAATAACCAAGCTGTTAGGTCCAAAGTAAATAATGTTCTTTTTTGAGCATACCTAAAGAGTAAATCAGATTCATAAAGTGAGCTTTTTAATAGAAGGATTTCGCATTTCCTATAATTTAACTTGGCAAATGTACCCTGGTGATGCAACATATTCACAAATAAACCACAAAACGGCCCATATGAATACTTGAAAACACATTTTCATAAATTTAGAATGATCCTTTTTAAGACTTCAAAGGTGGTGGAAGTTTAGTTTTTTTTCAGGGGTTTCAGCGCACAACATTAAATATTCTTCTCCTCCTGCTGCACAGATGGCAGCAGCAGGCTGACCTCACCCCAAGTTCATTTTTCCAAGTGTTAATTATGCAGGAAAAGGTTTGCTGAGCACACAAGCTTGTTCTCAGTCCTGCTATGTTTTCCCTCTGATAAGGATACTCATATTCTCACTCGGGAGCTGCCCAGTATAACTCCAGTCTTCTGCTCATTGCCCGATGGAGCAGCTCATGACCAAGTGTCTTGAGGGCACTAGGACTGTGACTCACTCAACCTCACCAACCAGATTCTCCCAATTGGTTAGCGAACTGGTAGGATTTGAACTCCTGACCTTTCAGACAAGCCCACATCTCTTTGGGCTACAAATGTCTCTAATGTGGAGCTTTTTTTCCAAAATGTTGGCTATTATTAGGGAGACCTCATTCACCTCCTCCTACGCCTGCACCATGTTATCCTTAGCTGACCAAAAAAGACATCATCACGTATGATCAACTGCTCATTAAACGCTAACAAGCGCAGCCAGAGGGCAAAAGAAACACAGGAAGAATTCACACACTGCATTTCTCCGCTTCGCCGCGGCTATTCTAATGTAATATATGCATGATGTGGCCCCATTACAAACATTCATCTGTCACATGCAGGGAATTCTTGCATTAGCTGGAAGAAAGCTGCTCGGGAGGAGACTGTACTGGGAAAGGAATTTAACACTTGCTAATATTTGAAAATAAAACTTTAAATTACACTTCAAAGGCATGACATGTAAATACAATTCAACCGGAAAATAACTTTTGAATGCATTTGTTTTGGTATGTGTTGATATCTACTGCAGGGAAAACAATCTTATATCTATTTTTCAGTTGGTGTTTTGTGGAGTTGTTCAGTTTTATCTGCTTACTTTTAGAGGACATTTATTTGCAAGATTTCACTGTTTCTCGTTCTGACGCAGCGCCTCCCCTGAAGCTCTATGGCGCCCCCCCGGGGAGGCACGCCTCACACTTTGAAAACCGCTGGCCTACATGATTACAGATGATTACAGTGCATGCTAAAAGACTAAGGCCCAATCCCAAACCACGCCCTACACCCTACCCCTCCGTTTGCGCATTCACGCGGAGGGTCCGCCACATTAAGTGCTGTTCCAAACCAACAAGTGTGGAGCGGTGTGGAGGGGGAGTGGGTTATCAAGCCATCAAACAGTGAGTCTGCATCGGTGCTGACAGGAGACAGGTCTCTACCTGACCGGTCTCAACACTGTGTGTGTCACTGTGTCCGTCAGGAAACACGCTGTTTACAAGTAGTTCCAGCAAACATCGACTGATAAATTGCGATGTTAACAACCTCATGATAACCTCATATTTTTTTAACTTAGGATCATACCTGTGTTTAGTCTAGAAAAAGATAAATGTGTGCATTTTATTATAAAGTTGTGTATATTTATAGACTGTTGCAAAAACTAAGAAGCTTAGAAAAATCAGGTTTAAAACTAAAAGAGCTTTACAAAAAAGTGACACAATTAAAGATGTTTGGAGTTTTATTTTAGTTATTAATTTTAATTTTTTGTCTAAGAGATGCTGATTTGAAACCGTTGTTACATACAGTTACGGCATTTCCAACCCAGTCTCACATCTAAACGTCAACGTGTAATTACTACGTTGGTCCACAACTTGGGACGTAGTATTTCTACAAAAACGCCTCTGAAATTGTAGGATCCCTACGTTTTTTTTCACCATTCATTTCCAATGGCTGGCGTCTATGTCACGTGATCTTCAACTTTCTCTCCGCAGACAAAAAAAAAACATGGCCGACCTTCGTCTTATTCTCGGTGGAAAATGCCTATTTTAAGGTTAGTTTGGCCATTAAAATGCGTTTTGATGTAATTTGATGCGAGAAATATGAGTTGTTATTTCAGATTATTTGTGCAGTGGATGTACATGGTCTTTAGTTTGCTAGTTCTTACGAAGATTACTACAGGAAATTGTACACAAACAACATTTTCATGGTTGCTAAGGTGGTTGCCATGGACGCTGCTATCGAGTGCTGTTAGGGAAGAAAGCTTTTAGATGTGCAGCTCCACTAACATGGAACAGTCTGCAAAAATAATGGAAAATTACCAAGCTAGTACCACTACATGTTTTTAAAGCTCGGTTGGATGCTACAAAATCAGATGCTGTTGGTACCTGTACATGTGGTTAAATATGTAAATTGTAATCCCTGTACATTTTGCTGTATGATGTCCTTTTGTTGTTCTGTTGTTTATGTTTTTATGTCTTCTTGTGGAACCTACTGCTGCAGGTCTCCCTTGAAAAAGAGATCATTGATCTCAATGGGATTTTACCTGGATAAATAAAGGTTTTGAATTGAATTTGAATTGTTGCAACGCTGTCTCCTAAACATTTTCAATTTAAAAATATAATAATTTCCATGTCAAAAAAGTCAGTTTGTCGTAAAACTGTTGAAATATAAGACTATGAAAAATACGCAACTAGAAAGACTACAAATCCCAGAGTCGCGTAAGTGCAGGGTTACCAACTTTGGGTACCTGGCTGGAGTGAGATTTTGGTATCATGGGTTTGATTACACATATGTGCACGAAATGACTGCTATCGTGTCAGTAGCGGGACCTTAGCATATATAGGATATATATACAATATATACAAATACACAATATTGGACACAGACTATAAAGGGCACACAGTTTCATTCACTAATGAAAGTCAAACACATGTTTGTTTCCACTGTTTTATTTTGTGCCTGTCGCGATAAGCAATTAATTGACGTATCGTACGATAAATAAAAATGAACTCGATAAATTTCCATTTACATGAGGATGTGACTAGCAGTTTGAAAGGATGTACTTGAATTATTATTATATATTATCATTATGTCAGTGGTCTAAAATGGTCATACAACGGTGCCGACAATATTATCGTTTATTGCAATAATTTCCGGGAAAATGTATCCAACAAAATTAATTATCGTGAGATACATGAAATACACACACAAACAAATTTACAGACTTACTCCAAACTGCCAAATATATTAATTAACACACTCTCACACTTTTTGACTCTATTTTGGCCTAGTAGAACAATAAGCAGCAAACTTTTACTTTTTATCATTCCTACTGGATCTTAGATCTGCGCATGCGCAATACGGGTCGGCAGTGGCGGCCACAGAGTATTTGTGTTGGGTAATCTATGGTAGGGCTAACCCATACAGTGGTGGGGCTCAAGTCAGTATTTGCAATGTCACGCGTGAGGTTTAGATTATTTCCCTGTCTCAATCCAAATTGAACTGTATGAAATAAAAAGGCACATTTGTCATGTAGTAAATAAAAAGGGCGACCTGCAGGAGCCAATCCTGCAATTTCCCCACAAGTGAAAGAGTTGACATGCTGAAAACCCAACCCCTGCAGGGGGGTCTGGGGAGATTCTCCCCCAGGAGATTTTTTGAAATACTAACATCAAATACATATTCTGGTACTCTCTTGAGAAGAAAAATAAATACATCTATTACTACACGACATATTTAAAAAAATGAATGCCATTTTAGTTTTTTGTTACTTTGTTCTGAAAGTTGAACCTGCGTGAATTACTTTACATTGTGGATAAGGGTGGATAGCCCCCATTGTTCTGTGTGTCAAAATGAAAGACAGCCCACACACCTATCAATCATCAAACCGTGGGGTCTTATTTCATTACGTGTTGATTTCTATCAACACGTAATGTTGTATCGATGTATATAGAGATGTACTACAGTAAAAGTATTCTCCGTCGGGACTTCCACAACGCCGTTATCTTGATTCTGATTGGTCAGAAGACATTATCAAAGATGTTCTATTGAGAAGACGATCACTACGTGACAAAAGTTTTCAAAACCGTTTCTAGTCTTCGGTATTCTTGTTTTGGCGTGAGAATAGTTTGGGCAGCGTGAGAGCGTGAGATTGAGAGTGAAAGCGTGTGTCACACGCCAGATGCGTGAGAGTTGGCAACCCTGCGTAAGTGATGTCACAATTGTTTTCCTCCACTAAGAGATAGCTAAGATCAGCGCCATATAGATATAATCTATCTATATGGCGCTGGCTAAGATAAGATAACTTTAACAAGATGCCTGTGTGCTTAGTACCAGGTTGTTATCATACCAGCAATGGGTCTTGCTCATTCTGTCGCTTCCCGTCTGATGAAAGTATCAGGAGTGGCTGGATCAAGTTAGCTACCTAGCTAGTAGCTAGCACGTTAGTTAGCATTACAGCCTTGTCATTTGTATTAGCCTTAATATGAAGTAACATTAAGTAACCCAAAATGTTAAACAGTGAGTAGTAGTCATATTTCGTGAACCCTTTGAAGAGTACTGTCACCGGTGTGATCATTCTATAATACACAATTTAAGCCCGGGGGAGAAATGCTAATGCTAGCATCGGCGATCGCCGATCTTTTCTACTTCATGCTATCTGCACAAATGGTTGACATTACACATTAAAAAGACCAGGCAGTTCAGAGAGAATCAAAGGAAGGCAGACAGGCAGCTTTGCATGACATTCTTCTGGACGTGTTTCATTGTGGTGATAGTGAGGGTAGTCAATCGTTTTGTTGACAAGACAGTAGTGACGGCCATCTTGGTGACGTGTGTTGTTCTGCAAGACTAGAAATGTAGTTCATTGAGCGTTTCACACAAACAAATGTGTTACTTCACAGTTTTACGACACATTTTTTTTTTTGACTTGCAAAATTATCTTTTAAATTGACAAACATCATATGTGTAATTCGTGGCACAATTCAAACGGGATGGAAAGATAATCTTTCTCTCTCCATTGACTTCAATACATAATTTTTTCGAAATAAGGTCCCATGGAGGTCCACCGGAAGGGGAGGGACTTCGCCACTCTATTGACAAACCCCGTGATTAATCTTCAAGCTCTGGGATTGGATGTTGGAGTGGCAGTGCGCCAAGGTTACGCCGAGCGTCAAGCTCTTTGAAATGGAACGAAACCATGGCAGACTATTCAAAACTGGACTCGAACTCCCCCCTAGAACACATGCTGGCTATTGTGTTTCGCAACATGTTCTCTATGGCACGTCTCTACTGGGAATTGTAGTTTTAAAAGACGTTTTCGTTTTTCCCAAAATTAGAAGTTGACAGTATTACTCTGTGTACAGCCCTGGAGGTTTAGGCGAAAATCGCTTGTGTACATAATGCGCAGCATTAATATATGCCCACATGACAGCTCATTGTTACTTTGTAATTCTACTCCACTACAATTCAGAGGTTAACCTGGTATTTTATGTAGTTCTCATTCATAACACTCCGTTCGATGTCTCACTATGGGATGCGCCTCATCGCGGAGCAAACAGAAGCATCAATCTCATTACGCCAATCCTGATTGGCTGGTGATCTTGACGTCAACGTCAGGGAATCACCCCCTATAAGTAGCTTGCGCCACGACGCATGCGTCATTCAAACACCTCTTCTCGCTTCAGAGCACATCTCTACAGCAGCCGGACAAGCTTAACAGTCCACAGACTGAACCCAAATCCAAAACATTTCGGTCGACAGGCGCTCGCCGGCTACTCCTTCTGCTTCGCAAGAAGACGGTAATACTAACGCCAGTTAGTATTAAAATCGACCTCGCCGTTTCTTTCCCCGGAAAGTAAGGTAAGGTTTTGATTTTTCTCAAGCTAGCTACGCACCTGTTGCTAGCTAGATTCCGCTTACTACCTACACCACGGTAGCGAGGACGCTTTTCTTTTTCTCTCTCACGGAGGAGAAAAGGATTAGAAGTTTATTGACACACCAGTCAATATTCTTTGAGAACAAAGAACCCACACCGTCCCTTTTTCTCCGGATTAAGGACGGGTTGGTAACACTGTTCCCCTTCTGAGAGCAGCTACGGCCTCTCTCAAAGGGCGGACAATTGACGGGTCTGTGAAGGCACCACCGTCATGCGCATGCGCAGTGCCGGCTGGGGCTGTAAAGGCATCACCGTCACGCGCATGCGCAGTGCCGGCTGGAGCCGTAAAGGCACCACCGCCACGTGCATGCGCAGTGCCGGCTGGGGTCGTGAAGGCACCACCGTCACGCGCATGCGCAGTGCCGGCTGGAGCTGTAAAGGCACCACCGTCACGCGCATGCGCAGTGCCGGCTGGAGCCGTAAGGGCACCACCGCCACACGCATGCGCTGTGTCGGTGGGGATTGTCGAAATGGGGCACCACAGTGCTCAGACACTGGAGGGCCCCATAACACAACAAATAGAGACTCAGAGGGGAAGAGACGTGACATCTCAGCTGGCTCTAAGGAGCATACAGCGGGAGATGCTCACGACATCTGCTTGGGTTTCTCAAGACAGTTACACGGAGCTACAGACTCCAAGTCACCGTCACCCCCCCTCGCTTCTCGGGCTATCTGTATTCACAAGCCCGGGGAGAGTCAACCCATATTCTGGAGAGAGAGATTCTCTCTCTCCTATAAAGGAGGGTTTTATCTATAATGCCCGCCGAGCAGAGTCAGATTACGCAGACAAATGTCCTCGTAAAGCACCTGCTCAACATGGGTCTCATAATAAAACTAAACCCCCACGGCGTGCGGAGAGTATTGGTTATTATGAAATGCATAGTGGCACTACGCCACTGGCCGCACCCGACTTTTCTAGTACGGGGCGCGCCTACGGGTGCTGTCCTTTCACGGAAGGTGGTCACCACGGACGCATGTCTGACAGGCTGATAGGGTATTTACGAAGGTCGCCCGGTGAGGGGTCTCTGGAGCAGAGACCTCCAGCGGGCGCACGTAAATCACCCGGAGCTTTTAGCGGTGTTCCCCACCCTAAAACGCTTTCTGCCTTCTCTCAGAGGACACCATGTCCTCGTGAGGACAGACAACATGACCACAGTATCGTGTATGAACCGCCAAGGGAGGTTGCGTTGTCTCCAGTCACACACACTGGCACACAAACTGATCCTTTGGAGCGGCAGATGTCTCCTCTCTCTGAGAGCGACGCATGTACCAGGAGTGATGTACCTCGGGACAGAACTACTGTCCAGAGGTACACCACTCTATGCAGACTGGACTCCACATCCAAGGATCGTGAGTCTGCTGTGGGTGCGTTACGGCAGAGCCGCGTTAAATCTGTTCGCATAAAGAGAAAATGCTCAATGACAGCTGTTCTCTTTAATGCACGATTTAAACGCACCGTTAGGCGTGGACGCACTCGTACACGATTGACCTCCGGGTCTTCTGTACGCATTCCCACCCCTGGCTCTGATACCCCCAACTCTGGCCAGAGTGAAGGAGCAACGCCACACACTTATCTTGATGGCTCCGCCCTAGCCCGCAACGTACGGGCTGGCGGAGATATATCAGCTGTTGTGCGGGCAGCCATGGCAGCCCCCACTACGCAGGGACAGATTGTCTCAGGCCGGGGGGGGCGATCCTTCACCCACGCCCAGAGCGCGGGGCACTATGGGCCTGACCCGTGAGTGGTACAATCTGAATACAGTGGGACTCCCTCAGAAGGTGATAAACACTATTCAGAGTGCGAGAGCTTCCTCCACCAGGTCTCTTTATGACTGTAAGTGGAGGGTGTTTGAGGAGTGATGCCTTCAAGAAGGACACATCTCCTTTCAATGTCCTGTCGGGGTGATTTTATCATTTCTACAGGACTTGATCGATAAACACAGAGCTTTCTCCACGATCAAGGTGTACCTGGCTGCTATTGCTGCATGCCATGTGGGCTTTGAGGGTAAGACGGCTAGCCAACATCCTTTGGTCTGCCGTTTTATGAAGGGAGCTCGCAGGCTCCTCCCTGTCTCCAGGTCACTGGTGCCCTTATGGGACTTGGCAGTGGTTTTAAATTCGCTCAGAATGACCCCATTTGAACCCCTGGAAGGAGCTGACATGAAACGATCTGTCACTCAAGACAGTGCTGTTACTGGCCCTGGCATCCGCCAAGCGGGTCAGTGATATTCATGCGCTGTCTGTACATCCTTCATGCACTCAGTTCGCCCCAGGGCAAACGAGAGTGTTGTTGAAGCCCAACCCTGCCTTTACACCAAAGGTGGTTGGTTCGTGTACCCCAATTGACATTGAGGCATTTCCTCCGCCGCTGGTTTCCTCCGGGGAACAGCAGCAGGATCTGTTGTGTCCAGTCCGTGCTTTACGCACATATATGGACAGATCAAAGGAGCTTCGTCTTAATGACCAACTCTTTGTGTCCTGGGCTAACCCTCACAAGGGCAAGCCTGTTACTAAGCAACGGCTCTCCCACTGGATTGTGGAGGCAATTGCTTTGGCCTATACGAGTCAGAGTTTGCAAGCACCTTCAGGTCTGCGGGCTCACTCGACTCGGGGCCTGGCTACATCCTGGGCTTTGTTCAAGGGTGTTTCCATCCAAGACATCTGTGCAGCGGCGAGCTGGTCCTCGCCGCTCACTTTTGTCCGCTTTTACAGGCTAGACGTCTCCGCTCCAAGCGTGGCCCGAGCAGTGCTGGGCACCTTGTTGAGTCGGGACTCTACCTGTTAAGTTCTGGTTGGTTGGTGATTTTCGAGATACGCTCGTCTGGCAATACGGGAGCTACAATTTCCCATAGTGAGACATCGAACGGAGTGTTATGAATGAGAACTATAGGTTACTTACGTAACCCCAGTTCTCAGAGTAACATGAAGTGAGATGTCTCACCAGACGGCCCTCCTTGCTATGGTGAAGCGAGAAGAGGTGCTTATTTTGAATGACGCATGCGTCGTGGCGCAAGCTACTTATAGGGGGTGATTCCCTGACGTTGACGTCAAGATCACCAGCCAATCAGGATTGGCGTGATGAGATTGATGCTTCTGTTTGCTCCGCGATGAGGCGCATCCCATAGTGAGACATCTCACTTCATGTTACTCTGAGAACTGGGGTTACGTAAGTAACCTATAGTTATGCAATGAATGAAAAACTTGGGTCACAGGTTCCTCAACAGTGCATTACAAGACATCTATCAATATGTGTGTATACCTCCACCATTAAACTGTCATATTCTGCACATTTCTTATACTATCTACATACATCTTATAAGAGTATAATACATATGTATACTATCAGGGCTCTAGAGAACTACGGCAGATATGTAATATTTAATGCAGTCGAACCGTGTATTACAATGCCGTTATGTGATGACTTTCAAAGAGAAAAGCAAGCACACTCAGAATAAAGTATTCTTTTTTTAAAAAATGTTTTCGGATTTCACATCGCATAAACACCATTTCTCAACGTGCATTGCGGCTAAACCATCCAATCGCCGAGTTTAGGATCTTGCCTACGTCTGTTTCCGGTATTTGTTTATGACGATGTGATGTGAGATGTGAGACTGGGTTGGAGAATTGCACAGGGGAAAATAACGTATCCATGCCACAATTTTAGATGCAGATTTTGTTAAACTAATATACGTTTGCGCTGTAAATGGATGGGGAAGGGGGTAGCAATAAAGATAACACCATTAAACAGTTACACAACATAACAGAAATAATATCGATAGCAGCGTCCCTAGCAACCACCTTGGTAACAATGAAAACGTTGTATGGACACAATTTCCTGAGGTAATCTTCGTAACTAGCAAACTACAGATCATGTACATCCACTGCACACATGATCTGAAATAACAAAACATATTTCTCGCATCAAATGACATCAAAACGCATTTTAATGGCCAAACTAACCTTAAAATAGGCATTTTCCACCGAGAATAAAACGAAGGTCGGCCATGTTTTTTTTTGTTGCGGGGAGAAATTTGAAGATCACGTGACATAGACGCCAGGCATTGGAAATGAATGGTGAAAAAAAACGTAGGGATCCTACAATTTCAGAGGCGTTTTTGTAGAAATACTACGTCCCAAGCTGGTCCCAAGTTGTGGACCAACGTAGTTATTACACGTTTAGATGCGAGACTGGGTTGGCATTTCCTGTTTCTGCCGGAGAGAGGGGAGTTTGTCCCAAAGCTTGCCGCTGTATTTACTCCCTCCATCTGACAGGAAGGAGCCTCGTTGAGCTGCAAGTGTCACTCCACAGAGTTCACACCGTCACGGAGGGGGAGTGTGTAGGGGTAGGGTGTAGGGCGTGGATTGGGACTAAATGTAAAGCTCATGTCCTTAACAGTTACTCCCATGTATACAACATATAAATAAGCGAGCATAATGACATGGATAATGTGGATAATGACATGCTACTTAGACCCTGAATTAACGCTCCGTTATACTGTTTGTACTTTGCAAGTTAGCTGGAAATGCCACTGAGTGCATTTCAATGTAAGCAACACACTGTTTAATTCAGTCCTTGTACACTTTCTTTTGTAATCGGTTTTAGACACTTGCTTTTTAATGTATTGCCGTTGTGCAGCCTCATACACAAAGCTTCGATAATTTCAATCCTGACCTGTCACGGTGTGTGAAGCAGGTAGGACCCAAATGCAGATTAAAGTGAAAGTTCCTTTATTTCAAGGCTAGGTGATAACACAGACAGAACAGAACACTCACCGACGAACTAGTCATGACAAAAGACGAACCGACAAAGACAGACAGAAAAACCAGAACTTAAATACACACAAGACTAATCACACAAACAAGACACAGGTGAGGAGGGAGGAGAAAACACAGGAGCCACAGGTGAACACAATTGGGTAATCAGACACACCAGGGAAACTAACGACAGGGAACCACAGACAAATCCAAACAAGACACAACGCAGACAGAAACAGGCAAGACAGGAGGTGAAGACCTTACAAAATAAAACATGAAACAAGACAAGACAACATAAAGACAGATCGTGACAGTACCCCCCTCAAGGATAACACTCAGACGTCCCAAAAAAACACAAAAGTCCTCAAGCAGGGTGGGTGGAGGAGGGACGTATCACTAGGCCACCAGGGTGGGTGAAGGGGGTCAGGAGGACGGGACTGAGCTGACCGCCCAGGAGCACAGCAGAGGACCAGGAAGGGATCTCGGGCGGACGGCCCGTGGGCAAGGCAGAGTTCAAGGAGGGGTTCTCGGGCGGACGGCCCGGGGGCAAGGCAGAGTTCAAAAAGGGGTATTCGGGCGGACGGCCCGGGGGCAAGACAGAGTCCAAGGTGGGGGTTATGGAGGGGCGAAGGCCATTGCGGGCGAACTCAGGGGGCCGAGCATTAGGGCGAGGACCGCGGCCGGGAAAGTCAGGGGGCCGGGCTCGAGGACGAGGGCTGCGGCAGGAAGAGTCAGGGGGCCGGGATCGCGGGCGAAGACCACGGCTCACAGAGGGCCGGGATCGCGGGCGAAGACCACGGCTCACAGAGGGCCGGGATCGAGGGTGAAGACCACGGCTCTCAGAGGGCCGGGATCGAGGGCGAAGACCACGGCTCTCAGGGGGCCGGGCTCGAGGGCGAAGACCAGAGAGCGCCGGAGGCCGGGCAGGACCCGGTGTCGGCCGGACAGGAACCGGAGCTGGTGGGACAGGCCTCGGCAGGATCCCCCACGGAAGAGGACCAGGACACGGGATTGGCAGGACCCCCGGCGAGACAGAGGATGGCGGGGCCTCCAACGGAACAGGACAAGGGGTTGGTAGGACCCCCGGCAGGAGAGTAGTCGACGGGGCCTCCAATGGCACAGGACAAAGGGTTGGCAGGAGAGTAGTCGGCGGGGCCTCCAACGGCACAGGACAAAGGGTTGGCAGGACCCCCGGCAGGAGAGTAGACGGCGGGACCTCCAACGGGACAGGACAAAGGGTTGGCAGGACCCCCGGCGGGGCCTCCAACGGCACAGGACAAAGGGTTGGCAGGACCCCCGGCAGGAGAGTAGTCGGCGGGGCCTCCAACGGCACAGGACAAAGGGTTGGCAGGACCCCCGGCAGGAGAGTAGACGGCGGGACCTCCAACGGGACAGGACAAAGGGTTGGCAGGACCCCCGGCAGGAGAGTAGTCGGCGGGGCCTCCAACGGCACAGGACAAAGGGTTGGCAGGACCCCCGGCAGGAGAGTAGTCGGCGGGACCTCCAACGAGACAGGACAAGGAGCTGGCAGGACCCCCGGCAGGAGAGTAGACGGCGGGACCTCCAACGGGACAGACATACGATTGGTAGGACCCCCGGCAGAGGAGTAGTCAACGGGGCCTCCAACGGGACAGGACATGGAGTTGGCAGGACCCCCAGCAGAACCTCCAACGGACCAGGACATTGGGTAGGGACTTGAGAGGGGACTCGAGAGGAGACTCGAGAGGGGAACCAAGGGGGAACTCGAGAGGAGAACTAAGGGGGAACTCAAGAGGGGACTCGAGAGGGGAACTAGAGAGGGGACTCGAGGAGGGACTAGAGGAGGGACTAGAGGAGGAACTAGAGAAGGGAACTCGAGAGGGGAACTAGAGGAGGGACTAGAGAGGGGACTAAAGGAGGGAACTCAAGAGGGAACTGGAGAGGGGACTCGAGAGGGGACTCGAGAGGGGACTCGAGAGGGGACTCGAGAGGGAACTGGAGAGGGAACTGGAGAGGGGACTGGAGAGGGGACTCGAGAGGGAACTGGAGAGGGGACTCGAGAGGGGACCCGAGAGGGGACTCGTGTAGGACCTTGAGAGGGGACTTGAGAGGGAACTTGTGTCGGTCGGTACGCCGACAGGACACGGGGAGCTGGCGTCGGCTGGGGAGCCAGCAGGAGACGAGGTGCTGGAGTCGGCCGGTACGCCGACAAGACTCGGGGAGCTGGTGTTGGCTGGAGAGCCAACAGGAGACGAGGTGCTGGAGTCGGAACCATGACTGTATGGGCCAGCTCTGGTGCAGGGACCACGGTTGTAACATCCAGTTCTGGAGCCGGAAACATGGCTGTAAGGTCCGGAGCTGAAGCCTGGATCATGGCTGTGTGGGCCGGTTTTGGAGCCGGAAACATGGCTGCTGGGGCCGGCACTGGAGCCGGAACCATGGCTGCTGGGCAAGGAACCGGAACACGGATCCATGGCTGTGTGGGGTGGTACTGGAGCACGGTACCATGTCTATGTGGGATGGTACTGGAGCACGGAACCATGGCTGCTGGGTCCGGCACTGGAGCCGGAACTGGCGCTGGAACACTGGCCTTTCGTCCTTTAGGAGTCTTTTGGAGGCTTCGTGGACCTCCAAACGCCAGACCAGACCCCAGGAAAGGGTCAGAACATGAAGCCTGGTACTCAGGCTACGAGAGAAAACCCTAAGCCACTCGGGCAACAAGCTCCAGAGCCAGGGCTTGCGAGCAACCTCCTGACGTGCCTCCTTCAACGCAGCCTCTCGACCCCGTCTAGATGAGGCGCCTTTCCACGTATAACAAATATACTCCAGAGAGTATCCAAGACTTTCCGCATGTCGCATCAAAAGGGCTGAATCTGCTGGGTCCATAATGTGGTCGGTTCGTACTGTCACGGTGTGTGAAGCAGGTAGGACCCAAATGCAGATTAAAGTGAAAGTTCCTTTATTTCAAGGCTAGGTGATAACACAGACAGAACAGAACACTCACCGACGAACTAGTCATGACAAAAGACGAACCGACAAAGACAGACAGAAAAACCAGAACTTAAATACACACAAGACTAATCACACAAACAAGACACAGGTGAGGAGGGAGGAGAAAACACAGGAGCCACAGGTGAACACAATTGGGTAATCAGACACACCAGGGAAACTAACGACAGGGAACCACAGACAAATCCAAACAAGACACAACGCAGACAGAAACAGGCAAGACAGGAGGTGAAGACCTTACAAAACAAAACATGAAACAAGACAAGACAAAACACCATAAAGACAGATCGTGACATGACCGGTCTTACTGCATGCCAAGTAACAGTTGCAAAGAGAACTGTCACCTGTAATCTTTATTTTTGCATTGACATTTCTTTGCATTCTGTTTAATTGAGTCCCTTTTTGTGTGGTAGTCGCTTTTAGGGACTATAACGTTTGAATGTATTTGCTGCTCAGTCTCTGGATGACAGAGACTGGTCTACTCCCTGGACTGGTCTCAAAGATAATGAGAAACAGAGAAAGAGGGACCAGAAAGCTAAATTGTTCAGTCTCCAGTATTGGTCTTGTAATGGGAAATCATTGGTGAATAAATGGAGCAAGTCAGCGTGAGATTGAGAAAGAAGAACAGGTATGAACAGGTTGAATCAGGTAGCTGCTGTTGGAAAGACACTTTATATAGGTGTATGTGGCAGAAATAATAAAAAGTAAATAGCAATAGATAGAATAGTGTTTACTACAAGCATGCAGTGTGTGACAGTACAGAACAAAATGATAATTTAGGGAATATCAGCATGTCATTTCCTTTTAATGCTTTTTCCTTCACCATATGCCCGATGTAATACAAAACATAACAAAGTGAAAGTCTTTTTAATGCCACCAATAGACATTAAACCCACAGCTCCCATCAGAGACCTAGCGAGAGAAAATAAAAAAAAGTATGCTGTAGTTAGGCTCATATAAAAAGATTTCCATCTCCAAATACATAGCACAGCTTCAAACTGAGTTTTGTTTTTCATTAGCTATGCTGTTTGGATGCTGAACAGCTTTTTATCTGACAATGTACAATTCACACTTTGCCCTTGAGACTATTTCAAAAATATCTACTATTTATGAACCACAGGAACATTGCACAAGTGAAAAGCATTCAGTGATCTCAATATATTTTATTTTGAGTAAAAATGGTCTCAGGTAAGATGTTCTTCATGATATGAAGGTTTATTTAGTAACCGGCCATATGTTTGTAGTCCCATGAGTAGAGCAGATAACATGGATGGTTTTTGAGAAATTATGTTGAAGACATTTCTATTGTGGAGATTGATGATGTACCCATTTTTAAAGGGCACACACACTTGGCCAGAAAACATCTGTTTGCTATTAAATCATAGTTGCTATTAAGAAATAATGTATTTTTTACATACATGTTTTACATTAAAAAGACAGGAAGTCAGTTAACAACCATGCGGTGAGGCCACACTTTAGCTAATGGCAAAAGTCGGTTTGAATGTTTTCACTTCCAAGCATGTGTGACACTTGGGTCCTGCTTTGCTGTTGCTTTCTTGTACTTCACCGGAGTCAGTTTGAGATATCAATCACAGCTTCACCTGTCATACTCCAATGTAATGGAAAAACAACTAAAGAAAAACGAAATAGTAATAATAATAAAATGTCTCCACTGATCTGTGTTGTAAATGTGATTTATGTATGATTCCAATCGCTTTTTATAGTCAAAATCAGCTAATTTGCCGAGCTCCGCTACAACTACGGGTAGCGATGAGAAGTGAGGCAGGTACGAGCTCTGCCTCTCATAAGCCCACTGTAACTGGCTGGAGCGCGGGCAGGGGCGGCGGGTGCTGTAGGCTAGGGAAGGCTAAGCCTTCCCAAATATTTGTGTCACTGCATCCTGGTAAAATAAAAATATAATGTATAATGTTTGTGTCTTTGACATTAGCGCTGCTATGCAGCCACCTGTGCCCTGTACTACGAAGCCAGTTCAACATACCCTGGATATGTTTGAGTTATCTAAACTAACCCTAACAAACGAGATCTCGCTAAGCGGTCCTACAACGCTGTTTATCATCTCGGTAAATCAAGCCAGGGTTTCTCCCACCAGCTGAGAGCACGTTCACGTGAAAGGGGCGGGGTTAGCAACATTTGACCAATCACAAATAGGGACAGCGCAGCGTCATACTTCATTAATGAAAAGTAAACTAATATTAGACAAATATGAACTTTAACCATCCATGACTTAAACATATAATCCAGGATACAAGCCACATAGTTGCACCTGCAAGGTGAATATAGAACAACTGGTTAAAAAATAACTACCGAGTGTTTGAAAGCGTACAACAGTTTTATGATATCACTACCCCATCTAAGACACGAGTGGATCTGTCTTGAATTACATTTGAGTTGAGTGTTTAGTCAACTTAATGTGTTGCTTAAAATAATACTTCTGCATACAGTATGTGACAATGTAGGTGATGCACGGCCAGATACGGCTCGAGAAGCTGACTCAGATAAGGAAATGTGATATATTATGATATTATATCTGAATGATAAAGTGTGACACGTCGGCATCTTCTCTGCATACGGCAGTTTAAACTGTATTTCCTTTATCTTGTGATATGACTTGATAGATTTAAACTCCGCACACTGAGCTCTGATTGGTCAGCAGGTGGTGCTTTCACTGAGTTGATCTCTTTTCTATAGACGCCGGTGCCGGGCAGCATCAGGTAAAAAAAAGTTATTTAGCCTTCCCAAACCTGAGCCTCACGCGCCGCCTATGAGCGCGGGCACTAATTTAACGCGGGCATTTATTTTGTGAGCGCGCTCAAGCCAGTTACTGTGGGGTGAGGTGAGGCACAGATGAGATCTGCCTCACCTCAGAATGCGTCACCCCACAGAAACTGGCTGGAAAGCGGGCCCTAAGCGCATGCCTGCACCATCTCACTGTATGTCACCAATGTAATGTTTGTAGATCCCTTTATTACATTTATCCTCGCCATCCAGTCTCTAAATAACTTATTTCACGTATATATGATATTTAGGCTCGCTGGTCTCATCATACAACAGCAATGAAAAAAGCACCAGGGGAGGCAGCCATAACCTCTGCCGCACTGAAGGGGGCGCAAGTGAGCCCACAGGTTCTTGTTGCTGCTGTTATTCTACGCAGAGACGGTAGACGCAAACAACAAACTAGACTTTTGAAACTAGAGGAAGATAAGGAGGACTTTTACAAAAAAGTAATAGAGATTGTTGTCCAGAAGGATAGCATGGACTTCATCTTCAAGTCAAGGTAAGACCCCAATTGTAATGAAAATGGGATCTTACTAAGAAAGAACAATCCAATATTTAGATTTTGGGTATCCTTTTGTTGAACAGTCTGTTTAAAATGAATCGAAGCATCAGACTAAAAAAGCTTTTGAAAATAACCGAATATTTCGATTAAGGTCACAATATATTATTTGTAAATCTGACTCTGAAAGAGTCAGTGCCTCACTAGCCATGAACCTCACCGCACGTCACTGTTAATTAAAAAGTGATCTACGGAATCTAAAGACATTTAGCTAAACATAAAATATAACCAATAAATGCAGATAGATTATACACAGAATAGTACACGTAGATCATAATTATTATTATATTTACAACTGAGTGAACAGAGCAACAACTCACCCAAAGCTAAGAATCCTCTAAAACTGACGAATTCCCAAAATGCACCACATTCAGCGCAACACTAGCTTCCGGCTGTAGCTTTTCAAAATAAAATAAAATGACAAAACTGGCTGTAGTCCCAGTTTAACAGGATTTAGTAAAACAAACATTCATTATTTACACTGTTACACATGCTTATGATTATCAGGTAATGATTAACATGTTCACCATCTTTAGCATTTTATTATGCTGACATTAGCTGATTTATACTAATCAAGAATGTCTCTAGTATTGATATTTTAACTTATGATGGCAGTATATTGAAATGAAGGGATCACACAGTATAACAAATGATCTTGAATTGAACATAAATAATTGTACCAAATCCAATAACTGTATCATCAAAAATATAACAATTTAGTATTTAACTAAACACCACAAAAGTAAACAGTATGATGGCACTAAATGAACAGCCAGGGGATCTCAAGAGTCAGTATGATCTTCTGGGGATCATGAACATCTTTACTAAAAATGTAATAAGTGTTGAGACATTTACATGTCTTTAAATCACAAATGTCAGTGTATAGGAAAAAGCAAGAGTATCACTCAAGTGTTTGGGATACATCGTCTGGGAACCTTGAATGTTTGTACTTAATATTGTGCCAATCCATTTAGCATGTAAAGGTAGATCTGCTAGTGGAGCTAGACAAAATGTCTGGGGAATCACAAACGGCATTCATTGTGAATGTCTGAATCAAATTGCATGAAAATCAGTGCAATGGTTCCTTAATTATTCAGTCTGGATCAATGTTGAGGACCAATGAAAAACATCCATAGAAGAACCTTGCTAATTACAACCAAAAGATAGGACCAAACTACAAATGATTAAATACTTGCAAATAGTTGTTGCATTTATTTAAGAAGTTTCAATGCACTAGGTTTGTGCATTATACTGAAAACATGGTTTTACTGAGGATTCCAAGCCCATCCAAAAAACTGAAAGAAAAACGAATGTGCGTTGGGTACTCTGCTACCTTCTACATTAAGGACTTCAAACTGGCTATCTGAGAAAGGGAGAGTTGAGAGACACAGCAATGATACAGAGAATGGGGAGCACAAGGCAATTTAACTATGAACTCACCCTGAAAGAACCTTCAGTCTGTCAATCAGCTGGCCCACCGCCTTCACAGAGCCTCTGCTGGCAACATTGGAAGTGTAATGCTTAGTGTCCCCCTCTATACCTGTAATGAGATCTCTGGGCAATCTTATTGAATTATTCTGATGGTTTTTTAGTAGTTTTGTGCCTCGGGCCCTGACACTCCTCACTGATAAATCCTGGCTATGAAAGAAAATAGGCTTAAGTGATGGATGAACAAATACAATTTTCGAATGGTCTTTTTATAGGATTGTGGGGGGGCCCTCAAGAATGACCTATCCAGTGGGGTTTTCCTTATTAGGTTTAACCTTGCAATGTGTTCTGTTCAACCTTTATTTTCTATACAGCAGCAAAACAAATTATTGCTGTGATATTCTTCATCTTCTCTGCCAGGTGTTCAACCTTTGCACTGACTTTTTAGAACAATGTCTAACTAGCATTGATAATGAGTCTCTGAAGACCAAAGTGAAAGACATAAAAGTTAGTGTTGCTTTATAAACACTGAATAGCAGCCATCTGACGGCTGCCTCTGGATGCTTTTTTGAGGCTGAACATTTTAAGGAGCTTCAAAAATGCAAATGAACAGAGGCTCACAAACAAACTTAATCAACAACTAATAACGCAGCTGTTTCAAAGACTGAATATGGAAGCTAGAAATGGGTTTTTGCCTCTTTAATTGGAGCAAATTAATGATTTAGTTGAGCATTAGCTGACTCTAGGCACTCATTGTGACTAATCTTTATCAAGCTATGCACTGATGGATGTGGAAATGGTGGTATATGAATACATAGATGAAATATATTGATGCATATTTAGAACTGGGGGATGCTTTTTCATGTTCAGTCTTGGCATGTCTTCTAGTTTATAATTCCATTTGATTTATGGCTGAAGCAATGTGCTGTTCTCCGGCTACATTAGGACCTCTGAGCTAATTGAATGAGCTGTAAATCATTATTTGCTTGCAAAGCAACAATGGTTTATCAGACGTCTCCCTGCTGTTATGAAAATCAAAGCAGAATTCAACGATGTTGAAAACCACCATCTTGTCCAAATGTATACTTGAGCAACACATGCCAAAGTATCTTAAGCCTTAATGGGCAAATACCCATGAAAAAGCAATAATACCCAGCTGCAGCAAGCCTGTATGAAACACTCAGTACTGGTAACATCTTGTAGATTTAGATATATTTATAAACTATTTAGGTTCTTGGATGTTTTGTCGATTTGTCTGTTTAGCACCCCTCTATCCTTCACCCCCCAAGGACCCTCCCCCGTCCTCCACCCCCACCTCCTTCCCTGTCTACTCCTTCTTCTTCCCCTTCTCCGTCCTCTAGTACCCCCCCTACCCTTTCCTCCTGTCCCCCTCCCTCTACCCCCTTCTCCCTTCCACTACCTTCCACTCCCTCTCCCCCCCAGAGGTTGCGCTAGACTTTTTCACTGCCCGTCATTTTGACGGACAGGATCGTAACATTTCGCGTAAAGCCAAAACTCACAGACATTTCAATGATTTGTCGGGCAAAGTTGGCTTTGGAAACGGTATCATTTCCTTTTTGGCTGGCATGCTTAACACCGGAGCCTCGCTGCGGGCAAACTTTGGCACTGTTCCGAGTTTGTACTAATCCGTCAAAATGACGGACTGCTTTCAGATTTTTTCGTCATTGTTAAAAATATTCGGTTAACGCGACCTCTGCTCCCCCCTGTCCTCTAGCTCCCACTCACCCCTTCTTCCAACCAACAAGCTCCGTCTCCCCAACCCATTACGAACCGATATATCACATGGCCAGCCCACAGAGGAAGGTGCAAGATTGGTCCTTTTCCGGCACCAAACCCATCCTGATACTGGGAGACTCCAATATCAACCGGATACCACCCCATACCAACCGAAAACTACAACTGGACTCCTACCCTGGAGCCAAAGTCTATCACCTGATGGAACTCTTCAAGCACACGCCTCCAATCCCAACAGCCAAGATCGTTATCATCTCCATTGGCATCAATAACAAGGACGATGACCCCCACCGCACCACAGGCAAACAACTTCGCAGCATGATCAAACACGCCTCCGAGACCTTCCCCAGGGCTTCTATTTACACCCCCCTCATCAACATAACTTTTATTGTACCTTTGCTAAATTGCCTCTTTTAAACCTATTTTGATCTTTTATTCTTTTAGGCTCAATGCTTTTAAACCTTGTTTTCAAGGAGTACAACCGTTTGTCTTAGCACATGGTTTTAAACAAACATTTTGAAAACCTGTCTCCAGCCCAGCCATCCCCTCTGTGCCTACCTTCTTAGCCTACTTGCTAGCTGGAATATATTTGTTGGACTCTACTAAAAACTACAGGATGTTGTGGCCCCTGCCGGGCCTCCCCTAGCTACCCAGCTAGCCCTTCTATTAATTTGGATAGCCTGCTTTCTGGCTCTTTGGATATTGTCTGGGGTCTGCCAAGAACATCAGGACTTCGTGGCCCCTCCTCTGTCCTCCCCTGGCTTGGTGAGTACCTTCATACCAGTGTTGTAGTCAAGTCACCAATTCACGAGTCCAAGTCACTCTCGAGTCACCACTCTTCGAGTCCGAGTCCAAGTCCAAGTCCGAGTCACCAAGGGAGAGTCGTAGCCGAGTCCGAGTCACCCAAGGAGTGTCCGAGTCGAATCATCATTACCTGTGTTCGAGTCCGAGTCCAAGTCCAAGTCACCCAAGGAGTGTCCGAGTCGAGTCCGAGTCATTATTACCTGTGATCGAGTCCGAGTCCAAGTCCGAGTCACCTAAGAATAGTCCAAGTCAGAGTCACAAGTCTTCATGTATTAATCTTCGTGGATATATGTGTTGCAATGTAGCTGCTCCTCAACATTACTTTTATCCAGTCATGTTATACTAATCTGTCTATTGAACTGCTGTGAAGCGAGTTTGGCTGCAATTCTTATAATAAGTGCTATACAAATATAAAGCTTATTTCTAATATTAAAGGTGGGGTAGGTAATTTTGGAGAAACCAGCTCGAGTGCGCTAGAATTTGAAAATACACAGCCGGAAAAAATCTGCCACTTCCTTACAGAGCCCCTCCTCCAACACACACGAACGCGCACATGACCAATGAGGGCACGAGGTAAGTTTGTGCACAGATGGAATGCTAACAGGCAGGTAGGCCATCCAGTTATTTTAGCCGGGCCGGCTCAGATGATTGGTCGTGCTTTTTACAGTACTACGGCTTCCACAGATGACATTTTTTTATGGATTTTTTGTCAAAGCACTTAAGATATTCATTGCTATCGGGATGTTAAGAGCATTCTATGCAATATAACAAAAAGTGTATCTCGAGCCGGTTTCTCAAACTTACCTACCCCACCTTTAACATTATTATTATTATTATTATTATTATTATTGTAAATGACCCTTAATATGTCGAACTATATTTAAAATGAGTTACCTTTTAGAGAAGTGATTATATTTGTATGCCAATATTTTCCTATGGTAAAGTTTTCGTTTTGCACTTTTATTTTGATAGTAATAAGATCTGGACTCTTATTTTGAAGGAACTTTTACCGGTTAAATCGGTTTACCATAAATATTAAGCCCCAGAAAGCACATGGCTACTTAGCATGCAAAATGATGTCATTCTGCATTTTAAGTAGCCATGTGCTTTCGTGTTATCTGCTGAATCTTTATTTATTGATTAGATCACGTTACTCTGATGATAGTGTTCAAGACAGCCTATATGTCTGAACTCGATCCTTAGAGTAATGGGTTACGGAGCCTTCTCTTCAATATTGTTTCCACATAACGAGCATTTTGCGCTGCTCTTTTCCAATGTGGATGCAGAATGTGTGAAAGCATACAGCTGATGTGGGGTGTGTTTCTAGACATCTTTAGACTGGAATAGCGGGGCCCAGTACGTGAACTCGCCTCGCAGGTGCACACGCCAGGATAGAGGACTTCAGACTCCAGAGAAAACTTGCTCAAGTCCGAGTCCAAGTCGGAGCGTCAACGTGCAAGTGGAGTCCAAGTCATCGTGGGGGGAAACATTCACGAGTCCGAGTCCAAGTCATCGTATGCGAGAATTCACGAGTCCGAGTCCAAGTCATCTTGCGCGAGAATTCACGAGTCCTAGTCTGAGTCGCGTCAATCAGTGCGCGAGTCCGAGTCGAGTCACGAGTCCCGAAAATCGGCACTCTAGTCCGAGTCCAGGACTCGAGTACTCCATCTCTGCTTCATAAAAAAAAAGTGTGTGCACACAGAAGATTGAGTACTCCTCCCAAGCCACCTCATCACCTCCTGGAAATGTGTGGTTGCGCTATGGGACGCAAATATTCACCAGCTTATGCGGATATCTAGCAGACTAGGAACAGTCCGCTATGCTGAAATGCCAAACCCTACCCCTCCTTTACCTCCGATATTTAGATGATGTCTTCGGACTCTGGGAGTGGGGTGGGGCAGGGCCGGACTGGGACAATAAATCAGGCTGGGAATTATACACCCAGCCAGGCCACTACCAGTTTTCTTTTGTGCCATTTTCCTGGATTTATTTGTCAATATTTACAGCGTTGCTGCCCATAGTGATAGCCCTAAACTTTAAATATACTACCCCAGAATAAACATATGGACATGGGTCAATATTTTAAAAAAAAATTGCAAATCTATTTAGGAACCTATCCATGTGAACATATTTTAAGTGGAGGTGGACCTGAAATCCTCTAGGGGGGTCTGGGGGCATGCTCCCCCGATAAGATTTTTTTTAAATGTTGGACTTAAATGCATCAA
The DNA here is from genome assembly GCF_902827175.1 of Gymnodraco acuticeps. Lineage (NCBI taxonomy): Eukaryota > Metazoa > Chordata > Actinopteri > Perciformes > Bathydraconidae > Gymnodraco > Gymnodraco acuticeps. Next base: position 2,687,189 of record NW_022990021.1, read on the forward strand.
TCTGGTGCACTTTGAGGGGGAAATAAAGAGACTACACCCATATAAAACAGAACTGTATACATTTAAATAATCATACAATCTTAAGAACATGGCCATAACCAATAACATACCATATCCAATATGAAAAAACATTGAAACTTGTTTATTTGTTTTTGGTTCATTTATAGTTGTGAGTGTGTCCTGTCTCCCCTGGCAGCAGCAAAGACTAGTTTTAGCTCTCAATAAGTTTTTTAAGTTTATCTTACCTTTTTTCACAGAGTTAACATTTTTTTTTTATTATTCATGCATATTTTACTAATCACTCCCCCTTCAAATAAAAATATGTGTTTACATAAATGGTGACCAAACCGTTTGAGACCCACAGAGAACTTAGACTAAGTTAACTATCTAAACACTCAGAGAGTCCTTTACCTCACCTGAGCTGTAGTTATCAGTCTCTCAGTCTGACAGCAGAGGAATCCTCCACCTTGTCGACAGCTCATTATATCCGTTAGCGCAGCTAGCTAGCACCAGATGCTAACAACAACACTACACGTAACCGGTGGGCGCTTTCTCGCTCGCTCGCGCCACACATACCCTCCCGACTCGAGCTTGAATGACACACAGAGACCAATCGAGGGCATTAGTGTATGATCTGTATGAAAGTGCAACACACTCTCACTCCCTAAGCGTCCAGGAGCGACGTTTGGTCAGTGTCCGTGGCGTCCAGTTGTGACGTTCCTAGGCTCCTTCAGCGTCATAAAGGGACGCAAATAGCTTTCAACTGATTGCAATGTATTCCCATCTGCGGCGGGATTTGACGCTCATGGAAGCATGGCATTCGTTTGTGTCGGCTGCCCTTAAAGGCAATGTGAGCGTCCATTCCCATTGGATAACGGAGAATTGTACACCCGGAAGTAAGTATTCCTCTTACTGTCGATTGATTTTACAGTGATATCTGCACTACTCATTGACTAAAAAACACCAGATTATCCTTGATAATTACACAACATTGATTGGTTTAAATTGTGTGCAATGCTTTTGTATTTTTCCCCTTCGATTCGGAGAAACAAATATTTTTTCGGAGTAAAGGATGGCAGAAGACACTACACTACCCAGAATCCCCAGCTATCGTTTGGACTACACCATGTGCTCTGTTTGACAAACCCCGTTTTTTTCACTATTCATTCCAATGGCTGGCGTCTATGTCACGTGATCTTCAAATTTCTCCCTGCAGAAAAAGAAAACATGGCCGAACTTCGTTTTATTCTCGGTGGAAAATGCCAATTTTAAAGTTAGTTTGGCCATTAAAAAGCGTTTTGATGTCATTTGATGCGAGAAATATGAGTTGTTATTTCAGATTATGTGTGCAGTGGATGTCCATGATCTTTAGTTTGCTAGTTATTACGAAGATTACTTCAGGAAATCGCGACGTTTTCATTGTTACCAAGGTGGTTGCTAGGGACGCTGCTATCGATATTATTTATGTTATGTTGTGTAACTGTTTAATGGTGTTATCTTTATTGCTACCCCCTTCCCCGTCAATGTATAGTGTTGGTCCACAGCGCAAACATATTAGTTTAACAAAATCCGCATCTAAAGATAGCCTACGTTATTTCCTCCTGTGCAATTTCAGTCTCACATCTCACAGCACATCGTCATTAACAAATACCGGAAACAGACCGAAAACTTTTTTTAAAATAAAATACTTTATTCCGAGTGTGCTTTATTTTCTCTTTGAAAGTCATCACATAACGGCATTGTAATACACGGTTCGGCTGCATTAAATATTACATATCTGCCGTAGTTTTGTATTTATAGAGCCCTGATGAGAAGACTTCTAGACAAACATGAGGAACTGAAAACGTGACGTGGATCATAAATATATCAGCCATTAAACAACATCTTACATTTCTTTTCACACAATACGTCTCCTTGCAGTATCAACACTAATTCGGCTGACTTTTATATTTGATCCAATTGGTAGATAGGCTGTATTTACACCATAAAGGTGCACAGCTGATATAAAGGGACACCTAGTGGTTAAAGCATGTTATTGAATTTCATTATTTTTATTATTAGATATTAATAGGATCCCTATAAAGTATATTCATTACTCGTTATTCTCTACTAATAGTTAATTAAAGACTGTATATAATGACTATTTTGCACATCCCTTTCAAGATGTTCTAAGGTTTATTGACATATCATATAGGCCTACACAACTATGGTGTAGTTCTGCATTGAATGAAAAACTTGGGTCGCAGGTTCCTCAATAGTGCATTACAAGACATCTATCAATATTTGTGCATACCTCCAGCAATATTAACTATGTTGAAGCACTTATTTTAACTGATATTATACATAATGTATTATACTCTTATAAGATGTATGTAGATATTTCATCTCCGGCCAAATGTTCCAACTTGGGATCAATAAAGTATATCTTATTTTAAGCTGATCGATGGCTACTGCCATATTTGCAAAATTTGCCTCTGAACCTTGACAAGTGCATGTTTCAGGCTTATCAATTAATGTAATGTAATGTTATCAATTAACAACAGGGGTCACAAACATAAGACCAGCTGTTAAATAAAGCTCTTCTGACCTTAGCTGGCATGTGTGTATATATATTAATGCTGCCCATTATGGGCACAAGCAATTTTCACCCATTTATTAATTATATGTTTTAAATTTGAGTGTTTCCTATCCCCTAAACCTCCAGGGATGTACACAGTTTAATACTGGCAACTTCTTATTATGGGAAATACGAAAACGTCTTTTAAAACTACAACTCCCAGTAGAGACGTGCCATAGATAGAGAACATGTTTGCGAAACAGAATAGCCAGCATGTGTAGTTCTGGGGATGGGGGGGGGGGGGGGGGGGACGCGGTGGACCCGTTCAAATCCAGTTTTGGACAGTCTGCCGTGCATGGTTCCATCCCATTTCAAGTGCTGTTCGAGAATCGGCGTAACCCTCGGAGCAGACTCTCCAATCACAGAGCTTGAGGACTATCACGGGGTTTGTCAAACAGAGCACATGGTGTAGTCCAAACGATAGCTGGGGATTCTGGGTAGTGTAGTGTCTTCTGCCATCCTTTACTCAGAAAAAACATTTGTTTCTCCGAATCGAAGGGGAAAAATACAAAAGCATTGCACACAATTTAAACCAATCAATGTTGTGTAATTAACAAGGATAATCTGGTGTTTTTTAGTCGATGAGTAGTGCAGATATCACTGTAAAATCAATCGACAGTAAGAGGAATACTTACTTCCGGGTGTACAATTCTCCGTTATCCAATGGGAATGGACGCTCACATTGCCTTTAAGGGCAGCCGACACAAACGAATGCCGTGCTTCCATGAGCGTCAAATCCCGCCGCAGATGGGAATACATTGCAATCAGTTGAAAGCTATTTGCGTCCCTTTATGACGCTGAAGGAGCCTAGGAGCGTCACACATGGACGCCACGGACACTGACCAAACGTCGCTCCTGGACGCTTAGGGAGTGAGAGTGTGTTGGAAAGTGGCCATGTCGGCAGGCCACATCATGTAGATAGCCAGTCACCCTCTGTGAGGCAGAGTCAGACCCACATTTGCGCAGCGTTACGTTCACAATACATACATACAATTTTTCCCAGCAGGCCACTTAACAGGCCAGGCCATCGGGAAACCTCCCGGTCCTCCCGATGGCCAGTCCGGGCCTGGGGTGGGGTAAGCCTGGGCGAAACGAGTGAAAACGAGTGAAATGGTCGATTACCAGTATGTTTGACAGAGGATTAAAACTGTAATCAGAGCCCTCTCATCTGAGCTCCGTTACACACACACAGGAGCGGGACATCCTCCTCAACCTGTCCGCCATAAATGCCTCAGAGGACGGATACCTGAACCGTAGCGTCCAGTTAGCTTAGCCGCTAGCTTAGCGATAAATACACACAGCGTTGTATTCTCCTCCCCCTGTCGGCCCTAAAAGCTTCAGAGGGCGGATACCTGAGCTCTATAGCGTCCCGCTAATGTGAAACACACACACACACACAGCGTTAGCGGGACATTCTCCTCCCCCTGTCGGCCCTAAAAGCTTCAGAGGGCGGATAGCTGGGCTCCGTAGCGTCCCACTAGCTTAGCCGCTAGCTAAAGGTAAACATAGATGGGTACATAGAATATGAATAAATCGTCACCGATGTAGAGGATATATTTTTTTATTCACTTTGAACTCGGCCAAATGGAGTTTAATGCTTTGGGATTTAAGTTAGGCCACATAGTACGTGCATGGGTTTAAAAGTATAACGTGCTAGCCTGCTGTAATACATCGTATAGTCAGGCACACATTTATGAGATTTAACAATGGCCAATTATATTTCTTAAATAATATGTAGCCTATTCCCAGAGCATAATTTATGGGGCAACAAGGTGAGGTGTAAAATGTGTTTTAATATCATACATTTTACGCTAGCAAACTTCTTGTACGGACTTCGGCAGTAGTGAAGACTCACTGAACGAATTAAGTACAAAGACGAATCGTTCGCGAACGTGCAAATCACCAGAAGTCGTTCGCGAACCGGTGAACGAATCTTTAAAGTGAACTGAATCAAAAGATTTGTGTCCCCGAAGGGAATCTAATGGCGCGTTTCCACTGCAGCGGGTAGCTCGCTTTAAGCGTGCCGAGCCGTGCGGGGCCCGTTTTTGGTTGCGTTTCCACTTGGCCTAGTTTTGGCCCGGGGCTACTTTTTCACCTTTTTTCTGGCCCGACTAAATCGTGGTTCTAGGGCCAGGAACAACCAGGCTGAGTCGGGCTGAGTATGCTAAACTAGAGAGAGAATAGCTGGCAAGGGGGCTACAACTACAACAAGATGAACATATTTGACCGTGATTTAATTGTAATACACGTTTCAAAATGATGCCGAAGTAACAACATACTGATACCGGTTAGTAAAAACCATGAATTAATGCTTTGACAAGTCTGCAGACAGCCTAATAAGGCCTAACCAAACCGAGCGAGGCCTGCAGTGGAAACGCGCCATAAATGCCCATCACTAGTACTTTACTCGAGTGAGGAAAGTACCGCGAAACCCCCCAGATATGTGGGCGGAGACAAGAGCAATCGATCTCCGTCTCCCAGATCAAGGCCATCTAGTCGATCACAGTTTAACAGATCACACGTCTCCAAAACAAACACAAACAAGCGCAGACAGAATACCTTCTCATCCTTTCCAAACATCCTACAATTAAACTACATTAACAAAGGTAACAGTTAAAATACTGTCAATGTTACAAAAACAATCTATTACACACACAGCTCTTTAGCCTTTCTAATGATTCTGAAGGTAAACACAGTGAAGGCGGTGCGTGAAAGGCACTGCGCGGCGGGCTCCTCTTCTCAGAGGCTGAGTTAACCCTCCCGCTGCCTCCTGGTGCTGCAGAGATTTCATGAAGTGAAGGAGGTTTTCCTTCTATAAAACAGCTGTGGGCAGCAGATGTGAGAGTCACAGACATGAATACATAGATCAAGGCAGACTGGTGCACACACTCTCCTGTTTTGCCAATCCGGTGCTTGAACAAATATAGCTCTAAACCCCTGGCCGAAATGTCCTTAAAATGAAGTCCGAGTTCGACATTTTAATTCATCTCCTGCAGAAGGCGACACGCCCGTTCTAAGCCGTGTCCCTCACTCCTCACATCCCAAGCTGCATCCCCAAAAAGTTTATTATGTTGTTACATCGTTTCAGATGTTATGTTTCAGTTGTGCTCTTGATAAGTCATTAAAACAGTAAAAACACGTTCAGTTTCCTTTTGTTTTTTGTGTCTCCTGTACACCAAAACATACCCATCTATCTGTGATGGAAAAAGAAAGTAATCCAAAAGTAATCTAAAAGTAATCTGATTACGTTTTTAAGACACGTAACTCTATTCAGATTACTTTCAGAGCCATGTATTCAGTAATCAGTAACTGATTACATTTACAAAGTAACCCTCCCAACCCTGGTCATCATCCACACATGTAATTAAAATACACCCTTAGTTTCCACCAAATTCCCTTCCTGGACACAGTGGTCTTCTTCACCAACGACGAGGAGGGACGAAAACTTCTATCCACCAAGGTTTACTTCAAAGATACAGACAGGCACTCTTTATTATTTAACAGCAGTTATTATCCCAAACATACTTTTCGTTCAATCATCAAATCACAATTAATTTGCATTCCATCGTATAGAGGAGGCCACTAAGATCCTTTTTGACGCACTCCTACCCCGTGGCTACTCCAAACGCTTCTTGCACACAATCAAAAGGGAGGTAGCTGAACAATTTTCAGCAGGTTGCGATACAAATCTATAACCCTTATCAGATATCAAACTTATCCCCTTTGTCACTACCTTCTCCAGTCAGAGTACTTTTAAGAAATCCATTAAACACAGCTTTCATTCGATACAGTATGTTGTTCCGTCACTCACCTCTTTCAAAAACTATTATGGCATACCGTCGAAATAAAAATCTTAAAGATATTCTTGGACACACAGCTCTTAATAAAAATACTACTAAACATTCAACTATGGACCCCTATTCTACTTACGTACAAGTGGGTGTATTTGATATGGGGTGTTTTTTGTAGGGGGCGTGGTTTGTACTATCTTGCTATGACTGCAGCTGGACCCTTCTCTGAAAAAGTGTTCCCAATAGAATGAGCCCTGTTTTTTGGTGACTGAAGGACGCTGTAGACATCTCAATGAATACATTAAATGTACCAATAGTGGGGGCTGCTTTCCCCCCAACCCGCTAACTCTGATCTCAAAGAGAAAACCGATTGCAGATAAACTTTCGTTGACCCATTGTCGGTCTGCTCCCCAAGGTCGAGCTTGTTGGTTACCAGAGGATACATTCTACTGACTTTGATGAATTACTAGATTTATTTTGTCACTGTGACATTGACATTTTCTTTTTCAGCAAATGTTTCAACATTGCCCTGTATTGCTGTGAAAAGTTTCGTGAAATATCTTGATAGTGAATTTGACTGCAATGTAGTGTTGACATTTGTGATCTACCACCAGCAAGACTGTATATCCGTAGTTTTGTTCATCTTAGTCAGACACTTTCAAAGTATATTCCTCACCCCTAGATTCCACCGGGTTCGTCTGCGTCACGTTACGGCCGCGTTCGGTTGCGCCGCGGCGTCCGCAAGGATCGCGGCCACTCTAGTCAATGGGTGCTATTCCACCAGACGTGCCGCGTTACGGCTCAGAAGCGTCTCGCCGCTGTGCTCCGCTCTAAATAGGATTGAAGTCTATTTTTCGACGCGAGGCGTTGCAGAGGCGCCGGGCAGGAAGTGGACCGGTGACAGCATCCGGCCCATCCCCCAAATAAACTAATTTGCAGACCCTATCCCTCCGTAGTCTTTCAAGTAGGAGGAGAAATGCCAGGGTTCTCCTCCGGTTTACAGGCACTGTGTAAATTATATTTATAGAATAATTATGATGATAAATGCATTTTTTTACCACTAAAATACAGCAACACATCTTTGATTCATGTCGTTTATAACTCGGATATTACAATTATTATTAACTTTGTCTGTACAAAATAGCCTGTCCAGGAAATATGCCCAAATCAACAAAAACTGCGAGCCGGCAGGCAAGATGCTCCGCTTCTGAAATGCTTCTGAAATGCTTCTGAAACGCACCCGGTAGGGTATGACGCCGGAGGAGGCCGGACCAAAACCGCGGCGCACCCGTTACGCGACGCAGACGGACCCGGTGGAATCGATGGGTCAGTTGCAAACATGATCCCCACATGATCAACTCCTACGATAAAACTCGGAATGGATGGAAATTAAAACACATTGCAGTCAATACCTTTCAGTGGATGCTATAAACTATTAAATATTTCTGAAAACTGGTAATTCAGTCAGTCACCGCTTTCTAGTCTGTTTATTTTAAGGAGAAATGCATGTAATAAAAAACAAGCTATGGGCCTTTTAACAAGATACCACAAAAAATGGTTGTAATTTTATTTTGGTTAAACTGACCCTTTACAATCATCGCAGTATGTGTATATACGACCTAGTAAACAATGAAGAAATACACAAAAATAAGTTGTTAGCAGCTTGTGACAACCCTAATTATAAATTTGACATCAATTATTGTATCCATTACTGAGTAATTACTTTGGCTTGACATGTTGTATTACCAAGCAATTCTCTATTGATTGCCTTTCTATATGCTACCCTTTTTTAAAGTGATGTGTGAGCAATTTCATTCACCTTCAACATCATTCGCTCCATTTTCAACTCCTTTAGATTTGGTTTCTCTCAGAGAAACTTCAGAGGCACAAATCCAGTGTTTGATCATATGCAGCCAGCAACCATTTATTTGGTGATAATAGGATTGGAGCATGGGATGGGACACATTCCTACAGAATACAGTTCATTCAAGGATAACTGAACTATAATATCTCTGCAATCATCGTTTACCTGCGATGCTGGGATTGATTAGGTGTTGTGAGGTTTGGCAAGTTTCATAAGAGGATTTAGACATTTTCATGCGGTTATCATTCGCTAACGAGCAAACTGGAGATTGTAATTGCTTTTCAAATTGCCTCTTTGAACAGTGGCTGACCCAATTAGTTTCGGGATTGTGTTTGTAACAGTATCAATGTCTAACTGTTGCGACTTATCTGTTTGAATATTTCAAACTGGCATTGGCAGTCAATTACATCTGTTTGTAACATGTCAGGCAGCATGATTGGTTAATTATGTTTGCACACTCTTTCGGTGACACTGCCAAGTTACACTCAGCCTTGGTTATTTCCAGTGTTTAATGTTTGCCTCTCGACACATTTAAAAGTATATGAAAATACTGTGATTCGTAAAGTGTTACAATAATAAGTTTGATTATTTAGTAGATTGCAAAAGTAAGGTCAAGGATCCAGAAATACATAAGCTATTCACTATACAAATGTTTTCCACTATGCGTATACTAACTCTCACTCTCTGTAAAGTAATGGTGAATGTAGGGCCCACTGTACCCCCATAGCATAGGAATGTTAAAAATAATTCTCTAGCAACAAACTTTGCACAGAAACAATTCACTATAGCATGGGCGTCCCAGCCATTATATGAGGTCGGAACAAGCCCCCCCCCACCTTTTAAAATGATTAGTTTAGACCCCCCCACTCCGTGCATCGGTCTATCTACTCACCGCTCTTTGTAGAGCGCTGTGTCAGTGCTTCATTATCAAATCCATTCCACTTGCTTATTTTGAGAATGCCTAAATCAATGAAATTCCGTACCATGTTTTCACTGCTACTTTGTACCAAGAGAGAGAGAGAGAGAGAGAGAGAGAATAAGGAGTTGTCTCTACAACAAGGAGGAGGAGAGCTCTCTCCTGTCAGACAAATCTTATAATGTCAGCTCAGGGAGGTAAAGGACTCTCTGAGTGTTTAGATAGTTAAAGGGGACCTATTATGCAAAATGCACTTTTGTACGTCTTTTATACATGAATATGTGTCCCCGAAGTGTCAGAAAACACAACCCTCTCTCTTTTCCTCCATACCCAAATCTCTAAAAACGGGGCTGCAACGGAAAAAACACCCCCTATCAAACAAACTTAGAGGAGTGTTCGGTGTAATCACGTACAACGTCCTCGACAACTTCTGTAGTCCTATTCAGCCACTTGTTAACAACCATCGTTTTTCAGACACGTAAACACTTCAAAAATCCCCAGTGGGGTCACTGCGGAGGTATTTAATGTCGTAGAACAAAACATGATCCGTCTCTTAATTTTGTGTCAACCACAGACCTTATTTTCCAAAATCGTATGGAAAAATCCCATTGACTCTGAGACGAGGGAACCGGTAGTGGTAAAACGCTAACTCACTTCCGGGTTGTAGGACTCGTCACTGCCAGTGTTGGGTGTAACGCGTTACAAAAGTAACGGAGTTACAGTAATATATTACTTTTGCTGTAATGAAGTAATGTAACGCATTACTAATGAAATATGGGTAGTATATTACCCGTTACAATTCTCAGTAACGCAGTTACAACACATTTTAACCCTAAATGAAATGGTGTTTTGTTTTTTAAGAATGTACCAACATCGCGAGACATTCCGACACCAGTGAAAAATTGTGCAGGTAGATTAGTAAACCTGGTGTTTACCCTTCAGGCTTCGCGTTGGGATCTTCGGGGGTGCATAGGCATGCATTGCACCCCCAGTTGAATATTATGCACCCTCTATTCAAAAAAGAGAATGGAGCAAAAAATACAAACAACAAATTGTGTCAGGTGCACGTGACCTGCTCCGCTGTGCGTGCATAATTTCCATAGTGCTAACACATCTGTGGATAATCATGTATACGAAAATGGTTAAAGCAAACATAACTAAACGCCAGCAACACTGCATCTACTGCAGACAATAGCAACAGGTCAGATGGGGACATCACGTTACCCACTGTTGTGGACAATAGCTTACTGCCGCCTGACTCGCCCCCGGAGCAGCAGTTTTCGTCGCCGAAACTACGCCACCCCTCTGTGGCCCGCAGGTGCCAGGATACCACGGCAAAACAGAGCCTGCCCAGGTATATCTAAACAAGTACCCGCCTGCACAGTGGGGTAAGGTGGTCATGTTGCAGCTCGTGGTATAAAAATGGACAATGGCTAGAATATTCATGTACAAATAGTGCCATATTCTGCCATGCCTGTAGAAATGTTGGGTCAAAAATAATGCATATAATAGCACAGACGCCTTCACCACGAATGGCTACAAAAATATCTCATATCCCAAGCTTATCAACAAGCTAATGTTGCAGCTGAAATGTTCTCCAGTCTACACAGTTGTTATGCTATACCACATTGCCCTTCACTGGATGTATAATGAGCTGCACTAAACTACATTTTAGAATTTAAAATACCTAGCCATTCTTTTGCGGTTATTTTGGTGAAAGTAACTCAAAAGTAATATAAAAGTAGTGTAACTCATTACATTTCAGAGACAGTAATATTGTAATGTAACTTATTACTTTAAAAAGACAGTAATAAGAAATATGTAATATATTACATTTTGGAAGTAACTTGCCCAACACTGGTCACTGCACCACTCTATTACAGATGGTCTGTTCTTTGCCTATTCCTGTTAAATGTTCTGCGAGTTCATGTTATACAGAAAATATTGTAATGATAATCTTATCATCAACACATATATACAAGGCAAAGCAAGGCAAGTTTATTTATATAGCACCTTTCAACACAAGGCAATTCAAAGTGCTTTACAAAAAATGAAAGACATTAAGAAAATGGCATTTAAAATCAGTCGTTAAAAAGCAAAGATAATAAAATAAACATTAAAAGAAAAAATACATGGATACAAGTTACAGTGCAGTTTAAGATGTGAATAGTTCAATTAAAAGCAGCGGCAAAAATAAAAGTCTTCAGCCTGGATTTAAAAGTTAAAAGTCAGAGTTGCAGCGGACCGGCAGGTTTCTGGGAGTTTGTTCCAGATATTTGGAGCATAATAACTGAATGCTGCTTCTCCATGTTTAGTTATGACTTTGAGGACAGAAAGCTGACCAGTACCTGAAGACCTGAAAGTTCTGGATGGTTCATAATTTAGCAGGTAGTCAGAAATGTATTTTGGGCCTAAACCATTCAAAGCTTTATAAACCAGCAGCAATATTTTTTGAAATAAATTATTTGACACACAGGAAGCCAGTGTAAAGACTTCAGAACAGGAGTGATGTGATCCACTTTCTTAATGTTAGTGAGGACTCGAGCGGCAGCATTCTAAATTAGCTGCAGCTTTCTAATAGATTTTTTAGTGAGACCTGTAAAGACACCATTACAGTAGTCAAGTCTACTGAAGATAAAAGCATTGACAAGTTTTTCCAAATCCTGCTGTGACATTAGTCTTTTAATCCTAGAAATAATCTTTAGGTGATAGTAGGCTGATTTAGTAATTGTTTTAATGTGACTGTTGAAACTCAGATCAGAGTCCATGACTACACCTAGATTTCTGGCTTCATCTGTTGTTTTGAACATTGCAGACTGAAGCTCAGCGCTAACTTTTATACGTTCTGCCTTGGCTCCAAAAACCATTACCTCAGTTTTATCTTTGTTTAATTGGAGAAAGTTCTGACACATCCAGTCATTGATTTGTTCAATGCACTTACTCAGTGTTTGAATTGGAACATAGTCTTCTGGTGAAATTGTTACGTAGATTTGTGTGTCATCCGCATAGCTATGGTAACTTATTTTGTTGTTTTTCATTATCTGAGCCAGTGGTAGCATGTAGATGTTAAACAGAAGAGGCCCCAAGATGGAGCCTTGAGGTACTCCACATGTCATATTTGTCAACTCAGATGTGTATTTACTAGGGCTGTCAAGTTAACGCAAACAAAAACGCCACTAATTATTTTAACGCGATTAACGCATGTGTATTTTTTTTCCTCGGCCGCCCCGTAGTTTCAGAGCGCATCGAGTTTAAAATACCATCTACAAGCTGATGCTGACAGCCCCGCTCCTGCTGCCCGCTTGTGGCAGACGACACTTCCACGCTCACCGGCAGGCACCGACTGGCTATTGGGAGGACTGGGAGGGTGTGTGTATGTGTGGCCCGAGCGAGCGAGAGAGAGAGACCTTACGTGCATTGTTGTTGTTAGCATCTGGTGCTAGCTAGCTGCGCTAACGGAAATAAGGAGCTGTTTAAATGAAAATAGAGGAGCGACATTTCGCCACAACTGCGCCGAGCACTTGACTTTATGCAGGAAGCCAGACAGTGGGACATTGTACGAAAAGTCAGCACACTCAGCACGGATAGTGCGCGCAAAATGATTGCAGCGTCCAGGCAGCTCCCGTTCGAGCATATGCCTTGAGTTGCACATAGCGCCAATGATCCATCACACACACACACACACACACACACACACACACACACACACACACACACACACACACACAACACACACACACACACACACACACACACACACACACACACACACACACACACACACACACACACACACACACACACACACACACACACACACACACACACACACACACACACACACACACACACACACACACACACACACACACACACCATTTGTATTGTATTATTGTATGAGAGAGGTTCCAAGTTGAATTGAGGCGAATATTTGTAATGTTCAGAGGTTGTTTAATATTCATGAGAATATTTGTCATTGTTCAAATGATAATAAACATTAGCATAAAGCATATTTGTCCACTCATATGTTGATAAGAGTATTAAAAACTTGAAAAATATTCCTCTAAGGTACATTTAGAACAGATAAAAAATGTGCGATTAATTTGCGATTAATCGCGATTAACTATGGACAATCATGCGATTAATTGCGATTAAATATTTTAATCGACTGACAGCCCTAGTATTTACCTATAGCAACAACGTTTTTTCTGTCCTTTAAGTAGGATTCAAACCAATTTAGAACTGTTTCCGAAAGTCCCACCCAGTTTTCTTGTCGGTCTAGTAATATGCTGTGGTCAAGAGTGTCAAACGCAGCACTGAGATCTCATAATACTAACACTGAAGTTCTGCCACTGTCTGTGTTTAAGTGGATGTCATTGAAGACCTTTACAAGAGCAGTCTCAGTGCTGTGGTTTGGACGAAAGCCTGACTGGAACACATCCAAACAGTTATTTAAATGCAAGTAATTACTCAACTGTTGAAAAACAACTTTTTCAATGATTTTACCTAGAAATGGCAGGTTTGATACGGGCCTGTAGTTGTTCATTACTGAAGCATCTAGATTATTATTTTTTAAGAGTGGTTTAATGACTGCAGTTTTCAGGGCCTGTGGAAAAACACCTGAGTAAAGAGACTTGTTTACTATATGAAGTAGATCTGAGGCCATGCAAGGCAAAACATCTTTGAAAAATCCTGTTGGAATAATATCAAGGCAGCAGGAGGAGGATTTCAGAAGTTGAATAATGTCCTCTAGGTTTTTATCATTAATCTGATGGAATTGTGTCATGGTGTTTGAATTGATATTAGGTGGACACAAGGACAACACATTTGCTGTACCTGATGCAGAGGCACTGACTGCTTGTCTAATTTTCAGAATGTTGTCAGTGAAGAAGGAGGCAAAATCATTGCACGCCCTGGTGGATAGAATTTCAGAGGCTACTGACACTGGGGGGTTTGTTAGTCTGTCGACGGTAGCAAATAAGGCACGTGCATTGTTTTTGTTTTTGATGTCAGAGAAGAAAGACTGTCGTGCGTTTTTCAATTCCAAATTATAAAGGCCAAGTCTCTCTTTATAGATTTCAAAATGAACCTGGAGATTTGTTTTCCGCCACCTACGTTCAGCTTTTCGACACTCTCTTTTTTCTGTTTTCACGGTCATGGCCTTTCTCCATGGAGATATTTTCTTGCCAGTCACTTCCTTTCTCTTAGTTGGAGCAATGGCATCTATACAAATGTTAATTTTTGAATTAAAATGACCTACTAGCTCATTTACTGAGATGTTAGCAGGGGCAAGTGTGGAAGAAAAATTCTGAGTAAACATTTCCCTAGTATTTTCAGTTAAATATCGCTTTGTGGTTACCTCTTTTTGAACATTTTTGTGAACAGAAATAGAGCTCTCAAAGAAAACACAGGAATGATCAGAGAGTGCAACATCAGTCACCTCAACCTCAGAGATATTCAGACCCTTTGAGATATTTAAGTCCAGAGTGTGTCCCTTATTGTGCGTGGGCTCCGTCACATGCTGAGTCAGTCCATGGTTATCAAGAACACAAAACAGTTATTTAGCCCAGTTATACACACAGATGAATAGGCATATACCAATTAGAGGCTCAAAGTTTCAGTGATGGATCTTCATCCCATGCAGTCAACATGACGAGGTGTCCCCGGCTAAGATACTTAACCTCACATTCTCTCAGTTAAATGACACAAAAATAAATGACACAAAAATCAAACTAGATGTTCAAAGAATGTCCTACTTCACTAAGAACCACAACAATAAATACAATAAATGTTTTGCACAGATATAATTAGTACTTGTTTTGCTAATGTGGTGCCTTTGTGGAATTTAAGAAAAAAAGCATATTACACTAATTAAGATCCGTCCAAAGGTTGCGTAACTAATCAATATTGGTTATCGGTCATAATTAGGCATAAGCCTTTGGCCTTTATAATATGAAACTTACATCGATACGCAAAATGACCAACATAATCATCAGTCCCCCACTGTGGAAGCAGCCATATTCCAATTATTTTAACAGTGGTAGGCAGTGTTAACTGATGAAAAGAAAGAGGCCTCTTGGCAAGAGTACATTTATCAAGTACCTTTTTAGAAGGCTTAGTTAGATACATTTTAATCCTCTATACAATATGCATTTGATTAGTGAGAAGGAAGCATAGCTTTCAAAGACTTTAACATTAATCTTTAAGCCAGGTTGCACAAATACATTCCCACGACAATTTAGATTAAAATGCAGCCAAGCCTGTGTGTGTGTGTGTGTGTGTGTGTGTGTGTGTGTGTGTGTGTGTGTGTGTGTGTGTGTGTGTGTGTGTGTGTGTGTGTGTGTGTGTGTGTGTGTATTCCTCGGAGCTCCATTGTTTTCCAATTACTATTTAAAACCAGCATTGCGCACAGCTGTTGCACTGTTGACATGTAAGTACTCCCTAGTGTTCCAAATGTGTATTAATCCATGGCTGAAAATAGTCCCACAAAATACTCCTGTTGCTTTAATGTTTGCTAAACTTTACAGTTCCCAGATGATTAAAGGACATTTCTTTAGACTTTTAAAGCAATTTTCAACTTCAACTAACATTTGTCAACTACTGCTTTTATTGGGAAAAAATAATCTTCGGGAGAGACAGGATAGAAATGTTGTAAATTAAATATAACATATTAAGAGATGGACTATTACATTTAAGATTGTTGTCTTTTTTTCAGCTGTGTTACCCTAATATTTGTCTCAAATGGACAGAAATTAGCTTGACATTTAGATTAATATGAATTATTATTTACACTCTATGGTGCTGTTATAAAAATAACACAAAATGTGGAGCCTGCTGCAACACTTGGCTGGCTCCATGCTTACTTATTGCTACATCAACAGGAAACCAGACAAGACTGCTGTGCCAGACAGTTTCAATGACAACATGTGTCTAAGAGCTGCGGCGCAGAGACATGACTCAGGAAACATGAATCTGTTAACCATTGAGATATTTGTTTTTGATGAAACATGGGTACCAAACATTACAGGCAGAATGTGGAATGAACATTTATTTCACAACACATGTGAAGATGTTTTCCAACCCCTGTGTTTCGGGGACAGATGAGACCTCACACCATGAGGACGACAGTGGGAACAGCTGATCCCTTCATAACCAGCAGACCCAGATGAGACGCTCCACTGTAATCAGGCCCTGGAGGTAATCTACAGGACATTATCTGCTTCGCTACTTCTCTGTAGCATCTGGACGCCTCTGCCACCTGCGCCGGAAGGCCTCACACCTCTCCACTGCCTCTTTTTCCCATTGTTTGCACGTCTAGCCCTGATTTGCAAAATATTACATTTAAGCGTGTCAGATCTGTTCTCAAGAATCATGGCTCAATTTGGTTGGTTATTTTTGGACATTTGTTTCTTTCATCCTGAATACAAAATATCATTGCTTGGATTACAAATATATTTTTTCACAATATATTTTTGCTTGAAATTGTTAGGGGGTTTATCTTTGCCATTGTGCATTCCGTGATTTACTAAAGACTATAGTGGGAATATATGCAGAGTATTACAAGCAAGTATTTATGTATTTAATATTTCTGCAAAACAATGACAAAGTAAAAAATAACTGATTTTCAGATTATTTCAATAAGCTTTTTGATGGAAAAAATAAATAAAGATAGGTTCTTCAAACACTCTAACCGACATCAAGAAACATTTAAACAAATTTGAGAATTTATTTTATTTTAATGTTTTGTACCTTGAACGTTTTTGTTTTTTTTGGTGCATCTCTGTTATAATTATTATTATAAAAAAAAAAAAAATTATTATTATTGTTGTATGTTTTGTTTCTGACATGTTCAATACATTTGACTAATACAAAAAATTTAAAAAGAAGACGGCATAATGTATGCAATATTAGAAGAGACAACGTCTTGACAGTCTGTCCCTTCCAAGGACCTGCTTTGCAGTCAGTCTAACGCAACTTTTGAAGGTTTATAATTTATGCAGATTTGTTTCATCAATCTAGTGCCAAAGCATATTTTTTTATTTGTTAGCCAATCAGGCCACTGACAGCGAAGTTAAAGGCTATCGCTAATTAGCATAATTGGTCATGACAGTCGGGCAATCAATACTCCCTTCTAAATCAATCCTTGTTTGTCTGATGCTAATTTTAGCTCACAGTTTCTAATCTGTTTGTGAAAATAACTGCACAAAGATATTACTGAACCGTCGCCTCATAGCTTCTCAGTGTAGGGATTGTTTTTGTTGGAATGTTTAAGTCATGACCTTGAGCGTGATCAAGGACTACGGTATCAACAGAATCAATGACATTCCTCTGATTATGCACTGATGACAGTACTTTTTTGCTTTGTTGTTTGATTATTATAAATTATTCAGTTTAGGTAGCCTTGAAATACAACAAACTTTGGGAAATGTGCACAAGTTACCACAAATAAATGATCCAAACTGTTTTAGCTTAAATATTTGTAATGCTTTATTACTTTAGTAAACAATTTAGTTGTTATGTAGATGTTTCAATTATATTTTGGCCTAAATCAACTGGAAGTTTTAAAGGATTTCACATAATGCCAGGAATAACATTGTTGTGGAAGTATTACATCCCTTATTTGTTGGCTTCAAAGTAGTCAATATTTACAATACCAAAGTTTCTAAAGCAAAATCCCACAGCAAGGTTAGAAGTCAGCTTGCTATTGTTGTTAACCGATGTTTAGCAGTTAATTGAGTGTTGCCAATGGTAGCTGCCGCTCAATTTATGAAAGAACAGGTACATTCGTTTAAATCAAAGACTTTATAAATTATATAATCAGTGACCGTGACCTATTAAGCTACAAATGTCCAACACCTGAAGTTGCTGCTTGCTTTACATTTACTCCATGTATCTAATGTTACCCCCTTAGTTCATTCAGTACAGTCATTTGTAGCTGTCTATTTACATCTTAAATCATTACATCTATGATAAAGGACGTAACAAGGATGTACAAATATGTGCATTTTTATGAAACCTATGCGATATCACTGCTCCTAGTACTAGACTCCTGGTGCTAGGATGGGTTAAATGCAGAGAACACATCTCACTGTGTGTGCTGTGTGCTCTGTGTGACCATTAAAGAGGGTTTCATCCCTCCCAATATTATTAAATCAGCTTTATTTTCACTATTGCGTCTGCAGTACATCGGTATGCATACAGACGAGCAGTCACTGTCAGAACCGAAATCTGTCAAAACAACAACCTCAGTCATATTTACGGATAACTTCGGAAAGAATAAACAGCCTTTATTGATATTTCCTGAAATATTTATAGCCGGTGCGGCTCGAGCAGTGAGTTCTGCAGCGCTTCCTGTCAGATCCTTACTACTTCCACGTCAGTGAACACTTCAGAGTGTGAAAAGAGACTGCTGCTGTCATCTGCATCAATGCCAGCTGCTCTCCCGTGAGACCCAACGCAAGCCTTTCACGCTAATAAAGATTTTCCGAGGGCATGATAAACTGAGGAGTGTATGTACAGTACAGCGGGGAAGATGCATGTGCACTCGGAGCGAGAAAAATCATTCCCCAAGATGACATTCAGACTGATCTTGCAGGGGATGCTGCTGTAATACACTGTGAAATTGATTCCATGAAGTGAATCATGATCTAATCTACCAAAACAAGGTGGCTTGTACCATGGATAAAACACCTAGACAGAACACAAAATGCACCATCCTATTTCCGCTGTTGTTCCAAAGCCCTTTTTCCAGATATCACAGAAACAAGCCTGAAAGAGTTACCTGCACTGATTTTAAATTACAAACAAATATGACTGGGTTCTTTTCAGACATGTTATGATGAGATTATTACTCAAAGCTCTTTTGAAATATAGCCATAATTGCTTTTTCTTTATTTACGAGTTGTTTATGAATCACACACCTTCTAATAAGTCAATACAAATGTGTCTCTTCATAGAGCTTGTTGTAATTACACCACGCTGTTCAATTTTTGAATAGCACCAGATGACTCAAACTCGCATACTGAATGTCTTCTAATAAAATGCCTGTAGATAATATCTGCCAAACTCTCAATAGTTTGAAAAAACAAGATAAATCACTCAATTTTGAGGATTGCTTGAAAGACGTCAGCGATAAAAAATAGTTTTTTCAAAGTTTGTGGATTTGAAACTTCGTAACGGTGCAGGAGAAACATTCCTCACCATTACTGAGACCTGGCTGACCCAGCTCTCAGAAGGTGATGATGTTTGACTGATCACTGTTGCCTGTCTTTATGCAGCTGTTATACAGCCCAAAGTTTTTCATTTGTCATGTTAGGACAGTTGGGTGTTGTTGGCGGTGGGCTTGAACTCAGGTCAGTCACGTGGATCTACCCTCGAGCCTGCCTACTGCCTAACTGGCACCCTAAATAAATTATTTCATTGTTGTTTTTATTGATTTTACAACCTGGATCTGCACTTTTATGCTTCCTAAGTTTCAACCATCATTCCAATGAACATGTCCACCAGATAGCAAAGAACACAAGTTTGACCAGTCTGAGTTTGGGTGGGTTTAAACAACACATTCTCACTCCTAACTTGGCCTATATGTTGACGTTATGTCAGGGTAATACAGATTTCAGTATTCTGAGCCCCTACTCTCCCCCTAACTTACAGCAACAAAAGTCCTACATTATTCAATTAAAATAAAGAAGTAAAAACAATAAGTGTGGCTTGATATTGAGTAAGAAAAAGGTTGATAAACGCTGTGAGAATGGATCTGCGCATTTCTCCGCGATCCCAACTCGTCTATTACCAACGTTTAGGGAGCTCTATTTAAGTCAATGGGACTCCCTGATAGTTGAAACTCGACGCTAAAGGGCCCGCCCTTGCGTTGGAAAGTGACGACAGGGACATAAAAACAACAATGAAATAATTTATTTTGGGTGCCAGTCAGGCAGTAGGCAGGCTCGATGGTAGATCCACGTGACTGACCTGAATTCAAGCCCATCGCCAACACCCATAGGCCAAGTTGGGAGTGAGAATATGTTGGTTTAAATGACAAAAGGTTCATTCTAATCTAGTTGGATTGCTTTACATTGTATTGCTGCAGGTTTTGGGTATGTGTTTCCTTATGTCTGCTGGCTATGGTGATCGAAGCAGACTGGCTATTACATCTGGATAAAGGGTTGTGTTGTATTGTGTGTTTTACCACACTTGCTTAATGCTTTATGAGACAACAAACACTTTTGAATATTCTTCTTCTGTTTTATGGCTCTCATGTTTTTAGATATCATTGAAAAAGCTGACGTATAACAATTTAATAGGAATAATGAGAGGAGTGAGTTGTAGCCAAATACATGATGGAAACTTTTAGTGACAGTTTTGAAAAGTTAGTTTTTAGTTGAGTAGAGATTAGTTAATGTACATATTTTTGTATCATTAAGCTTACCATATTTAAGCGTTATTATCAAAATCTAGGATTAGGCGAGCTTGTCAATGTATTTTGTGTAATTTATTGTATCTGTATATTGTATAATGTGTGGTAAGTTTTGCAGGTATTTGTAATAATATTAACAATAATAATACATTGTATTTATAGATTCGGTACACAATGACACTTTACAACAACAAAAATATGTTATTGTAAATCTTCTATTAATTTAATCTCTTACATTTTTCATTCAAATGTGTAAAAACCCAGTGAATTCCCCAGTGGACATCACTTCAGTGAAAGCCTGATCCTCAATGTTTACATTTAAAGAACAAAATACTTAAAACGATGTCAGTTTATTGGAACTGGCTCTCTGACAACAATGGCTCATTTCCATAATAATATTAGACATTGGGACAAACGGTTTCGCAATAAAAAGCCCTCCAGACAAGCCCCATTCTTCAGATATGTGTTTAATTGTCCAGAATATGATTGCTAAGTGAGAGATACCCTCACTTATCAAATTAAAGGCTTTAAAAAGTGGGACAGTGGAGTACTTAGCGCTTATTAAAGCGGAATGGGTCATGCCAAAGGTAAGCTGTTTATCTGGAAAAGGAGAGCAGCAGAGGAGGAACGCCTCATGGAAAGAATGAAATAAAAAAAGGTGTTTTCCTCCACAAACCAGCCTCTCATTAAGATATGATTGGAGAGCCTGAGAGTAACATTATAATACAACATTGGAATGTGATGCCAATATCATTTGAAATGTGTTGAGGAAAAATTGGGACAGCGCTTGTTATAAACACACAGACACACAGAGAGATACATGGAATTGTACACCCCGACGTATTACTTGCATAAACGATCCTTACTTCCTCATGTTTTATTAATGAGAGTTAAGGTAGTGTATGGCCACACATGAGCTATCACATTTCTCAGTGTTCATTTATAGCCCTCCTGTGAGAGTCTGGCTGGGCCCAGATAACAGTGAAACCGCCTGGAGGGCAGACACAACACCCCAAAGAGTAATACAGGCCGTCATAACTCCCAGCAAGATGCATGGTAATGCAGGTAAACTCAAAACTCTTATCAAAATGCCATACACCTTTCAACATGGTGAGTGAGCGGTGTGGACCGGCTGCCAGCTGGCCTGATAACGGCCGAGACATCTCAGGTCCAAGTGGGACCGTTTTTCACAATACTGGTACAGAAAATGAGGATATTTGTGCCTTTTAGTGCATTGATTTTTCAATAGAAATGACAGGAACCTGAGGTAGTTATTCTGAAAAAATATTTCCTGCTGGGCTCCTGGTATTATGACAGGTCGTTCCTGCAAAAAGCAAAAAAGACACTCCCAATAATCATCTAGTTTGTCCAGCATCATATAAAATATAAATCCATCGGCATCTTTCGTTTTTTTATACATATAATGTTCATAATATATGTAGATATCGTTGTAAAATGCCAGAAAAGCTGGTAAGTCATTGATTTAAAAATGAAGTTATCAATATGTTATTATCAGTGTATAATTTGTTAACAATATGTTTAATGTAATCTTAGCTCTAAAAAAACCTTGCTGTCCAGAACCAAACAGCATACATGGTCAGGCAACATTTAAAGGTGGGGTAGGTAATTTTGGAGAAACCAGCTTGAGTGCGCTAGAATTTGAAAATTCACAACCAGAAAAAATCTGCCACTTCCTTACAGAGCCCCTCCTCCAACACACACGAATGTGCACATGACCAATGAGTCCACGAGATAAGTGTGTGCACAGATGGAAGGCTGACAGGCAGGTAGGCCATCCAGTTATTTCAAATTAGTGGTCGTGCTTTTTACAGCGCAACGGCTTCCACAGATAATTTTTTTTTAATGTATTTATTGTCAAAGCATTTAATATATTCATTGCTATCGGGATGTTAAGAGCATTCCATGGAATATAACAAAAAGTGTTTCTGAAATAAATGACACTCCACCTTTAAGACCTTGATTTTGAAAGATGGAGTTAAAGATATTGGATCAAATTAGCATAAACATGCTACACTGGGTTTAGTAAGAGAAAATTGAGTGAACCAATACAGTTGACAAAAAGAAACAAGGGCATTCATATGTGCAGGGTTAATGTGATTGTCCATTTTACGTTTGGGTCGCACTGGAGGGACACTTGGGTTAACCAGAGGGTCTTTTATCCCAACCACAGGGGCACTAATGGTGACCGGAGGGGCATTAGTATGTCTACACGCCTATGTGGCGAGACATGTGGGCGGGAATGAGGATTCTAAAAATGGGACACTTTGGCACTCAGAGCAGAAAGGGCACAGGCGGTCAGGTTGTTTGCATAAAAGTGTAATTTCCATATTTTCACACTGAGACTTGTTCAGACCCCTGAATTTAATCCCAGATCAAAGTGCTCTGGCTTTAGCTCAGACAACACTTCCTGTTTGACCAGCTAACAGAGTGGAGGACTTGTATTTGACCTTGAGAAGCAAATATTTTTCGAATAACATTCCTTGTAATACATTCTCTCACCCTCATGCCCTAACAATTATTAAAAGCAGCCAGTTAGCCTTTCTAATATTGACCATATGTTACAAGAGATAACTGTTTGTAGTCATGGTTATTTGGAAGCTATAATTCTCAGGGCAATATTTGCCCAGTGGGTTGTTCCAGAGTTCCAGAGAAGAATTCTGTTTCTGAAGTTGTTTGCAGACCCCTCAGTGTCACAACTCTAATGGCTACAAGGATTTGGTTTCCACTTGCCCAGTTGCATTTGGGTGAAAAGCATCAAAAGTGAGGCGAGGAGTGTAAACTATACAGCGAGAGTTTTCCTCTCCCTGTAGTGATGCGAAAAGAGGCCAAACCATGCCAATCTTTTCCTCGCTTTACTATGTTTTTCTTTCACATGGTAAGATGCTTCGCTGCAACTGTGGCTGTATCACTAAATAAATCAACATCTTGATATAAGGTTTACTTACGGACTCGAACACAGTCAATCTGTCTAATTGTGTCGGTGCTTTATACTTTGACCGGACCAAAATGCGTAGAGTGGACGAGGCAACATAATTATTATCGAATAAGCAAAGGCTTGCAGAGTTCAAATGTATCTGAAGGTCCGACAGGCAGATAACAGGAAGTTCCTGGAACATGGATAAAACAGAAAAAACACTCACTGGGAACACAACACTAAAGGTCTGAAGAGTAAAACAATGACTTCCGTTGTCCCCACTTGGCCTCATTACAAAATGTCTTAAGGTCAAGTAAATGTGAAGGACATCGGCAATCATGGTGCCACGTGAATCCTACTGCACTTACACAAAGCAGTCAACATCTATAAGAAATAAAGGCAAGAGCGGGTATCAGGCCCGAATCAGGCAAAAAACACAGGAAGGCAAGAACATGGGTAGTATGAGGGAATATTTCTGTCTTTACTCCTAGATATTTAACCTTTTCTGTGTGTTGACATTTACGACCAACCCTGGCTCTGTTATCTCTCTTAAGAAATGGGAGGCTCCAGCTATCTTGATAAACCAGTTCAACTCTTGGTCACGAAATGGTTTACGGCTGTGGGAACGCTGGCTTCAAGGCCATTAAGGGTCAGACGCAAGTGATTCCGGGTGCCCAGCTGTTTAGTCTATCTCCCCAAATATGTTGTTTACTCTCTCTGAACTAGTTAAAATGTCTATCGAGAGAGAGGCGCGGCAGAATTGATGTGGCAACCCACACGGGCAGTCAGAACCTCTGGCTGCTCTTTGACTTGTGATGTGAATTTCTCCGGCCGTATACTTGTAATAAATATCAGTGTTTGACATCAAAGCTCCAACTCTCCTCGTGTCTCTCTGAGTCCTGACTCTCCATTGCTGCAGAAGTTTCCCTTACAGGTAGTAGGAACAAGCAGGGCTGGCTGACTTGTCGCATAAGGGAGTGCGAAAGTAGCCAGGCTACTGCCATTTGGGGGATTAGGGACGACCTGCAAGGGGAAGCAGAATAGGGTGACTGGCAAAGGGCAGGAGAGTCTGAATGCAACTGGTGGGCGGGTGAGGAGTGACAACAAATCCTTTAAAATGGGCCTGAGGGACTGTTCAAGTGTCACCATGTCACCATCAATGTTTTCAGTCCTTTTTTAATCCAAAAGCATTTCGGTAGGTTTCCCAAAAACAGATTGAATTAGAATAAGAACTGGTATTTTAATGCTTTCCGAATATGCAGACCCTGAGTTCATTATGGTTGGACACAGCACAGAAAATGAGGTGTCATTAAGAGCACAAGCACCTGATTGTCATGAATTTCTGAAAGGCTTTTTATTCATGACAGTTTTGCTGCAGCAGTATCTCTCTGTATGGATATGGCTTTGCAGGCCACAGATATGAATAAGATAAAGAGAGGTGACGGATTATCTAAGCAGCCCGCTCTCAGGTTCAGAAAAAATCTATTATCTGAGTGAACAGGGAAATGAACCTGGCAGTATCTCCTCATATTTTCTCCTTTCAGGTGCATGTAAGGGCATCTGGTTCGTTAGCTGTCCCTCAGCACTTTGTCAAACTGACGGCACAGGGATTGAGTGAGTCCATCATATATTACAGTGACTGATTTTTAGGAAAGTCATAACTCTGGATTGAAACTTGTACCTTCATCTTGTCTTCCCATCAGCTCCTGAGCTATAGAAAGGACACATTTAGTGGGAGGGAAAAGGATGGAGGGGGATGAATTATATTTGCAGTGTAATGGAGGAGGGAACACACTAAGATAACAAAAGGCGAAAAATAAATTTGACATGGTGGCTTGCTTAGGGGCATCTCAGGATGTCCCAGATGCTGGGTTGATTGTCTTGTATTGTGTCACAGTACACTGGATAAAATAACTGTCATTTTGTACACGTATTTCCTCATGTCTGTTTTGGCCATTAGTAAGGGTGATATTGTGTAGTGTTGTCATGGCACACAAAGGAAAATAAGCTCTTTGTTACTGGAAATAAGGTTTGAAATGAAAGAAGAAACCTTCCATGTTGTGTTGATTTCCAGATCATCCTCATGTAAATCGAATTGAGCAGCAGTGTGCATTGTGTTGATGTCAAGCTGTTCCAAGCTAGGAGCGATAACACTGATTCAAGAGAGTACACACAATATCTTAGTCAATTATTTTTTGGACAGAAAAACAACAAAGCTGTTTCAGTGATTCATTGAAAACAACTTCTAGAGTTGCAAGGCACTCAAATAGAATGTATGTTTCATGTAAGTTTGAATAACATGTATTTAACCTAATTTGAATAACATAAAGATAAAAAATCGATTAGTCAAAATGTCACATAACGCCTCAACCATCTGTCTGCAATTGCTGCCTTCTGGTTGTATAAAACCATTAGTTATGCAGTGAGAGCATTGGAAAAAGGAACCTAAAGAAAAATAAGGACATAAGAGAAATAGGGAAAAGAGGATATATTATTATTTAGTTCAAATGGAGGTCCATTCACAGTTAAAAATATCATGGTAAAGGTCACCTCCACCAGCTTGTTTATCACATGTGATTTACTTTCCATGTTTATTTAAGTGCAATTCTAATCTCAGCTGCCATCACTTTACGAAGCTTAGTAGGAAACAGCATTGCGGTTACCATGAATTGTATTTTGTTGTCATGTGGATCACTGCCAGTATTAAATGACACCTCCACAGCTTTTTAAACAGCTGCTTCCACTGTTTAGATGTTTTACCTCCATCTGACCAATGACTGCTGTGAAGAGAAACAAGAGGCAGAGTGAAGGGAAATATGTGACAGATTGAAAACACAGCCAGGTTCACACCCAGTGTGTCGACTTCTAAATATCACCAGAATGTTTATGCAAAAGTGTGGCTCGACAGATGCCAATCATTGTCGACCACCGGTTGGTCCAGACAGCTGTTAGATGGATGACATTGCGTACAGATATTCAAGGTCCCTAGCAGATGAAGCCTACTGACTTTGATGTTCCCTCACCTTAAATATAGATCCTTTTTTAGGTGAAATATCTCAATATTTACGAGTTTGATGCTTGGTATATTCATAGTCCTTAGTAGATGTACCTTAAATACTTGTTTATCCCCTGAATTTATCTTTGGATCCATCTTCAGGTTGAGATTTTGAGTATTTTCTGCATTTGTATTGCATTTTGAATCATGTTGCTATGCAGAATCATCCACTGATGGAGTGGAATTCCTAGAGAGAATAGGGTTTGCTACAATAATATGTTTGATATGCCAGATCAAATAGCAATGCGTTCCGGATACATTTATATCAAGCCTCGTGCATTGACCTCTAAAATGAAAATGCATTTTTCTTATCCAAATGAAATAACCATATATTGACTGTCTACACCAAGTGTTTATTTGTCTTGCATTTCTCCAATTTGCACTTTTTGAACCCCATGTCTGTCATATTAATGAGAACATTTTGATTTGTTATTTCTATTGTTATTATGACTATAGTGGCTCTCCTTGTGAAAAAATGACTTTTCCTATCTTAGAGTCCATGTCACTTCATATAAAAAAGTGGGTTCTTGGAAAAGCATCAGACAGGCCCTTGAGGGCAGTCAGCCAGGGGCAAATGAGGGAGTGTCTCAATGTCTGCAGTTCCAATTGAGCCGGCATCACTTTTCGATCGAATGACTTTCAAGACAGGCTTTTGTGGCAGCTTCTGAATATCCATGAGACGGCAGAGCTGCCAATCAAAACTATACCAGAGAGAGAAATCAAAGTCAACTCTTTGCCCAAGCTTTCAGCCTCATGTTAAAAGCTGCACAATGTTTTTGCTGTATGCACTCAGAAAAGGAATAACTTGGGCCCACATGTCGATAAAGTAAAGAAAGTAATTGATCATGCATGGGTGTGTGTCATATCTCTCTCACCTTATATGTAGTAATACGATCCACTTATCTAGTAATATATATCAACATTGAATAGATGAAATAGCACATTATTACAGATGTTTGAGGTTCTCATATTTATGCTAATATGTTATTGATCCCCTAAACTCTTCCCTAGTGCCACCATAAGGGAGAAATGAATGTAATCTGGACACATTTCTGTTGGTCCAGTTTATACATTTGGAACCAAATTCTTGTAATCTAATGACATAAGAGCCTCAACTGTTCTTGTTATGACATGCTAATTAGCAACATGATAAGAGGCTTTGTTGATTGTGTAATCTCTACACACACTAAACATCAGTATGTATTTATGCCATTATGATTGCCAATCAAGGCATGTGTCACATACTCATTAGCATATCTGTAAACTCATCTTGAACAACGTAAAAAACAACAAACTGTAATTGGCGGTCCTGTTTCTGACTTACTCATTCACTAACTATTCGTGTTTGATTGTTCTTAGGATATAAATGCGGCTATATATTTTATCAAATTAGTTGTGCTTTTGAAAAATATTTCCACTTAATTATTTAAATATACTGCTGCTTATCCTAAACCAAATACTTCTGTGTACACCGATTTAAAAGTGAGCACATACTGTTTTCCATACTGTTTGTTATCTACAATTTTGTAAATCGGTATGAAATAAAAGCATTTTTCCCCTCATACTGCAATGGTCTAGAAAATATGCCATAGTGGAAGATTCAGAGGAACAATAAGTCAACATTTCACAAAAAATTGAAAGAAAGATTGGTCTGACTGCTGCAGTAGTCGTGGAAGAAACTGTAGATGCAGCAGGATGGAGGAGAAGCTTTGATTATTTCCAAAGTTCACAATAGAATATGGTTATATAACTCTCACACCATTCAGACTTTACTCTTAACCTTAGTGTCCAAGGATCTTCACTTTCTTTCACATACAAAGCCTGAATATCTTGTCCGTCATCGCCTGCTGCCATTCAGTAGCAGTTGTATAACTCTCATTGTGTGTGGCTTTGAAAGACCTTAAAGAAATCCATCACAGTCTTCACTGGAACTTATACTGCTCCATAATAATGTTTCAGAGGGGGGTATGTTTAAGTGCAACATAGATTCTTTGAAAAGTTATAGTTATGCACTATCAATAGAGACCTGGGAAAACTGCTTAGTCGTGGAAACTTTGATCCCACCTTTAAGCAGTGGTTTGTCTGTTTTTTGGCCTTTTAATCATGGACTCACACACATTTTGTGCAAAGAGAATATTAACTATCTTTTATTACGAGGAATCGGGCTTAGAGGGTGGGTATGATGTCCTTCTTTACTGTGATGAAAAGTTTTAAAGGAGGTAAGAGAACTCAATTTACCCTTCATGGAATGAATACAATGTTGCCTTTTGCAAAATATCAGTTTAAGACACTCTTTTAAAAGACGTATTGTCTAATTAGGCAGAATAAAAAAATAACCAAAGAAGTCGTGCTACATTATAGCTTAAAAACAGCATACACCTACAAAAAAACAAGCCCCAGGAGTCAACATTTGATATTTACTAAGAACCAATACCACAATGGCATGGTTCTCGTGGTAAGTACACCTGTAATGTAGGCAAGTAAGTTACAAATGAACAGATGCACAAACTAACAAAACACAACCAAGAATAATAGGCTACAAATGTTTCTTTGATTTAAGTAACAAATAACCAAGTAACAAACAAACAGGAGAATTGCGTTGGATAGGGTTGGATAATTTGGTGATGAAAGCTGAAATTCATTGGGGTTTAAATGTCAGATTCTATCAGTGGTGAAAGAATGTATGCTTTTTATCTGAATTGATATATAGTTATCTTTTTTAAATCTCATCTTATTTGATAAATGAGAAGGAATGAGTTCCTAAACCAACAAAAAGCTCCACAGACAGGGAAAAGTATGTCTGCATTAGAGTTTTTTAGTCTCCTAACATTTGTAGTTACAGTACTCAGACATGTCCATCTGTTGGGAACACTAGTCCCTTCAGGTGAGAGTATAGAACAGGACAGCCAATCACACGACAGAACTGAGCATAAACCTGACCTATAAAACCAGTGCCAGTCTCTCCTGAGATCCTGTGCAATTATGCTCTTTGAAATATTGCATTGATACCTTTCTCAGTTTATTGATAAACCTTTGATAATCAAATATAATCTGCTCTGCTTTTTGACCATTAAGAAATACTAGCACAACAACATTGTTTTGCTTAACTTCGCTCACTTCAAGTGCAGGTTAAAACTCTGCGTTTCAACGTTACAAACTGTACACCTTTCATTCATGCTAATTAGCCGAAATAACTCAAAAATACTAACGGAGCGGAATAAGTAACAGTCTCCTTTACAGATGTACCGTTGCAAGCACCGTACCAACGCACACTGAGGTAACGTAAAAATAAATAGTGATAAAAGCGTGTCAGCTAACCATTCTGTAACGTCCTGTCAGATTCAGGATAGCTTGAACAGCTTCATTTGTGTGGGCAGACATGTTTTCTCTTCTCATCTCATGCCGGGGAGGCGGAGAGTCGTGAACACTTCTACAAAGGGCTGTGTCCAGTAGCAGCTCATTTGCATTTAAGGGAGACACGGCAGGCAAAAACATCGTTTTTCAAGTACTGGTCAATTTTGAGATGTTGTGCTATTTTGATTCCATAACATGTTTTCTTTCAGGCTTTTGGAAGGAAAACGTACAAAATACACATTTAAGTGTTTATTTTACTATAGTTTGTCTATTTGCGTCTGTAGATTTCTCCTAAATTCACCAAAAGTTAGCATTCTAACGTAACATAAAGTACCGCGACCGCTGTGTGCACCATGTCAACAGAGGTATCGCTGGAAAGCTGTGTCTATCCTGCACAATCTCATCGGATCCAAATATGGTCATTTCCTTTGTATCAGCAACCAATCGTGAAAGCACAAAGGGGTCTTAAACCAAGAAACGAAATCTCATTGGCTGGTGTCAATTTCTGACAACGTGATTCGTTCAGATGCGTCACGTGGTGTGCTAAAACACTTCCTGGTTAGCTTTCAGCTAGAAATTGAAATCTCAAAATGCCAAAAGAACGGCGAAAAAAACGTTCACAGAGAAGACGACAACAATTGTCACTTGCACGAAGCAAGGTTATAAAAAAAAAAAATGACCCTGAACATGAAATACCTTCACGGAGTGCGTCGATGCGCAAGCTGTCATCCAAAGAACAGGAGGGTTTAGCTAGCGCCTCACTGCAATCTTTAAAGGTCGTTTTCTCAAAATGAGTTTTTTCTCCTACTCTGAGTTCGAAATTTCAACTTCAGTAGCACGTACATACACCAAACCTTCCAGTTATATTCCCATCAATAGTATGAAGGCTTTTACAGAAGGGTTTGTTCATATATAATGCATAGCCTGAATTATACAACATTGTATACCTAAAAACATGGCGAAAATTGATATTTTAGGGCTGTTGACAGTATTTTCTGATTTATGGAGTGATACAAAAAGATATCCAATATCCCTTCTGTAAAAGCCTTAGATACTAATATGACTACAAAATGAAACAATAATTTTGAATCTGGCTATATCCAAAGTTCAGATTTCGATTCCTGAAATGTGTTAAAATATGTGCATATTTAATGAGATAATGGATAATTTGCATATTTAAACATGCTATTTCAGAAAACTTGTAATACAAAAGACAATTGCCTTATTGTAAGTAATTAACTGGAGAAATTTCTAGCTGATACCTTTAAGTTAAAAAAATTACCCTATTCACCTGGGGTGTCTCGCCTTAAAGCTACAGACACAGAATCAGCACTTTCAAAAACAGGGCTGAAACAGAGGGATATGGGGTATGCTAAAATGCATGATCTGCTTGGTATTTTGAGCAAAACACTTCAGAGACATGTTTTTAATAGATCTGAGACCTATAATATATGCCTAATGAAAGAGTATAATAGGAGACCTTTAATAAAAGGTTTTGATCTCAAACATATTTATTTTACGCTGCAGTGACTGGATGCATGACAGGTGTGGCATGACAAATAAATGACTAAAGCTCCCCTAGAGCATGTGCACTTAAAACCTTACACAAACAAAACATATTTAGCAATGCCAGTAGCTCAAGGCCATCAGCTAAATGCATGATTCAGTATGCTTTATGCTCAAAATGAAAATGCTATCTATTAAGTAACATACTTATCTAAACCTAACCACAACCCTAACCCTAAGTTCACATTATGGTAACCTGGGTAACCGGGGATAACTGTACCATCACAACTCCCCACCTGTCAAATATCACCAACCTCTCTGCCGTTTTCTCCCCCACAGTCGCACAGTTGGAACTACTGGAAAAAGGCCTCACATTCATCCCCACACCCAAACCCCCTACACGGCCGGAACTCAGGGCGGACCTCCATGCTTTCCACAGGCGTATCAAGCTCAAGGACCACTTCCTGGGGAGCCAGGGGCGGGAGCCTGTCTGGTTCACTGGACCGTCCACCTGGGAACCATACACTGACACATTAACAACTGAAATAACACAACCCATCAATAAGAACCTTGACACACTCAAACATTGGCGCCCCCTTCCACAGAGTACACCCAACATTAGCCAGGAACATAGAAATATTATTAAAACATTAGGTAACAGCCAACACATAGTCATTAAACCAGCAGACAAGGGGGGCCAAATAGTCATACAGGACGGGGAAAATTACATATTAGAAGCACTTAGACAATTAAATAACAACACATATTACATGACCACTGACACACTCACTACAATTAGAAACACAAACACTAGTTAGGAACATTACAGAAACACTATACAGCAACAAATCCATCAACAAAAAACAATATCTGGATGGTCCGGAGGAGCCCAGGCCCCGTCTCTTCTACCTGCTCCCCAAGATCCACAAGCCTGTGGAGACGTGGACGGTCCCCTCTGTGGTTCTGGTCGGCCGCCCCATCGTCAGTGACTGCGGGTCTGAAACCTACAACATTACAGAATATATAGATCATTTCATAAATCCCCTCTCCAAACTCCACCCCAGCTACATCCAGGACACATATCATTTTGTTAATAAAATAAAAAACCTCCCCATTCCCAGTCACACCCTTCTTTTTTCTTTAGATGTAGATTCTCTATACACCAACATTGAAACTCCACTTGGCCTCTCTGCCCTTCAACACACCTTTAACAAATACCCAAACCCAGCCAGACCCGAGAGTCACATCCTCCAGTTACTCCACCTCACCCTCACCCGGATGATGATTTTGATTTGATTTTTAGTAACCAGTACCTCCAGCTGTGCGGCTGTGCTATGGGCCGCAAATATGCTCCCGCATATGCAGACATATACCTGGCCCATTGGGAGTAAACGGCCTTCATCAAACTCGCCCTCAAACCCCTCCTTTATGTCCGGTACCTGGACGACATCTTCGGCCTATGGCACCACTCCACCGACGACTTCATGACTTTCATGGACACACTCGGCTCTCATCACCCGTAAAATAACACTCAAACAACCCCTCACAGTCTAATAACAGTAAATACACAGGTTATGAAAAAAAGTATTCCCCTTTTAAGCTTACACTGTCATAAAGAACACTAAGTGAGTGCTAAATCATAGGGCTTATTTTATACCTGCTGAATCCACTCAAATGACTGCCAACACACATATATTTTTGATGGATCCTGCAGGATTTTATGATTAGTAATTTAGGGTAGTTGTATTGACAAAAGTGCATTAATACCTTTGATGTTTGGGCAGCTGATCTTTTTCGTAATCCTCCATTAATCCATCCATTTGCTTACTGCAGGTGTGCAGTGCAAAGGGGAAAACATGTCATTTTAAAGCCTTTTCTCTTTTTTTTTCAGTTAGCCAAGATTCCTCTAGGGAATCCTTACAAGATGAAGAGGAGCAGTATTTTAGCTCAAAAGGCCACCCAGGTCATTGAGCTCCTCTAACTCAGTATGAGTGAGTCAAGCTGCCATTATGATAAACCCTCATGTTGCCCTCTAATATGACCTGTCTTTCACTTGTTGGTCAAACCTTGTTGTCAGAAATAGTCTGTGACTACACGGACCACTATTGCGGTAAGCATGTTGTAACTTCCGGTTGTTGTTGTCATCTCCGGGTATCCCGTGTGCCTGTTCTGTTGCTGATAGCTTATTATCTTAACTTAATCGATCGTTTTAAAACTCTTGATCACGGCAACTGCCTGACGTTGTAATCACACGTTACTACAGCTTAAGCACTCACAACTCTCCTTCTCTTAGCGACTGTAACTCCACAGTTGCCTACACTCTTTTCGGGTTTGCTAACGGTAGCTACTTTAGCTTGATAGCTAGCCATGGCTCTTTCCCCACCCTCGGGTGCTATTTCCTGCTCTAACTGTCTCATGTTTGGTTACTTCCCTACCTCCTTTACTGGTACCGGATACATGTGTTAAATGTAGTATAGTTGTTAGGTTGGAGGCGGGAATCATAGCCATAGAAGCCCGGCTCCATATCTTAGAAAGTAACTCAGCTACAGTAAAGCCCATGTTAGCCGGTGCAGACCGGCAAAAGGTAGCTCCTCTTAGCCGTCCCCCGGCAACTCCCGAGCAGCAGGGAGACTGGGTGACTGTTCAGAAGGGGCATAACGCGAAACCCGCAGGTGCCCACCAACCCGTTCACGTATCTAACAGATATTCCCCACTCAGCGAGACACCCGCTGAGAAGCCAACTCTGGTTATTGGTAGCTCTATTACAGTGGCGGCTGGTGGAAAATATTTTTGGTGGGGCTGTTGATATAGTGAGTAAAAAAAATTGTTTTGGGAGAAATGACCCCTTAAATTAGGACTTCTGGTGATGTAATGGCGTGTTTCCAGTGCAGCGCGGAGCTCGCTTTAATGCTGCGTTCAGACCGGACGCGATGCGAATATTCGCTTCTCTCTAGTCGCTCGAGTTTCACCGCGGCTGCCAGCTGTGTTTACTCGCATCATTCAAACAAGACGCGCTGGCTCGGGAGCTACAACTACAA
The DNA here is from genome assembly GCF_902827175.1 of Gymnodraco acuticeps. Lineage (NCBI taxonomy): Eukaryota > Metazoa > Chordata > Actinopteri > Perciformes > Bathydraconidae > Gymnodraco > Gymnodraco acuticeps. The sequence continues at coordinate 2,721,681 of NW_022990021.1, forward strand.
CAAAATGAACATATTTTACCGTGATTAAATTGTAATACACGTTTCTAAATGATGCCGACGTAACAACATATACCGGTTAGTAAAAACCATGAATTAATGCTTTGACAAGTCTGCAGACAGACGGCAGGCGAAAAACCTTTTAGAATGCTTGTTTTCTGAATGGAGCTTGGCTAAGCTAACGTTATATATGCTCCGACCGTCCACACTCACAACAACGGCCTATACAGACATAAATAAACCAGTGACTGTATTCTCCATGACACAGACAGTCTGTGGTTTGTACTCGTTTAACTTTTGTCTAGTTTCTGAACAGATCGTATCTGTCCCCGGCTGTTTGAAGAGCAAGCATGGGAAACAAAAGATAGCATTTACCTGTTTGCATCCAGCTAGCCATGCCTTTCTGGTTTACCAGCTACGTGAGAAGCCTCTTTGATACGTTTTGTCTTTTTCACGAGCTTGCTGTGATATATACAAATCGGGTTGGTCCGGTCCAAGGTCTTTAAGTATCAATTTATCTCCCAAACTTCTCCTTTCGAAAGGATTGGAGAGTAGCTCTTGCACGGAATTGGGTGCGGACCGAGGTCCGGCGACTCCACCTGCACACCATTCTCATCCAACTTCTGCGTCACCTTGGTCACTCACGAGTCTAAAAAACAACTCACGTCAACGCACGTAAGCAACGTGGGCGCCAACGTGAGCGCCCTTGTGACCAAAATATTTGACGGCGCTGATTGGCTGAAATTATGTTTCGGCGGCACAGTTTACTATTGAGACTTTTGCAACGTGCTAGTTGCTGCTGTTTGGCTCGGGGGCTCCGCCCGGTAATGATAAACTAATGCCATGGGCAAGGCCAGGCAGGAAACATGTGACTTATAAGTAACTTTAGACATCGTAACATAATTTTAAACGAGATTTTATTGTAGATTATACATTTTACTGATACCAATTGTATGATATTTACCTTGTTCATTAAAAATAAAAATATAAAACATATATTTTTTAAATATATATATTTTTTAATATTTTTTTTTTAACTTAATATTTTTTTTTTTTTGTATGTGGGAAGAGGTGGGGCGGCGCCCCTATGGGCCGGCCGCCACTGCTCTATTATGAGACACGTGAATTTAGAGACCGAAGCCTCCACAGTCACATGCATTCCGGGGGCCAGAGCGGGCGACGTTGAGGGGCATCTTAAACTGCTGGCTAAAAATAAACGTAAATACAGTAGGATTGTTATTCACGTCGGTGGTAATGATGTTCGTTTACGCCAATCAGAATGCACCAAACATATGTGGAGTCGGTGTGTAGTTATGCTAAAACAATGTCGGACACCGTAATCTTCTCTGGTCCCCTCCCCAATCTGATCAATGATGACATGTATAGCCGCATGTCATAATTTCAGCGCTGGTTGTCTTGGTGGTGCCCAGCAAACAATGTGGGCTTCGTAAATAATTGGAGAGCCTTCTGGGGAAACCTGGTCTGATTAAGAGAGACGGCATTCATCCTACTTTGGAAGGTGCAAATCTCATTTCGGCAAACATTTCAGGGCTTTGTGGACTTAATCCATGACAAACTGGAGTTGAGACCAGGAGGCGGAGTCACAGTCTTACACGCTTCTCTGCGCTCTTTCCTAGGCAGTCATCCATAGGATTCCCGAACCCAATAAAATACCCAATATTAACGGTGTGTGTGTCTGCCCAAGGACAATTTAAGGTAAAACCTAATAAAAGTAAATGTAACAACTACTACAGTGCAACAAAACAGGAAGATTAAATGTGGTCTCTTAAACATAAGATCTCTACCATCTAAAGCAATATTGGTAAATGATTTAATATCAGATTATAATATTGATATATGCTGTCTCACTGAAACTTGGTTGAGACATGAAGAATATGTCATCATGAATGAGGCCACTCCACCCAGCCATATCAATACTCATATTGCCCGAGGCACGGGCCGAGGAGCTGGAGTTGCAGCAATCTTTGATTCAAGTTTACTTATCAATACTAAACCAAAATTAAATTATACCTCCTTTGAAAGCCTCGTTTTTAGTCTTACGCATCCGACCTGGAAAACTTTGTAGCCAATCTTATTTTGGTTACAGTGTACCGTGCACCAGGTCCCTATTCTGAATTATTATCAGAATTCTCTGAGTTTTTATCAACTTTGGTACTTAAAACAGATAAAGTAATTATCGTAGGTGACTTTAATATTCATGTTGACGATGATAAAAATAGCCTTACTGTTGCATTTAACTCTATATTAGATTCTGTTGGTTTCTGTCAGAGTGTAAATAAACCAACCCACTGCTATAATCACACTCTCGACCTTGTTCTGACATATGGTATTGAAATTGAGCAACTATTAGTCGAACCCGCATTATCCTGCTTTATCCGACCATTTCTTAGTAACTTTTGAAGTACTGTTACTAGACTACAAAGCATTAGTCAAAAGCTCCTGCAGCAGAAACCTATCTGTTAGTGCTATAGCCAAATTTAAGGAAGAGATTCCACCAATACTTAACTCGATAGCATGTCTGCATGTAAGGGAGGAAACTTATACAAAATGTACACCACCCCAAATTGATCATGTTGTTGATAGTGCTACAGATGCGCTGTGAATACAATTAGATTCTGTTGCTCCTTTGAAAAAGAAGAAAATAAAACAACATAGATTAGCTCCATGGCATAATGCCGAAACCCGCAAAATAAAGCAAAAGTCGAGACAACTTGAAAGGATATGGTGTTCCACTAAACTTGAAGAATCTCGTTTAATTTGGCATATTACTCTCAATGAATATAAGAAAGCACTGCGTAAAGCGAGAGCAGCCTACTACTCTTCATTAATAGATGAGAATAAGAATAATGCAAGATTTCTTTTCAGCACTGTAGCCAGGCTGACAGAGAGCCATAGCTCGATTGAGCCTTCTATTCCCATAGCACTCAGTAGTAATGATTTTATGTGCTTTTTTTAACGATAAAATTGTTACTCTTAGAAACAAAATTAATGACCTCTTGCCTTTGACCAGTATAGTGTTATCAACAGCTCCCGGAAACGTAAGTTCTAATATTACACTAGATAGTAAACTAGAATGCTTTTCAGCCATGAACCTTGAACAATTAAATTCAATGATTCTCTCTTCCAAACCATCAACGTGCATGTTAGACCCAATTCCAACTAAGCTGTTGAAGGAAGTTTTTCCATTAATTAGCACTTCTTTATTAAATATTAGGAATATGTCTTTATTATCAGGCTATGTTCCACAATCATTCAAAGTAGCAGTGATAAAACCTCTTCTTAAAAAGCACAACCTCGATCCAGAGGTTTTAGCCAACTATAGACCTATTTCTAATCTTCCGTTCCTCTCAAAAATTCTTGAGAAAGCAGTCACAAAACAGCTGTGTGATTACTTAAAAAACAATGATTTATTTGAAGATTTTCAGTCTGGCTTTAGAACACATCATAGCACAGAGACCGCTCTGGTTAAAGTCACAAATTACATTCTAATAGCCTCAGACAAGGGACTTGTCTCTATTCTTGTTTTGCTCGATCTCAGTGCTGCATTTGATACTATCGACCATGATATCCTATTGCAAAGACTAGAGCACTTAGTTGGCATAAAGGGAACTGATTTAGGCTGGTATAGGTCCTATCTATCTGAACGCTCTCAGTTTGTACGTGTCAACGATGAATCTTCCACGCAAACCAAAGTTAGCCATGGAGTGCCACAGGGCTCAGTGCTCGGACCTATTTTGTTCACATTATATATGCTTCCGTTAGGCAATATTATAAGGAATCATTCTGTAAACATTCATTGTTATGCGGATGATACTCAACTATATTTATCAATCAAGCCTGATGAAATTAATCATCTAAATAAAATTCAAGACTGCCTTAAAGACTTAAAAACGTGGATGACCTTAAATGTTTTGATGTTAAACACGACCAAAACTGAAGTTATTGTACTTGGCCCGAAGAATCTACGAAACAAATTATCTAAAGATATACTAACTATGGATGGCATTAATTTGGCCTCCAGTGAGACTGTAAGGAATCTTGGTGTTATATTTGATCAGGATTTATCCTTTAACGCCCACATAAAATCAATTTCAAGGACCGCCTACTTCCATCTACGTAACATTGCAAAAATCAGACATATCTTGCCTCAAAACGATGCAGAGAAACTAGTCCATGCATTTGTTACTTCAAGGCTGGATTATTGTAACTCCTTATTATCAGGGTGTACCAAGAAGTCAGTCAAGTCGCTTCAGCTGATTCAAAATGCTGCAGCTCGTGTACTAACCAGAGTTAGGAAAAGGGACCAAATTACTCCTGTTCTGGCTTCCATACACTGGCTCCCTATAGAACACAGGATAGAATTTAAAATTCTTCTTCTCGCCTACAAAGCCCTTAATGGGCAGGCGCCATCTTACCTTAAATAACTCATTATACCCTACTGTCCTACTAGGGCATTGCGTTCCAAGAATGCAGGGTTGTTGGTTGTTCCTAGAGTCTCTAAAAGTACAATGGGAGCCAGAGCCTTTTCTTATCAAGCTCCACATTTGTGGAATCAGCTTCCAGTTTGTGTTCGGGCGGCAGACACCCTATCCGTTTTTAAGAGTACGCTTAAGACCTTCCTTTTTGATAAAGCTTATAGTTAGGGCTGATTAGATTCAGCCCCTAGTTTCATAGCCGCGGGAAGTAGGGGTGCTGGGGGTGCTGCAGCACCCCTGTTGGCGAGTGGTGTACATTTGAAAAACTGAGTGACCACCTAAATAAAAATGATTAAACTACATAAAATAGTTATGATTTTACTTAAAATAAAATTAGCTGTATACAGTAGCATATAATAGTCATAGTATATATTTGTATATATCAGGTGGCTTGAATTTATTTTCCAAATAAATTAAATCCGAGTCATCTAGGTCGTAGGTCTTGGGAGAGTGACGTAATTGACGCGACACACACACTGCAGAGTGACAACTTTCTAGAAAGGCGCAAACATGGATTTTGGATTTTTTTCCCCAACAAACAACCCAATAAAAAGAGTGGACCACCAGCTACTACTCAGCCCACCACCTCTACAACTAGAGGTAGATAATTATCCATTATCTCATTACATTTGCGCATATTTTAACACATTTCAGGAACCGAAATCTGAACTTTGGATAAAGCCATGTTCAAAATTCTCGTTTCATTTTGTAGTCATATTAGCATCTAAGGCTTTCACCGAAGGGATTTTGGATATCTCTCTTTATCACTCCATAAATCAGAAAATACTGTCAACAGCCCTAAAATATCAATTTTCGCCATGTTTCTAGGTATAAAATCTTATATAATTCAGGCTATGAATGATATATGAACAAACCCTTCTGTAAAAGCCTTCATAATATTGATAGGAATATAACTGGAAGGTTTGGTGTATGTACGTGCAACTGAAGTTGAAATTTCGGACTCAGAGTAGGAGAAAAAACTCATTTTGAGAAAACGACCTTTAAAGATTGCAGTGAGGCGCTAGCTAAACCCTCCTGTTCTTTGGATGACAGCTTGCGCATCGACGCACTCCGTGAAGGTAGTTCATGTTCGGGGTCATTTGTTTTTTGTATAACCTTGCTTCGTGCAAGTGACAATTGTTGTTGTCTTCTCTGTGAACGTTTTTTTCGCCGTTCTTTTGCCATTTTGAGATTTACATTTCTAGCGGAAAGCTAACCAGGAAGTGTTTTAGCACACCACGTGACGCATCTGAACGAATCACTTGTCAGAAGTTGACACCAGCCAATAAGATTTTGTTTCTTGGTTTAAGACCCCTTTGTGCTTTCACGATTGGTTGCTGATACAAAGGAAATGACCATATTTGGATCTGATGAGATTGAGCAGGAGAGACACACAGCTTTCCAGCGATACCTGTTGACATTGTGCATTGATTGATTGATTGATTGATTGAAAAGTTTATTAACAGCTTGTATATTGGGTACAGTACAGTACAGCTCAAAACATACAATTGTTAAGGGGATGCAGACCAGAGAAAGACTTTCGTCTTGTTTACATCAGGGTCCCCCATTTCCAATTCATCATGTCATTTAAGACATATAAGACATATTTGACATACAGATGGCTTATTTACAATTTACATACAGGTGGTTTTTTACATACAGATTGCTTATTTACAATTTTCATTTTAGATTTCGTTCTAATACATCCTAACCGGACATTTAAGACATACCAAGTCTACAGATATACAGTTAGTAACAGAGTCTAAAATGCGAGTATATACATAGATGGGGGGGGGGGGAAGCTGTCCATTGAACGTCCATTGCAAACAGCGATCGCGGTACTTTATGTTACGTTAGAATGCTAACTTTTGGTGAATTTAGGAGAAATATACAGACGCAAATAGACAAACTATAGTCAAATGAACACTTAAATGTGTATTTTGTACGTTTTCCTTCCAAAAGCCTGAAAGAAAACATGTTATAGAATCAAAATAGCACAACATCTCAAAATTGACCAGTGCATGAAAAACGATGTTTTTGCCTGCCGTGTCTCGCCTTTAACAAACAATTTATGCGGCTCGTATCGCTGACAGCCGGCCCGGCACCGCCTTTTTTATTTTATTTTAAACGGCTCCATCCCCACTTTTGGCAGCACCCCCTGAGCAAAATGACTTCCCGCGGCTATGCCTAGTTTTGCTGATATAGGCTTAGTTTGTCGGGGGACATCTTACTTCTTCCTTCTCTCTGTCTATACCTGTGTACTCTCATGTTCCGATTAACCCAGCTTCCCCAAATGTCTTTCTTTTTGGTGTCTATATATACCGGGATCCGGAGTCATGGATGATCCTGCGGTCCTGTGTCCTGGATTGCGAGCCCTGGATCTTGAGTCGTGGCTGTGGTGCTGGATCATAGGTCCTGGATGGATATCCTCGTGGATTAATCTTCCTATTATACACATATGCATTTCCAAACATTTGGACTACCTATGTTGCAAATGTATTATCTTTTCAATTTACACACGGCATCTATTGCACGTCTGTCCGTCCTGGGATAGGGATCCCTCCTCTGTTGCTCTCCCTGAGGTTTTTCCCATTTTTCCCTTTAAACTGTGGGTTTTCTCCGGAAGTTTTTCCTTGTACGATATGAGGATCTAAGGACAGAGGGTGTCGTATTGTCATACTGATATTCTGTACAAACTGTGAAGTCCACTGAGACAAATGTAACATTTGTGATATTGGGCTATATAAAAAACATTGATTGATTGATTGATTGACGAATCTTGAACGATTACCGCCATGGCACCCAATTTTTGACATGATTCATGACACATATAATGAAATACTGCCCAATAAGGCCAAGGGGACTACATCATATTCACACCATGTGTCACAGTCTTTGGATCTCAGCAGGGGTTTAATATCCTGTCAGTGTGTCTCACAAAGAATAAAGGGAACATAGCACATTCTTGTCAGAGTATAACAGCTTTAACTTATCACTTGCTGAAAAACCTTTCAGGAATAGTTCCACATTTGGGGATCCTCTTATTCACATTCTTGTCAAGAGTTGGATGAGAGCACCAATACTACTCTGATGTATGGACAGTGAATATGGAGATACCGCTAGCAGCTGCTTAGCTTAGCTTAGCATATGGAGTGGGTGGAATGGTGTCTTGCTATGTCCAAAGTAAAAAAAGCTAAGCAAACAACCAAGATGGTAAATGTATGCTACTGGCCAGCCCTTGGTATAAAGTTGTTTTTCGGAAAAAACATAAACCTGCTAATGGCTTCAAACATATATGACCATTTTTCTATAGTTGCTATGCTAAATTAACCATCTCCTTGATGTTGCAGCATATATAGTAAACAGCAAACATGAGAGTAAAAGGAATATTCTCTTCTTTTAGAAAGAAAGATACATGTACAGTAGAAACTATTTCAAAATATATTATGTCTTTATAGCAGCATCTACTGTTGCATGCAAATTAGCAAATATAAATAAAAATATAGAATCAAAAGATGGTCACGACCAAAAAGCACCATATCTAAGAACTGTAAAAAAGCTTCAAGTATAAAACCATTTAATGGCCTGCAGAGGAGCATATAGAATCTGGTTTTCACACAGAAAACCTGGTAATACTGCTTTAGCCCTTTTCCCAACCCACACAGCACATATACTATAGACAGGATTAACAAACTCCCTTGGCCCTTACTTTATCTCTTAATGTCTGTTCTATTCTTCCGTGACCAGGACAAAATCTACATTTTTTCCCTCTTGAATCTGCGGCTTTGAGACTCTCCTCTCGGGAAACCTTGACAAAGGATATCCTAGGGAGACAGAGCACCATAATCCCTTACAATTCTAAGGGATAGCTGAAGAGGTATGAATGATATTCAGGTGAAATTATTGAATTAATTGTAGTGGTGGTTCTAACAAAAGTTTAATGTTCTGCTGTCACAAATGCACCTATCTTCAAAAGCAGTTTACAAGGACTTTGCACACATCAAATATAGCATTTTTAGCAGTATATGTTTTTTTAAGTCTGTTGACTCCTTTGAAGAAAGTTACTGTGAACTTACATCATCATCAAATGCACTCGGCCAGATGATGATAACAACCTTTCATCACAACATTCTGAACTTTTGCCACCCACTCAGTAACTTGATATGTAATGAAGCTACAAAGCCACATATATTTATATAATTTCAGTTACCGTTATCCATACAGGACGTAAGAAACATGGTGAAAGTAAGGTCTGGTCTGTCATGGGAAAAGGTATACACTGACAAAATAAGAGAAATATCTGTTTTTGTTGGTGCAGACAAAGGTCTTCCCATTTTGTTGGAGAAATGAAAAACAGCAATATGATAAAAAAATATCTGTCAACAAAACATTTTCTTTTATATCTGTTTCTCTGTACTTCTTTGCCAGTTTTGATTTATTTGTATTTTCTCCCGAAGGCACAGCTGATGAAATGGCAAAAGTAATTGGAAGGCATTGTTTTCCAAAACAAATACTTTTTAGGTTGTTCATTAAGTGCAATTTGTTTCAGTTGGATGAGAAATGTAACATTTATTTTGTATTAATTGTGTACTTTTGTGGGAGCCGTTGGTCAAGACACAAAGATTAATAACTTTCTCATTGCCAACACACACACACACACACACACACACACACACACACACACACACACACACACACACACACACACACACACACACACACACACACACACACACACACACACACACACACACACACACACACACACACACACAGTATAATTACACACTGTGAGCATGAAGGGAATCTGGAGGCACAATTAGAGAAAATCAGATCTTGTACCTTTAACCTTCAACCCTCTACATCTCTTGAATAGCAGCCTTCACACTGCAGAGTTAATTCAAAGGAGCCTCTGATAGCTTTTAAATCATTTCACAGTCTGATGACAGAATTGACATCCTCAACGTTTATGTCCCTACATTTGTTCACCTGAGCATTAGTTATTCTTTGTTGCAGGGCTGAAACTTTTGGCAACTTTCTTTAATATGCTGCTGACTCTGAAACAACCTCCATGTACATCCCTCAAATAACACATTTCTCTTACAAATTTAATAGGAAAAACGTATTTGTACAACTCTCTTCCACCCTGAATCTTTTACTGCACCTTTCCTCTCCTCCAACATGGTTTATTAGTTATACTGTCTTTCTCTTGTTTTGATCAAATTATCCTACTGATTATAATTCTTATGATCAATTTACAATGCCTTACTGTTCTTAACTTTCTGTTTTGTATTCATACTGGATTGTGGCAGTGGGTTTTTTAAATTATGTACAAAACCACACATTTAGAAAAGCACTAATGACCAATTTAGCTTCTTTATCTTTTTGTTACGGTTCAGCGCTACCTTTAGCTTTGTTTTCATTCACATTAGAAAGCTTTGGAAAACCCAATGTTAGGTTTGCCCAGCAGCAAAAAAACACCACAGTTAGTGACTGTGTACTTGTGTTTTGCTGTTCTTTAGTTGTGGGGGTTTTTATGCTGTGGAAAGCACTTTGTGCTCTCAGCTTGAAATTGCTATTCAAATAAAATCATCATTATTATTGGACATGTACCTGGGGGACAGACACATGGCTCCAAATGAAAGATAATGTCACTCCATGAGTTGGTTGTGTACATAGGGTGTTTGCTTATGCACGTTCACTATCATCTGACGGCCCTTTAATATAAAAAATAAATAAAAAACAGTTCATGCAGAATCCCATATTTCCCTTGCTCCTTTTCCACATTTTTCAAACCAATAATAACAATCAAATAAAACATGACCTTGCTTAAATAAATTACCTGTTAATCGTTCTGGCTTACATGTTTCCTATTTGTCACACTGATTGAATTAGTTAAGGCAGGGGTGTCCAAACTACGGTCCGGGGGCCACATTTTGAATCGGCCCACAGCAAATTAATATGGCCCACTAATGAAACTTATAAATAGAAATGTAAAAATATATTGCACAGTATAGTCATGTGTTAATTATTAAATACAGTCAATTAAAGTTGGAAACATTTTCTAACATATCTTAGTTGATAAGAAAAAAGCCCAATGACTTATGTACCTAACACGCCTGAAATACACCCTTCCTATTTCTCCTTATTATAATAAATCGGAGGCTTCTGTTTTAAGGGATGAGCTGGCAACACTCACAAGCATAATTGACCTACATTTGATTGATTTTGCTAACTTATAACTGAACATATGAGGCAATATACCTCTCGTGAGTGGCCCAGCCCTTCGTATATTTTTCTGTATGTGGCCCTCTGTGAAAAAAGTTTGGACACCCCTGAGTTAAGGTTAACTCTATGTATTCCATGGTCTCCTTAAAGGTCCCATGTCATGGCCATTTCTATTGATCATAATTCCATTGTTGAGGTACACTAAAATAGATTTATATTGTGCAATTTTCCAAACTCACATTGGTTTCTCATACAGCATACAGTATGTTTCACTCTCTGTCCTAAACGGCTTGTTGGATCTCCTGCCCCCCCCTCTCCCTATGAGCCCAGCGAGATACAGCGAAACCCAGCCTGAAACCAGCACACACCCGCAGCCTGGCTGGGAGTTTGTGTGTGTGCTCACACACCGACTCAGGGAGGAGAAATCGGCGGAGCTGCAGCTGAGAAGAGATTGAGTGTGTGTGTGTTTGTGTCCATTAGAACCAATCCACGGACTCAACCTAACAGGTCCGTGGACGTAATGTAACGGCTCCACGGATTGGTCCATTCGGACCAATGGGTCCATTTGGGTATGGGCACGTCACTGTACCCAGGAAGAAAAAGAGAGATCTCCAATGAGGCGTTCTGGGGCAGCATAGACAGATATTTTCTGTGTTAGAGTTTTATTCGCAACAGGGTGTACTTTGAGGGTTTGTGACTCTGCAGACCGTTTACATGCATAAAAACCTTCATAACACACAAGGGGACGGGTAATAACCGGAAACGCATGCATGGGACCTTTAAGTGTTGGGGTTAGGGTTTGTTGTCTTTACTATCTTTACTTAAAGGTAGAGTTTACTTCAAATCGCTGAAATTGTGAGCAAACATCAAACAGTTTTATAGTCTGAGCTTTTAAAAACACATCCTAAGAGGAAGCTGTGAGCCTGCCGGTTTCCTGCTTACAGCCTCAGTAGGGGTTGCGGTAAGTGGGATATGACAGAGATGGTGTTTGACTTTAAAGCTTTAAAAAAAGAAAGAAAGAAGAGTGTAGCAGCTCTTGATGATCTACAGTGGAGCATCAGAGACTTTTTGTAGTCCTGACCGCATTTTCCTCGCCTTCCGCTCCCTAATGTGACAGCCTCAAGATGACAGCACTTGTGATGTACGAGCAGCACTAACCTTGTTTTCCCTACCTGATACCCCTCCTGGGTGTCAAGGCATGTTCTCCCCCCTTCCTTTAAGCAGACATCCATTCCCCTCCCCCCATTCACTGGCCTTTAGGTTGCCATGGTAACATGCGGATGAGCTAATACAAGGGCAGTCATTGATTTGATTTGCTGAAGATTAATATAGACATAACAAACTCAAAGGGGTTATAAGGAGGACCCTCATATGAAGTAGCAGCTCCAGTAATATTTTAGGCGGAGATTACTTCAGTTCCTCACTGTCACCAAGATAACAAATATATTTTATAATTTTATAAATTACTGAAGAGCATCTGTTCAATATTTGATAGTAGAAATGTAGGCTCTATCTTTAATGCAAGGAGTTAAGAGAGAAGGTGTCACTGTTTATATGCTAGCTTGGTTTTGAGTTAATAGAATTGTAATAATATAATTAATTAGTAATGTTTACTGTTGCCAGGGATTAATTACATACACAAGCTCTTCATGGACATGTTTTGTGTGTGACATAAAAATACTACTGAAAATTAAAATAATAGAGTCAAAGTATGTAGTTGAAGTTCCACTGTTTACCATGTGTCTATCTATGACTGTCAGTGAATGTAAATTCTTATCTCTATTTTGAACTTCAATATTTTGAAGTCGCCCACGGCCCAGTCCGAAACATTGCTGTATCAGAAACAATGCGCAACGTGTTTTGGAAGTAGTATGGTCTATGTTTACATTAGCAAGCATCACTAACCCTCAGATGATGTGTACAAAAGCAGGATATACAAAAAAGGTACCTTTCGAGAGAAAAAGCATTTGAGCTCCATACAGAAATAATCTTTGATGTGGTTTGGAACATAATATGGCGTTTAATCATTGGTTTTTTAAGTGTTGTTGTTATAGAATATTTCTTCTCTCTTCCTAAGTGTCAAATAATAATTCTTCCTTACTGCTAAAATATTTAACATTTACTGTGTGTTTACATTTACGATCAGCCCTGCTCCTTATCTTCCGTAAGGAATGTGTTGATGCAGTCGTATGTTGATACTAGGTTTTACAGCTTGACCTACAGGGCAGAGGGTTTTGCGAGTGTGAGAACGCTAGTTTCTAAGCTCCAGAGATGGGAGAGACATCTCCTGTGTCCACAGATGTGTTTACGCCATGGTTTACGGCCATCCCCAATATGTGGATTTGACTCTCTGTAAACTAGTTAAAAGGTCTACCAAGATGCGAGGCTGATCAGAATTGACATGACAACCTACCCGTGCAGTCAGAACCTTTTGCTGCTGTGACTTGTGATATGAATTCTCCGGCCGTTGACTTGTAATAAACTACCAGTGTTTGACATCAAAGCTCCAACTCTCCTCGTGTCTCTCTGAGTCCTGACTCTCCATTGCTGCAGAAATTTCCCTTACAGTTGTGATACTAGCATTTGTGTTTTTTGTAAGATTATGAAAGCAGAAATGTAAATTGAAACAGTATTTTTTTGCAGTGGTATTTTTACTTTGTTTATATTTAGTGTTTCAAAAGCACTATTTGATCACATGTATTTTGCCATCTATGTGATTCTCTCAAATCCAGCTTCAAAGGGCTCATTCCTCAAAAATGTTAAAGTTTTAAATTACCATTGGAATGACAAATCATTGTTGAAATCTCCTGCAGTCCTGCGCACTTGAAGTGAATGTGAGTTATTTAGCCCAGGGTCACAATCTGATCATGCCTATGAGGCAGCCACCTTCAAAGGAAATCACAGCTGAAGTTAAGGTAATTAGAAAGAAGAACGATCTACAGCAGGCATCATCATCATACAGTTCGTGCTGTTGAAAGAACACGCTCCTCTCCTCTCTCCATCTCCTCTCGGTAACATATCAAAGGGAATTTGGAGGGTGATTAAAAGTTAAAATAGATCCTTAAAAGGGGAAAGCCGGTGCTCTTCAGCTTCACGTGTTTCACTTTTGTGCCCAGACGAGAGCTCAGTTCATTAGTGCAAGATGTCACATCCTATAGTAGGAGATGAGAGAGAATACAAATATTAAGTGTTCATGTGATGGGAGCTTACCGTTATTTATGGTCACTGCACTGCACTCCATTAGTAATGCATTGCACATTTATTTGATTAATGTATTTGGGTGGTATAACAGAGAACTTTCATTGTAGATCTGTACCTAAATACATTTACAATTTACTTGACTTGCCTAATACTCTTTTATTTTATGTTATACTTTTTCTCATTATTTTGAGGCAAATACTGTACTTTTAATGCCATTACATTCATCAAATTATTATAGGTTAAGCTAAATGTATCATGTGTAATAAATAACTTCCACGGCTCACCTGTTCATGATTTTGTATATGTATTTTACATCATGGTTCTGAAATGGGCATAAGAAGTCATTTCCAAAAATAAAACAAACTGAAATGTTTTTGTATGTGCACATATGAAGGTAACTCTGTTTGGTACTTATGTATATTTTTGATGTATATTTTTTTGTACTCCGTTTTGAATGTAGGACTTTGCTAAAATAGTATTTTAACATGGTGGTATTGCTTAACCCTTCTCTTGCGTTTCGGGTCAAAAGTGACCAAGTGACTTTGTTTTTGATCATAAATATTGTGTTTTTCATTCAATTGCCTCAAGACCTTATGTTATCCTCCACACTAGGCCTCTTAACATAATACAATTGATGATCACCACTTGCATTGGTTTTTTAGTGATTTATTCAACAGTGAAACAACCCTTGATGTTTTCGGTCATAGAAAATGAATGGGTTTGAGTGTATTATGTTCATCCTGCAGATGGAAAACATCTCCACACACACTCTAAGTTACGGGAAGCTCTCACTTTCTCGCGCTAAATGCGCCTCCCTTACTGTCTCTCATGCAGTTATATTTGTGCCATGCTCACATTTCACTCAGTGACACAATGAGCAGGCGACCGATTAGGCGATTTTCTGTCAGAGAGGCATTGGACAAATGTTTTGAACCAGATGAAGAGGAGATTGAACCAGACATACAGGACGATGTCTCAGAAATTGAAGACAACAGCGATCCAGACTATGAGCCTGACCAACAGATAAGGAAGAGGAGCCCTGAATATGTATTTGTCTCTAAATGTTCATTGAGGAAAACAGTATCAGTGTCTTATTTTATATTCATCTCAGTGCATGCAGTGAATGCTGAACTTGGGGACACCGGTGGGTCCAGACCATATACTCTTGTTGAAAGTACACAATGAAACACTGACTTGCTTGTATCAAATCAATACATAATTGGAACGGTAAGAATATCAGCTACAACACTAACTAAAGCCTGTCCATCTCCATTAAACACAACCAACATGGCAAGCATTTTTATAATATACAGTAAGCACTATCTTTGATCTTACTGCAAAATGATAACATGAAATTCACCCCTGGTTTCATTCTGTATGTCACCCCTTTATTCTACTTACTTTGACTGTTCAAATTAGATGTCAAACATCTCAATTGGATAAGGGGTTCCAGAGATATCACTGTGCAAAACACACCTGTACATTTTGACCGAAAATAGTATGGGAAGGGGGGTATGACCTAACGCAAGAGAAGGGTTAAGTATATTATTCGAATAAATCTGCCACTGATTGTAAAACAAGTGGAATAAAATCCATTACAATGATTGTCAGTGGGGAAGCTCCAGCTTATTCATGGGCCTGAAATCGCAATAGTCTTGGTTTACAAATGTCTTTACTTTACTGACATTATTTCTTAGTCATTTGCACACCAACAGAACAATTTGCCCTTCAATTCCACCACTGGGCAAGGCACTCAAAAAAGCTTCTGTTTACATCAGTAAAGTGCACTCAATACCACATTCTTGAGGTAATTTCCCCAAGGAAGCTTTTCTCTTTTCCTCTTCCTCTAGCTCTCAAGCACACACATCTAGAAAGCCTCACATTATGCACACACTCTACTGTACATGCATGCATGCCTATGTTCATTATCTTTATGCTGTGTCACGATCACAGGTACAGATCAGAACCCAATAGCATGACACAGATACAACCAGTGTTTTGCAATGTTAAGTTTATTCAGGTCTGGGACAGGCAGGGTCAAAACCAGGAAATCCGTCAGACAGGCAGCCAAAACCAAAAAGGGAGCAGGCAGGAACTTGAGATCCGAATACAGGCAGGCAGGGGTAAAAAACCGGGCAGGACAAAAATCTAGGCTAGAGAATAACACACACTGGAGGCTTGGCGGAAAAGACAAGACAATCTGGCAAATGACAAGTGATAGTGAGGTGGTATAAATACTGTGGGTGATGAGGGAATGAGTAACAGGTGAGGGGAAGGGCTGGGAAGACCAGGTGAGGGAAGTGAGCTGATTACAAGGGCCTGGAGGAAGGCGGGATCTGAAATGACAGGAGAGTTAAGATGAGCCAAACCAAACAAACAACAATAGATGTGTCTAACTTGTGACAGAACCCCCCCTCTATGGACGGCTCCTGGCGTCCCACGTGGTTGATCGGGATGAGCCTGGTGAAAGTCAGTAATGAGAGATGGGTCAAAGATACGGCGAGCGGGCACCCATGACTGCTCTTCAGGACCATAACCCTCCCAGTGTACCAGGTACTGCAACCCTCTTCCACGTCGCCGGGACTTGATGAGGTGACGAATAGTGTAAACAGTCTCCCCGTCAACAATCCGGGGTGGTGGTGGGGGTCTAGAGGGGGGCTGAAGAGGGCTCACATTAACTGGTTTGATCTTGGACACATGGAAGGTAGGATGAATCCCCATAGCAGGGGGCAGACGCAGGCGGACAGCTGCAGGATTGATGACCCTAGATATGGGAAATGGGCCTACAAAACGGGAAGACAACTTATTTCGACTCAACTCTGAGATGGAATTATTCGGTCGAATAATCGATTATTATTCGCCAGGGCTGCCGAATAATCGATTTTGATCATGGTCAGTTTCTGGCAACCCTACTAGCTCCCTGCCTCCCAATTCCCAACCTGACACCATACGCCTCGGTGTGTTCCGTCTGGAGTCAACCCTTGCTTCTGCCCCAGTTCCTGCTCCTGTCCAAGAGCCGTTCTCTGGAACTCGTCTGGCTTTTGGAGGTCCACGGAGCCTCCAAAAGGCTCATAAGAGAAGGAGTCACAGGTCAAGGCAGCCCTAGCCACAGAAGCCATGCTTTGGGCTCCAGTACAGGCCCCAGCAGCCATGGTTCCAGCCCCAGTTCTGGCCCCAGCAGCCATGGTTCCAGCCCCAGTTCTGGCCCCAGCAGCCATGGTTCCGGCCCCAGTACAGGCCCCAGCAGCCATGGTTCCGGACCCAGTTCTGGCCCCAGCAGCCATGGTTCCAGCCCCCGTTCTGGCCCCAGCAGCCATGGTTCCAACCCCAGTTCTGGCCCCAGCAGCCATGGTTCCAGCCTCAGTCCTGGCCCCAGCAGCCATGGTTTCGACTCCAGCCCCTCGTCTCCGGCCGACGACAGCTCCCCGTGTCCTGTCGGCGTACCGGCCGACGCCAGCTCCCCATGCCCTGTCGGCATTCCGTCCGACTCCAGCCCCCCATGTTCTGTTGGCGAACCGACCGTCTCAAGTCTCCTCTCAAGTTCCTTCTCAAGTCCCCTCTCAAGCCACATCTCCAGCTCCCTCTAGAGTCCCCTCTCAAGTCCCCTCTCGAGTCACCTCTCGAGTCTCCTCTCGAGTCACCTCTCAAGTTCCATCTCAAGTCCCTCCTCTAGTCACTTCTCTAGTCCTCTCTCTAGTCCCTCCTCTGGTCCCTTCCCGAGTCCCTTCTCTAGTCCCTTCCCAAGTCCCTTCTCTAGTCCCTTCTCTAGTCCCATCTCTAGTCCCATCTCAATTCCCTTCTCAAGTCCCTCCTCTAGTCAATTCTTTAGTCCCATCTCTAGTCCCCTCTCCAGTTCCCTCTCGAGTCCCCTCTCCAGTTCCCTCTTGAGTCCCCTGTCCAGTCCCCTCTCCAGTTTCTTCTCAAGTCCCCTCTCGCGTCCCCTCTCGAGTGTCCTCCTCTACTCCCTCCTCTAGCCCCTCCTCTAGTCCCTTGTCTCTCCTCAAGTCCCCTCTCTAGTCTCCTCTCAAGTCCCCTCTCGAGTCACGTCTCAAGTCCCTACCCAATGTCCTGGTCCGTTGGAGGTTCTGCTGGGGGTCCTGCCAACTCCATGTCCTGTCCCGTTGGAGGCCCCGCCGACTACTCCTCTGCCGGGGGTCTTGCCAACCCTATGTCCTATGCCGTTGGAGGCCCCGCCAACTACTCCTCTGCCGGAGGTCCTGCCAATCCTATGTCCGTGCCGTTGGAGGTTTCGCTGGAGGTCCTGCCAACCCTATGTCCTTTGCCGTTGGAGGTTCCGCTGGGGGTCCCGCTGGGGGTCCTGCCAACCCTGTGTCCTGTCCCGTTGGGGGTCCTGACCCCCACCTTTGACTCTGCCTTGCCCCCGCGCCGTCCGCCCGAGTCCCCCTTCTCGGCTTCTGCCTTGCCCCCGGGCCGTCCGCCCGAGATCCGTTCCGAGTCCTCCGCTGTGCTCCTGGGCTGTCAGAGCAAAAACCCGTCCTCCAGGCCCCCCTCCACCCACCCTGGTGGCCCTAGTTTTTTCAGCGTTATCTGCATTTGGGTCCTGCTTGCTTCACTCACCATAACCATGCTGTGTCTCTCTTGTTTCTTATGTCACAATGATGAAAGGCACCTGCTGTTCTCAGTAGCAACCCCTCTCCGCCCAATGTAACTCACATCCTTCCTGCATTATTCACAAGTCGAGTGGTAATTCAGTCACTTCTCAGAGAGTCTCAACTTTCTTGACAAGGTCCAAAGGGAAATGCAAGATAGCTGAGTGGATCTTTGCACTTTTGTAACCTTTCGCAAAGAGAAAATTGGGCAATAAAGTGAATGACTCTTGTCACTTTATGTTCACCTTGTAGAATGTAATGATTACTCTCCCCATGCTGCCTGAGACAAACCTATTTCAGACTATATGAAATGTTTTTCCAATAATGTTATTAGGTGCCCGGTAACTTAATTACTTTGCCGTGATGTATTGCGAAAAATGCAGCAGAGAACTTAGACTCAGTAATGTTAATGGAAAATGCACTGTAGGCGGTCCATATTTGTCAAAAATCTATTGTGGAAAGAGTGCTTATGAAGGCTTTACACAGCAGCTTACTCCTGAAAATGCATTTAATAAATGTGTATTTATGCGGCAAGCAATGTTGTATGTAATGTTCTGGTCCTTAAAGGTTGCTGCTGTGACAGTAGTTACTTTAACCATGATATAGGTAATGAGATCTTACAATATTTTCTGCCAAATCACCCTAACAAACATAGTAAAAACATTAGGAAAGGCCAACACAAATGTTAACATAAAAGTAAAAGAAGTTTAACTTTGTAGAACATACATGCATATAAGGTTTGCAAAATGAATGGATAAAAAGATATACCAGTTTTCGAAAGATGTAAATCCAGTACCACATCCAGTTAGACCTCAGAAGCTTTTCAGCCCACTGATGGCCATACTGAGAAACAATTGGATATAAAACAGTTTAATGGCCACTGGCAGGAATGGTCTCCTGCAGCGTCCAGTAGAACACCTTGGGGGAAAGGTAGGAAGCTCCTCTTCTCTTCATCATGTACAAAATACATGAACAGCATCCTCTTCTACATCACCGCCAGCAGAAATTCCAACTCATCTCCTCCTGCACTTGGTGGGCCAGCCTTTCTGACTTCTTTACATACTAAATGTTGCAATATTTTAAGTAAATCTAAAGAAATTGTGTGGTTTTAATTGTGTCAATCAAATCCATTAAATTACCACAAAGTTACCACACATCTTTATAAATAGCACCGTAGAATGCCTTACAATCGTCCAACCCAGTTAGCAGAATTTCATTGGTCCGTTTTTTAAATAAATTAACACATACTATATGAGTTAATACGATTGCAAACAAATTGAAAAAGCTTGTTCCAATGCTAATTTCATCTATTACTTTTCTATTCCAATGTTCTCCCAACTCTCCAACACTAATTTCATTTTGAAGACTTCTCAAATAGCTAGCATTGATTTGACTTCTTAATAAGATGTTTTCCCAAATATTGTGCTGTGTAGAGCTAGTATGTGTTGCATTGCAAAGTAAGCAACCCCACACTCACAAACCAAGTGATTTGAATATGATGCTGGCAAATGTCATTGCAACATCTACTTTTGCCTTTTAATCTCACATGACACACTCACATCATTTATACTTTCATTTCATTTCCTTTCAATCTTTATTTCGAACAGATTAAAAAAAATAACAAATACAAAATAACAAATGCGAAAAACAGAATACCATATTGTTAGAATACAGTATTTATATATGCAATTTGTAAGTTGGTGTACGAGTTCTGTCCAGTTATGATTCAATACCTGTTCAAAATACATAATAACATATAAGATTGTTTTTGTCGATTTCAGTCTCTTGTTAAACTTCCTCTTTAGAAAACAAATCGTTCGCATTGTGATGGACTGAGGATTGAAACAGACTATTTTGTCTCACACTGTGAACGCTGATTGACAGACTGATGTAGCGACAGAGCATGGCAAAGAAATAGTGTAAAACTAATGTTCAGAGATGTTCCTCTTCAATATTTAAATAAGATGTCAAGGACTGAAGAGAGCTTCATCTGTCCTTCTGTCATCAGTCTTCCCAGGCTAATATAAAACATCTCTTTTGTTCCTTTTCTTTATCAGTCAAATAGCGTGGTGTGTGCATCGCTCACATGAGTCCACTTCAAAGCATACTCATGCATTACAGTATGTCCTTGCAAATCAAGACTCTTATAAAACACATTTGACCTGAATTGAATTACAAAACATTTGACAGTACTTCCAATTTTGTGTCAAATAAATCAAACTTTATTTTTCCTTTGTTGACATGTTACTTACAATGAATGACAAGTGAGTGGATTTTGATTTGTACTCACGCGGTACACGTCCATGTCACCACTTATTGTCATAACAGCGGTGATGCATGCAGCCTAATGTGTTTTTCTGTTGTATTCTATTTGATTCTCCGCAGGCTGCAAAAGGACTCTCCCGCCTCACAGAAGAAGTACTTTCTCATTTAAATGTATGCAAAAATGGCTTAAAGGCATGCACCAGCAGACACAGTTTGCCACTGGTGGAAATGCAGGTGTGGAGATGAGAGAGAAGCTAATATAGAATTCTGTTCTCTGACGCTAGCCTGAGGGAAGAGACAAAATCAGACTTCAATGTCAAAACTCTATCTATCATCTATCTATCTATGTAACAACCCTGTCTCCTAAAAATTACGTTCCCACAGAACTAAACTGCATTCTCAATTACGTTTAGCTAGAAACGTATTTTCTCCCACGTTACGTTCGTTGAACGTATCTCAAATACGTTTATTTTCAACATATCTTCTAGAAACATATTTTCTCCCACGTTACGTTTCTTATGAACTTATCTTAAATACGTTTATTTTCTACATATCTTTGCCATTTATTGTCTTGCTTATAAAAATGATAATATCATGTCATTGTCATTTATAAATATCATTTTAGAGCACACATTTGAAATCAGTAGGCGAGGCTGTAATTTTGCCAGCTGTTACTCTCATGAGCGAGGCAGAAAATAATACTTTTAACATGCCAAAAAGCTGCTGTGTCGTTTATTGCCCCTCAAACATTAAAACAAATCCAGAGTTACGTGTTTCTGTACTTCCTCTAAGAAGAAAGGACAGTAACAGAAGATCTCTGTGACGCCAGATGTGGTGTTGTTAATGCGATATGATATCCGAAAAACATTTCAGTTTAGGATGGCCGAAGACACTACACTACCCATAATCCCCAGCTATCGTTTGGGACTACAGTCCCGTTGACAAACCCCGTGATTAATCTTCAAGCTCTGGGATTGGATGTTGGAGTGGCAGTGCGCCAAGGTTACGCCGAGCGTCAAGCTCTTTGAAATGGAACGAAACCATGGCAGACTATTCAAAACTGGACTTGAACGCCCCCCCAGAACTACACATGCTGGCTATTGTGTTTCGCAACATGTTCTCTATGGCACGTCTCTACTGGGAATTGTAGTTTTAAAAGACGTTTTCGTTTTTCCAAAAATTAGAAGTTGACAGTATTAAACTGTGTAGCCCTGGAGGTTTAGGCGATAGGAAACACATTGGTGTGTACACATTTAAAACATGTAATTACTACATGGGTGAAAATCGCTTGTATCCATAATGGGCAGCATTAATATATATTCTACTCCACTACAATTCAGAGGTTAACCTGGTATTTTTACTCCACTACATTTACTTTAGTAACTCTGCAGATTCTGATTAATGATGTGAAATACAGTATAAACAACCCTTAAAGCAGACTTTAGTTACACCTGAGTAAAATTCAGGGAAAGGTGATTGTCAAGTGCCAACAATCAAGCGAGATATTTGATAAACATTTATCTGCAGATCTCTATAAAGTATATTAATTACTCGTTATTCTCTACTAATAGTTAATTAAAAACTGTATATAATTGCTATTTTGCACATCCCTTTCAAGATTTTCTAAGGTTTATTGACATATCATATACACAACTACGGTGTAGTTATGCAATGAATGAAAAACTTGGGTCACAGGTTCCTCAACAGTGCATTACAAGACATCTATCAATATGTGTGTACCTCCACCATTAAACTGTCATTCTGCACATTTCTTATACTATCTACATACATAAGAGTATAATTAATGTGTATAATATTAGTTAAAATAAGTGCTTCAACATAGTTAACATTGCAGGAAAGCAATACATTAGACGTTAAGTACTTTGTCAGGCTTAATATTTATCTGTACTGTAGATAGATACCCCCAAAGCTTTTTTCTTATTTGAAAGAAGACCATAACCTAAAGTATTCTTTAATGTGTTAATAAAGGTTAATTAGTTTGTCTGTTTTGCACATCCTCCTATTAATATCTTTGTACATCCAGCACTAAACTGTTTTATTGTAGAGATCACTTACAGTATCTTCTTGATGTTTTTATATTCTATACTTCTATCATTGACCTTCTACTTTCCACCTATGAAAGTATGTACTCTTAATATTTTTTTCATCAAATAACATTATTCAACAAAAAATAATTCAATAACGTGCTTTAACCACTAGGCGGTGCACACAAGGTACACACAGCATACTAATAATAACTTTGTATTATTAGTGTAGGACACTTATGTATGTATAACATCTGAAGATGTGTAGTTTTATTCATGTTTTTTCATAATTTTACAGGATATTGCTATACTATTTCTCATGTTTTACTACACATTAATATCTGATTTGTAAAACATCACAGACAGAAAGCCATATCCGTCATTTAATGGTAAGCTATTGAAATTGTGATTCCATAGATGTGTCTCCCATCACCCAAATTCCCTGACTATTCTCTCAACTCAGTATTTACATTCTTATATTCAAAGAAAATCAGTAATATCTTTAAAAACTACAAGTCCTTTTCTATCAGCTGTGCACCGTTATGGTGTAAATGTAACCTATCTACCAATTGGATCAAATATAAAAGTCAGCCGAATTACTATTGATACTGCAAGGAGACGTATTTTGCGAAAAGAAATGCAAGGTGTTGTTTAATTGTTGATATATTTATGATCCACGTCACATATCAGTTTTGGCGGCAGTTCTCCTGTTTATCCAGAAGTCTTCTCATCAGGGCTCTATAAATAAAGAACTACAGCAGATGTGTAATATTTAATGCAGCCGAACTGTGTATTACAATGCTGTTATGTGATGACTTTCAAAGAGAAAAGCAAGAACACTCGGAATAAAGTATTATTATTTTTATTTATTTTTTCCGGATATCATATCGCATTAACATCATATCCCAACATGCATTGCGGCTAAACATCCAATCAACGAGCTTCAAGCTGAGGATCTTGGGTAATCTGTTCAGTGGGTTTGTGTGTATCCTCAAAATGTCCCTTAATACCAGTTAAGCCCGAAGGTCCCCCCAGTGGACCCCTCCCACAGTTTTTTTTTTCTCACATGTCTCAGGGCTTCTTAACATTTATGAAACTATTAATGTTTCATACCCTTTTAAAGGTAAGAAACTCCGCTAACTGACAATAAGAACAATTGTTAGCTAAGAAAAACACTAAAGTAATACCAAGCCTTTGAATTAGCATTGAGCGAAAAAATGCTAACTAATGCTAACGCTTTTTTACACACAACACACGGTAGAAATGCCCTTATTACTATCTTAACTGCACAAACAAGATATACGATTTAAAGCTGAGACTCCACAGATTCCACACATGTAATGTCACCACTGTCCGACCTCGAATTCCTGGATCTATCAGCCAGAAAAGAGAAAGTAAACAACATCCGGTTCCAAAAATATTACAATAATTACGTCTTACCTTTTTTGATTTGTGATCAAAAGTTGTGTTCAACGGAATAAAAACGCATCTCAAGGTTAATCCAATGTCTTTGTGTCACGTATAATTTGTTACTGATAATCAATCATCATATTTATGGCAATATACTCGGTATAAAGTATTGCCGTCCAGGCTTGCACTTTCAGATATGCTTCGTTTGCTTCTCTATTACGTCCGCTATGGTAATGTTTACGTAGATTTGGGAACTGCCCATCGATTCTATTGGTTCTGATGGTTAAGAAAAAGGTGTAAATCACACGAATCGACCAATGGGTTCCAGAGATATGGTCCTGCGCAAATTATAAAGAATGGCAGCCAACTTCATTTATTGTTTACAGCGTAAAGAAGCAGGTATTGCAGCAGGACCCAGAGCTCACGGAGCACAGAGCGGACAGCAGATAACGGAATTGCAGTTGTATTGCTTATAGATTATCAGAACATTTCAAAGGGGACACAGCCCCATTGGATATTAATCTATGGATTAACTACATCATCGTTTTTATCGTTTTAATGCCATTGAAGACCAGTTTAGACCAGACAACGAGGAAGGTAAGTCATTGTTAGCCTAGCGCATTAGCGCTAGCGCCATTTGTTTTGATGTACGTTTTTGTTGATAACGTCGCGAGTTTGTATCTTTCAGTGTTGGGCTGTTCAGGTGGGCACCGTTAGATTCTGTGTCTCCTTGCGATCATAAACAATGTGTTGGATGTGCAGCTAGGATAAGTAATAAGGGAGCGAGGAGTGATTTTCGGTGCTGTAATAGGTTAGCATTTTTCGCTCGGGGCTAATTCAGAGGCTCACTGTAAGAGTAAGCCTATGTTTTATTTTATTTTATTTTATTTTTTCACAACAGTTGTATTTGGATGGAATGAATACCTATCGTGATAATTCACAGTAATAAAATGATTTTTACAGTGAACAAGTTCAAAGTCCAAATTACCCAGAGGTGAGTCCGCTTAGACTTTATTTGTCTAAATCTCTCTAAAAAGGTCAAATTTCACTTGTTTTGCATCAATCTTGATACAGGGTACTTATTATATGTTATAGTTTGGATTCCTAAAGCTTTTAGTCTACTAACCCATCATGCAAGGGTGGTTTTCACGATAAGTAAAGGTTTTTTTTTAGGTGGACATTAGAATTGACATGTTTTTACTATGTTCCATCTGAATTTACTTTAAAATAAAAACATCTATATTGATTCTGACACTTCTACATCCAACTCACAGATGTAACCTTGCTTTGAGAAAAATAATTATTAATTTACCCCTTTTTAGAAGTGAAGATATATCATTTGTTGTGTTAGTGGCATTTTCGAGCCTGAAACCTGAAAAACAGGCTCAGGGCTTAACTGGTTATAGGCCTACGTCTGTTTCTGACTTTATTTACGGCTAACAAGCCCAAGATTATAGAATTAAACGAATACATAAAAACAAGGATAATTGTGTGTTATTGTTGAGTAAATAAGGAAAAAAATATATTCAAAAATACAGATTTCAGTATTTTGAGGCTCTAAGCCCCATTTATTTTCCTCGCAGACGGGAAAAAAAGTCAGACATTATACGATTTAAAATAAAAACATAAAACACTGGCATGTAATTTACGTTAGAATAAATAGAATGGTTTTGAATAATAGATGAGTAAAATCTATGTCACTTTACAGCCCCGCCCAGTTTTTGGGGGAAACCAACGCTGTCATTTGAACGGCGATCAAGCCTGAAGTCACAGAGATATTCTGTTACTGTCCTTTCTTCTTACAGAAACACGTAACTCTGGATTTGTTTTAATGTTTGAGGTGCAATAAACGACACAGCAGCTTTTTGGGATGTTAAAAACTATTATTTTCTGCCTCACTCATGAGAGTAACAGCTGGCGAAATTACAGCCTCGCCTACTGATTTCAAATGTGTGCTCAAATGATATTTATAAATGACTATTATCATTATTATAAGCAAGACAATAAATGGCAAAGATATTTAGAAAATAAACGTATTTTAAGATACGTTCATAAGAAACGTAACGTGGGAGAAAATATGTTTCTAGAAGATATGTAGAAAATAAACGTATTTGAGATACGTTCATAACGAACGTAACGTGGGAGAGAATACGTTTCGTGCTAAACGTAATTGAGAATGCAGTTTAGTTCTGTGGGAACGTAATTTTTAGGAGACAGGGTTGCAACTACCAATTTGTATGCATTGTGTAGGGATAAAGCTATCGAGTATTTGAGTAACTATTCAGCGGATTGTCTTTTCTCATTCAATGCTTAACTGTTTGTCAGAAACTCTCCCTTAGGTTAACTTATATACATTTCTTGGTTTGGCTGACCAGCAATATACATCTCCTAAATATTTAATGTTGTATTGTTACAACACACATAAACAAAGGTTGGGATGATGCAAACACCAAACATTGGTATGTATGATTTAAATATTATTCCATCAAACCAAATTGTCTCTATTGAGGGACAACATGCACAACAAGCACACTTGATATTAGGTTCAAATGTAAATTGGATTTGTGCATTTGTCTAAACATTTGACAATATCTGAAAATTGTACGTATTTTATTTCACTTGCTCCATTGTTAAGCCCCCCTTTTCACGACATGTTCACAAAACTGTGTCTCAGGGCTTCTTAACATTTAACAACCTATTAATGTGTCATACCCACTTAACGGGAAGAAACTCAGCTAACTGACGATGTGAACCATTTTTAGCTAAAAAAATGCTAACGCACTAAGCACAGATCTCACGGTAGAAATACTTTATTACTTATCGGATCTGCACAGACAAGCAATCAAATTTAAAGCTGAGATTCCACAGATTCCAGAGGTATAAGTATCATCACTGTGCGACCAAAACTCAGGGCAGCGAAAGCAAACCCAGACAACACACAACATAGGTTTACGGAGCCAAAACAGCAAATGCGTCTTGCTGTTTTCTGATCAATGGCATTACAATGATAACAACGCTGCTGAAGGTTAATCAAATGTGTCTGTGTAACTTTGAAAGGATTACTGATAATCCATCATTCAATTTGTCATAAACTGAGATTTCATATAGAGTGTGAGAGCTACAACCCAGCTTCCGGTTTTGGGCATTCTGGCTGTGCATCACTCATTCACCAATGGTAATGTTTAGATTGTCTCTAACAGTTCAAAAGAGATGTCAATCAGCAAAATCGACCGAGGGGGGCCAGAGATATGGCAAATCCACCCAAATGACCCCAGAAGTGTTTTTTTTGTTGCTAAACCTCTCTAAAAAGGTCATGTCACTTGTTTTACATCAATCTTGATACAGGGTACTTATTATATGTTATAGTTTGGATTCCTAAAGTTTTTAGTCTACTATCCAATCATTCAAGGGTGGTTTTCACTATAAGTAATGTTTTCCTTTTGGACGGACACTATAATTAATTCTTTTTTTACTATGTTCAATCTGAATTTACTTTAAAATAAAAATAAATCTATATTGATTCTGACTTTTCTACATCCAACTCACAGGTTTATCATTGCTTTGAGAACAAAGATTATTAATTTACCCCTTTTAAAAGTGAAGATAGGTCATTTGCTCTGGGAATGTCATTTACGAGCCTGAGACCTGAAAAACAGGCTGAGGGCTTAACAGGTTAAAATATGTTATCCTTTGCCTAATGTGCTCTGTTTATAGATTAAATAACTAATTAGTGAAATTAAAGTCCTTTGTTGCAAACAGTATATTTTTTGTCGTGGCCATTCAAAATTAAATGAACTGATTGAAAGAAATAACTGATGCACAGCAAAAGCATCTCAATCATGACATGTTTCACTCTTTATTTCAGTCTATAGCAAAGTTATACGAAGCCTGAAATACACTATTATGGCAGAAATAATTGACACAGATATTCAAGGTTGTGTGAATGCAGTGTGAGTGACGCCTGCACTCTGTACAGGGGGTCGAGTCCCTGAGATGTTTGAGTGTTGAACAATGCTTCAGGTTCCTCATCAATGCTCACATATTCCCTTGTGAAAAGATTTGCATGCAGCGTGTTATTACTGAGTGTTGAAAGCATGTGCTTCAATCGCCTTTTGAGTATGGTAGTGGGAGCATGTTACGGCCATGCAGCACACACAATTATCCTGACAAAAATAGGGAAAAAGCGGAAAATAACCAGGATTATCCTTGAGCACCTGAGCCAAGTAATGGATAAGTGTAAAAAGTCAACTTTCCTGAATATTTTTGATAAGCAGCAGCAGGTGGAGGAGGATATTTGACATTTTTGTGACATTAACTCAAGGCTCGAATCTGTAATTATATATGTTAAATGACAATTCTATCGTCTGTATTGAGTGTG
Organism: Gymnodraco acuticeps; assembly: GCF_902827175.1. Taxonomy (NCBI): domain Eukaryota; kingdom Metazoa; phylum Chordata; class Actinopteri; order Perciformes; family Bathydraconidae; genus Gymnodraco; species Gymnodraco acuticeps. The sequence goes on from NW_022990021.1 coordinate 2,750,311, forward strand.
GTGAAGCAGTACAAATCAGATATGCTCTCCCTGCTGCTGAGATCATTTTGTAAGGTCACACTTCCTGGTTGACATTATCACTGCAGTCTTACCTCATCACTACAATATGGACTAAATACTGCTCAAATTACCTATATCATTTATTAAGATTAAATGTAACCTAAGCACATGTAATGAATACTAATGACCAGGTAAAGACATTGTAATGTGACATTGTTGAGTATTCTTTATATATATACGCGTAAAACAGAGTTCATATTGGTCTAGCATAAAAACATGCACTACTGTACATAAAATCTATTAAACATGTTGTTATAAATGAGTGTGTAAGTGCGCCCGTTGAAGTGTTAACCTCTTAAGTCCCAAAAATAATGCTTTTCCGGTTATTACCCGTCCTCTTGTGTGTTATGTAGCTTTTTCTGCATGTAAACTGTCTGCAAAGTCACAAACTCTCAAAGTACACCCTGTAGCGAGTAAAACTCTAACACAGAAAATACGTGTCTGTGCTGCCCCAGAACGCCTCGTTGGAAATTTGTCATTTTCTATTTTTTTCTTCCTGGGTATATGGTGACGTCAGCGGATTGGTCGAAATTGACCAATCCGCTGACTTCCTCACACACACACACTCAATCTTTTCTCAGGTGCAGCTCCGCGGATTTCTCAGCCTGAGACGGCAGGAGACGCGGCGAGGCTGTGGGTGTTTGTGTGTGCTCGGGCTGGTTTCGGGCTAGGTTTCGCTGTGTCTTGCTGTCTCGCCGACCCCACGCAGCAACCAGGAAACCCCACCAGTAAGCCAGCTCACACTGTTCGCTCCTCGCAGCAGCGAGCCTCGGCACCCAGACCCCATGCAGCATTCTCATCTGTTTGTCATTACTGGTGTCATTTTCTGGTTGCTATCACCATTGTAACACATACTCACTGATGTTCCGCTGTAACGGTGGTGGACTCATCAGAACAGAGTGGGCGAGCTGACCAATCAGAGTACAGTGGGCTCACAGGGAGGGGGGGTCAGAAGCTCCAACAAGCCGTTTAGGACAGAGAGTGAATACACATACTATACAGAGATGCTGTATGAGAAAACAATGTGAGTTTGGAACATTGCACAATGTAAATCTATTCTCGTAGACCTCAACAATGGAATTATGATCAGTAGAAATGGCCATGACATGGGACCTTAAAGTGAAAGCATGAATGCATGATGTTAGCAAGATATTGTTTTGTAAGTGTGAAGCCGACAATTGAGCGGCCCAGACCAAGCAAGGAGGCAGAGGCAGAACTTCCAAAATACAACCCCGGTGTGGGCATTTATTACTCACAAACATATAACCCAGCCTCAATCTGCTGTTCACGTGAGCACAGTCACACACACTATCAGCCTAACAAGAAAACCGCACCTAAATACACACACACAGACTAACAAGACACAGGTGAGGGGGGAGCAATTAGACACAGGTGGGGGGGGAGGAGACAACACAGGGCACCAGGTGCACCCAATCAGCAACAGACATGGGGAAAGGGGAACACACTTTTCAGAATAAAACCAGGAAACAGAGACAGACAAACTAGTAACAAAAATTACATAATATTCCCATGCTTCCTGTGCAATGTTTTTAGTGCTATATTACCCGTAAAGGAGGCCGAGATCTATGGGCCCAGAGATCACCTCCGTTACAGTAAGGTAGCCATATTATTGGGCTAGCTGACTCGACTATACCTGCTCCTAATGATACCTCATTCACACCAACGCAACTCCGGTTCAAGCTCCGTGCTAGAGCTTTTCAGGTTCAGAACCGGTTCTTCGGTTTAGCTCCGGCTCTTTTCACACTGCCCAGAGTCCGACTGGTGCTGTGTCATTGCGTCATCGTTTGCGTCATGACGTAACTGTTTACGTGCCTGCTTCATAAAGCCAAACCGCGCGGAAACCCCTCACAGCTGACACCGACAACAACAACAATGGCTGATTGTGCTCCAGCTTCCTCTGTACCTCTTCAGAAGACCAGATTCCCAGTAAGTAGCTGGTCTCTTCAGTGGACCACTGCTGCTTGTTAAGTTTCTCCATCGTTGTGTACAAACTGGATACAACGACGGCTTTTTGTTGTTGTTCAGGAGTTAACCCCACCCCTGCCCCCGCCTCGACGTAAGCGTGACGTATGCGGTGCTTTTGCTCTGGCCGGACAATTTTTTGGTGCTTGAAATGAACCGGATTCCGGAGCTAAGAGGCTGCTCCGCTGCGGTGTGAAGAGGAAAACCCGGTGCTTTTCAAGGTCCAGCTCCGAACCGGCCCTGAAACACCGTTGGTGTGAATGAGGTATAAGTGGGTTTAAGAAACAAGACCTTTGATTAACGTAATAATGAATCCTTGAACATAGTATAACTGGCACAAGCAGAGAAATGTAGTTACATCAGCAAAATATCTGCTCGAGAGAAATATCAACCTAACATTTGCTAGCAAGCTAAGAAAACCAAAATAACCTTATTTTCAAGTCAAATCAAATCAAGTTTTATTTATATAGCACATTTATAAACGATTTTTGGTCGAGCCAAAGTGATGTACATATAATAAAATTAGCCTACACTACACAGCAAATACAACAGCACAGATTGTTCAGAATATCAGTATGAGAAAAACGACACCCTCTGTCCTTAGACCCTCACATCGTACAAGGAAAAACTTCCAGAGAAAACCCACAGTTTAAGGGGAAAAAATGGGAGAAACCTCAGGGAGAGCAACAGAGGAGGGATCCCTCTCCCAGGACGGACAGACGTGCAATAGATGCCGTGTGTAAATCGAAGAGATAATACATTTTACAGCATATAGACCGAATGTTAGGAAATGCATGTGTCTGTAATAAGAAGATGAATCCACGAGGATGTCAGCTACAATCCTGTGGAAGCCATCAGGGAAGCAGCATGACGAGACCCAAGGCAGGACCGCAGAGACAGACTCAGCCACGACCCGAAAACGTCCACGACTTAATCCAGAACTCGGGATAGAGGATCCAAGACACAGGACTACAACAAGAGGATCAGCCTCGACTCCGGATCCCGGCGGAGATATAGATACAAAACAAGAAAAAAGATTTGGCTGGGTTAATTAAAAGTATACGCCGAGAGGCACAACGTGACTACGTATATGCACTCTCCCGTATAAACTAGTTCAAGCGAAAGGGGGTGAAAAACTAATCAAAATAAGGAAGTAGAGAGGCCTAAATGCCCTCTCCTAGATTCAGTTAAAGTAAAGAACTGGGGAACAAACAAGTACAGGAGGAATGGCCCAACGAGTCAACGTCAACACACTCTCCTAGAATAGTTAAAGGTAAACGGGGTAGGGAGAATATAGTAAGAAGCAGAGCTGAAAAGAACGCTTTCCCTCTAGTCCAGGGTGAAAATGTAGGATAAGAAACAGAGATAGAGAGCACAACAACCTATCTCTTCGTCAGATGCACTCGCCCGCCTGGATAAGCGACTCTGTGCCCCATCCCCCTCTACCGGACCTTAGATCCGCAGAGGGAGAGGGGAGGGACCAAGCCCAAGGGGGGTTTTAGGGTTTTAAAAAAAAAAATCAGGTAAAGGAAAAATATCACAGATTAACTTACTGTTAGCTAACAAAAAGAACCGCATTAATTTCAGAAGAGCATGATGATCGAATAGATTGTATATGGGAAGTGCATGTGTCTTCAACTTGTTTGTGTTTGTTTTGTTAAACTGTTCCAACTTCCCACATATCAGGCAGTGAAAGATTTCACCCCCTAAACACATTTATACTGCCTCAATTTACTTAAATGCTGCTGTCATTTAATTCCTAGGCCGAATCAGTATGTTCTAACGAAAAACTCGACTATCTCTCAGCTGACTAGTTACCCGACAATTTGAAAAGCTGATTAGATTTCTCTCTCTGAGTTCCTCTCAGAGGCAGAGTCAAAAGGGCAGAGGTAGTTCTGTGAGGTTGTATTAAAAGTGGAACTTTTACAGTGGTCTCATCTGTATGTGGCCATGTATCATTGCTCATTCCTCTTGCAATGGAATAGCTTTGCTAAAGTGACTCTCTGTGGTGCCTTGTTGCAGTAGCACATCCCCATCTGACTTGCAGAGAATGAGCAACGTTATAGCCTGGCCTAGTTCCTCCAGAGGCATGCTAATGTAACTATTTGGCAGCTTGCCTCCGGAGGCAGGAGGGATGGATTTGTTTCACTTGTGTCGGTGTGGGGATCTGGAGGAGAGAAGAGAATTACAGGTTGTCATTGCTTCAATTGGCAGGAAGGGAGCAAGAGAAAAGACACCATGCAATGTTTCAACCACTGGACAGAGAGCCAAGCGGATATTATTTTGAGGATTGTTTCAGTTCAAATATTTTCAGTGACTTAAGGTTTTACCCCTGTGCAGAGCTCCATTGCCCTTAACCAAAAACACATAACAGCTCGATTTAGATGTAGCTCCACCGTCTGTAACAGGTGATCCAGGGTTATATGTCCCATCCAGACATAGACACACTACTGATTTGTACAGTAATTAAAACATTTAGCACTAATGGTTCACACATATGGTGCTGGCTTGTTGTTAGTGCCACTTGGTGTCCTTTCTGTTGCAAACAGCTGTGGGTGCTGATTACCAGGAACGGCCTTGAAAACTGATGCCAGGATCCCCCCTCCCCCCGCCCTGCATAGCTGTCACCCTACTGCCCTGTGTAATGTTTTTTTTTCACCATCTCAATTTCAATAATGTGATATGCACAGAATTTGCAATGCCCTCCAGATTTTGTTTTCCCAAATGAGCCAAGACTAATGTCCGTTCATAAGACTATCGCTGGACATAAGGGTATTATGTAGTCTCATGGGCGAGACTTTGCATGACTATGACTTGAAGTGACAACCATGATATGAATATTTACACATTACCTGTCTGTCTTCCCTACAGCACTGGCACCGACTTTAACTGCATATATTTTAATTTAAAATGCACCTCCTGGATGTACCTTTCTCTAAGGTAAAATCTTGTAATGACGTTATAATCTCGAGAATGCTTGTAGCAGTCCAATAGCTCTTCTTTATTGGCTCTCAAGACTCCGAACATGGAACCAGAGTGAGTGCCGATGCTTGGCATTCCTAGATGCCTGCAGCTCAACCATTTATCAGCTAAGCTCAGGTAGGTTTCACTGGTCAGCACTGTGGTTCAGACATAGACTGAAACATACGTGCCTGACAGGAAAGTCATGGTGACATAACTCTTAGTTCTATTACCCAACATGAAGGACTGTACTGACATGACCTCATATTCCTCTTAGAAAAGTAACATGATGAATACTTGAAACTGCAATATGTGTCGGTACACTTGAGAATACAATTGCCGTCTCTGTGAAATGACAGTGCAGCAGAACTGCTTGTGATTCTAGTGGCCTTTTTGAAGAGGGTTAACACAATATCTGTGAAATTCTGACTGACGTAGTATCATATCTTCCAAGCAGACATTTCATTTTAATGGTTTTGACAATTAATCCTAACTCTGTCTGTCAATGTGCCCGAGTAAAAATGCCAAGTTCATTACTAATAGCTGCCACAGCCTTGAGAAAAACTAAGCCTTGATATCAGGAGCGGAGATGGGAGCAGGGGATTACTAACCTGTCGACACGCTGAGGAGAAATCAGACGAACCTGTGAAGCTGTCTGTGGCATCAAAGGTCGTCCTTATTAAATATTATTATGGAAAGGCTTGAAGATACTGTCAGATGAGTGGATTACTGTGAAAATGTAGTCCCAAAAAAAGGCAAACAGGAGGCAGGAAGGTCAGGTTTTGCTGGCTCATCAACCCGGGGAAAAGGTTTCAACTGGGGTGCCTCTGTCAAAGGTGCCCCTAAGTATATTTGTCACTGATGATTAGGAATCGCCGGGATGCAGAGGAGGGTTTATGAATGCCAATACCGACTTGCAATAGGAAAGTCAGCAAAATTGTCCACTTACACAGAAAGTGCTGCATCAGAAAAAGTGTAATGGCTGCACTAATGCCTGCAGCCAGAAAATGGCTTTATCATTGAGATTGATCAAGATGGACTAAATAGAGAGAACTACATTGTAGCAAAAGGAACATTGCTTGAATGAAAAGCCACTTCAGAAATAAAAGATCAAACTTAAGGGTATGTGTTATCCCTGTGAGTTCTACAATTTGTCTTGAAATTTGCACAAAGCAAAATCTGTTTTGTTTGATTCTTTCAATTAGACGATTAACAAAGTTAATCCCAAATGTTAGCCAATAAAGCCAACGATTAAACAGTATTTCCCACTCTCCCTTCTAAGGATGACTATAAAATACAAAGGAGGACTGAACAACTGTTGCATGGCAGCTTTGAAGAGATTACTGTGCCGTAAAAAGGTGATAAAGGACATTTTCCCCCTTCTTCTTCCTGTATGGTGCTGCAGCTGCAAAGTGAAGCCCTTGTAATGGGATGCAGAACAGTGACAAACAGCTTATTTTATAATATATAGGATGCCCTTGACATTTACTGTTGCAGACTACAGTTTGACCTATAATGGCAGGGTGTTAAACCTTATAGGCTTTTATTTTTCCCTGTAGCTAAACATCTCAATCAGGAGTGTTGTGCAATTGATTCTTGCTTCATGCGTATCTCACTCTCTCCTAATTTTCTGGTTCTGGTTCAGCCCCCTGACTGACATGGCGGCCTGTCTTTCACATCCTTTGCTCAGACACTTCCTCTTAAGCTGCAATAAACATGTCTGCCAGCATCAATCACTTCTCCATGATCTAATGTGTTATTTACAGAGGTATTAACATGTGCTTGGTCTCTGGATTTGTTAGAATATTTTTTTAAGATATACGATAGAAGGTGAGTAAGGGTTGCAACAACATACAAACAACGGCAACAGAAATATGTACAGCAAAGTCAGATTAGTATAGGCTAGTGAGGTATGTTGAGCATTTCGTTTTTTCTTTGTCAAAAAGGTTGTAATGATCGCCATGGCAACTTATGCTGTAGACCTAACCTGGTCTGGTCAAGTTTATGTTCAAAGTATTGGATTCATATCGGCTTAACAGATATTTGTCACTTATCCCCTTCTCTGGAAAGAGTGTCATTTGATATAGCTTAAAAGTCCTGTTTCGTACAGATTGTATTAAACCCAATTGAAATCTGATTACAAAACAAGCCATCCTATGTGTCACCATATGTGTGTTTCCCTATACACTGTACATACACAGTTATCCTGATACGTATTGCATTTTAATACAGCAGTAGGTCAAGCTTTGCTTTCTTACTACCACTGTGAACAATAAACACTTTAACCAGGTTAGCTTTATTGCAGGTCTTAATAGGAGTAAGGTAAACATGATTGATTGTGGCATGTGTACACTTTTTATTTGGTGCTCTGTGCCTCAGTTCTGCTGTTATATTCCAATTTTCTTTTATCTTGTTAGCGGATACACATCCTCCTACAACCTTTCTTGATTACCGGGCAAGTGGTTTGAGCTTGTTGCAGGATTAGGGTTCCTGTGAACCATGTCAATAATATAATTAAGCTATCACCTTAATTAGGGTACAGTAGTGCTGCTATGTACACTGTTATAGAGTCACTTTCTGCTAAAGGAGAATAGAGTTGGCTCTACTTTCAGCATGCTTCACAATTACATGGAGGATAAGTCGTTTTTGACTAACTCTCTGCAGCACTCCACAGTATTTGTTTGCACATTATTCAGCTGTTCAAACAGCCTGTTGAATGATTTCTGTGATACCCTGGGGAGGCTCTGCAGTGGGGTGTCCATATATTCCTCTTAAGAGAAGCTTCTTTCAATTGTCTCTTCCCCAGGCCAAGCCGGCCATTTGTCTGACCTGAAGGAGAATGTGGGGTTCTTGGGGGAATGCTGCCAGAGTTGGTCCCCAAATATTTTGAGATGGAGCACTTTGGCTCCTATGAAAAACTAAAATATTTAGTCCAAAGTTTGTAGATCACATATCATTTGAGTAGAACGCCTTAACTTAAGGAGATACAATATGTATGTCTTCTTCTTTCTCTGTCTGTTAATGAGTTTCCACATTCATGTGATAATTGTCTCCTGCATATGGAACTATATGGCATAAATGTCATTTTTAAATTATCATCAGATGCCTCAAACTATGCACATTTTCATTGACTAACATATGTTAAACATATTTCAGATCCTACCACTGGAATCTTAGCTCTTCAGCAGACATCTTTAAACCAGCTGGAGCTTTTATTTTGTATGTGAAAGCATAGAAAATTAGCTTTAGAGTTAGAATTCAAGCATCAGGTGAAATATAATTTCACTGTGTGACAATTGTACTTGCAACTGACTACTGGACAGCCTTATAGTTCCATTCTCTGACTAACAGGCCTACAAATTACCACAGTTCTCGTTAGATTTGAATCTTAGTTACCAGTTCAAACTTTATTTTTCTGTTGTTGTTCTTCATAAATCCCTGGGTTTCATCAAGTCATATTCCCAAAGTGGATTCAAGAACCAGCAGGCCTTGAACATCTTGGCTTTCTGTCCGCTCTCTCTGCTGCTTCATATTTCTTTCTCACCGTCTTCCCCCAGTTTGGATAAATGTATTCCCATGGTAGTTTCTGCTGCTTCAAATGCGCTGACTTCAGCATCTAATCTGAGAACAACTCTTGTGATCAGGAAGGATTTGTACTTTTCAGGATCGCCTACTGCAACAGAACCCCTTTCTTTCTACCCTTTCTTATTTTTATTATCACATCCTCTTTCTTCTATCCCTCAGCAACATTTTCTTTTATTCTCAAACCGCTCGCCTGCAGTCTATTATCTCTGCCGCCTTTTTCTCTTTCCTCATTATTTCTTCTGAGCTTTGTAACACCATCTTTACAACTTTCCATGACGGTTCAGTCTTGTGTGAAAAATGAACCAGCTTCAATATTCTCTGAGGCTATGCAGAAAATATGTACAGGTCATTCTAAGGTATAAAATCTGTTTCTCATTCTCAGTCTTCCATTGAAACTCTATGTACCGACATATAAATGGTCATGTTTTATTCAATCGGGTTGGGGGACATTATATTTAAGCTAATCAATTTTAATAAAATCCAATAACCTCTGACTGAGCTACACAAAAGTTGCGCCACTCCATGTGTCATAAACAGGGTACTCGGAGTCCAATCAGATATTTAAAAAATATCTGCACACAATGATAAAGGAACCCAGAGAGGATAAATGGTAAATGGACTGTACTTATATAGCACTTTATCCAGTCTTTACGACCCCTCAAAGCGCTTTACTTCTACATGTCATTCACCCATTCACACGGAGCAGTACCACTTGCTCTAGGACCTAACATTCACACACATTCACACACCATTGGCCATCAGGAGCAACTCAGGGTTAAGTATCTTGCCCAAGGTTACATCGACATGTTGGCCGCACGGGCTGGGATCGAACCCACAACCTTCTGGTTGAAAGACGACCGCACTCCCTCGCAGCCACAGTCGCCCATAAAGTAGAAGACATCCGAGCGTGTAACCTAGATATATTTGGGCATCACAGTGGATAAGTGGTTCGACTGTCACCTCGCATCAAGAAGAACTAGTGCATGTCACCACGGTGCTTTCTGTGTGGAGATCACATATTCTATATGTCGCTGCCGGTTCTCCAGTTCTCCTCCAAGACTCTGCAGACATAAAATTCTGGATGACTGGAGATCCTAAATGACTTACGTAAAGATAAGAATGGCAATGCTTTTCCGTTCCTGTTGGTTCCCTTTTTTTAATCCAGTGTTTGCTTGGATAGGAACATGCAGAAACGATTTAGTTGTGCTACACTTCAAGACAAAAGAGTGCATGATAAAGCCACTTCCATTTAAATGTGCTTTCAGCAGCCATGCTGAGAAGAGAATGTTTCTAAAGATGTTTTGATGGCAAAGTGTGGGGAATTGATTCAACCTTATCCTTTAAATTACATTTATATTCTGCTTTAATGACACAGTAAATGGATTTCAAGAGTATTGGTGTTAAGTACATACAGTATATACAGAGCATATCTGCAAAACATTCACTGACAATGTTGTTTCATTTTTGTTCTTACACACAATACAATAGGTGTCGAAGTCATGCAATTTGTACACCAGCTTTGTACCCTAACCAACCCTCAGCTTGCTCTTCAATTTGTTGTGCTTTCTTCTGTTTTCTGTGGAACAATTTTCGCTCCCCATACAAAACCCTAATCACTCCACTCTGGGATTTCACTTATGGACTCCATTTGCTTATGTGAGAGAATAATTATTTGAAATAACTTCACCTGCCATAATACATGTTCACCCTTGTTAATTACATAACATACTATAGATGTGTTTGGGTAATGGTGATGGTGAGCTATCTGAGCAATCCGAGCAATCCTAGAGTGATTTCCTCAAAAATTATGCCTCAAATTCCCCAAACGTTCTCAAAATCTGCTCAGTGCTCCAGGCAAAAATCATACAGACCTGATGCCAACAACAGATAAGGTTAAACAGAACTCCTGCTTTACAATATACCAACATATACCTTCACTTTAACCAATAGAAAGACATACATTAATAGTCAATAAACCAGAAACAGGTAACAATTTTTCATGATTTATTTCAATAAGGTCACCCGCACTTATTTCCAAAATGACTTTATCTCATGTAATGGTTGGATAATTATGCAGATTTTATGCTTGTGACTATTAATGCTTGTAGTCTGATTCCGCAGATGGAGGGAGGATCTCGCAGTGCTGCATAGATTGAGAAATCAATAAAGTTTTCTAGGCAAAGAATACTTTCTAAATTACCTTGAGCTTCTAACAATTACCCAGTTGCAGAATTAATTCAGCAAGAACTTTGAAATGACTCTTGTGAGTTACAATTTATTTTTAAAATAACTATTTTTGGAAAACTTTTGATCCCTCCCTCCATCCTACACACATCCAATAAATCAATATATTTTTAAAGTAATAATAATATTTGCCTTGAATCTGGCTCACAAACCATAAACATAGATCATAGCCAATGCTTTTACTTTGCAACCTAAACATGTCCTTCTTCAGGTTGTGATCAGATTGGGTTCGGAGGCCACCACTCATTTTCTAATATCTGTAGGCTATAGTAAATTAACAACACCACAGATTCCTTTTCCCCTTCAGGGGCTGTCATCTGCTTGAAAGCAGACAACCTTTTTGGCTTAATAAAAAAAAAATGTTTAACAGATGCACAAATCTTTCAAGAAGAGAAATATATTGTGTTATAAGCTTACAGTATAATAACGCCAATGATTCTTTTTAATTTCCAACTATAAATATAGACTTTTATATTATGTTATTAATAGATTATTAATATATATAGTCTATGGCTTTAATAATATTAAATATAATTTGTATGGTTGTTTTTGACGGAGGAAAATATAAAATTAGAGTACCAATTCCAATTCTAATTTAATTCTAAAAGTTTATACAAGGCTAAAGAATATCCTGTTACAGTCCCAATCTATTTAATTCAGATATCTTTCTGTTGAGTAAAGTATATTAATAGTCATTTAGTTTATTTCATCGCACGAGGCACCAGCCAAAATATTGTCTTCCTCCTTCGCCTTTAACTGGCACAGTGACTATATTCACAGTTTTCAAACATAAACTCCATCTTCAGTCTGGACGTGCTTCAGAAATTAACTGTATAATTACAAGAGAGGTTTTGTGTATGCGCAGGATGTTTCGTTTTTATGCCCAAGTGAGCTTGTTTTACACAACAGTCTTTTGTTCTGCACTTGTAACGCACACTGATGGATTTTAAAATGCTCAATGAGTGCTCTCTCTCAGTCAACTTCAAAATATTTTCCTATTTAGTCTCTACATTTGTATTAACAGGGACCACACTGCAATATTATGCTTTATCAAACATTTACACAAGGTGTAGAACACACACAATACCAATTATTATAATTTGAAAGTATACAATTATAAAATTTAAAATCTCTATAAACATCATCATGCTGCTGCTTGTCTTTTGCTTTGAATCCAGAAACTAATTGTGCTCTACAACACGCTTTCAATAAAACTGAAGTCCGGGTCATAATGGAAACATTTAAGGGGTTTGCTTTTCAATGCTGTCCTCTGTGGTGTTTTGCTTTCAGCATGGTACTCCGTTGCTACCCAACCCATTTCAACGTCCTGGTGGTACTCTAATTGTATGGGTTGGAGACTCAGTGCGATGACATTTTGAGAGCATGTAGTTTCCTTAAATTGATGCACAGTGTTTCTTAATTACACAGGATGTAAGGGCAGGGAAAGACACAGGGAGGCATCATTTTTAGAGGTAACAAAATATGGCTTATCAGGTAGCGAGAGACATACAATCCTGTTTGCTTGGTAAATGACTGCTGCTCTTATCATTAAGGTTGTAATCTCTTTATTATAATAAAAGTAAACCCACTTTATTATATCATATACAGTGTTTTGGTCACATTTTCTAACTCTATAATGTAGCTGTAGTGATTTTCATTGTTTGTTGTGGAGTTCGGCATGATCAGGGCGTACATTGGTTACCATGTTCAGCATTGTTGTTTTTAATTTGACCTCACCGTTTGTCTTAACAGCAGTGTCAAACATAACACATCCCAATGTTGCTTCTTCGCATTAAAAGAGTTGAACTTGTCAATTTTTTTTGGCGTTTATCGTGATGCAGTAGTTAGACAACTATTTACCTACTTTCTAGAAGAACATGAGTCATTTCGACTGTGCTGTAAACAGATTTCAATCAGGAGAGACGTGATGTATGAAATACATGTTTATTACCGGGACGCCTGATATGAGGGAATAGTGATTGACGGATTACTACAAGTGAATTAAATGATGTTTGGCGATTAGGCCCCGGTTTGCAGGATGATCATTCAGGAGGGGAAATCCGCTCCGATGAACCCCCCGGGGTCTAGACACTGGTGGTGGTGATAAGTGGTTCGGTCTGGTCTGAAGGGAGAAGTTTTTAGCTTGGCCCTGTATTAGGAGACAGGAGGCAAAGGGGTGGAAGAGGGTTGTGCGTTGACGCCTGAAATGACGACTGACAGAGAGGGAAGAGCAGATTTTAAAGGGGATAGCGGGTGCGATGATTGGCTAGCTGGGGAGTAACGCCCCCGATCACTTATTGGGAGAGGAGAGAGTATTGAAATGACGTGTAACACCAGAGGATTGGTCTTCCTCATTGAACTTGCGCTAAGCTTCATTTCAATCAGGAGAGACGTGATGTATGAAATACATGTTTATTACCGGGATGCCTGATAAGAGGGAATAGTGATTGACGGATTACTACAAGTGAATGAAATGATGTTTGGCGATTAGGCCCCGGTTAGCAAGATGATCATTCAGGAGGGGAAAACCGCTCCGATGAACCCCCAAATAAGTGAAGTATGAAGTACTGAGATGTGAAGCATTTCCTCCCTTATGGGCTGATTGCGGAGATCTGTGGATGAATAAGAGATTAACGCGGGAACATGATGAGAATGCCGGAATCGCTGCCGGGCTTACGTGAACGCAACCTGTATTTGTAGGGTTGAACGTTACGCAGACCCGCTGGCCGCAACCTGCACGCCGGGTTAAACATGACGCAGACCCGCTGGCCGCAACCTGTGCTTGCAGGGTTAAACGTGACGCTGACCCACTGGCCGCAACCTGCACGCGTAGGGTTAAACATGACGCTGACCCACTGGCCGCAACCTGCACACGCAGGGTTAAACATGACGCAGACCCGTTGGCCGCAACCAGCACGCGCAGGGTTAAACATGACGCTGACCCACTGGCCGCAACCAGCACACGCAGGGTTAAACATGACGCTGACCCACGGCCGCAACCTGCACGCGCAGGGTTAAACATGACGCTGACCGACTGGCCGCAACCTACGCAGGGTTAAACATGACGCTGACCCACTGGCCGCAACCTGCACTCGCAGGGTTAAACCTAACGCGACCCACTGGCCGCAACCTGCACTCGCAAGGTTAAATATAACGCAGACCCGGCCGGCCCTTTTAAAAAAAAAGAAGAGTTTAACGTCATCATTTAAGTTGCACTGACGGCCGACAGAGGGCGACAGCGGGCGCTAATGCAGTTGTGTGGTTCTTATATTGTCAAATAATCACACACAAAGAAGAAAAAAGACCGGTCACACGAAGAGAAGGGATTAGACGCCGCCGCGGCAGACAGGGAGAATGAAAAAAACATGGATAAAAATCAAAGAAAACGAAAATAAAAAGGTGGGGCCGAGAAGGAAAGAGAAAAAAAGGTGAAGTCACTCGCAGGTGAAGCATATAAATGTCGCAAATTGACAGACCTTTTTGGCAGCAGCGCTGCTACAAGTACTATCAGCAGCAGCTTAGAACAAGTGCAAGATGATGAAGAGAATGATGAGGGCGCGAGTTCAGATTGAGCCAGCCTCCTGCGTTCATGATGAGGGACAGAGTTGAGCTGGTGGAAGAACCAGCTCAACTATGGCGTTATATTTGTGCCTCTATCCTGAGCACGCAATGAAACATGTTGAGCATAGAAAATGCTATTGAGTGCGCACTTGAACATTTTTGAGCACAGAGAAATATATTTTCTCTCATAAAACTCCTGCTCCGTGCGCAAGCAGACCGCTGCACGCGCTCTCTCTCCCCCGCTCGCTCGACCTCTCCAGCCTGCGCGCGCTTAGCTTTGCCTGCGCTCGCTCAAGTTGTCACAGCGTTACAAATGTGCCACAAAACCAACCAATCGGAGAACTCGAGAAGGTCAATTCTGATTGGCTGGTCGTCTCCAATCATATCTTCTATCTGAGATGAGAGAGGGATTTTCGGTTGCCATCAGGCTGTTGACGTTCTTATTACACATCTATCGTTGACATTTACAGGACATGACAGACTCGAATGAAGAGAATAGCACGCCACAGTGTCAGGTGAGTAATACATTTCTAGTTTTCTGATATCACGTTATTGTTTGCAATGCCTGAGTTTGCTAGCCGGCAACATAGCTATAGGGGTAGTTTAAGCAAACCGCTAACAAACCGTAGCCTATGTACATGAACCCTTCTGAGGAATTGATTACTTGCTGTAAGCATTAGAGGTGGCAGAATGACAAAACATGTTTCTCTCTCTATCACAATTTTGGGTTGACCAGAACCTGGACCAACTTCTGTTTCCTGTTCTACAATGGGCATAGAGCTTGCGCTCGCAACCGGACAGATGAGGCTAGGATACCGGATAAAGTTAACAACACACGTTAACCATGAACAGCCTATTAATCCGTTCTCTTAATGTTATTTCTTCCAACGTTGTGGAATTAGAGAAAAGGGGCTTCTTAACGTGCTTTTATCCGGGGTGGAGGGAGTTACACATTAGTTAAATATAACATTGGGGCGTGTGATTGTAGTGGGTGGAGGTGGTGAAGTGAGGATATCCATTTTGGAGTTCCAGCTAGTATAATATAGTTAACGAATGTTACACAATAATAAGGAAGAGAGCTATTTGTGTGATACATCGCTATTGATATGGATTTAGAGTGCATATTTGAGACTTCCAAACAGTAAACAAAAACGTAACTTATGGGTGAGTGTTTTTAGCAGAGCCATATAATGTCCTAGTGATTCTGTTGATTATTACCTGTCTGTATTATGTTGCAGCTCAGCTGATTTTGGATTGATGGCAAAGGGAGAGGGACTTAAGTGAGAGTGAAAACACAAGGTAAGTTTAGAATAGGTCAGCAATTTCCCATCCTATAGGTTGCTAGATGTATCTAACCCTTTCTCCTGTCTCCCTCTTTCAGCACAAGAACCCCACAGGGATTCAATGGAGCCTGAAGACCTGCAATGAGACCCTCACCCTGCACCTGAGTCTCAACTCCCAGAGTTTTGCAAGCCTCTCCCTGTTCTTTATTTTGATTAAACAGACATTAAGCTTCCCAATGGTGTGGTCTTCGTTTAGTGAAAAATATGATTACCTCACATATGTTGTTGTTGTCTTTTTTGATAGTTAAATTGCTCCTGTTGACTTGAGCCAGCCATTCTTTCCTCCTCTCTGTGTCAGTGGGGAAACGTTCCATGTGTACTCCTTTCTCTGAGCGCTTGGAGCATCCCCAGGCAGCACAGCAAACCATGGGGGAGACGATATGCCAGGACAACACAGAGGAAAAGGCACAGACAAACGGCATGATATGCTATTCAATGTTTATTGAATTCCATTTATTTACATGGATGTTCCTAAACACGTCATGTAACATCATCATGCTGCTGCTGCTAGCCCTTTGACTCATTGTGCTGTCAGTTGACAATCATTGATAGGCCCCTGAGGGTCTCCTGTCCTTTCTGAAAGTCATAAAGATTACATTAGTACTTTAGATTACTTGTGTCCTCAATTACCAGGGGATTACTGAAACCACCATGAATTAAATAAATGGTAGACATGTATCTAATCAGAATGTTGAAACCTTCCTTCCCTCCCTCTAAATATATCAATAAACATTAGGATGTGATGCTCCTGACTACCATACAGGTTTAAGAAGATAATATTTGTTTTAAAGAATTCAAAGCAATAAACAACAGCAACAGGCTCTAACCAAGGCAACGTTAGCCTAACATGTATATGTTACCAGGTAAGATAGCTGTTCACACTATGTATATTTTCTACTTTCTACGTTGTAATGCTATGTTATTTCTATTTAAGATGTTTACATTTTCGATTGTTTAATTATAGTCTTTTAACTGTCTAATGTACAATGCCTCCTTGTCTTTTGCTGCTGCAGCGTAAACATTTCCCAAATTGGTATCAATAAAGTACTTCTTATTTTATCTTAATCCTCAAATATTAGCACATTTTACTTAAAAAAAACAAACACATTGATGTAACTACATACACATATCGATATGTTGTATACATATTGCAAATCAAAACCTTTATTAACCACTAATTACCAAAAATTGCATTTCTATCCTGTTATTACAACCCAGTCTCACGGCATTTTGTGTTCCCCAACACGATTTTTAATCTATTGATTCGTGTTCACCAACACGATTTGCCCCTTTTTTTCGTGTTGCACAACACGATTTTAAAAGCAATGTATTTCTACTGCCTGCAGCACGTCTTTTTCTCCGGTCGGGTCGAGGAAGACCGGAAGCTGTGTGGTTCATAAAAACATGTTCTTACTCAATATCAAGCCACAGTTATTGCTTTTATTTGAAATCGTATAATTTCGGACTTTTGTTGCTGTCTGTGAGGAAAATAAATGGGCTCAGAGCCTCAGGATACTGAAATCTGTATTTTTTAAATCTTTTTTTCCTTCTAATTTGTTATTCTTTTCAAAATAACACACTGTTATTTACTCACCAATAACACACAATTATCCTTGCTTTTATTTATTGGTTTAATTCCATAATCTCGGGCTTTTTTGGCGTCCGTCAGGAACTGAATTTCAAAATAAAAATAACCGGAAACAGACGTAGGCATTTCGAGCAATTACCCAAGATCCTCAGCTATGGTTTTAAGCTCGCTTATTGGATGTTTTAGCCGCAATGCATGCTGGGATTTGGTGTTTATATGATATGAAATCCGGAAAACATTTTAAAAGAATAAAATAATACTTAATTCCGAGCGCTCTTGCTTTACTCTTTGAAAGTCATCACATAACGGCATTGTAACACACGGTTCGGCTGCATTGTATATTACAGATCTGCCGTAGTTCTTTATTTATAGAGCCCTGATGAGAAGACCTTTGGAAAAACTGAGAAAATGCCGCCGAAACTGAATAATTGACGTGGATCATAAATATATTCAACAATTAAACAACATCTTCAATTTCTCTTCACACAATACGTCTCCTTGCAGTATCAACACTAATTCGGCTGACTTTTACATTTGATCTAATTCACAGATAGGTTATATTTAAACCATAACGGTGCACAGCTGATATAAAAGGACTGTAGTTTTTAAAGATATTACTGATTTTCTTTGAATGTAAGAATGTAAATACTGAGTCTGAAATAGTATAGCAATATGCTGTAAAATTATGTGAAAGCATGCATAAAACTACACATCTTCAGATGTTGTACGAAAACATAAGTGTCCTACACTAATAATACAAAGTTATTATGGCTGTGTGCACCTCCTAGTGGTTAAAGCACGTTATTGAATGATTGTGTTTTATTTGATTAAAAAAATATTAAGAGTACATACTTTTATAGGAGGAAAGTATAAATATAGAATATAAAAAATAAAGAAGATACTATAAGTGATCTCTACAATAAAACAGTTTAGTGCAGAATGTACAAAGATATTAATAGGAGGAGGTGCAAAACAGAAAAACGAATTAACCTTTATTTAAACATTAAATAACAGATTAAGGTCTTCTTTTAAATAAGAAAAAAACTTTGGGGGTATCTATCTACAGATAAATATTAAGCCTGACAAAGTAATTAACGTCTAATATATTGCTTTCTTGCAATGTTAACTATGTTGAAGCACTTATTTTAACTGATATTATTCATATGAATTATACTCTTATGTATGTAGATAGAATAATAAATGTGCAGAATATGACAGTTTAATGGTGGAGGTACACACATATTGATAGATGTCTTGTAATGCACTGTTGAGGAACCTGTGACCCAAGTGTTTCATTCATTGCATAACTACACCGTAGTTGTGTATATGATATGTCAATAAACCTTTGAAAATCTTGAAAGGGATGTGCAAAATAGCCATAATATACAGTCTTTAATTAACTATTAGTAGAGAATAACAAGTAATGAATATACTTTATTACTCGTTTCCATTCATGTCAATTGCAGATACATGTTTAGTCTTCTCAAGCACCAACTATCAAATATCTCTCCTGATTGTTGGCACTTGACAATCACCTTACCTGAATTTTACTCAGGTGTAACTAAAGTCTGATTTAAGGGTTGTTTATATTTCACATCATTAATCAGAATCTGCAAAGTAACTCAAATAAATGCAGTGGAGTAAAAATACCAGGTTAACCTCTGAATGATGCTCGAAATGTCCCTTATAGGCCTACGTCTGTTTCCGGTTATTTTTATTTTGAAATTCAGTTCCTGACGGACGCCAAAAAAGCCCGATATTATGGAATTAAACCAATAAATAAAAGCAAGGATAATTGTGTGTTATTGGTGAGTAAATAACAGTGTGTTATTTTGAAAAGAATAACGAATTAGAAGGAAAAAAATATTTAAAAATACAGATTTCCGTATTCTGAGGCTCTGTGCCTCATTTATTTTCCTCACAGACGGCAACAAAAGTCCGAAATTATACGATTTAAAATAAAAGCAATAATTGTGGCTTGATATTGAGTAAGAACATTTTTATGAACCACACAGCTTCCGGTCTCCCACGACCCGACCGGAGAAAAAGACGTGCTGCAGGCAGTAGAAATACATTGCTTTTAAAATCGTGCTGTGCAACACGGAAAAAAAAGGGGCAAATCGTGTTGGTGAACACGAATCAATAGATTAAAAATCGTGTTGGTGAACACGAAATGCCGTGAGACTGGGTTGGTTATTAATGCATTCAAATCGTGATTCAAATGGCCCGCCACGAACTTCCGGGAACTTTCTGAGTCTCTCTGAACCACGTGACGATCAAGCATTTTGGACTTCCGCAGTCGCAACTCATGGCGCTGGACCAGCCAATCAGAATTGACCTTCTCGAGTTCTCCGATTGGTTGGTTTTGTGGCACATTTGTAACGCTGTGACAACTTGAGCGAGCGCAGGCAAAGCTGAGCGCGCACAGGCTGGAGAGGTCGAGCGAGCGGGGGAGAGAGAGCGCGTGCAGCGGTCTGCTTGCGCACGGAGCAGGAGTTTTATGAGAGAAAATATATTTCTCTGTGCTCAAAAATGTTCAAGTGCACGCTCAATCGCATTTTCTATGCTCAACATGTTTCATTGCGTGCTCAGGATAGAGGCACAAATATAACGCCATACTCAACTGGCACGTATACAAGTGCAGGCAAGAGCAAGGGGTGAGAATTATCGTGAACTCAGTGGCGTTTTCTCCTGGAGGCCAAGGGAAGCCAGGCTTCCCCTGTTTTTTTGGATTGTAGTTATCATTTTAATAAATAAATAAAAACACTTTGTTTAGTTTCGGTAATTATTCTGTGCTGTGTGTTGCTGCCGGTGTCGGTACCATATGTGTTCGGGGTACCATATGTGACGTTGTGACGTCATTGGTAAGAGACGGACCCCAAACACATATGGTACCCCGAACACATATGGTACCGACACCGGCCCATCTCTCCCCCATTCTCATTGAGTATTTTACAAAGAGTGAAACAGGGCCCCTCTAGATGTTATGGTGAAACAGTAGATTGCACTCTGTGTCTATTTGCACACTGTTGCAGAGGAGGCTAGCCGAAATTGGCTTCCCTTGGTGAAAAAAAAAAGGAGGGATTGACCAATCAGATGAGGCTCACGTCATGCCCCTGCCAACCTGTGATTGGTCAGGGCCATGCCAAGACCAATCCAGAGGCGGCTGGCTTCCCTTGCCTCACAATCCAATCAAATCGCATCAACTTCAGTTCGTACTGTAAGTCATCACCGCCCTTAAAAAGTAGCAAGCAACTGAAGCAAGTGCAATTATGGAGGGTGGAGATTTGAAGTATTTTATCAATCATCATTTTACTAAACTTCCGCAACAGCAGCAACTAAAAATGAAATCTGATGACAGGCCAATGCCCAAACTGGAGCTGTGTACAGAGAGGAAAAAAGGAGCGAATCGGACGTAAAACTTTAAATAATAAACATCATATTTCTAACATTTGACATTTCATGTGGCCGGACTGGGTCAGTTTCCAGGGCTGAATTTTAGTCCCAGTCCGCCCAACTGAAGAGATCTTGGATTGGCAGCAAGCCGATGTCCGGGCGAAGAAGGAGATGTAGACAATGTAATGTACAAGAGCTGTTAGCTTGAGTACAGTGATGCATGAATATCATAACCTGGCTAAACACGAGCCAGGTGAGCATGAACCCAAGAATATGAATGAAGTGCAGGGTGCACGCAGAAAAAACATACACTTAGCCTAGTTAAATACTGAGACATGACCCATGATATAGTCTAGCTTAATTAGCAGTTAAGTGTGCCAGGGTGAGTCATAGATGCTGATATACTTGATTGGGTGATTAAGACTGTCTTCTATCATCTTACATGAACTTCTCTTTTTCCCTGAAAGAAACCCCCCGAAACCAGCGGATGGGGCAGCATCCGTGACTGTGTTGAAGCTTGGAACTGCGTTACTTACTGAGCATTGTAATGGGTAGTAGTTACCCGAACTGCATTAGTAATACGTTACGTTACTTCGTACGGCAAAGATACGTTACTGAAACTCCATACTGTAACACGTTACCCCCAACACTGCCTGGAACTCACCTCAACTAAAGGCAGCAATGCATATAACGAACGTCTCGTGAATTTGTTGCAACTGCCTCTTGCCAGCGCTACCCTGACGCCTGTTTTAGAGGTGAGGCGCAGGGAAAGAGGCGAGAGCCTGGGCTGTGCAATGAACCTGCTAGCCGCCTATGACGCACTTAGTGTCCAGTACTGGCTACTGAGCTGGGAGGAGAAGTAGCTTCAATGGGATGTAGCTTAAGCCCTGCCTGCCTGCAAGAGGGGTTGTGGTTGAAGCCAGAAATGGGTGAAGCTTCGCATGCAATGAGGGCCCGGTCCGCGTGAAGGCCGGAAGCGCCACATTTGAGCGGCCCTGATGCCAGTGATGCCCTCTCGAGAGACTGAAGGCGTGCGTCAATTGTTTGCGTGAAGTAGGCCAATTCCATTAAGCCGGAGGAACTTCCGTGGTGCCCGATTTCCTTGTCCTTTCCTCCCGCGTCCGGGTTTGCGGGGTGGCCGGCTGGAACTGCTAGCCGACTGGGGAACGCCGCCTGTAGCTTAATCCGCAAGACTGCAGAGCTGATGAATATATGCCTGGAGCTGGGATGAAGCCCTGCTGCTGCTTGTGCGTTGACGCCTGAAATGACGACTGACAGAGAGGGAAGAGCAGATTTAAAGGGGTTAGCGGGTGCGATGATTGGGTAGCTGGGGAGTAACGCCCCCGATCACTTATTGGGAGAGGAGAGAGTATTGAAATGACGTGTAACACCAGAGGATTGGTCTTCCTCATTGAACTTGCGCTAAGCTTCATTTTCCAGCTAATATACTGTTGTATTAATGAAAGAGGCATATTAAAAAAGATAAAGCCCACACTTTCTGCAAAGTTTTTGAGAGTATAAAACGACAATGATAGAAGATGCTCAGAAAAAATTCCGACGTTCACAATTTAGAATTCCGAACTATAGGCAATCCCCATCTGCTGATGAAGATCATGTGATATGACTGAAAGCTCCAGAACAGCAACTGTGTCCCTTGTGATTAGATGCTTTTTTTTCTCTGTTGTGATCACTACAACTACTACAAAAAGGTCACCAGCTTTCAAAGATATCAGCCTATTAAATGGCCGTTATCAATGGCATCCTAGATACTGGCTGAAAAGGGCCTGCTACAAATAAATGGTTTGGTGAAAAGGAAAATGGATGGATGAAACAAACACAGGACCTCAGCCATGGAGACCTATATTTGTGTCCGTGTGAAACTAATATGCAATGTTGACTTATTTTAACGGCCCTACCATTATGTAATAAAGCGATACAACATTACTAAGCAATCCTTTTTTAACCAAAACCACAATCTTTTTACCAAACTAATTCACATAGTTTTGGTACCTAAATCTAACGTAACTTGCAACTGCAACCCTTTTAGAATGTTTATATGCACCTCGAGCCTACTGGTTTAGTTTGGATCTTTTGAACCATTAGATTGGTAATGAAAATAACTAATATGATATGTCAATAAACCTTAGAAAATCTTGAAATCTTGAAAGGGATGTGTAAAATAGTCATTATATAACTATTAGTAGAGAATAACGAGTAATGAATATACTTTATAGGGATCCTATTAATATCTAATAATACAAATAATAAAATTAAATAACGTGCTTTAACCACTAGGTGTCCCTTTCTATCAGCTGTGCACCGTTATGCTGTAAATACAGCCTATCTACCAATTGGATCAAATATAAAAGTCAGCCGAATTAGTGTTGATACTGCAAGGAGACGTATTGTGTGAAAAGAAATGTAAGATGTTGTTTAATTGCTGATATATTTATGATCCACGTCACGTTTTCAGTTTTGGCGGCAGTTCTTCCTGTTTGTCTAGAAGTCTTCTCATCAGGGCTCTATACATAGAGAACTACGGCAGATATGTAATATTTAATGCAGCCGAACCGTGTATTACAATGCCGTTGTGTGATGACTTTCAAAGAGAAAAGCAAGCACACAAGTATTATTTAATTTTATGTTTTCGGATTTCACATCGCATAAACACCTAACGAGCTGAGGATCTTGCCTACTGTACGTCTGTTTCCGGTATTGTTTTTGACCGATGTATTTTGTTATACACACAGTCCTTCACATTTAAAATTAAATTTACATTAAAGTATTTTGTGAGGCCTTCTAAAATGTTTTTAAATATGATTACGGTTCTAGTTGAAGAGTTTGTAAATTAACATGAAGCCAAGTTGTTGCCTGGCAACGCAATCACACAACGTCACGTCCGTTAATTCAACAACCGTACACATGGATTAACATCGATTTAATACATTAATGTAGCCTTTGTTTCTGCTAAGAGGTGTCGACTAGCTGGGGCAACAAGAAAATCGGCAAAATCGAGTGTGACTATTAAAAAATAAATCATTATTATATTAATATTGACAATAACAACCAACCGTCGTGGTACAGCATTTGCTTGGCATTTCCGGGTATTTGGGCCATGTTATCAATACTATGTAACTGTCACGTTTGAAGGGACGAAATCATGACATCTTCACATGTTCACGTCTTGCCGTGATACCGGGTTGTTATTATCACTTTGCTAGAACAGTGATAATAAAACAATGCTCCATAAGTCTGTGTGCTCCAAAAAATAAATACATAATACAATTGTGCAATCCCTTTGCTAGAACAATAAGTTATAATACTTTGTCACTTTGCAATCTGTGCAAAAAAATAAAAAGAAAGAAAATGCTGATATTTGGCAAAAAAGTGTGTCTTATCGCAGCATTAGTGGCTGCAATGAACCTGTTTTGAACGGGCTTTCAGGCTCATTGGTGGTGCCAGAGATTTTCTAATGGGGGTGCTGTGGGGTAGCTTGTAGAGGCTGCTCAAACATTTAGGGTCCTTACTCTTATTTACTCATTCACCCTTTAAACCAGGGCTGGCCAAACCACGGCTCGTTGAACATTTTTAATTGGCCCTCACCCAAAAAGGTATAATGGAATATGGGCCACACCTGAAACTTGTGCTTTTCTTAAATTGTAATTCTTCATCAAGTATCAAGCATAATTCACTTACATTTGATTTATTTTACCAATTTATGACTTAACTTATGAGGCAAAAAATACCTCACCTCGAGAGAGGGGCCCAGCCCTTGGTATATTTTTCTGTATGTGGCCCACAAAGGTTTGGACACCCCTGCTTTAAACCACGTATAGGACATTGCTACACAATTGTACTGAAGTATAGAGACATTAGGCTTTAAAATGGATAATTAGCAATATGCATCACCAGAGTGATGCACAAACAAATACTTTGTCAAGAGTATAAACAAATACCTCAACTGAGTTTAAATGGTTCATGATTTATGTAAAGCAGCAATCACCATGCATTACAGAGTGCAAATCCTCTACCCAGTGTGGATGTGACCTTTCATACTAATTCACAGCTTTTCATTATGAAAAAACAAGTTGCATCTAAACAAGAACATATTTTGATTTTCATATGCGACACTTAATCATTTATTGTTTAATTGTGATTGGAGTATTGCGCATCAGGGGAACATTCAAAATGGCTCTCAGGAAGCCCAGTAAAGTCAAGAGAATTCCTTTGCATAATCAGATTTGCTAATTAGAAGAAAAGTGGAATTAATCCGTAGCCATAGTCAAGCCCCAGATTAGTGCAGGAAAACAATAGGGTGTGAGATGCCAGAGTGTACCATTGTATGGTTGCTGCTTATTGACGCAAGCTATTTTTTGTCCTTATGCAAATGTTTGTATCTGACACTGGAACAGTAAACAAAATCTGGCATTTGAATTGGGTTTTTTAAGCATGTTCCCATTTCAGGTCAATGTGATTTACATCCAAAGGAAAACAGTGATGTGTGAATCAGTCTTGATAGGCTTTTTGTTTAAAACGCAAGTGTGTAGGATGGAGGGGGATCTAGGGGCATAAATTGAATATTATATATATAAAAAACTATGTTTTTTTTATTGTGTAATTACCTTAAACTTGACTTGTTTGCTTTCTTTAGCTTAGGATAAGTCCATCAGATCTACACAGAGAGCGGTCCGCCATACATACTCTACCATGTTCATGGTTGTATTAAGTGAACTCAATTGGGCCCACAAAGCATACACACATATTGTCTCTTAAACCCCGCCTCCCAGCTGCTTCGTGACGTCCAGTCTTGGCTGATTCAAAACAATACAAGTCAAAATAAGGCTTGTGTCAGCAATTAGCGCATTTTACAACCTGTAGGACCTAATAATTTAAATAAGGTCTAAGCAAGTGAAGTTCCGATGTGGTGTTGATTTAAATAAGTAAAAAACTCCTTCCATAAGTCAATGGGGAAAAGGTGTTTTTTGGCACAAAGGGATCACGTGGTTGAATTGGCCGTTTTAATATGACAAAACATCCTGAGGGGCTTGGTAATTTTGCACCGCCATGTTTCTACAGTAGCCCAGAAAAGACAAACAGACTTTGCAACGTCACCACTAAATCCTACATCCTATTGGAAGCCTAGGAATTAAACATTTCGTCAAGTTTCTCTACTGAGGAAATTACTTCTAGTCTGCTGACGTTTTGACATGTGATGATTTAGGTCTTTCATAACTGACAATTTGGCAGTAATGAATTATAAAGTGATTACTCATGCAGTTGGACAGATAATGGATTAGATTATTGCATTTTCAGACTAGTAAAAAGCCTTTGAAAAACAAGCTGTATTGCTGAATGTTTTACTATGATCATTGCAATGTTTTTAATTCCTCTTTATGCGATCGTCTGATGATGAATGTTTCTTGTTTCCAGGCCCGCCCCTTCCTACACGCAGATCACGCAGGGCCGATCACCTCGCGGAGGGGGCCTCATCTTGCGGAGGGAGCCTCATCAGGGGCAGGGTCGGCTCTAGAACAAATCGAATAGGGGGGCAATCATTTACCACGGGGGGGCACGAGCCAAGGCAAGGCGCGGCAAGGCGCGGCAAGGCGCGGCAAGGCGCGATTCAAAGTGCTTTACAAAATAAAAACAAAAGACATTTAAGAACAAATACAGCATAAATACATTATGGCATTTAAAAACAGGCATGAAAATCAAAGATAATGAAATAAAATAAGGAGACCTTTAAACAATTTACACAGCACCACTACCCCATCGGCCATGCCTACGGCAGCAACTTTGGGTTCAGTATATTGCCCAAGGACACTTCCACATGTTGACTACAGCGGCTAAGTATCAAACCACTGACCCTTCGATTGGTAGAAAACCACCTTTTCCTACATTTTACTGAGATCATTGTTTAATATCGCAAACTGTAAAATGTAGCAAACTGCTCCCCTGTATGTGAACATTAAATAGCTTTTAGCATTTAAGAACCCAAATGCAGAGCACAGACTGTGTGGCAATAAAACATATTTTTATTGTAGGGGAGGATCTTGGGAATAGCAGCTAATTAGCAAACACTCTAATCAATCAGCTCTCTCTCACACACAGATATTGAAGCAGAGAGGTCAAATTAATAGTCATCTAGATTACCAAAAGGCACTTCTCCTAGCTGTTTTCTATTCATGCCCACAGTGTTGGAGCGATATCTGTAAGCATTTCTTATCAACATGCAAAAGTTCCTCGACCTTTGAATGCAGGAAATAACCCAAAGAGAATAATGATGATTAACAGCAGGCATTTCTGTAATTAATGAAAATTACCAGACGATCCATAATTACTGCGGAAGAGCGAGAAAAAGTCATTGCCAACTCTGTATATGTGATTAGAACGGAGAAAGAGGCACTTATCTGGGGATAAATTACATTTTTCGAATTTTTTTATCTCAGTCGTGTATTTCAGAGATGTTCATTTGGTGGCAGAGGTGAATGTGATATTCAACTCTATAACAGGGAATGTATTTCTATGTATTTAATCCATCAATCAGTTTTTTTGCAGGACATGCATTAATTATGCCGCTATAATTCACCTAAAAAGCTTAACTAGTGCTACAGTAAAAACACAAGCTAGTCCAAAGTATAAAGAAGTCATCTCACACACAGAGGTGGGACTCGGAGAACACTTGACAAAAGTGAAAACAGATTATCCATGTTTCCACTTCTTCGAGCCATGACTGGCATCGTAATGACTCTGTGATTGTGTGTGGCACCCACTTGTCGTTTGATCCGACACTCACCTGTTTTTACCTTTGTCTTTCTGTCGACAGGATCTGTTTCCACTCTACGGGTGTTAAAGGAGACTCCACCCAATCATTGAAATGACGACAGCTAAAATCACAGGAAGGTGAAGAGGCTGAGTACAGCAGAAGTTTACATTTTGACAGTTTCCTTTTCAAATAAACGCGTGGTTGCAGGGACTAACTGTCAGCAATACAAGGTAAGGAAAAAATCCGCTCTGAGGAAACCGTTCAGTAAATTAAATAGATTTACTGAGAACAGGGAGGTCTCGCAGAATGATTTTCAATCAGAAGGAGATTAATGAATATGCTGAATGGCAAACAGCTGTTGGATACATTTGTTTTGAACCCTTTCTGTGAAATTATATCCTCAACTGATTATGGGAGGATGGTATTACATGGATGAGGATGAGAAATACAAATATGAAATGTGAAGAAGCGCAATTGTTTTCTCTCAACCATTTTGAAATACTGCTCCATGCTGATGCCGCTTCCCCAATTGGCTCCCGCTGATAGGAATCATACAACAAATGTCTTTCATGATTGCGGCTAATGTTTGCATTCAGCTGTTTGCCAGTTTTGATATCGTCTCTGCTGCTCATTTATGCATTTCTAGAGTCAAGATTAAATCCCTGCGAGATATCATGCACCTGCATTCTTGAAACGTGTAATATTGAGAGTGTTTGTTTGTTTGACTAACAGAAAACATGGATTCAACGTTTAAAAGGTTGTGTAATTGCTTTCTTATCACAAAAATATTGTGTTATTTTGATAACACTGCCAATAGACTTGCAGTTTTCAGATAGTGTTCTTGCTTCTTCTTCCGTAGCGCGGCTGGCAGCATCTCAGGGTTTCAAATCCTGGCCAGGAGGCCGGTGTGTGCATAGACGTATTCAGTGCTAATCTGATTAGGGTGGGGAGATAGGGATGCCTGGACTATATGTCATCTGAGTGCAGCATCGTCGCTATTGATTAACTGAGCAAACATCAGATGGAGACTCCAAACATTTACAGAGAAATGTACACAGACACACACATACATACAGACACACACACAACCAGCTATTATGGGCTATGACAGATGGTGGTCAGATAGACTCCTATACCAGTGTATGTGCTCATTTTCGAAGGGCATTTTCCTGGATATTTCCTGCCAAGGCAGCTCTGTCTGATCACTCTACCAACAGGCTGCTGGTGATAATACATTGGAACCGAGACAGATACCTCTCATCAAACAACCCAACTCAGTCATAATGGGGTGAAAATTAGAACTCTAGATGACTATAACTAGCAATGATTTAAAGGGCGAGTGTTTAAAATACAAACCTGGCCATGAACCTGATCGGACTGACAAAAGCCAATACAATTTTGATCAATGATTCATAGATTTCGGAGGCATCCTGCCATCAACACCTCAACACCTCATTGATCACGTCAACTTCGGACTAAAACCGCACCACTTTGCCGAGAAGCATCCATCTGTTGTGCTGCGAGGAGCCATGTGTGTTTGGACAAAGTTGTTGTGTGTGTAAACACTAATGCTTATTTGTCCATGTGAGCTGTGAGAGAGCAACGACTGGAATTACAGAAGTGAAAAGACTAATAGGGGGTAATCTGTCAGGGGAGCAACACATGCCTGCCCAGGGGCCAAATGCCCTGAATGCCCATCCCCTTGTAATTGCCAAATGTTGTTGATTCCCAAACATAAAATGGCTTTAAAGCGCACCAGATGATGTTCACATATCAGAGGAGTAATTTTAAGAGAACAAACAACTTCTCACAATTTACATTTCTTTATTGGCTTCGCTCCATAGATGGTCAGTTGGTCTTCCAGTTTGATCCAGTTGGAAATATGCATATATCTATTTCATGTGTGACTATGAATTATTGTACAGACATTCAGGTACCCCAGATGATCAATTTGCTTACTTTATTGATCACTGACTTTTCCTCTAGCATCACCATAAAGTCGAAATGTTTGTGCGTTTTTTCCAAGTGCTCAAGGCGCTTTACATTACATATATCAGACATATAATACATCAATACTGTGGGCAATACCCACAGGAGCAATTTAGGGTGAAGTGTCTTCCCCAAGGACATAATGGCATGATGACTGCATGGCGGTGAATGGATTGAACTGGTGCTCCCCAGATGTGATGATCAGCGCTACTAGCCCACAGCCGTCAATATAAGAAAATGCATCTTCATCAAGAAGGTCTTGAAGTAACTCAACATCAACTGAATGGATTGTTCAAGAACTTGGTCCGGAAAAGTATGTTTCTGAGTATACATTTGTTTAAACATAAATGCTTTTAACTTTTCAATGGATCGGAATGATAATTTGAACATATGTTGTTGTGTTCATGTTCCCTTTAGGATAAACTGTGATGACTCTGGTTATCTCCTTTGTTCTCACCTAAAGCTGCGGTAGGGAAACATTTTGTATTTATGGCCAAATACCTGAAAAAATAAACATTCCCCTCAGCCTCAATTTGTGTTAGGGCATTATATGTGCTAAACATTAGGAGTGGTCATTCAAGACATATAAGCATGGTTTGTAAATACTAAGGTTATATTTTAGATATCCTCCCGTCTGCAATATTCATATATAAATATTTTTGTACTATATATTTTCAAGGTTTGTTGTACATGCTGTTAGTTTTGCCAAGTAGTTGTTGTTTGAACAAGTCAATGAATTGCAATGATGTGCTACACTATATATGGATGCTGGCCCTGGGAGTATGGCCAGGGTTATGGCGTGGCCGCGTGGCACAGAGAAACTCAGGAATAAAGATCAAGGTTAAAGTGGAAGAAGATTGAGAGTCTTCAGACACTGCAGGGAATACTGATCTCATGTGAACATTCACCACTATGAAGGGAGCAATTTAAAACTATATATAGATCCTCAGCTGCATAGCTAATGATGATGCCCACAGTAATTAAGTCTTCTTTAAGCCCAGTTGCATGGACATATTTAGTTGTTCTCGTTTACCATGTTTTGCTGAATTTGTTACACAAAAAGGAAACCATCAAATAAGGTTTTAATGATTGCTGCATTTCTGACTCAGACAAGATTAATGCACTGTAGATAAAGAAGTGGTGGAAAGAGCCAGGGCTGAATGGAAGAGTGACTATGAGATAGAGATTCACTTTCTCCTCTAAGGGAGGGGAAGTGGCTATTAGTCAGGGAAGTAATCTAATCAATGTTGTTGTGCACAACAGTGCAGACAGCCGCCACACATCACTGAGTGCTATTATTCTTAGTCATGTTCTCATTGAGGGAGAAAACACTTGCTCCAGGCAGACAAAATCTCCTTCCTCCATGTGTGCAGGTGCTGTAGAGGGAGGATGCTTACATGCCGTGCCACAGATAGGAGGAAAGAGGGAGGAAGAAGTATCCCCCGAACCACGGAAGCTGCACTGACTGACTGTTAAAATCATATCCTGTTAATGCATTTCAACAGTAAAAGTAGCAGGTAGCAGTATATTACAAGCATCTTCTCCTACGCACAACCTTCATTTTCCTGCAGTGCTGGTTTATGATGATAATCTCTGACTGGGCTGCAGGACAGATAGGTGAGAGATGAAAGAGGAGGAGAAATGAAGAGTGGCGCTTTGATGGCCAACTGCCCTCAAGTTCAGCTGATGTCAGAATGCATCGCACCATACTTCATAAACGTTCAGGTCTACAAAGCTGCAGGGAGTATGAGAATCAGACAATAAAGTGAAGTGGCAAAAGGTGCATATAATGAATCTCTAGCTATATATGTATAGGCATACATCATTACTTTTCAATAGTACAGTTTCTCCTTTTTACATATTTCTGACTTTACTTTGTGTTTTTGTCACAGGAATGAAAAAAAGAGAAACTGATTTTTTAAAGTATTTGTAGCATATATTTTTCAAAATATACAATACCAAAAATGTGTCTAATGATGATTGAACATAATATTATTTGAAATCATGTTACAAACGCAAACAGCTACAGCAGTATTATAAAACATGTTTCTTCTCTCTAACATCAGTTTATGGATGCTTTGATAGATGCTTCTCATCAGCTTCTCACACCAGCCTGGGCTTTATCACAGTTCAAATCCTCTCAGGGTTAAGTGATTTTTTTATATAGACAATTCATTTGGAATATAGGCCGTGCTAAATTGTTTTGAACTCTGCAAGACTGAAAGCGCGTTTATGGCAACAGTAAATCATGCAGGGCTCTATCATAAAATCATATCACTCCATTGATTTGGAGACTGTAGGGCCTGGTCCGAGTTAATGGTACGCCAATTTTTTGTCCTTCATTGTGCAAACCTGTCCCAATGAAAAGGTCAACCTCCTGAGAAGCGATGTGACATGTGAACGATGGCAGCTTAAATACACATGCGGGGAATTCACAATTGAGTTAATTAAAGGTCTTTGTGCTTGACCTAATGGAAAACCAGTCTTTTTTTCTATTAGAAAGTTAATGTCTACACCTAAAAAAAAAAGCCAATGTGAGTGAATAAGAAAAAGGAAATTGCTATTTAGGACAATGTGTATATTCACTTTCTTGTAGTAAGAATCAATTGTTTCAATCAACATGAAGCTACAGCCAATAAACGCTTACATTTTATATATTTTTTTTATAAATACAAATATTAGTGAGCTTACTGCTGATTGGTGGACTTTGTTACCTTTGGACAGAGTCATGAAAGGCTGTTTCCCCTGTTACTAGTCTGGTATTCGTCTCATTGGTGAAGACGTTCTTTAAACCCCATATCTTGCACTTATCTTTGAAACAGCTTGAAGCGAATATTAGAGTGTTCTGCTGCAAACCTCATACAGCATCACTTACTGTATTGGAACCATGTGTCCAAGAAAAACAAAGGTTGGTTAAATAATGTGTTTACTTGCAACAAACACACTGTTTTTCAGCCTTGAGCACCAGGAGAAAGAAAAGCTGATGGTATACTGCGAATGAAACAGCTGCTTACATGGAGAGGTCAAAGATCTAAGATGTATATGCTGAATGAAAACCAAACGGCAAGTATTCAACTCATCAACAACTTATTTGAGATCCGATGAGATCCGCCCAGAGATGCTGAAGGCTCTGGGTGTTGAGGGACTGTCATGGTTGACACGTCTCATCAACATTAAGTGGAAGTCGGAAACAGTACCGAAGGAGTGGCAGACCGGGGTGGTGGTTCCCCTTTTTAAAAAGGGGGATCAGAGGGTGTGTGCCAATTACAGAGGCATCACACTACTCAGCCTCCCCGGGAAAGTTTACTCTAAGGTACTCGAAAGGAGGGTCAGGCCGATTGTCGAACCTCAGATTGAGGAGGAACAATGCGGATTCCGTCCTGGTCGTGGAACGACGGATCAGCTTTTTACTCTTGCAAGGATCCTGGAGGGGGCCTGGGAGTACGCTTATCCGGTCTACATGTGTTTTGTAAGGCAAGGCAAGGCAAGTTTATTTATATAGCACTTTTCAACACAAGGCAATTCAAAGTGCTTTACAAAAAATGAAAGAGATTAAGAAAATGGCATTTAAAATCAGTCATTAAAAAGAAAAGCTAATAAAATAAACATTAAAAGAAAAAAATACATGGATAAAAGTTACAGTGCTGTCAATTAAACATTAAAAGAAAAAAGTACATGGATAAAAGTTACAGTGCAGTCTAAGATATGAATAGTTCAATTAAAAGCAGCGACAAAAAGAAAAGTCTTCAGCCTGGATTTAAAAGTAGTCAGAGTTGTAGCGGACCTGCCGGTTTCTGGGAGTTTGTTCCAGATATTTGGAGCATAATAACTGAACGCTGCTTTACCATGTTTAGTTCTGACTCTGGGGACAGAAAGCTGAAAAGTCCCTGAAGACCTGAGAGATCTGGATGGTTCATAATTTAGCAGGAGGTCAGAAATGTATTTTGGGCCTAAACCATTCAGTGCTTTATAAACCAGCAGCAGTATTTTGAAATCTATTCTTTGACACACAGGAAGCCAGTGTAAAGACTTCAGAACTGGAGTGATGTGATCCACTTTCTTAGTGTTAGTGAGGACTCGAGCAGCAGCGTTCTGAATTAGCTGCAGCTTCCTAATAGATTTTTTAGTGAGACCTGTGAAGACAACCATTGCAGTAGTCGAGTCTACTGAAGATAAAAGCATGGACAAGTTTTTTCCAAATCCTGCTGTGACATTAGTCTTTTAATCCTAGATATATTCTTTAGGTGATAGTAGGCTGATTTAGTAACAGTTTTAATGTGACTGTTGAAACTCAGGTCAGAGTCCATGACTACACCTAGATTTCTGGCTTTATCTGTTGTTTTGAACATTGCAGACTGAAGCTCAGCGCTAACTTTTATACGTTCTGCCTTGGCTCCAAAAACCATTACCTCAGTTTTATCTTTGTTTAATTGGAGAAAGTTCTGACACATCCAGTCATTGATTTGTTCAATGCACTTACTCAGTGTTTGAATTGGAGCATAGTCTCCTGGTGAAATTGTTACGTAAATGTGTGTGTCATCTGCATAGCTATGGTAACTTATTTTGTTGTTCTTCATTATCTGAGCCAGTGGTAGCATGTAGATGTTAAAGAGAAGAGGCCCCAAGATGGAGCCTTGAGGAACCCCACATGTCATATTTGTCAACTCAGATGTGTATTTACCTATAGAAACAAAGTTGTTTCTGTCCTTTAAGTAGGATTCAAACCAATTCAGAACTGTTTCCGAAAGTCCCACCCAGTTTTCCAGTCGGTCTAGTAATATGTTGTGGTCAACAGTGTCAAACGCAGCACTGAGATCTAATAATACTAACACTGAAGTTCTGCCACTGTCTGTGTTTAAGTGGATGTCATTAAAGACCTTTACAAGAGCAGTCTCAGTGCTGTGGTTTGGACGAAAGCCTGACTGGAACACATCAAAACAGTTATTTAAATGCAAGAAATTACTCAACTGTTGAAAAACAACTTTTTCAATGATTTACCTAGAAATGGCAGGTTTGATATGGGCCTGTAATTGTTCATTACTGAAGCATCTAGATTATTCTTTTTTAAGAGCGGTTTAATGACTGCAGTTTTCAGGGCCTGTGGAAAAATACCTGAGTGAAGAGATTTGTTTACTATATGAAGTAGATCTGAGGCCATGCAAGGCAAAACATCTTTGAAAAATCCTGTTGGAATAATATCAAGGCAGCAGGAGGAGGATTTCAGAAGTGGAATAATGTCCTCTAGGTTTTTATCATTAATCTGATGGAATTGTGTCATGATGTCTGAATTGATGTTAAGTGGAGATAGGGACAACACATTTGCTGTTCCTGATGCAGAGGCACTGACTGCTTGTCTGATTTTCTGAATTTTGTCAGTGAAAAAGGAGGCAAAATCGTTGCACGCCCTGGTGGATAGAAATTCAGAGGCTACTGACACTGGGGGGTTAGTTAGTCTGTCGACGGTAGCAAACAAGGCACGTGCGTTGTTTTTGTTTTTGGTAATGATGTCAGAGAAGAACGATTGTCGTGCGTTTTTCAATTCCAAATTATAAAGGCCAAGTCTCTCTTTATAGATTTCAAAGTGAACCTGGAGATTTGTTTTTCGCCACCTGCGTTCAGCTTTTCGACATTCTCTTTTTTCTGTTTTCACGGTCATGGCCTTTCTCCATGGAGATATTTTCTTCCCAGACACTTCCTTTACCTTAGTTGGAGCAATGGCATCTATAACATTTTTAATTTTTGAATTAAAATGATCTACTAGCTCATTTACTGAGATGTTGGCAGGGGCAAGTGTGGAAGAGAAATTCTGAGTAAACATTTCCCTAGTATTTTCAGTTAAACATCGCTTTGTGGTTACCTCTTTTTGAACATTTTTGTGAACAGAAATAGAGCTCTCAAAGAAAACACAGGAATGGTCAGAGAGTGCAACATCAGTCACCACAACCTTAGAGATATTCAGACCCTTTGAGATAATTAAGTCCAGAGTGTGCCCCTTATTGTGCGTGGGCTCCGTCATATGCTGAGTCAGTCCATAGCTATCAAGAACACAAAACAGTTCTTTAGCCCCTCTGTCCTGGGGGTTGTCAACATGGATGTTAAAATCACCAACAATGACTAGACGGTCAAAGTCAATACACACTATAGACAGCAGTTCAGTAAAGTCATCAAAAAAAGCTTGCACAGTATTTGGGTGGTCTATAGATATTTAGGAACAGAGCTCGAGAGGAGCATTTCAGCCGAAGGGCCACATATTCAAAATAATCAAAGTTTGTAGACTTGGAGAAGGCGTATGACCGAGTTCCCAGGGAGTTACTGTGGGAGGTGCTGCGGGAGTATGGGGTGAGGGGGTCTCTACTCAGGGCCATCCAATCTCTGTACTCCCAAAGCGAGAGCTGTGTCCGGGTCCTCGGCAGTAAGTCGGACCCATTTCCGGTGAGGGTTGGCCTCCGCCAGGGCTGCGCTTTGTCACCAATCCTGTTTGTAATATACATGGATCGGATTTCGAGGCGTATTCATGGGGGAGGGGGTCTGCAGTTCGGTGGACTAAGGATTGCACCACTGCTTTTTGCAGATGATGTGGTTCTGATGGCTTCATCAGTCTGCGACCTTCAGCACTCACTGGATCGGTTCGCAACCGAGTGTGAAGCGGCTGGGATGAGGATCAGCACCTCCAAATCTGAGGCCATGGTTCTCAGCAGGAAACCGTTGGACTGTCCACTCCAAGTAGGTAATGAGTCCTTACCCCAAGTGAAGGAGTTCAAGTATCTCGGGGTCTTGTTCTCGAGTGAGGGAACAATGGAGCGTGAGATGGGCCGGAGAATCGGAGCGGTACTGCAGTCGCTTTACCGCACCGTTGTGACGAAAAGGGAGCTGAGCCAGAAGGCATAGTTCTCTGTCTACCGGGCCATTTTCGTTCCTACCCTCACCTATGGTCATGAAGGATGGGTCATGACCGAAAGAACGAGATCGCGGATACAAGCGGCCGAGATGGGTTTTCTCCGCAGGGTGGCTGGGAAGAGACCGAGGGGTAGACCTAGGACCAGGTGGAGGGATTATATCTCTTCGCTGGCCTGGGAGCGCCTTGGGATCCCCCAGTCAAGCTGGTTGATGTCGCCAGGGAAAATAAAGTTTGGGGCTCTCTGCTGGAACTGCTACCCCCGCGACCCGACCACGGATAAGCGGGAGAAGATGGATGGATGGATGGAACAACTTATTTGACCAACAACGATGCATTTAACACTAGAACCGCCAGAGGTCGCCGTATACCTAAAACCGCCAACGGGTAAAATGTACCCGCTATTGATTTTCAAGGTACAATGTTCTTTTATTTATCATACAGAACAGTGAGTTTTGATCGCACAGGGATGACATTTATACCAATATAATCTGTGGACTCTCAGCTTTTCATATGACATAGTTTGTGCAGATAACATGAAGTATAAAATATCGCTAAGAGTGCTGATTTAAACGCTTGGTGTTAGACTTGTGTTTTGTTTAGGTACAAATCTCTATCTATAACTATCTATCGATCCATCTGTAATGTTCTGTTCTATGGACATATAATTGTCTACATAAACAGACGACGCGGACTACTTCTCTCATTCTGAGTGTCCATCTTTATTCAACTGGCACGTAACCTGCATGCATTACGTCCTCAACGTGAGCTCAGTCATCCAAGATCTTGTATTCTCCAAGATGTTACACTATCTATAACTATCTGTCTGTCTGTCTATCTCTCTATCCATCTATCTATCTATCTCTCTCTCTCTCAATCTCTATCTCTATCTATAAGGAACCGCAGTAGACAAAAGGCATTGCAATAGCAACACGTCATGTTTACGCTGCATTTTCTATGAGGTAAATATTACCCGCTGGCAGATATGGGTATAAATGGCGTTTTTTTTGTCGATCTTTTCAATCTGACTTCATATTGACAATTGTTAACAACAGAGGGTGCTACATAACACACTTTCAGGAAAAGTCACAGACTGGGAGACTTTAATATATTATTGAAAAAAAGTTACATACAATCAAAAAACTGCTACGGGTAAAATGTACCCGTTGGCGGTTCTAGTGTTAAGAATGACACTGACCTTTGAGACCTTCTGGTTCTGAAAGCTGTGAGAGCTCTGCATTTGTGAACACCCCCTCACTCTGTGCAAAACAGGCATTAGAAACCAAAGTAAAGCTTCTGACCTAGGACAAGAACATATAGGGTGTAATGACGACAAGCTAAACAAAGGACAGATATTGTAGAAGGTTCTCTTTCTACCATTACTTTAGACTGCCAAGAGGACTGCTGACTGAATAACACTCAACAAGGTTGCTTTTAAGGCTAATGCTCAAATGGAAGACAAGGTTGTGTTCATTTCA
Organism: Gymnodraco acuticeps; assembly: GCF_902827175.1. Lineage (NCBI taxonomy): Eukaryota > Metazoa > Chordata > Actinopteri > Perciformes > Bathydraconidae > Gymnodraco > Gymnodraco acuticeps. The sequence goes on from NW_022990021.1 coordinate 2,788,160, forward strand.
TGTGGGCCTTTTAAGAACATTCTTATAAAGCATTACACTAAGATGGAAATGCAGAAAGATACAGACAAAAAATATCAGCCTACAAGAGCTGCTATTCTCGTGCCAGGAAGAAAACTTGAAAGCTCCCTCGATGGGGTATGTGAACGTGGCTAATGCCCCTGATGGTGTTCTTTGATGCAATGGGCTTGTTCACAACCCTGGCATTGACACAAGTGATCAAATAATTTTCTTGACTAATGGCCACTTCCCCTCCCCTGGAGAATGCAAATCTGTGGCTGCTGTATGTGCTGTTCCCATTGCGGAGGACGTGACTTTAATCTGATTATTTTATTCAAAGCAGACAACTGTCTGGGACAATAAGCACATAGGAAGCCTTTGAAATAGTAACCATGCTCCTAATTGCTGTGATGAAAATGTTCTATTCATAGAAACGAGCCTCTGAAAAGACGATATTTAATGAATGTTTCTTGTATAAAGAGTGATACGGTTCATCTTTACATACAAGTCATTACCTGCCTGGTGTCATGTGTCCTAATGCTTTTAATGTTTTATGGAGAGCACTGGATTGCATTTTTTAAATTTGCTATACAAATAATTGGAATTACAATGTTTGACTGATTCATGGAAATAAAGTATTTTTTAATGGGTTGATTCATTTTGAACCCTAACCCTAACCCCCTAACCCTAACCCTTAACACAGCATTTTGTATTCACCTTAACCCCCATAATGACTTGAGCTTCCTAAGGGTTAACGTTGTAAGTGGTTCATGCTAATCAATTGCTGCCATATCACATTTAAAGCCGGAGTATGTTAGCTCTCTGCTCTGGTGGGCCACTTGAGGATTCCTGAACGACGCAATAATAATAATATTTTTTTGAGATATAAACCTGGTGAACTTTCTTTTAAAAATACATGTCAGGTGTGGGTTAGGGTTAGGGGGCTAACAATGATTTATTCATAATATGTGTTTGTTGGAAGAAGGTGATTGATAAAAAAAAATAACACACACTTCCAGGTTAGCTATAGAAAGCAAAGTTTAGGGGAGCATAAGTAGATCATTTTGCAGAGCAAGCCCAACATGTGCTGATGCTGAGTCCTAAACAGGAAGCCGGTTATGAGGTTATCTTTAACTATACCCTCTAGTCAAGTTTAAAAAGCCCCCAAAAAATCAACTAAAAACACAGATGTGCTTACGATTTGCTAAGGATTTTTTTTCTGGCCTTAGGGACGGAGATAACAAACTGCAAACACAGCACTGACATATTTTAACATTGATATGGCTAGAACAGTATTTTGATTTAAAATGACATATTTACATAGTCTCAACGCAATGTCCACAATAGATTGGAGCTGTTTTGGACCAATGTCCTCTCCTCGTTTGGCTCTGATTTGGTCTGCATCAACTTCTGGTTAAAATATATTCTTCAGCTCCTAAATGTGCCACTGTGTTTACCAGGGAGAAATCATTTTCTCTGTCAGCTGTTTGGTGCCAGACTGTGTGCTCAGTGTTCTTCACTTGTGTCTCCAGTGCTGCTAAGTGATCAACAGCATTGGAGTCCTATGCCCAGTGTGCCCTGGCACATAAACCATAGCAGCAGCAGCCAGTCATTGTTGGACATTTCTCCTCTTTCTTTTGGCCATTGGTTCCTTTCTCTTGTTTTTACAGCACAACACTAATGCAGCACCATTTTACACATTACATATTCATACCATACATTTTTTGGCTTATTCATTGTGTACTTTGAGATTAATACATTCGTTTATTTGTAAGTGTCCAAATGTTTTTAAATTGGGACAAAAATCAAGGTCCTGAACTGACCAGCATGCTGGAAAGCACAGCGAAAACATGTCACACGCAGGACACTGCCGGAAGATCATATCAAATGATGCCACTAAAGCTAGATATTACAGTGCTTATTATATGTGCTTTTTTTTTTTCGGAGATATATGTGGATGTGGAATAGTGATATCATTACGTTTAGTTACATGTATAGCTGCATCGGCCTTATCCAAGTTTGTCCTCACATCCATGGCCATTTTCCTGTTACTATTGTCCAGCCCTGGCCCAGGAAGATAACGTCTGTATGCTTATAAGATTGTCTCAGTTACTTTTGGGGAATTATCTATCAATGAGTACAACACCAGACTTGTTTAAAGATGTGGGCGATGATTCAGAGTTCTCCCACCAGGGTGTTAATTTCCAATTTGATTGTATGAAACTTCATACGTACGGGACTTGATTAGGATTTATAACATTTGATTTTCTGTCATAGAACACCTTAAATGTTCAATATTCTGCAGGCTTATCTAAGAAAAACAAACAGTTGTGCTCTGTTCCACTGCAGCCTGCCCAAGTTAACACCGGCATAAGAAAAAGCAGCCTGAAGCTCAAATCTCTCTCCCAAATAATTTTTAGTAAACATCAACATAAATACTGTATATGAGCTGTGTTGTTTCGCCTGAAGACAATCTGGATGTGGCTAATACTAATGTTGAGAAATTATAGCTTCACTATTAATTTTTGTCAGCACATTGGTTGTACCCAATGACCCTCATTCCCTTTCTTGAGTTCTTCTCACTAATTAGAGGTCAGAGCAGCTGAAAGAATGTGTAGTGTTTTATCTTTTCCCCTGTTCGCACCCTCTATATACCAGAGGTGGCTAAACTACGGCCTGGGGGCCAAATGCGGCCCGTGGGCCATTTTAAATCGGCCCTCAACAAATTAAAAAAAGTATAATGGAGTATGGCCCTCTTGTCTTGTATTGTACTTCTTAAATATAGATGAAAACAGATATTACACAATAGTAATCATGTGTTAATAAGCCCACTGTTCAAATAAATTCAGTCTATTGAAGTTGAAAACATTTTCTAACAAATCTAAGTTGATAAGAAGAAAGCCCATAACTTATTTTCATAACAAGCTTGGGTAACACTTTATATTAAGGTACACAAATTCACCATCAACTAGTTGTTAATTAAAATGCATATTAGCAGAATATTGGCTCTTTATTAGTCATTATAAAACACATATTAATGCCTTATTCTACATGACATTCTACAAGTAATAGGCCATTAGTTGAGAGTTTTTACTCAATAACCCTCTAATTAGTGCTTATTTATTGCAAGTAAGGAAGTTGTTGTACATGAGTTTTCGTCTTAATATGCTCTGCTCAATATGGGCCTAATAAGGCAGTAGTACCACAAGAATAGTAACTCTCCCATAATAACACTTAACAAATATGATCTATTCTTATGTAACAAGACATACAACTATAAGTGTTAATTGTGTCTCTAATTAGTGCTTATTTATTGCAAGTAAGGAAGTTGTTGTACATGAGTTTTGGTCTTAAAGGTCCATTGTTGAGGTCTACTAAAATATATGTATGTATATTTTCCAAACTCACATTGGTTTCTCACAGCATCTCTGTATAGTATGTGTATTCACTCTCTGTCCTAAACGGCTTGTTGGAGCTCCTGCCCCCCCCCTCCCTATGAGCCGAGTGACAGCGAGACACAGCGAAACCGAGCCCGAAACCAACACACACACACACACACACACGCACACGCACACGCACACACACACACACACACACACACACACACACACACACACACACACACACACACACACACACACACAACTGCAGCCTGGCTGGGAGTTTGTGTGTGTGCTCACACACCGACTCACAGCCTCGCTGCGTCTCGCCATCTCAGGGAGGAGAAATCGGCGGAGCTGCAGCTGAGAAAAGATTGTGTGTGTGTGAGGAAGTCCGCGGATTAAAAAGTACAGGCTGCATTATGTGTTCTCAGCCTTGGAGAAACTTGACATGTTTTGGTATGTGTCTGAACCTCTCTTTAGTGGTTCATTAATAAAACAGATATTTCAACGTGTGCCTACTTTGTTCATGTACTGTTGAGGTTAATTTCAGTAGTTGTGTGCTATAATGTATTTACAGTGTGAAGAGGAGGCAACTTTAGAATAGGGAACCTGTTCAGGTCAATTAGAGTCAAACTATTAGCTTATTGGTTATGAACAAGACTTCACTTTAAAGTAGGGAACATGTTCTTAGATATAAATACCTAATTAGAGTCAAACTACTAGCTTATTGGTTATGAACAAGACTTCACTTTAAAGTAGGGAACATATTCTTAGATATAAATACCTAATTTTGAGTTATTTAGACACAATTAACACTTATAGTTTCATTTTTTGTTACATAAGAATAGATCATATTTGTTAAGTGTTATTATGGGAGAATAACTATTCTTGTGGTACTACTGCCTTATTAGGCCCATATTGAGCAGAGCATATTAAGACCTAAACTCATGTACAACAACTTCCTTACTTGCAATAAATAAGCACTAATTAGAGGGTTATTGAGGAAAAACTCTCAACTAATGGCTTATTACTTGTAGAATATGGTCATGTAGAATAAGGCATTACTAAGTGTTTTATAATGACTAATACAGAGCCAATATACTGCTAATATGCATGTTAATTAACAACTAGTTGATGGTTGATTTGTGTACCTTAATATAAAGTGTTACCCAAGCTTGAAATAAACCCTTCCCATTTCCTCTTATGATAAGCAATCTGGGGCTCCTGTTATAAGAAAAGAGCTGCTCACAAAATAATTGAAACCTTATGGAGAGCTGTGAATTAGGCTGATTAAACATCATTTACCTGCATTTGATTGATTTAGCTAACTTATAACTTTACTTATGAGGCAATATAGCTCATCTCTAGTGAGTGGCCCAGCCCTTCGTATATTGTTCTGTATGTGGCCCTCGGTGAAACAAGTGTGGACACCCCTGCTCTAAACCCACCAAAATGATATTTGATCCAGTGTGCTTTGCTTTTTTTTAACCATCATCTCACTGAAAATGTTTTGATAACGGCTGACAAGTACTTGAAAGTTAGAGTTGGAGTCAAATAAAAATAAAAATACATTTTGATCTGGTTTACTAGATCTCTAAATGAATTATGAGCCTATACACTTTGGAGCGATAAGAAAGTAAGAAACACAGGATTAAATGGCCTCAGGGTTCAGCCTGAGGGTGTGTGGTAGTCGTTGTTCACTGTCATCCACTAAGTCTTCTTTTTCCCTACTGCCTTTTGTTTAGTGCAGCTGGCCTCTGTGGTCTCCCTGGCACAGAGAATGATTCTGACACAGCTTGAATAATGTGTTGCCCCATGATCTTCTCAGATGCTTTTGCTCAAATCCTTTTTTATTCGTCATGATTAGCAAACTGCAATCGATGGCAGAAAGGAAAATAACCAGAATGCAGCTGCTTTGCAAAAACAATGAAGGTTTGATTCATTGTCTGACATTTCATTTCATCATACAGAACAAAGGACTTATTGGCATGAACGGAGGCTCTCCAGATGCAAAAAAAGGAGCATATTTTGAAAGAGGGGAGCAACAGTTTACAGTGCAAGTAAATCCAGAGGCTTATAAAGGCTTCAAACAGCCAATCAGGAGACAGGTGGATAGAGGAGGAAGGTGTTTTCAATTAACTAATCAACCAACTAGCTCGGTGTGGTGAAAAGTCCTGGAATATCTAAATCAATATATAAGAAATTGCCTTATTTTAGTATCCACAACATATTTTTTACTGTGCCTTCTTTCAAGTACTTCAAATATTAAACAACAGGGGAAAAAAACGCTCTGGTTTGTTGAAAATGTATTTAACTCAAAGTTCTAAGCCCTTTTCTAAACTTATCACAATTATCGTGGCGGGGTGCAAAGCATAGGATGCAGCACTGCCTCTGCAAAACTGAAGCAGTAACTCAGATAGTGGAAGTGTTGAAAATGCCAAGAGAAATAGAAGACAAATGGAAGGCTTATACCCACAGTCTCAATCCAAGTTGTCATATTTCCACGCAAGAAATTAAGTTTTAAAACATAGTATTACACTGGCATCTTTAACCCTGTTCACTGTGAACGCTCCCACCTGGTCATAAGGGATGTTAGGTTTATCTTGTCCATGAAAATGATGTATAACTAACAATATGAATAAACTGTATACCTTATATAAATATTGTTTTGCCCTTTTCACCAAATGTGTTGTTTGTTGAAATGTGTGTATGTGTATGTATGGGTAAATCTAGTGGTGACTTTGTTGAAGTATGTGATGAAATGCCATTTGATTGTGATACAAATTTCCCCCAACAAAGTATGTTTATAAATTGTCTGGCTGGTGAAGTTAAGCCATTAAAGGGAGGCCAATTTATAATGTTGTGTATAACAGCCACAACAGGCAAATCCTTTTACCAAACCATAGTACTTGATGTCTCATCCTAAAGTCCTACCTTTTACAGTATAAACCTTACACCACCCAAACTACCTCCCTATGACATCTGTGTTACTAACCCTAATCGTAACTTCCTGGTCTAAAAAGACCAGATCCACGTGCTCTCCAAAACAGTTAAATGTACACCATTAAGTGAGGGTAATTTTGAGGGGACAGGTTTGCTGCTGATATAGTTTTTGTTTGAGGTTACACACATTTTCTTTCACATGCTATTAAGTTCTGGCAAGAAGGTTATAGAGTCTGCCAGCTTCTCCCTAGATGGCATTCAGATGTTGCATGGAATTATATAAGTAACAACATAAATGAACAGACACATCAGAAGAAAAAAAGAGAGTTGCCCATAAGAATGTGTCTGCTTATCTCTGTTAACCCTCTTATGTACTCACAACCTGTCCAGGGCATTTCCCTGACTTCTGCCCAGTACATACTGGGACAGACTCCAGCCTCGCAGCACCATGAAAAGGATTATAGAAAGTGTGAGTGTGTGTGTGTGTGTGTGTGTGTGTGTGTGTGTGTGTGTGTGTGTGTGTGTGTGTGTGTGTGTGTGTGTGTGTGTGTGTGTGTGTGTGTGTGTGTGTGTGTGTGTGTGTGGTCTCAAAGATCAGACAGCGACATCCAATTTGAGTGGTTTTTCTGTCAGGCTCTAAACAGTCCTCTCCTTCTGCATGACATTGTGTTATTAGACGCAACCAGAAAGACAGAGAGGAAGGAAATAGAAAACCCCTATAACTCAAATTGCCACCCTGAAAATGCATCTCCGAGCGAACGTGATCAGATACAGAAGGGACATTACCATTTCTATTACTGCTATTTTGCCGGCAGCATTGCAATCCATCGTCTGTCTCGGTGAAAATAATCAGTTTTTCTCTCAACCAGTAAAATAAGGGTCCTTTTCTCATATTTGAAAAAAGAAATCTGGAGTGCATTCTAATTCATAGAAAATGTGTGAACGTGTTTGCATGCATGTTTGTGTGTTTCTCTCTGTATCTCGGTGCCGCCAAGAATAGCATTTGAGTCAGAGAGGCAGTGGTGGAGCCAACAGTGAATGGGAGGCCTACCTCAGTCATATGCTCCATTAGCAGTCGCTGTGTAATAGCACGGGTGGACATGTGTTCGGCACAGATAACAGTGGCTGAGACTGTGACAGAGAGAGACAGACCTAACAGACTGGCCCTGATGTTCCAGCACCAATCACACGTCTGCATCCTTCTCTCCCACTCTCTCCCTTTGAGAATCAGCCTCCATACACCTGTAGGTATGACAGAGCCAATACTACAAATGGAGAAAGGGCATAGAAAGCTCTTTGGGCTGTAAATTATCTTGTTGTATTGCAATTATTAGGCCAGGCTCTGACTAATTGATTTAACAACTATGCAGATTTTTACCTCATTCAACCCACAGCAGCTTCTGGGACTACAGTATTATGCAGTGTCCACTGAGGCCTTGCTATTGCCTTATTCACATTGAATCCTAATCATATTAGATATATGTTGTGCCATGCTTTTGACAACATCACCACATGGATTCCCTTGAACACATTTTTAGCTTAAATATTTATTTTTCTGGGTATTACAATGGGGAAATCATAACATTTTGGAAGGACAAACATAGTTTGCAATTCAGATGGGTTTCCCTTTGGTTTCTGTATGAACTGTCCTAATAAAGTGGATAATATATTTTTAGTGTGGTATTACATTTGACATTTATACAAGTCAACCTGAAACCAGCCACACTGACATTTAAACTGAAAATGAAAATAATGTTCACATTTAAATAAACAGATATTTTCCTCCTGAGTTTGTGGCACAAACCAGCAATACAATCTGTGTGAAAAGCTCCTCATGCTGATTTATACAATAATACATAGATTTTGCTAGTTGACAAGTTAGTTACTACCCTAACATTAAAGATATGCAGATTACATTGTTAAGTAGCCTGTACTGTATAATGACATGTATTTCATTCTATATTTAACTCAAGTTTACAGTTCAGGAAAAGAGAGATAGGCGACAAGCCAGAAGCAGACTTGATTAAATCCAAAAATACGAGTACACTGAGAACCTCAAACGTCTAAACATTGATTCATTTTACATTATAATACATTTTATTGTTTAGTCCAATACATTTTGATTAATGCATGGCAAGCTTGCAAGTCAGCAAAATATTGTCCAGCAGCCATCATCAGCCAATACAATACTATCTGATATACTAGTGCTATTTCTTACCCATATAAAATGTACGATTGTCCTCATCATACTATATTTCTGTTTAAATCTACAATTAAGATGATACTGATATACATTGCAACTTGTCATGGTTTGCTCTTTGTTGGAGCAAATTATATGGAATACAGTTGCAAATTCTGTAATAACAATACATTTCATTCATTTACAAGTCAGTGCTTCAAATACCATTACTTTATCTAACAGTTCAGTGATAAAAGGTTTTCATTCCATGTTGATTTCACCACTTAGCTTTACAGGAAAATGTACCTGCACCTTAATTGTGCACTAAATATAGTAACCCTAAACATTCACATGCTAGCATTATTATTATGAGCATGTTAGCATGCTCATGTGAGGATTCAGCTCAGTTGCTCTTATTGCAGCTAGTTTTTCAATGGTTTCCTTTTTGGTCTATTTCACAGTGAATAATTAAAGGGGACCTATCATGCAAAATGCACTTTGTGATGTATTTTGTACATAAATATGTGTCCCTGGTGTGTCGGGGAACTCACGCAGCGTCAGAAAATAAAACCCTGTCTCTGTTCCTCCGTACCCACATCTCTAAAAACGGGGGTACAACGGAGCTGATACAGATTTGCGTCTGATATGACATAATATCGGAAATGTGGACCCACGGCACTATCAGAAACAATGCCCGACTATTTTGGACGTAATATGGTCGGTATTTACATTAGCATCGCTAACACTCGGAGCTAACCTGTACTAGAGAGCATGTGTGTGAAGAAGCAGGAAATAAAAAAGGAACTCAGCTTGTGGTATAACCGGCAAGAGAGAAAGCCTTTGAGCTCCATACTGTTTCAGAAATAATCCTTGATAATCCATGATATGGCATTTCATCATGGCAGTATTTAGTTTAGACAGTAGCTGCCGGGTCCCGCATGAGCTCAGCCCCCTCCTCTTTTGTTTTTATCAAAAAAAATGTTTAAAGCTTTATTCCCAAAATCAGCACTTTTGAAACAGGAAGTGAAATTGAGGGATCTGAGGCATGGCTAGAATGGGTGATCTGTTTGGTATATTGAGCAAAACATTCATAGACATGTTTTTTATATATTTCCATATATCTGAGACCTATGCTACTGCCTAAAAATAGCATGATAGGTGCACTTTAAATTAAAGATAAAAAAACACATGACAGCTGTCACAAAGCTTCGATATGCTCATCCCATAGACTTTGTACGTGCAAATACCATGTCTAAAATAAATCCTGTTGTGTTTTTCACACATGGGAATAACATCATTATCAACCACAGATACAGTACGTTGACGTTCCCACAATGTTCTGCTTTTTTTGGAATTAATTTGTTGTCCATCCATTCCATTTCCATCTGAAAATGTGCTAAAGCAAAAACAATGTTTACCTCTTTTGTGTCCTCTACTGCAAACAAAAGCCGCCAGCACATTGAACAATAACCAATGAATCTTTTTTTTACACACTGATGGAATACCCAAGCCTGTGAAATTCGAAGACTCACAAGAACAGTTTATATGGATTTTATTTTCTCTTTTGGACCAACGAAGCTTCAAAAAGATAATTAACACAGTATCGATAGCTGCATTAGAGTTCATTGAAAGAGACAAACAGAATGAGAGGAGGAACACACTTAATTACTCCAGTAAGGTCATTTAATGGGAGCAAACAGAAACCATTTCCTGAGTATATTGTGATTAATTTGATGTAGATATGCTGTACAATAATTTATATTTACATTTTACTGTTCAATAGCAAGTGGCATAAACAGCTCAGTCGAGCGATCCCATATGTCTCTTCTGCACCAGAGCCAATATAGTTAGAAGGGGGGAATACATTCAACGTATGTTAAAAGGTTTTGATCCAAGTCGCTACTTTTAAGAAAAAGCACACTATTGTTGGATTTGAATAGAGCGATGAGAAACCAGAGGTTTTGGTGTCAGGTCCAGGTCACTTTCATTAGCAGTGACAAGTACAATGTGTTCCAAAATATATTGGGAATGAATAAACATCAGGAAATATTGTTTGGTTGGGGTGACAAAGCCTGTTAGTTAAATGGAATTATTCTTTAAAATTCTGTTTATAGTTTTCTTCAAGTTATATTTATATTTGGGATTACTGGGTTTGAGCGAATACAAACGGACATATCCGCAATCCACAAGCAAATGAGCAAAGTGTTCATTTATATTACTCTTAACAAAATAAGTTTATTTTGAATCGGTGTTCCATGGTAATGGCTGATGTGGTGCTGCATGTTTATAGTTCCAAATGAGTTTCTCCCTCGGATTTTTAATACAAGATAAGTTAAATAATTAAATATGTCAGTTTAATCAAAGGATGTTGAAGTCTTGTGTGTATATGAACACTTTTAATTTAATTATCCATCTCAAAGGAAACAGTAAGATGTGAAATAAGAAATAAGACAAAAAAGTTTAAACACATTTTGGTTTGTTAATGCAGAGTTTGTTGTTGGCCTTGATGGCACCTAATGGCGCGTTTCCACTGCAGCGGGTAGCTCACTTTAAGCGTGCCGACTCGTGTGGGGCCCGTTTTTGGTTGTGTTTCCATTTGGCCTAGTTTTGGCCCGGGGCTACTTTTTCACCTTTTTTCTGGCCCGACTAAATCGTGGTTCTAGGGCCAGGAACAACCTTATTATACATCCATATATATATATATACAGCCGCCCAGTACTCAGTAGATGAGTCATGAGGTGCCGAACGGACATTCTCATCGCTCTAACCGCTGGAGTTTCACAGCGGCTGTCAGCTGTTTACTCCTGTCATTCAAACAGAACGTGCTGGAGAGGGGGCGGGGCTTATCTTCTCCATGTAAATACTGTGGTGGAAACGACTATGTCAAAATTAACCTATTTGACCGTGATTTAATAGTAATACACGTTTCAAAATAATAATAATAATAATAATGCCGAAGTAACAACATACTGAAAACTGTTAGTAAAACCATGTTTTAATGCTTTACAATTTACATACCTAGATGCACGTGTGTTGTGTTTATGCAGTGCAACTCCCACCCAGTGGGTGGCTATGTAGAGTGATAGAACAGAGCAGGCACGCCCCCGAGAGAAGGAAAGCAAGTCACGTCACAAATTAGCATTTCTAAAATGTTAGCGTGGATTAATAAAAGTGCAAAAAGACAGCGGTTTGTCGCCGGAAGAAACTTCAAATACAGAGAATGCTGTGCCTGTGTTGGAAATTGTGTATGATGGGGAGCTTTCTTTGGTTGATCCTCCTGCTCCAAGTTCTAGTGCATTAGCATTAGCACTAGCTCCGCCGCCTCCTCCAGAGCCTCTAACGTTAGCTGCTGCTGGCGCAACTGCCACCACCAACACCGGGCAAAGCGATGCACCTGACTGCTGGACAACGGACCAGGTGCAATATTTTTGCAAGACCAATGCATGGCTCCTTCTTAAAGATAAGAAGCTAGGATGTCGGATATGCAGAGATGTCAAATCTTTGGGAATACACACTGGACAAGGACTGAAACTGTCAACTGAATGGGGTGAGTGTGCAGTGTCTCATTTCGGTGTTGACAAGGGCAAACAACAAGCTAGCCTGAGAAAAAAAATCAAAGAACATAAAGAATCACAAGCCCATGTAAAAGCTGCTGACATCCTTACATCTGCTTCACGTGAAACTATTCAACATCAAGTGCAGTCTATGCATAAATCTGAATTAGACACCACTATCAGAGTTTTTCGAACGGCATATAAAATTGGCAAACATAGCCGGCCATTCACAGACATGCCAATTGATTTGAATGTACAGAAACTGAATGGGCTGAACGTGGGCAGGGTTTTTGCACTCCAATAAACCTGTGGCGAAATCATCGACCACATAGCTCATGAGCTGAAGAAAAAAATGGCAAAAGACATTACAGAAAACCAAAGAAAACTCTGTGTTTTGGTCGATGAATCTACCACTATTAGTGGTAAAACGGTGCTTGTTGTGTGTCTACGCTCAGCATTAGCTGATGCTGAGCCCGAAACGTTTTTTTGGGAGCTGATCGAGTTGGATGGAACAACGGCTGATGACATCACAAAGGCGTTAATGGAGTGTCTTGGAAGAGATTTTAACGAGGACTTTTTAGGTCAGTGTTTCGTTTATTTTGCATGTGATGGGGCTTCAGTCATGCTAGGGAAGAGAACAGGCGTTGCTACCCAGTTGTGTAGTAAATTCCCAAGCCTGTTTGTGTGGCACTGCTCCAATCATCGTCTAGAGCTGGCAGTTGGGGATGTGGTCAAGGAGGGTCTCAGGGCTCAATCATTTCCAGATCTTTTTTGACAAACTCTATTCCTTGTTCCATGCCTCCCCCAAAAATCAGAGGCAGTTAGCGCAGTGTGCGCAAGCAGTCGGACAGCGTCTCCTGGTGATAGGGCGTGTTTTGTCCATCCGCTGGGTGGCTTCAAGTGAAAGGAGCGTCAGAGCAGTCTGGGAAAACTACCGAGTGCTTCATGATCACTTCACAAATGCTGCAAACGACACGAGCAGGGATTCCAGAGACAGAGCAAAGTACAAGGGCCTGGATGATGTGCTCACATCTGCAACGTTTGTCAGCAATCTGGGACTGATGTACGATGCGCTCACAGAGCTCAGCGACCTCTCTCGGCAACTCCAAAAAGAGAGATGACACTGCCTACAGCAGATAGGCTCTTAACTCGAGAAATACGAGTTTTTTAATCCATGGTCACCATGCCTGGCCCACACATGACTACAGTTCATACAGCTCTAGCTGAGAAGTCCTTCAAGGGTGTTGCCCTGCGTGAGAATGGCAGGCTTGTACAGATTCATGCAGGTCAGTTTTTCCGCAGTATGGTAGAGAATCTGAGACACAGAATGACTTCCACAACCTCCTCTCATGTCAGCACAAGAGAAATCCCATTACATGGCCGGGAGGCCCGGGACAATCAGCTAATCCAGGACATGAAAGTTATCCATCCTGGAAGTTGGCCTGAAGAGGAGTTAGACGTACAGTATGGGGACGTAGAGGTGCTACGTTTGTGCGAAGTGCTGAAAGTGGACAGAAGAGAGACTGTTCAGGGCTTTCGCGAATACAAGGAAACCAGGGCATCCCGTACACCTGCTGCCATGGAGCCTCTACTGAAAGCAGTCCGAACCATCGCTGTCTCCACTAGTGAGTGTGAGCGGGCATTCAGCTGCATGAACGATATCCTTACTGCAAAAAGGAATGCTCTCTCTGTCAGCCGACTGTCCAGCCTGGTTTTCATTAAATGTAATGGACCATCACTAGGACAGTTCAATCCGGAACAGTATGTGAGGTCCTGGCTGGCAAAGGGAAGGAGAAGTGCTGATGAAAGAGCCTGTCCAGCTCCAGCCCCTGATACTGATGTCCCCAAGGCCTTCTGGAGCCTTTTCTAACAATGTGAAGTATATTGCAAAGCAGCTCCCCCAGTGAGAAGACTTTTGGCATAATGTGCCGATTTGTACAGATCCTGGAGATAGAAGGACTTCAGACCAACCAGGGAGTTATCTGATCAGCTTGGTGTTCAATGTAACTCTTTACCATGGCTCAGACTTTGTTACTTGCAGTTACAGTTTCTCATTTTAGATTGTGCAAATTTTGCATTTGTTTTTACATGTTCTTTGTTCATGCTCTTTATCATTTTTCTGAGTTGGAAAGTTAGATTGCATCATAGTTTACTTTATACATATTTGTATTCTTCAGTGGTGAAGTATATTGCAAAGCAGCTCAGCCATGTGAGAAGACTTTTGGCACTTTTTTGTTTTTCGTTTTCTGAGTTGGAAAGTTAGATTGCATTCAAATGTACAGAAATACTTAATTTTGTTAAAGCTTTTTATAAAAAATGCTTCTGACCAGAGCTTTGTTTCCTTGTCATTAATGTTGAACACCACCAGAGGGGCTCTCACCTGAAAGGTCTCTGCTTCATGTGTCTTCAGCAGAAGATCTAGACTTTGATTGCTATATTTTCAGTTAATATTGAACTTACTGAGCTTTAGCCATATCCGCTGCCTATCATAAAAAATGTTAAGTACAGTGAACCTTTCTAAAATATACAGTAGTAAAGAGACAAACCCACCAGCATTATAGTAGCCAAATTCTTGTTTGTGGGCTGTATATATAAAATTGACTTGAAAAAGTTGCTGATTTTAGAGTACTGGCACCTTTTTCATTCCAATTCAAGCACTGGCTACAACTACAACAAGATGAACATATTTGACCGTGATTTAATTGTAATACACGTTTCAAAATTATGCCGAAGTAACAACATACTGATACCGGTTAGTAAAAACCATGAATTAATGCTTTGACAAGTCTGCAGACAGACGGCAGACAGACGTTAGCTTGGCTAAGCTAACGTTATATATGCTCCGACCGTCCACACTCACAACAACGGCCTATACAGACATAAATAAACCAGCGACTGTATTCGCCATGACACAGGCAGTCTGTGGTTTGTACTTGTTTAACTTTTGTCTAGTTTCTGAACAGATATGAGGAGCTGTGAGCTCTGAGTGTTAAGAACTAACGGCTGTGTTGTTTTTCTGGGGCTCTCATTGAAGATGACGTCACGGCTCCGCCTACACTGCGTTACTATAGTGACTACCCCAGTTCCTAAACTGTAATGGAAGTGCAGCATTAAAGTGAGCCGGGCCTAATAAGGCCTAACCAAACCGAACAAGGCCGAGCGAGGCCGAGCGAGGCCTGCAGTGGAAACGCGCCATTATTAGTCTAGATCAGGCATGGGCAAACTAAGGCCTGCGGGCCATATACGGCCCGTTGGGCTTTTTAATCCGGCCCGCCGAATATTGGTACAAAATTGTCCAAATTGTAGTAAAGGCCGCATTCATTTAGCCTTTTTCCTGCAATACCCGGCATTTCAGTTGATCCCACTAGATGGCGCACTCTAGACAAAATGTACCTTTGCTGGAGTCGGCAACCCGGCAAGATCTAAGAACCAAATACGTCACGCTTACATTGGAGGAGGTCGAGATTAACCTGAGCAATAACAGTTCATGGCGAGTACAGCGAATACAAGTTGTAACAAGCAATAGCGCTGAGCAAAGTGACTAGAACGCAACCACACACTTATTAAAGTCAGGCAACACTAACCAGGCTTAGTGTGATTCTGTTTATTTTATCTTACTTTAATGACCATCCGTTCACTGTTATTGACCATTGTGTAGAGGCAGACGTTGTCCTGTTGTTTTGTATTATTGCAGCTATCGGATGGAATCAATACATGGGCTACATGTGGCCATCACAAGTAGAATCATAACGAAAACTACGGCGGTAAATATGTGTGTAGAAAACGGCTTACCTCCAAATCTGAGGCCATGGTTCTCAGCAGGAAACCGATGGACTGTCCACTTCAAGTAGGGAATGAGTCCTTACCCCAAGTGAAGGAGTTCAAGTATCTCGGGGTCTTGTTCTCGAGTGAGGGAACAATGGAGCGTGAGATGGGCCGGAGAATCGGAGCAGCGGGAGCGGTACTGCAGTCGCTTTACCGCACCGTTGTGACGAAAAGGGAGCTGAGCCAGAAGGCAAAGCTCTCTGTCTACCGGGCCATTTTCGTTCCTACCCTCACCTATGGTCATGAAGGATGGGTCATGACCGAAAGAACGAGATCGCGGATACAAGCGGCCGAGATGGGTTTTCTCCGCAGGGTGGCTGGTGTCTCCCTTAGGGATAAGGTGAGAAGTTCGGTCATCAGGGAGGGACTCGGAGTTGAGACCGCTCCTCCTTCGCGTCGAAAGGAGCCAGTTGAGGTGGTTCGGGCACCTAGTTAGGATGCCACCTGGGCGCCTCCCTAGGGAGGTGTTCCAGGCACGTCCAGCTGGGAAGAGACCAAGGGGTAGACCTAGGACCAGGTGGAGGGATTATATCTCTTCGCTGGCCTGGGAGCGCCTTGGGATCCCCCAGTCAGAGCTGGTTGATGTCGCCAGGGAAAAGAAAGTTTGGGGCTCTCTGCTGGAACTGCTACCCCCGCGACCCGACCACGGATAAGCGGAAGAAGATGGATGGATGGATGGAAAACGGCTTATGCCACAATATGATAGCAACAAGTAGTCGAGATAGTCTGATTAGCTTCGGTTGCTATGCTAGCATCACCTGTAGAATGCCAGATACACTTTCATAACAGCGTTGTGATGCCAAACAGCGTCAATTCAGACTGACACACATTCACTGATGGAGATGGGGGATCAGCTGCTTGTGTGACAGTCGGACAGTGAATACTTTAAAGCGGCCGCTGCCGTGAGTTAACAGTAGACTCAACTCCGGTAGACGAGCAGCGCTGCAGCGGGCGGTAATGCCGCTGAACCACATTAATAAACAATGCACCACGGCACTCTGGAGAAAGGTGTAAGGTTGGAGAAGTAGTTCTTTAATTGAATCTGGCTTTGTATGATTAAAAACTACCCGACGCAGTCCTCTATTGATGTTGTTGTGAGCGGTGTTGCGGAGAAAATCAGCGACATAAGAAGGCACGTAAACGGTTACGCCATGACGCAATAATTCACCTTTGAACCTGCATCTGTAACAATGAGTGGACCAAAGAAAAGAAAACTCGACAATGAGTGCAGAATGTTTTATGAGGAGTGGACAGCTAAATATTTTTTCACCGATCTGCTACTGGCCCGGCCCGTCTGTCAAATTTTAAAACTCATAGTGGCACCTAAGCCAAAAAGTGTGCCCACCCCTGGTATAGATGCTTTAAAATGTGCATTTAAAGTTACAGACACAGAATCAGCACTTTCGAAAACAGGGCTGAAACAGAGGGATATGGGGCATGCTAAAATGCATGATCTGTTTGGTATTTTTAGCAAAACACTTCAGAGACATGTTTGTGATATATCTCAGACCATAATATATGCCTAAGAAAGAGTAGAATAGAAGACCTTTAAAATAACAAGCTTCATCCACTTTACAAGGAACTTAGAATCAAATTGTACAAAGTTCGGGTTTCATTTTTTTTAAATATATCTTTCAATCCAAGCATGCTGTTGCTCCTGGTTTCTGTGTGTCGGTTAATTAAAAGTGGTGGCCACCATGCTTTCTCCAAATATCGTTCCAGCTAACTCAGATGTCCAGTCTGATGTGTCGGAAAAGGCAAAACAGAGAGAAGAGTGGGCACATGAAGGAGCAGAGACACAAAGTAATGGGCTTTTAACTGGCTCACACATTAGAACCCAACGTTTTGTTTCTGGCCTCTGCAAAATTTTACTGATGAATGATCATCTGATGATCAATGATCATCAACATGTTGGGACCTTTAACTTCTTTGAAAACTAACTTTTTCATCTGTTATAATAGGGAATACGTTTTTAGGATAGGTGATAACATTGAAACTGTAAAATTATGAGCATTTCCTAACTTTATTTGCTTCATGGTTGAACAATTTGTTAAGTGTTGTAAAAATAATACACAAAAGTGAACATTTGAGGCAATTGTTATGAAAGCAAGAATACATGATTACTTATATAATACATAATAATATATACATAATAGTCCAGTAATATATCTGCATTCTAGATGTTGAAACGTGTTTTACTCGACTAATATAGTAATAACAGTTTGCTTTCAACAAATGCGGTCAGTGTCAACAAAAAAATGGAGTATGTTCTCTTAATGTAAAATGTACTACTGAAATGGGATCTGAAATAAATGGATACATATTTGTTATCATGAAAGCTGGAATTGCAATGGAAACAATATTTAGAACCTTTCCAATGTATGCTAAGGGTTCACAAATTGTGCTCAGCCATAACCACTATACGTTTACAATCTGCCTTTTCAATGTTCCCTTTTGCTTATAAACCAAAAACCCAAACAAACAAAACCTTTAAACAATATCACTATTCAGCCATTTTCATGGGAACTTTGAAGGGCTTGAAAGACGTTAACGCTTATTAAAATGGTGCACCAGTTTATCCACTTTTGAACACAAACCAGCTCGCTGAGTAGTAAGATGCTGGAAACCTGTCCTCACTATTGGCATACAACATCATCCACATGCTGCATCCAAATGGATTTAGATGTATGGGAAAAGAATGAAACAGAACATGGGGAAAACAGTCTTGTCAGTCTTGGAGGAGAGGGATAGGATATGATTTCTGGGCTGAGAGGATGCTCACACAGATGAAAGTGATGAATAGGTTCAGGAAAGATAGGACACAAACATGGAATGGGTCATTTGCATCCAGATGTATGCTGTCAGAGGGGTTTACTTTTCTTGCACATAAGGGGACTGATATTGTCCTCAAATATCCTAATGTCTTATTAAGTCCTCACCAGATTGAGGCCACTTCCTGTCTTTATCAAAGACAATTTTCACACAATGTTCTTTCTTTCCAACTTTCCGTACATTAGGTGGTGGTAATTGCTTGGACTACAGTGAGCATGAAGCATTTGAGCATGCAGCGTGGCACACAGTGTAGTCTCATCAGCTTGTCAAACTAAATTACAGGTGCAGAATACACAGTGAATCATGCATCACCTCACAATGTCCTCCCTGGTCTCCAACTGCTTCCTCTTTGTTTAGCCGCCATGCTCTATCGGAGATTCATACAATCGATGTAATTGCAGATGATTGTTTGATTCAATCCAGGGCCTTACAATCGCTGCGACGATCAATGGCCATTGCTACAATCTTCCTATTGTCAAGCTAGAACATTATCCAGGCACGCTACAAGAAGAGCAATTATTTTAAGTGAAGATTTATCCGATTATTTCTTAAGGATTATGCTGTTTCATACATGTGGTAAATTGTTTTTGTCACCTCTTATTTTAGGCATTGTGAATTGACTACATTATTTAACAAATTCATATTAACTTTGGCAATTAAGTATTTTGTCTTGTTTAAGAGCCTTGCTAGCTTGACAATCACAATATATTTGGCATGTAGAATAAAGGCTTTGTCTTGTGTAACATTTGCATTCAATTCTACATTTGTCTCTGTGGTTTTTATTCATTGTCTTCCTCAAGTATTTCACATTAGGGGTGACTAAAACGACTTTTGTAACAAAAGATCTGACTGGTTAGCATTACCCTGAAATCCATGTGAGATATAACCTTTTTCATGATGGGCTTTGTAATATACGTAATGAATCACAAGTGGTGGTGGCAGTTTATGGCTAGCGATTATCATCAATGAAACTGTTAACTTGTCTAAAATTATGAAAATAGATTGAAGAAAGTGCAGATCCTGTTAAGTATTTCTACTCAGATTTGTCCATTCTGAAAAAGAAAAACGTTGTATCTGCTACATTTATCATGTGTGATGTATTTGATGCTGTCTTTGGGAATCCACTCATTATATCCTTTAATAAAGATGAACTTTGATGCCTCAGACAGCTACTCTGGGCTCTGCATGAAATCTCCTCCGGCTTGCTGACAGGCTGCTAATCCTCCCCTCTCATATCAGCTTCTTCTGAAATCACGGCTTAGTTTTCATCAAGCCCGGCCGGTTGATGGTAATGAGCTTGGCATTTTCAGAGCCACACTGATACGGGTTGTAGTACATAACACGGAGGGAGTTTTTCTTCCATCACAGAGGTGAAATACTTAACGTACGGAGCATTTTAAATTCCAAGAAAAATCAAACCTAGTCTCTGAACCTGCTTATGGACTGAGCAAACACAGCAATAAAAACATGTTTTAACCCCCTGTTGTGTTCCGGTCAAATCTGACCGATTTACATCACTCATAACTTTTGTGTTTTACATTTGATTGCATCAAGGCTTTATGATATCCTCCATAGTAGACTTGTGAACATATAACATTGCTGATGACTGTTGAAGGACCACATTCATTGAATTTTGGGGGGGGTTAGTCAACTTTGTAACACCCATGGTGTTTCCGGACCACCATAATAAATGAAATAACCATTCATCAGCACACACACACACACACACCTGGCAGACTAAACAATGTATCATATATAATTGTATTTGTGCCTTGCTCTCATGTTACTCCTCGAGCACAATGAGTAGGCGACCGATTAGGCTGTTAGTCAGAAAAGGTTCTTAACCACATTTTTTTCTTTGGTAAAAAAATGAATGTGCATCTATGTTTGGAGCATATGGACATTTCAGAACGTAATAAAACCATGCCTCGTTTCTCGCCCATTGAATCTCCTGAATGAAACTCAACATGTACTGTATATGTGTGATTTGTCTCCAGCCGGGGCAGTGTGTGTCAGCCTGTGCCTCTGCCACGGTTCTGAGCAGTAGCGATGGCCTAAGCTGTGCTGATGGATGGCGGGGCTGCAGGCTGCCAGGCGCTGGAGCACGCCTCGGCTCCCACAGACGCAGCGCGACCCTTTAGCCCAGGGGTATGGTTCAGAATGCAGCTATTAGAGCGGTGTGGAAGATTCCACGAGCTCATTATAGTCAAGTGTTGAACACACACACACACACACACACACACACACACACACACACACACACACACACACACACACACACACACACACACACACACACACACACACACACACACACACACACACACACACACACACACACACACACACACACACACACACACACACACACACACACACCACTTAGGATGCAGGTCCATGAACACTGAGGGGCAGGATTCACTGGAGCTGCACAAAAAATAAGATGTGAAAACCCACCAGATTTTCCGCAGTCACCACTGAGTGTTTAGAAACATTTACCGAAAATTGCTACCCCTTTTGAACAAAAAAACGAGACAATTTTACAATTTTAGAATAGCAGCATCATTATAAAGGAAGCAGCAGATTTTCTCTCTTCAGGCAGGAAGAGTTTTTAGGACTATAACAGGTGCACTGTCAGATTCTGTGCCCGTTAATTATGTTTGCTTGCGTAAATAGAGCTTTGTGTAAATAGAGCTTGTAATTCTGTTTGCTTCTTCCAATGGCATTCAATGCTTTTTCTGCATTCACTTATGATATGTATAAAAATAGATTAAGTCGGTGCTGAAAGGCGAGGCAGCATATTTATGAGTTCGTAATGACAGACGCTGCTTATAATGGCAGCAGTTCAAATCATGGCTGTGGCCTTTTGTTTATTCAATTAAAAAAGGATATATTTTGCTATATTAGCAATGATCATATATACCATATAGCATCTGCACTGCACATATCTCCAAAGCACAAACAATGCAATACCACAATGCATGTATGTATGTAACCAGAGCATGTGGTGAGAGTCAGCAAGGAAGCACCGAGCAATTAGGGTTTAGTGTCAAATTCTCTCAAAATCTCCTTCAGCTATAGCTGAGGAGCTGGAGGCCACCTTTAACCCCAAGCCTGTCCCAGTTATGACCATTACTGAGGAAAAGAACATCTAACACACTGCAGTGATACTGTATAGGGATGAATGCCAAATGTAGGCATATTATCTTCAGTTTTTACTACCATAACACATACAAACAAATGATACTCACCATATTGCATGGAATGTAATTCAGCCCGCATTATGTTGTTCTATCAGCAGAATAAGGACATATTTATTAACTGCATCTTCAAAATGTCAGACACCGGTTTAATTTGTTTTCGCAATAATACGCTACTGGAAATCAAAGCATGATTTTATATATTTAAGAAAGTCACAGCAGTTAGTTGAAGTGGCTATAATCGATATTTTTGAACATTGCAACAATTTGTAAGGACTTATTGATGGATCTGCAGCTCCCCTTGTCTTTACAGAGTCTTGCCTTTCAGCTCATTGTTCAAATGTTTGGCAGCAACTTCTGTTTGTGTCCACTCTTCGCACTCTGATAAAAAGCAGC
Organism: Gymnodraco acuticeps; assembly: GCF_902827175.1. Classification (NCBI taxonomy): domain Eukaryota; kingdom Metazoa; phylum Chordata; class Actinopteri; order Perciformes; family Bathydraconidae; genus Gymnodraco; species Gymnodraco acuticeps. Next base: position 2,810,469 of record NW_022990021.1, read on the forward strand.
TGCTTTCAGCGTAAATGTGCTAAAAACCTGTGGATCACTCCATGTTAGGCACCAAACAGCAGACAGAAGACACCTGGTGAACATAATGGACCATTTAGAATCTAAAGAGATTTTGGGGGTGTTGAAGATGAAGAGCATAACAAAGCTAAACAGGTTAGGGTTAGGCCACAAAGACAGCTTCAAACTAAAGGGACAAGAAACTGGACAGAAAATACTTTGCTAGCTTAAAGAATTGATGATCCAAAGTATCCAAAATGATGTTTAACGTCAATCGGGACGTAAAGCACAAAACACTTGAAACGATTTACAAAAAACCTGTACTTTGGGTGCCTAATAACAAAGAAGACCTCCAGCATATGTTGTTGGTTTGTATTTTCAAATATATTTTGTAGATGATTGGGTTTCTCCATTCCACCATGACTAAGAAAAGCTTCTCAACTGATCGTGCAGTTAAATATTCAGCTTCTTTCTCTCACTGTGGGAGAACAGGTAATCATGGGATCCGCAGTAAAGTAGCTTACAGCGCCAATCGTACATTGACTATTCCCTGGATCCTCTCCAAACTGTCACTCACTTCTTTGTTGACTTACACAGCTGTTAGGAGAAACACTCAGCCATTGCCACCCCTTGAGTCCAGTTAGCTTTTTGATTTATTGAAATCCACTGCAGGCCTGTGCTGAGTCACCAGCTCTGCGGTGAAAGCCAGACTGATACTTCACAGTTCCTGTTCCCTTCTTTCACTCTACTTAGTATCATCACACTGTCAGACATTTTTCTTTGCCCCTACTGTAGCAAAGGGTGCAGTCATTTATCCAGCACCGCCACAATCGACAAGGGACACTTGAGCTGGGCTGCTGATGCATAAATATTGTTATCCTTGTGCAGTACATGCACTGCTTTTTCAGCATTTAAACAACATATAAATCAACAAACAAAAGATGAATGTATTCCCAATCCAATTATTTGGTGGTGGTGCTGCTGCAGGGACTTCACCCCTCATGTCTGCAGCAAGCTGCTCCCTGAAGGACTTCTGGGTGTGTGGCTTCGTCCTGCTGGGGTCACCCCTCATCTTGTGCAGCTCCTTGTGGAGAAGGAAGCTGTTCCCCACTGCAATGTCCAGAAAATCATTGTTCAACTTCTGACGGCGGAGACGGACCGCTATGCTACCCACAATTCAGTTCGGCGAAAAGCGAGGCAACGTGACGTCACCCCATTCAAAGTGAATGGGCAGACGCGTTGGAAACTGTTTTTGAAGCTGTCGACGCTGTAGTGTGGACGCAGCGTTAGTCTTCACAAGGTTTTCACACACTGTTGCTGGTATTTTGGCCCATTCCTCCATGCAGATCTCCTCTAGAGCACTGATGTTTTGGGGCTGTCGCTGGGCAACACAGACTTTCAACTCCCTCCAAAGGTTTTCTATGGGGTTGAGATCTGGAGACTGGCTAGGCCACTCCAGGACCTTGAAATGCTTCTTACGAAGTGTTAGAAATTAAAATCAATGTTGTTATGGCGTAATTTGAATTAAATACACTATTTAATTTAAATCAGTTTTATTCTGAAAAAACTGAAGTTCACTAACTATTAACTTAATACTTTTATTCTGAAAATTCTTCACTTCCGGTTAGCATTAGCATGTGGCGAAATGCTGCATTTCCAAACCGTGAATCAAAGGTGAAATAACATGTGATGTTGTACACTGAGCACACTGGGTTTAGCACTCATTTATTGCAGCTGAATAACGTTTATTAGGGAATGTTTAAATAACCACAGACACCAGAATGATGTAATTTAGCAACAGAAAAAGGCAGGAATTGCATTGGACGCGCCCCCCCGACGACGCCGGCCAATAGGAGAAGACCTCAGATGACAACAGGAAGAGCAAGCCAATAATTGACCTCTTCTACCTGCTGACCTGGACTGACCGGTCGGATGAGGAGAGCGCCTCCACTCGCACATTTCATTTTGTACACCACCACATCTTTTGTGTAATTAAATGCTGGTAACTTTTATAAGCTTCCCTTGACTCTTTTCAGTCTCTCCTGCCTTCAGGGTTCTAGAATACACTAACAGAAGCCACTCCTTCATTGCCCGGGCGGTGTGTTTGGGATCATTGTCATGCTGAAAGACCCAGCCACGTTTCATCTTCAATGCCCTTGCTGATGGAAGGAGGTTGTCACTCAAAATCTCACGATACATGGCCCCATTCATTCTTTCCTTTACACGGATCAGTCGTCCTGGTCCCTTTGCAGAAAAACAGCCCCAAAGCATGATGTTTCCACCCCCATGTTTCACATGCAACTCAGCATTCTTTCTCCTCCAAACACGTCTAGTTGAGTTTTTACCAAAAAGTTCTATTTTGGTTTCATCTGACCATATGACATTCTCCCAATCCTCTTATGGATCATCTAAATGCTCTCTATCAAACTTCAGACGGGCCTGGACATGTACTGGCTTAAGCAGGGGGACACGTCTGGCACTGCAGGATTTGAGTCCCTGGCGGCGTAGTGTGTTACTGATGGTAGCCTTTGTTACTTTGGTCCCAGCTCTCTGCAGGTCATTGACTAGGTCCCCCCGTGTGGTTCTGGGATTTTTGCTCACCGTTCTTGTGATCATTTTGACCCCACGGGGTGAGATCTTGCGTGGAGCCCCAGATCGAGGGAGATTATCAGTGGTCTTGTATGTCTTCCATTTTCTAATAATTGCTCCCACAGTTGATTTCTTCACACCAAGCTGCTTACCTATTGCAGATTCAGTCTTCCCAGCCTGGTGCAGGTCTACAATTTTGTTTCTGGTGTCCTTTGACAGCTCTTTGGTCTTGGCCATAGTGGAGTTTGTAGTGTGACTGTTTGAGGTTGTGGACAGGTGTCTTTTATACTGATAACGAGTTCAAACAGATGCCATTAATACAGTTAACGAGTGGAGGACAGAGGAGGCTCTTAAAGAAGAAGTTACAGGTCTGTGAGAGCCAGAAATCTTGTTTGTTTGTAGGTGACCAAATACTTATTTTACCGAGGAATTTACCAATTAATTCATTAAAAATCCTACAATGTGATTTCCTGGATTCTTTCCCCCCATTCTGTCTCTCATAGTTGAAGTGTACCTAGGATGAAAATTACAGGCCTCTCTCATCTTTTTAAGTGGGAGAACTTGCACAATTGGTGGCTGACTTAATAATGTGTTGCCCCACTGTATGTGTTAAACAATGTCAAGGAGTGTATAGATTAGACATATTTTGATTTAAAACATCTGTAAAGAATGTTTTTATGAAAGGTATTCACGTGAAAATAATTGCAGAGGAATGTACAAGAAAGGAGACATATTTATTCCGTTATGTCATTGTTATTTCTCTTCTTTCTCTCATTATAATTGTTTCCCCTGAAAGTTTAAGGTGTAGCATAAGTCAATACTAAAATATATGTTTTCACTACAAATCATAATAATATACTGTTTTTCTTTCAGACATCTTTTGATGATGCACATTTCTATCACTGATTTACAATTGCATCATATACATATTCCATCATTGGTTGGCATTATTTTATTATTACTTAAATAATTATCAAATTAAGTTCAAGATTACCGTAGCAAATTACTTAATTGTTTTATTCACTCACTTCAATTTTTTTTTTTTTTAAACAGAGAAATTCAATGCTGGAAAAAAATATATATTATCATACATTGCCACTATTGTAGCTTCCATTAAACATTGGTCTCGTACTATTTATTTACAAAATAAACAAGGTTAGAGCTACTGGTGCACTGTAAGAAACGTACCGTGAAATTCACAGTATTTAACCGGCAGCAATTGACAAGTTACTTACTGTAAAATGAATTACAGTGAGTAACTTGTCAATTGCTGCCAGTTAAATACTGTAAAAATGAATTACAGTAAGTAACTTGTCAATTGCTGCCAGTTAAATACTGTAAAATGAATTACAGTGAGTAACTTGTCAATTGCTGCCAGTTATATACTTTAAAAGGTAATCACAGTATTTACAGTTTTTATTTACAGTAACAGTGTAAAATGAAACACAGTAACTTCCAAGTACTGTATTTGTGTTTACGGTAATAGTGTTTTAACTGTAAAATGAAACAAAGTAAATAGCATTTACTTTGTTTGGTATTACAGTAGTAGTATTATAGCTGTAAAATTAAACACAGTAACTTCCAAGTACTGTATTTGTGTTTTAACTGTAAAATGAAACACAGTAATATGTAATTACTTTATTTTTTGTTACAGCAGTAGTGTTATAGCAGTAAAATAAAACAGTAATTTCCAAGCATTGTATTTTTGTTTAAGGTAATAGTATTTTAACTATAAAATAAAACACTGCCATTTAAAAAGTACTGAATTTTGGTTTACATGTATTTCAACTGTAAAATAGAAACTTTAATGCTATAATTTTAAGTTACAGTATCAGTATTGGAACTGTAAAACAATTTATTATAGTATACTTCATGTCATGCTGGTAATTTACAGATTACCAGAAATTCTTGACACAATTTTAAAGCTCACCAATAACTGCAGGGAGACAGCAAACAATACATTTTAACAATGTATTCTTAATTGTTGAACGGTATCAAGACCATGTATTTTCTTGGGCTAAATTATAAATATTTTCATCCATAAAACAATCAATATTAATATCCAAAAACATGGAGATTGCATTTTTAAAACAGTGGCGATAACAAAACACAAGAAAATATGAAGCCATTTCTTCTGCCAAGCCATTTTAGAGACGTGCTGTAGTTGAAAAGGTGTCACGACCTCGACACAAACTGGAGAACCCAAATGCACGACCCAGAGACACAGTCTTGAATGTAACGAAAATTGTCTTTTTAATGTCATTGAACAGAAAATCCCTCTTAACAGAGTAAGTACTGGAATAACAAAAAAAACGCTCACAAGGAGAAAAAAATTAAGCATAACAAAAAGAGAACTTAAGATAAACTTAAACTAACAAAACCTGACATGAGTGAAAACGATCCTCTCTTTGCTGAGGCCTGGCACGACCACACGTGGGAACAAACACAAACTGACACAGGACAGGGGGGAGACAGGACTATTTAAACATGAGGTGAGTGGGAACAGGTGGAAACAATCAGGGGTGGGGCAGACACAGACGATGGCGGGAAAACACACAAAGGGAGGAAGTAACAGGGCCTGAAATGAGAGACAAGAGGTAAGTACAAAATGAAACAGGAAATGGAAAACGAGACACAACATGAAACACGAGGACTTAACTAGAGATGAATGACATAAATAGACAGACCTGACATGACGTGAATAAACATGAACTGACTAAACATGAAATGACAGACATAATACATAAACATAACTAACACATTTGACGACACACAACAAAAGGCACTGTTTGGCAAATCACTACTCTTAGATAATACACAATACTTAAACACTTTCAATACAAACAACCAAATGCATACAGGAATGGACCCTGTACTGAACTTACAAACCTTACAAGTGTAAGACATTTTGATTACATAAATTAACTGACAAAATTGTTTGTATTAATTACTTTCTTTGTCTCTTGAGTTACCGTGGCTGTTGGGGGAGGTTACTTCCTGGTTCAGCAAAGGGTGTGGCCTGCTTCCATGTTAAAGGGGGGATTTGGGTTTTTGTCAGTGTCCTTTGTGTATTCTGTTACTATTAATTATCCCTTGGTTTCAACTTGGTTTGGCCAAGCCACTATACAGGTGCATCTCAATAAATTAGAATATCGTGGAAAAGTTAATATATTTAATTAATTCAATTCAAAAAGTGAAACTCATATATTATATGGATTCACTACACACAAAATGAAATATTTCAAGGCTTTATTTTTTGTAAATCTTGATGATTACGGCCTGCAGCTAATGAAAACCCCAAAATCATTATCTCAGAAACCGGAAGCCCCACAGTTGTAGGTCTTCCGGTTTGCAACGACATAGTAGATATATATTTTTAAGACCCTAAGTATATAAAATATCTAGTATAGACAAACTAGTAATTACACTGCATCAAGATTATGTATATTAAGAAAAAGATGTTGGTTTATTTAAGATATTTGAGATATTTCTAGAAATGGCGTTTTTCGGTTGGTTCTTTATTTTTTGGTTACTGTGATCTTCTACAGTACATTGTTGGTTACTGTGATTATCTACAGTACATTGATGTTTACTGTAATTATCTATAGTACATTGATGTTTACTGTAATTATCTACAGTACATTGTTGGTTACTGTGAATATCTACAGTACATTGTTGGTTACTGTGAATATCTACAGTACATTGTTGGTTACTGTGAATATCTACAGTACATTGTTGGTTACTGTGATTATCTACAGTACATTGTTGGTTACTGTGAATATCTACAGTACATTGTTGGTTACTGTGAATATCTACAGTACATTGTTGGTTACTGTGATTTTCTACAGTAGGCCTACATTGTTGGTTACTGTGATCTTCTACAGTACATTGTTGGTTAATGTGAATCTGTGATGTTCTACAGTACATTGTTGGTTACTGTGATTATCTACAGTACATTGTTGGTTACTGTGAATATCTACAGTACATTGTTGGTTACTGTGAATATCTACAGTACATTGTTGGTTACTGTGATTATCTACAGTACATTGTTGGTTACTGTGAATATCTACAGTACATTGTTGGTTACTGTGATCTTCTACAGTACATTGTTGGTTACTGTGATTTTATACAGTACAATGTTGGTTACTGTGAATCTGTGAGGTTCTACAGTACATTGTTGGTTACTGTGATTATCTACTTTACATTGTTGGTTACTGTGAATATCTACAGTACATTGTTGGTTACTGTGAATATCTACAGTACATTGTTGGTTACTGTGATCTTCTACAGTACATTGTTGGTTACTGTGATTTTATACAGTAAATTGTTGGTTACTGTGATTTTTTAGAGTTGGGACGTTACTACTGCTATTTATACAGTAACTCCAGAGTTGCTGTAATTTTTGGTTGGAAACACGGTATTATACTCTAAAATTGTATACAGTAATTTACTGTGCACAAACACTGTAAATAACTGTGGATTTCACAGCCATTTTTTACAGTGTGGCTATAGATTTCCTTCAATGTATTACAAAAAAATGAGGGTTTCAAAAGCACAACAGTTTTTATTTCCTGCTAAATTCAATCAAATGTATCTGATAATTTTCCTAAATTCTTTAATTTGTGTGGTTTTTAAAGTCCTAATTTCTGGATTGGTGTGGTTGAAGCTTCTTTTATATTATGGCTGAAGTAATTTAAAAGTCATTATTTTCATAGCTTATCTTTCCTTGTCTGTTATGACTCCATTTTCACCACAGTGCAAATCCTGGCAAAGACTTATACACTTACGGCCCGTCCACACAGCGGCGTGCGTTGAAGCTTCCAACGCTTCTGCCCATTCACTTTGAATGGGGTGACGTCACTTTTAGCCGAACTGCATCGTGGGAAGTGACGTGGAGCGTTGCTGGCGTGGCTCGCTGCAAAAGTTGAGCAATGTTCAACTTTTGACGCCTCGGCAGAAGCGTCAGCCAATCGAATCATATGCCAGTACAAGCTCTAGCCAATCAAACCGCTGCTTGTGTGTCAGGGGCGGGAGATTCATGTGATTGGTTGTTGGTCGAGTGTCAGACACGCCCGCCTGCAAGCGTCAACGCACGCCGCTGTGTGGACGGGCCGTTATGCCCCGGCCACACGAGGACGAAAACGGCTAAACGCATAGGATTAACGCAAACGCAATCGCAAAAAAGCTTCCGTCCACACGCAATAGTCATCCGGATAGTGTCTGTCCACACGAGACAGCTCCGTTTAGCTCCAACCGCTGGAGAAGCTGCAGTACATATGCAGGAGCCTGCACGTGGCGCTGTAACTTCCTCCACAAAAGCAGCGAAGAAGCATGGTTGTCATGGTTGCCCTTCTGTTTATTCTCCGCGGTGGGGGCCGAGGGAACCGGGCAGAGTTTTTCGCCAGTCAACGTGTATTAAAGTTTAAATCTTCCGACAAAATTATAAAAGTGACGGTCAAAGGTCTTCTTTGTTATTTATTGAGCTTTAAAACAAATGAATAACGAATCTATATATTATAATAATAAAATACACGGAGCCTCTCTTTTTCCTCCCTCTCTTCGGACAGCGCCAGTGTCTGTTTCATGCAGCAGCTGATCCAGTAATGAGTGACCCGGCCGACAGTAAAAATAAACATATTTATATCTAGTTTAGGTAGTTTGAGAGGTAATTAAAATAGCTATGGGTGATGATCGGACTTGAAGTGTGTGTTTTACTCCGTTCACCGCCGCATCACAGCGGGAGGAGCTGCAGGTGAGCAGAGCTGCGTGTCTCCGTCCTGTCAGATTAGACTTCACTCGCGTTTAGGTCCATATCGAGAGAAAGATAAATAATCTGAATTCAGTGTGCAGTTCACTTTGACGCGGGGGTGAGCAGCAGAGGTGGGGAGAGGCGGGGCTATTGCCTCATCATTATCAGAAAATTATCGTATAGGGCGTACACACGGAGCCGTTGGACCCCCCCAGAGCGTTGCGTATGCCGTTCTATCCACCTTGGGACCCGTTATCGTTTACGCAGTCGTTTAGTGCCGTATTCGGTCGTCCTCGTGTGGCCGAACGGTCTATATGACACTAAACAGTAACGCAAACGACCGTTTTCGTCCTCGTGTGGCCGGGGCATTATTAGAAACCTTATCAGAGCTTCCTTTCAGCCCTTGAAGGCGTTGGGAGAAAAATCTTTCTCTGCACTCACTTCTTCCTCTCGCACTATCTAGCCTGCATCTCTGGAACATTGATGATAATCGTTGGGACCTTAGTCTTATGCCTGCACCATCGCACTCTCTGGACATCGGTTTTTCCACGTTGACCGTTAAACATCTCTCCTCTGTCCTGTTACGTACACCAGTTGTCAAGTATTATTTAGTTATTAATCGCTTTGAGACAAAATACTTCAAAGTCCTCATTTGTTAACCTTCATTCGTCACAGACTCCCGAAGCTGATCCAAGGCAATTACTCTTTGTTGAAGATGGGAAGATGAGCAGTCCATAATCGAGCAGCTCAGAGTTAAGAAACTCTTTGTGATTGATAGTGAGTCGTCGTTAATGGCAAAATATTAAAAGCGCAGCATGCCACAGGGATGCCTGACAGGCAACCGAATTGAGAAAAGATGAATTCATTAAGCATCTTCTCATTGAAACAGTCTATAGACCGCATTGCCTCAACTCACTCATTTTAAGCGCTTCCTTTTTGTCCTTGAGAACGTTTTATTTTCAAGCGCTGCCGCCCGCCTGTGGTGAATCACGCCTTGGAGAAGATACTGTTTAACACTCATTCAGATATGGTGTTTAGGCTCCTTTTTGACCTACTTAAATAGATTATGCGTGACAAAGAAAAATCAAGAGTATTGCATAATAAATGAGAGCTTTTGAAATTATGAGAAAGAGAGGAATTGGAGAACAATAGACATTTTATCAACAAAGTCCAATGGCACACATAACACCGCCCAGATTGTTGCCCCACAAAAAACACACCAAATATATATGTGTTCCTCATTATAACTATGCTGTGTTTTTTGGGAGTAAGAACTGCATCAACAATGTATGCACCACGCTGCATTAACTGTCGGTTGTGTACATTTCTCGGGAGGAGATGTGAGGAGAAACAGTTCATTAAAATGTGATGGCACAATAAAACATTTAAGAGATACTATGTTGTGTTTTTTATAAATGGTCAATAAGTGAGCTTCAAACTGGTCCCCGGCCTAGAGGGCTGAAATTCATAAATGTCAAATCATGTGAATGTGAATTTTGCCAAAATATCCAACATAACCTCTAATCACCGGCCAGCAATTGTTCTCTTTTGTTGCTTATATTTACAAAAAACAAAAACACTTTAAAGGTTTAAAAGGCAATCTGTTATGCTATTTTCCCTCAAAAAATCTGCTGTAGTAACTTATCTTTGCTCGTGGCAAATAGTATTTGATGCTGTCAGGAGGTCTGTCAAGTTCAAATATCATAGGATATACATTTTCAACACAGTTCATCACTGACATTTCCTATTGTTCTCTGTGTGCAAAAAACAACTGCTTAAAATAATGGCTGTGAAGTGGAGAGTCACAACAAAGCATTTTTACATTGCAGAATTATCTTTCAGTGTTTGACGATAGATGTGGTGAATCCACTGTAATACCAGAGACCAACTAATGAGCTGTTTCGGTTTCAAAGAGCGCAGAAGAAACAAAAAAAGTCAACAGATACAACAGCGGGTTTGCATGGAGTTCAGCATGTGCTTTCATTGTTGCATGACAAACAACTGAGGCACAGCATGGGGTAAAGCAAATAGTAATGTGTATGCCAGGAGGAAGAGCAGCAGGGAATACAAACTAGGATGAGAGCAAAGAGTCGTGAAAGGAAAGAGGTCGAAAGAAACCAGTTTCAGTTATGCTGAGAAAGGTTAACTGTTTTGACGACAGATTGTTAGACATGCAATAATAGTGCACAACATTAATAATCCACACATCTATACTGTACAATGAACAGTCATGCATACTAATTGTTGAAATAAAAGACATGGCTTCATTGGTAATGCACTCCCTTAAAGTCAAGATCATTTTTTCCTCACATTTTGTTCTTGCTTTTCCTTGAAGATTTCTATAGTGAAAGTCCCTTTGCTTTAAACTGTCAAAATGAGTTACATCAGTTATTTTCACTTGACTTGGCATGTACACATTAAATAAATAAAAAGTACTTGACATTGTGTAGTTTGAATATTGTGTGTTTTATTTTGTAGATGTAAATATTGTTTTTTAAACACACATGATCTCTCTGTTATTAGGCACTGAATTTAATTTCAATGTTATTTATCTCAGAGTAGATTGACATACTGACTGTTGCCAGATTGATCTTGCCTGTTTAAGGTGAAATGCAATGAAGATAACACAATTCATATGTTTCTTAACATCAATCAGTTAAAGGAGTTTAAGATGATTTATGTTAAACGTTATATATTGACACTCACATGGTGTTCCACAAGGCTCAAATCTGGGTCCACTACCACTTTCTGAATGCATGTTTACCCTTTAACTAATGCTGATGACACAAAGTTCTGTATTTTGTAGTACTCTATGACATTGACAACACTGTCTGTTACAACAACAAACTGCATTCTCAATTGCATCATGAAAAAAAATGTTTTCTCCATTATGTGTCCAAATGAAATTGACTGTTTGTTTCCAATTTGGGTGAAAATCCTGCGTTTCTCTTACTTACTGTATGTATCCACCCTCACCACCTTTTTACGTGGACTAACACTTACTTTGATTAGAAACATTTTGTGATACGTAGGTGAAGTGCCCATGTTTCCAGCATGTGTTAGTACTCAAGTTTGTGATGCTAAGCTAAAGAAATCAGAGCCTATAGAACAAAAATACCCAGTCATTTTTTAGTACAGCACAATAATATGTTTTCTATTAATGTTAATTGGATTACAAATTTATTTTGAAACATGCTGATTTTCCTATTGCTCACTTAGCTGTCTGCTTTGAATACAATTGAAAACATTGCCCCAAAATTAATTAACAAACATATGGTCACAGAAAGCAGCAGTAAGATGACACACAGGCCTAATTATCAGCATATGGAACGTGATGGAATGTGATCGCAACTGTCAGCTTTTTACATTCATCACTCAACTTCATATCTTATATTGCAGTGTTATAAACATCGTACGTGAGTGTCTCACATACACGTGAAGATGAACATTAACTGTAATGTTTATTCTAAAATAAATCACAACATTTCCTTTAAATATTAAGCTGTGGTGATTTGAGTGGAAATTCACAATTGAGTGATGATCAAAGGCATGTATGTGAAAAACACCATTGAGACGGAACCACCACTGCTGTTTTATTCATCAAAATATGAACAAATATGTTTTTCTTCGAGTCTTAAAGGATGGAAGGAATTTAAAAAAACAAAGGCAGTGTTAAAGTGAATGAGTAAATATGTGTTATTAGCAAAGGAAGTCTAAAGTATAAAGTCAATGCACTCCTAGTTGGTGAATATGTGATTTCATGTATGCCATTAATGCTCAACTTGAAAGGATCTGATTTTGGTCTTAGAGCACGTAAGAAAATAGCTCTATACATAAGCTCTATAGTTATAGATGCAGGATGGAGTAAGTGTTAGAAAAGCAACTCTCTAAATGTTTTGTTTGTTTTCATGAAAACGTTGTGGTATTCTTTGCTTCAACACCTTACTTTTCCAACCGTCATAAAGGTTTACCAGTATGTTAAGATCCTTCCTGAAGATAGAAAATGAATAACAACACCTGCACTTTCTACCTAAATCTAAATCTTGCACATGACATGAGCTGGTTTTCTAACAACTTGAATGCAAACAAGGTTTCAAATGTAGCTTTCCCCCTTTCCTTTACTTCTCCCTATCTTCTTTCACTACCAGAATATATTTTAAATGAAATGTATAGAGTCTGACAAGTGTCTTGAGAATTAATCTGAAAACAATAACTAGATGCAAACTATAATACCCCTGTGTTAGGGATATCGTTTGGAAGCGTAATTAATATTCATGTTGTGAGTGCGTAAGCTAGAAATCCCTGTTGAGTAAATGCAGCGTTCTTGTCATAACCGTCTATTTATGCGGAGAAAACAAGTCGAGAAAGAGCCACAGTCAGCATCTGCCTCTTCATTCTGGTGCTTACAATACACTCAAATAATGAGCCGCTAGTTAGTTATCTGTAAACAGAGTGAGAGTAGTTAAGGAATGCTCTCTCAAAGGATTTCACATCACTGTTTATAATTCAGAAAGATGCATAAATGAATACTCCAACTGAGCAGTTGGAGTATTTGTTCATCAGCACTAACAAACATTGGTGCATTATGCTGAAATCCACATCATGTTTTGTGTGAAAATGATAGTTGGGAGACAATTGGATTGGGATAATTGTGACTGAAATAAATGCTTCTAGTCTTGTTCAGAGATTTTTAAAGTGCAGGTATTTTAAAATAGCCTGCATAAAAAAAAAGTTCTACTTAATGGTTATTTTTTTTTGCATTAATCCACTAAGAATCACAATTAATTCAAAGTTACGTGCTTGATTCAACAGCATTTTTTGTTTTATTTAAACTCTTTTCTGTTTCCTAACTGAGTTAATGGAAGAGCTTGAGGTACATTTGTATAATTACTACATTTATGATGAGTAATTGCATGCATAATTCATTATTAGAGGTTTGCTTCCAAGAAATTAAAAAATTAAAAAAACATATTGAGTTGCAGAATACTTTTTTAACAGCGTTCAGGTTAGCAACATGAACTTTGAATGTAATCCCTGCAAACGTCTCAGATAATGTACAGTATGTAAAATGTCAGCGTCGAAAAAAACAGTATTCTCATGTTCTGCTCCAATGTATGCTTTCCTTAGTTCATGTGTTTATTTTGTATCATATCATTTTAGTTTTGTTCTACTACTTAACCATTGAGTGTACAGTAGTAATTATCATCCCCATTTGTTAACTAATAATAGCCCATACAGTCATTTTAACCATTTCTTAATATAAATTATCCTATTCACCTACACTTACTGCAATATTATATTTTCATTTGATATCAGCTCAACTTTCAAATAATCTATCTTTAATTATTACTTTTCAGATTTATATCGATATTCATATCAAAAGTCCTGTTGTGTCCCGTCAATGATGTTAGTTTGTTATGTATTTGTCACGTTCATGTTTGTTTTGTTTGTTTCACTTCCTGTTTTATTTTGTACTCCTTGTCTCATTCCAGGTGCCTTTACTTCCTTGGTTCTTGTTTCCCGCCATCGTCAGCGTCTGCCCCGCCCCTGATTGTTTCCACCTGTTCCCACTTACCTCTTGTATATATTGTCCTGTCTCCCCTTGTCTGTTGTCAGTTTGTCTTGTTCGTCATGCCAATAAGTCAGATCCAAGCAGCCATAGAGAGACCAAGTACCTTTTGTGATATCCTCCATGAGAGCGTTTTGTCACTCCCTCTGTAAAGAGTGTTTCTTTGTTTTTGATCCATTAAAGTTTATTTTTCTTCAAACCTTTTCGTTTCCGGGTTGTGCAATTGAGTCCTCATATCAGTGAGTCACGGTTCCTAACAAGTCCTCTGAATGACAGCCCTTTTCAAGCTTGCAAAAGCAACAGTTAGACTATAGTTTCACACTAAATGTAGCCCGGTATATTTTCTGAAATGTTCTTTTCATTTCCACACTTTTAAAGAGTCTGCCAACAGGTTGTTAAACTAAAATCATGTAATTACAACTTGATCCTGCAATCCATGTGGCCTAGCAGCAACACTATGAGCAATATATTTTAAAGCCAAGAGCAAGAGGCTAGTGATGGCACACATCAGGGGCTGGAAGCTAGTCAGCTAGCTGCTAGCATTACATGCCAAAAGCACCAGCAATCGCCATTCACTAGCACTGCAAGGTTCAATGAAAATGAACAATAGCAGGCAAGCTCCTATAGACTCTTTCTTGCCCTCTGCTTTCAGGGAAATGTGTTTCAGGAAGACCTGCAAAGCTGCCAAAGAACTACCGACCTCTTTCTACTATCATCGTCTGCAGAATCTGATTAGGAAGGATGTCCATGGCTTATGCCACGAGCGCTTGGAGCCCTCCTTCCCGAAGCACCTGCGCCTACAAACTGAACCCAAAAAACCCTCCCAGAGAACATGCTTTGCTTGGAGATGAGCCCTACAAATACACTCACCACATTCACCCGTCATGTATTCGTCCGCCACTTAAACAAAAACACGACTATAACCAGTTTTTTGCCAGGCTGTACCCAACCACACATTTACTCCAAATTATTTAAAAAAAGACAACTTATGAAATCTGTACAAAGTATAAACAAAAGTAGATTGATGTGGTAAAATAGTTCAGCATCTGAGCCTGAAACAACCTACAAATCACATGTAGCACAATCCTAATGCATACTGACAAAGGCTTCATTGACATTATGTATAACAGGTTTGCATAATTGATTAGTTTACCCTTACATTTCACCTTGACGGTGTGAGTCTCATTATAACTATGTAGCTTAGGGCTCGTTTTGCTAATATATGTAGGCACACATATAATGGCCAAGCATTGCGGTTATTTTATGTGCCTTCCCTCAGCAACAATACCGTCACAATATAAATATATTAAAATAGTTTCTTATAACAATAAAGTAATAACCAATAGTCACTGCATTCTGTGTTTTGCATCACATAGTTTGCAAAAATAGATGATACCACAAATAAGTATAAGAATAAATTGATTGGGAGATTTCTTTAGTGCTTGCATTTTATCACTGACAGCCTGTTTACTAAGAAGAAGGAAGTATAATGAACAGAATGAGGAAGAATGAGCAACAAAAGTATCAATTAGCAACACTACATTTTTAAAAAGCCACTAAATAGAAAATGATGAATATAAAAACAGAAATTCTTTGGGGTACATAGAACTGAAAAACGCAGAAATTCGATAGCATTCATGTTTGGTATCAGCATATTCATTATCTATATATGCTGAACCATATACCAAACATGAATGCTATCGAATTTCTGAGACATTCTTCAGACGTGTTCTACATTAACAGTAATCAGTCGAATTAAGTATTTTGTTTTCAAACATCCCGTATTGCATGAGCATCAGTATTATGCTAGCTTTAGAAACACATGCTAGCTAGTTAAGTAGCCATCAGAATGTTGTTCCTATTTTACTGAAAGGCATCAATTGAACATGCTAGCTAGTCTGCAGTTGCACATTAATTATTAGGATAACTCTTAGCTAACAATTTACTGTTAACATTTCTCAGCCAGGCTTGTGTTAATACATGACTAGCCAACATTGATAGCATACTACAGTGTATGCTATCAGTGTTGGCTAGTCATGCTAGTTTTTGGCTAACAATCTGCCATTTTACCAATACATTTATACGATAAAATACATTTATATTATAGTTAATACATTTCAAAATGTCGAAAAATAAACCAAAAAAGTATTGGTCATTTAAAAATTAAACCTTTTCGCATGTGGAATTAATACACCCTCTTTAAATAGCAATTTGAGTTTTGTACAAAAGATGCATTTGGAGTAAGTGTAAATGACATCATTACTTGTACAGTTTATATTAGGCAGCAAGAGTTTCACCGTAAAAAGTTGGACAGGCCCTTAAGTTTTCGTTTTCAGAAAGAAACATCTGAGTTGACAAAAGCAGACATAGAAATGTGAAAAATAAAGTGCTTGAATACCAAATAATTCCTCACCTATTTCACAAATGGCCTTTGAAATCCTGTGGACAAATTGACCATTTCCAGGTAGTTTCCCCCCCCCCCATGTCTACTGCTGACAAATAATGAGACTAGCCATTACATAATCTCACTCTGTGCAGTGTGTATAGCTCTTCATGGCATTCAGAAAAGAGCAAAGGAGAGGAGGCAGATGGTATGCCCATCAATGTATTTCAGTCAGACAACTCACGTGTTTCTTTAACATGTTTATTAGAAGCAGCATATAGTTAAGTTTGGCGACTAGGCTCGGGCATCATCACTCCATAGATATACATAGCACGATGAGTGATGATCAAATAACTAACCCCCGAGCCTACAGGTGGAAGCTGGGGTGGTGGTGGGGCAGGCAAGCAGCAGCGACGTAGAGGTAGCTGCAGCAATAGCAGCAGCAAGCAATGCATGGAGAGAGATCTGGCAGGTTAAATAGAGCGGCATATAAAGGAGACTCTGTTTGGTTGGTTGTAGAGTGGCAAGGGGGCGTTATGTATGAATGCAGCATAAGTGCTAGAGTTGACTGCCTGAACTAGCTCGCAGGCTTCGCCCCATTTCAGTCAGACAACTCACGTGTTCCTTTAACATGTTTATTAGAAGCAGCATATAGTTAAGTTTGGCGACTAGGCTCGGGCATCATCACTCCATAGATATACATAGCACGATGAGTGATGATCAAATAACTAACCCCCAAAACTGCGTGGAGATTAGATAATATCCCCCAAAACTGCGTAGCCCGAGCCTGACGCTGGTGATGTAAATCTGATAAGTAGAGGGCCTGGCGAGCTGCCATGTGGCCATTCCCCCTAAGCACAGCGGCTTTAAGGGGAATATACTACTTAGCAGTGGCGAACCGTGTCTATCATAACTGGACCTTCTGTAGACACACACACCCCCCGCCGCCGCGGCATTATAATGTCCGTCTTTTCACTGAATTGTCGTCTTGAAAAGGGTACTCACAACAATTCCGCAACAACTTCATCTTCACCTGTTGCACTTGTCATTTCAACGTTAAAAACAATAAAACGGCATGAATTGCTTCGTCGCATTCATCTAGGTCCTCTGTCTCGAGCCAGTTAACTAGCGGGCCTTCTAGAATACCCTGGAACCGAGGGAAACTCTGAAAGAACACGCCCATTGTCTACAAATCAATATATGATTGGTTGATCAAACTGTCAATCTAAACGTACGCTCTCATTCAGTGCAACGGCCAGGGCATTCTATCAAGGATGTAGAATACCTTGGTTGAAGGATATTCTACCCAGAGACCCAGAACAAGATCTGATTGGTTGCTTTCTTTTCTAACACAAAACCACTGAAATGCGTAATGCACGGTCCGAGAAGGACAAACAAATCAACGTAACACTGTAATATTACAGATCAACAACACAGATACCATTCTCATTTATTCATTTTATTACATTTTATTTATATAATTAAATCGATTTTTTGTTTGTTTTATCTGAGTGTTCCATGGTATTCTCTGAATACCTTGAAGGCCCTGACGGTTCGCCACTGCTACTTAGTGAGACTGCTATGTGTAGGCCTGAGGAATAGCCCAGAGCCGATTCTTCCCCGAGCACAGCGGCTTTGAGAGGAATATACTACCTATATACACTACCTAGTGAAACTGCTATGTGAAGGCCCGGGGACAGCCTGAAAAGCCATCCCCCTTAAGCACCGCGACTTTAAGGGGAATATACTACCTAGTGACTGCTATGTGAAGGCCCGGGAACACCCGAAAGCCATCCTCCCCCAGCACAGCGGCTTTGAGGGGAATATACTACCTATATATGCTACCTAATGAAACTGCTATGTGAAGGCCCGGGAACAGCCCGAAAAGCCATCCCTCTTAAGCACCGCGGCTTTGAGGGGAATATACTACCTATCAAGACTGCTGTGTCTAGGTCTTTGAGGCAGCAACAATGAGCTTCCCCCCCCCCCCCAAGCATGCAGCTATGAGGGGAATATACTATAATGAAATAAATATAATCTAACCCAGCAACCACCTGGTATGCAATAACAGAATTCTACAGATATACATCTTTGAACGTTACTCATCATCGAGTTGTGCAAGAGCTCATGGTTGTTTGTGCTGAAAGGATCTTATTCATGTGAGGCATGATATAGCGCTGGTGGGCAGAAGATGACCAACGGCCCAGGATACTCAGGGTTGAGGTAGGCGGATATCGAGCTGCGGTTGTGGCTGTGCAGATTCTTAAACAGTGGGATTAGCGATCTGGGGGCAGATCGCAGCTTAGGCAGAGATCACGCAGCTTGGAGGAGAACCCTCGTCGTTGGGTTTGCAGCCATCGAATAAACATGGGTGCCGACCCATGTGTCAGAGGGCAATGATGCGAGAAGTTCAGCATGGAAGATAAAGGACAAAGAAAACAGTGTTAGTTTTAGCAATGATTATTCGGGGTTCCTTGACTCCCCAGACAGAACTGTCAGACATTGAATGTTTCAAAACAGTGTGTATATTTGATCTCCAAAGTTAATTCAGTAAGGGAGAGATTATGCTGAGGATTAAGAGGTGAGAGGTCTGTGTATATTCACCACCTGAGAAACCAATAGAAAGCTGTAACAACTGCATCTGACGTGTATCAATGTATAGTGAAACCCCTTTGCCTGAACTTATACATTAACCTTTGCACGGGTGCAAAGTTAAGAGGCAGTCTTTATCATTGCGTGGAGGACGTGCCTGCTTAAGGCCCTTGAGGAGCAAATGAATGAACTCTAGCGTGGCTTAATACTTAGCACTTGAAGATTGCAGGATTTGAATGAAAATACAATTAATGCATGAACAACTATTATATCTATTGCATAAGTACACAGAGGAGGTTGGGACAGAAGAAGATAAAGTACCAAGCTGAATTGTATGCTTTGAATCATGCTCTTGGTTGGAGGCAGAATATGGGAAATCCTTGAGGGGCTTGACGTGTAGATCCAGAGTCATTTGGTTGAACGAAGGGCATGTCAAGCTGGTGGGGCAACCATTCATTGTGAAATCCCCCAAACCAGCAGAAGGCGCAGCATCTGTAAGTAACTAGAGAGGATCTGAAGACATCGCAAGGTCATTTATAAAAGAATGAACATAACATTCATGGAGAGAGAAGGAAAATAGGATGGGGTGAGCTGCGCTCCCTGTGATACTGACTATTGCATAGAGCAAGACTTCTGATGGCTCAGGCAGTCTGCTGGCTATTGCAAGACTTCTGATGCTCAGGCAGTCTGCTGGCTATTGCGAGACTTCTGATCTCTCAGGCAGTCTGCTGGCTATTGCGAGACTTATGATCTCTCTGGCAGTCTGCTGGCTATTGCGAGACTTCTGACCTCTCAGGCAGTCTGCTGGCTATTGCGAGACTTCTGACCTCTCAGGCAGTCTGCTGGCTATTGCGAGACTTCTGACCTCTCAAGCAGTCTGCTGGCTATTGTGAGACTTCTATTGCTCAGGCAGTCTGCTGGCTATTGCGAGACTTCTGATGGCTCAGGCTGGCTATTGCAAGATTTCTGATGCTCAGGCAGTCTGCTGGCTATTGCGAGACTTCTGATGCTCAGGCAGTCTGCTGGCTATTGCAAGACTTCTGATGCTCAGGCAGTCTGCTGCTATTGCAAGACTTCTGATGCTCAGGCAGTCTGCTGGCTATTGCAAGACTTCTGATGCTCAGGCAGTCTGCTGGCTATTGCAAGACTTCTGATGCTCAGGCAGTCTGCTGCTATTGCAAGACTTCTATTGCTCAGGCAGTCTGCTGGCTATTGCAAGACTTCTGATGCTCAGGCAGTCTGCTGGCTATTGCAAGACTGACTTCTGATGCTCAGGCAGTCTGCTGGCTATTGCAAGACTTCTGATGCTCAGGCAGTCTGCTGGCTATTGCAAGACTTCTGATGCTCAGGCAGTCTGCTGGCTATTGCAAGATTTCTGATGCTCAGGCAGTCTGCTGGCTATTGCAAGACTTCTGATGCTCAGGCAGTCTGCTGGAATAAGTGAGAGAGGCATAGCATGTGGTAAAACATTATCTTAGAAGGATGTGATACACCACCACCACCAGTTATATGCATAGCTTACCGTAGGAGTTTAACAGTTTTTGTTTAGCCAGTACGGTGCGCATATCAGGTCGGATAGGGCATACGTGTGGTTACACACGCAAGGGCAGAATAAGCAATCATTAT
The DNA here is from genome assembly GCF_902827175.1 of Gymnodraco acuticeps. Taxonomy (NCBI): domain Eukaryota; kingdom Metazoa; phylum Chordata; class Actinopteri; order Perciformes; family Bathydraconidae; genus Gymnodraco; species Gymnodraco acuticeps. Next base: position 2,830,974 of record NW_022990021.1, read on the forward strand.
AAAACAGAGAATGACAGGACAGGGATGCAATTAGATGAAACCGTTCTGGAGAAGTGCTGATTAATGAATAATGTAATGCAATGAAGGTATTCTGCAGATGATTAAAACGTGAGCCGAGTGAGTGACTCATTGCTGTGAGAGACATACGCTGCAAGACTACATTGAGCATGAGTTGTTTATATTGCATCCATTCCTTATGCTTGACGTGTGCACTGAGACATTAGATGACGTATGCTATTGAGGTACCAGATAGAGGGGATCGTACGATCATTAAAGCAAGCACGGTTTGCACCACCACCAGTTATATGCATGAAAGTATGAAGGAGCACCTGTGCATTCTTTCTTTCTTTTATATTATTCATTTTTAAATATATAATTATTTTATCCGGACTCCCCCAACCCAAAGGGGTGCCGAGATAGATGAGACACGGAGGCGATCATGCCTAAACGTGCTGTGAACACGGATAAACGTCATTTATCTGCTTGTTGAATTTCCTGGGAGGGATTGAATGCGGCGTAGAGGGCCTGCACGCGGTCGGCTTGTGCGTAATGCGACTTCCGTGTTCACGGATCAGCTGATCGAGGGGCCTCGACTCTGTTCTGATACCCGTGTTTCCGCGGATGGAGGTCTTCTCCTCTCGCTCTTGCTTGATATCTGCTACGAGGATCTGAAACGGGTATGTCGGCAGCATGAACACCTGAAGTCACAGCTGATTGAAGTCTAAAATGATGGTCAAAAATGTATCGCGCTTCCCTTCATATTCACGTAACGGAAATGATTAATTTATTTCCATTTATAGTAGTATACTTGTACAAATAATAATAATAATAATAATAATAATGGGTTCCATTTATAAAGCACTTCATATTTGATTTCAAATCCCGAAGTGCTACAAGTAGTGAGCATAAACAATATAAATAAACATTACACAACACGGTAGAATTCATTTAAAAAAAAAATAAAAAAAATAAAAGGGTGATAAAAAGGTCTAGGCTCTTTTGAAGAGATAGGTTTTGAGGCCTTTTTTAAAAGCCTCCACGGTCTGTGGTGCTCTCATTTGTTTGGTTACAACTTCTGTATAATTGCCTCAAATATGACTTACTGCATGCCAAATATTTCCATAATAAAACATTGCTTATGCAGAATAGTATTATATACGTGCCAAGATGCGATTCCTAATGCTGCGTTCGCACAAGGAATTGCTGCTGCAGGGGGCAGGAACATAGGGCAGGAAGCTAGAACTTGTGACTGGATCTGGGACTCCAATTCCCAGAATGCTCGGGGGTGTGACGTCAGCGGCCCAACGTGGTTGAACGCGGAAGTAAAAACATTTGTTTACATTACAGGCAGAGGAAATCGAGCTTGTTCACGGGAATATCGTGGAATTAAAAGGCTTCAAGCACTGCTTTTACTTCGAGAAGGTAGGACAGGATGGCAGGGAATGCCGGAGTCAGCTTGCTCCTGCCTTTTGTTGTTTAAATACCCACCGACCGAGAGACAGTGCGACTCGACTCGACGCATATTAGGTCCGTTACTGTTCCTAATTTATGTAAATGACATGTCATCAGCATGTGACTGCAACTTGTTCCTGTTCGCGGACGACTCAGCCCTGCTGGTCTCTGACAGGAACAGGTTGCAGGTTGAAAAAACCCTCAGCTCCGAGCTCGGCAGAATCTGCACCTGGCTCGCCGATAATAAATTATCATTACACCTGGGTAAAACAGAGTCCATTCTCTTCGGTTCGAAACATAATCTCAGCAAATCCGACGACTTCTCAGTTGCAGTGGGCGACATTATTGTCACAAGTAAGAAGGAAATTACATACCTAGGATCTATTCTTGAGGCAAACCTCTCCTGTGACAAAATGGCATCCAATGTAATAAAAAAAGTTAATCAAAGAACTAGATTCCTATACCGGATCTCCTCTCTGGTAAACAAAAACACCCTGAAAACTCTGGCAGGAGCACTCATTCAAGGGTACTATGACTATGCTTGCACGTCATGGTACCATAGCACCTCCAAGGCGCTACAAATAAAACTTCAAACATCGCAAAATAAACTAGTCAGACTACTGCTTGACCTTTCATCTAGAACCCACCTCACCTCTGCCCACTTTGACAACCTAGGATGGCTTAGAGTAGACGACAGAGTACAGCTACTTGCAATGGGCCTGGTCTACAAGATCCACTACACCTCTATGGTACCCATGTACATGTCAAAATTCTTCCCAAAGGTCAAGGAATACCATGATCATAACACCAGAGGGAGCTCCACAAATCATGTGAAACCCAGATTTGGCACAAAAAAGGGGGAATACACGTTTCGCAATTATGCCACATCAAGGTGGAACGCTCTTCCCACAACCGTAAAGGAAAGTAAAACTATACTTACCTTCAAAACCTCTCTTAAAGAGCACCTTCGGGGGAGAGCATTGCAAAACTGGCCCCGGTAATGGTACAAATCTCAACCTGTCGTACAATGGACAGCTCCCCCCCCCCCCCCTCCTCTATGTATATACTCGCATTTTAGACTCTGTTACTAACTGTATATCTGTAGACTTGGTATGTCTTAAATGTCCGGTTAGGATGTATTAGAACGAAATCTAAAATGAAAATTGTAAAAAACCACCTGTATGTAAATTGTAAATAAGCCATCTGTATGTCAAATATGTCTTAAATGACATGATGAATTGGAAATGGGGGACCCTGATGTAAACAAGACGAAAGTCTTTCTCTGGTCTGCATCCCCTTAACAATTGTATGTTTTGAGCTGTACTGTACTGTACCCAATATACAAGCTGTTAATAAACTTTTCAATCAATCAATCACTCTCAGCTGACACACAAGAGAGTGGTTGTTACCGGAGCTGGCGTAGAACTCGGGACTTCCTCTGGCCCAAAGGATATTAAAAGCTACTCCAGATGAGGACGGAAGGGAGTGGGACACCTGAATGTGTGTCGTGCGGGAGCTGTGGGTCGTTCCAGCGGCGTCTGAACCATGCTCTGAGCTAGCCTGTGTTTCGGGAATGAGGCATTTCTTACGGCTTCTTGCATATGATGATTCGGTTCCAGAGTCGGAGATTGCAATAGACATTTACAAGGACAGCACCGGCAGGCAAGCAGCAGCAACATGAAACACAGCAGCAGGAACATGAACGCAGCAATAGCAAGCAGTGGCAGCAGGCAAGCAGTGGCAGCAGGCAAGCAGCAGCGAGGTAGCTGCAGCAATAGCAGCAGCAAGCAATGCATGGAGAGAGATCTGGCAGGTTAAATAGAGCGGCATATTAAGGAGACTCTGTTTGGTTGGTTGTAGAGTGGCAAGGGGGCGTTATGTATGAATGCAACATAAGTGCTCGAGTTTACTGCCTGAACTAGCTCGCAGGCTTCGCCCCATTATATATATTTTCTTTCATTTAACTACATTTTGTAATTTATAAGGGGAACCTAATGGTATATATCCCTTTTAGAATGGATACTAAGATGTTTTTCTAACCCTAACCCTTTTTCTTTATTCATATATATTTAATGAAGTTTAGACATCTGTCAATCCCCTGGTAATGTGGTTTGAAATCTTAAATGTCTTGTGTCTTGATGTTTGTCCATGTTGATGTTAAAATGGACTGCTGTGATGCAAGTCGAATTTCAGACTTGATCTGACCAATAAAGTATTAACATATCGTATCGTAAAAATACAAAGTGTGTCTCTATAACGTCATGTATTCATGTCTTAATAACCAAACGGATATAACTTGGCAGAATATCATATGGTCATGTAGGGCCTTTAACACATTTTGAGTATCAGGAAAGTATTCTAGGCAAATTTAAGAATCACTCGCGCACAAACTCACCGCAAGTAAATAGATTTGTAAGTAATGCATTCAAAACCAGTTAACTGATATCGTTTTTGGTCACACGCAATTGAATCCCAACAGTTACAGTTGGACCAATGTCATGCTTCTGTGATCGAACAAAGTAGGCCACTGAAATGGTTTAGCATCTGTGAAAATGTCCAGTGATATAACATCAGAAATCCAAAGCTATATAATTCCTCCCAGTATCTTCAACCATTCAAATGCTTTACTGTGCAATGTAGTAAAGCTACAGAGAAAGCGTAGAATGTACACAAATTAAATGTCATGTATTGTTGTTGATTCTTTTTTGTAATTATCATGCAGCACACAGCACAACCAGTCAGTTCCACAATGCTTATGGTATTGTAGTTAGGGATGCACGATAATTATCGGTCCGATATTAGGAATTATGACGTCATCCCGATAAACCCGATACCAGTATTAATAGCCCCGATAATATACAATATATTTTTTGGGTAAAAAAAAAGAAAAAAATACTGCGGTGTGGGTGGATTGGGATGAGGAGCGCTTGTTTTTCACTCGGCTCCTCCCGTTTTGCCAGTACTGTGGTATTAGTGGTTTAGGAAGAGGGGAGTTCTTCACAAATCCAGCGCTCCCTAACTCATGCCTGGCTGTGACGTAAATGGTGTGCGGCCGTGAAGCCAGGACAGTAAACAAACATGTCGTCGTCGGTGGTATGGGCGTTGGAGCTATGTGCAACTCAAGGCATATGCTCGAACCGGAGCTGCCTGGACGCTGCAATCATGTTGCGCACTATCCGTGCTGAGTGTGCTGACTTTTCGTACAATGTCCCACTGTCTGGCTTCCTGCATAAAGTCAAGTGCTCGGCGCATTTGTGGCGAAATGTCGCTCCTCTGTTTTCATTTAAACAGCTCCTTATATCCGTTAGCGCAGCTAGCTAGCACCAGATGCTAACAACAACAATGCACGTAAGGTCTCTCTCTCGCTCGCTCGGGCCACACATACACACACCCTCCCGGTCCTCCAAATGGCCAGTCGGTGCCTGCCGGTGAGCGTGGAAGTGTGGTCTGCCACAAGCGGGCGGCAGGAGCGGGGCTGTCAGCATCAGCTTGTAGATGGTATTTTAAACTCGATGCGCTCTGAAACTACGGGGCGGCCAAGGAAAAAAAATACACATGCGTTAATCGCGTTAAAATAATTAGTGGCGTAAACATTTTGTTGTTATCGGTATCGGTCTTGAGAAGCAGGAAGTTATCGGTATCGGTTTCAAAAACCCAATATCGTGCATCCCTAATTGTAGTGGCTACTTTTTGCTTAAAAGGTCATCATGCCAAGCCTATTTGGGAGCAGTCAAAAATAAATGGAATGTTTTCTGTATGGTAAGACAATTCATCCGACTGCTGTTAACAAGGTAAGTCTCAGAAGTGTGTGCATCTGTTCAGCGACACCCTTCTTTTGCTACCTATTCCCTTGATTCTGTTAGATGAAGTTACACTGTTTGCCTTCCTTTTCAAAGCCAATTATTTTTCTTCATCAGAATGTGAGCCGTTTCCCAGCCCCTACTGAGCACAATTAATACAAACCAGAGGAGGACATTTCACTTGAATTGCAGAAGTAAATTATTTGTAAGATGGCTATGCAGCATGCTGTGAGTAGAAGTGAAGCGTGTGTGCATCAAATGTCTGTTTGGCCGGCTGTTTGACTCTCTGTGAGCGTCTCAACCTCTGACCTGTATATTCATACTCTTGTTTACCTCCCTTGACAACACATCAAACTGAGTATTATTGGAGGGAAAGGAAAACACAATGCGAGTGAATCCAGAACGTCTGTCATTGGGTCTTATTTCACAGCCAGACGAGTGCCTTGGTTTGCATTATAATTACAAAAAGGTTGACAGTTATTCTGATGAGAATAGCTTTGACTATTAAACCACGGGATGTATATAGCAAACAAGGAGGAAATGAGGAAACAGACAAACAGCCAGGACATAGATAGAAAACAATGTGGGACTCTTGAAAGATGTATTAATATGCGCGCTGGATGTTTGTGGCCTCAGTGACATCACTTCAGGCTATTTCTGAGATGTTCCCTCTGTAGCCACAACAAGCTTCTTACAACCTTTTACACATATGCATTTGTACTTTATAAGACCTGTAAAAAAAACCTTGGTATGTAACATTGGTTTTCCTTTAAGCCCCTGTCACACTGTCCCGAAATGTACACCCGATGGACACACGAATATTGAATTGTGAATTTCGCATGAAGATGGCCCCGAACCACACACAAAGGCAACATTTACATTACATTTAAGACATACAACTGCAACGAAAGTAACACAAACAATTATGTTAAAGTACTATGATACTGTACTGATATTTTCAGACTTTGTTCTTTACTTTATCCGTCTTTATATGTAGAATATATTAAGTGTTCTCCTTAATGTTGTTTCCATAGCAACAACAACTTCCTGTCAACTCGCCTTCAAAATAATATATTATATCGTTTTTAGTTTCACAGAACACAAATTGGGTTATTTACATGATTTTGTTGTGCAATAAAACAACCCGATGGACACATGATAAAGTAAATGTTCAAATTCGGCTGTGATCGTAGCAACATCGGGCCATTCGTGAGGGCATCTTAAGCCATCGTATGACCGCTGGTGGAGTTTCTCAAGCTCCGGCAGCAACTTCGTGAGCGGTGCCAAAATCTTTAGCATGCCAAAAAATTGCCGAAGGACCTTGCGAAGGTTCATTTTCGTGTTGACTTTGTGTGTCCATTTTGCCCTTCGTAAGGCCATCGTGAGGGCATCTTGTTATCATCGGTGCCATCGGGCATTCGCCCCGATCAGAGTGAGGGTGAATGCACCGATGATAACACGAAGATGACACGATTTGACAAGATGCCCTCACGAGTCCCTTACGAAGTTGCCGCTCACGAAGTTGCTGCCGGAGCCTGAGAAACTCCACCGGCGGTCATACGATGGCTTAGATGCCCTCACGAATGGCCCGATGTTGCTACGATCACAGCCGAATTTGAACATTTCCTTTATCGTGTGTCCATCGGGTGTCAATTTCGGGATTTTTTTTTAAGGCCCTGTCACACTGTCCCGAAATTGACTCCCGATGGACACACGAATATGGAATTGTGAATTTTGCACGAAGATGGCCCCGAACTTGGTCATCGGCCAAGCAACAGCCGAAGCAAGTACGATGCCTACAGAAGGCCACACGATGGCACCCGAACCCCCCACGAAGGCGACACGTGACCTCCCGATGGTATAAAAGCTTCGGCCGTGTGGGAAATCAAATTCTTGATCGGAGATTATTGGGAGCAGAACACAAGGTAAATTCTACTTTAAGTCTACGTTAACATGCCACCCAAGGCAGGGAGAGGCAGACGGAAGAAGCTGGCTGTTAAATACACTCAGAAGAGGAAACTGAGGTCCAAGAACACAGCACTGAGTCTGCAACCAGAGAGAGAAAGGGGAGGAAATGCAAGAAAGTCGGGCCAACTAAAACTCCAGAGCGGCCCCCAGAGGGTTCCAGGTCTCCTCAGCAGTCCGAAGAGTCTCGGCAGCATTCACCTTCTCCTCGTCGTAACAGACATCCCGAATCCTCGGAGGATGAAGGTAAATATTTCTAACTTATTTTTGGTATGGATGGGGGCAGGCTTCGAGTTATAAACTGTGCTCTATGGGGAGTCTGCTGCTGCGTGTGAGTGTGTGGGTACGCACGTGCGCACCCACACACACTCACGCAGCAGCATCAGCCCTCTCTCTACTTGCTACAAACTTAAATATGAAAAGGTTCAACTACACACACACACACACATCATCGGCATAGATTGCGTAATAATGTATTGCGCACCTTGGAGGTGCAGTCCAGCCATATTGTCATTCAAGAGATGCGTAGTTATTTTGGAAAGCATGTTTTTCTTTTAGCCTATTTACCTCGTTAACATAAACAATACTTATTACATTGACACATGCATTATTTGTGATTAAAATAATGGTTGTTGGTAATGTATTAGCGACCCCCACAGATGTATAGTTTCACTGCGTCCATGGGAGCTCAGACCCCTCCTTATGTGAGCTCAGCTCCCATTGGCTCCTACATAACTTGAACCCTGGATGGGGGGCAAGAGGGGTAATTGATTTTGTTATATATTCTCATACATTGTTGTCCTGCATGTTTTTCATTTGGTATCTTTTCAGATGAGTCAGCCTCCCCCACCCTCCCTGCAGGCAAGTCCAAGCCTGAAGTGGGCAAGGGCGACAAAGGGAAAGGCAAGGCCCAGAAGGAGAACCCACCCCCTGGTGTATCATACAGCTTCACAGAGGCGCAGGAGGAGGCAATCGCTTGCTGGGTGAAGAGTAAGAAGCTACTGTATGACATGAAGGACAAACAGTACAAAGAGAAGGCATTAAAGAGGCACCTATGGGAGGGAAAGGCTGCGGAGTACAGGTTGGATTGTAAGTAGAAAAAAATGTACATTTCAATTACTTTCAAATATTTGAAATCTATTTCAGATACTTGACATACATTGCTGCCAATGAACATTTCAATGATTGGACTAATTATTTGTTTTGATTTCTGTCATTGCAGATCATTCAATTCTGAAATGGTATCAAACACAGAGGACTCGATTCTCAAAGCTGCGGGAGGGCCAACCCAAGAAGAAATCCCAGAAGAGGTCTGGTGATGGTCTGTCGAGCAGTGACGAGGAAGACCCCATCCTTGCTGAGGAGGCCAGTGAGAATGACAGTGACCGTGACAAGTTCATCCGCCGGGTCTTTGGGTTTCTGAAGCCACACATCAGACATCACAACAAGGAAATACCAGCTAGTGTGAGTATATCATTGAAATTGAATTAAAACGGAACTTTGTCGAAAATGTTCAATTTCCCACATTTTTGTTTCCAAATATAACTTTCAAATGTACTTATGTTTGTTTTCTATTTTTGTCTTTGCAGTTTAAGGACAAGTTGGCCCTGGCTGAGACGGGTGAGCTGGCTGGGAGTGACGACAGTTTTGCAGACAAATCCAGGGAGCCCAACAAGAAGTACACTGGCTACCCTACACCGAGACCTCCTTCCAGGACAGGAACAGCTGCTGAGGACCAACCCGAGTCTCCGGAGATGAGAGTTACCGGAGCATCATCCCGTGATCTCCAAGATAGGCTGGTTCAGTTCATCACTACAGAGCAGCCAGTCAACAGGGCCACTCCTTTCTGCAAGTACCTGGAAACTGAACTGGATCGTCTGCATGATGCCTGCCTGGAACCTGCGGATGAGGACATCACCACAGTTCTTAACTAGTAAGTATATAAAATTGCATACATTTAAAATTCATTTATTTGATGTCACACATTTTATTGCATGCTAAATTTGAGCTTGTATTAATCCTATGCTGTTTGTCTTTCCAGTTACCGGAAGATGTCCAGACAGTTCAGGATGAGGGAAGCGGCTGGAGACCAGATCATTCCCTTCGTAGATGTCCCGTTGGCATTAGTCGCAGCAGCAGAGGCCAGTTGCTGTGAACCCAGTCTACACATCTGCCCTCCCCAGCAGTACCTACTTCTCCGCCAGCAGAGCGGCCTCCTCACCGTCAGCAGAGTTCCAGCCAGGTCCCAGCCAGTGGCCTAAGAACCCACCTCCGGCATCAGTGTGGAGATCCCAGGAGTGTGGCTACGTAGAGCAGGTGAACCAGCAGCACAACTTGGAGCAACAGCAGCAGCAGCAGCAGTACCGTACCCTCCAGCCAGCCAGCACTACGTTCTTCCATCTTCCTTCTCAGCCAGGAATGCAACATCCGGTTTCACTATGAGTGGTCGCATTTTCGAGAGCTCCCGCTTTGGCGGTTATTCCTCACGATTTTTTACATATTTCATCCTCCTGACAATATGGATTATGGACTCCTACCTCAACTCATCAATGAGACAACATCACTTAGGAGAGTAATGAAAGCGGGGATAAAATGAACCACAATGACTTTTACCTTCTCAACGGCTGGGAAAGGAAACACCTCGCTTTTGGAAGTGCAAGCATTCATGCATTATTAACTGCAAACCCGACGCGAAAGTACTTACCCCCGTCAGGCAAACTAGACCGAAGAAGTATGATCGTCTTGGTCTTATTGTTAGCGGGAGACATCCATCTGAATCCGGGCCCGGTGCAGACAAGAAGCCAGTCCTGCAGGCTCGAGCAGCTAGCATCTCAATTAGCATCAGAACTAGCATCTCTTCCGCTGCAACAACAACTACGCGACGAAGACAGGAGACAGGGAGACCAAGGAATAAACGGAGACTTCGAGATTCTCCCGGGGACGCCTCGGCAGACAGACACGCATGAGGCAGTGACGAGAGGAAGAGAACCGAGATCCGAGGGAACAAATATCCGCCATGTTGTTAGCCACCCTGCTAGCATATCAACGGCTAGGCTACAACGGAGCCTCCCTCCCCCCACCACCACCAGCACCCCACACCACCACCCCACCACGACAAGCCGGTTGCTGTAACGGACAAAGACAAATATCTGCAAGCTGACGACATTGTGCATTTAAGCAACAAAAATGGACTACATATTTTTCATCTGAACACTAACAGCCTGAGACACAAACTGGCTGAACTCAGGCTAGACCAAATTGGACAATTCCATTACAGATTCAGAGATTGAAATTGAAGATTATCTTGTAGTGAGAAGGGACAGGAATGTGAATGGAGGTGGTGTCTGCATGTACATACATAAAGACACCAATTTCAAAAACCGTACTGACCTGCATCATGAAAATATTGAATCTGTGGGTTGAAATTATTTTTGACAATGCTAAATCTGTAATAGTCGGGACAATCTATAGACCACCGGAACAGAGTGACTTTTATGATACATTAGATGGGTGTTTGGCTGATGTGGGGGATGTAGAGACAATTATTATTGGAGACTGGAACACGGATATGCAACGTAAAGACACGTCCTCCTTCAGTAGGATTTGTGATCTGCACGGCTTCAGCCAGCTAATCACCCAACCCACCCGGGTATGTGAAACAACACAAACTACCATTGATCTCATTCTGACCTCTGACAAGTCCAGGATCTCCAGTAAAGGGGTTATAGCATGCGGGTTAAGTGATCATTATATGATATTCTGTACCCGCAAAAAGCTAAAACAAAGGGCCGGCTGTCACATCTAGAGACCTCAAAAACTACTCTTGCGAGGCCTTTAACCTAGAACTGGAGAGCCTGGACTGGTCAGATGAGCTCAGTGGTACACAAGTTGAAGAAACATGGCTTGGTTTCAAAAACAAATTCTCTGCAATACTCAATGATTTGGCCCCCCTAAGAACAACCAGGGTAAAAAATCGCGCTGAGCCGTGGATGCACTCCGGCATACTGACCGCCATGAAAACCAGAGACAAAAAATGCTCTGAGTTTCATAAAAGTCAGTCAATGCTTTCCAAAAGCACGAGCAGTGAACTCCAGGCCCACGTGACTGAACTCAAAATTGAAATAAACAGACTAAGAAATGACGTAAGCTCCATGATCAAAACTGCCAAAAAGAATTTCATCAATGTCAAAACTGAGGAAAACAAAAATAAACCCCGTGAACTTTGGAAATTACTCAATAACCAGCTTGGCTGCAGTAAAAAACTCAAAACGAGATTTTCTAACTTAAACATAAAGACAGATAACAGGCTCATCACAGACAAACTGGATGTGGCCAAGTACTTGAACATTTTTTTCACAAACATAGCCATTACCCTCCCACTCAGGGCTTTTTGGAGTAGATCACATCATGACCTACTACAAAAACCTAGGGGTACGCAAAGATGATTTCAGTCTAGCAAGGGTAACAACAGCAGAGGTACTCATTAAACTGAGCGCCCTCCAACCTAACAAGGCCACTGGCCACGACAATATCCCCTCCAAATTCCTCAGACACAGCAACCGCCATCTCACCAGTCATAGCTCACATAATTAACCTCTCCATAAAACAGGGAAAAGTACCCAAAGACTTCAAAATTGCAAGAGTAACCCCCCTGCACAAAAAGGGCAGCAAATTGGACCCAGGCAACTACCGCCCTGTTTCTATACTTACCTCCATCTCGAAAGTCATGGAAAAAATAGTATATGAACAGGTCGAAAAGTACCTCGCGGAACATAAACTAATCTATGAATTTCAATCTGGCTTTAGAACATCCCACTCCACTGACACATGCCTTCTTTATTTGAGCGACCACATCAAACAAGAGGTGGACGAGGGCAAGTACTGCGGCATGGTGATGCTGGACCTACAAAAGGCTTTCGACACTGTCAATCACCCCATTCTGATTGACAAGCTAAAAGCAATTGGTTTTGATAAACTATCGGTGAGCTGGATGCAATCCTACCTGGAGGGGAGAGAACAGATGGTGGAGGTAAACGGTACTCTGTCCCCCCCCCTCCCAGTGAGCTGTGGTGTTCCACAAGGAAGCATATTAGGTCCGTTACTGTTCCTAATTTATGTAAATGACATGTCATCAGCATGTGACTGCAACTTGTTCCTGTTCGCGGACGACTCAGCCCTGCTGGTCTCTGACAGGAACGGGTTCCAGGTTGAAAAAACCCTCAGCTCCGAGCTCGGCAGAATCTGCACCTGGCTCGCCGATAATAAATTATCATTACACCTGGGTAAAACAGAGTCCATTCTCTTCGGTTCGAAACATAATCTCAGCAAATCCGACGACTTCTCAGTTGCAGTGGGCGACATTATTGTCACAAGTAAGAAGGAAATTACATACCTAGGATCTATTCTTGAGGCAAACCTCTCCTGTGACAAAATGGCATCCAATGTAATAAAAAAAGTCAATCAAAGAACTAGATTCCTATACCGGATCTCCTCTGG